>NW_027137551.1:1365147-2730294 GCF_004000055.1 Arthrobotrys flagrans
GATTTCACACTGGACCTGGACCTGGATTTCACACTGGACCTAGATTACACGCTGGACCTGGATTGCTGGAACTTGATACCTTTGGCAGGCAGGCTGGCAGGCTAGCAGATAGGCACGCGTTTGTTTATCTAATGGTAGTACGCGGGGGCATGTATTCTGTAAATTTAGTGCAAATCGTAAATACCAAATTAAGTAATTTTGATTAGACACATCTTTGGCTGCTTTGGCCGCCCAGAGGTACCTGCCTAGCTACTAGCGTTTTGCGCTAGTTCATACAGTGAATATAACAGCATACAAATTTCTTAAACTTCGTGTTCGCAGGGACCCGGTACTGCCGTTATTTGTGACACCGGACATAGCATGGCTGTGGTATTGTGGCATTCCATAGTTAATCCAAGGCCATACATTACGTATATACGTATACATAGCCATATAACTAGGCTGCGTAGTCCCGTGAAGGTGATGAACTTCTGAAGCCTCCGCCCTTTAGTTTTTTTGTTTTGTTTTTCAACGTCAGCTGCCCTCGAAGTCGCTCTCTCTTCTATTTAATAAGTAGGAGGTACTTGCCCCTGTATAAATCTAAAGAAATATTATATATCCGGGCCCACTTGCTTACATCTTCCCGGACCTCCTGTGGTCTTCTAATGAGACGGAACGAAAGTGTTAATCTTTTATTAACTTGCTACTATATTAATTGCATTATTTATCCCGAATCTCGACACTGATTGAGGAAATAGTTTACAGCTAATATTATAAAAGGACTCTTTTAAATACTATTTAGAACCTTTCGTTAAGCTCTTATTAAGTGTGTATTGAATAGGGTCAGACAGTCTATTCACAGACTTCTGATCTAGCATACTCCAATAATGGATCTGATATAGTATCAACCATAACCAACAAGTCATCACCCCATCTCTTTCAATAAAAGCTGCATGCTCTTCCTCTTCCATCATTAACTCTCTAAATATCGGAGATCGATAATATAAAGCTTCCCAAATCAGATAAACTTTATAATTTTGATATCGATCTTGAGCTTCCTCATTACGCCAAGGAATAGGCGGTGAAATTTCGTCTACACTTTCTTCATAAAGAATTTCTTCTTCGGTATCGGCAGGGCCGTTTTCGAACTCTCGAACAAAACTTTTGAAAAGTTCGCATGTATCGCAGATGCCTTTAATATCAAATATTTGATCGTAGGAGAATGGAGCACAAGCCTTTTCAAGTTTGAGGACCCCGGGAGTGGTGAACGGAATTTTAGCTCGTTTAAATTCTCGAATGAAGGTTGATGCGACGGTGTCAGAGTTTCTGAGCTTTGTGACATGTTTTGACATAGCGAATGACTTGTAAGAGATTCCTCTAGAACTAAACGTGAGGGGCTTAGACAAAATTGTAAATATGGTCACTTGCGAAGTAAGATACATTCGCAAAAACATTGTATAAACGGCGAATAAATGAGGATTGGAGCTGAAAGCGGAGATCGAGAAGGAAGCTCGTCTCCAACGATACAAGATTTAATTTAATAGCTCGAAGTTGTTGAAATACGTGTGCGTATTGTAGATGTAGAACTTGTCTATTCTTCCGAAGATTACCTTCAGTCACAGCCTATTTATTTTATTGTATAGGATACAGAGTAACAAAATATTTTTGCAGAGTTTTCACTTAGTTGACGAGCTCTTGCAATGGTGAAACCTTAGGGCCACGTGTAGTTTCTTCGGTCAGCCACTGATTGGTTGGCATCATCGTGTGACTTCAACGAGTCGTGTAAACGATAAAATGTTATACATTCCGCTCAATTATTTCTTCACACAAATTCACATTTGATCTAATTACCAACAGGAAAGAGGTCGGTTTCTTCATTAAACACTCGGGTCTCAAACGGATAAAGTAGAGGAATTACGTGATTCTGAAATATCAACTCGGATTGCATTTTCTATCTATACCCATCAATAGATCCAAACCCCCGATCTCCTGAACTCTGACTAATTAAAGTTTCGGAGATGAAAATAACCCTACATCTACCATGGCAGCTAAGTACCTAGGTATATATCACGCATTATGGGATAAGGTAAATGGTTAAGAAATATCACAGTTAAATCGATGCCTGTGTAAGTAGCAATTCGTTCGCGCTTTCCTCAGATAGATTATTCGTGTTCGCAGGGACCCGGTACTACCGTTCTTTGTGACACTGGACATAGCGCGGCTGTGGTACTGTGGCATTCCATAGTTAATCCAAGGCTATACGTTACGGATATACGTATGCATAACCATATAATTAGGCTGCGTAGTCCCGTGAAGGCGATGAACTTCTGAAGCCTCCACCCTTCAGATTTTTTGTTTTGTTTTTCAACGTGGGACGCCACCGAATTCGCTGTCTCTTGTATTGAATAAGTAGGAGGTACTTGCCCCTGTACATATCTAGAGAAACACTATATCCGGGCCTACCTGATTACGTCTTCCCGGACCTCCTGTCATAACAAAAAAGATATCTGGTCCTCGAGTGTCCTGTCTTGGAAATTCGACAGTTTGTAAACGGTCTACAAGCCCGTCAAACAAACCTCTACCAGTAGATTTATGAGTCCGTTAAGTTACGGATCACAGCCATGTGGATGTGTAATTTTTACTTGTTTACCTACCTGCCTACGTTCTACACTAGTGTTGTTACTGCGAAACCCACTTTTACACTGATATAATGAAAGATAGTTCTGGCTAGTACCATAGTCCGTTAATACTTTACCTTATGTTACTCACATGCGTGAAATGGGCGTCGCCACGCCTGGTTCTTAGGGGTTACGGAAATTGCTGGGTTTTAGCTACGCACGAGCGCACTAATATCCTGATATCATCTCGAGTACGTCTATTTTATTTTTCGTTTCATCCACGTACGTAAAGAGTCTCAGGCGTTCTCCTTAATCTAATATATTCTGTATAATTTGTTCTTCAACAATTCCTATATCAGTCAGAAGATGCCTCGTAATCCTGATCAAAACCTATGAAAACAAGCTAAGCACAACTCAACACGTATCAAGCTCGTCAATTAGTTCTAGTGACGGAACCGATTAATTACCTCTTCTATCGGACGACCAGGCCGCTTGATTGAATCTACCACCATATATTTCAAGAGGACTAACCCCGACTATTAATAAACCCCAATTAAAAACAAATTTTCACAAGTGACAATGAAACCAGAGTTTGCCAGGCCACAAATAGCCTAGCAGAGGGCCCCAAACAAGCTTGGATCTATCAAAACCGGGGCGTTCCTGGATTTTTGTGCCCCTTAGGCCAGGTATCATGGGTTATTCTATCCGCAGGCCAGCTAACTATTGCTGCACATAATATCATAATGTCTAGCTCTCCATTCCAGCCTCAGGTTCTTCCGCTCCCTCACATCTTCTTGACGCAATACACAGTTACACCTTCCTTCTCCAGGCTATCCTTAAAGCAATCATAAAATTTTTTATCCGCTGTTAAGAATGAATAATTCTTGGCATGGCCCTCACAAGCCAATGCAAGATCAATGCGGGCTTTTAACACATCTTTCCATTCTGTATAAAGAAAACATACGATTAGCTCTTTAGTTCGTCTGATGCATATCGTCGAGTATATTTTATCATCCTATAAATGTTTATATGGGCGAGGAATCCAAGATCCTTGATTAATACTTACTCTGGTGACCTGCTGCCTTGCCAGTTGATCGCTTGCCAGTTGATCGCTTGGTAGTTGATGGCTTGCGAGCTGATGGCTTGGTAGTTGATGGCTTGCGAGCTGATAGCTTGGTAGTTGATGGCTTGGTAGCTGATGGCTTGCTAGATGATGGCTCGCTAGCTGATGGCTCGCTAGCTGGTGACTCGCTAGTTGATGTCTCGCTAGTTGATGGCTCGCTAGATGGTCGCTTGCCAGTTGATCGCTTGCGAGTTAATCGCTTGCGAACTGATGGCTTGGTAGCTGATGGCTTGCTAGATGATGGCTCGCTAGTTGATGGCTCGCTAGATGATGGCTCGCTAGATGATGGCTTGCTAGATGATGGCTTGGTAGCCGATGGCTCGCTGGCTGATGGCTCGCTGGCTGATGGCTCGCTAGCTGATGGCTTGCTAGCTGACGGCTGGTTGAAGATCGATTGATAGGTCTTTTCGAGAACCCTTAGGGCAAGGCTTGAGCTGTCTTCGTCCGAAAGAGGTCCATCCAAGACATCAATGCCTTGGCTCTTCAGATACTCCAGAACTTCTTGAAATGATACCTTCTGTTGAACCTTTCGGCTGCTCATGTACTCAAGAAGAGAATACGAGCTTATCGCAGGGGTGGATTTCTCTACGACATCGAGCAGCCATTTATTGGTTTGGCCCTTGTCAAAGATTCGAGAAAGCATATTGGTGTCTAACAACACCCTGCCTAGGTTCCCGGCATCGAACTCTGCCTTTGACACCGCTTTGCCAGTGTGGCCTACCATTTCAACTGACGCTTTACTTTCAACTGGCGCTTTACTTTGAAAGATTCTGCTAAAGATTCTGGGCCGCAATAGGGCACCGAAGATTCGCTTTGCGGCATACATGTTTGCTATTTTGCCGTTCTGATATCTTGCTGCTTGAGTTATCAACGCTAAATATGTTAACAGAGTATCAATGAATGTGATCACTTTAGGACTAACCTCTCAAAGATGACTACCCACTGTAGGAAAATCCTGATGGGATAAATCTTTAATCGACCGATGGTCGAGCTGGGGGCGGTAGATGATGTGAAGTGCACAAATCTCCCACATGCCTCTGGACAAATGAGTTAATATTACTACCGAATTGTATTTATGTTTGAATTTCCCAAAGCTTTGTCGATCAACAGGCATAGTGTGAATGAATGCTATTTATGGCTGATTTACCTTAGATCTGGAGGGCTCCGGGGCGATGGGGTAGCACCCTGCCCTCCTCGCAACCGGGAGAGGAGGCCAACCTTTACAAACTTTAGTGAATCCTCTTGTTGCCGTACTAAATCACCCGGCTCTCGCCGCCCAAATCCGACTCTTATCACTCTCGCCTTTCCTAATGCTTAGGATCCCTCATATCGTTGTAAACCCGTTTGCCCATACCAGTCGTTTTAAAAGCGATATACATACTGTTGTAGTCCTGAGCCTGGACTTGAGACCATCCATGAGCCTCGTAACCCAGAATATCTATATCTAGGTTTCTATGCCTATACTTCACGTTATACTCAGGGAACTACTGTAGGATCTCAATACCAGTCTAGTTCCTGAAGTCCGGTACTCCATATACCTCTGCACCATTGAGGCATCTCTGGCTTCCGAGGTATTACGCCTTAATTTGCAGCATGCGATAGCAATTTTTAGCATTTTCTCTCCTGTTACCGCCTCAGCGCATTGTCTGATCTTGAAGTTAGTTTCCTCTCTCAAACTATCGTGATAGTTCCTATAAAATCCGAGATTTCACCCCTCGTGGGCTCGAAACTTTTCGACAGTATATATATCAAAACTTGGAGACATATCTTAGTTTGTTAGCTAATTATACTTGATATTTAGGTCTGGCGTCCTGTTGTTCATTCCCGCATTCGCACCTTTCTTTTCGGGGTATCAAGCTTCTTGGTGAAAAAAGACCCTATATGCGCATATATGCAGGCAACATATTAGGAGTAGAATATAGTACAGACGACAGTGGGGAAGTCCGAGCGAAACTTTCGGTACTAGACATATTGTAACAGAGGTAAATTTAGCTATGGTCTACGATTGATCTTCAATTGAGTACTGCAGTTCGTTGGCGAAGGTTGCGCGGGGGCTACAGACGGAATCGATAACGTGGTAAGATGATTACCGGCGGCCTCACTCTTAAAGAAGCCATAGACTGATCTCGTACCTAGCATCTGTGAAGTGGTCAGTGGTAGCCTGATTCTTCAATTAAGCTTGTCGAGGCCAAAGATAAATGGAATGGAATTGATACGAGAAAGATTCCAAAGCCAGGATATACGTACATATATGCGTATCGAATATTATTATTTTAAAGACTTCTATTAATGCTTCAAAATTTCCTTATGCTCTTTAATATGTTCTGTTAGAACATTAGTAGTATCGATTCCCAGCTTATTTGTAGTGTATTTATCTAATACAACATATGGCTTGTCTATTTAAATATCCATATTATCAATCTCTTCAAGTTCTAGCTCTTCTTCTTCCTTTGGTCTCGGCAAAAAATAGCTTCGCTCTTTCCACCAGTTCCGGGCTATATACAGAAAAGAGTAAGAAAATCCTTCCTCTTTGCGGACATCTAGAACATTTAAATTTTTACTATTAATCCGAGTCGCTATTTTAAAGAAAACTTACATACCATGTACAATGTACAATAGAAATTGCTAAAGATGATACATACTAACATCCCAGATAACTGATATATATTTAAAAATCTTAAAATACTTTGTGATCAGGAAAATCGGAGATGGGAGGTACGTTTTTAAATAGGCGATTTTAATAGGCTTGTATTTTAAATATATTAGATTTAGACTTTCTACAAAGGTAGGAATATATTAAATCTATTATTTCTGTCTTATTCACTCCTACGAATTAATCTATTCTATTTTCTGAATAGTTCTTGGGAAGCTGAGTTCCGAAACTCCCTTAAAATAACACGAAGGGTTTTTAGATTTTAATCTAAGAGATAAAATACTATTTCATCTTTATTTCTTCTGGCATGAAAATCGTTCTGAAGTTTTCTGCATTGGCTTGAGAATAAAGGTTCAAAACTTTTGCGGGAACAGGTAGGGGCCTCGCTACCATAACCTCGTAGTCTTTGCTCTTTCAGAATATCTAGGGGAAGCGAACCAGGACTAGGTTGATACAAAGCACTTAAGCCTGACAGCGGCTCAGAACCCACGCAGCAGCACATACTGTTGGAAAACCACAATGGAGAAGTGTAATAAGAGCAATGATGAATTATAATGAAAGAGGGAGATTTTCCCCCCGTATTTCGAGTTTGTAGGCCACGCATCTGCGTGCTTACTTCAGGATTAGTCTCGATGGCTCTTCTTTTTCACGATATACTACCTTCGGCACTTGCTGTTGGATTACGAAACTGTATTCAATGAAACAAATCTCTGTCGTCTTGGACCGATTTCATGCCCAGGCATACGAAGGTGTTCGTAGCCTTGGGCCAAATTTTGTCAGAAGCATGGTCACATAATGATGTTATTAGTATTTCATTGCATGTAATCTAAGAATAATCAACAGAACACGCAGTTTTCTGACAAATTTGCTAATCGTTGCAGTATGGCTCCAACAACTCCAAACAACCAACCAATCACCAACTACAGTGAAGTCAGTGCCAGAATTCTCGAACTCTCTGTAACTTCGCCATCCACTTACTCCTCTGTTACTATTGTCGTAGTGTCTCAGGCACTCTATCCATCGATCCCCGATCATGAATTCAATTACCACGACCGACCGTTCTTCATTGTGGAGCATCAAGATACACACCAACGTTTCAACTGAACTAGAACCAAGCTCTGCCGACACCATAGCTGGCTTCGTATGTTGCGATGGCCTGAGCATCTCTAGGAGCACTATCTTTGAAGATTTGAAGATTGTGTATCCGAGTTTGTACGATTGCCCTGCTGGGTCTAACTTAACCCTATGGCGGGAGCGCGATGACGGGTGGAATTTACGAGTGCCGCCGATGGAGACGAGACATTCGCGACGACAGAAGGATCGGGGCTCTTTTTGGGGCTTGTCTTCCACAATACAAGCTACTCTTCATGCGAGACCATATCCAACAGTGCAAGTGTCACTGAAAGAATCCTTGGTAAACTGCATTCTTCATACTATCCTGGAAGAATATGCTTACGCGAGGTTCACGATTAGCCGGGTGCGCCGTAATACCGTCCCTTACTTTTGATTTTGAAAAGAATGGATACCTACCCGATACTCTAAACTATTACATCCCGAGCGCTCGTTCGTCGAGAACCCCTACACCATCGAAGAAACGTAAACCGACGGAAGACTCTACCTCCCGTCCTTCAATACCAGCCTCGCTAGAGTCACCGCGACGACAAGACCAAAAATCTCGTGAATTTGTTGAAAGCCTCGGTGTCGACACGAAAAGTTTCAAGAGGGAAGTCAAACAAAGCTATAGTGAATGCGTAATTACTAATTCTTTGGATCCTTGTTGTTGGTGCGGGAGAGCCCGGAAGCTGCGGGACGCCAATGTAATATTTAATGGCCTCTGTTTTCCGATACCGTGATTCTTCTACAGTTAGTTGTCCAAAACTTGTCATCCACGAGCAATAGCGAACTTCCGGGATCCTACATAGCTAAAAGAACTAGATTTAGCGTGTCAGGCCACATAATTCTCGGGAAGCTTACAGCGTAATACCTTTCTTTCCACTTCTTCTTGTTCCTTCTGCGACCCCCGAGTTTCTCCAAATCCAATCTGACCACATGGTAGGCTGGTTGAAGCTTCTTCGTTATTGTTGGAGCTTATCTCCCGCCCTTCTTTAAAGCACAAAGTTGTATTATTTTCCAGAACAAAAGTGTCCCCGCGCTGGGCTTTTATTGATTGAGTGGTTGTTGCCACGCAGACAAAGCTTTCTCTGAAAGGACAGAACGGAAGATTCTACCGGAGGGCAGTATCATCTTGGGCATAATCGTTTGCGTTAGGTGTAGGCCCCGAATGAAATGTATAAATTTAGATTGGTTATAGCCCTGAGTTTCCAGCCAATCAATATATCGAAACCCGCGCGGCGTTCCATTGCTAGCAGTAAACATTGTGGGAGCCTGATTGCTCCGTGATTGTTCTTGGAATAGAGAATTTCCTTATTTGAAACCAAGAGTTAGAGGAGTGAATTGTCAAATTGATTTTGGTTGATTGGTGATGATGGATACTAGTCTACACGAAATAGATGGTCCTTAAATAGACACCGTACAGGATGAGGGAAGGAATGTGAACGGCATCATGTTGTGTTGTGGTCACGTGACCGCAGTGAAGCCCGAGCTGCCTTCAGGGCTGCAACAAAAGTGTTTGTGTGCACTGGGTGTCAGAAAGGCAAAGCCTTCGAACCCCAGGGTTGAAAGTCGAGAAAACCATTATTTTCTCAAATCTATTCGAATAATGAATATGCTAAGTGGGATCTGCTTGCGTACCGCTCTTTTTACATTTTTTCCCTACGGCTTCCGCCGTGCCGCCAACCCACCGTACCATATCTTCCTTCGACAAACGCCCTCTTTTAGAACAAGTTGCCTGGTTCGCCGTCTTCACGAGCCAATCGGAGCAAAGCTCGCTGGACCACACAAATCTTCAGCTATTACCGTCCTATCTGACGTGTATAACCCCCCTAGTTAACCTCGCACTAAGTTAGCTCGAAATCGCGAAACAGCACCACCTACACTTGAATCCCGGAAAGTCGACTAGGCTATGGCAGCGAAGCTCAGAAGGGACGATTACTCCGTCGGTTGGATCTGCGCTATCCCAATAGAAATAGAGGCCGCACGCAAGGCCCTAGACAAAATTCACCCCAAGCTTACTATTCCTCACGGCGACGAAAATTGCTACGAGTTCGGTGAAATAAACGGTCATAACGTAGTGATTTCGTGGCTTCCTCGGGCCAAATATGGGTTAACAAATGCTGCTATTGTCGCCACTCGCATGCGAACGACTTTCACAAGGCTGAGATTCGGTTTAATGGTCGGGGTCGGAGGGGGTGCCCCTAGTTCGTCGAATGACATTCGCCTTGGTGATCTAGTGATCAGCCAACCAACGGATCGCTCTGGCGGTGTCATTCAGTATGACTTTGGGAAGGCGATTGAAAACGGTGAATTTAAAATGATCGGGTCGTTGAACGCGCCTCCGGCCGTTCTATTAAGCGGAGTGTCAGCTATGACCGCTATGGATCAAGTGAAATTAGGTAGAAGGATTTCCGATGCGGCGCGGGTGATTGAAAACAAGGAACAAGAAGAAGGGAGCGGAAGATTTTCCCATCCAGGTCAAGATAGTGACAGGCTATTTCGCGGTAACTATCTTCACGTTCCCGGCGAGGAAGGCCAAAGAGATACATGCGATGCATGCGATGCATCTAATGTTATTATTCGCCCGAAGCGACAATACAGTCACCCGCACATCTACTACGGAGTTATAGCTTCAGGGAACCAAGTCATGAAGGATGGAGTTAAGAGAGATAAGATCAGTACCGAAACTGGAGCTCTCTGCTTCGAAATGGAGGCGGCAGGCCTGATGGATAACTTCCCGTGTCTGGTGATCCGAGGAATATGTGACTACTCCGACGGTCACAAAAACAAACGCTGGCAGCCGTATGCTGCGTTAGTTGCAGCCGTCTACGCGAAGGAGTTACTCCTTCAAATACCGGCAGGTATGGGCACCTTGTGGTGACAAATTATATGTGATTGTGCTAAGCAAGATCTCGATCTATAGCAAGCAAGGATGAAACCGAAGTTAGTGCAGGTACAAACCCCTCTGGATTCTCCCGTTCGGTCTTATCATGCCGCTTTATGATGCGTCAGACTAACACACGCAACCTAATAACTTTCAAGGCCAAAAGATAATCAAGGAGATTAATTTTGTTGTTCCGTTACGCATACCGTTTCCTCGGAACCCCACGTTCGTCGGGAGAAAGGAAAAGCTCAGAGAAATTCATGAATATTTCACGAGAACAAAATCTATAGGCATACCACGCATCTTTGCACTTACCGGCACCGGCGGGATGGGAAAAACGCAAATTGCCATCGAATACGCTTATCAACATTATGGTGCTGATTATACGGGTGTTTTCTGGGTGTCCGCAGTAAACGAAGACACCACGCGAACTTCGTTTATCGATATCATGCAGTGTATCGTCGAAGAGCAGGCGAGAATAATGTGGCCGGAGTCCACCCCTGACTACGAAATAGTCAGCCTGAAACTCGGCATACCGGGCCTAGTCGATAGCAGAGGAAAAGTTACCGCCGATTCAGAGACTATCAGTAATATTCAATCAGCCTTATTCCGTTGGCTTCAACTACCTAGTAACAATAAATGGTTGTTAATCTTTGACAACGCGGACGACCTGGAGGATGTTGATCTACAAAAATATATTCCAAATCATGGCGGCGGGGCTATCCTCATTACTAGCCGCAGACCGGAGTTTTCGCACGGAGCGGAACAGACAGATCTGGGTGGGCTGGATAAGGAGAGCGCGATAGAACTTTTATTAAGTTTGACGCATATACCTGATTCTCGAGAAGGTATGGCAGCAGCTAACACTACGACCCAAATATCATTCTAATTTTTCTGTCACCCAGCCGTTGAAAATGAGTTGATTGCTCTCGTCGAAAAGTTGGGTTTCATGCCTCTCGCGATCAGCCATGCAGGCTGTTTTATACGCCAAACGAAAGTTTCATTAGGAGGGTATCTGCTGCATTATGACACAGCTTTCATGGACGCGCAAGCAAGAAAACCGAGATTCGGGTGGAATTATCGGAGCGATACGGCTTCAACAACCTGGGAGATATCTTTCTCAAAAATTGAGGAACAGAATAAAGAAGCTGCATTGTTGTTACTGATCTGCTCATATCTCAATTACGAGGAGATCTCTGAGGATTTATGGGAAGATGAGCAGCTCGACAAAATCGAATGTAAGTACTTCTACCCGGGTCTTATGAATATCATAGCATTAATATTTCGTTTAGTTGAGAATAGGATTACGCTACTTGCTTCATATTCGCTAGTGAAAGTAGTCAGCTTGAGAGCTTTCTCTATCCATCCCGTCGTACATTCGTGGGCACGAGAACGTCTACAGCAATCGGAAAAGCTCCCAGTTTTAAAAAATGTTCTAACAATTCTCGGAAAAGCCAGTCAAAGGCAGAGTAAATTACGACAGAGTAGTAAGTGGGACGCGCGTGAGGAGAGAAGGATTGCATCTCATCTAGGATATCTTCATCGATACTTCGAGCCTAGCTTCTCGGAAATTTTTCTACATGACGAAAGGGCCGGAAACAAATATTTATTTTTCGCATTCGGCAACATGGCCTTAGTCTTCAAGAACCAAGGCAAATACGACGAGGCCATGCAATGGTACGAGCGCGCGCTTTCTGGCAAAGAGAATACATTAGGCAAAGATCACCCATCAATACTCAATACTGTTAACAATATGGCCTCAGTCTTCAAGAACCAAGGCAAATACGACGAGGCCATGCAATGGTACGAGCGCGCGCTTGCTGGCAAAGAGAAGGCATTAGGCAAAGATCACCCATCAACACTTGATACTGTTAACAACATGGCCATAGTCTTCAAGAAGCAAGGCAAATACGACGAGGCCATGCAATGGTACGAGCGCGCGCTTGCTGACTATGAGAAGACATTGGGCAAAGATCACTTATCAACACTTAATACTGTTAACAACATGGCCATAGTCTTCGACAAGCAGGGCAAATACGATGAGGCCATGCAATGGTACGAGCGTGCGCTTGCTGGCAAAGAGAAGACATTAGGCAAAGATCACCCATCAACACTTGATATTGTTAACAACATGGCCATAGTCTTCGACAAGCAGGGCAAATACGACGAGGCCATGCAATGGCACGAGCGCGCGCTTGCTGGCAAAGAGAAGACATTAGGCAAAGATCACCCATCAATGCTCGATACTGTTCACAATATGGCCTTAGTCTTCGACAAACAAGGCAAATACGACGAGGCCATGCAATGGTACGAGTGCGCGCTTGCTGGCAAAGAGAAGGCATTAGGCAAAGATCACCCGTCAACACTTAATACTGTTAACAACATAGCCTTAGTCTTCAAGAACCAAGGCAAATACGACGAGGCCATGCAATGGTACGAGCGTGCGCTTGCTGGCAAAGAGAAGACATTAGGCAAAGATCATCCATCAATACTCGATACTGTTCACAATATGGCCTCAGTCTTCGACAACCAAGGCAAATACGATGAGGCCATGCAATGGTACGAGCGCGCGCTTGCTGGCAAAGAGAAGACATTAGGCAAAGATCACCCATCAATACTTGATACTGTTGACAACATGGCCATAGTCTTCGACAACCAAGGCAAATACGACGAGGCCATGCAATGGTGCGAGCGCGCGCTTGCTGGCAAAGAGAAGGCATTAGGCAAAGATCACCCATCAACACTTGATACTGTTAACAACATGGCCATATTCTTCGACAAACAAGGCAAATACGACGAGGCCATGCAATGGTACGAGCGCGCGCTTGCTGGCAGTGAGAAGACATTAGGCAAAGATCACCCGTCAACACTTAATACTGTTAACAACATAGCCTTAGTCTTCAAGAACCAAGGCAAATACGACGAGGCCATGCAATGGTACGAGCGCGCGCTTTCTGGCAAAGAGAAGGCATTAGGCAAAAATCACCCGTCAACACTTAATACTGTTAACAACATGGCCATAGTCTTCAAGAAGCAAGGCAAATACGACGAGGCCATGCAATGGTACGAGCGCGCGCTTGCTGGCAAAGAGAAGGCATTAGGCAAAAATCACCCGTCAACACTCGACACAGCTAAGAGGCTACGTATTCTGGCAGAACAAACAAGCGCACCAAACCAGCCAAGAAAACGGCGGCATATCACTTGCACTATCGCTTAGTTATCATTTCGGCTCATAGGGATGCTATCTACATAACTATTCATTAAACGGAATAATTCAAGTGGGTGTCAACTAGAATAATTTCATTAATTAGTTGTAATTGAACTAGACAGGAGACAGCTGTATGAAGCGGAAAAGCGGATATAGACGGCTGAATTACGTAGTACATGATTCTTTGTAGTTATGCTACCTGTGTGCCTAATAATTCTGTACAGGATGCTTGCTTACACAAACCGCGATGCCGCACAATTAATAGGACATACTAAATAATAGTGTTGGAGAGGGTGAGTCTTATCAGGCAGTTGGATCGTGAGGCGGTTATCCTATCTTCGCAGAACTCTCTGTGGGGCCGTTGAGGCTATTCATACGACGCAGGATTTACGCGGCGTAGGAAACCTCCACGTGACCCGATTAGGTAATCCTGCGCGTATATAACGAAACCCCTGGGCAGTATAAACTTACGTTTCATTTTCATACTGTAACAAGCTATATCCCCGGATGCGGCTAAGTAATCATCGGCCTTCCCTTCTCGTAAGTCTCGCCCTAGAGAACAATTCAACCGCATGCGAAACAACTAATATATTGCAGCCTCGTTACCCTTTGTACTAAATTGTATTTGATCATCGATACAAGGTCGTGTGCACTTTTGTACTCTGTTGAAAGACGAAAACATATCTGCGCTATATGCCAGACGGTCTGCAAATCAAGCAATGGAACGAAAAGGGTAAAGTATCGCGCTCAAAGGGAAAGTCCAATGTTGACAATTACAACACAAAAAATTACAACCAGAAAACCGGCAGGCTGATTTGCTAAGATTTCGGCCTGTCATTACATGATGTGCTCGCGGACGGCCGGGGTTCGATTCCCCGTCTGAGAGATCTTCTTTTTGAATATTTTCTGATTTTGTTGATGTGTCGTCGAGATAATATGTTTTGAGTTCCTTGTCGAACAGACTCGTTTTTGCCAAGCCATCTCATTCGAACTTTCCCAGACCTTTATGACAAAAAAAGCAATTCAGCCCGCCAAGTGTACATGAGCGTTGTATGTATGAAATCAAGTGTTCCTAATCGAAATCCTTCATCCGTGGCATTAGCAAATAAGAAATATGAAAAGAGCCGGAAAGCCAATCAGATATCGCACACAGTGGGTATACGCTCGATATCGGAGCTAATCAAGATTACGAAGCGCTTCAAGTAGCTCCGGCATTTTACTGCTTTGGATACGGCGTGATGGCGCAAAGCCGTAATCTCAAAGTGGCGAGTACGCGAACTCGAGCAAAGAGGAAGAAACTAGATATTGGGGTTGGTGGAGCTGTACATAGGACATGTGTATATAAGACTGTGGCGAAGAAGATGAGGGAGCGGCTTGAGGCCGTTGCTTTGAACCAGAGTTAGGCGAACAGAAGAGCTTGTCGAAATATTCAAGATGGCAAGATTTACTAACCCGTATAGATGAAATGCTTGCAACTTCTTCATGGCGGCAGAAGCTCTCCACATGGCCGACATTGCTGACTACATCCTTGACGTTATTGGCCGCGTCTTCTATAACATGATCAGCATCGCTTGATACATCCTCTGTGGCGGTCTCCACCTCGCTGGCCGTATCAGCAATATCTTCGGTGGCATCTTCGATGACTTCCGCAACCTTTTCGACGCCTTCATCAATGGCTTCCGTAGCCTTCTCCACTCCTTCGTCGATGGCCTCAGCGGCTTCCTTAACTTCCTTTGCGATATCTTCTGCGATTAGAACGATTATTGCGCCAATATCTTCCAAAACTTGCGGAATTCTTGATTATTTCCACAGCTCGCTAAAGGTTGCTTTGATGAATTGAACAAGATTGAAGTTTGGCTGCCAATTGATATCGATATCTTGGCCCAGAAACTTGCTCTCCACTTTGACAATGATTGGCGGACCATCAGAGATCGACCCAGAGAATTCAATCTTGGTGGTATTGATGAGTTCGGCTGCTGCACCGGCGATCTACTTGCCGATGTTGAGACCGATTTCCAGAATATCTTCAGCGAAACTTGGTGAATGCTCCTCAACTAGATTGCAAGCTTGGCGAGCAAGTTCGACCTCGGTTGTATTGTTCTGGGCTGATCTTAGAGCTTCTTCGGCGGCCTTGAGAACCTTGTTCTCAGTGCAAGTACCAAGACCAGCGAATACTGCTTCCGCGCTTGATACCATCAATCGAGCCGTGAGTTCTCCTGCCTCAAGTGCTGTCCAGGCTAGAACAAATTCATAGAGCTCGGTGGAGCCTCGTTCCGCAGAATAGAGTTTTTGAGTTGCCTCTTCTATGTGCGACTTCTGAGCTTTCTTGATTTGTGGGGCTGTGGTTTGTGCAGCATCAACACCGTCAGCGGTTGATTGTGCAACCGATTCGAGCTCCGTCTCCGCAGTTCGGATGGTTGCTTCCGCCGCAAGGGATCCCGTACCTTGAATGAGCAGCTCCGCTGTAGAAAGGACACCTCGGGCAACTTCCAAAGCTGCATTAGCTGCAACCTGTTCGGCAACCTTGGTCACCTTCTCTGCGACGAGGTTAGGCATGTCCCATATTGGAGCTTCGCTAATACGACGGTCAAGATCTTGGACATCGGCATCAATAGCCTGGACTAGCATTCGAACACCTTCGGCATTCTGACGAGCTGCTTCTGGATCAGATCGGGTATTGCCAAGGTGGTTTGCGATGCATGTCGCTTGCGATGAAATTCGTCTTGTGCAACACGGATGCTCTCGTCTCGATCACGTTCTACACGAGCCAGGTTGGACTCTGCTGAGGTGATTGCTACGGCTGCGTCATGGCGAACGCGATTCAATTCAGAAATAGCTTCCGCAACGAGCTTTTTGAATGCAGTTTCAGCTTCTTTGAATTTGCCCTGCGGGTCCTTTCGATAGTTACCAGCAGTGGCCTTGGCTCGCTCGAGTTCTGCTGTAACAGTATCTCGCTTCTTCTGCCATGTTTTCTCGGTTTCCTCGAGCTTACGCTGCGCAACCCAGTCATATTCTCTCTCCTTCTCGGCTAGCCTTCTCTTTGCCGCATCAAAGTCGGCATTCTCATGCACGAGTTGATCTGTTTATCGAGTATGTCCACAATATGCTCCATGATATGCTGCTCCGTAAGACCATATACCGTGGAGTCCGCATTCGCGAGCGACTTCCAGTCTTTAAAGTTGATTTCGCCTACTAGCCTGGCTTCCAGTTTGAATTTGAACCAGTCCGACAGTAAAACATCGACCCAAAAGTCAAGCTTGGGTTTTGAATAGATCTCTGCATCAAGTCGTATCGCCGCTGATAGACCCAAAGCTCTACAGCTCCGTCTATCAGAAATTTCTGCTTCCCGGAAGAAATCTCGAGATGGATGATGGGATCTGCGCCAGCAGCGCCCTCAACATTCAGTGGACCGAGATCGAAATGCTCAATTGTGGTCATGATCTTGACCATGAAGCCAATGGTACAATCGAACTTGGTCTTCTTTCCGAAGATGATCACATCATCCTTCAGAAATGCACCTGGTGGGTAGTGTGTCTCTGCGATCGAAGCACCCGCCGACGAGTATAAGTCTAGCTTACTGAAATCAGCAAGTGTGGGCCCGGTTTCGGAAACTCATCTTCTCAAATACGTGATGCAAAGCCAACAACGTCAGAAATACCGAGGTCTCTGATAGATGCTGCGAGGATTTGCCCTTTGGGATTCTGGCTCAACTTCATGGCAACTTTGGCTTCCTTTTTACCAATCATGAGCTGTCCGGCTAACCCAAAAGAACGTGGCATATACGATGCCGATTTCGAGCGCGCAGCCTCTGACAATGACGGTCTCGCCAATGCCACACGGGTTCACCCAATCGCTGATCATCTGCGCATACGCCGCCGCGCCAGATATGCCGGCTTTTAGGTCCAATGAGAATTCGAGTGGGTCCGGCTGAGTATCGACTCTGACGTTTAGAAGGGCTTTGAGAACGAGTTGAATATCTGCACCCTCTTTCGCAAACCCGGGAGCAAGCGGAAAGGTGTATGCACGGCCCCCAAACGATATAGTCCTCTCGCCTGATAGTATGAGTCCTAGACGGAGACCGCCTTCACCGTAGCTTGCCGATAAAACCATTCCCTCGACGCTTCCCCGCATGAGGGACTCCGGTTGAGGGATACCGTCGATAGCTGCGCACAACTGTATACCCTTTCCGACAGGGTATTTGAACTTATCGTACGAGCCGCTCGGATTCCCCTTGTTGGATAAGTGCGAGGCCTTTGACGGAGACATCGAGGAAAGATCCTCTGAGATCCTCATTCAGTTTGCCATATCTCCTTGGACCTCGCCGTATAGCTGGCCGTTGGTCTTTTCCGTGAAAAGGCCGACATTCATCGAGCCCACAGAAAGACCATTCGCCGGTGGTGGAGAATTTAGTAGCTCTGCTACAAGAAAAATAGTTCTTGCTCCCGATAAAAAACCTAGCGTTTTCGATGGTGATTGCGCCAGCGAAAGCAACGCCTGCGGAGGAAACGAACAGAGAAAAAGAGTCGAAAACCACATTGTGATCAAAGACATCGAGATCGAAACCGCTGGTCTGTTGGAATATTTTACTTATATCTTGCAGACTTAGATTCCCAACTTAAGCTTGCAGAGAATAGTCATCTATGCGTGAAACAGTCTGGCCAATATAAAGGATCGTCTGCACACGTATGACGAAAGGCATACCTTTGGAATACGAGCCCGAAGTGCGAACCATAGTATTGTTCAATTGTAAAGCAGCCTCTAACTGGAGATAAATATCCGAGGTAGATGATGCTTCCGACAGTATTCCAGTAAATTTCACCTCGGAGAGCTAGACAAGTATTAGCTATCACGCGGTGAAGGTGACCATTTGGGGCCCCTGGGGTCTTACCGTTAACCCTTTTATCCCAAAGCAATCTTTCCAGCCCTCATCGGTCAGCGACACGAAGAGCCCATACTGCAACTCTACTGTACGGAACTAGTACTCGGCGTTCAATGGAAAGGCAGGTCCCGGTAGCGTTAGGTTGACTCTACCAAAGAAGCCTTATCCGGTATGAGCTCAACACCGACTTGAGTAAACTCGAGAGCATCAAAGATATCCACAGAACAGTTTTCGAAGGATCCGCGCAAGACCAATCGTGGAGGAACAGCCAATTGTGTCCAACTCCTAGCGGCACCGAGATGTGCGGAAACGTGAAAGGCTGGCATGTCTTGATTGAAAAGTCTATGATAACATCGGAGGCAAACTGAAGAGGCCCTTTAAAGATAACATCCGCCTGAAGGTATAGGCCGCTCGTGTGGAGGTAATCCGGAGATATTGCAGCATGGTAGAGCTGAGGCTTATCGAGAATGATGGCATCAAAAGCACCGCCCTTGGCATCTTCGAAGATAGTGCTTATAGTAATCTGTTCAGTTGCAAGCATGATAAGAGTGGGGATAGAGTTCGGTTGCGGTACCTCAGAAGGTCTGTAACCTCACTGGTATATTTCCGAAAAGATCAACGTCTCCGATGATGGCGAAGGCCTCACCCAACTGGAAGCTATCCACACCCGAAGGAGGGCCTAAGTAGCTGCTTCCACGCTGGTCGAAAAGACTTTTCCTCTCTGGACCTGCCGCTGGGGTGATAGGTGGCGTCAAGATGTTTGGTCTAACATTGTATAGTCTTGATGTGGGTTCTCGAGCCTTCTCTACAGCCGAAGGAGCGATAGGTAGGGTGGATGACGATGATTTGTCCGAAGTACTTTGTGGTAATACCACGAAGCTGCCATCCGCTGCGATAGTCGCTACGACTTTGTTGCGGACCGCCAAGCTGTTAAAGTGGAAGCCTGATACAAGTCGAGAACTTGTCAAGTTTTTCGAGGGTTCTAGTGCTTACCAATGTTGCAAATCTTCAAGGGTCGGTGTAGGTACCGCGTCGGGGGTACGAGCTCGTTTCCCGCCCGGGAAATCTTGAAGAGGTGGATTCGGCTTTTTGAGACCTGTCGCTTTTAGGGTGTAATCCAGGACTTGATTTCTTAGGAAGTTTTTCATAGATCTGATGGGTTTTTTTGTGGATTAGCGAGATCGCTTTGCATCCACCTTGTCCAAACCAATCTGAGATGGAGGGTGGGATTGTTTGAGACATCCAAGCATGGTGAGGGTGGCAAAATCGAGCACCTTCTCTCGTGACTCTAGAGGCTTAACTTGGGAAATAACGCCTAGGGTGGCGAGAAAAGGCAGCATATAATAGAAAGGTAAGGTATCGTACGTTTCTCAGAACTCGTATATACGTACTGGGGATAGTCGCGATGGCTGGCAGAAATAAAAGGGTCGTCAATGTCACTATTTAAGTTAACAGAGACCTTAGCAATACAAATGGTACCTTAATGCCCATCCCAAGCAAGCTGATGTCTTCGTCGGCGATCGATGTGAAGAACAGACTCTATGCTTCAGATTGCGATAATTAATCCTTTTCAAAATGGGCAACGGATGCGCCATCTGTAGAATGTCTGCTATGTCCGAAACGCCATCTTCGGCCGCAAGATAGTGTATCCTAGCTGAACATACACAATATTCAGTAGAAGGTATATGCCAGCAGGCGTTCGAAGTTCGCGACGTGACATTTCGATAGATTAACTTTGACGGACGGACGCAAAGATCCGAGTCATCTAGCGCTGGAATGCCGCTGCATGCACAATGAAATTGCCACCTCAAATGCCAGGGTGTGGAGGGCTGGATGCAAGGGTGAAAAGAATATGGACCATCATGGCGTTTCGTCTATTGGTAGAATGGAAGCAAGAGGGGTGCAGGGTCCGTTGTTTGATTCCTGTCCAGGTACGGGACGTTGGCAAAGGCCACGCGAGCTGTCCCTGATATTGTTCTTGGACAGGCTTGTACTGCGCCCAAGTGCTTTCAGCCAGCCACAGGCCCTTACCGTGCATGGTCCATTGCAACGTATTTTGGAGTGCGAAACAAATCAAACGCAACAATTGGCCAGGACATCCACAGCGCACTTGTTCGCGTCCGGACTTTGCACTGCCGGATATGTCTGCCACTTTTTCTGATCTTGCATAATGAATGAGTACGAGTGCACCCTTTGTCGTCCTATTCCTCCCACACTAACATAGCTGCCGATATCATATACTTCAGATTGTCATTTGAATCGGTCCTCTTCTTTACATTCTCCTTCTTTATCATGCATATCCCAAACTGTGGTCGTGAAATCACCTCCTTTACATCCTCCTCGTTCGCCTTATTTACCAAACACCACAAGCACGAGCGACTCTCGCGCAAATGGGGAAAGCATGGAAGAGGAAGTACCCCAACCACGAAAAACGAGAAAGCAATCCGGCCCTGTGAAATGGGTCAAAAGTACCGAACCGACCTCAAAAGCCAAAGCTCTGCTATTCAATCTTGTTCTTGTTGACCAAGCCAAGAAGCCGAACACCAGTAAGCATGCACCGCTCGAAGGGCGGCACCTCCAAATATTCAGCGGCTCGATTTCAGAACCTTTCGATTCCCTCGACTGCAATACATAGTAGCACTGGCAAGAAGCCTAAAGACATAAATAGTATCGTCTACGTCCCAATGTGCTCCTTGTGGGCACTAACGCTTAATACAATCGAATGGCCGGAGCAAAGATGGTATGTTTGATCAAATATCAATGATCCCCCTTCCTGCCAGGTACCGTAGAACTGATCACGCCGTTGATATAGCGATCTATGCGACCCTAAAGCTAATATGGTACCGGATGAGCCTTCAAATCTAAGAGGATGAACCTTCCGTTCGTTAAGAAGAGGAAGAACAGTCGCGAAGACTTCCGGGCGTTTGGCCAGGATCTTTACGTGTCTGTACGAGATGACACAGGTCAACTGACTGTATGCTGACTGAGAGAAGATTATAGGACGGTAGAAGGTGCCAATAGCATCGAAAATGACTAGGTAAACGCCATCAATGCGATTCCTTAGGGGGGAGGTTCATTCAAAGCTGTTCGTTATCAATCAGCGCCCGCAGGCAAACTACTTGTAAGGATAACAGCGACTTGGGAACACCGATTCAAGTTTCGGGAGATAGGGATACAGGATTTCTTCAAAGATTTCATCGATAAGATTAACAAGGAAGAGACAAGCAATAGGATTACAATCAAGTTGACAAGGACGAGCAGCTCCCTGCCGGATACTCATTTGTAGGTCTCCATCGCCCACAGCGTAAATGTCAACCATGCGAAGAGTGCTCACGTTTGACAATTGCAGCTTTCCGAAAATCCGCTCGGCCCGTACAAGACGTATATCAGCGAAATTGGTCACCATGAGTACATGGTATCCTCACTGGCGGACTGCTTCGCAACACCAGATGAGGACAAGGTTGCTTTGCGGAGAGGCTTGGACATTCGATCTCTACCGATGAGCAAGTATTTGGATAAAGACTCGATAACATGGGAAGGTGATCGTAATAGACAGCCACCTCAATTGAACCGGAGCAATAAGATTATTTTGAACCGCGGACGAGTAGCCATATAGCCCAGGAGTTAGTTGTCCGTTCATGAGCTGACCCGTATTTCAGGCAGAACTCAACGAAAAGAGAAACACGGCCGGAGGGATGTCGGAGGTGAAAATGCGCAAGAACGGAGGTCAAGGTTACCAGCTGACTACTATTCCCGACGACCCATTAACAAGATCAAAAATCGAAAACCCCATGGGCGAACGAGCCGGCGGCTCGGTTCAGAAGGAGAGAATGGGCCAGGAATCGGCAAATGTCGTAAGTGCACCTCGACCAATACCAGAAAGGGGTTATCTTGCTACACGTCGCCAACCTAACTCTGCAAGATCGCGAAAACACCTTGAGATGGAGTTGGATCCTTCCTACGACGAGAACAGATCATGCCGATGAAATGAGAAGCAGGTGGCGGATCGGAAGAGAGGATTCTACGACCAGGAGATACGAAACGGTTGTTATACTGCCGAGGTATGAGAATATATTCACTTTCCGGTCCTGCTCTCGGACTCCCTTGCAAATTTGTGTCATTTTCCCCCAACAAGTACATATATGTGTGCTAACTGTCCAACAAGTGGCTCCATCTCTAGGGTAGTCTACTTTCAGTTCCGTTACCGAAGCCCGACTACAAGAAGGAGACTTTTGATCCTCAGTCTACAAGCGGTCAGATATTCGAAATTTAATCTCAGGAACGTCAGAGACCAATTCCGCGACGATGAGGTGTGTACCACGACGACGCATCGATTTCATCGCCTTGATCCCTTAGACAGCTCACATTGGGCGTTCGACATATAGATACGAAAAAGCATGGCAAGGACTCTTTGGAGAGGAGGACAACCTCAACGAGAAACCTTTTGAGCTACGCGGATCTTTAACCACGACTGGTCATCCCACGCGACTGATAAAATCTACACAACCGAATGGGGTCGCGAATGCAAATCAAAATAAAATTAAAATAATACTACAAACCAAATTCGAATTCAAATGGAACGGCAAATGCGAACGCGAACCCACGACAACCAATGAAACCGTTGAAGAGTCAAGAGCTCGCTCCTTTCCTCCACGATGTCATTCTCCTCTCCAGCCGTTATGATGTCCAGTCCATACCAATGGGTCCCAACGAACGTGAACTGGCGTATAGGTTTTGATGGATGCGCTATCAATTCGACTACCACGTCAAGTTCGACGCCCCGGTCAGCAAAACCCTAGGCGTGCCTTTTCCAGAATGCAAAGTGCGGTTCTACCCGTTCAGGAGGATGCTCTATCACAAGGTCGGACACGATCTAGATTCGCTCTTGTGGAAGCGCATGCTAAGCGAGGCGAGGGGGGAGACCCGGATTGAACTTAACGGGACTAAACTTATTAGTCAAAATTCTTCCAGAATAGCCTTATGAGATTGTGAATGTCGATCCGACCGTAGGGCCGCGAGGAGCGCCAACAGATAAAACAAGGACTCCAGCAACAATCCACCAGTCAATACGAGTTCACTGTTCCCACTCGGAACTTGTCACGAGTATCCTTAATTTCTACAGCCAACTATTGGTTCTTACCGGTATTCCTAACCTGTATATGTCGCCGATAAATACACGGCAGTAGGTTCCGGTTTAATTCTACCGAAGCTAGGCTCTCTATAGTAAGGCTGTCTATCCGCAGGTAGGCATCCCGGATAGACCCAAGTTGCGTAAGTTTTTATTTCTTAGTAAACTCAGAAAATATTTTGTTATGTTATGGAAGGATATTTGGTGTAGTAATTAGTGAATTGTTTTATAAATTGTTGAAAATAATCGATATGCTTTTAGAGATGAGAAATCCGGAAAGCCTTCTTTGAGAGATAGCCATGATGGGGGGTACGTGATCATAAACCAGAAGAGGGAAAACGTAGCCAAATAAGTACGTAAGTTAACCGTAGTTGTGTACAACGTTTCAAAGGGTAGTGCGCATACGACGAACAATTTCACCCATGGATATTAATTCCACATGCAATCATATGATGGAGGGAATATCAAAGCGATAATTGGACGATCTGCAATAATTAGATATGGGCGTGACATGGAGTTGGATCTAGATTTGGAGACTTCTTTCGTTTTCCGCCGATCAAAGAGCCTCGACACCGCATTATGTGGTATTTTGGGAAACAATACGGATTGTTAGAAGGGGCCGATTGTATGCGAGACGTCAACCCCAGTAGAATTCAAATAAATGCGTTAGTATTATTAAAGTTCCGATAGCTTTCCACAATTCGATCCGTTTCGAAATTTTGGCCATTGATTCATATCTTTGCTCCCCTATTGTAGCGCACGTGGTGTCTTCTGTTACTGGCAAATGTCGCATGGTTCGCCTGTAGCCGATTGATAGGCGAACAATTGCCGATATCGTTATCGGATCGGTAAGATGTAAATATATCGGTCACGCCCAGGTGAGGCGCCAACCCCCCCCCCCCCCAAAAAAAAAAAATTAACACCGAATTCATGAATGATATAAAGGCTTCACGCCAAACGGGGTTGACCGCGTTGATCGAGTTCAAAAATCCAGGCCCTCATACGTGCCGTACGAAGCATTCGATTGCATTCGATATTCCCATTAGAATTCGGTCTCACTAAAACTGGTAACCGGGGTAGGCCTCTGCAGTTTAGCCGTTGTACCTTTGCAAGCCTTTGAAAATTTGCACTTTTAAGTTCTTTCACATAAAAACTTTAACATTTGGTTTAGAGATTTTTATTTTATTTTGCTATTTATTGGACTTTGCACTGGATTTGACACTGGATTTGACACTGGATTTCGATTTCATAGTGGATTCAGATTTTACATTGGATTTAAATAATACGCTGGTAGGAAGGTAGATAGGTGGGCATATGGGCACGCTTTTGTTTATTTAACAGTAGTATGCGGAAGCATGTATTCTATAAATTTAGTGAAAATCGTAAATACCAAATCAAGTAATTCGGACATATCTTAGCCCGCCCAGAGGTACCTCCCCAGCTACCAGTGTTTCACGTTAGTTGATACAATAGCATACAACTCCATTTAAATTTTCGTTTCAGCACACCGCTCGATGTGTTATGAATTTTTGCAAGGGCTCAGTTCCATCCGTACACTTTTCTGAATTCATGAAACGTCATCCGCACCAAGGTCGATATTGCGTCGAGGATTACACCCAGGCATCTGGTTCAGCTATTCCGAATTTCCAATTTCACCGTATACGAAATGGCCGCGAATAAAGAGCATCCAAAAGATAGGAATACGGCAGAAACTTGCGAAGCCGTAAACACTCGCTCGCAGTCTCCACGAATATCATTAAGATCGGCCGGTTCTAGTACAGGACATGAAGAAGAGTTTTTTCGTGACGAAGATCGGTCGATAGGGGTATATGGAGCAAATAGGCAGGTTCTCAACCCCGAACTTAACGTGGACGACGGGTTCTGGGCTCCTATACGTTCCGACTCAGCCGCCGCAGGGGTTTGGAACGCATCAGAGGAGGCTATTATACGATTCCTTGATGAGAGGGCTTTGCGGTGGAGTACCCTGCACCTCGGAGTTGTCAATAATTGCACTGCAGTCGCAATCATTTACGAGAGTGGCGGCTGTTGGGAAGAAGACGGAATTGTCACCGGGTTGCGGAAGAGCCTCTTGCCGGAAGGTCTTTTCTCGAAAATCAGATTGCTCAAGCCCAGAGCAGCTAAAGGAGCGGCACTTGGCTCTGCAAGCTATGCGAAGCAAGCAGGGTGTGGCGCTCGTATAGGCGTAGCAGGGGTGTGGTGGTCCGCAGGAACTATAAGCGGTTATCTTGCAACCGAGGACAAAGAGGAAGTATATGGGCTTACGTGCCACCACGTCCTATTACCGACGAAGCCAAATCCGGGTTCTGAAAAGAACAGCAATCGGTGAGTAATACTTTGCTGCATGACATATAAATTGCGTACTAATGTATCGTTCAAATAGAATACCCGGCATTCCTTGACAATGCTGGTGCTATCCACGAAGCAGCATCCCCGGGTTCAATCAATCTTGCGGTTGTACAGCCTCCATGTGGATACCACAAAGCCACCGTCGATTCTTTGAAGACGATGAAGCAGGAGGCAGAGGAGCGTTTAACGGGAATCCAGAACAAGTACGAGATCCTCTGCGAACCCGCCCCGCCTGCATCCCTAAAGCTGTAGACCGATAAAATCGTGACATTAGAAAAACATCTGTCACATATTTCCTAATTCGTGAGAGACTTCGAGGAAGTCGTCGCTACCTCGGGGTATAGGGTTGAGCTAAATACCGAACATAGTTTAGACTGGGGGATTTTTCGAATTCCTCAGCACCGCGTCCGTGTAAACATGGTGAGCCTGTCGCTTCCGCCAAACCGAAACGAGTTTGCTAAGTGAAACAATTTGCTGATTGTACTGATTGGCACAATATTAATAGGTTGACACAGAGCCCGATAGGGATGGCCTCTGGAAGTCCTTGAGGTCCGCGCCATGCCTCCAGCCCGAGATCAACGATCTGGTCCTAAACGTGGAGGTCGCTAAGATTGGGATGAAGACCGGTATAACATTTGGTCGAGTTAACGGAGTCATGGATCCTATCAATCTCAAAGAAAACGGGCGACGGACGGAGGAACAGTGTATTGTAGGTTTGGAGAATTGCGATAAGCGGTTTTCATCCGCCGGAGATTCAGGCAGCTTCGTATTCAACAAAAAGCTGCAAGTAGTTGGGATATTAACTGCGGGTTGTGACCACTATGATAGATTAACGTATATGACTCCTATCAGACTTGTTCTGGAGGATATTCGGTAGGTGATGGGGAAGAGTTTCAAGCTATTCATGACCGAGTAGCTAGATGCGCACATAGCTTTCGCTTTGCGTATATACCGGATAAATTATGTGTGTTTTTTTGGTTTTAAGCAGGAGACAATAATTTTAGATGGATGCGAGAATATCGAATACATTCGCTATCCAGCTAGCCTTCACGTCTAGATTTGTCAGTCGTTTTAAAATGCAGTACAAGATATATCTATATGTAGATAATGCGTATGCCCTTACATTATAATTATAACCATAGTATGTATAGACAATGCAAGGTATGAGTGAGCATAATGCATCACTTCTTAACGGGTGAGAGGTCCGGATTGGACCCGTGGAATTCGAGTGTATCTGATTTCTTGCGCAACATATTCACCTGACTGCGAGGGCTAAGGCAAGTCACTCACGTCAGTATATAGTATTCGATCATGTGGGTCTAGACTAGAGCTTTCTTCGATTGCGCGAGATCTTGCGGATGGCAGTGGCTTGACGGATGACAGTGGGAAATGCGCACCGAGGCTGCCGTACCATTCGATCCTTGTTCGTTCATGGCCGTAGTAGGTCATTTTCGTAGGAATAAAAGGAACTTGAAGATGTCTATTTTCGTTCGGGACTCTTCTTTCGGCGGCGGCCTCCTCTGCGGTCGCGGTCCCTAGAAAACCGAATGTTTAAAACATGTTAGATTGTTGAACCAACCCCTGAATTTTATTTTTTTGAACTTCGCAGGTCTTGAAGGTAGATATGCATGTATGTGTATCTACGTTTATAGTGTTGTTGCAACGGTTGGGTGAGCCGTCCAGGCTGGTCTCGTCCCCAGTCCAGGCCTCAATGCGACGTTTTGTTGAAGTGTCGATCTAGTCGATATGCTATCGAATAAGAGTTGTGATCATGTGATCCTTGCGCTTAGAAAATCATTATGAGGAAGATTGTGAAAAAGATGAGTGAACCTAGATGCTGCGCTTAGTACAAGGTACTGATTTGGAGGTTGTTTCTCGTTAATGCCCCCGCTAGAGGCTTGGGCTTCAGCTCAATGCAATGTGCATACATGTCGCTGACTTCGTCAGTCCCAATGTGTATCGTACTGCATTTCATACGCCCCGTCAACAGGGGCTAAGCCTTAATCACTAGTTTCATACCAGACTGACAGCCTATCACAACTCGATATTTTACTTTTGTTTGACTAATTCTCTTCAACTTTCCACGATGAATTTAATACCCATGAGAACACTAATCAAGATTACAAGGTCAGCTCACGTTAGCATCCGACAAATTTGGAACGCGCAACACAGCCGCAGCTTGGCTTAATCTTGGCGACCAACAAGCAACACAAGAAGGACCCTTGAGACGAAGTTTGGTTGTGGGTAGTCTGGCTGCGCGTCGTAGGTATATAAAGTGGTGACACAATGCCTAGTTATAGGTACGATTATTCTAAGACAGGCGATCATTGTCCTACGTCAGTGAACACAATCTACATCACTTGCCACGAAATGTATTCGAGTCTCAAGCTCTCCCTCTCAATATTTGGGCTGCTGACCCCAATCCTCAGCCATTCAAAACCAGTACCCCAGCGGGTCATCGGCGTCTCAGGCAGTCCAGAGCTGATTTGCTCCCTGAGTGCCGCAGATCGCAGTACATGGGATAACAGTGGTGCTTCTGTCTTTCTTGACAATTTTGTCCGAGAGCAAGGGGTTAGGAATTGGGCCAATAACCTTGATCAGAGAACAACAGCGGGAGGGACGATAGCGGACTCGAATTTAGATTGCACTGATCTTCGGACTGGGAACTGCCGGTCACCGAATGTCCTTTGTACTCAATTTACACCGCCGCAGGTTTCTTTTATCAGAAATGCGATGTTTACTTGTCATAGTTTACTTCGGGCTTACCAGGTATACACCTCTATACACACATCCGCGATTTATTCTCCTTGACACGAATGCTAAATTAATTCAAGGAGGAACTCCAAGACGCAATAATCAACGAAATCCTCATGGCAGGTGGCTTAGTCTCGGACTTCGGACAACCAGCGGAACAAGGCTACAGCATCTTCGGCGTTCTAGCCGGAGCATTCACCATTGCAGCCGCTGCTGGTGCTGCAAACCCCCTTATCGGCGGATCTTTAACCGCAATAGCTGGCATATTCGGCGTACTAGGATCATTCCCCGATCCAACAGACGCAGACAACCTCCGAAATGACATTGATGCACGGTTATCGCAGGCATTCACGGCTTCTCGAGATCAGGTCTCGACGTTGGCGCAGACGATATTTGGAGGGGTTGATGATACGTCATTGCTTGCGAGACTTTCGCCGCCGGCGTCTAATGCGGAGACTACGGATGTTGGGAGATTTTTCTCAGGGGGCAGGTTTCTTATTCCTGCGACGGTTAATCTTGATATGGAGGTTAGGGCCGTTGCGGATAGGGGTATACGATTGGTTGTAAGTGTCCGATAAAGATCTGTGAAAGCGGATGTTCAAAGGCTTATAAATGATCATAGAGGCAAGCACTTGTTATCCGTGCCCTTAAGACACAAGGTTACTTTGTTTGGATCGATGTAAGTTCACCCAAGTTCCATATTTCTCGCTTAACAAGAGGCTTACAAGATGCATCTATAGACCGGCGCAACCACTTTCGAAGCTTGCACACCAACAGGCTCCCGTTTCATGAACGAAAAATGCTACAAGATTGTAAAGTTCGCAGATGGCCTACAATCCCGAATCCAGGATATTCCCGCCGATACTGTCTTAAAATTCGGCAATGAACAGTATAATATCGTCATCGAGGATTTTTACAACAACGCGGAAGCTTGCCAGAATGCGAACCCGAATTCGGATGGACAGGCTCAGTTTGAGGGACTCCCTCTGGACGGGAACTTGCCCCAGTGTTTTTTCAATATGAGGGTTAGGACGGGGATGAGGTGTATTTTGTGTCAGATTTCGAGCTGCGGGGAGTTTATATTGGATCAGTGTCCCTAGTTAAGGCATCCAAATGCGACTTTTGAGTTTACGGGATTTTTTCAAAAGCTTATATTTTCGGGAGTTATTGCGGGTCCCCGAGTTTTATATCAGGTACATTTGCACTGAGCCTAAACGTTTCTTTGTAGATTTTGTTGTCAAATATATTAAAGTTGTATAATCCAATTATCAATTTTTCGGGTGGTTCAAACCCGTTAAAAATGAAGCCTAGCGGAGCGGGACGGGGGTACGAGTTCGCCTGTTTCAATATCTGTCCATGTGTTGGCCCCGACACGCTCCTGCGCACTCCCGCTCCACGAGCAGCCATCAAAAGAATCACTCAAAAAATCTACAAGACGATTACAAAGACGGCTACTAAGACGGCTACAAGATTTAAAACAACCGTTACCACTATGACGGTCATGAAGACAACCACCGAAAATAACAAAGTGATCATACCGGAGCCCAAACCTCCGACCCTCGTATAACCGTGGCGGCGGCGGCTATGGTTACTAGCCATACACTATCATCCGCGAAAAGTTCTTGAAAAAGCATGTCAGACTGGAATATCAGAAAAGGACGGAGGGCAAGAGCCCGTTGTTGTTGCATGTAATACGGGCAGCCTCGAGACCAGGAGCAGATGCGGGACACGTGATGTAAATTTAATTTGATTTTCGTGAAAAATACGGGCAAGTGCCTTTCGAGATTCTGAATAGGATAGACCAATTCGATATTGCAATACGAGTATTTGCCAATTAGAACCCATGGCTTAGAATATCTCAAAGTATGAGAGTGATTTGCCTCGCCGGTGCTTATGCTACTGCAGGCAACCCTCGAGGACGGCACCACGACCATATTATTACTAACATAGCTTTCACATCATAGAATACATCGGTGCACCTCTCTGGGTCTCGATCTTCCTTCTAAAGTACAAGCTCTTAATTAGTAGTTTTCTTTTAATCGAGAACCCAGGACGTCAGGGGCGCCAAGAACAACTCCGATACCGGCTAAGATGATTTTGATCGCGAATTAGTCTTCTTTAATACAAATTGTTCCTAGTATGCAAACGGTAATAATAATAAAATCAGAATAATCTTGTATCTATTGTTTTTTGGTAATTATAATCTCAATGTGTCAAATTTACTTGTCGGCAACTATTTTGGAGATGGAATGCATGCCCGTCTGGAATAGAGGGGCTTATATCGGCGGACTTGCCGGTACTATACGAATTATATTCCCGAGCCAGTCATACCGATGCATAAATATATATCATCATGAAGAAGGGTCTAGTTAATGTACAATTATCTTTTTGTTGTTTCTCGCGATGTGGGTTTCGTGCGTGTAACGTCGAACCCACACGGTGGCGTCAACCAGCCTGTGGCTGATCGCAGGACCTACACGTGACCTTGAGGTCTCACAATTTCGAGAGAATAGACAAGTTCTACATCAGTTTTCCATACGTGTGTTTCAACAGTATTTATATTATACCCGGATATAGGCCAACGTAGGAATTGCACAAGCGCCAACTTCCACCGCTCGAGGGTGATATATCGAATGGTAGTATGACCCCCTAGTCGTGTATTGGCGCGACAATAATGCGTTATACCCTTAAAAATTACGTTTTCCTGGCCATTTGAGCACCATGAGGATGGTATTGAGATGAGGCGCAAGTGAGTATGCCGATATGCTGGCGGCTGGCCTCGAGACTACGACCCTTCTATGGAGTCGCAGCACTCGACCGATTTGTGTGTTGATGCATGTTTGTCTTAGATTAGCCAAAAAGGTTATGTCTGTCCTCAGCTCGCAAGTAAAATCCTCAGCTCAGCCGTTTCTGATGTTCTTTTCTAAAGTTCATTAGTTTGCCGGTAGACTTGAAGAGGCATCTGATATTCTAGCTCTGTAAGGTGTAGCCGCAGTTGAAAAGACGGACAATATAACCGGTCTGAATGATGGCTTTCCGTGGTTCGAATCCTCCCGTGGGCAATGATGTGATTAGAAGAACGGTAGCGTCGTCAAATCAAACCCAGGATGCAGGTTGGATGGTGTCTCGCTACATTCGATACTCGTTTCAAGAAGACATAAATTGCCACTCGCTTAACGTGCGTTGCGTCGTACAAGGAGCAGAACGTCCAAACAAATAGCGCACATGCGCGCATTTGAGTTCGCGGTTTAAGCCATTGAGGGTTAGATTGAACTTAATATATTATCAAATTCGATATAGTATCCCGATACGCTCCTTGTAAGCCATTAAAGTACATATATCCGAACCCCCTAGATTAGGATTGTTCAGGCGTAACGAGATTCGCTTGTGGCCAATCTCTGCTCCACTTAATCCTGTTAGCCGAGAAGGCAGGGATTTCCATATGAAAAGCACATCCAATAATTCTATTGGTATTTCGAACGCTATATGGAGGTCGTCGAACCTTAAAAACATTTGTGTTCGGTGGTTGCATGGTCTGGTTACCTAGGTACCTTTTTTTGGGTGTACAACACAAGCTCCGTGTTATTTTTGTTTTGCTAGCTGGGTGATGCAAGTTTCTGCTTTTTCTAATACAACTAGATTTGAAGACTCTCGATGCCTCTACAATCTTTGGTTAGGAGACTATATCCGCGCGACGAGATTCCCGATGATCTATATCAATGGTGTGTTCAACTTAATTGTCAGTCTGAAGCGGCCCATAATCGTTCAATGGGCGAAGCCGTGGCATACAACATCGAAACCGCGACAATGGGGTCTTATCAGACAATGTCTATATAAACCTCTCATGAAGGTCGATGAAAGCACTCTTTTTTCATCACCACGAGTGCTTCCAGCGGCTCCTTGGCCATAACTATTTAGCAGGACTCTACTGCTTGTGCACTCACTGATCCAGTCACTCTTTGACCGCGTACTATTCTCTCCTTAAGCTTCTTCAAATCAAATCTAGACACTCTTTCAAGATGCATTTTTCCTCTCTTTTGACAACGGCCACTGTTGCCCTCGTTGGGCTCTCAGACCTCGCATCTGGCCACTTGGTCATCATGGATGCTTGGGGAAGCAACCAACCCAAAATCCACGGTTACGGTCTCGGATTCAGTCAGAAAAATGATCGAAAGGATCCGTTCGGGCGCATTCTAGATGTACCAGTCTTCGACCGAACGGTCATCCACGATAGAAATAACGCCACCTACCTTCAGAACGGCTGTGGGTTCTCGGGCAATAGCGTTGGCTTTTGGTACAAAAATAATAAACTGGCAGAGTGGAACGCACAAAAGCGTAAAAAGTTCTTTTTCGAACACAAAGCTAACCCGGTAGCACGTATCATCGTGCCAAAGCATGTCGAAGCTCTGTCTCTCCAAGAAGGTCAGGGGAGGACCAGAAAGCGCTTTAACGTCGACAAGAGTACGGTCAAGACCGGTATACCCAAGGTTGCCGCTGGGAAAACCTTGGTAGTTTTAACACGTACACTCAAGGGCGTTCCCAGACTACTCAACTGCAGAATCGACTACAAGGGTACTGGGCAATCCTGGACTAGACAGCTCAAGAACATCGGCTGCGCCCAGCCTGGTCAGGTGGTCACCCCGGGGTGTTCGCCAGCAAAGCTCAGCAAGGTTTTCAATAAATTCAAATTTCAGCTACCGGCAGACTTGAACTGTCGCGGGACTTACGGACCAAAAGGTGGTGTTAAAAACATCTGCATAGTCCGCTGTCAGGAAGGTTCCCTGTAAGAACTTACCCAAGTGCATTCTCAAATCCCATCCTCTTAGCTAATTCTTTCATAGCAACGGACCATTTGGTGGGTGTATTCCTATCCAACAAAGAAGACCAGCAGCTGTTAAGACAGTCGTGGTCACGAAAACGGTCAGCGGGAAAGTCACTCAGGTCACTCAGTTTGTCGCAAGGACAACCAAGAAGCTCACCGTTCAACCAGTGAAAACGGTTACGCAAACTGTTGTTGATACTATCACACAGCGTCCTCAGCCGACCAAGACTGTGACCGTTCGGGTTATCACTGTTACCAAACTTCCTTATACCTATACCGTCTACGTTAACGGCAAGCAAACAACTACTAAAGCCACCAAGACGAACCAAGTCGTAACCGAGACTATCACCATCACCAAGACCGCAAAGCCTGTCATAGAAACTGTTACCGTCATCCAAAAAGATGAATTTGAGGACGAAATCGGCGGCGGCGACGACATCGATGACAGCGATCCGGATCTTGAAGATCAGCCTGAGGATGACTCTAACGATATCCCTATCGATGCAGATGACGAGGGACCTAAAGACGATGAGGATGATGGTGAAGATGATGATGCTTCGTTTGAACTTGACGAGGACACAAACTACTATCGGAAGCTTAGGTTCCGTCGAAACTAGACGCTCTAGCTTAGGCTGGCCTCGGAAACGAGCTGCCAGAAAGCGCCAACTGCTTCGGCCGTTGCTTGTCAGTAGAGATCCACCTATAGTAGAAAGAGGAGTTTCGGAAGCCGATTGGTCAGAATTTATTTATGATTTATATATCCAGATTGAGATAGAATATGCGAGATAGAATATGCGATTGAACATTGAGCTTTGAAGCACCCGCTGGGTCTGCAGAATGTAATAGATCCAGGATCCTTGTTCGGGGCCGGGATAACCAATTAGGACGGGCTTCGGTGCTCCCATTTGTCTCTGTCGTAACGACACTTAGCCGACCAGTCCGTTTGCTTCATTTCTCATGAAGGCTTTGAATGAATTTACGCCACAAAGGGGGTGCTGGTTCCGATATTTAGCCTATGGCGTTTTTTATCTTGGATTGAGCCAATTTTAGAGTTGAATTGTTTGGCCGGTGTGCCATAGGGTGATACCTGTATGAGTAGGGCTGTAATTTGAACGGTGGCCTGGTTTTGGTGGCGTGTCGTTTCTTCATAATACTTGATCGATGGATGGCCGAAAAAAAGCTGCGTGGTGCTTTCTATGGTGGTTTTCCTGCCTCGAATTATAAAGGTATTGATTCTACGTAAGGTACATAGAGATAACTGACAAGCTGGCTAAACGGATATAAGGATCGGTTGAAGAACCCAACCCGGTTAATTCGAAGAGTTTACAATCAAGCTGGGCCTTGATGGTGTGGATGCCCGGTACTGAGAGCATGCTACCCTTAGTGAAGTGCATCTCAAAAGTACCTGTATTGCGTCGTCAATAAGGTCTATAGATATCAATGGCTAGTGGCCGTTTCTTTTGTTACAATCGCGCACTCTATTGCACACGGATATTCACTAGATCGCCAATGGTTGTTGGTGATAGGTGATGGTTAATTCAACATTTGTGCATGTTTTTATTATTAAAGTCGGTTGTTAGTATTTTGATATAAATTATACATATTTACATTGATGTAAATATTTTTGTGCAGTCTAAAACGTTGAAGGTTGAATGATCATAGTCGATTTCTGATTTACCAGAATAAAGATAGTAGTCTTGCTGTGAAAATTGTTTCGTTTGAAGAATAGTCACAGGATTTTCTAGTTGGTGTACAGGATTAAGTCTAATTAAAAAGGGTCTGAGTAAGACAACGACGAAGAAAAGAAAGAAACGCGTGCAATGTTCCGTGGAGTTTCAAAAGATTTCTACAATTGCCATGTGCTCGTGCTCGTAAGATGGCCCGGCAGCTTGTAAGCCTATTGTATCCAAATTTCGGTAGCATCGAAATAATCGTCTACAAAAGGCCGCCGAGAGCAAGGCATGGAAGACCAACGTTGAGAATGCCGTTCTGTAAAAGTTAGCATCAAATCGTGCGATGTTGATAAACATTGAATACATACTTGGGTGGTACCACTGTCCTGGCAGCAGGCAACGTTTTGCTTGCACTTGTTGTTGAGGAAGTTGTTGACGGGGACGAGGTTGACTAAGTCCAGCATTAGATGAGACTCTTACTTAACATGACTATTTCTGGAATATATGTTCACGGTAGACTTACCAATTGGGATACTGATGTCGCTGCACTTTCCGAAAAGACCAACTTTGCCTAGGACATTTTGAACGTTCAATCCAAGCAAGCCAGCAGCGTCCCCTTGAGCGCTCTCAGAGATGTCGACATCATTGCAGCAGTTGAGCTTCATATCCTTCCCACAAGCCTTGTTTGCTTGAACCATGGTGACATCGTTGCCGGCTGGAAAAACAATTCCTTTGCCAACAGGTGAGTTTGGAAGAGCAGTAGCACCGAGGGTGAGAGCGATGAAAGCGAAGAGAGTGGAGGAGTGCATTTTGTAGAATGAAAGTTTTGAAATAGCTGTAAAAGGCTAAGTAATTTGTATATTGGTAAAAGATTGGAGGTTTTATTGCAAACTGGTGATTGTTTGAACAATTAAATGCTTGGAGATGTTGATGATGATGATTTGAATCCAAGGTGGGTGAAATAGGTAGGCTTATATACCCGTTCGTTGGCCAGAAAGGAGTACACAATTTCGATACTCTCCAGGGTCACCGCCATCAAAGCCTGGGAAAAACTGAGATAGGCGCACGATCGAGAGGCTATCATGAACTTCGTCGCAGGTAGAATACAGGTGGAATACAAGCGAAATACAAATGGAATGTAAATGAAATGTACATGAAACGCAAATATTGTACAGGTAGAATATCAGCGGAATTCAAATGCAGGGTGGAATCTCAGGATAATTCGAATGCAAGGTGGAAAATAAGTGGAATTCGAATCCAAGTGGAATCCAAACGGAATTCAGGTGAACTACAGTTGAAATATAGCTAGGTGGAATGCATGTGGAATGTATGAGGAACGCAGGAGAACCTAGTCGAAATTGGTTGGATTCAGGACCATGTATCAACCATATTCTCCTCGGAGCATTCGCCTGAAAGCTTTGTAATAAGTAATAAATGTATATTTCAATTTGTTAAATCCTGTAATTCCTTTCATTGCAAATTGCCTCTACAGGATAGAGTAATATCTTGCATGCTAGAATAGTTTCGAGGCCGGTATGTATGCCAACACAAAATCAGATAGCTGATTTTTCGCGTAGGGTTGTGAGCGTGAGTTTGTCCGCATTGGCGCCAAGGTATTCCGTCGGAGGATTTCCGATTCGTCGTCAACAACCGCTGGCATAGAAAAGTCAAAATGTTAATGTTTGTAATAATTTGATTCACCCTCTTCACCCCCGAATACAACTATATTTCGGATCTGATGCCTGTGAAAGTAGTACGGTTTTGCTATAGGACGAAAGATTCGTCCGTCTAACACATTTCTGTAGTTTAACACATGTTTGCAATGTTCAGCAACTGAAACACAAAAAGGTTCAAAAAGATTCAAAAAGATCCAAAAAAAACAAAAAAAGTATTTAAGGGGCGATCGGACTTTGGTGGTGTGGAGTTAACTAAAAATTTGTGTGTGCTCGTTATCATGTCGATACTAGATAGACTTGTGTTGATGTGGTGCATTTTTGTGCATTCTAGGACATGGCTATGCATGCTGACGAGACTAGACATGGGTCTGAAAGTTTGTGAACCAGGTCTGGAGAGTTTATGCTAGAAAAGATATCTTTGCCCTTGCAGGTTAGCGATAAAAATGTTATGTTAGTCTGGTTTCGATACCAACCAACAGTTGCCTTGACTGGTACACATCTCTGATTCCAATTTGTTAGATTGATCATGTTGAAAAAGATATCGAGAGTAATACAATGTCGGAGTCCAAAGTAATTGACACGCAAACGAACTAGAATGAGATATGTGCGCGTACGTTATGTAATACCATCTATTCTAAGGAAGGCAAAGCTAGCATGTCACTTTCTTAGGAGGCCTTAGAAAGCAAGGGGCAACTTCCTTTTGATAGCCAACTACCTATGCCTTCCTAGTGAAGCCTGGAGATTCCAGTAGGAGCTCGTAGGATCTAAGAGAGCTAGTAGGAGTGACGACGCGGAATCTACATGACGTTCGAACGTTCATGGTCACGTGGTAGGCGTTCGGTCAGCCACTACCTATGTGGCTTCAAGACGTGGCTAGAACGCCACCAGCTGCGAGCTCCCCAGACTAACAAAACATTATTGTCCTAATACATTTTCTCATAAACATTTTTTTTGAACAGGCAGAAATCTTCCTTAGCCGCTGGACCATCGGTAGGCTCTACGTACTCAAGGAGTCGGCTAAATATTTGAGTGCCCTCTTGATACGTCGATACTAGGTAGTAGACAGATTTCTTTGTTAATGTGGTGCATATGCATTCTTTTGCGCTTTCCAACACGTTAATCTGGCCATAGTCTCGTACCCAGGTCTGGGCATGAAAGTGGTCTAAGACGAAAACTTCGTTGTGTAGTCCAGTAACCGAACATATTTGTTCCTTGTTCGATCTGGCGAGCGTGCGACACTAACAGAAGCCATCGAGTGTCTTTGTTTGCCAGCCGAAAAAGGTTCAAAAAAGTCCCCAAAAGTACAAAAACACACTCAGACGGGGAATCGAACCCCGGTTGTCCGCGAGTACATCACGTGATGACCAGTGGAAATCTTAACATTCGAGGGATCTGAAGTTTTGTGTATGTGTATATCTGTCTTATTGATTGAAAGCAATGTGTTCGGTTTGTTACCTTCAAAAAGACAGTGTATTATTGCTTTACAATACAAAAATGTGCTCTAACTAACAGATTGGAGGTAAACTCTTTGTTGAAGTACAATTTTATGCCCTAATCTGCCGGTTGGTTGGAGCACAGAAATGTCCCTTGTCCAGAACATAGGGCCTCGACGTAGTCGGGTCTGCGTGTTTCGATGGATCTCCTTCTGATGTGAGTCTCTTTCCGCGGGTTCAACCTTGAGACGGCATGCTCATCACGCGGTTGTTGCATTTTTGCTCTCAACACAGATGTAACCTCTCCCTTTGAAACTTCTCATCTTCCTCATTCTTCCCGTTAACTGGGGTGCCGAACCCCACTAACTAGCGGAGCATCCCAATTCGTCCATAAGCTAAATTGTGTACTCCCGATGTAGTGTTTTCTTCGCCGCTTTGTACGATTTCAAAAACTCTATGCACAACTGATACTCCTATTTCCGAGAAGTAAATGCATGGACGATCACATCCGATTTTGTCATCGAAAAATATATAAAGTGGTGAGATGCATTAGGAGGTGCGCAGGGGAGGCAATTTAAGCCGCTGGGTCCGCGCCCCTGTCCACCAGCAGCTTCACCACCGCTTCGCGCCTTTCTGGCACCGCCTGAGACAGTGGAGACGCCCCATATATGTCCTTAACCTCTAGGTCAGCGCCCTTGTCCACCAGTAGCCTCACCACTGCCTCGTGTCCATTTAACGCAGCCCATGACAGCGGGGTCCCAACATTTCCGTCCTTAGCCTCTATGTTAGCGCCCTCGGCTACCATGGCTGTCATTGATTCCCACAATCCAAAATATACTGCGAAGTGAACTCCTATCATTTCCTGACAAGACAGCGAGAAGAAATTTCTATCGAGATTCATAATCCGGCTGCAGGCCGACAGCCCGATCTTATTTCCCAAAAAACCACTACTAACGGTGTAGCCCCAATTGTAGATATGCCGACATGATATCCCCAGTTCTGCACTGCATAAATATACAGAGTATTCGATTGTAGCATCGTCTTAATATTGTCATCGGTTAAACTAGGAACCGTTTTAAAGATATCATACGACAGATAGGTAACACATTTCTCTGCAATATCAGTTTGGGCCTTAGGAAACCACTTCTTCCACGTTCGTCGGAAATATTCTTGTGTCGTATAATGGACTAATCGAATAACGTTGCTCTCTTCATCGACCGTGACTAGTCCAGCACATAAAGAGATCATCTTTTTAACATTGGGTAGATTATCCTCGTCAAGTATATTCTTGCCGACCTCTATTGCAATTGCATGCTGGAGTTCCAACGGAGTAAGCGGTCTCTCTGCACAGGTAATCCATAATAGAACCTGGTTTACCAAGTTTCTAGAGCCTGAATTGTAAATCTTGATTCTCTCCATCGTATTTTCGTAAGCATGATCATAACCTTCCTCTCTAATCCGCAGCGTTTTAAATTTTATTTTATTTCTAGCTGCTTAGCTGTGGGACTATTTTTCATACATTGAAAGTAAAAAGCCGCGAGAAGAAGCCTGCCAAAGACTATTTGATGAGCATCTTGTACATACATACATACATACATACATACATACATACATACATACATACATACATACATATATGAGAAGAACTGCTTCATGTTGTCCTGCCAGCAAGATTTTAAGACCAACTCCCAATTGTATTACCTTTGCATACTTTAGAGCAGCCGATACTTGCGACATTTTTGTGAATAGATACGCCTCCACCGGACTCACAAAGGCGAATCTTATCTTGTGGAATACCTTATTATTATGCGACTGCTCTGGGCTAAGCGATATAAGAGGCCACAATGGTGGTCAATGCGGAATTGGTGCGAGGGTTGTGGTATGAAGGACACCGTGTGATCCAGCTATAGAGGCTATAAGCTCAGATTCCCCAGTAGGTAGGAGGCTACACTTACAATCCGCTCAAGGTTTTGTAGATCTATGTCCCCTCCATGACGGCCGAATAAACTATAGTAACCCTCACGCTCATCGATCCAGGGATGATGCTCCAAGACATTCCAAGTGCCATGAACGTAGCTCTGGATGCGTCTGTGCTGTTTTATATTAGAAATAATATTAGTGTTAGGTATACGAATTACTTGCGTTCCAGCCGAGTAAGAGATATCGGGGATGTGGAATCTTTTGGGCTTGTTTGGAAACAGCAGCTATATGATCGCCGATATGCGGCAGCCGGTTGGGATGTGAAAGTAGTATAGCTATATTTCGTCGTTGGTAGCCTGGAGTATTCTGAATTGTGATAGGATGGGTAAATCTGATTCTCATGTAGAGGTCATGATCGCCCGTAGTGGAAGTTCTGCGAGTATTATCAGAATCGGATGTCAGGGTATGCGTATCGTGGAATTATCAATTGGAAGCTTACATACAACCTAGTTCCACATCTACCGGTGCTCTTGAGAGCCTATGCCCTTGGAATGAGAGACTACCGGTGTATATGTCCATGGCGTGGTCCAATTTGCTTATCCGGGTGGCTGGAAACAAATTTCGAGGAACACGGGATGGCCACTCCTACAACGATTAGCAAGCGACGCCCATAATATGGTGCTATCTCAACTTTCATACTTTGCTATGATCTTGATCGTTATTGGGTTTGAGTCGTAGCGTTTTACAATCCCTGCGACAGCTAATTCAACGGCTAGCGTGGACTTTATTCTCTCGTCTTCAGGGAGTACGCCTTGAGAAGTGGGGACTAAGTGAAACGGATCCCCACCTTTACTGTATCCAAAAGATACGACATCCTAGAAGCTCGTTAGACTAATTTTTTTGAACGATGTCCACACCTCATTGTTACCATTGAACTTACCTTGGACGAACAATAAAGAATAGCCTCTTATTTGGCATTTCCACTTTGTAGGAGTTTAAAGGTAGCGTTATTAAACAATGATTCCAGAATAATTTGTACGCTTACATCGACTTTTATAATAGCAGTGCATCGTGGATGTAAGAGCACAGATTTACCAAGCTGTGTCTTTATATATATACGGTATTCTTGATGTACGCCTAGTTACGTACCGCTGACGTTTTGGCTCAGTGGTGCGTGACACTTACAGTGGAGAACATTCACGTTGAGCTACGCTTTACTGCTAGATTTGACGGAAGGAAGTTAACGATTGAAGCCGAGAACCAAATTTTGTCTTGTTTATAGGTTAGGAGAGTATTCTGTGCGACTTTCTACATAGCCAAGTGAAATATCGGTGGGGCCCCGAGTAGTCTCGTGGAGATTTGCATTTCGATATAAAATATACTAAACACTTCAAAATATGAAACCTTTTTTTGTACATTTAAATTTCCCTTTTTCCCTGTTTTTTTTGTTTTTTTTTAAGTTATGGATACCCCACTTCGGACGCTTTTAGAATCCCATCCGGGTCAAATAGCGACCAAACCCAGCTAGCGCTATAGCTCACTGTGAATATACCGCTGCGATTGACGCATTCGGAGCGAATCGATTCAGACCAGTTAGTGGGACATCTTCTTGTCCATTCGGACGAAAGTGAACAGCATCTCCTCTGGGATCTGTCTGGAGGAGTGGAGCTGCTTCATGATGATACGCTAAAAGTATAGTCAAAATTAGTGAATATGTTTACGACCAGGTAGTTCACAAACAGCGTGATGTCTGTATACCTTTGGCTGTTCTGGGTTCCCCTTCTCCTCAACGCACCACGCAACAGATTTGTCCATCTTCTCGATTCTAAAAATCCGATATAGTTCAGCATCAAAGGTGGGAGAATTTTCCAAGAAATAGACCTTACGTCGCAACATCCTTCCCTTGCTGAGGCCTAAACGTAACCATCCACTCCTCAATCTCCTTCTCATTGAGCAAGAACGCATAAAGCTCATTTTTATGGATTCCCACTGGGCAACCAAAGGCCTTGAGACGACATCCCTTATCCTTCTTCTCAAGGATCCACTTTGGGAATTCAAAGCTCTGGTTTGGAGGGAGGGAGAAGACGGGCTTTGGGGACAATGTTAGTTCTTCGACGGGGTAGCGGCCGATTGGTGGGCTGTTGAGGCCTTCGCCGTGGTAGTCGAAGATGAGGTAGATGCCGTTTTCCATTGTCATTGTGGACTCCATTTTTGTTTGGTGCCGGATAAGGGGATTGGTTTGTTGGGTGTTTGGAAAGTTATGTGGTAGTGGATAGTATACTAGATTGATTGGTGAGTAAGTTGATGTGGATGATTTAATTTGGTGCGAGGATGGCGACATTAGGTCCTATTTATAATGTAATTGGTAGACGTCTGGCTCCATATACGATGCTGGATCATTGCATCTCAAGTACGGGGTATTCCGAGCCGTCTCTAGATCTATCGATATTCTTACGTTTGCTCTGACAACTTGATTAACATCTCAAAAGATTATGTGTATATGTACCCGCTCAAAATCAAAACCACCCCAAGAAGAATATCCAGCTAGTAGGAGTCCTGTCTATCGACATGTAATTCTATTACTATGTTGCTATTGTATTAGTCTGTTTCGTAAACATTGCCAGTACATCGTCAACCTTTACGTTTTTCAATTTATTTTGATATAGGATTATTGATTTCTTCTCATTCCGCTAGGATCGTACAAGGAAAACCTTGTTGTAAATTTACGTAAACGGCCTCTTACGCGGATATATATCCCATGATGCACGGTGGCTACACGTTTATCACGACGGTGTTGACGTGTGGTGCGTTTATGAATAATGATTATCCTGTGGAACTTCTGTTGGGGAAGCCATGTATGTACGTAATGAAACAATCGAGCCAGGACTCCCCTGCAGGTTGAAGCTAACGGCTGGAGCCGAAGTGAAGTACATATCTTGCCAGTACAAACCTCCTTCGCGGTCTATATACAATTGTAGACAAAAATATCTTCAGCCTTTAAACGAGTCCTTCTTTTTAGCTCAGAACCATTCAAAGCTTATGGACGTAGAAGCTAGAACATGTTGAAATCGATGGTATATAGAGTATCTTTATTACTTGATTGATATATGATCGAAGCTACCATACGGCCATTATTTATATATGCTAACCAAGGGGTCCACTAGATTGCGGAAATTTTATTCAGTGAAATCTCTCGGTGAGCTCTCGCATTAGTGAAACCCACTAGTCACGTGTAAGGTGTGGCTTCACTGGGTGGCTAGGGCGTTGTATTCTGGCCAACTTTGTTGCATTCTGCAGAAATCAACACACCTCTTGAAGCCGCGGGGTTGTGCACACGCACCTTCGCCATGCACCATTGACCTCAAACAGACCCTCCAAAAGACAAATTAACTATCCTCCTGTCCCCAAACGCACCGTTGCCACACCGTCAACCCACCCTCATTCCACCCCACAACCACCACGATATCCTCCACCCACCCTCCCATCTGACAAAGGCCCTGGTCTCGCACGAGCTTCTCAATCACCCCTACAGAGATATACTACATGATTCTATCTTCGCTATTTGGGAAAGGGCTGAAAGTCATCAAGTGAGATGGGAGAGAGAGGCCGAGTGGCCTGCCTCAATTCCGTATCAAGTACTACTCGAATGCACATTTAGAGTTCTCTCAACAACGAAAAGGAAAATCAAGAAGAAGACATTCGTGAGCTAGACCAAAACCACCACGAATTCAGAGATGAAACATCCGACGACGGCGATATGTATGAACCTGCCAAAGATCAAGGTATTCGCTGGCTTTAAATTTCAAGAATACAGCGCTAACTTAGCCGTCTATCTAATGTTCTCATAAATCCTGTACCATGCTGAAAGTCTACGCCTAATACAATTTTGTACCCTACTAGCTCCCGTTGTGTCCGGGAGATCCCGTCAGTTGCGTCGATAGGATTACAATGTCTTACTATGCGTATGTACAATCCTCGAGGCCGAACTATCGTGATCCTTCTGGATATATCTCCATATGAACTCTTTCAAGCCCCCTGAATCCCCAACCATGGATCTGATGGAATATATCAATAAAGCCCCCTGTCGATAATCTAACCATGAAAATATCAAATATCGCCCTTACAATCACTCCCATACTGCTGTCACTCCTCCCCACGGCAGCCGGTCAGTCAAATAACGCCAACACCGCCGGCAGTGCACCCAACAAACTAGCAGGCCCATACTCCTCTCCCTTCCCAACCCCCACCACCCCTGCAATCCCCACAGCAAATGCTTTCCTCCCTTATTGCTCTAACAAAAACTGCCAACTCACCGACTCAAACTGTCTATGCAAAAACCTCTCAGCCCTCCAAGATACCATCTTCTGTCTCGAAAAAGGTACAGGCTCAGACGTATGGCTTTAGGTATTCGGAGCGATCTGTGCTGACGCTGGGGTCCCCCTGCCGTCTACTTTTACCAGCTTGAATTCTTTGGCGATGGTGGCGTCCGGTGTGCGTCTTCTCTGACTTCTCTATTTGTCAGTGCGAGTACGAGCTCGGTTGGAGGTAGCGATAGTCCGTAGGACTCGACAAGTTCTACATCTTCTGAGGGATATAAGACCGAGTATACCACCATAAGTGTTGAATACCCCGCTACCAGCTCCTGAACCAAACTGTGACATCCAACATGTATTCCGTTGTGGGATCTACCATGCAACACAAACGCAACACAGAACCGTTGTTTGTTTGTTTGTTAGTTTCCGAAAATGTGCTGGAAACATTTGTGCGTTGTTTGATCTATCGCGAGACGGATTCGTCCGTCAGTCCAAAAACGTTCGAAAAACATTCGAAAAACGCTCAAAAATGTGCAAAAATGTGCAAAAAAAGAACTCTCAGACGGGGAATCGAACCTCGGTCGTCCGCGAGCAATTTGTTTGATGACAGGCGGAAATCTTGGCCATCTTAATTTCTTTTTTTAAAGCTGACATTTCTGGGTATTGGTTGGCAAACAGAACTTTTTGTTCAGAATAGAACTTGTGTTGGTCCTACTGTTGTATTGCACGCAAGAAAGTATCAGCTGCTCTATTAGGTGTTGTATTAATCTTTCGAACTGGCAATAAAACATAAATGTTCTTGTCAAACATAAACGTTCTTGTCAATATGAGTACATCGATTGATATCCATAGACCGATACCTGTCAAACATACTGTTGGTCCACATCGAACTAAGCTAAATTGCGGGCGTAGCCACATGCAGAGCCCCACGCAGCGAGGGACGACTAGCAGCCTCCCCAGCTTCTTAACAAAGGAGGAGATATTAGGTATATGTAAATCAAGGATTTTCATATGGGAGATCCACCATAGCTCAAGGCGTAAGATAATCTTATCGTATCCTTGACCATGCACGGATTGAAAACGATTGCAGATTTCGAGTTGTCCCCAAAGGCTTGTTCTCATGTCGACCGTAAGGCTCGCCGAAGGCTAATCGGATCAAATGCCGAACTTTATCACTATTGATACACGTAACCTATGTTTAACCAGTTTATATCACCATCCAAAATCAAACCTGGTATATTTTTATTCTACATATTTTGTTTGTATAATCGCTAACTCTAACCTTTGTGATTAAGGAAAGGATTGACACCGTTGTAGTGCTGACTTTCGCATTATTCCGGCGGATGAGAAACCCACGCGTGGTGTCGGTTGAAACTACCGCCTAGACTAAACGACCAAGGCAGAAAATCCCCCAGAACATTTTCCGTCCAACGTATTCTATAATCAGACATATGAGGCCCTTCGAATTTTGGAAACGTTAAGCGGAGGGAGGCGGCCTAGAGAATTATGATATCGATTAGTAGATTTAATGATGATTGTGGAAATGTTATTGGCTATGTTGGGTGTGAGTGGAGGTGGGTGGGTAGGCCGATACGTAAGTAGGGTAGGATGCGAGGAGAATAGTTAGCAGGGCTTGCCTCACTCACATCGCTCATATCATCCCTCAAATGTATGATTTTTGTCTTGACCAACTCTGGTCTCAGAATCTCAAAATGCTCGTCAAATGCCCATTTCGAATCTCTTGTCAGAAAAAACTTTAAACTACGTAAGCTCGCCAATTGTATTCTCCGCTCCGATGCGATGATACCTTTAACTGGATGGGTGGCCGCTGCGTACGCTGCAAGTTGTCGGATCCGACGCTCGTCGCCGTACCTGAAGGTTAGAGTTTTGATTGAGGCGGCGGAGGGGGCGGGGAGGACGTGGGAAAGCGAGAAGAGGAACCAGTCGGCCCCGAATTCGAATAGGAGGTCAAGAGTGAGATTCTGGATTGGAGCGAATTGTTTAGGGTGGGTTGACGTGGAGTTGGAGAAGAGTTGCTGAGGAATGTAGGGGCCGGGGGGTTCGCAGAGGTTGTTTGTAAGGTAGAGGGTCAAGGTTAGGGATTTTAAATATATGCAAGTGGTGAAAACATTGGCGAGGGTGTCGATGAGCGGGCCCCGCCTGATGGGCATGGGCCTCCTGTTACCAATTGTGAGGGATGTAAGGTTCGGGAAGGAGCTTATGAGGATACTGGCGAAGTTCGAGAGGGAGGTGGCTGTTTCGATGGGGAGGCCATTCGCTAACATATCAGGATTTGCGAGAACAAGGTACGGGGCCTTAACTATGACCTTGAGCTGCTTGCGGCTGGTTAGTGGGTAGACTTCCAGGGTTAGTTGGCTAGTGGGGCGTGCATCAGTAATTGTTTCACAGTCCTGAATCCTGGCGCGGCGCATCCGCAAACTACTTAAGCACACTTACTTGACGAATTTCCCATGGGTTTTATACATATCTAGTTCCTTAAATGCGCGATTAAACCCCGTTGATTTACTCTCACCGTGTCGGCGGAACCTCATTATGTGGTCTCGCCGAGACCAGTCCCAGCTGTCGTACAATTCGACATCGCACTTTGAATACAGCAGCTGAGTTATGATGGTGTAGAATCGGCGGCAGACTCGACCGATGTGGACGGCCCGGCGGGATTTGATGCCTCTTTTAGCGCGCAGGGCCTGGCGGAGGATATCGAAGAGGATCTCATTGGGGAGGTCGAGAAGGCCGGTGGGCATTGTGGGAAGATACCGATGTTCCCGGTAAGGAATGGGGATGTTGGCGCGTGCGGTGTGTGGTATTTTTAATTTGGTTGCGTTGTGCGACGAGGGTACCATATCTGGAAAGCATCGACGGAAAAGGGGAACTCGGAGGCTCCGCTAGCGATTCGGAACGAGAGAAACCTTCAAAATCCTAATATTATCCTCTGCATAGCTCTAGTTTTTCTTTTCTGCCCTCGGCTTCATTATGTTCCAGCGGCCTAACGAAAGAGGATTCTTTGGCACAGCACGCACCTATTTTTGGCAAGGGTTTCATGGTGTACCCACTCGGCAAAGGATTAAGGTTCCTGCGTTCTGAACTAACGTAATCCACCCACCTGCGAGATGTACCCCAACGCGAGATGCTAACCGTGTTGGGATTGAGTGGTTCTCTTCGTTAACCCTTTATCCCCTCCGAAATTTCTATCTTCTGTAGATTCGTTCTTCTCTGTATTTATCATCGAAATTCATTAATTTTTGCTCAAAGCCTAAGAGTGGGTTCTTTAAATTTATCGAAAATGCCATCGATTCGACGTCGTAACATCGATCTGAAGAAAGAAGAGAGAATTCGTCTAGCATTAAAAGCGTTGAAAGCGGGAAAGGTGTTATTTCTGAAGTATATAGCAGAGAGTTATAGTATGCTAGTATTGATACTGGGATATCGATTTGCTGGCCGAACCGCCTGGGGGAATCGTTAGTTTTAATATAAACAACTACTTATCTAGGCTGAAGAAACAGTTTTAGCGAAATATATGGAAAACTTATGGAAGTTCGGGTTCCCCTCTAACTACAATATCCTTCGAGCTATAGCAGGGAAAATGGCAGGTAGGTTAGTGGGCATAAATTAATATTATAAATTTTTAGCACGTTATTCTCAATTGACGACAGTCCGCAGTCGCTTATTGGAGTTGAAATGTGGAAAGGCGAATGATGTCGAATCGATACTGTATTAGTTCTGTTTTTATAATAAAATCGTGAAAACTTATAAGATTTTGAACGAAAATATATGGAATATGGACGAAAAAGGGTTTATAATTAGGTTTGGAAAGCTTGAAATCATTATAATGCCTATATTCTGTAGAAAATAGCGATTCTATGCTTATGATGTTATTCGAAAGAGTGTGACCATAATCGAGTGTATATCAGCGACAGGAGAATATTGTTTTTCGCTTGTTATTTATTCAGATAAGGTTCATATTCTCAATTAACACTGTAATTATAAAAAAAGAGAAAGGTGGCTCTGGGGCACTAGTGATAAAGGCGTAATAAACAAACATCTTTCTTTAGCTTGGTTGGAAAATTGCTTTTAACTTACTATCGTTCAAATCGCCGAAGGCTTAAAACGACTATTAATTTTTAACAGTTACAGATCTTACATTATTATAGATTTTATTGACTTTTATCTTAAAAATAAAATTATACTCTTCTATTTTTCATCGCATTTTATGTATTATCTTTAACTTCTTGACATCGGACTCTTCAGCTATTACGCTATTACTTATAAGAGAAAGATAAACGAATATTCACATTTTAAAGATGTAGCGATTGGAAAACCTGAATTTAAGAAGCTTATTAATATTACACGTACTAAAACGTTCACGAAATACCATATTATTAACGGTTGAAAGGGAGCTGGACTCGTCCCCTTCAATGCTTTACGAGTTTTAAAGAAACTGCCTAAATTTCAAAAGAAAGATCACATCGAATTGCTGCGTGAAATTATTCTAGAACATAAATTACAGTTGCTGCAAAAGTCTAGTGTCCAGCTGTTTCTAACGCTTTAATACTCACGCACGCTGCAGACTTATATCGATATAGTAGATGCATTAACTGCGCTGCATTTTAATTCTCCGCTATAATAGCAATATAATAAAATTATTAAAGTTGTAGTTGAATCCTTCCCTAGGCATAAGGTTCTCGAAGTAATTAATAAAAAGTTAACTAAGATATTAAAAACGAAACGGAATAAAAAGGAAGGGGGTAAAACTCATTTATCAAAAGCAAAGATATTAACGGATGCTGAAATTAAGGCAGCTATCAAGGCAGTTGAAAAGCGAGTAGCTGCTCGATTTCTGGGGATATCTTTATAAACTTGTAGCGCCGATAACAGGCAGCTTGATTATGCCTAGTAGTTTTGGATCTGGACCCTGAAGGATTAGTAGCACCCGGGGGGGGTTATGGGGGTGCCGGAACGAATTGCGTTGTGTTATTACATTTTTTTACTTTTTTCGACGAAAACCGTCGATTTCACAAATAATTTATTAATTTTTTTTAATAATAATGTAAAATTAGTTAATTAAAATAGTTTTCACCACCATTTTCACGTTTTCGAGGTCCCGGAGGCATTAAATTTTGAATTTTCGGTGAAAAATAGCATCTCGCGTTGGGGTACATCTCGCAGGTGGGTGGATTACGTTAGCACTTAATTGTGCATGTGTCTTCACTAATCGTAAAGTTGGCTTAATTCTTCGCTTTTCGGGTAGGATATTTTCTTTTCATTGTTAAAAAAACCACATGTCCAAAAGGTTACAAGTTTGATGTCTTCGGAATTAGCTGGCAGTCAACTTATCTGATATCCATAAAGTATGTAGAGGTGAACTAGGTTTCTCCATCCATCCGCTTGTACTGAATAGGTGGGTCCCACCCTAGTGGACCGAATATAGTCAGATGGGCCGCTAAGCCGGTGGCGAGCCGTTAACGATAGTTGCTAGCGCTGTACCAGTGTCGATTAGGGTCGTTCTTCTCAATTCCCGAAACAGCCAGAAGAAACTTTTGCCTATAACATCCGTAATAAGAATTATTTAAAGTCTTACGCCGGTTAATGGCTACCGACGCAATTACGCTACGATTTCGTATATCTGGCCCCAATATTGACTAGTTTGATATATATGTATGGCATGTTACTATAATATATCCCGATGGTGGGGCAACTTTAAACAAACTCCATCGAAAGCGCCAGGCAGGCCTGAAGATTTCATAGATTAAGGACCTTTTTGTGAAGGGGCCTGTGAGCACTGTCCTAATGTGCTTTTACTATGATAGGTTTCAAATAAAACAGGGAATTCGCAGGTAATTTTCAAGCACGCCTGCCAATGCGTACCTGGATGTGTATCTGGAGTGGCCGTTATTGTCATCATCTCTAAGACGTCGGATCCTGCACCCGGTTTTCGTAATACTAAGTTTACTCGTGCTCTAGTTGGCGACTGTTGCCGATGCATGGACCTGGTGGGCCAAGAAGAGGAAGTCTTAGCTTCGTGCAAAGAGCTTCGGACCCTTGATAGAGCTTGACTTTCTTCGAATATATCCAAGTGTTATACACTTCTGTAGGCTAGATCCGAGACTATCTCGCAGATAGTAACTTACAATCGATGTCTCGGTGAACTGACAATACTTAGGATCACTAATGCGAGCAGGTTTTGATAGGATCTTGAATCGTTCTTAGAAACGACGCTGCTTAGACCTGGTGGCGCTACAGTAGCAATGTTGATTGACCTGGATAGGAAAAAAGAGATTTTTTCTGATGTTTGCATGCGAGAACAGTGGCTTGAGATCTCGAATTTATCGCTAAAATGCTGCTAGATTTAACATAGGACGTGTAGCTTGTGGGTCAACAGAAAGAAGAAACACCCCTAACTTCGCCAAAGACTTACCTTATCACGGTATCAAACAATTGTACAATTTTCAAAAATGGAGCTACAATCCTGATCGCTAGGTATAGGCGATGGGCGCCCTCGACATGCAGTTCGTGACCATGTTCTCATTTGGCATGCCAGCTAACCTCGAGGCTATAGATAAGCATCTAGTGTTCGGCATCACATCGATTATTTGGATATCCTGCATATAAAAAGGGCTTCTGGAAGCCGTTGAAGAAGGACTTTTCCCACCGCCGCAGTCACTGTCGATCCAATTTGAAGCCTACTAAGTAGGTGCCGCTCATTTTACTGCTTCATCCATTAAGCTCTGAGACACTTTCATTCATTCTCTAGACTACTTTCACTTGTTCCCTCCTCTATTGTCATCCTTTTGCTGGACTGAAAATCCCAAACATTCTTTCAAATCATCAAGATGCAATTGTCAACTCTCTTTACCCCAGTGGCCATTGCTCTCCTGAGCATCTCTGAACTAGTATCTGGCCACGCTCTTTTCGTCGATGCTTGGGGAGATGCCGGTCCCGGCTTTCACGGGTACGGACTAGGATACATTCAAAACACAGCAAGAAATGGTGGTAGCTTAGTCCCTCATCAGCTTGATGTACCGGTCTTCGACGCTAGAGTCGTCCACAATAAGTGGAATGCAAACCGTACTCCGTACGGATGCGGTATCTCAACCAGCTCTCATGCGGTCTGGGTGCAAAGGAACAATGCTGCTAGATGGGCTCACATTGCAAAGAACAAATTGGGATGGGAATTTCTATGGGAAGCAGGCGCCCCAGCGGGTGCGAGGATCGATACTGTGTGGTCGGTTAATAATCTGGGTAATTCGGAAGGAAAATCAAGATACGATATTGCTCTTAAAAAGACATTCAAAAGTGGTATTCCTAAGGTTAAGGCAAATGGGAAATTATATATCACGGCTTGGCAGGTCAATTTGGATGGCGCTGGTCCATACTCATGCCAGATTGACTATAGAGGCCAGGCGAATAGTTGGACAAAACCTTTGAAGATGATTCGTAATTGTCCCGGCGACAGCTTATCCAGACATTGGCCGGGTGTCCTGAAGCCATGCACTTTTATCGTGCAATTACCCGCCGACCTGAAATGCGGAGCAAAATACGGCAAGCATTCAAACATCTGCATCGTCAGATGTGAGAACAAGGCAGAGTAATCACTAATCATATTCTCACACCTCATAACATAATTTGCTAACTAGATATTAGGAACGGCCCCTTCGGAGGATGCATTCCTGTCCAACAACAGGAACCTCAAAAACCTAAGCCGAAACCTGTGAAGACGGTGAAACCAGTTACCGTTGTTCGTACCAAAATCGTCAAGCCCACGGTTCTTCCTCCTAAACCTGTTACTGTCACCAAGAACGCTATCATCACTGTCATCAGGGGTGGCAAGACCGCGGTTTCAGTTGTCACTAAGTCTAGCGTCGTCTTCATCACTCAAGTTGTCCAACCACCTCCTCAAACAACAGTCGAGATTGAGTATAAGACGTCAACGGTTACTGTTGAAGAACCAGCTTTATCTACGGAGGAAGAAACGAACCCAGAAATTTACACGGTTGCTGCCCCCGAACCAGGAGATAAGAAACTTACTCCTGAAGAGATTGAGAAAGCTATCGGTGGAGAAGAATACGATCCGAAAGAACTTGAAGACCTCAAGAACGACGCCTACTATAAGCAAAAGCTTCGATTCCGCCGAGAGTAAGAAGACACCTCGTTCTTCGCTCCCCATGGGAATTATCGCAATGCTGTTATGTATGAGAAACGATTGATCGAGAAGTTATGACATAAATGCTTTATGTCTCATTTTCGGCTACTGTTTGTATATAGAAAAAGTTATGCTAAAATTCACTTGACGTCTCTCTTCTAAAATGCATAGCATAGAGATTTACAAACCTTGGGTCTTATTTTAACAAACCAACTTCGGGACATGTCTTTATACCCCGCTATTTGAGAATCGGGCGTCTTAAATATGAGCTGACAACCTGACTTCGCCATCATAGAGATTATAATTGATCACAAGCAGCTCATCGCTAATACTATCGATTTAGGGGAAAGTCTATAGAACTCTCATCCGATTCTAGAAGTTACGATTGGCTAGAGCTGGCTGTCCAGCGAACTGCTGAGATAATTCTTGCCCCTATATAGCAACAATCGCCTTAACTTGGAAGAGCGCACTGATTATAATGACCTAGAAGTTGGCAAGCCATGTATAGGCTCGGTATAGGAAATTAAGGTCTCGATAGTTTTCATCTTCAGCTCTGGGAACATCTCGAGGGGTATACGTGTAACCACATATCACGTATTTCAGTGCTGGGAAGGGGATCAACTGCATAGCACCGCATCCCAGTTCCTAAGCCCCAACTACCTTGATGCAGGTAGATATGCCAGGCAGGGCCATGGCCTGGTTTTTCGTGGGAATTGCATTCCGAGGTATGAAAAAGCGCACTTTTCTCCTTTCTCTCTTGGTATTTACGATCTTCACCAGTCCCAGGCGGGACTTTTGTAAATGGCGCGCGAGGAGGAGTGGATTCACCCCCACGTTTAACGAGAACCCTGGCTCCGAGTGTGTTCGGATCTCCATTTGCAATATAGTTATATAGTTCCCATTCCCTTGAGGTGCGAACTTCTTCGTCGTCCTCACTTATCTTTGTTCGGTTGTTAGTTCGACATTGGTGAGATCTCAAGATAGCGAGTGGAACAACCCGCTGTATAAACGAAAACCGTTAGACCCGACCCTACCATCCGAAATTTATAAATCTCGAGGGTCCTACCAACCGTGTACTTGCATTACCATATCGAATTTTCACGAAGATACCGTAGCACGGGCGGATTCGGGTCGAACGTTTACCGCTAAGCCGCCAAGGCTGTAACTTGTGTCCATATTGCAGCGTTGAGGCCACGAGGGGCAGAAGTCGGACAAGTACGATCTGGCAACGCGAGACCAAGTACGATTGTACTAGCCCAAGATCGATGCGTACTGGCAACATGCAACACAGAATGAATCCAAAATACGACAAAGCAAAATATCACAGTCTCAGCATACAGGAGGGTCCTTCGGACCACGTAAACTCGCCGGCGGGTAGCTAGGTCTCAGACTGGTCTCGCTAGTGCCACGCTGGCCAAGTCCAACACCTGTCTTGTGTCTAGACTACGCTGGTACCATTCTTCGAGTAGTTATGATATGTGTTGTAGACCGTTAAATGCGTTGTGTTGCATCTGTTGTAAAACGATCCAACACAATCTGGTTACGACACTGGCTAAAAGCCCGTCTGGACAAGCCTCACGAAGAAGAGTTAAATCTCCCAGGCCTCCTTGCAGTTAGGCATAACGAAAAACCGGGTATGCCTGGAAAGCTATCGGATAAGATAGCTGATTGTAAAGGTAGAAATTGAATTCCCGGGCTAAGTAAAAGTTTTCTAGCACGATCTTGATGCTAGAGGCAAGGTTTCTGTTGCATGTGCTTTTTAGTGAAATAGTGAGGGTGGTGATATCGATGGTCTCGAGGTTAGGTGATGATGTGGTACTCAGGATATGGTTGTAGTTATCGCCTGATGTAAATAGACCAGAAGTAAACAAAAAGAAAAACCCTTTGTGCTGTAACATATCCGTTGCGCATCTTCTTAACTGGTTCTGAATCTTTGAAAATGGGTAATAAGATAATGGATATACCGGTAGGGTGGTTGAAATGCAGTTCGGAGGTTGGTAGATATATATGCAGTGCTATGTGCAGTGGTAGACCGGCTCTGTGGACTGGGTTGGGAGAGAAGACTGAGGGTTCGTAGAAGAGAAGGCCCGGGATTCCAAAACAATACCTTGTATCCTTAGTCGTTACGCCCACAACCTATTGCACAACCTCTCCAGTGACTTTCTTAGGCCTTCCACACGGCTGCTGCTCATCAATAACACGCTCCGTAGCCAGCGGAGTGTAATCACTGGGTTGCCGCCCCGCTCCCTCGCCTTGCGTAGATACCTGACAACAAAGCTTCGGGTGGTGCCAAGCTTAGCAGCAAAATCCGGTTGCTTGCCTCCGCTCCCACCCAACGTCAATACCCGGATTCGTTCGCATGAAGTGGTACTTCGTCGGCTAGTAGGACCGGTAGTAGGGGTAGTAGTTTGGGCGGTTGTATGGTGGGTACATGCCCCAGGCTGCTAAGACTCCCCGGCAACACAATTGTTACTTTTTCGGCAAGCCTTCGTATAATTAGCCAGTTTCCAAAAAGCGTCGTCGATATCTAAGCGGCCTGAAGTGGTAGCCCGGTTTAGTGCAAGCCAGCCGAACAATTTATGGGGAGCATTATGCATTATGGCACCGGTGGAAGTGATATTATTGACTGTGTTCTGCCCTTACACCCTGCGCGCCAGCCTCAGCCACCACGCCACGGAAATCAAGTGGCGTTTGCTTGTATGAGTTGGATTGCAGCTACAACTCCTCCCCAGCCGCATATATATCGTTTGGCAGTTGACACCTCACTGGATATTACCCCACTTTCTTTTTTGCTCCCCAATATGGAAACCGTCGGTGCAGCAGCAAGCATTATAGCCATTATCGAGGTCTCAGCCAAGGTTGCCTCACTCTGTCTTGAGTACTCCGCGGCAGTCAAAGACGCCAGCGATGAGATAACACGCCTACAAACCAAGGTCCAGGAACTTGAAGGCGTAACTAAAGATGTACAGCAACCACTCGATGGTGATCGGAGTCGGGAGCTCTCAGCATCACAGAAACTAAACAAAGCATTACAGAGCTGCTGCGCGCAAATGAAGCATGTAAAAAAAAGATTGCATCCAAGCGGAGGACGCAAGATAATGAGCAAGTTTGGAGTTCGCGCTTTAAAGTGGCGATTTGAAAGCAAGGAGGTGGATAAAATTATCAACGAAATCGAAATGCAGTGTAAACATCTCTTCAGCTCTTTAAGTCGATTAGATATAGGTGTTGGCGATTCCAATCACAGCGATATATAGATAGGCTGATTGTTTTGGCAATATTATAGGAGGATTATACTAGACATTCATAAATAAATAGATCTCGAGAAAATACTATCAGCTCTGGGCTCAACATTTGATGCTTATAACAATAAGCTCAATGCGATACATTATCTAGATACGCGAAAAGGCCTTCTAGATTAAATTAGAAAATAGGTTAACGATTCTTAAGGAAAATGTATATTCTGGTTGAAAAGTATAGCCGGCATAAGTAAATCAATAATTTCTTGAATAGTTGTATAGTGTTTTGGCAAAGATGGCTAACTAGGGGTCAGCTTCTTCAAGAGAGAGGTGAGGGTAATTATAGAAATATAACTAGATTTTTCACCATTATTGCAGGCCAGTTTCTACAGAGGATTTCTGACTTAATCCCAAACATCAGAACTACGATCCAAGAACAGCCCAAAATTATAGAAAAATTAATAAACAAACAGTTTAAAAGACTTGTCTTCCAGCCTTTTTCACAACTTAAATAGGCTACTACGTCTCCATTAATCTTAGTAATTGATGCATTGGATGAATGCGAAGAAGAACAAAGCATTAAAGAAACTATCTACCTTCTTTTAAAGATGCGAGAATTAATAATAGTATATATACAGGTCTTTTTAACTAGTCGACCAGAGCTCCCAATCCGTTTAGGCTTTAGTAATATATCTTCTAATGTGTATTAAGATATCATACTTCAGGATATTCCACCAGCTATAATTGAACATAATATATCAGCTTTTCTAAAATACGAATTTACCAAAATCAGATTTGATTACAACCTGGAAAATCCCCCGGAGCCGATTCCTTCAGAGTGGCCGGATAATGAGAGTATCAAAGCACTAACCAAAGCTGCAGTTCCCCTGTTCATTCTTGTAGTAACCATATATCAGTTTGTTGGAGATAAGTGGATATAGAACCCTTAGAAACGACTTGCTACCGTTTTAGAATATGGGACGACTGGACAAGCCTCTCAGCTAGATCAGACTTACCTTTTTGTCTTGAAATAATTGGGGGTGGGTCGCTCAGAATTAGAGATCGATGAGCTGGGCCGGGAATTCAGGAAAAATATAGGCTCTATTATCGTTTTTGCGGATTCCCTATGTGTAGATTCCATTGCAAGGCTTCTTGGTATATTGACAGAAGACCTGAATAGTAGCTTATATTATCTATATTCTGTTCTCAGCGTTTCTTCTGACCTAAACTCGCCCGTGCGATTGCTACATCTCTCTTTCCGCGAGTTCCTTGTCGACCCCAAAAAGGAAAGCAGCAATCTCTAGTTTTGGACTGATGAAAAAGAAACTCATTCCGTAATTAAAACAAGGTGTCTCGAGGTATTATCCACGTGTCTCAAAGAAAATATCTGTTCTTTAAAGTTCCCCGGGATGCTACGAAAAGATCTCGATATTAAGATAATAAATCAGAGTCTACCCGCACATATTCGATACTCTTGTCTTTATTGGGTGTACCATTTAGAGCAGAGTTGCAAACGTATATCCGACAGAGACGAGGTCCATAATTTTCTCTACAGTCACTTCCTACACTAGATTGAGGCCCTAAGTATAATAGGGAAAATATCTGAGTGCATCAGCTTGATTGATACTTTGCGCTCAGTTACAGATGTATGTTATTCCATCTTTCGCACCATGGTCACTAACCTTGTCCCTCTGTCAATATTTTTTTCAATGCTGACATAATAGATCAGGAAAACAAAGGGTCTGAGGTATCATGTTTTCTTTACGATGCTAGACGCTTTCTTTTACAGAGTTGGCGGATAGTCAACGAGGCACCACTTCAACTCTACAAGTATTATTAGGACTATATTCCGGGGCCGTATTCCGACATAGATTTGTAGATTGCCAAAAGTCCCGGAATTCTGGGGTGCAGATCTGCAGAAGCTGGAAGGGCATAGCGGCCCGGTTTACGCGGTCGCCTTCTCCCCGACGGCAAGCAGTTGGCCTCGGGGCCGGATGATAGAACAGTCAGGCTCTGGGACACGGCAACGGGAGAAGAGGTGAAGAAGCTAAAAGGGCATAACAGCTCAGCTTCCGCAGTCGCCTTCTCCCCCGACGGCAAGCAGCTGGCCTCGGGGTCATATGATAAAACAATCAGGCTCTGGGACGCGGCAACGGGGGAGGAGCTGGAAAGGCTTAAGCTACAGCATCAGGAGTTTGAATTTTTCTAGCGATGGTGGGTGTTTACAGACTGATAGAGGGGTTCATATCGTTTCCAGCTTTCCCTCTTCCATGCCGCCGCTTCCACAGAAGCCGGATCATATCTTTATTCGCGGTGAATGGATAGCCCGAGATAGCCAGAATTTTCTTTGGCTACCCCATAATTATCGAGGGTACTACTGTTCAGCTTCAAGAGAAAACACCCTAGCAATCGGACGGAGCTCTGGAGTAGTAAGCCTTTTCGGATTTGCGTAGTATCTAGGAGGATAATTAGTGGGTGTCAGATTGTATGTTTGATTGCTTGATTGCTTATTCCGCTTATAGAATCAATACATGACCAAAGCTATAGAAACATCGAGACCTGTCCGAAATGCTGTAGGTGGGGTTTCCTTGCTCACCCTGCTTCTTGTTTCCCTGGTGCAAAGCTTCCTTCCTTCAATCTCTTGGGGTATGCAAACATTCCTAAATGCTGGCAAGGGTTCCGGTGTTGGAAGACGACAGATATATATTATTACCAATAAAAAGTTCTTGTTTGAGCTTCTAGTGGTAGAAATCCGTACGAAAGTTAACACGAACCCATGACCATCGACGGTGAGTGGCTGGTGCGAAGGGGGAGACTCCCTTTAGCTTCCGTACAATTATATATAACTATGTACGCTAATGTTGTTAGTTTATGTTACTAGGTGGCGTCTTATTATTTGCATTCAAAGACTCATATTCCCACTCTTTGCTTTAATCATTCTCAATATTTTTTTATCCTCTCACACCTTTAGAAGGTTCTGGAGGAGGGCGCAATTTATAGATTTGGAAACCCATAGGAAAGTTCTGTCTATTTGTTTTCTACTTACGGCGAACTATAACAAAGTAGACAAGACACTGTATAGAACCAGAAGTTTTTGAATTTGTAAGCTAGTCCGGTGCTCACCGCCTGCAAACTGCTTATTAACGAAGTTTGAAGGCAGTTATAGAGCAAGCGCCAAGAAATACTTATGTAATTTACCCCAAATACATAAGCACATATAGGTACTTAGCTTATAATGAATCTAACCATTGTATCAGCATCAAATCCATAATACCCCAAGCTAGCTCACGATATCATCAAGTCAAATACCTAAACACACCTTGCAAGAACATTATACTTTTGAACCAATCCTCCAGCCAGATCAACGGTCTGCCAACACAAATCATGCATGTTCCTGCGAAAAGACTCCGCATTTTCCTTGTCTTTATGATCACCTTCTCGTTCTTGCATCTTCATGTAACGTTCGCCGCTACTATAATCCCCAGAAATGGTGACGGCTCGATTATCTGTCGATGGAAGGGTTTTTTATTCACTTGGTGTCTCAAAGATAACCAATGTGTGGGTTACTCTGATTCATCCACTCAAAACTATTTTAATAAATTTAATTATTTTTAAAAGGACGCAGGCATTCAGCTATGGCAAGTGTTGACGGGTGGTCTTTGCCCAAAGCCTTCTCGCGGCCAGCAAGTGCTCGCTCGTACCACTGCATGGCCTCGTCGTATTTGCCTTGGTTATCGAAGACTGCGGCGATGTTGTGGACTGTGTTGAGTGTTGACGGGTGGTCTTTGCCCAAGGCCTTCTCGCGGCCAGCAAGTGCTCGCTCGTACCACTGCATGGCCTCGTCGTATTTGCCTTGGTTATCGAAGACTGCGGCGATGTTGTGGACTGTGTTGAGTGTTGACGGGTGGTCTTTGCCCAAGGCCTTCTCAAAGCCAGCAAGTGCTCGCTCGTACCACTGCATGGCCTCGTCGTATTTGCCTTGGTTATCGAAGACTGCGGCGATGTTGTGGACTGTGTTGAGTGTTGACGGGTGGTCTTTGCCCAAGGCCTTCTCAAAGCCAGTAAGTGCTCGCTCGTACCACTGCATAGCCTCGTCGTATTTGCCTTGGTTATCGAAGACTGCGGCGATGTTGTGGACATGATCAAATAACATTTGATTTTTGAACTCCCGCTCTTCCTGAAGAAATGTAGAAAATAGAGGCTTTAAATGTTGGTGGAGATACTCCAAGTGAGACACAACCCTCCTCTCCTCTCGAGCTTCCCACTCGTTACTATCCCGCGACACGTCTCTCCGCTAGCTAGCTTTTCCGAGAATTTTTACAGCGTGCCTTATAGTTTTGAAACACTCCGGTTGACCTGAACGTTCTCGCGCCCATGAATGGACAACAGGATGAACAGAGAAGATCCCGAAGCGTATTATCTTGACTAGTGAATATGATGCAAGGAGCAGAATTTTATTATTAACTTCATTGATTCTCAGTATATAGGACGATATAATCTGAGATGGAACTACTTACTTTCGACGTTGTCAAACAGTTCATCCTCCCACAGATTGTCGAAAATTTCCTCAGGATTGAGATATGAGCATACGAGTAGTAGTAGTGCTGCCTCTTTATCTCGCTCCTCTACCCTCAAAAATGAAATCTCCCATGTTGTCGCAGCTGTATCGTTCCGGTAATTCCATCCGAATCTTGATTTTCTCGATTGCAGGGCCATGAAGGCTTTGTTGTAATACGGTAGATAGTTCCCCAGCGGGAGTTTTGTCTCATGTATATAACATCCTGCATGACTGATGGCGAGAGGCATAAAACCTAACTTTTCCACAAGCGTCATTGCCTCGTTTTCAAGAACTACATTGTGCTGCAATTAGCTAGTTATTGGTGAGAAGTAAATGATTCAATATAACTACCTCCTGAGTCTGTCAAGTGCGCCAGGTTCAATAGAAGTGCAACCGCGCTCTTGCTATCTAAACCTTCTAAACCTACTTGTTTTGCGCTCTGTGAAAACTCTGGTCTACGGCTCGTGATGAAAATGGCCCCGCTACCTTGATTTGGGAAGTATTCTTCTATACTAAAAGTCTCCAGGTCATCCGCATTGTCGACAATTAGCAACCATCTATTATTACCGGGCAGCTGCAACCAACTGAATAGGGCTAATCGTATGTTATCAAACGATTTCAGGTTGGCATTGATAGTGCCTTTTTCGTCAATTAACCCTGATATGCCGAGTTTCGAACCTATAACTTGATAGTCGGGGGGAAACTCAGGCCACGTTATTCTAGCCTGCTCTCTAACAATGCGCTGCATAATATCGATAAAAGAAGTACGAATCGTGGTTTCACTAGCTGCAGAAATCCAGAAAACAGTCGTGTAGTCGTGACGGTAACGATAGGCATACTCCAGAGCGGTTTGCGTCTTCCCCATTCCACCAGTCCCGATTAGTGCGAAGATACGGGAGATATCCACAAAGTTCGAGTCTGAGAAATATTCATAAACTTGTTTCAGTGTTTCGGCCCTACCAACAAAACTATTGCTTCGAAAAAAGGGCATATGGAACAAAATGACAAAGTTAATCTCTTTAATCTTCTCTCGCTCTGCAAAAGATAGTTGTTATTAGCTCGGGAGTCTAAACATCAAAGCGCTATAAGGGCGTAAAAGGTGCATAAAACGATTCAAAGGGTTTATTACGTGTATCGGTACCATCGGCTTCGTCTTTACTAACTATACATTGCAATCAACGTCTATATTTTACCGTTGATAGTAATAAAGTATCCTACCTGCTAGTATCTGGAGAAGCAATTCCTTCGCATATATAGCTGCAACCAATACAGCGTACTATTGCCAACGTTTGTTTTTGTGCCCGTCTAAATAGTCGCATATTCCCCGAATCACCAAATATAAGAAATCATTCATCAGGCCAGCCGCCTCCATTTCGAAGCAGAGAGCTCCTATTTATACGCTAATGCTATTTCTTTTAATACCATCTTTTATCACTTGATTTCCCAATGCTATTATTTCATAATAGAAGTATGGGTGGTCATATTTCCTCTCCGAACGAGATACTACTTTAGAAGTATCACAAGATTTACATATTTCGCGCTGGCGCCCTTCACCAGAGACATGATTGTAGTCAGCGCGGAACAATATATCGATTTCTTGCCCGGGATATTAAAAGTTAGAATCTTTTTCCTCAATTTCCTAGGCGATTTCGGATATTTTCTAGTCTAGCTTTGCCTAGTTTTCGGCTTTAATAAATGCCACCGCGTTCAATAAAATAAACAGAGACGCGTTTAGCGAACTAATTCGTAGAAATTCTCCATTTTCCATAGCCTTCCCGAAATCGTATTAAATAATACCTCCAGATACACCCGTTGGTTGACTGATAATTAAGTCACTAAGACGAATATCGTTATCCCCGCTAGGCACCCCCCCACCGACGCCGACCATTAAACTAAACCTTAGCTTTAAAAATTTTAAGCGTATGTGGGCAGCGACGATACCAGCGGTAGTTACCCCGTACCGCCCCGCGGGAAGACATGAAATCACGACATTATGACTGCCTATTCTGCCAAATTTGTAGAAGTTGGTATCGCCATCGGCGGCGTCGAGCTGCGGATAGGTTTCATCGAGAATCGCGAGTACGGCGGTCAATTCTATGGAGATGGCGCATACCCAACCAACGGAGTAGTCGCTTGCTTTTAGTTCGGCTGTCATAATTTAGTGTGCCGGGTTTTTCGACGGCTAAGCTGGAGTCTAGTTAGTGCTGATTGTTCATCTTTGACCAGGTGCGGGGTTTTCTACCCCGCTAAATAGGGAGCTTTGATTTCTGCACAAGGCTGACACTTCAGCCAACTTGAAGGGCGCTACAACGCATACTTCGTACTGACCGCACAGTAAGGCGGATTGTTTACAGAAGCGAGGGCCAAGTTCAATCTTCCATGGTATAAGTAAGCCCTGATACAAGAAGATTTTGTGCTTGTAACTAAGGTACCGCAGCACTGTGGCTGGAAGAACAACCATACGACGCAACACAATCCGCAGACCAATGGTGTTTTTTTCTGTGTTAGCTGCAGCTTCCGTGTCCGCCGCCGGTTGGTTATTGCGACCTTGGATGCCCAGACTTTGGATGGGTCTCGTAAAAGTCTCGTTCGCTACGCGGGCAAATAATTATTCTGATCTCACAAAAGGGATTACCTTACTGATGAAAATGGTTATGGATTTTGCGTACTATGTAACCTATAACTACGAGCTGAAGCCAATGTTCCTGGTACAACTTGAACAGTGTATATACTATGCCATCGAAAGCCTGCCATGCCAGGTATTTGACTTGCTAATTAACAGGGATTTACCACAACTGCGTTAACATGGCTTTTTAAAAGCTTGTTTCTGTGCCAAGAAAACACTCGCAGGTGCCTGTGCCTGTTAACACAAGTGCCCCCGAATCTGTGTTGGTAACAGCCGAAAACCACAACCCTTGCCTTGTAAAGCAGGGATCCTTTTATGAGCTGTTATCAAATGAAGATGCAGTATAGATATATAGTAGGTTACACAAGCTAGGCAAGATTTTTCAAGCTTCGGGCCTGAGTTTGCCGCTAACCATTCCTGTAGCATGTGAATACTACATCCGTCTGGAAAGTGCCATATCACCTTTAATAAGCAGCCATGCTACAACACCGTAGTCGCTGAGCTCAAGGCGGCACGTGGGCGGGTGCCATTGACTATCGACCATCCAAGCTAGCCTAGTACAACGAGACCAATCCAAGCCATAACTACTATAGCTGGAAGAAAAGGTATAAAAGCAACGCAACAGCACCAAGCTCGAATCGGCCGGCACCCCAATCTGTGCTCTCCAATTTTGATGTATCGACTTTAGTCGTGCCGATGGCTCTTTTTTCCTTTCTCTGTATTGTATCAGCTAGTATTGGTATTACTTATTATTTCCTAGTTCGTTGCAACTTGCAAAAATCTATCTGGTTTAGTTTGCAAGGCTGTTAACAGACTGTTTTCCAGTTTTTTTACCTTATTTGTCCTTCATGCTAGATCACATGCATAGGTTTCTAAAAACCCGCCCGTAGTGTGAGAGCTATAGTTTTCACACCCGCCAGGAGTCGTTGTCGACAAGGGTAAGAGTCTCAGCGCCGAGAGTCTGCGAATCCACATTAAAGACGCCATTAGAGTTGGTCACTTCGCTTATACAGCACGTGGCACCGTCGTCCGTGGGAAGAGCAATTCCGTTAACGAAGCAACGGTAATTATAAAAATCTATGACCTTTGTAATCCCTGTGGGGCGGAGCGGTTTTCCAAAGAGTTCATGATGTAAGTATAACGTAATCGACTTCAACTAAATTCTACCCCCTCTATTCTTTGATTATATTGCGCTCTTTTTCAATGACCTTTTGCCATCGTTCTTTCATTCTACATATATTTTGTTCCACCAGAAAAATATCTTAAGATCTTGACTCTCTAATAACATGAGACTTAGACATCACCGCTTGGAGTATCTGCAAGGGGGATCCCGCGACTATTTATCCATGGGAAGCACCAGGGATACGGGTTTGGTATTCAGGTCTTGGGGGATTGTGACGAAACCCTTGAAAACGGGTGGCACCCAGGTACTAAAAAGCTTGCACGCATAGCTTTAGCAAAAATCCACGAGGGTGGTGTTTTACACCGAGATATTTCGCTAAGGAATATAAATTACGACCCTCAGAACACCTTGTTCACGCTGCGGATAGTCGATCTTGGCGAGGCCACCCTCGACACTGAGCTGGTAACAGGAGAAGCAATGCAACTAGAGTTAGAAGAGCTAGAAGAATTGCGGCCGATTGCATAATACACTTTAATTTCTACGCTAGTAAGCCCACTTCGGCTCACTTTCTCGCGGTTACAGTATTTTTTATATATTGTGGGAATCGAGTTGCGTTCTGTAATTAGGATTTCATATAGCTCTGCCTTTTGACGGTATTGGCGCATTTTTTCCCTTTTATCATGGGCGTAGCACTGTCACGTCTATTTATTGAGAAGGAAATAAATAATTTTAATAATTACCGAAACGCGACATGTTAACATGGGGCTCTGCTAATTATTGGTGCGTTACGATTTGGATGCGTACCACTAATGACCGTTGATGAATCAAAACCATTATTAGAATAGATTAACAAAGGTAAAGAACTAATTCCCTGAAGTAAAATAGCTTAACTAAGAAATAGTTACGTAGTACAATATTTTAAGCTCTATATAGGCCCGCATCCGTTTATCCTACAAGTGTGCAATAGGCGTAATCTGCCCACATGCCCGCACAATCCGAGCTTACGGAAGGATTCCATGCGTAGAATTGGGCCATTGTGATGCCGGCCTCTGCAAGGATCCCTGCGCAAGTTATGCCAGCTGCGAGAAGTAGACCCACGAAGTTAGTACAGAATCATATAATGCTTGCTGCTGTAGAACATAGGCTTTGGAATGGTGAAGTTTGAGATGAAATAGTACTTACTAGCAAGTCTCCATCGAATGCAGTTTGTCGCGGTACCCTCGCGAGTTGGACCCGGTATAACCGCTGAGCTTGTCGTAGTTACGCTGCTGGTAGTTGTAGTCGCGCCAGAAACGCCGACGCAATAAGCGTAATCGGGCCACATTCCTGTACAATCTGAGTTTACGGTAGGGTTCCATGCGTAGAATTGAGCTATGGTGATGCCCTCCTGGGTAAGGATGTTGGCGCAGCTTGTGTCTTTTGCATAGTAAGTTATGAGTTAGTGATCCATAGTACTTGGGAACATACTTGCCACAAAAGAGTATGAAAGCTGGAAAAGAGACATGTCAAAGACTCACCGGATAATCGCCACTTATTACAGGTAGCAATGGTTCCTTCTCGAGTAGGACCAGGAATGGCGCCGGAGCTCGTGGTCGTAACTGTTGACGTCGTCGTAGTTGTATGGGAAGTAGTGGTTGTTGATGTCCCAGAGATACCCACGCAGTAAGCATAGCTACCCCACATACCACTACAATCGGAGTTCACAGTAGGGTTCCAATCATAGAACTGTGCGATCGTGATACCATTTTCCGATAAGATATTCGCACACGAGGTGTCTGAAAGTATTAAATTATGTTAGCGGCAGGTATACACGGCCCGAATTTGAGGGAACGTAAACGAGCGAGTTTGACTATTCTTACCTGCTAAAACCCATTTGTTGCAGTTTTCCACAGTTCCTTCTCTCGTAGGGCCAGGAATATTCAGGGTTGTGGTCGTGGTAGTTGAACTTGTGGTAGCCGGTGTAGGTGACGGTATCAAAGTAGTGACAAGTTCACCAGTTTGTGGCCAGGTATCCTCACCGTTGTAGTCTGGACCCCATACACAATACCAAGTGTCCGACCAGAGATTTTCGCAATCAGAACCAACTGCTGGGTTCCATTCCTTAAAATGAGCTAGGGATATGCCGTTCTTGCTTACGAAGGTGGCACAATCATCGTTGACTGATATCGCAATGTTAGATCTTCTATTATGGACCACAATTCGTGCTTTTCGTAGAAACGTACCGTTTTCACCCCAAAGAAAACATGGAGAAACAACACCTTCCTGGACAGGACCTGGCGGCGGCAAGGGTCCTTGTTCCTCTTTCTCAGGTATTACTAGGGTAAGTGGTCGATAATCAGCATTTTTTTACCACGGGTTCAAGATTCGCTTTGTCAGATGTGTGTTGCCGTACCTAGATCTCCAACTGAAACACAATACTGATAACCAATAGCAAAGGCACAATCTGAACCAGGTGTCAATCCTTGATTCCACTGTTCAATATCCTCCTGCTTCACACCGTACTGGTCTGCAGCATCTGAACAGCTCTTTGAATACTCACTACTACCGAAGTAGTATGCACAATCAAGACGGGTTCCATTAGCCAATGGCATCGGAGTTTCGGTCGATTCTGGGGCCTCGGTGGTCGTGGGTAACAAATCCCAGTCGAATGTGGTTGGTGGGGCTGTGTTTGTCTCAATACTCAAAGGATGCCCGCTATAAGTTGTGACTGCGGATTTTAAACGTCTCAGTCAGAATCCTGCTGTGATATGGTTTACACATATATGGGGCTTAGTTCGTATACTTACTTGTTCCGACAGGCAGAATGCAGTAGTTGTAACCTGCCCAGAGATTCGTGCAATTCGAGTTGATCATTGGGTTCAAGAAAATGAAGTCCTCCATGGATATACCGTTTCTTTGGACGACGAGATTGCAATTGTCTCCCAGCACCACCTCGTAATATCGTCCGCAACGCGTGTTAACGTCTGGTGCTAAACTCGTTGGTATAGGCCTTGAAAAGGATCAGTCAGTTCATAAAACACAATACGAATATAGGAGCCTGTGCCAAGAGAATTGCTACCTACACAACAGTAGAGGCGGTAGATATTTGCGAGGTTCCCGGATCAGTTACTACTGGGATCGTAAAGACGCCATACGGATTGCTATGCATTGCGTATGCATTGGGTCAGTTATCAATTTCCGCCATTTGGGAGAGACACCGGAGATTTTTTTTGGGATGAGAGCAATTACCTCACACAGATATCTTGACCTATAAAATAGCCGCTATCAAAATTACGACACCAGTGATCAATACCAGGGTTCCAGCTTTGAAGCATGACCGCGGTAACACCCTGGTTCAAGGCGTATGCAACGCTGTTACAAGTATCGCCCTGTTGGACCCGGTAGACATCGCATCGTCCAATGTCAGGCAAACATAAGCTTCCAGAAGTAGGAAAGTTTCCGCAACCCTCCCCTAGGTTATTTGCCTGTAGGAGATTCAGGGTGCTAATACGGTTCGCTGAGGATATATCGGTACAGTTTGCACCAGAAGGGATTGGGATTGTTGTTCCAAGACATGTTGGAGTAACCTCAGGATGCGTAGTAGTGCTATTGAGAATTACAGGACTTGGTTTAACGATTGGATACCCGGTCACAGAGCAGCTGGACTTGATGGCTGAGAAGTCTTCATCCAACGAGTCCTCGTAGCCGAATTCGTTGTTTAGGACAGCTTGCTGATTTTTCAAAAGACCTTTAGAAAACACCAAATGTTAGCTTGCAGACCATGTGGATCATTTTATATTCTCTGAAGTCTTAACCTACATTCTTTACACAGTGCGGCGACTCCTGTTGGAGCAAGTGTAGTTTCAGTAGTCGATGTGCCACACCAATCGCCGTCTCTATTAATGAAGAAGAATTATCAGTATGTAAGCCCAATAATCCTTTTATAGAATTTTGAAAATTCAAGCCGCCTTCAGTTGGTGCCGATGGTAAAGTCATAACCTACGAATCTTTTATACAGCTCAAAGTCCGTCCGTAGACATAGTAATTGGCTAGCGATACAGCTGAATAGGCGAGATTTGTAACTCCGTCTATATAGACCCAGCTTCCACAGGCCGACTGTACGTTACTGACATAGGCAGCCAAGTTGTTGCCACAGGCAGTCGAACATAGGGACGTCAGAACAAATCCTTCGAACTCTCGAGAGTTGGGTTCGCTGGCGAGTTCATATGGACAAGAAGCTATCTCTGCGAGAAGCGCATTATTACATGCAGTGCTGGCGCCTTTTTCCGTGAAGTCCTCCCAGTACAGGTTGACTTGCGCGAGTGCAGTTTCGCTGACGCAAAGAAGCCCAAGGAGGGTCGTTGATCTCATGTCTTCGGCCTTCAGAAATTCGAAGACAGTAGTGAGGGGATGGTTGTTGAGGGTGAGAAATTCTCTAGAATCAGGATATCATTGGGGTAGCTGATATCTTTGATTCAGTAGATACCATGAAATAAGATATCTGGAAAGAATGAGCTGGGCGCAGACGTGCCGGCTCCGTTACAAGAGATACAAAGAAGCAACTTCAATTGTCCCTCCGTAAGACCCTTCCTGCGCGGTAATAGAGGTAAGCCCAGAAATGGGGTGCGGAAGGATAAATTTGAAACTTGGAGACATTGATTAGGTTAAGAGAGCTCTCAAACTGATATGAAGCCCCTCTTACGGTCATCGGGTTAATTTCGAAAGTGGAGGAGTAACAGTTGATTATCGCGGAACTCGCGCGCACCCATGCTAAAGAGAGGAATGCCGAACGGCTTGGACAGGGTGACTCCCTGACTGGTTATAGGGTAAGGGTGTGAACACTCGCATGCTAAATTTTCTCGAACGTTTCGCTAGATAGACTAGGATATTGCCGGAAGGAAATCACCCTCGCGTCGGGTACCGGCTCTCGAGCTATATGCATATTGACGAGCGGAGTGGCTCACTAGAGCGACTCGGCCCGTTAGAAAACTAAAAACTTTGTTGGCAAAATTTAAAGGAGATAACTTTGAAACGGACTGATTTGGCGCGATTAGAGCCCGGCCCATGCTCCTCTTCCCCTCTCCCGAGAAGAATTTTCATTGCCATATTGATTTCTGAAAGCCTGGTCCAGAGATAGGCAGCAATCTGAATTTAACCGGACCGGCCACGAGTTCAATTATGCCAAGTAAAAGTCCACTGTGTGTATGTATGCAGGCTTTTTAAATTTTATTGTTTTTCTCCACTGCCGAGATCCTTTTGGCCTGCGCGCGTGTGGGACAGATGCGTTCCGCAGGGAAAATTGGGAACATGCAGGTACCTACATGCCACTCAATCGCTAGCGCGATGGTAGCTGATCAGCTTAGTGTCATGTCAAAAGATGGCGGCTGGCTGTCGCTTCGGCCTGCCCATATGAAACGTTAAGTTGAAATAATATTCTACAATTGTATTAACTACATGGGCGGTCGGGTGGGTCTGTGGGAGTGTGCCCATTCCTGCATTGTGCCTATCACAACTTCATCTCGACCATCAATTTGCATGCTCTACAATTTATGCATTGCGTTACAATAGCTGGCTGAAAAGGGCCGGTTGCGACCAGCCTCGAATCCGGTTTCGACAACTTTTGACAGTGGTATTACAAGTCGCACTATCCGTGGGGGCTCTAGACCATAAAGTATTGATCAATATTGAGGTATGTCCCGTATGCGTAGTAATTTCAACATGAGGTACCTTCGAATCCCGCCGAGGCCGGCCGAGCTCTTCCAATAGCCAACGCAAAACTAAGAAGTACGCCACTTTCGCGCGCAATCCTGATTGAAGTCCCAAGATGGAGTTAGGACTCAGGGGTTTCGGGTAAGGTGCCATCTGAACAAGGCTTCACCCGTATAAATATGCACAATGACGGATTTCAACGCCATATTGAAATTGGTGCGTATGGGCATCCGCTCCGGCAATTGTTTCCCGCATGCGTACTACGGCACAGTAGACGCCAAGTATGGCACAGTAGACGCCGAGGTATCGCATATATTGTTCGGTTCGGCGACAAACTGGGATTTTAAACCGACAGTTCATCACCTCCAATCAAGTCCGGCATGCAATGCCTCTTGACTCAAATCTCTTTCTAGCACTCGAAAGCCGTATTGTACTTTATGCTATAGATGATAGGTTGGATGAATACCATGCTTATCTCATTAGTCTGGTGATCCTCGAAGTTATTGCCGGCCGGCCGAACCCGAAATATAAGGCTCGGTACGTTGTGTCTCCACATTGCTTTTTGGAATTTAAATTTATCAATATGATATCTGCCGATTGCATGATCATAGAAGACGAAAAATAACAAAAGAAACATATTCAGCTTAAGCGAGAAGGCGGGTCTAGTCAGGATTCGCAAAACCGACTGTGCCCCCCGAAACCCTAATCCGAAACTTACCGGGACTATTCTACCTCGCGGTCTTCATAGGTCATAACTAGGTCTGGGGCTTAAAGAGTAACGCGACTGGACGCGAAGCTTGGCATTTGAAGTGTTCCAACCGCCCGATACTAGCATGGATACATGAGGAACTACGCCCTGGACCCGGCACGAAACATGGTCTTAGAAGACGTCCAGTGGAAATTGGATATGCAGCAGGGCCGTGTCGATTTCACAAGCTACCCTTGTCCAAGATTCCCAAATTCTTGAGAATCTTCGGCCGCCAGTAGACCAGCAGATATGATTTTGGATGAGCTCACAATCATAAGTCGACTTCCACGATATGATAGCATACTCTTCCTTGCCCGCTATATCATCTTCCCTAGGATAAAATCAACGACTGATAGCTCTAAGCTTGTGTATTATTCTTTCTGATATAGCAAGAGCGTTTTTTAAAGTTTATCTTTTAGTGATGTCTATCTTCTCTGATATTTTGTAGAGTTCAAGCATACACACATTCTTTTTCTAATTTATATGGCATTTCAATGCTATTGTAGCTCGTATTAATCATGAGATCTCTACTTCTACGAAGCTTAGCGGTCATCATAACGCTCTTCGGAGTAGTCGATGCCCGTGCGACTGGCCCTCTTGACTATTGCTACCGACACCACGCTAAACGCTACGAAATAACCGACCCTGGCCACGTTAAAGCTATATCACAAAATCTATCGAATGCTAAAGTCCACGCTGGCCTAAATAAGCGTTAAGACTATAGCTGCGGCTTAGGTAGACCGTGCCATAATGGAGCCTGTTGCGGTCCCTCGTAAGTAAGATATAGAATATCAGGTGTCTGCGCGCGCCGGGCTTCGAGCGTTAGATAAAGTTCATGAATGTCGAAATGCTTATCTAAACCGATTTTCTCAATTGCAGCGGATGGTGCGGATATGGACCTTTAAGTTGTGGTACAGGCTGTAGTTCCAATTGCGATGCTAAAGCCGAATGTGGGCAGTATGCCGAGCCACCAGGCAAAACATGCCCATTGAACGTATGTTGCAGTAAGTACTGTGCGGTCTTTAATCAACAGCCATGAAGTTATACGTGCAAAATCCTACTTGGATGCTCTAATTTCACGCTTTGGTATATATATCTAACCCCTTGGCAACAACATTCAGGTCAGCACGGTTTCTGCGGTACCACTAGTGACTTCTGTGGTGACAACTGCCAAAGCAACTGCGGAGAGGTCAGCCGCCCTTCTGGTGGGGGTAATGTGAGAAAGAATGTCATCGGCTACTATGAATCTTGGGCAGCTACTTCGAAGACGTGTAGCAGGATGCAGCCGGAAGAAGTCCCGGCTTCTAAAATGACCTATCTAAACTTTGCCTTTGCTTTTATCACACCCGATATCTATGGTATGTCAATAATAATATAGATTCTCCTCCTAACAACAACATTGGAGAATTTACGTGATTCCCTACTATTTTTAGATATTATCCCAATACCCAATATCGATCCAAAACTATTCTCTCGTACAACAGCACTGAAAAGTACATACCCAGGCCTCAAAGTCTGGATCAGTGTTGGTGGATGGACGTTCAATGATGTAGGTTTTCAAAATAATTCATGAATTCATTGAATAAAGTCGGGGAGAGCTAATACTAATGGTATTGCAATTGAATATAGAACGGTACGATTTGGCAGCCGGTATTCTCTGATCTGGCATCATCACAGGCAAAGAGAACCAAGTTCATCAACAGCATGATCAAATTTATGACCCAGTACGGTTTTGATGGCTGTGATCTCGACTGGTGCGTCAACATCAATTTTTTCCCCCTACACCCAGCTGGGGCAGCCTAGCTAAATCAAAGATAATATAGGGAATATCCAGGCGCGCCAGATCGTGGCGGCCAGGAAGCCGATTATGAGAGTATGTAATCGCTACCATTATCGCGGGGTCGCATTTCAAAAATACGGCCATTGGTGCTTATTTGCTTGGTGCCTTTTAGACTATGTTTCTCTTATGAAGGAAACCAATAACGCCTTTAAAGCTCATCCTAAGAAGGTTTGCTAGATTGAAATTTAACAGTGCCAGATATGCAAATATGTATACTGACAAGATATCAATATATTAATAGTTCGGCCTGAGTTTTACAGCACCAACATCTTTCTGGTACCTGAGATGGTTCGACCTAGAAAAAATTCACCCTAATGTCGGATATTCAATTCTTATAAAATGTTCTCTTATTAAGCTGGTATTGACCATAAGCTAATCCGATTTCATTCTAGGTTGACTTTATCAATGTTATGAGCTATGATCTGCACGGTATCTGGGATAGTACCAACCCAATCGGCCCACAAGTGTTAGGACATACAAATATGACCGAAATTGACTGTAAGTTGAGGAGCATAGTTGAAATCTTTTCCAGACTCTAATTGCTTTGTTCTAGTGGCTCTCGACCTCTTTTGGAGAACCAATGTGCCGTCTAGTAAAGTTCACTTGGGCTTTGGCTTTTATGGCCGAAGTTTCAAATTGAAGAATTCTCGCTGCTCCGATCCTGGATGTCCTTTCGAAGGACCTGCTGATGCCGGTCCATGTACCGATACCGCTGGAATACTGTCTTTTAAAGAAATCCAATCTCTGATCGCTGCATGTAAGTGACAATCAAAAATATGTCTAAAATCAATACATATTCCCGGGGGGATGTCTAATTTTAATTTTCGTTGAACTAGCTGGTGGAGCGAAGCCAAAGCTCGACACAACTGCTCAAGTTAAGTACCTTACTTGGGGTTCTGGAAATTGGATTAGTTATGATGACAAGACTACCTTCGAAGCGAAGGTTGATTTTGGAAACAGAAGAGGCTTGAAGTAAGCTGCAAAATCCCCGCCCTAGTGATTAACGTGTCTTGAAATTCGTCACTAACTCCTCGAGCACAGTGGTATGCTCATCTGGGCCGTTGATCAAGATGATACACAATGGAACGCTATCAAGGCCGTCACAGGAAAAAACGTTCTCACTGCAAATGAATTTCAGTCTATCCCTGAATCGGATCTGCTGCCCAGAGATTGCTACGTTACCGGTCTCTGCGGGTCCGACTGTGCCGCTGGATACATCCCGATTACGGATAAGATCTATAATGCGAATAAGGATCGACTCCATGATCCTGATGCCGACTTTGACCCAAAAAGGTGCGGTGGTGACAAACAAAGAAGTTTATGTTGCCCATTCGCTAGTCGCCCAAATAAGAGCAAGTGCTATTGGCGAGGTAATGAGGGTCATTGTAACGGTAGATGCCATGATGGAGAAGTTTTCATGGTCGCCGACAATCAGGGAGATAATGGGCGTTCCTGCCTCAAGTAAGTCACCCTTGCTGGTCTCTCTGCACAAGGGTCCTAAAATATTCTTCATGTAGGGGCTTAAGAGCGTTCTGTTGTGAGGTGGAAAATACCCAAATTTTAGAGGCATGCGACTACGGCGAATGCGGCGCTACGGACTGTAGTGGTATGGGCGATAAAACAGAGCTTATCGACGGCGGAAAAGAATACAATGGTTGCGGGAGGGGTGTTTCAAAACCTTTCTGCTGCACGAAGAAATCTGTGAGTGGTTGCGCTGCCGTTCGAAAAAACTACATACAATATGCTGATCAGACTTCAAAAGGGTGTCAAAACTTGTAACTGGTCGGGGCACGGTGCCGATTGCGTAGAGCCAGTCTGTAGAACAGACCAGATTCAGTTGCGAACGTCTTCAAGAGGCGATGCTGGTGGCCAATGCAGATGGGGAAGGCAACGGGCACTATGCTGTAACGCTCCTAAAGGGCACTCCAGCTTCCTTCCGGTCGACTTGAGCATGGTTTTCCCAACTCTCCCGCCAGCCGATTACGACCCGGTAAGTGTCCATTTTTCTTTTTCAGAAATCAGAGGTCGGATTTAAAACCCAGACATTAACAGCCAACGCTCAGGCATATGGGCTTGTCCTCCACGACAACACCGTACCCAACCCCAGAGAGGGACCATTTGCTATGGTCATCGTCGTTGGTAAGTACTTAAGTGCTACTGGGATATTCCCAGATATTATTTTGATGTGGTTCAGACCGGCCGTGAGACCGAAAGCGGGCCTGGCCAGATGCGGAGACTAATACGTGGATGATCGTGTAGGACCGGCGGACGATGTTAGCACATTTTCAAAGAGAGACGGCTCACATATGGAGCTCTTCGACTGCCCTATACCTCGTGAAGGCGACAATGGTATTCACAAGGCTAAGGCCGTTTGCCGGGGAGACCCTGAAAACTGTAACCAAATCTTCAAACTCGAAGGAGGTGTAGAAGGGACTTTTGTCAAAATGCCTTCTCACGTAAGTCTTGTCAAACTATTGCGCTAGCTTTTTAGGTGGAGACGAAACTAATGTGTGAAAAAGTGTACGGGCAATCGGTATGTCAGAGCCATACACCTCAAGAGAGCAGAGGATCAAACTTTACCAGGCCGCCTCCTCCCACGTGATGTCACCTCTGAGGTTTACGAATTTGCCTTTGACTTCAACTTCCATCTGTGGGTTTATATAGACTGCCCTACGATTTCGGCCATATGAAGGATGCTGACCTCTTTCATTAGACGTAAGAGAGACGCAAGTGATGTCTCTGTTCGAATCGTAAGTCACACATCCATCCTCGCTGTTAGGAAGTTGTGCGCTGTGAATTTTTATTGATTTCCACTGCACTATAGGACTACGCTTCTCAATACAAGTACTTTGAATCATTTGTAGAAGGTGCACCATTCCGCAAACGCTCAGAGGGCGTTGCCACGGTCGATGAGCTCTACGAAGCGTGGGAGTCATTGCTTTCCGTGCACCCAGAAACGAATGTTCTCGAGAAGCGTACCGCTGAAAATTGGCGTGAACACGATGCTCGTGCCCTCCACCCCAGATTTCATTCGACAACTTCTTCAAATTGGGAGCGTCTCTGGGAACTCCTCCTTTTAGATTGGGAGCTGACAACGACGATTGATAAAACATGGGATTTCAAATTGGAGAAAAAGCTCTTCCAGGTAGAGAAAACTTGCACTTTCAATGGTGGAAGTCTCAAAGGAGAGGCATCCGCAGGCATGAAAGTAGAAGGAACTGCTAAGGTTATGGCAGGTGCCAGTTTTGTGGTAAGTTATCCGTCATAGACTTGAATATAGCCGATCCAGATTTAACACTAGATGCTCTAGGGAAAATTTACTACTAGTGGTGTTAATTTCGATGAGTCGTATGCTTTCTTTGGGCATGATCTTACTCTTACTATGGGGATTGACCTAAGCTTAATTGGACGCCTCAAGTTCGATTAAATAACCTTTGGTTTCTTTAGAGATAGTATGTATATGATCCACCCCTACGCCCTTACCCGTATATTATCCCTGAGCTAATTTTTAAATCATTCGGTATTAGTTAACGTAAATATTAAGTAAGATGAAAATCTGAACGATTCTAGGTGTGTGATATTAGATACTGACACCTGGGTAAATTTTAGCATCGGTGATGCCTTTAATGTTAAAGGGCAGGTGTACACAGCAAGTTATTATATTAGGGGTCGCTTAGAGTTGTTAACTTTTGATAGAATTCTCGAGATTATGCCGGTTATTAGGACGAGAATGGCCTTATCTGGAGATTTGACTACATCGGCGTAGGCTCATTTAACATCATCGCTAATAAGTAAAGATACATAGTACTGACTATTTTATAGTACTGTCAACTGGGAGTAAAACTTCAACTCCAAATATGGATACTCCTTCCCGAATCATAAGCTCGGAGTTCCGACGGACGATCCTGATCTTCAAGGTGGATCGTTTAAAATCATTGGTAACAAGAGAATTGGAGTAACTACGACTGGAAGTTTAACCTTCAGTATTGCTCCTTATATTCAGCTTCAACTATCGATTGGAAGTCTTAAAGCAGAATCCACAGTTGCGTCTTTATCCATCGAAGGTCGCTTTCCAAGTGAATTTTATGTTAACCTCGAGGCAGACTCTGGCTGCAGTGGGGTCAAAATGGGCGTTGCGGCAAAATTCACCGGAGAGATCGAAGGAAACGGCGGTGCTGGGTTTAAGGATATCGTATTATCGGCAAGGGTTCTACCCCTCTTTAATATTGGCAAAAAAATAATTTCGTTGCTGACTTGCTATAGCTTCAGCTCTGGCTCTAGCAATAAGATGCGAAAACGCGAGTATATTTGGGATAACACAACCTTGGGAGCAGAAAACGAATTATCGCTACTTGGGATCTAGGAGTACTCTCATACCAAACGTCGCTCTCTTGCTAAACGTGCCGGTGGAACCTTTTATAATCTTGCAAACTCTTTTAGCTGTCCGGGAGGTGGTAACAATGAAGGTGGTAGTCCCTGTGATGAAGAGCTTGGAGAAGAATTTGCCAATGCATTTACCAATGCTTATGGAGACCGAGAAGATGATCCGACACCCACTTCGCTTGAAAAGAGGTCGGACGACCACTGGCATGACGAATTTCTGGAGGAAGTTGGCCAATCGATCAAGGCCTTCCAAGCAGATGGTGGTAATTTGACCGACGAGGAGTATTGGCGTCATTTTGGCCTTGTTGCCAAGAGGCGTGGAGCTTTCGGGGAACGTGCACATCCGCGTGCTGTCTCTGATTGGGCGCCAATGGGGACTGCGCGTCCGCAACACGGACCTTTCGACTCCAGAACCTGGAGGAGAGTTTGCGACGGCTTGTATTTGTCCACCCCTTGGCATATTATCCGGATATTTTAAGAGACTAATATATTTGGCTGCAAATAGCTCCTTCACTTGGAAGACCGGCAAATACTTGACCTGGCCTAACCAGGTCAGGGGTATGACGGTATACGAGAGATCAGAAGGCTGTACTCAAGCTCCTTATCTGCGAACGTACGAGCTGACTGATATGCTTCCTGCACGAAACGGCCAAAATCTTCACATGGCAAGTAAGTTAACCTTCAGCCTACAAAATTAGACGTGCAAGTTGTACAGCAAAGATTGACTGATTCTTCTTGATGATTCTATTTACAGCCGAGCATATACTGGAGCTTCAAACTGTAAGTTTTTCATCAAATCATAATTCTAAGGCGCTTAAGGCTAGCAGATACTAACAAGGCCGAATTAGTTCAATTCTTTCTGGCGCTGGGTCACTGACAATGCCAGCGGAGAGGGTTTTGCAGTCCTCAACAATATCGGCTCTAGTCGAGACGGTGCTTGCGGCGTACTTCAGACATATTTCTATCAACTCGCCCTTGGTAATGGTTTATACAGACCTATCGATATTCTCGCCCTTGGTGTATTCCCGAGCAACACCGATTTCTATGCCAATAACTTGGGGGAGTTTGTCATTTTAGAAAGACCGACCAATAAAGTCAAAATGAGTGTAAGTTGGATCCAAATCACGGCATTCGACCCTACAACAGCTAATCGAATGTCTCATATATGTAGTTAATGGGAGGTGGAACGGTCCGCACGACCGAATATATGGCAGACCCCAACCGTACCCTCAGGAATAAACTGACTGTATTGAAGTCGTGTTTATTGGTTTTCAAATACCTCAGAGAACCTACCGTCCAGGCGAACTTTGAAGCTCAAGTCCGCAGAATGGGCGCCGGGCTCGATTTCTTAGAGCGTGTCTATATTCCTAGCGTGCGTTTCACACATTGCTTTCATGTTCATGATTACTGATTAGGAAAGCGTAACTAACACGAGACCTTACAGCGCGTCCTGACTTACCAGCCGGGCGGATTTGCTTTATCAAGCGCCTGGTATAGGTACGTAAGGGAAATAACCGTCCCTACTCTCAATCGTATTGGTGAGCAGTTCCTGCGCGACAATTTGGCGACATTGACGCGAGACCACGGTACCCCGAGACCAGGAGAGACTCAGGATGATATCGACGACAGACTGGCACTCTATATTCTGAGCACCTCTTTCCGCAATACATTCTTGCCATTCAATCCGAGCATACCCCCCTAGGTACCCCTTGAAGGAGCAGTTTTGAATGTTTGATCGCGAGATTCCGTTGGGCCCTCATGTTGTCAGCAAAAGCCCATATATATAAGTATATATATATACATAGCCACCTTTACAGCTAGTTTTTAAATTCTTTTGCAAAAACTTCACTGTGGACCTTGAATTTCTTCCCCATCGAAAGTTTAAAATTTTTTAATTTGGCTGTCTCCTCCTATCATGTAAAGTATATCTTTTCCATAGCGTAAATGTATAGAGAGAAATACTTGATAGTTTTGCATAGCTCTCGCAAGGAGCTGGAATTCCCATCTAAAAACTCGAGCACGCCACTAAATCGAAAAACACTACTCTAATTACGAGACCAAGTCCCCCTTCGGCGGAAAACTGTACCTGATCTTGACATCTTCGCCTAATCCTTCCTTGAAGATCCGAGCTAGCTCATTGTCACTCTCTCCATCTTCACTCTCTGGTAAATCTTTAGACTCTAAGATTTGGTATCCAATCGACACTTGCTTGCCATCTATTAAACCAAATACTGCTTCCTTGGGGTTTAGTGATTGATTGCTGTACCCCATCAGTACACGGCTTTCGAAGGAAAGATCTTGAAAAGCGGATTCTCAGGTAAGCCGGGATTCCAAACTAGGATTAGCTTTCAACACGGGAAGACTCACTCATATCCATCTGGAAAAATCGCATGCCGTGCATTCTGTTCGCGACAGCCTTCGCCGCCGCTAGGTAAAAGCTGCGGACCCCGGAAGTCGCTGTCCGCTTGTCCCTATCGTCCTCGTAGTTGACCACGTCATCAATGATGTCTGCGTTGAGCCAATCAAAGCCGTCGTTATCGTCCTTCGGGATATCTTGGTATTCTTGGTCGCCGTCCGTTGGTTCGAGTTCCTCTTCGTCGTCATCTTCTTCTTCGCCCTCCGCATTTTGGAGCGCGCTAGGCTGAAGTTCAGATCTCCTATACCCGTAGGCATCGATGTCACAGAAATACAAACGGAATGTGTGTAGGTACGGCCAATCCTCAGTTTCTCCATCAGACAAGACGCCGTCCCTCGGCTCGAAAATTTCTGATGTGACCCTATCATAGCTTATCATCACTTCTTTAAGGCGTTTTGATAGTTTTCGCAGTAGATTTGACAGGTGATCGCCTCTTTCATCAATGTTTTCATCTAAGTAGAAGGATCTAGTAGATGTGCTATAAGGCATCCGTCGCATGTTGATGGGGTAAGTAAGTGAAAGGGTTGTCAAATTTTTCATGCTCTGATCTTGAAGCTTGATTATCGACTCTATATATCCACAAGCAGCTGTATCGAACGGGAGTTAGTATATTATGTTTGCTTGAGGCTCGGGGACCGCTCGATGAGAGCCGCGCTTCACTGGGGCAGGAAAATTACCGTTATACATTGTTCGTAGAAATCTCCTCGAGCGAGATACACCATATACGTGAAGCCATAGAGACCTAGTCCCGTCTAATCTACTTAGAAGCGCGTCCATAGATCGGTTTCCGAGCTGAAGAATTTGATTTGAGTCGCTAGATGCATCCGGGATGCTGGTTTTGAGGTCCAAACTGTCTACGGCAATCGGTACGGAAGATCCGGTTTCTGCGTTAGATGAATCTGAGAATTCAAACAATGTATACTTTCTGCTGCCTTCTTGGGTCCCCGCAACTTGGGTGTGACTTGTCCCTCCATGCGATCCGATAGCCAGTCTTTGAAGTCTCGATCCTTCCTCGGACCATTTCGAGATGTATCCCAAGAGTTCGGAGAGGTCCGTATGCGCGACAGCAATTGTCAAATCGCGTAGAGAGGCGGTGACCACCGGGTGGCCTGAAATAAAATGTGCAAATTCTCGCACATCTTCAGTCCGGAGAAGATGCTGGCGCCGGAACTTTATGCCGATGACTAAGCGCCTCCATTGTTGATTTATGAACGCCAGTTGCTTGAATTCGCGAGGAAGGAGATCGTTTTTCCACGCATGGATCTTTCCCGTGTGGAAATAATGTGCTTCGATAAACGAAAATATCCTCATATGTATCTCAGGCGGTAAGGTGGTAAATGTGGCTTTGGACGCGCTCATGGTGATGTCGATAGGTCAGTGGCGACGATTCGCGCCGCTCAAGAGGTGACAATATGGCTTTTGTGAAGAGGAGCCTCGAAAGTGCTGTCAGACAGGCGTTCTGGATTTCGAGACAGCCTAAACAACACAATCCTTGATCGCAGAACCAAGCTTGTCATGGCCAAGGCCAAGCTTTGTTGGCCTCGAGCTCGAATGCATGCCGACTCGTGCGAGTCAGGTTTTATGGCAAGTTCATCTACAGCTGCTCAAAAGTTAGATTCCACTTCTGTAGCCTCGAGGCCAGCACTTTAGCTTCTGCGGCTGAATCTTTGCCGGACTTCCCAGCTTCTAATGCCAGGCTTAATCTCGATCAGGAGGCCGGCGAGTGGGGTTCACCCTCATTGCGTTATCCAACAATCGCAACACAACGCGTCGAAACTAATGCTGAGACTGGCGTCGAAAGTCCAACTGATTGCTACATAGCCTAACAAAGTTTTAGGATTGGGCCTCATAAGTGGCCTGAGAAGGGTTTGGGCTTGCGGGGTCTCAGTGACCCTCTTGCGCTAAGATTTTCTCTGTCACCAAATAATTGTTCGCCCGCAGGGTTCTGTTCACCGTCTAGAAGCCTTCTTGCTTCCTCCCTAGAGTTTTCGATTTTTACCTAGCTGTGATTGGAGCAGGAGCTTGACTTAACTAGTGGGTGGATATTGCCGCTGAGCTGTTCGCCGCACATGTCTTCCAGAGTTTTTTTTGGCGGCCTGGTGGGGGTCAGTTTTGTCGTGCCCCACCTTCAGCGCTAAACTAGCGCAAGTATAGCCCGTCCTTCGCCTCCTGGCGGATATTTTGTTTTAAAAATAAACAGGGTCAAGACCGTACCATCGCCCTAACTAGGAACGAATGGGTTAGAGAGTTAACAGTACAGGCAACAAGCATCTTAGAATAGTTTCGGCCGTAGCTGTTGGTACCGTGTAACAATCTGCTTTAGCTCTATCCAAAGTTTCTTATGGTCAGCTCTTCAACCATATATAGCGAAGCTGATGATATTTCCTCGCCGACATGACGAACTTTATTTTCAACCCGCTGCTCACAGGATCAACTATGGTGATTATTGCACTCACTCAAGACTCGCCGGTCTCCCCGCCCTCCCTTTCTTTTTTCACCTGGTTGGAGCTAAAATTGGATAAATCATAAGCGAAAGATTCAATATTAGTAGGGTCTATTAAGTCGAGTAGCTCGAATTTGGACGGTCATACGAGAGGAAGCAAACCGACCAAGGACCACGACCTATCTCCAAGTGGACCTCAGGTTGCGCTGAGCCCTGTCTTCTGGAACTCAGCATCATATGCAGTATCCGTCTCGCTAAGGATTTGCCGGCTCGGAATGTAATGATTCTTCCACAGGCTTGGTTTCGTAGCTGGCTGAAACTTTTATAAATACTGTGAAGCAAAGTAATGTCACCTGACTTCTTTCTTCTTCTTCTTTTTATTCGTAACTTCAACCCAATCGTAAAACATTTCTTGCTTTTATCGTCTATGCTGGCAGAAAGCCTGGTTCCGAGGATCCGTTCAGTCGCGATTTGGTTGCTGCGGAGATACCTTTTAAGGTATTTCCGAAGAGAGGATGCGTGACGTTCGGTCTTTCCTGGCTACAAGAGTTACGAAGAAGAGCTGGAAAAAAGCTACAGAGATCTGTTGATAAGGCTCCTCCTTTGCGGTCGGGCACCCCTATATGCAATGGATCACATGACTCGAGCCTCTTGGTGCCCTGGCCTTAATTGCCAACCCATTCCTGCATACGGGGTCTCAATATCATCCCAAAACTCTTTTGGTCCGACGTATGTTCCACGCAGTTAACAGATTGATTTCATCTTAAGGGCCGTTCAATCTTCGTTTTCTCAACGGATGTGTATAGTGCTACCTTATTCAAACATCATTGTAGTGGACTCAATGCTCGAGTTTGCAAATTTTATCCATCCCTATCCAAAATTTCCAAGACCATCCAGTGTTCTGGCCGGTCGTAACCAACATTCCCTTCCTAATATTCAGCAGCAGCGAGGTGTAATACAATGTTCATGTGATCATACGCGCTTTATGGGAGGTAGCTAAGCTAAACAGCTTATCGGCCGCTGCGACCGAGCTCCGGTTGATGGGTGGATATCTAAATTAAGGGTTGCGAATGCCAGCCACAGCGAACATTTGCCAATCCGACAAGATGGCCTATTGACCTTGCATACACACAAAAAATAAAAAGTCTAGAAGAATATATAGTGGGTATTAATAATATAGGGCACCCAAGGTAGGTGACAAGCGGCAACCAGTGGGGTCGGCAGCCATGAGGCACGAATGGGAGCTAGTGGGAGCTAGTGGGAGCCAGTAAAAATTACTGGAAGCTAGTAGAAACTAGTAGGAACTAGTGGGAGCTAACGTAATCCACCCACCTGCGAGATGTACCCTAACGCGAGATGCTATTTTTCACTGAAAATTCAAAATTTAATGCCTCCGGGACTTCGAAAACGTGAAAATGGTGGTGAAAACTATTTTAATTAACTAATTTTACATTATTATTAAAAAAAATTAATAAATTATTTGTGAAATCGATGGTTTTCGTTGAAAAAAGTAAAAAAATGTAATAATACAACGTAATTTGTCCCGGCACCCCTATAACCCCTCCTTTGGGTGCTACTGATCCTTTAGAGTTTAGGTTTAAAACTGCTGGGTATAATCAAGCTGCCTATTATTGGCGTTATAGGTTTGTAAAGATATTCCTAGAGATCGAGTAGTTATTTGCTTTTCAGTTATTTCGATAGTTGTTTTAATTTCAGTATTTGCTAATATCTTTGTTTTTGTAACAAAGCAATCGCAGCATAATGAACTCCAAGCAGAAATCCAGGCGGCCGGAGGAGCCCTCAGAATGACCATAGGAAACATCCAGGCGATACTGTGGTTGGAAGAAAAACCATACGACGCAACACAAATTGCAGATCCAGAATAAGGAAGTATCCAGATTTAGACCTCGAAACTCGCAGACCAAGATTACAGCTATTATTTTAATAAGTGCAATATAGGGCCTGTTTAGGCTCTTGCTTTATACAGATTTCCCGACCTATACAGAAACAACTTCTGTCCAGTTCAACACTCTATATATCCGGATGTTTAGTTCAGACTTAACTCCTATCTAATTTAACAAACTATATAGTTTTAACTCCTATCTAGTTTAACATTTTGTATATCTAAACGTCTAGTTCAGACTTAACTCCTGTCCAGTTTACTTTGTTATTTCCTTTGTTAATTGTCTATTTAAACTGCTATATTCGCTGTCATGTATTTAAAAACCAAGCAATAATTTAAGTATCAATCTGTATTCATACTAGTACACCATCCTCGTCTTGTGACATTTGTGTATTACCTTGATACCTCGACTAGTCTCTATACGATTTCTTACAGTTTTTAATAAATGAGTTTTATTTTCTTTCTTTTTATTTCGTTTCGTTCTTAATATTTTAGTTAACTTTTTATTAGTTACTTCGAGAACTTTACGCCTGGGGAAGGATTTGGCTGCAACTTTAATAATTTTATTATATTGCTGTTGTAGTAGAGAACTAAGATGCAGCGTAGTTAATATATCCACTGTATTAATATAAGTCTGCAGCGTGCGTAAATATTGGGGCGTTGGAAACGGCTGAATACCAGATTTTTGTAGTAGCTATAATTTATATTCTGAGATGATTTCACGTAGCGATTCGATGTGGTCCCCCTTTTAAAATTCAGGTAATTTCTCTAAAACTTGTAAAGTGTTGAAGGGGACGAGTTCAGCTCCCTTTTAACCGCCAATAATATAGTATTTCGTAAACGTTTTAGTATGCGTAATATTAATAAGCTTTTTAAATTTAGGTTTTTTAATCGTTATATCTTTAAAATGTAAATATTTGTTTACCTCTCTCTTATAAGCGGTGGCGTAATGGCTAAAGAGTCTGACGTTAAGAGGTTGAAGATACATCAGGAAAAAAACACATTTCCATCCTGCTCCATCCTGCCCATCCTAAGGCAAGATGGGCAAGATGGGCAGGATGGAAACCTGCCTTCCGGGTGGAGCCCTTCCATCCTAAGAAGCCCTTTCCATTTTAAGGAGCCCTTTCTATCCTAAGGAACCCTTTCCATCCTAAGGAGCCCGTTCCATCCTAAGAAGGGCTTGTATCGGATGGAATAGTTTTCATCTTAAAGAACAGTTTATATCCTAAGGAACGGTTTCTATCTTAAAAATAATCTTTATCGGATGCGTCTTGTTCGGATCTACGGAGGCACTGTATACGACCATCTGAGATAATAAAAATACGGTTGAAAAAATTATAATAAACATTAAACTTTTCAGTCGGATATCTCATAAGAACCAGACTGCACGTTTCGTGACAGAAAAGATATATACAGGGCCATAACATCATTAAATAAATAAGAAATCAATGATTTAGTTAAGGGTATCAAGTTCAAAATAAAAAAAAAGGGGGGAAGATGTATTAGCCTTTTGGGGGTCTTCAGTGGCACCCTCTGGATCTGTACGGGCTTCTCGTAAGTTGTCGGCATCTTTTACCGATTTAATATTTTTTTTAATTTGTAAAATTAAAGTATCCTTTATATCTAATGATTCTTGGGTATTCTCTGGAATGTTAATGACGTGGTGCTTGTCTTTGAAGACCCCGAACGCGTCTAGTTTCTGCTTGATTGGTACTAATAGCATCGATATGATATTGGTTTGATATAATTCTCGACGAGTTCTTCAGAATTCTAAATAGATCATGTATTGGTCTGGAGTGGCCCTGCGTCAGCCTTGTATCTCCATGAATAGGTGGATTCTATTTACGTTGTCTATTTAAAGATTTCAAAGTACAACTTGAATCGATAGTACCGGTTTCGAGTCTTTTTAAAGCCTTTTATAGAACTGTAGCGACTTAGGAGATAGTGATACTATTTACTTTTTGATATAGCGTCGGATTTTTGACCTAATGACCATTAGAAGTATTACAGAAATATCGAATTAGTACTTGGGGTATAACTGGAGAAGAGAATAGTGGCGGACTCGGCTTCTGCTGAGGTTAGTACAGAACTGCTGCGGCTTTGAATATTTGGCTGACTTATATCCCAGAAATCCTTTTTAGAAAGAAACCTGTTTTTTTTTAGAAGATATTTGACTCATTCTGCTTGAGCCGGTATAGAGAAGGGGAGGATATATTCGGACTCGATAATCTTTCGAGTAGCGTCTGCTACATGACCTCGAAAACTTAAAAGAAACTGTTTAATTTGTACTTGAACTGACTTTAGAAAAGGGGCCGAAGCAAGATCATGAGAGGCAAATATCTGCTCCCAGACATCCCGAACCTCTTCAGTGTCCGAGAATAGATTTTTTGTAATGCAATAGACATGGAGATCTATGCAAACAAGATTAAAATATTCAGTATATATCAGTGGAATGTTCGTCGCCTTAGTTCGGTTTTTACAAGAACGACTTACGACCGAGGCTGTCTCGAGCAGTTCCGTACAACCCGATTAAGAAATGGATTGAGATGGTGTAATACTGGAGACCTCAGATGCTGCTCGGGTGGCTGTTATCAAGTTTAAATCTGCTTATATCAGTTCAGTACGGGCCTATATAAAAATAAAAGAATTATTTAAATATTAACTTACTTGATCTTTTTAACAAACGATGTCCCGTCTTTTTCTCTAATTGATGTTATTGAAATGTCGGAATTGTGGGTGACTCTATTAAAGTCTCTTGTGGTTTTGCTGGTTCTGCTGGTTTTGCTATAGGCTCTATGTCTGCTTTTACCTGGCTTGTTGGTTCTGCTGAAGGCTCCGTATCTGCCTCTACCGGATTATTCAAAATAACTTTGAAAAAAATTAGTTCCTATATAAAAGGTGAATAAAAAATGAAGATGGATCAGTACTCCGTTGGTCCCGGTCAGTAACAGGAACGGGCTATTATGTTTTAAGAAGTAATCGTATTAAATTTTCCCGAGATAAGTCTGAAAACTTCTCTGTTTCTACTGTAGAGGATGTGTCGACTTCTGAGGTTTTTGTACGGGTTGTTGGTAGTGCTGCTGGTGCTGGTTCCCGATGTGTCGCTTTTGCCTGGGCCTTGATTTGTTTTTTAGTGATTTTGGCATTTTTAGTTTGTAGCTTCCTAGGCATGATAGAGGCTTGTTCAGGTACTATACATACTGGCTAATGATAGAGACTAAATTTTGAAGATTTAATAAAATGATAAAGATGTCTCAGTTCGATGTCGACGTGCAGTAGAACTTTACGAATATCCTGATGATTGTTTAGGGAGAAATAGAAAAAGGGGCTAGATATCTTAATTTGATATATGAAATGTGATATGTGATATTTTTTTTGAGTAGGATACCAAAGTGCTGTGTAGATCCCAATCAGGTAATAATGTTCTCACTACCAAACTATCATCGCGAGCTTAGTATTCTACAAAAATACCACATATGGAAATGTTGATTGATCGAACTGCTAACCAGCGCAGTTCTGAAGTTCTTCCTAGCTGGGCTATGTAGGCCTCGAGCAGTTTTCATTCCAAATATATAAAATACATATATAGGGTCTAAAAATAACCCAATCTTTTAATATAATATAATCAAATAAAATCTGGGGTATTAAGCCAGGGTCGACGCGCTGGGGGTGGTGAATTAGCTCTACCAGTTCTGTAAAGGACCACAACCAAATATGCGGCCTTTAAATCTTAACAACGAACTAACTAAGTTAAAACATCTGCATTGGTATGCAAATGTATACTAGCAGGAACTACATTGGTCCTTCTACCAACTGTTATGGCCGTTGCTATAGGTTCATTTTCTGGTAGATTATATTTTATCGTTCTATCCTCTGTGAACCCCCAGACTGACCTTGGCTCTTCACCGACCTAAAGGAGATTGTTGAAGAGTGATTTCAAACTAGCTAAAGTTGGCTGTTTGAGCAAACCAGTGAACTTAGCGACGTCTGCCGTATTATATCGGAAATCTGCTAAAGCAGTTGGCGGATTTCCGGCAACCAAAACACCAAGATTAGTATCTAATTCGACTAACCAGCCTAGTACCAACCTCGGAGGGTTGCAAATAGTTCGAACCCGTTTTTTAACCCAGTCTATAAATAAATTATATTAGTTTTGGATTTTGAAAAAAACTTAAGTAGGCAGGAAGGCCTAAACGGATCTCTAGAAGGCTTACTAAGTTCTTCTTGGTTTGGTTTCAGGTTAACTAAGAGTTCCAACTCTCTCTTCCTTGTCCTTTTAAAAACTTTTTGACTTAGATAAAGCTGATTAAGCGTTTTAACCGCTGCGTCAGGGTCCGTATCGGTACTATTAGTGATGGTATTCTTAATAGGAGCCCTAGCCTTTAAAATCTTGGCTTTTTCTTTCGACTTTAGCTTTTTGCCGAAGGCGGTTACTATCTTGTTAATGGCGCGAATCTTTGTCTCGCGGGCTCGTACAGCCGCTTTATAGTCATCGTCGTTATCTAGGTCAATGGTGGCGGGAAGGGGGTTATTAAGCTCTTTTGTAATATGAGTAAAATAAAGAAGAAAACGAACTTTTTTAAGAATCGCCGGCTAAATAATTCTAGTACCAACCTTAGTTTTTGTAAAGACAAGCGATATCTGATTCTTGAGGATTTGTTTAACATCTTTACGTAACGCCAACTATACTAGGTTAAAGCTGGCTTTAAATATTAAAAATTCGGTTCGAATTTGATCAACTGTCTATGGTTGCGAGGAGGCTTTGAACTTGACCGTGCGGGAACCATAATCTCCGTCTGCCATCTTATATAATCAGGTGGGGGGGGCTTTAATTTTGAGGTCTTGGTTTAAAATCTAGGTGATTTTGCAGGTTACGATATAGTTTTGGTGCGGAGATGTATGATTTCGGAAGAGAGATTTGTGAGGCTAATAGAATAAGTTTTGGTATTTTAAAAAAAAAGCTTCAGTTTATCATACATGATTAAAAAAATCTGAATATTATTAACTATGCATGTATATATTGTATATTACTTCAGGGGTACAGCCACGGGCTGCTGGAGCTATATACTGTGGAACATGGAAATGATAGCTTATGTTGAATCCTCAGGTTTTGGGAGGAGCTTATACAGCGCTGTAGAAGCTCCTATGCTGCTTCTCGCCCGATAGAACGATCTCATGTAGTATTCCTTAGCTTTATGCTTCTAATTAAATTAAAAAATTTGAATTCTGTTAGTTATGCATGCACACCCTGTATATTGCTTCAGGGGTACAGCCACGGGCTGCTGAAGCTATATACTGTGGAACATGGAAATGATAGCTTATATTGAATCCTTAGGTTTTGGAAAGAGCTTATATAGCGCTGTAGAAGCTTCTATGCTGCTTCCCGCCCAACGGAACGATCTCACGTAATATTCCTTACCTTTATACTTTTAATTAAAAACTTAGTTTTCTAGTTAAAGCAAATATTAATCTATAGAGTAAATATATCTGAAAACCTCGCCAGCTTGCCCAGGCCTGGGAATTCTTTTTCTAGACCTTTTGAGGTCTTGTATCGGCCTCCTCCAGATCTTACAAATATACTAAAATAAAGATCGGAATGAATGTTGGGAATTGTGTTGTAGTGTTGTATTTTGAGATCAGTGAAGATCTATGATTAGCCTGCAATCACCGAATCTTTAAACTTTATATCTCGCCATACTCGCCCTTTATAATAAATCGGCAATATTATGTCTTTAGACCTTAGGAAACTGGCTAGGATTCTTAACGGCCTCTTTAAGTGTCGTATCTGCCCCCGAGCCTCATTTAGATCTTTTAAATGGTACGAAAAACACATTGAAACAGAACATCAATCCTTCATTTCTACATTATTAGAAAGCGGGGTAAATCAGACTATTATCTTTCAAGAAACACCGCCAGTAGACGCGAATAGTGCCGAGGAAGACCTGGATCACTCAAAAGCGACCTTGGAGAGCCTTCTTGTGCGAAATAACAAAATATCAGAAGATTTAAGTACTTGACAATTTAATCAACCAGAATCTTTTATTTCTAGGCTGTCTCTCCCGGTCAAGGATGTAGGAGCTTTATTCGGTGCCTTCTCAGATCCGATAATCGTTTAGATAAAAAATAATCCATGGTTCCCTTTTACTAACTTAGAGAATTTTAAATTGGCAAAATGGTTTATCGAAGAAGATATTTTTCAAACGGCAATTAATCGGTATTTTAATTATGGAATAGGTTCAGGCGCTAGAAGTGTCGATGTAAAGTCATTCGAGTCTGCTTATAGCCTCCGTCAAATGATTCAGGAAATGGATGAAAGTCTTGGAATAAATTCATTCAAACAAAATGTATTTGATTTTGAAATTGAAGGTCATTCAGGATCGAAATATTTTTATCGAGATTTTATAGAAGTCATCGCGTATCTCTTGCGGCAACGTTTATACGCGCAGGAGATACACTTCATACCTGAAAAAGTCTATAGTGAATCTGGAGAAAGACAATATACAGAACTATGGATAGCAGATTAGTAGCATAGCCAGTAGGAATCTTTACTGTTTGATTATAGCCTTGTACCGATCTTCTGTGCTTCCGACACGACCTATCTCATTAATTTCTCTGGTGACAAAAAGGCCTGGCCAATCTATTTTTCAATTGGTAATATCAACTCGAAATATCGAAATTAGCCTTCTAAGAACGTCTGGATGTTGCTCGCTTTGCTACCGATACCGCCCAAGAAGGGCCCGTTGCGGCCGTCGGAGAAGCAATTAATTAATTCAAAAATACAGAATCTTATAAGTCAAATCTTAAAACCTCTGAATATGTACCCTACGGGCCTACTTATGGGATGCGGAGATGGATATCAGCGAATATATCATTTTCGTTTATATAAATAGTTAGCAGATCATATAGAACATATTAATCTTCTTAGTATTATTCCTAAAACCTGCCCTATCTATACGGTACCGACTACGGCTCTCCAAGATTTCAATCAGGGCCTAGGATATCCTGTACGGGACTACAACTCTTATTCTGAACAATTAGATAATAGTGATAAAATTAGAAAAGCCCAATTACGTTTAGAGGGAGTGATAGGTTCGGCAGGGGCCTTCTTGGATCTAGAAATTACTATAACAAACCTACATAAGCCGGATCTCCTACACTACATTTACTTAGGGATAATAAAACATCTTATGAAATAGATAATCAAATTTTTAAAAAAACATAAAAGGTTACAATTCTTCAATCAGTACTGGGCTTCTGCACCAGCCTATCCCGGATTCCAACTGTTCTGCAGAGGCTATACACAGGTCTCCCAGTGGCAAGGAAAAGAAATAAGATCAGTTATTAAGATTCTTATTGCGACTTTAGCGAGCGCTTTGAGGGATCCATCGAGCCTTAAGAGGCCTGTTTTCGCCCAGGCGATAAACTATGTAAATGCTTTAATAAGTTTTGTTCTATATACAACTTATCTTTCACATACTGAACAAACTCTTATAGATATGCAAAACCAGTTGCAAAGCTTTCATAATGGGAAAAATATCTTCAGAGAATTTCGGGGGGCCCGAACAAGACCACAGCAGGCAGCTACAGGCATAGTAAGAGCGGTATCCAGCGATAAAGCTCTAGATAAAAGTAGTAAAGACTCCTTAGAGGTTTCTGAAAATAGTAAGCTCACTTAAAAGTATCTTCAGCCCTCTTCTTCTCCTGATCAGGGCTCTCTAGGAACTAACCGGGGCTAATGGCTATAAGACATTTTAATTTTATTAAAATACATTTAATGACCCATTTTACTGATTCCATCAAAAAATTTGGTCAATTAAATACTTAGTCAACAGAAGTAGGAGAGGCCTCGCATGTCGAACAGCTCAAAGAGGGATGGGCTCAATCCAATCACAGAGATACATACGCTCAAATAATAGAACACAGATATCGAAAACATCAATTTAAAATACGATTTCTCAATCTCAAACAATTAGTAAAAGAAGGGGAGAAAATCAATGGGTTTAAGAAGGTCTATTCAGATTCGTTACCAACTAGAGAGCGGCGCAAACAGTACCGCAAGAATAGACTAGGAATTAATAGTATGTTTATTAATATTTATTTTCTAATATTTCTAATCACGCTGACTCAGTCTCAGCCGGCCCTGTAAAGGCTCATACGGAACCATATAATACGCCATCAATTAAAGTTACAAATTCAACTCAATTACAACCTAAAGTAGTCTTAAAATCTCCAGAAAATAAGAGCAAATGGGTTACAATAGATCAGATTAAGCGTGAATACACTATACCGGACCTCAACTGAGCGTTATATGCCTATTTAAGAACCTTACCGGCCTCCCAGACATTTCTTCGACCAGACTTTCATCCTTCATCCTTAGCAGACTTCAGAGCGCAAGTATACAAGACCCTCGCAGTCCCGATTAAGGACTTTCAGCATAAAAATGTTTTTACTAATCATATTATTCGAACTAATTTAAACTGGCAAAAGAAGGGTCCTCGAAAGGACTTCATCATCTTCCAAAAGTCTCGTACAAGTCAATATAGAAATCTGAAAGAAAAGGCAGTAGCTAAGCTAGAATTGTTATTAATTATCCATAATACAATTAGTAATAAGACCTTTCAACTAGCTTTTGTCACTGAGCTCAAGCCATACGCTGGGGGAACTATACAGAGCCCCCATAGTTTCGTTCGCCTCACCAAGCATCCTTTAGTAGATTATGAAAAAGAAAACCATCAATCTTATCGAAATATCATTCCAATTCGAGCTATTTTGGGTCTGGCTTATTTAATCTCCTATAGGACCGGTTCATATCTTCTCAATACCCACATCAATCTTAATACCTGGAATGAGATTTATTCTTATAACGATAAAAATATAGATTCAGATATCGATATTGATAATGGATCTGATATTGAAGAAGAGGAATATTATTTTGAAGTTTAAATGAAGAGTTTATATAGACCCATGTCAGTTTTATTAGGATGCCGGGTGGCCCTATTAGGATGGAGCGCGATAGACTGAGATGGACCGCGATAGAGCGCGATGGAGCGCGATAGAGCGCGATGAAAAAGTGTTCCATCGGATGAAAGGGCTTCCATCCGATAGAATTAAGGAAATGTGTTTTTTTCCTGATGTAGTACGTAGAATACGGCGAAAGACAGAGGAGTATAATTTTGTTTTTAAAATAGAAGTTGATAAAGTTTATAGTAACGTAGGATCTATAATTATTAAGGATTAGTAGTCGTTTTAAGTCTCCGGCGATTCGAGCGGTAGTAGATTGAAAGCAATTTTTTAATTAAGTTAAAGAAAGATATTTGTTTATTATGTTTTTGTTATTAATATTTTAAAGCCACCCTTCTTTCTTCTTATAATTGCGGTGTTAATCGAGAATATGAACCTTGCTTGAATAAATAACGAGCGGAGAATAATATTCTCTTATTACTAATATACACTCGATTATTGTTGCGATATACCGTATAAGGCGTAGTGCCGGGTCTATACGTACCGCTCTATAAATACAGGCGGATCTACGATGTGTTAAGATCTAGACGATCGATCATCAATTATATATACACAGACCTACATACTTTCCAGCGTACTTACGAACTATAGAACCTTTAACACGTTATCAGCATAACTTCCTGATTCTAGGAAGAGTATCTACTAACTAAGTACAACGTACTTCAGCTATTTTTACGCTTTACTGTAGTATTTGCAGACTTTTACTGATTGTAATCTCAGAATCGCAAAGATTACCCCGCTTTTTAAATTTTCGATATAACGTTGTATAATATATCTCTTAGAACGTAATATCTACATCTATTACTTTTTCAAACAGATTTATTTTAGCTGTAAATAGCCGTAACTACTAAGTCTGGCTTAATAAAATTAAGCAGGTATTAGAATCGCATATAAAATATAGCTATAAGTTATTAAAGTTTATTGTTGATACCTTTATAGCGCTACTAGCCAATACCTCAGGACCCTTATAAGATACCAGGGAATAAGCTAGGGCCTTTTTATTTACTACTGAAATAATAAACGTTATAAACGCTGAATCGTTAAACAAATACAAAATAACTAAGTTATTCACTAGCGGCATTATATAAGAATTAGTTCATAATAATATATATAATATCTTTACTAATTTATCACCCAAAGCTATAATAAATCTATTTAAGGAGAGGTATAGGCTTGATATTGAAGATATCATAAATATGCTTAAGAACCGTCTTTTCTCTTTTATTGTATAGCTAAAGAAATACGACATACATACAGCTATTTCGTGTTACTTTAAGACAATTATACAGATATAAAAAAAAAAAAACAATATTTTACCTTTTATCTTTCTACAGTTAAGTCTTATTAATACTGTCAGAGGGGTATTAGACGAAACTAAAGATCAGCACTTTAATATTGTTGCGATATACCGTATAAGGCGTAGTGCCGGGTCTATACGTACCGCTCTATAAATACAGGCGGATCTACGATGTGTTGGGATCTAGACGATCGATTATCAATTATACATACACAGACTTACATACTTTCCAGCGTACTTACGAGCTGTAGAACCTTTAACACGTTATCAGCACGACTTCCTGATCCTAGGAAGAGTATCTACCAACTAAGTACAACGTGCTTCAGCTGTTTTCACGCTTTACCGCAGTATCTGCAGACTTTTACCGATCGTAATCTCAGAATCGCAAAGATTACCCCGCTTTTCAAATTCTCGATACAACGCTGCATAATATACCTCTCAGAACGCAATGTCTACATCTGTTACCTTCCCAAGCAGATTTACCTTGACCGCAAATGGCCGTAACTACCAGGTCTGGCTCGATAAAATTAAGCAGGTGCTGGGATCGCACATGAAGTATGGCTATAAACTGTCAAAGTTCATTGCCGATACCCCTGTAGCGCCACCAGCCAGTACCTCAGGACCCTCACAAGATACCAGGGAACAAGCTGAGGCCTCCCCGTCTACTGCTAAAACAGTAGACGTTGCAGACGCTGAACCGTTAGACAAGTACGAAGCAGCTAAGTCATTCGCTGGCGGCATTATACAAGAATCGGTTCATGACGACATACATAATATCCTCACTGGCTTGTCACCCAAAGCTATGATGGATCTACTTAAGGAGAGGTACAGGCCTGACATCGAAGGCGCCATAAACGTGCTTGAGAACCGTCTTTTCTCTCTTACTGTACAGCTGGAGAAATACGACATGCATACGGCTATTTCGCGTTACTTCGAGGCAGTTATACAGATACAAAAAGAAAGAAGCGATATCTCACCTTCTACCTTTCCACAGTCAAGTCTTATTAATGCTGCCAGAGGAGTATTAGACGAAACCAGAGATCAGCACTTCAACATCTATACGGTTATGTGGTTTCATACGACGAATATTATCGATAAGACGGCATATATAATCGAACGTTTGAGAAATCACATTCTTAAGTAAATAACTTTATTTTATTATGGGCGTAATGCCCGTAGATATGGAAAGTCAGAAAAGAAGAGTGCTAAACCTCAAGCCTTTTCTGCGTCTACGCTGCCACCAGTTACGGATACTACTAGCTTGGCAGTATATAAGGAAAATAAACGAAAGTTTAAACATATGATTAGTTAGGATAATAGAACTAAGAAGGGTAATACAGAAAAAAAGGTTTACTTTAATACCAAAAGAAACGCAAGTTCTAGTTCTAGCACTAGGGATATAACTTTTCAGAAAAAGAATAAGATAACCTACCCTCCATGCAGTACCTGTGGAGGCATAAGCCACCCAGAAGAACGCTGCTTTATTAAACATCCAGAACTTAAACCTCTAAATTAAAGAATTAAGAAGAATGTTTCCTCTTATCCTACAATTCCTAAACCCTATAACGTAACAACAGTATACAAAGCCAATATTAAAAAAAATATCTGTAAAAGTGCTTCTGGAAAATCATAGCATATAGACTCAGGCACAAGCGACTAAATTTATAAGGATTACGATTTATTTATACCTAAAACCTACATCTCTTTCGATATAAAGAGAAAGATAAAGTTAAAAAATAATTTAATTATACCTATTTAAGAATACAAAACTCTTATTATAAAAACTAATACTATTATCCTAAAAGTATACGATATACTATACACATCTCAAATAACTCTAAACTTATATTCTATTAAAAAACTGTAGGAAAAAAAGATAAGCATACATTTTACACCTTAAAACAATATCCTTAAGAAAGACAGTTTTATCATAGCACAATTAATTTTCAATAAAGAAATAAGCCTCTACGTATTAAAAAATAATAGTAAATGCTGCGTACCTAAAAAGGCATAAAATAGATCTTTTATTTCAGAAATTATAGCGCTATTAGCATATCAAGTAACTATAGATTATACTTTCCCAACCAAAATTATAGAATTATTAAAATAGCATAAGAAACTAAGTTATACCAATTAAAAAGCAATTTACAGAAGTATAATTCGAACTAGGGTTAAAGTATCCTCTGAAAAGCAAGGGAATCTAACTTACGAGCCATGTCTCTTATTTAAAATCAATATACACCCAAATCCAGATCCTGCTACCTCTAAGAAGTCACATCCCTTAGAGCGTATATATATAGACATAATGGGGCCATTTGCAACAGCTTCACTGTATAAACGTCATTTGGATCCTATAGCTAAGCTATATCAATAAGCAAGATATGCGCTTGTAATCGTAGACGAGGCTATTTACTATAAATAGATAAGGTTCTTTACGAGTCGTTTAGAATATCGAGTACGTTTTATTTAATTCGTAACGATAATGGAACATAAATACGGTCAATAATCTAGAGTAATAGCTATACGCCTTGATAATACAAAAGAGTTTATATAAAAAGAAGTATAAACTTTCTATATAGAATATGGTATTGAAATTAAATCTTCCGCCCTATACGCACACGAGTAGAACAGTATAGCTAAAAAAATAATACAGACGCTACGAGAACTTGTTGCTATAATTTTAATAGAATCTGGTTTACTAGAAATATTCTAGCAAGAAGCTCTATCTACGGCCTGCTTTATAAGCAACAGGCTAATACCTCCTAAGCAGAAAGGAGAACAGACGCTTAAATCCTTAGAAGAACAGTTTAATAGAAACTCTATCAATTATACCCGTATACACCCATTTGGCTGTCTGGTGTACGTTACAGTGCCTAAAGAAAAACGCAAGAAAATCTTTAGCCAGCACAAAGCATAGAAAAGCATATTTCTAGGATACACTTATACTTTAAAACAATATAAAGTCTAAAATATTTTAAAGAAGTACGTCTCTATAGTTAAAGACGTAGTATTCGTCGATAGCTCTGCTTCCATATAGGAAAGCTATAAAACATGCTTCTTAGATTCTAGCTACTAGAAGAAGCTATATGTTGCCTCAGCCCCATTAGTACCTATACTTCCTAATCCGCAGGATATAGAGCTACAGAACAAGCTTAACGTCAGAGAGATATATAACGACAACCGACAGTATATCAGCATCATATTACCAGAAGGCTAACCTACTAGAAAGTTAAATTTTATAGTAGTAGTTAATATTTTACCTACTCAATAGCAAGGAAAGCCAGATAACCTAATAATCATAGATAAAATAATTAACGATGAAACTGCTAAAGCTGAATAAGTAAAAAAATAGGCCGCGCTACGACACAGTAGAAGATTAAGAGAGATAAAGAAAGTATATACGTTACGTACTATAATTACTCAATCTTCTAAGGTTAGATACTTACAGCACGCAAAAGTTATCGAGGTTACTGCTTTTATAACCGCAGAAGATGCTTTAATTGACCTCAATCTGCTACAATCTTATGATGAAGTTATAGCCAGTAAAGAGAAAGAAGGCTGGCTAGCTATAATTCAAAAAAAAATAGAATTGCTTACTGATAATAAGATATAGACTGCGCTTTCAGAGGTACCGCACGGTATTAAACCAATGAATACGCACTGGGTTTTCATTAGGAAGCGCACAGATTCGGGAATATTATATAAAGCTAGATTGGTGGTAAAAGGCTACGAACAGCGCTATAGCATTCATTATACAGAAACGTATACGCTAGTTGTTAACTTACGTACTGTACGAGCCTTACTAATGATTACTGTGATTCTGGACTTAGAGGTTTACTAGTTAGATGTTAAAACAGCGTTTCTGAATGCTTCTCTACTTTTACAGGAGAGAACACCTATCGCTCTACTAGTAGGTTATAAAGCGCCAACTGGAGTTGTAGCACTGCTTTTGCTAAAGTCATTGTATAGCCTGAAATAGGCTTTATACCTGTAGAATGAAGACTTGAACAATATGTTTACAGGCGAAGAGTTTCTATATAAAATGATAAGAAGCGAAGTAGATGAATGCTTGTACTTTTATAAAGGCATGATTATAGTTATATATATTAATAACTTCCTAATCTTCTTAAAAAATATAACCATGATATAGCAGACGAAAGCGTACCTGATGAAAATGTACGAAATCAAGAATATGAGTAAAGCTAAATGGTTTTTAGGCCTATGAATATGAAAGAATCGTACTTCTAGGACGTTATAAATAGATTAAGAAGAATATTGTAAAAGCATTCTAGATCGTTTTAGCATGCTTAATAGCAAGTTAAGACAAACTTTTATGGATCTTGGCGTATGATTATCGAAGGATGCTTTCTGGCCCGTATTTAATAAAGAAGATTATGAAATCTATTGAAGTATAGTTGGCTCGTTAAATTACGTCGTACAAGGTAGCTGATCTGACTTAATATATACGGTTGCAAAGTTAGGGTAGTATGCTTATGCGCCTACGGAGGAATATTGGAAAGTAGTAATATGGGTTTATCAGTACCTGTCTGCTATTTACAGGTAGTTACTTTATTATAATAGTAAAATAGTTGATGAGAAGGATCTATCTCTACTGCTAGAGGGGTATAGTGATTTAGATTGGGCACAAACTTATGGGTTAGAGGATATTGTATGAAAGTTAATGTTTGGCTATGTGTACCTACTAGGAGGTAGTATTATTTTATAGAGCAGTAAACTGCAATTAGTTATTGCGAAATCTTTAACTGAAGTAGAAGTAATAGCTTCTAATCATGCAAGAACTGAAGGAATTTGGCTTCGGAAGCTATTATTTTTAATTTTTGTATTGTTTTAATCGTAGATAACGCTCCCTCTATCCCCTACAGTTCTGTATATGGATAATACTGTCGCTATAACTGTAAATATAATAGGTGGCAACTAATAGAAGATAAAGTATTACGATTTACAATACTTCTGGATTAGAGAAAAGATAAGGAATGGTATTTTCAGATTAGAGTATTGTGGCTTTAAAGAGTTACTGGCGGATGCGTTGACTAAGTCTCTACCGGCTAGTTTGTATAACTATTATTTTACGCGCATGGGCTTACTCGATTAAAAGAATGAGAATATTATTTTGCTTTATATTGTATAAAATCTTAGATAAAACGAATAGCCGCGCAAAATAAATAAATAAAGGATAAGGCCTTTAAGGCACTAAGGCGGAAAGGCTATGTCTTTAGCGGCAGTGTCTTTCGCTTATATATAATTTTGCATCTTAAATTTATTTTAAATTAGCTGACGTACTATCTAGGAACTAGAGCTATAACTTACGTATCCGCACGGCCGCGTAAATGGGCCAATTCCGCCATCACATCCTGTAAAGTAGGCAGGGGAGCTGCACCGCCCGGAATACCTCGTGCCGCGTCAACCGCAGCGATGACCTGAGCATGGGTAGCACCCCCACCTACTGCTCCACCAGCTCCACCAGCTCCACCAGCTCCACCACCTGCACCTCCTCCGTGCGCTGCTAGAGCCGCATTGGCAGCAGCCAGTGCTGTATTAGAAGCAGTTAAGGCTGCATTAGCTGTAGTCACAGCTGCGTTGGCTGCAGCCAGCTGGTTCTGCAGGTCCCGTACGTCTAGGTTGGCAGGAAGGTGGGTAAGCTGGGGCATAGGCGTGCCGTCTGCCAATGTTGGCCCCCATACCGCTCCAGCGACAATACAGTCATTTGATAACGGTGGAGGGCCACCAAGAGCTACGCCATGGAGGGCATTTGGCGTATTAGCGCTGTGCCTGTGTGCCTGTGGAGCTGCAGTCTGATACATGACAGGATCTCCGGGAACGATTATAAGCGCTGGCGGGTTACAGACGACAAAACTGCATCCCGGCCCAGAAGCGCGAGGAGCCCTAACGCTCCGTGCTTAATACAAATTAGTATCTACACTCTCAAATACATAGAATTACAGAACTTATATCACGTACACAAAGAGTTTACCTTTGTACAGGAACTGCACTTATTACTGCGGGTATCCGAAGATACAATACACAAATAACCATCATCGAAGCACCGCTGACAAAATACGGCACAAATATATGATGCCGGATTAACAAGAATAGCGTTCGCACGAGCAAAGTGACTGGCAACAATAGCAGACATAATGATGTTATAAGGCTATAAAGGTATAAAATAATATAATAGTAATAATAAAGTAAGCTGGGGCTATGAACGAAGCTGAAAATATGAAAGAATAAAAAGCAAATAAGGCGAATAACAGCTAGTTAAGTACTTCTCTTTCTCCAGAACAGCTCCAGATGTCTACACTAATTTTAGAGCCGTACAGCATGGCTCTAAGCTGGGGATATAGCATAAAATCTGGTAAATTGCATAACTGCAACAGACGCTCCTACAGCTCCAGAGCTATGTACGTTCTAGATAATGATTCTAGAGCCATAAAGATTCTCATATGCAACAATATGCACAGTGATTTACAACTGTTCGCTGCAAAGCATAAATCTGCATTAATATAACAAGCGCTAATAAGCGCACAGCCTAATCCAACATCTGTACGAAACAGTTGGTTCTATAGGCTACTATGGTAGTTATGCCATTATAAGACGTTGAAGCGTACCGCTGTAAACGTAACGATTCTATACTCTATAACTGAGAGATTACGCGCCTCTTATAACTAAGTGGCTTCATACTACGAGCTGCGCAAGCACTACGATTAGATGAAACTACAACAGGTTGGATACAACGGGGCATTGAGATCACTACGGTTTGTGCCGTAAATCCTGCTGGATTGTAATTATGCGAAGTTACAAGACACATCGTGATACAGTGATTCTTACCGTCTACGCCCCATATACGAGCTGAGGTGTTGCGATATACCGTATAAGGCGTAGTGCCGGGTCTATACGTACCGCTCTATAAATACAGGCGGATCTACGATGTGTTGGGATCTAGACGATCGATCATCAATCATACATACACAGACCTACATACTTTCCAGCGTACTTACGAGCTGTAGAACCTTTAACAAATATTTATACAGTTATATGGTTTTATACGACGAATACTACTAATAAAACGACATATACAATCGAACGTTTGAGAGATTATATTCTTAAGTAAATAACCTTATTTCACTATAGACGTAATACTTATAAATATGGAAAGTCAGAAAAAAAAAGTACTAAACCTTAAGCCTTTTTTACGTTTATGCTACTATTAACTACGAACGCTACCGGCTTAGCAGCATATAAGGGAAATAAACGAAAGTTTAAACACATAATTAATCAAGATAATAAAACTAAGGAGGGTAATACAAAAAAAAAAATTCATTTTAATATCAAAAGAAACGCAGGTTCTGGTTTTAGCGCTAGGAATATGATTCTTTAAAAAAAGAATAAGATAATCTACCCTCCATACGGCATCTATGGAGGCACAAGCTACCCAAAAAAACGCTACTTTATTAAGCATCCAAAACTTAAATCTCTAAATTAGAGAATTAAGAAGAACGTTTCCTCCTATTCTACAGTTTTTAAACCTTGTAACGTAACAACAGTATATAGAATTAATATCAAAAGAAATACCTATAAAAGTATTTCTGGAGAATCATAGCATATAGACTTAGACATAAACAACTAGATCTATAAGGATTATAATTTATTTATATCTAAAATCTACGTCTCTTTTAATATAAAAAGAAAGATAAGGTTAGGAGATAATTTAATTATACCTGTTTAAAGATACAAAACTCTTATTATAAAAACCAATACTATTATCTTAAAAGTACACGATGTGCTATATGCGCCCCAGATAACTCTAAACCTATATTCTATCAAAAAACTATAGAAAAAAGGAATAGGCATATATTTTACGCCTTAAAATAATATTCTTAAGAAAGACAATTTTATCATAGCACAACTAATTTTCGATAAAGAAATAAGCTTCTACGTACTGAAAAATAGTAATAAATACTACATGCCTGAGAAAGCACAAGATAGATTCTTTATTTTAAAAGCTATAACGCTATTAACGCATCGAGTAATTATAGATCATATCTTCCTAACCGAAGTTACAGAATTATTAAAATAGTACAGGAAATTAAGTCATACCAGTTAGAAAATAGTTCACAGAAGTATAACTTAAGCTGAGGTTAAAGTACTTTTTAAAAAACAGAGGAATTTAACTTACAAGCTATACTTCTTATTTAAAGCTAATATACGCCTAAATCTAGATCCTGTTACCTCCAAGAAGTCATATTTTTTAAAGCGTATACACATAGATATAGTAGAGTTATTTGTAATAGTTTTATTGTATAAACGTCATTTAGATCCTATAGCTAAGCTATATTAATAAGCAAAGTATACGCTTATAATCGTAAACAAGACTACTCATTATAAATAGATAAGGTCCTTCATCAGGAAAAAAACATTTTTCCATCCTGCCATCCTAGCAGGGGGGTTTCCATCGCGGTTTTTTCTGCTATGTGATTGGTTCAAGAAAAACCACAACAAAAATAAGCGAATTTTAAACCAATTATATAGCTTAAAAATACTGAGATGGCACAGGATGGAGCGCGATGGAAACTCCCCTGCTAGGATGGCAGGATGGAAACATGTTTTTTTCCTGATGTTTATAAGTCGTTCAGAATATCAAGTACGTTTTATTTAATTCGTAACGATAATAAAACATAAATACGGTCGATAATTTAGAGTAATAACTATACGCCTTAATAATACAAAAGAGTTTATATAAAAAGAAGTACAGACTTTTTACGCAGAATACAACATCGAAATTGAATCTTCCGCCTCATACGCACATAAGTAGAACGGTATAACTGAGAAAGCAATACAGACGCTATGAGAACTTACTACTATAATTCTAATAGAATCTAACTTACTAAAAGTATTCTGGCAAGAAGTTCTATCTACAGCCTACTTCACAAGCAACAAGCTAATATCTCCCAAAAAGAAAGGAGAATAAACGCCTAAATTTTTAGAAAAACAGCTTAATAAAAACCCTGTCAATTATACCCGTATATATCTATTTAGCTGTCTAGTATATATTACAGTATTTAAGAAGAAACGCAAAAAGATCCTCAATTAATATAAAGCATAGAAAGGCATATTTCTAGAATACACTCGTATCTTAAAACAATATAGAGTCTAGAATATCTCAAAGAAGTACGTTTCTATAGTTAGAAATATAGTATTCATCGATAACTCTACTCTCATACGAGAAAGCTATAAAGTATACTTCCTAGATTTCAGCTACTAGAAGAAGCCATACGTTGCCTCAGTCTTATTAATACCTATACTTTCTAATCCGCAGAATATAAAGCTATAAAATAAACTTAACATCAGAGAAATATACGACGACAACTAATAGTATATTAGCACCATATTACCAGAAGGCCAACTTATTAAAAAGCCAAATTTTATAGTAATAGTTAATACCTTATCTACTTAATAATAAGGAAAGCCAGATAACCCAATAATCGTAAACGAAATAATTAATAATAAAATTACTAAGACTAAACAAGTAAAAGAGTAAACCGCGCTATAACACAATAAAAAACTAAGAAAGATAAAAAAGATACGTATATTATATACTATAATTACTTAATCTTTTAAGGTCAGATACTTATAACACGTAAGAATTATCAAAGTTACTACTTTTATAATTGCAGAAGATACCTTAATTAACCTCGATCTACTATAATCTTATAATAAAACTATAACTAGTAAAGAAAAAAAAAGCTAACTAGTTATAATTCAAAAAAAAATAAAATCGCTTACTAATAACAAAACATAAACTGCGTTTTCAGAAATACCGTACAATATTAAACTAATAAATATACGCTAGGTCTTCACTAAGAAACATACAGATTCGGGAATATTATATAAAACCAGATTAATAATAAAAAACTATAAATAGCGTTATAGCATTTATTATATAGAAACGTATGCGTTAGTTGTCAACTTACATATCATACGAGCCTTACTAGTAATTACTGCAATTTTGGACTTAAAGGTTTATTAGCTAAATGTTAAAACAACGTTTTTAAATGCTTCTTTATTTTTATAGGAGAGAACATCTATCGCTCTACTAGCAGGTTATAAAGCGCTAACTAGAATTATAATATTGCTTCTGTTAAAGTCATTATATAGCCTGAAACAGGCTCCATATCTGTAAAACGAAGATTTGAATAATATACTTATAGGCGAAGAGTTTCCATATAAAATAACAAGAAGCGAAGTAGATGAATACCTGTACTTTTACAAAAGTATAATTATAATCATATACGTTGATGACTTTCTAATTTTCTTAAAAGATATAATTATAATACAGCAGACGAAAGCATATCTAATAAAAATATACGAAATCAAGAATATAGATAAAGCTAAACGATTTTTAGACTTACAAATATAAAGGAATCGTACTTCTAGAACGTTATAAATAAATTAAAAAAAATACTATAAAAATATTCTAGATTGTTTTAGTATGCTTAATAATAAGTCAAGACAAACCCCTATAAATTCTGATGTACGATTATCGAAGGATATTTTCTAACTTATATTTAATAAAGAAAATCACGAAATTTACCGAAGTATAATTAGCTCGTTAAATTACACCGTACAAAATAGCCGACCTGACTTAGCATATACAGTTACAAAGTTAAGACAATATACTCATACGCCTACGGAAGAACATTAAAAAACAATAATATAAGCTTACTAGTATCTATCTACCACTTACAGGTAGTTACTCTATTATAATAATAAAATAATCAATAAGAAAAATCTACCTCTACTGCTAGAAAGGTATAATAATTCAGATTAAGTATAAATCTATAGACTAGAGAATATTACACGAAAATTAACATCTAACTACATATACCTATTAAAAGATAGCATTATTTTATAAAACAGTAAACTATAATTAGTTATTACGAAATCCTCAACTGAAGCAGAAGTAATAGCTTTTAATTATATAAAAACTAAAGAAATTTAGCTTCAAAAACTATTATTTTTAATTCTTGTATTACTTCAACTACAGACAACGCTCCCTCTACCCCTTATAGTTTTGTATATAGACAATACTGCCGCTATAACTGTAAATACAACAAGTAATAACTAACAGAAGACAAAGCATTACAATCTACAATATTTCTAAATTAGAGAAAAGATAAGGAATAGTATCTTCAAATTAAAGTATCGTAACTCCAAGGAGTTACTAGCGAATACGTTAACTAAATCTCTATCAGCCAGTTCGCATAACTATCATTTTACGCGCATAAATTTACTCGATTAAAAAAATGAGAATATTATTTTACTTTATATTATATAAAATCTCAGATAAAACAAACAGCCGCGTAGAATAAACAAACAAAAGATAAGACCCTCAAGGTACTAAGGCAGAAAGGCTACGCCTCCAGCAATAGCATCTTTCACTTATATATAATTTTACATCTTAAATTTATTTTAAATTAGCTAACGTACCGTCTAGGAACTAAAGCTATAACTTACGCATCCGTACAGCCACGTAAATAGGCCAATTCCGCCATTATATCCTGCAAAGTAGGCAGGGAAGCTGCACCACCTGGAATACCTCGTGCCGCGTCAACCGCAGCGATGACCTAAGCATGGGTAGCACTTCTACTTACTACTCCTCCAGCGCCACCAGCTCCACCAGCTCTACTAACTCCACCAGCTCTACCACCTGCACCTCCTCCGTGCGCTGCTAGAGCCGTATTAGCAGCTGCCAGTGCTATATTAGAAGCAGTTAAGGCTATATTAGCTATAGTCACAACTGTATTAACTGCAGCCAGCTAGTTCTGCAGGTCTTGTACGTCTAGGTTAGCAGAAAGGTAAGTAAATTAGAGCATAGGCGTGCCGTCTGCCAATGTTAGCCCCCATACCGCTCCAGCAACAATACAGTCATTTGATAACGGTGAAGGGCCACTAAGAGCTACGCCATAGAGGGCATTTAGCGTATTAGCGCTGTGCCTGTGCGTCTGTGAAGCCGTAGTCTAATACATGACAGGATTTTTGAGAACGATTATAAGCGCTAGCAGATTACAAACGACAAAACTGCGTCTTGGCCCAGAAGCGCAAGAAGTCTTAACGCACCATACTTAATACAAATTAACATCTACGCTCTTAAATGTATAGGATTACAGAACTTATACCACGTGTATAAAGAGTTTACCTTTATACAGGAACTGTACTTATTACTACGGGTATTTGAAGATACAATACATAAATAACCGTCATCGAAGCATCGCTAACAAAGTACGGCACAAATATATAATACCAGATTAGCGAGAATAGCGTTCGCATAAGCAAGGTGACTAGCAACAACAGCAGACATAATAATATTATAAAGCTATAAAGATATAAAATAATATAATAGTAATAATAAAGTAAGCTAAGGCTATAAACGAAGCTAAAAATATAAAAGAATAAAAAGTAAACAAGGCAAATAACAGCTAGTTAAGTACTTCTCTTTCTTCAGAACAGCTCTAGATGTCTACACTAATTTTAGAGCCATACAGCATAACTCTAAGCTAGAAATATAGCATAAAATCTAGTAAATTGCATAACTACAACAAACGCCCTTATAATTCCAGAACTACATACGTTCTAGATAATGATTCTAGAGCCATAAAGATTTCTATATGCAATAATATACACAATAATTTACAACTATTCGCTACAAAGCATAAATCTACATTAATATAACAAGCGCCAGTAAGCGTATAGTCTAATCTAATATTCATACGGAACAATTGGTTCTATAGGCCATTATAGCAGTTATATCATTATAAGACGTTAAAGCGTACCGCTATAAACACAACAATTCTATACTTTATAATTAAGAAATTACGCGCCTTTTATAATTAAGTAGCTTTATACTACGAGCTGCGCAAGCACTACAATTAGATAAAACTATAATAGGTTGAATATAACGGAGCATTAAAATTACTACAATTTATGCCGTAGATCCTGCTAGATTGTAATTATACGAAGTTATAAGACACATCGTAATATAATGATTCTTACCGTCTACGTTCTATATACGAGCTGGGGTATTACAATATACTATATAAGGCATAATACCGGGTTTATACGTACTACTCTATAAATACAAGCGGATCTACAATGTGTTGAGATCTAGACGATCGATCATCAATCATATATACACAGACCTACATACTTTCCAGCGTACTTACGAGCTGTAGAACCTTTAACAATTATGATCATACTTTCTCGAGTAGTGTTATGAGTATAGAATCGCTGCTTTCTGTAGAATGTGGGTATTATAATGGTTTCAGGCTTTTCAAATCTAATTATGAACTTTTTTTTATCTATATTTTATATGTTTTCGTTCAAAATCTTATGAGTTTTTATGATTTTGTTATAAAGATAGAACTAATGTAGTATTGATTCGATATTATTCGCCTTTTTATGTTTTGACTCTAATAAGTGACTGCGGACTGTTGTCAATTGAGGATAACATATTAGAAATTTATAATACTAGTAATTTATGTTTACTGGCCTACCTATCATTTTCCCTGTTATAGCTTAAAGAATGTTGTAGTTGGAGGGAAACTTAGACTTTTATAAGTTCTTTATATGTTTCGCTAAAACTGTTTCTTCGGCCTAAATAAGTAGTTGTTTATGCTGAAACTGGCGGTTTCCTCAGGCAGTTTGGCCGGCAAATCGGTATCTTAGTATCGATACTGATACGCTATAACTCTTTGCTGCATGCTTTAAGGATGATACTTTTCTTGTTTTTAATGTTTTTAATGTTAGATGAATTTTTTCTTCTTTCTTCAAATCGATATTACGACGTCGAATCGGTGGTATTTTCGATAAATTTAAAGAACCCACTTTTAGGCTTTGAGCAAAAATTAATAAATTTTGATGGTAAATACAGAGAAGAACGAATCTACAGAAAGAAGATAGAAATTTCGGAGGGAATAAGGGGTTGACGAAGAGAACTACTCAATCTTAACACGGTTAGCATCTCGCGTTGGGGTACATCTCGCAGGTGGGTGGATTACGTTACGGGCTTCTTGTCTTGACTGTTCTTATATCCGGCATATATCGGAATTAACGCTCCATCCTTATAGCCGAAATAAAGCGTGAGCCCTCAGGAAACATCACGTGAATATATAAGCACGTGACCTACGGCGTCCGGGAGACAGTTGGCAATAGCTAGCGTAGTCGTGTAACCAGTTCATGTATTTAAGGAAGCTTCGGAATAAGATATACATCCATCGAGTGCACTAGTCCTCATTCTCATAATACCCTTTCACACGAGAAGAGCGCATATCCATACAGCGGTATATTATCGATTTGAAGCGCCTGTTGCGCAACTGACAAAGCTTACGCATTGGGGTCTAGCATCAAGGATAACTAGACAAGAAGGCGGCCTAATCAAGGTCTAGCCTGAAAACATTTATTTTGGAATAGGACATTTAATTGCCGAGCGACACTTTTTTTAATAATATTGTTTCTCATTACTTGGTTCTTTGAGGCTATAACGTCGTATTATAATATTAAATCATTTGACTTCCGGGTATTTCGTAACACTAGCTTCGATTTTTCGAATTTGTCACGGCAAAGCGTTAGCGACGTATATGGATACGTCGCGGCGAATAAGTGATTGGGTGAGCTTTGAGACCATACCTAGTGTGTTTTCCTAGCTTTGGTGGGGGGTCGTCAAGACGGCTGCCCGCTGGATCTAACCATCTTCTACAATCTTCTCCAGTGCATCATCCTCGTTCTGGCGGCAATGTTCCCCAACCGTATGTCTGCCATACTCAGCACTCCACCTCAATTCTGGCCACCAAACCCAAGCGGGTAGATGAGAAAGTCTAGATCAGGTTCGCCAATACATCCGCCGCATTTTTCAAGCGATGGCCTAACGATTGTGCTGTAGAACGAGGGAGTCATACCTCGGTTCGCCGTGCGCATTGTACAAGTCGTTATGGGGGAAATTTGTCGCTTTGAAGGGTGAGACGGCCTCGTAGGTGCCTAGGATAAATATGTATGAGAGTGAGATTAAGATGGCTGATATTAATAGGTATTCATTGGTTCGTTTCGGGGCCTTGGCCGAGGAAGTCGGAGACAATTAATGATAGATTGGGCAGTCTCTTGGGGTGGCATCTCGCGTTCTTGTGTATCGTGAAGGCCTTGCTGCGAGGTGTTTGTTGAGCACCAGCACCAAAACAGGGAACGACGCAATACTAGTGTCACAAACAACACAATGTCTCCCACCACGGTAACTCGATGTTGAATCCTCCTGTAAATGTTCTGAGGACCCAAAACCAGAATGAGATGTGGGAGGGGCTTAACATAATCCGTGGCTAATGTTGATACGGTTTTTCTTATCCACTTTCCCGATAATGGAGGACTGAGCGAAAAAAGGCACTCGATCCAAGTTTGCGTATTGTATTAGCGTGTCGACGGTTGGTCTATGCTCACTATTAGCAAGACGCTTACGCAGTACGGGAATATACAACTAGCCTATGCTCAAACGCTTTGATGATCGCTTCAGGCTTCTTCTAGTTTTAAATTTGGTAATTCCAGCACCTTGCCCTAATTACGTTGAATGATAAAAGCGTCGCAGTGATAAGAGCCCAACTTGAGGACAACGAACCGCATCTCCTGGGAGAAGAAAGTTGTTGAAGCCAGGCTGAGATGATACGCCAAATTGGGGACACTCTGATATTTATCTGAGATTATCGGGACCCCCTGATAGAATTTGTGTGACATGAGATATCGCCCTTAGCGGATTTAGGAATCCTCTCGATTTGGGGAGGCTGGGCGAGACTTGGCGTTGTCTTACACGTTGATGAGTATTGACCTTGGTGAAAACCTGGGCAGCTTTGTCTTGATATAGCTATCAAGGCTCTCTACAACGATTGTGTTGGAAGCCTTCGACTCGCGTACTTAGGCGAGACAATCGAGACTTCAGGCACGATATTAGGTAATTATATATATAATCCCTCCCCTGCAGGTCGACAGCTTCGCCGAGTACTGTGCCACACAGCTCCTAAAACGCTCGTTCAAGCACGTAAATCGCTGCACAGTGGTAAGAAACAGCCAATAGGATCTTAGAGAACCGCTTCCAATCTAATACTACTAGGTGAAGTGCGGAATTTCTCGGTTCCAAGGTTCCAACATTTACCAAGGCATTCCGTCAGAGTAGCTTCCCTCCCCACTTTGATTTACTTCATTTACCCTCTTCACTTCACCAACCACTCTACACTTCAACCTTCATTGATCAACCCTAATCTCTTCAGCTCCAGCAACCAAATTGAATAACCAACCTCACTAACGTCGACGTCGATATCGCAATCCTTGTAAGGTGCATCACGACAATCTCGAAATTTTTGTTACAATAGATATACTAAATTGGAAGTCGTACCTAGACTCCGACGACTTATTGATCATCACTGTCGTCCCAATGACAGAGGTTCAAGGTCAAAGCCAACCATTCGTCCTTGAGGCTGTCTTCAATCACATCGTCCTTCCTGCCCAGCTTCCCGGAAAGGAGGATAGCGACGTAGATGCCATATCTAGCGTTCTTCTTAACATTACAGCGACAGCAATACACGAATTCCAAAGTCTCACCGACAATCGGTATTCTCAGGAGTTCTCTTTAGTCTACAAATCCATTTCTAGTTACCGAAAAGTGTATATCGACGGCATATTAAGCAAGAAAATCCTTCTTCAACTATTTCAACATCTAGGATTTGGAGAACAGCTCGTCCTCCAAGTCACGAGTCAGAATGCTGCCTTAATTGTTCGGCGCGAGTTTGAGTAACGTCAAAACACTTGAAATCTTCTCTTCCTCAGGTATACTAATCTAGTGATAGACCCTTGGGCGGCTCCATAATTTTCGAGGCATTCGAGACTTCCCCTACGTCCCAGAAAGCTCTCGAGGCTGAATCTGCTCTACAGTGGGATTTTCCCATTATTGCGGTATCCATCCCGTATTCGACATTCCGTACCCTTGGGTTTCAGCAAGAAATTGTATCTTTCCTTGAACAAGCCAGTAAAGAGTCCATCAAAAGATTTGCCGCTGTGACCAACAAGGCGTCTTCTGAGGCATGGGAGAGCCGCGATACGGTTGACCCGAGTATCATTACCTGTTTAATGATGGCCCTACTGGAAGCGACCGGTACTGCGATAGCCCCTAGCATCCTTCGGAAACGGGTTCGTGATGACGTGTGCTGGAATGACAGTGTAAATCCTTGGAGGAGGAATCCTACTTGGCTGATCCTGCGTGTTGCTTTGCAAAAACACCTACAATACCTTTCCGGAGCCGAGGCCGGAACGATTCAATACAAGTTCATGAAATGCTTTCTTCTACAGTCATTCCTTCGTCAAATTCTGTATAAAACCCACCCTGAAAGGAGCACCATCCTTAAAGCAAAGCTTTGTCGTCGGATGGCGAAGCTAGAAGCGGCGAAAACCCAAGCGCCGGAAAGTCTTAAGAAAGTTTACGATTACTTCTTCGATAAACTAAATCAAAGGATTGTCAGCGTCAACGACCTGGTTGATGAGCATATTGCACGCGTCTGGAGCCAGTACCGCCAGAGTATTGAGCGTCGTGTTGATCCTCTTCCCGGGTACGCCGACTCCAACGATACCACTCTCAGGCTACCTAACAGCGGCAGTTATTTAAGTAATATCCTGGGTGACCCTGGAATATATATCGCGTCTACTAAAGTAGTCTATAAATCGAATCGATTGCCCGAAGTACCAAAGGACGCGAGGAGGGATTTTGCAGCATTCGCAGACAAATATTACAAATACTTTGCTTTCGAGGATATTCTCCGGCACGTAGACACTACTTACACAGGCTTAGCCGATAATATCGCGGAAAGGTGCATCCAGATTTCTAAGCAGCTAGGAAAATACCTTGATGAGGTTAATGACTTGTATAAGGGCATGCCTGAAGCCTTTTCTGGTTTAATTCTCAACATTCTGGAGCTTTAGATAGCTATCGATAGATATACAGTCAAAGCTTTCCCTCTCTTGACCCAATTCTATCCTGTTATTACTTCAAAAACTCTTAACTCTCTCTATATCAAAGCTGCTTGAAATTTAAACAGACTTCAAAAGATCGGGGATTATCTCCAGCGTCGAGTCCAAGGCGCTACGGGCCTTACTTCTATATTTATTGATCCAGTAAAGGGGTGCTTTGCTGAAAGATATATAGATTCACCTGCCGCCGGGCCTATTTTCAAGGAGCTACAAGGCCGTATAGAGGCCGCAGCAGAAGCGGCTCGCCTTCGGAAGGAAGCCGAGTGGAGAGAAAAGAGTAATAAGTACGAGAGTCTAAATAATCAAATACTCCTCCTTACTTGCCAGTATTATCTCTCAAATGACACGCCACCTGTGCAGCACCATGATGATAAGAACTGCACCAGATGCTGTCTTGGGCGAAAAGCCAGAAGAATCAAAATTAAAGCCGACGAATACCCCCTTCCCAAGAACGGACCTCACCTACGCGCGATACTTTTTAAGCTCGCCTACCCACTAGCTTTTGCAGCGTACCGAGATATCTCTTGGCGAATTATCTCAACTCTCGCTTTACCTGGGAATTATCCTTAAAGTAAATTACGCCTTCTCGTCCACCAGTATTCTAAGCTTATTCCATTCTTTAAAAGCTCGGCCCCAGTAGTTACTTTAGCTTTAACTAAAAAATTATTTCTATAAACACATCTTGTAAACGTTTTATTTCCCACGACCCTTGAGAAGATCTGCCTTCCAAATGGCTTAGCTTTGAATTACTTTGATACTGCTTCTAAGCTTTAGCTGGGGCGTCTAAACTTATCAACTAGTTTTTATTACTACTTTCCGTTCTTAATACTCGAAAGCTTGCTTTTCTTCGTTCTTAGTAAGGAATTAGATTCGGTAAATCCCCCTTCATCGTACGATGTTATTGCAAGCCAAACTCGCTGCCCGGTAGGAGTGAACGTTCACGAATTTTTTGCCTACTAAGGAATCTTGGGGGTTGGAATAGAAGGCACTCTTCTATTTTAGTGGAGCTTGCATCCTCGAGTCTGAACTTCAGTTTAGAGGTAATAACTTTGTTAGTACGTTATTTTATTTATCAGGCTGGATCATCCTTTCTAGCGGAGCCCCTTTGTATGGTCCACAAAATCTTTCGGGAGCCCTACTTCTCATCTTAACTATTCGATTAATTGGAATACCGCTTGAATTTTATATCTTTAAATTGGCGGGAAGTCTATGGAATGGACATGTTGATTATGCTGCTATTGAGAGTTATTGATATTTGGCAACTCTATTCTGAATGCCTAGAGTAACGCGAACGGGCAATAAAGATATTATCTAAAGTTCGAGATACTATTTCGCTATGGCTGTGCGCCTTAAAGCTTGAGATATATGCCGTTGAGACGACGGACTCCTCGCAGAATTTCTCCGAGTTTTCTTTATGGGCAGCTTTACTGGGAAGGTCAACGTACTTCGTAAATGGGCAGCATACAAATTTGCCACTGGACTCTAATTAGCTCAGATTCTTTGTCGAGTGCTCAGTCACGTTACAGCACAGCCTTATATCAAAGCCTTCGTCCTTACCCTCGAATTTGAGGAATGCTCTGATACGTGATTTGAGGATCGTGCATAGTATCAAAGGGCTGCTTCGGACCGCAATTAAGAACCACCCTACAGGTTTTTCATCCGCTGTAGGAGTGGCGTGGGCCCAAGAAGAAGATGAAGGCCCCGAGCTTCGCTACTCTGAACCTAAGATGCTTTCGGGTCCTAACGAGTAGTGGGTTAGGATAGACATTTGTGCAATAAGAACGAAGAGAGCGCAGGTAGTTTTTTTCTATTTACTAGAAGGCCACCTACTTCTTGACGGAAAGCATTTAGGTCAGCTCCTACTGGAACACAGAAATAATCCGATTCTTCAAGCTCTCTTCGGTAATCGTAATCTCTTGACTGTGCTGTTGAGATTATCGGAAATGACTTACAAAATACTTGTACTTATTCCTCATAATTCTGTCCACCTCGGACTCCGAGGGGGTCAAGTTATCGTACGAGCAGAATGGAGAGACCCAACAGACTATCAACATAAAACCTATATTATCGAGTATGTACCAGTATCTGTCTTCCGAGACGAAAATATTGGCGATAATTTACCTGCACCGCTCTTAGACGACTGCTATCACTGGCTAGACCTCAAAAGAAGGCTTTTATTTTGTCGGACGGCCTGTTGGAAGCGGAGAGAAAGCGACTGGACTATCAACCTTAACTCCAGAGAAGCCTTCCGCCGAGAAGCGAAACTCGTCGATCGATTCTGCCCTTTATTTAAGAAAGTTTCTTCTATATTCAACAAGTTTAAGTTAGATAAGTATCTTATCGTCTTTCAGCATAAAACGACGCCTCTTAAAATAGAAATCAAGAGACTTGAACTCAACTGAGTTATAAACAACATGGGGTTGCTCGAAAGCAGAGCCCTTTAGGCCTACATCGACGGAGACTAAGACGCTGAATCCTGGTATGGACTGCGAAGTAAGATTGTACTTAAAAATAGTAATAATAATCGTTTGAGGAGTGTCATAGTTCCGCTGAAGATACTATGTTGCCGTCTAGATGGGCCTTATGTTGAAGTCGATATACTTAACTCTGAAGTTTACGGCCGCTATTAAATAAATACTATTTTGGGGCGTGTTGACTGTTCTCCCGAGCCGCGCTTACTATACATAAAGGTACTTATATACGTATTGTGGTGAAGGTGGTATAGGAGTGGTGGACTTGACTTGTTGTATTTTTTATTGTTCAACACAGCTTGGCGACGGCGCACCCATTCGTTTTGTCTATAAATTGTAATCTGCTATGCTGGGTCCTGTCGGGGGACATCTTACTTACATACGACATATACATACACACATACAGACGAACATTCACCAGTTTACAGTATTCTATGTTTTATCCACAAGCGCGAGCTCTTGTTATTTAGGCCTTTCTTCCAATAGACACTTGTGTTCCCTCAGGCTTATAGGCGGGCCTACCGCCCACCGCTCTATACCGTCCATTTACCTATGTATAGCTGGTGGGCCAGCTAGATAGCTGGTAGTCTCCTAGAGACCATATCACTACCTCACAGTATATATTTCCTTTATAGTTCTAGACCCTTTAACAAAGAGAACAGGAACTGAGGAGGCTCTTTACTGCTTGAAATCGGGATATTCCCAACCTTGGTAACCTATTAATCTAACTTATTATCCACTCTTAGAATTGATCGCGGGCTTTACGCCGATCCGGGAGTATTATCCTGTTGAGCTCAAAGTTATGCAAAAAGTAACTTGGAGCAAATATGTTCGAAGCTATGCCCAAAACGAGCATTTCTTCTTCTTTGTTAAAGATATTATGGCGAAATTAGAGCAGCTGAAACCGTTCAGCAAAGAAAAAGCCAAACCTCTTGATATCGAACGTAAGCACGAAGAGTTATATAGGCGTAGCAAACAACGCCGAGGGCTATATGAGCGAACTTTTTTTAACGATCCCTCCGAGTCTAATCAGAATCTTATATACCAGACTCGGGGATAGTCAACCGATGACCGGATAGCACGTCAGAACGTCTATATAGCTACTTATTATTTATATGACTAGGGTGATACGTTTCCTTTATAGAGCGATTTCGCAGCTACTTTAGAAAAGTGGCAGAATATCGGCGGCTTTAAAGTCATTCTTGATAAAAGTCTTTTCAGTGATAAGTTTAGCATCGATTTACTGCTCTTCTGGAGATCTCTCCTATCTTTATGTCAGTCAAGCAATTAAGCAGAGAGATATAAGCTTATGTTTCTTTTCGCAACCCTAGTGTACAACGATAAAATTAATATGGATATAGTTCGAACTTTGATATTATTTACGACGAATTCGGTTTTGAAAATTTGCGACTTGTCTATGGGGACATCCTTCAATAACTTCTATAGAAATGAAAATGTTATAGCGGATATCTTTCGAGTACTCGTTAAGCTGTACTGCAAGATTTATACTAGGCCTGTTTTTCAAGCATCTACTAGTTTCAGGTCGGACGCAAAACTTCAGAAAAAATTGGAAACTGCGGAAATGGAATTCGCCGCATTACTTGATGTTGAGCTTACGAGACTAATCGATCATCTTCTGAATTAATGGCCATGTCCTTATTCTACAATAACACTCACATTCAATAATGACTTTATTGATATCTCACAAGTTCTCCTTATTATTCGTCCGGAATGGTCTCGCCTATTCTTAAATCTTGGGCTATTAAACTATATTTAAAAGGTCTAAGATATTCTTAATAACTTTAATAGATAGTTAGAGTCTCCGACACTAAGCTTGCTTGCTCTAAAAGTACTGGAAAGGAATACGAAAACCCCGAAGTTCGAATTATGTATGTTCCTAGCTGAGTGTTTTCGGCTACCGGGCCCTACGGCCTCTTCTATGGACTTTAAAGCTTTCCTTAGGTCAAAATGAAATAAAAATATGTCTTATAATATTGAAAATATGCTAAGACTACCCAACCCGCAACTAGATACTAAGGAAATGCAAGAGTTGGAGAGTATTATTTATTATACTGGTTATATAGGTTTCGTTGTTCGGAAAAGTTACGCCGAAGATCTTTGATAAAGTTTAAGATCTTTTAAAAATAATTCTGGTATTGTAGCTTTAAGAAATGCTGAGAGATTCCCTTTTGCTATTGAGCTAGAGATTGTTTATTGCCTCGAGCAAATGAACTTTCATTTTTCGAGCATCCGAGAGGTAATTGAAGGAGATAGACGGACTAGTTATTGGTTAAAAATGGGTAATATGCTTCTTTGTACTACCGTTGTTTTATTACTCGAAGGAATTCGGTTGTGTAACAAAATACCTTTTGGACATGGTATGCAAGAAAGCTTGATACTTTTGGGTCTAATGATCACAGAAATCCAACAGCTTATTCGAGTTGAGACATATCGAAAAAGGAAAAAAAATCAAAAACTTATAGAGGAGGAGCAGAATATAAGGCACCAGAACTGGGAACTCTTAGAATTCCCAGACTATTTAGAAATTGACGGCAATATTTTGATCTGTTTAGACTAAGTCGAAATCACTCACGCCACTATTTAGCCCGAAAGCGGAAATAACTCTGTGTTACAAATAAATATAGGGCAAGGTATGTCACCTATCTTCTAAAGTATTATATATGTCATTAATGTAGTGATAGGGAAAACTTCTTGTATTATGCCGATGGCTGCTGCGATTCTTGCGGATGGCAGGAGGCTGTTACGCGTTGTGGTACCTCGTGCCTTACTCTTCCAGACGGTGCAGATGATATATGCCCGTCTTGGAGGGCTTGTAGGGCGGGAAGTTTATCATATCCTTTTCTCTCGTCAGACCTCGACATCGCTAGAGATTATTCAAGCATACCGCGATATTTACTTAAAAATTCTTAAATTATCCAGTCTAATGATTTATTTATTTAAGTATATATTTTCTTTTATATTCAACGGCCTCTAAAGACTTTGCGATGGACGAATCGAGAAGGTTAAACTAATGATTTGGTTTCAGCGATAGCTCAATAATATTTCCCGCGATATTCTTGATAAATCCGACTTTACTCTTGTTGTTAAAACGTAGCTGATATATCTCTCCGAATTATATAAGGCGTTTGATGGTTATTCGCATCGTTGGAAGACTGCTGAGATGTTTCTTTAGCTCGTTGAGAGCTATCTTGATGATCTTCGTAATAAGTACTCTATGAGTATTGAGATTTTTCGGCGTTCTACTGGCGGCTACCCTTTCATATATTTTCTACGTCGTGACGCTGAAGAGACTCTTATTAAATGGCTTGTTCGCGATATCTGTGCTGGGAAAACTGCCATCCTACTTATCGCGGATCACGACCCGACAGCTTAGCGGGCCGTTAAGAACTTCATTTTCGAAGCGTAAATCACGCCTAGCTTCCCGAATGAGATTTATAGGTTATTCAATAAGAAACTAGATATGTTAAAGATTATATACCTTCTTCGTGGTCTCTTTGTTCATAGAATTCTGCTATTTGCTTTAAAAAAACGATGGAACGTTGAGTATGGACTTCACCTAATGCGAGATTCTATCGTAGTATTCTATTATGCTAAAGGTGTCCTATTGGAGCATGCGGAGTAGGGTCATTCAGATGTTTCGATTTTATTCACTTGTTTGTCTTTTTATTACTATGAATTAAATATGGGCCAGCTGAGCCAAAGTTTGCGGCTCGTGCTTTAATCAGATGACCTAGCGAGTGAATATAATCGATGGATATATAGCTCTGAATCCTTGTCTAGGTCTCTCAAAGAGTAGAATTTGATCAATATTGATGATGAAGCTTAACTAACAGAGATTTGGGGTTATGTTCGATATAATATGGTTATAATCGACTACTTTCTTAATAGCTTTGTTTTTTTGCTATATGCAAAACAGTTTCTCACAAAACTTCAAGCTTCCGGCTGGGATATATTACTGTTCACAGATTGTAAAGAAGACCATAGAAATAATGGGAAGCCTTTAACGACTGGATTCAGCAGTACTAACGATAATAAGAGTATGTTACCTCTAACTATCACTCAGCAGGATCTTCCGGCACTCTCTCACACTAATACTGAGGTTTTAACTTATTTGCTTTAGAAATGTAATCGTAGCTATTTCCAAGCAGTTGATCGCCGTGGCTACAGGTGGTTAGAAGAAGACCTCCTGAATAATCTGAAAGAGAAAAGAATTTGTATTTTGATTAATACTGGGGCCCAGATCCTAGAACTCGACAACCTTTAGCTTGTAATAGCATGGATGGCTATTGACTATAAAGCTCCCGCTGCTATTTATTTTGATGAGTTTAACAAGCCTTTTGTGCTTTATCGTAACGTTAAAAGAGTTCTGTTACTTACGACCTCATACGCCAAAGATTCCGCCGACTGCCTTATTTACCTTAATGAATCACATACTTGTGGGACGGACTTAAAGATACTACCCTACGCGCAAGAGGCACTGACACTTGGCTTTGGGCAAACGAAAGATTATACTGTTTAAGGTAAGATATCTCCTTTCAAATTTACTGAGAAGCATTCTAACAAAACTACTATCTTAATAGCAGCTATGAGGCTTCGACAACTCGGTATAACCTAATCTCTTGTATTTTTTGCCCCCCCAGAAGTCTACCAGAGTATAGTTGATATACGGCCGAAAAATCTCAATTGGCCAATTAATTCTAGAGATGTTGTGACCTGGTTGCTACACCAGACTTGTGCTGGAATAGAACAGTTGCAAACACTCTACTTTTCTCAGGGAATAGACTTCTGCTGCAGAACTCAAGCCGTTTCTGATAACTCAGATTTCCTTGACAATCCTCACCAGCGTAGATTCTATTTTAATACATTGCAACAACAAGAACAGCAAACACTTAAACAAATGTATGAGCCAAAGCACGACAATAAGGCTAATGCTGTGATCGATAGCCCTTCTCCTGAAATTGGGAAGTTTGTACGCGAGTTGAAATCCGAAAACGAGGATTCCAGGATACTGAAGCGGCTGTATATAGTTCGGCACTTCAGGAAGTTGAACAGGAACGAGAAGTAGCGTTCGAGATTGAATCTATCCGCGCAGTTCAAAAGCCAGTTCACTACACACCTTACAAATTTAGAGGATTATATAAAGACCTCGTTACCTTCGTCAACACTGGACGTGTACTCGTTAGTACTGAAGGATATGAGCCGGTATTTCTTGCTCTTCGACGATCTTGTTCGCTGGGAGCGAAATACTCTATTGATTTTAACGCTGCCTCTGGGCTATTATACTCATCAGTCGAGTTTTCCAAGACAGTACACTTAAATCGTAGAACTAAGTTCAACGATAACTTTCAGGTAAGTAGAAATTGTTCAAAATGTATCAGGACCTTTACTAATATGGTTTCTTCTAGCGGCCGGTCAACTGGATTCTCATCAGCAGAACGACAAACATTGCGATTATCGTCACACCAGAGGAAGCTGAGAACTTGATCCCGCATCTCAATACCAAATCCCGGCGATCTCCAGTCCACTTGATAATCTATGCGGCTCCAACAACACGGAAAATGATTAAGTTTGATACCTTGAGATTTTTGTCGATCCTACCGCTCCCAGAAGAGTGGAAGCCGCCATCTAAACTGTCTGTGGAATTGGGAATTGTCGCTGGCAGGCTTTACTTTCCATTTGAACATTTTTCGGATCTCAAGGATTACTTTGGCCTAACAAATGAGGACGCGGGGGAAAATATGACGGCTGACGCTTCTGGCGTTTCGGGCAATCCGATTTTTGCTGAGAAGCCACTGTCATTCCTACAAGAGTGGCTGACTTTGAAGCGTAAAGGGCAGGATTTCCTGCATACTCCGATAGGATATATCTGCCAAGGAAAGAACCTGTTAGACAGTCATCCATTTTTTACGGATGGAAGTCCCGACGAAGTTGCTGTTGTTGAGAGAAAGCTTAAGGGCCTCGATTTAGATCCACAGAATGTTGACAAAATGTCTGAGACGGCGGTGAAAGAGATTTAAAGAAATATGGCCGCAACAGAGAAGTAACTTCAACCTTCCTTTAGATTTTCTTGAAACGCGGTTAATATATATATGTCCATCAGCTACTGGTTATATGAAGGGCTACGAACGGAATTCTAGTGTATTATTTTTGCTAAACCCTATAAGAGTCAAATAAGCCTCCACAAAATTTACAAGAAATTAAACAGGATTACTCACTGCGATCAAGTATTATCAATTTAATAGTCTCGGGTTTAATTAACATGGTTTTGTTCACCCATCCACCCACAGGTAGGCAAGCAGGACTACATATAGGCAGGCGGTAGGCGGGCAGGGCAGGGAGTAATGCAAGAAGCAAGCCCGTAGGCAGGCAGTATCCAGGCAGTATTCAGACCTATAAGTAAGCAGGCTCGGGGGCCGGAGCCTGGCCCACCTAGCCGCCTCCATGAATTCAAGATCTAACTCAACGGTTCATATATGGTAATTCAAGTATTCGCTACCAGTTCGATCAATACGAAATCCACCAAGCAAACGTGAACTTAGATTGGTATTAAATTCCTAACTTACTCCCAACCGTATCAGCAAGATAACAATCCAGTAGAAAATTTATTTAGCCTCAGTAATTCCAACTAGCCTACTGATCTTGCCCAGTGACAAACATATACACCGTGATTAAGATAAAAATAATACGCTTAGCTAGATCCTGCCGTTGCCGTAGCTTTACTCATAAAAGTCAACAAGGTCAGTACCCTCCCTTCCCGCCCTCAAGTTGTATAAATGATTTCATGCGCATGCTTTTGTTTTCCTCAGCATATACGAATGTGTTGTGCAATAACACATTCTGGTTTTGCGGACAGGTGGATACCCTAGGCCGACTCGGCCAGGTAGGACTCGGCGGGGCACGACCCTGACTTTGAAGGAGATCTATGTCCTAGAGGTTATGGATGCCGGGTAGGGAATTCTCCAGCTCATAGTGACTAGTTCATAAACTTACTTCCGAGCTGATTTGCAGGGCTCGCGGAATGGCCGTTTTGCAAATTGGATGGATTGTAGTTTAGCTTTTCTACACTAAAATTTTTGTCTCAAACGTTAAACTAGACTTCGCGAATCCGGGGTGGTATCTTTGTGATTGGTAAGGAGGATGTTCATCGAGAGCTGTAGAAAATCTATAACCCCCATCAATAATGGACCCTCATCAAAGGAACAAATAGGTTCGAACAATCAGTAATATCGCAAACAAAAGTTTTTTTTTGCTTTCCTGATAATATTGAGGTAATGTTATTACTAATTTTGTGATCCTAACTAGACCAAGAGCGCTCGCAAGTCGTGAGCACATCCCTGAAGTCGCTGGTTTGGCAGCATTTGCACATTTGTGGAGCACATTTGTGGAAAATGTTTTATGTTTTTGTTGTCAAACATATTCCGTATTCGGAGAACATATTTGTTCTCCCGATTCGGTTCAAAAATAAAATGCGAAAGACAAAAGAGGCACCGAGTCCAAAAAGTCTAAAAAAGTCCAAAAAAAAACTCTCAGACGGGGAATCGAACCCCGGTCGTCCGCGAGCGCATACTAAGAGGAAGGTTCTCATTAATATATACTGACAGGCGGAAATCTTGACCACTGGACCATCTGAGAATGGTATTGGTTCAGTCCACTGAACCAGACAGCCCTTGCAACTGTTGTGAAGGTATAACTATTATGTCGTTATGAATCTTTTTGTCGCAACACCCAACACATAACTCTGAGTCTAAGAGCAATAATTATTGAAAGAACCTAGTCTCGTAATATACGACGTTTCGGTAGCAATGTGCCACAAACGCCGAAACTAGACGGTAGTCCAGTACTTTGGACACAGGTCCACCGAATTAAATGGGGGCGCGCTTACTGTTGGACCGTAAGTGCCACATCTGCTTATCCTCAACACCTCTATGCCAAATCATCCTAAGACTATTCCCGTCATTCTTATCCGCTATATACTCCTTCGTCGTGTTGGCTATGTAGGCATAGTGCCCCCCAGATATTACACCGTACCCAATGGTATAAAAGTCTATTTCAGAGGTCGTGTATTCTAGGCGCCCTTGATATATGTCCCAGGTTCGAAGTAGACTATAGAGGCGTTTGGATGCAATTGGATATGGCTCTTACCAAGCTCACCCTTTTCCTCCGTTCAATAAACCCCAGCCTTGAAATATAGTATGGATTTGGATCCAATTGCCGACTTGGTGATCATTCCGAGTTTGAGAGCTTGAACTTTATCACTTTCCCTCGAGGGGATTAATGAAAGATCGACCGAAATGAATGGGCTAGCGAAGATAAGTAGCGCATCGCGTGGCTCTTCGCTAACAACGAGCCCACCAGACGTAATATATGAGTTGTTGTTACTGCGATAGGAGTAAAGATCGCTCTGAAATTCGATGGAGAATCTTCGGCCGTTTCTCTCTTTATCATATGAGACACGAATGATGATGGTGCTCCTATCCGGGCTCGAGAGTACATATTTAAGATATGAGGGGCGGGTTGCAACGTCAAATGTCGGGCCCAGGTCTAAACCGTCGATTGAGTGAATCTTGACATCGACATCCGCGCCATATTCAAATTGAGCCCATGCCATATTGGTACGGGCACCCAGTTCTATACTAATGCCATCATCGTCGCTATATTGCTAGCTATGATCTGCAGGATCCACCATCCTTCCATTTCCATTTCTCAGTATAGATTCGTAAATAAACCACTCACAAAATTGGCTTTCATCTGTAAAGTTAACAGACACAAGGTACTTCTGCGAACGGCGGACTTCACCGGGCGCCACTGGGCTGTGGTCATTTATCTGGTGTTTGTAATGCCACCAGGTATCGAGCAAGTGCTTGGTTGGGTCGGTAGACATTATAGTAAGTACTAGTGCTAGGTCTATAAGACTGTTAAGACGACAGTAGATTCGTGTGTGGGATTCTGATAAATTGATTGAAATGAGTTGGAGTGTTTCGTCGACCGAAATTGAAATTCGGTTATGGGTACTCGACCCAGTATTTATCTCCAAGGCAGTCCTTCAAATCCCCTTAAGGCCTTGCATATTAAAGTTTTACAGTTCCTTTCAGTTTCCATCCACCACATTTGCATTCTCGAACCTTGTACGACTGCCAAAGTTCCAGATGCGGGTCAGCGCTGTCGAACCGCGGATGTCCCTGCTTTTACTTTGGTTGAGTCTAACATCGCCAGCGAATTAGAGGCTACGAGTCTTCCAATCGCGATAGACGTCGTATTCCAGCTGTTCCTGTGCGCGTGCCGAGCAAGTAGTGATTTTTCAGCTATTATTAGGCTTAACGAGTTGCTGAATGTAGAACATTTATGGCAGTTGCCCCAGTGTTAACCATTCCTGAGTGCGGGGACGAATCGGGCCTTTCACCACATTTGTACAAGTGGAAGCTGAAAAGGCTAGCTCGCTAGCTCGGACAGGGCCCTTCGCATACGAAGCTATGTAGTGGTCAATTACTAAGCCCCTTGTAGTCGCATTCGGATTTTCTCTAACCACTGTTATTCTGGCCAAGCTTCCCTCCAAGCCAAAGAAGGCGGGTTAGATGAGATTCCCCTCTCAAGCTCGCCTCCTCGTATAGAAAGCTTGCTAGTATACTTCGGTTCTTCAATCTGGTTTTAATAGCCTCTACCTTACAAACCAGACTACGGACAATTATTTCTGATATAGAACGTTGGTAATCCCGACATTGGAACTCACTTGGAATATTGGGTTGTCACCATAATGTTTCGCAATATCGAATAAGCTGAAGCTTGCTACCCTCTGTTGGGTAATGGAATAACGAATCCAAACCTATCAAGAGACCTAGCTTCGTATACGGATCGGTTTTATATTACCGTGTGATATTTGATAAGCTTCGAGTCGGCTCGTGGCGGTTTTCATTTCGAGATTTCGAGATAGGATGTACAGGTAAAAACAATTCAAAAAGCAGAAAACTTTTTTTTTACATTTAAATTTCTTTCTTTTTTTTTTTTTTTTTTTCTTTTTTTTTCCTATTTGTTCTTGGGGCCTATACAAAGGCGCTTTCCTTCGAGGACCGTCCGAATCCCACTCAGCTCAAGAGCAGCTATTTGTGGTTAATTGCTGCATCGAGCATTGAGACACACGGAAGATTTCAGCGAGATGAATCTTTGTCCATGCGGACGAAAGTGAAGAGCATGTTATCCGGCAAGTTTGAAGAACCCTTCGAGAGTTGCTTCATGACAATGCGCTAGAAATGTATTAGCGGACTTGTTTATAGCTGATACATAAAATAAACTTTAACTATACCTTTGGTCGGGTTGGGTCGTCGTTCTCTTCAACACACCATGCAACAGACCGGTCTTCCTTCTCAATTCTAAATTTATAAACCGACAGTTTAGCGAACTGACCAACATAGGGAGTTTTGGAAGTGATAAAACTTACGTCGCAATATCCCTGCCATGCTGGGGGCGGAACGTAACGACCCAGTCCTCAATTTCACGTTCGTTCAGGAGAAAGGCACAGAGCTGATCCTTGTGGATGCCCACTGGAGCGCCGAATGCCTTCATGCGGCATCCCTTGTCTTTCTTTTCAATTACCCATTTCGGGAATTCGAATCCCATGTTTGAGGGAAGAGAATAGACCGGCTTTGGCGACAACGATAGATCTTCGACAGGGTATCGCCCAATTGGGGGATGGTTCAACCCTTCGCCGCGGTGGTCGAAAATGACGTAGATGCCGTTTTCCATGGAAGAGTTCATTTTGTTTGATTGCAAACGGAGAAAACTCGAATATATATAAGATGATGTGGTAGTGAAAAGTAAACTGATATTGGTAAGCAGGTTCATGTGGTTGATGTTGCTCCAAGAACAGCGCCAGAAGGCCCTATTTATATTGCAATTTAAGGGCCTCCTCTATGCTGCTTGATCGTTACACGTCAATTACGGAGCATACCGAGTCGTCTCTATCGTTCTTACTTTAACAACTCGATTGAAATCTCGAAGGTCATGTGCACACGCTCAGATCTATAATCCCAACAAGTGCAATTATCGATATGTATCTAGAAAGGATTATTCATCAGCTGCATTGCATTAGTATGTTTCGCAAAACATTGCTAGCATGCCGTCAACGTTTATAATTTAGCTCTTATTATTTTATTTTAATTGTATGTTTTCTCCTTTCTGCCCAGTATTGTTGCCGAATATCTTCTCGTAACTAGACCTGTGCTTAGATTTCATGGCGTTGATGTGTTGCGCTGAGCCTTTACATGTGTTATTTTCTACAATGGTTATAAAGTTAACTACAATTGAAGATGCAGTACCTAGCGCAACCACGGAACTTCCCTTAGAGAAATCATGATCATGTATGTACGTAATGACATAACTAGATCGAGAGCTCGAAACGTAAAACCTCCGCATATCTGAAGTGACGGGTAAAACCGAAAGGATCTTCCTCCCAGCGAAGCCAGAGCAATTTGCCGGGTTTGACATTTCTGCATAGCGCGAACAGGCCGCATCATTAACGCTAGCCTAACGCGGTCTCGCGAGCGGACCCAACGACGGCCCAACGTGTCTCTCGGGTGGCCCAACGGCGGTCCGACGTGAGCCAAGCTTGTTTTAACCTATTGCCGACCGGGTTAGCTCTCAAAATGTTGCAGAGTTGACCCAGGTTCACATCACACGCTGTGATGCGAGAACCCACTAAGCTAGCTGACAATCGGCTCGATTCGGGTATTGCAGGAAAGCACTTCTCATCAAATTTATCGGAATATTGCGTGCGCTTGCTATAGAATCAATGTCTAAATGTTTCCACTGCCTGAGCCTTTTCGTTGCCTATCACTCACGATGCGCTGTCCATCCCCCCTATCTGTCGTCATGGTCATTCCAGCCTTAATATGGATGTGTTATAATTTTGCGATTGTAATGAGGGAGAACCAAGCCGCTCACGACAGCTAGTTACAGGCTATCTCCATGTACATGTACGGTCAGGTTCCGTCGCCGAGCTTATGAACCAATAGGCAATACGCCAAATATACAGCAACATAGTGGTAGCTGGGTTATATTTCGTTTATAGACGAACTATCTATATTTGTCTTTATAAAATATTATTTTCCTTTAGGAGGACTATTAGCGGTTTTTGGAACTTGTTTATTATGTGAAGAATTCTAGTTTTGTACTTAGCTTTTCTCCTACAAAAATTTTTTTTTTTCAATCAATTATATATAATTACTGTTTTGAATATTTTCTACAATTGTTTTACCTTATGGTTAATATATTTACTTAAGCCAGCCTTAAATATTTTTAATTTCTTTCCGTATTTCCTCAGTAAGGAAATTAAAGATATGTGGACCTTCTCCTTCATCTTGAAGAGCCAGGTCAAGACTTCCTGGTTGGCAAGGCCGTGGAGAGGACCAGCGGCCAGCAGCGAAGGACAGCATTGGAGAGCTCAAGGCGCTACCAACCAGGTGGGTAGTGTCTCCAAAGCGCCTGTGCCTAGGCAACATTAGCATTGAAATAAAGGATAGCTGGGTTACGACGTACCCTTTTCCTCAACATGAGCCTTTTCATACTTGGGCTGCAGGAGATCTGTCAGACAGTCAGGAAGAAGAAACAACCGGCGGACGGGCTTAGCATATTACAATTAGTAGAGTGAGATATTAATAACATGTGGATCAGGCTTTATACTGGTTCTCTACTAGTGGCTTATAAAACTCCATAGCCACAACCTGAGCATTTTCAAAGTGCAGTATCAAAGATTCTTCAAATAACTTCATTAGTATTGTCCCCTCTTTTGGACTAATTTCAAAATATCTTCAATACAGTCTATAATTAGGGTTTTTTCCATTGTTCTATACAGATTACCTACTGTGCCAAAACAATTCAAATTCTTTTAAGCTGCGGAAAACTTGGGAGTTTCAAATCTGCAAGTGTCCTTCAATCTTTGTTATAAAAGTTTCTCAGAAAATGTCAACCTCAACCCGTATTTGGTCTTCCAATATTGCTCCTGCGACATCGGGTTGATATTGACGTATGTGATTTCTAAAAGCGGCCCTCTTGCCCTCTTGTCTTCCGGAATTCCCCACTGAGAGGTAATGTGAATTTCAAGCAGAAAACCCATTTAAAATGCAACGGCCCCAACACTACTAATTGGCACAATAGGCAAATTCAATCTCAAACTAATTATAATCTTGTTAGTTATCTCCTGTCCTAAAGGGTGTTCATTGGTCCAGTATACTTAACGCCGATACAAAGCTGTAGGAGTCTATTTCAGCGTTCAATGCGCATCACGATGATTGCGATATTGATGTTCAAAATTTACTAGTAATTTAGATTGGAATGGTAACATTTTGTTGAATTACCAATCCTGGCTCTTAACACCTGATAAAAATAAGCTAGTATACTATATCTTCCCATACAAATCTCTCAAATGATACAGTATCTAAGAATATGATTGGTTCAGTCCTCTAAGCCAGGCAGCCCTTGCAACTGTTGAACGGCTTAGTTTGGTTGGAATATATAAAGGGAATATAATAACAGCAAGTACTGCAGTTTATGTGCTGTGAGGTTCTGTTGCCAAGATATTGGTATTTACGTCACGCGAGCTCGAGTCTGCTTCATAGAACTTAGGTAGATGGATTCCAGAGTCGTATGCTCTTTGTTAAGAATATATCATTGGTATTGCTCCATCATATTCTGCACGTCTGTTCTATCCTTGCCTGTTTCATATTGTAAATTTGCTTTGTTGTGAGGTTGGAGATTATAGGTTTTGGTTACGGGGTTGGCTTAGCTGGATTTTTAAGCGGTTTTTCGCTGATTTTCAGGCCAGATATGTAAGAGAAACTCTTCCTTAGAGTAATTTAGTAGGCTGATTTGTAGTAAGACTGGTAGACGGCTTATATGCGGATAGAACGTTTCTAGGTTGCTGATAAGCTGGGTGACATTGATACTACGACGATGAACACACCTTGGTGCCACAAAACGTTTAAGACCATTCACCTAAATCCTGCGCACGGACGTCATTAAAACACAAGATTTTATTATTTTAAGGCCTGGAGCTACAAGACTACAGTGTACTGAAGCTTATATTTTAATTACAATTGAAATAACTAAATTTGGTGGACTGGTTGGTATTGCAATATTGTAGTGGTAGTTGCAGGCTGGTGGGCAGGCTGTTGCAATATATAGTACCATACAACACAATAATGGCAGGTTCAAAGGCAAGTTCACAGGTAGATTTACACTGTAGTCTTGTAGTTCCGGGCCTCAAAATAATAAAATATTGTGTTTTAATGGCGTTCGGGCGCAGAATTTAGGTGAAAAGTCTTAAACTTTTTGTGGCCCGAAGGTGTGTTCATATCGTTCGTCGTAAATGAAAATCAAAGTTTTGATAGAACGGCAAATATTAATAAGGGCTGACCGTGGGCAGCTGATGCCCAACTTTCCCCGTTCCATATAGCACTCAAGAAGCCTTCACATCCATAGTTGTAGTTTTACCGGTTGCTTTCTCGTGAAAAGACAAGATAACTAGTACCTTCCGTTGATCTCCCTGGGTGAAATGTCTAGGCAAGAATTAACCCTGCTGATATTACGGGGCACCCTCCTTATCAGACTTTGTAATTGAGCTACAAAAGCTGCTAATTACCGCGATGGTTAAAATGGCTCGCCTCTCTTGCTAATTATTCTTTCAGAGAACAAAGAATCACCTGACCTACATAACGCTTAAATGAAAGACTTAGTTTTAGCTGATATGCAGGTCGGGTTAAATTTCCATAATATCCTAGCGATAGGGTTTTAGCTAGTTTTGCTGAGACCTAATAATGCTACGGAGATAAACCAAGATAAGGCATTTTTACATAACTAGATATTGCCGATTTGTGTAACATAATTTATGGCACAAGATCTGTCTAGCCCGCTGGATCTGCGAGAAACATGGGTCGTGAGGTATATATGGCCTCCATGAACTTGATAATTACGGAAGAATTGGCTTATTTGCACACATCAAGCCCTGAATTTAGTGTTCATTCAATCATCTCCATTCCGTTATCTACATTTTTACAAGAGGTTTCCGATTGAGACTCGTTAAGGATCTTTGAAAATCCGATAAGAAAAACCATCATTCGCCCTCCCAAAATATTGGATTGTTTTGATTTTGTTTAACTTTATATATTGTTATTCAACTGTGAGCCACAATCACCACAGTATCGATATGATGAATCGAGCCAGTGAAGCTAATTGGAGTTATAAGAAGCTTCAGCAATGCAGTTGTTTAAGTATGTAGATATTGTTCAAACTCTTAGATCAAACACTAAAACATACGAAAAGCTACCTACTCTTGACAGTTTTGATGTCCTCGAGCGTCATAGGCCAGGAAAGACCAGTCCAGCTCCCTGACAATGGTAATATACTTGTTCAAGAGAACGATATAAGGATTCAAGCAGAGACACCCCAGAACGATATCAAGATCTACATTAATTATGGAGACGCGAAAGAATACTGTGAGAAAGTCGCAAAATGTTATTGTACAAGTGCTAGAGCAGTGGAATGCAACGGTACTGCCCCCGCTAATGATTATATCAATCATTATTGTAGTTGTTAATAATGATAAATATACGTATTTGGGGGGGAAGTTAGACCACACTAGTAGTGTGATGGAAATAGGTGGCCGCAGTGTTCCGTTGCATTTTTGTTCTTAACGCATCTTAGCATTCTTGTTCTATAAATCATGTTATGTTCTTTCCACAAATCTTTCCTTTGTCAAACAACTTTTCCTTTGTTATTCTAAGATGGCGTCTTTGTCCTGTTATATATATATATATTATTATTCTCAGTCTCTCAGGTCATTCTATGTCTACACATCCTATTCTCTGCATACTTCCTGCGTATAGCTGATGGGGCAGCTAGATTGCTGCTTGGCTCCCAGAGCCTACATGTTCACCTCCTCACAGTAGGACGCTATGAATATTACCGAATAAATCAATGTCCTATGAATCCAAAGCCTTCGATTTTCGGAAAATTAAGCTTTTGTTATTGTGTCAGTGGTGTTGGTCTGGATGGCTCGTAACAAATGGGCTGACCCATCGGGACAGCGTGACCGCATAATAACACCCAATGAACAGATAGCTTATTGAAATAACAATGAAATGTTCCTACTATAATTAATTATATCGGTACCAGCCAGATACTTATTTCTTGTACTAGGTTTAAGATTAAAGTTGGGAACAAGAAAGTGATAAGTAATAATACTATCCCGTCTCTTACCTCAGGGTTAATGCGGGGTAATTTCTTCAAAATTGACAATACAGATATCAAGGAAATGGAGAACTACGGTTCAATTACCGCGCGGATGGTCTTACTACACGGCAGCAAGTGCATATTTATTATTACTAATAGTTTTACTTAAAGAAAGGAAGCAAAGGAAACTAAATCGAGGCCCTAAGGCCGCAGTATATAGATCATCAACCACGGTCTACACTAGCGGCATCTCTTCACTCAATTCACACCTGAGTTTTTCATAATACTCAGACTGCGGATTTCATTTAATTTTCATGTAAGTATTTAAAATAATATCGATTTGTTTCGTTTTTCCTCGGACTAGATTATAATTCAAGCTGTTGAACCATTAGGTTCGTTTGTAGGAGACTATTCTGACCTCATGCTTAACAAGCTAGTTATTTGAAAATAAGAAGACGACTTGCTAAAGAAAAGTATCGGATACCATGGCCGACAAAATCAAATTAACAAGCGGCTCGATTGTAAAACGGTCTCCAAGACAACCAGGTCAAATGTCGCTCCTCGGAGTCAATTACACACAAGCCCCTGGAGAATCAAAGGCGGTCAGCGAATACCCCTCGAATCCGTTAGCGAATATACGTTTGGGAGGATTGTAACGGGTGGAAACGTGGTACTTGTGGTATTGGAACCATTAACTCTTAATGATGCTAAGATGCAAATTGAGCGACGAACCAACCAAGCTCCTTCTATCAGCAGCTATTGGATAAATGGTGAATAGAAGGGAGTATCCTATTCAAAGACACTGAATAAACTGCTGGAGCTCAGAGCTTGTAAGTATATTTAAAGCTTACCTTAGCTTCAGCTCTAAATATACTTTGTGATGCACAATGTGATTCAGTTCCAATAAGGGAGCTTAAACATCATTTTCAATATCGGAGCAATATACCAGTCCCATCTCCATCATAAGCGAAATGTACCTTTAACCAAAAATTCAAGAAGCCATCCAACCGCTAACTACACCCTAACTTAAGCAAATCTGTCATAATTCAATTTTTAGGAGCTGGGGCAGCCTCAGGGTTACTGGCTAACAAAGCTTCAACCTCCGCGCCCCTGGTATGCCTCTCTTCCAAGGATAGTTCCTTATCCGGCGATATAGACCAACCTAAACCTAGCTCCGGATACTGGAGCGGGATATCGCCATCGCGAGGTAAAGCGTCTAAGTAGATGGGCCACGGCGTGCCCATCCAGGCATTTCGAGACTCATGGTCTTCACGCTGACTTGCAGTCAAGGGGTGGACGAGGATGCTAAATCTCAGTGATAGAAGCAGTACTAAAGTATCAGCCATGTTCACGTGAATGACTCATGCGGATACTAACGAACAGGAGACTTTTGTATAGGCAGGGAAGACGCATTTCATCACACATAAATGTTGCAAACATAGTGTAGACCGACTGGAGCTCACCTAAGATTGCCGCGGTTTGAGGCCAAGTAGAAAAAAACATCAGAAAAGGAAGAGTCGGGGACCCAGACTATGGAAGCATCTTATTTTAATTGACTCAATTCGCGCCGCAGCGCTTGCAATGGATTGGGGGCCTTTACTTTCATATGATCCAGCTGGATGTGGCCCTATGGGATATTTGTTGACCCTGCGTAAAGGAACGGCAACGAATGCCCCTGTAAGTCGATTCAAGGCTCAGCATATGCTGGTGTTTGCTAAGTGTGAGGGTGTTCTGGGTTCTCTGGACTTACCATCACGGCGCAGCCTCAAGACGGCATCCCGAAGAGCAAGCGCTGCGGCAGTCTCGGTCTCCGATTGAAGCAAGAAATAGATATGGAAATGCCACTCCCGGGTTCGACCTTCGACCACTGTCTTCAAGTCGTCTTGCGGGATCGGAGCTGTGGGGCGGGTAACCATGGCGACGAAAGAACTCTAGAAAAACTCCGCAAGTATCTTATTCCTCTATTCTGTACACTTCGGAGAAAGAAGGGACGGATAGATTAGACGTAGGGTTATAAGTTAACGTAACTGAATGCTAAATGTACCGGGATGCTCAATACATTTCCGATCGTGTGCAAAATCAGCTTTGGGTTGAGGCTAGTAACGGCAAGCCATTTGTACCCCTCAATTGTCTCGTGTTGTCTAGCCGCAGCACTTTGTGTTGTTGCGCCCCAACAGGCTTCATAACGTCATGTGATGTCGTTACGTGATCCTACTTCTACTATTTAAACAAGCCACCCCTCATCAACATCAAGAACAAGACAAATATCGACCTCCCAATTCACCTCGCTCACTTTGACAACAAGCTCCCTTCCACGAACATGTGTAGCCCCCTCAACGAACTTACTGAAATTTCTACAAACACAACAATTTCAACACTTATGTGCCTCCAGATTTCATTCGCAACCCACATGTTGCACCCACCCTTTGGCACTAAAGAAAGCGTTAAGTATCTAGACTGGGGTAGGGTACAGACCGAACGATACAAGAGGGCTTCAGTGTTGTTTTATCACGGCTATCTTTTTCTAATTTTCTATCCTTGGATGGCATCGTTTTATCTTGCTACTATTATACATGTGAAACCAATACATTGTGCGAGGCAACACCATTCGCCTTTGCAACTGAAGCCACAACACTGGTTCAATAAAAAAGGCCAATATACTGACACTAATACATTAGTTACTAACATCAATCGCTAAGTTACTTGTCCAGAAGGTCTAGTATCTTAGCCACTAAACCATCGGGGAATGTAATTGGTTCAGCCCACTGAACTAGACAGCCTTCGCATCTTTCGGAAGATGTTATTGTAGGATACTATTTTTGCGGAAAATCTTGAAGAAAGTTTCAGCCGGTTTTCTGGGACTGAGAATCTACAAAGTTAATGATGTTACCCAAAAATAAAATCTCTAACTACGCGAGACTTGTAGGCATGACCTCGCATTGCATAGACCAGTCTAACGTCCATTTATGTCTCATCATTTACATAACGGAGATAAATAGTATATATGCGGCTCTCTATTTGCTGGAGTATATAAAACCGGAATGTACACTTTGGGCGCGAGGGGCTTAAAAGCAGATAACATAAGATTTGATGTTCAATGCAATCAACTTTCAAATATTCGGTTTCCGTAAACAATATTGTTAAGTGACAATCGTGGTCCATCAAAGCTACATGTATGATAACCCATTGTTTCCACACTTTAAACCTCGCAAACTCTCAACCAGCTTCATGATCTCAAGTTTACACAACCGAGATCATCCAAAACGACATTCATTCCTGAATATCAACGACTGGCACAAAATTCGAAAAGCGCATTTGGAAGGTATTGGACAGGTAGGCTCTCTTCGACTGTTAAGAACTCAACGACGATCTGAACGGATACAAATATATTAGCATATATATTACTTCAGACTTTAAGCTTGTAAGGGAGTACTTGCAATAAAGTTATCGGGCTCGATGCCAACTTGCGTCTTTTGAGACCAACCCGCAGACCGATCTTTTGTCTCAACACTGGGACATGAAAATTTTGAGTCAGGGCTGTAACTGCGCTGTATGTTTCATTCGCCACATATCTGTAGCCTAATGAGTGGCTGGAATGCCCCGGACGCATAAGACAAACTTACGTATATAGATTCTCGCCCTGATGAGGTTGTGCTTGAATAACCCATGTCTCAGCAATTACTTCATCTCTCAGGATCGCGAAAAGTTTGCCGTCGATGGCAGCGGCATGGCCTCCTTTGTTACGGAGAACATAGCCCTCCTCGCATTTCTCAACTAGCCATTGTGGAGGTTCGTTGCCGTCTCCGAGAGTATAAACAGGTTTTGGGTTCAAGCTACGGTCCTCAACTGGATGCCGACCAACTAGGTTATCATGAAGTTTACACCTGATAGTGTAAACACCTCCCTCAAGAGACATTCTAGAAAATTGAATAGATCGATTCTTGTTTTTATTCTTTGGTGTCTGTTGTTTCTCCCAATATCGCACAAAAAAGATATGAGGTGGACAGATAGGAATAAGTGGTGTGTGAGGGATTTAGTTGATATTTCCTTTGAACATTGTTCTCCTTATATACATCGAAGTGGAGGAAATGTGCAATATGTCACGGATAGACAGGGCGCCCGAGCGAAATCATGTCCTTCACTGAATCCTAGATGTCAGACTCACTATACGCCCAGGCTTTAGAGCTAGGACCCAAGTAAATGAGCCATCTCACTCTCGATACCAGCCGTCAGCTTATGGGCCTGCGATGTCACCCCAATCCATGGAAAATGGTGATTTCAGCTTTAAATTGTGTCTTGTTTATATCGCGATTTCGCGCAACGCAACACCAGACTAGACATCCGTTGTCCGAACTCAGCTAGGGCTGAATGCATGTCTGTTGGAAGTCATGCTTTTAGCACATCACGTGTTTACCTGATTATGTAATTAGTCTACTCTTGGCAGCTATCTGGCCTATTTCACCGTCTACAGGCTTCGGTGGATTCTAGGGGAGATTCAAAACCTAATAGGAGAACACAGTTTTTCAACAGGTTATGAGCCCGGTCCAGCAATAAAACAAACAAAATATATCTCATTATAAATCAACTTCTTTACTTAAAAATCGAAATCATATCTCGATTAAAAAGAATAAAAATTACTTAAAAATGTCTACTCAAAACATTCAAACAAACGAAACCTCCGAGACCGTATTTCGCCATTCTAAATGGGGAGAATGTGTGCGCCTTACGGTCACTAATTTCCTTCAGTGGGAACCTCAAGCAGTCCGTATTCTAAAAACGGCACTGCTATATAAACATGTTGTCGGTGAGGATCCAGAGCCAACGAAGATGGTTTACGTTATTCTACCGGCGATGTCAGAATCAACTTCAACAACGGCATCTCAAGCAGGACCGTCAACCAGACGCGGTCAAGAACCAAACGAAGACGAACTGTTTACGATAGACAACGAAGGCGTTGTTCGACGAGGTCAAGTAGTGAAAATTGACACAAATCGACGCATCCAAATTGAACAAATAAACCCAGCTTATAAAGAATGGGAAAAGAGAGCGAGTGAAGCTTACGGTTTATTGGTGCAAATATTAAGCACGATAACTCAACACACTCTCGCTGAGTGTCAAAACGCAATAGAACTTTGGAGAAAAATCAATACAATCTTCGGTCCAGGTGCTAATTTAGGAATAGCTAGTCGACTTCATTTTAAATTTATGGAGATGAAGATAAGAGAAAACGAGAACGTACAACAATGGATAGCAAGACTGAGACCGATTCAGCAACAACTTGAAAATACGGAGTACTCGATAAATGATAAAATATTCAGAGATAAACTCTTAACAGGATTAACTGAACGATGGAGGACTTCGGTGGATACAATTTGGTCGCAACTAGCGTCCGATCAAAATCAAGCTGTCACAACGCAACACATTATCGATTAATTACTTCAAATAGATAGTCGTACACCTTATCCCGACACAAATTTGTCAAATACTTTGGCGAATCTTTCTACGACAGGTCATTGTCCATCGAGAGGATTTCGCGGCAGAGGACGTAATCGTGGACGTGGACGTGGACGTGGCCGAGGAGAATTTTCGAATAATAGAGAAAGATTTCAATAACAACAATCAGACAATCAGGGACATAACTCAAATGATCAAGACTTTATCGAAGAAGATGATCGTTGCAGATACTGTTTAAAAAGAGGACATTTTATTAGAAACTGCTATCTCAGACAAAGGTCAAATCAGTTAAGAAACAGACTACGATCGCAAAGAAGTCGCGGTCGAGGAAGAGATCGAAATCAATCCTCGAATATGGCAACCAAAGAACAGCAACAAGCTAATTTAACCATTCAAGAATCAACGAATTCGAATGAGAATCTCGATGGTACTCAAATTGATGCAGAAACATTTTTCGGTTTTACTGCCGTCACACAGAATCAATCGACTGACGTTTTCGATCAAATCTCAAACTATACAATGTCAGCTATAAATAACTGGATTTTGGACTCTGGAGCGTCTAAGTCATATACAATGAAAAAGTCAGAAATTCAAGACTATGAACGTCTTGATATAGCGATTAAAATCAAAATCGCCAATAATTAAGTGATATATGGTTACGGTAAAGGATACGTATCTATTACACCCTATTTAAGAGTTTTAGTTTACTGAGTTCCAAAGATAACCAGACGACTACTTTTAATAAACACTTTGCGTCAACTTGACTACATTATCGTTTTCAATAACTCGGTCAATATATTCGACAAAGACGAAAAGTTAGTTGTAACCGCAGAATATACTCAACATGGAATGCCTGAAATACAGACAATGCTTGTAATAACAGAAACCTTTAATGAAGACGACAATATAATCGAAAACGCTTTTTAATGGGATATAGAATCGACAAACGACAATCTCAATTCATCGAACAACATACACGACAAAAATAATCATCAACAACAAAATTGACTACCAAAGGACAAGTCCACCGAAGAGTTTCTTCAGTGGCATAAGAGACTGGGACACGCGAATTATCAAAGTCTCTATAATCTACTTACGTCTCACGGTCATAAAATTACAGTCAATCTCAAAGAATTACCTATTTGTACGACATGCGTACTTACTAAGAAAAGAACATAATATAATTGATAACCGCAACCGCGTAGCGAATAATCATGGGAATATATTCATGCAGATATAGCCGGGCTATTTCCAGTCAGCAAAGGAGGATCGAAATACTTTTTCGTTCTTATCGACGACTATTCTCGATATACGTATATAAGAACTTTAAAAACTAAAGGTGATGTGCTCTCAGCTTTCAAAAGATTTATGGCATACTTGAAGGCTCAAACGTGGAATGGCAAAACGATCACCGTCAGACGTTTTCGTTGCGATAACGGATCAGAATTCAATAATAGGTTGTTTAGAAGCACATTAGCCGCATACGGTATTCGATATGAACCATTACCGCCATATCATCACGATAGCAATGGAGTTGCAGAACGTCGCATAAGATTAATATATCTGATGACAACTGCTTTACTTTATCAAGCTAATCTTCCAACAGAATTTTGGGGTGAAGCAGTTATTACTGCAGTATATATTAAAAATCGTTTACCGGCGAAGAGTCTCGATGGAAAAACACCTTGGGAGGTTTTATATGGCAAGCAGCCTGAAATTCGACATATGAAACCTTTCGGTTGTCAAGCTTTTTATCGAATATCGTCAGACATCAGAGAAACAAAATTTAGTCTTCGAGCTAAAGAGGCTATTTTTATAGGCTACGTTGACACCTCAACTAGTTTATATAAGATATGGAATGGTAAGCATTTTAGAATTGAAAAAGATCTAACGTGGAATGAGCGAGTATATCCTTCGCTCAATGAACAAACAATTAAGACGACCGAAGACGCTGCGCAAATGCGAGCACAAGAAAAAGTCGTTCCTCAATTATCAGAGACTGCCGCACCTTATATAAATGATGGTGGGCTAGGTCAAGCTTATAAAAAGTTGACTGAACAAGAAGAACGTTCACGATTGTTAATACACAATCAACCGTCATTTATAGACGGTGGGGCAGTCGGTGGGAGTGAGCCAATAAGGTCACTTTTGACTGGACAAAACCTATCATCGAGCACGAATGTCGATGAAGAAGTTAATACATCTAGCAGAAATGTCGATGAAGAAGCTGACCAAAACTCATCGAGCATAAAAGTCGATGAAGACAACGTTGAAATAGATAGCAACGATTTAAATATCCAATCAACAAGAGAGAAGCTCGGTGACGATCGAGAAATCACTCCCGTTGATGCATCAGAAAATCAGAATTTAGCTCAAAAAGTGAATTCTATAAAATCTTCTCAAAAAAGCGTCAAACAGGTCAAAATATATGTACCAAGATCGAGAACACATAGCGGCCGCATTACAAAGCTAAGTAAAAGATGGGCCATGCTGACAATACAAGACGATTTGACAATAGAGCCAAAGTCGTATCACGAAGCTGTCTCTCGGTCAGACGCAAAACAGTGGAAGCAAGCTATCGAAGACGAGCTTCAATCTCATGAGAAGAACAAATCTTTCATGATAACAGAGCTTCCTAAAGATGCCAGAGCACTAGCATGCAAGTGGGTATTTAAGATCAAGCCAAGCACAGACAGCCGAAACAAAGCTGCGGTCAAATATAAAGCAAGACTGGTTATCCGCGGAGACTTGCAACCGGGAACAGATCTTGAAACGTATGCGCCTGTCGCTAAGCTCACCACTTACCGCATACTTATGACGGTGGTAGCTATGCTCAATCTAGAACTACATCAAATGGATGTCAAGACAGCCTTTCTATTCGCATCTCTGGATCAAATAATATATATGGAATTGCCAACAGGATATAATCGAAATATACCTTCGAAACTCAAAAATCCAGTACTAAAGCTGAACAAGGCATTGTATGGATTAAAGCAGGCACCGAGAGCGTGGAACGTCGACATCGATAAGTATCTTCGATCTATTGGCTTTCTGCCCACGACTGAAGACGAGAGCCTTTATATTAACCGAGAACTTAATGCAATTATCTTATTATATGTTGATGATCTGCTTATAGCAGCATTAAATATAACAATCATCAACGATATTAAAGAAAAATTGAAGAGCAAATACGCGATGACAGATCTAGGAGAAGCGAAGTCCTTTCTCGGTATTTATATAGAAAGAGATCGACAGAATCTTTCGATCAGACTGCATCAATCAACAATGATCGAAGGCATACTACGGCGATACGAAATGCATAACTGCAATCCCAGTCACACACCTTTAAATAACACGTTAAGCTGGACCTCAGATAACACTCAATCGCTATCATCTGTCGGTACAAATTGGTATCAGCAACTGGTGGGACAATATATGTATCTTATGGTTTCGACGAGACCGGATCTCGCTTTTACTGTGGGACGATTATCCAAATTCATGGCTTCACCGACAGAAGAGCACGGCATAGCAGCGAAATCTGTGCTTCGATATCTACAAAAGACAAAAACTATGGGTTTACTACTAGGAGGAAATGCAACTACTCCTTTAACACTTAAAGGTTATAGCGACGCAGATTGGGCTGGAGACTTAGATGACCGAAAATCAACTGGCGGTCATATGTTTTTCCTTAACGAAAGCTTGATTCAGTGGAAATCCAAGAAACAGACGATTGTCACTGATGGAACCTGGCACTCAGAATATATAGCTGCTTCAGAAGCCGCTAAAGAAGCATTATGGCTTAAACGTTTACTTATTTCGATGAAGCTCAAAATTTCAACTCCACAGTTATATATCGACAATACAGCCGCAGAACAATTAGCGGTAAATCCCAAATCACACAACAGAACGAAGCACGTTGACGTCAAATATCATCTTATTAGAGACCAAGTCAATCGCAAGGAGATTACGATTCATCGAGTATCAAGCGAAGACAATACTGCAGACATATTAACAAAAGCACTTTCTAAAGTCAAACACTGGAAACACGTCACCGACATGCATATGCGATAAACTCTTATAGTTGAAGCTGTACTCTTTTTCCTACTACTAAGCTTTTCACCCACGAAGGTGTTTTTACTTGTAGAAGGTTTTAATGAGGCAGTTCACTTGATAGAGGTTTATTTGCGGTCATTTTGCTTGGTGGGAGAAGAGAAAAACGATATATATTAAAAGCAAAATTAAATATAACAAAATACTAGAATTCAGACCCAAAACAAAGAAAGAGAGATCAAAAGCAAAGAAAAGTTAGGCCATCGAAAGGCCAGCTACGCCAGAACCGACACCCAAAGCAGCGCCACTCGGAGACGCATCGTCGTCAGAATCAAAAGGATCCCAACGAGAAGGCAAGTCGGCTGGAGGGTCTAAACCTTCCCAATCTTCGTCCTCCACTACACCAGCCTCCCACTCTTCAGGAACGACAAAGTTCTCATCTTCCTCCTCTTCTTCTTCCTCATCATCACCGCCGGCCGAAGCGTCAGTCGCGGTATCCTTCTTCTTCCGACCGAAGACACGCGACAGTCCAACGCGCCTTCTCTTCGTTGCCACACCCTTTTTAGTCGCCTTGACTTTATTTCCAGCACGAGAACGGGCGGACTTTGGCAGGACTACGGACACAAATTGTGCACCGCGACAAGTACGTCGGTCAATAGTGCAATTACCGCACTTCTTAGCCGACTCCTCTTTAAAGCCTAAGTTGGTCATCGACATTAGCGCGCGATTAAATCTAAAAGTTATAAGCGATACGTATATGCGGTCATACCTTTACAATATCTAAAAGGGCCAAGACCTCGCCTGCAATTGGTGCAGTCCCTCTTAGACTTGTAGCCATTGCTTTGTATGGCCCAACCTATAGCTTAAGTCAGATCGAAAACTACTTGCGATAAACGAAACGACTTACCCTTTTTGAAGGAAGTATCATACTTCCGAGACCGAAGACGACCGAAGGAAACACCATGCCGCAAATTAATACGACAAGTAGAGCTTTTAAGCCCTATACTAGCCAGATTCTTGTCTGACGGCATTACCGCATCTAAATTACGATTAAGTTAGCTACTAAATCTATAAAAAGAAGAAAGATCGCATACACCACTCGTTTTCAGGCTCATCATGTCCGTCGTCTAAATCCGGACCCACCGAAGCTTCGTCATCATCAGCTTTTTTACCCGTCTCTAATTTCCTTTTACCTTTATCCTTCTTATTTTTATCAGAAGGTTTTTTCGGTGGCATTATTTTTGACAGAAAAGTATTTACGGTTGAAATTTTCAAAAGAGACTTTGGAATATTTAGGGAAGATGAAGAAAACAGATTTACAAAACTAGAAAATGGTCTCTTTATACTAGAAAAAGAGAGCCAGCCAGCTAGGCTATGCTAGCAACTACCAACGAGTAATGCTTGCGGTCTAGAAGCCAACATTCTTTGTTTGAATATTCATGTTGTATAAATTATAAGCCATTTTAGGAAATCAAATGGCTTGGTGGGAGTGTTGGAAGTCATGCTTTTAGCACATCACGTGTTTACCTGATTATGTAATTAGTCTACTCTTGGCAGCTATCTGGCCTATTTCACCGTCTACAGGCTTCGGTGGATTCTAGGGGAGATTCAAAACCTAATAGGAGAACACAGTTTTTCAACAATGTCATCGAAGTCGAGTCTTAGGGCTGAAACGAGTCTAGGTAAAATTGCGAGTAGCCCTCAAGCTTCCTTGCTTTTCAAGAGCTGACCTTCTTACGGGATGAAGAAGTTTTTATAAGCCGCCGGTCATCGACCCTATTGTTGGAAAAATGAAATAGGTTTTTTTTATTTATGAACGGCTTTGAGATTTGAAAGGGGGTAATGCCTTAGCATGAAAGATAGAATAGTGAATATTTGTGGACAATTCGAAGTCCGATACACCATTCAAACTGAGAACATATCGATACGAGGAGCCGAAGATAGAAGGGTTCACGACCTCTTCTCTAAGGCCGAGGCCCGGAACCTATATAATGAACCTGATGATTCTAACGGTTCAATGGACGATGTTATATATGTTTCGGGACCCGGGACCAAAACTCAGTTTGGGGACCTCAGGACTAATATTATGACTTCTATCCATCTCCGAAAAACGTTAGCGAAGAATTACCCTGAGGAAATAAATATAGCAGGATAATGGGAAGTAGGATCGCTATCGGGAGTTAGAAGGACGTTGCTTTTCAGGAAACATGACCAACGCCGACATGAAAGAATACATGGAGTTCACTATGGAACTAGACGCTGGGTGGTGCCCGAGATGTGCATTATAGTCACTACGAATGCGGGTTCTATGGCTCCTAATGTAAGGTTCTACTACCATGCAGAATTCCATGTTGCAGATGAGGCGGGGCAAGCAGCGGGTCCGACTACTCTTGTGTCTATAGCAAACATGTACCGCACCATTCAACAATCATGCTGGGTCGGAGATCACAAAGAACTCAAACCTGTATCATTGTACGGAATACTGCCGCTCACGATCTCAAGTATAAGTAGGGTTACGGATATGAGATGCCCCCAAGTTCTGGATTCCGAATACGATGTTAGATGTCAACTACAAATCTGTTAATCCCCTCGTCAACTTCTCTGGTAAAATACAGTATTGTGGCAGGCTCATGTAAGTTTTGACCCCCTTTCTGGTCCAGCTCCTGTATTCCGTACCGACCATATGTCCTCCTTCTACCAGAGCTAATCGGAAAGACCTAGCAGTAGAAGATTTAATGAACACCCATTTTCAGGAATGCTTTGGTACTATCGAATCTCGCCTGTGGATCGATACGACTAGCCAGGAAAAGAAATTGGACAGCAAAAACTATGAGAACGTCCAACGCGAATGCGTGTGGAATGTTGGTGGGTCTCCTCGCAGATATGTATTACGGCTCTGAGGATATGGTAGCTATTATCCCATATCGCGGCCAGATAGAACCCATTCGCAAATCTATCGCACGGCATTGTCCTTCAATAAAGGATGTTATTTGTTGCCACTACCGTTACCACATTCCAAGGTAACGAGCGGAGAATCGTGGTATTTGATCCTGTCCTCGCAAACCCCAGGGCTGACGTCGGCTTTATGTCCGACACTAATAGGCTTAACATTGCGGTTTCACAGCCCAGGGACAAGTTGATTCTTGTAGGAAGTCGGGAAATGTACAAGCGCTCACACTTTCGCGGGGGTAAGGAGCATCAATTTTTGTCCGAGTTGGTACGGCTTTGCGGAGAGGAGAACGCGATTATCCCCTTTAGCAAGCTACAAGGTATCCACGCCAATAGAGTGGCAAAAGGTCTACAGGGATTGACGTTAGAGGAGCGGTAAAAGTTCGTTGGTCGATGGTGTTACGTTTTCTTTAGCTACAAACCAAAGTCCATGGCCAAATCTCTTCCAAGTTGGTCATGTTGTGATCCAATTTTGGTCATCCTCTGGTCAGCTGCAGTGCAGTGTTATAGGAACCATTGGTTGTTTATATTACACCGTTAAAAGTCAGCGAACGAAATATTTTATCCAAAATTAGATGGCATAATTCTGTAACAAACTACCCGGTGGTGTGATTCCTGTGTTTTAGATATGTATAGTCCGTGGAGCGTGCCATGGTTATTATAATGGTGATGATGATACGGCCATCGGCAATGTCGATGTCTATACGCGTACTCGGCTTTTGTTATCTGACCGCGCGAGCGTTTTGTGGGTGATGGAATATTATCTGTGAGAACTAGTACTTACTATATAATAAATACAAAGTTTAAAACTGGTCTCATAATTTGACGCTGAAAAGGGAGGGTCGTATAATATAATATTTAATATGATAGTACTTATGTATATGGACAACATCTATGTTCTGATGGGAACTTGCTACAAAGGCCCAATTCGCCTACGGAGTCTCTAAGAGCTCCCTATTGCCGCCCCGAAACCGCCTGTTTATTTGTTTTCAAGCCAGCAATAAAGCTGAGTGATGTTAACTTACTATTAGTCTCGGTCCTAGACGCCGTCAGCAGCCACAAATATTAGTATAACCCCATCGAGAAGATATATTTTCGCACTTATCGAATCCAACGGAGGGATCATGTGATCATGTTATATAGTAGAGTCTTTGTAACTAAAAGCCGCATTCCACGGCTTATAATAAGGGCTTACGTGAAAAGAAATGCCTAGGTAGAGATATTTGTAGTAACCCGGTTAGCTGGGGTGTTCAGGATGACATCGCATTGGCATCTACGCGGACTCCATACAAATGTAGCGGAGAAGTGAACTAGCTAAAAGCGATGCCGCGAGGATGGGGGAAAAATCTAGATGCCATAAATCATCCAAACTTAAAACAATCGATCTCACGCAGTTCCAACTCCACCAGTGCAGTCGTTGTAATAACTCCATCCTCTCCTACCTCCAACATATCCCAGAAATCCCAACGGCTTACCAAAAAGGATCCGCCAAACCATCAGCCCATATCCCCACGCCCCTCACATAACATCGAGCAAATTATCACAGTCATCAAAAATACAAATATTGTTAGAGAGAGCGACCTCAAACCCCCAAAAGATGATAAAATACCCGATCGCCGGAGTATACTACATATCGGAAATTAGAGAAAGCCCGCAATAACGATATTTATAACTTTGATAACCATGATAATTCGCTTGGCGTTATGTGAGGTACTTTGAGTTCGAAGGCAGACAATGTGGGAAGCTGTGGAAATATCCTGCTTGAATTTGAGTTAGGTCTCGAGGGTAGTTGTAGAGGTTAATTATGGAGAGGATGGTTGTGACGATAGCACTCTCGAAAGTTATGACAAGATCGCCTAGGGCTCCGCAAACATGTCGCCGCCTCACTGAGAGTTTTCTTCTTAGTGTGAGATAGTGGAATAGTCTCTGGGAGACTGCCAACTATCTAGCTGATCCATCAACTGTACATAGGTAAAATGGACGGTATAGAGCGGTGGGCAGTACGCTCGCCTATAAGCCGGGATGAACGAAGGTGTTTATTGAATGAAAGGTCTAAATAACAAGAGCTCGCGTTATGGATATAACATAAGATGCCGTAAAACGATGAATGCTCGTTTGTATATGTATGAGTCGTGAATGAATAATAAGATGTGTGTCTCTCAGAACCTAGCATAGCAGAATACAATTTATAGACAGAATGAATGAATGCGCCATACGCCAAGTTGCGTTGAACAATAAAAATGCAACAGGTCACGTGCCACCACCTCTATTGGTAGGTGCAGCCTCCTGCATACCTACCACCTTCACCACATTAGGTTGGTTGAAAAATTATGGGGCCAAGGGGTAGTGATATATATGAGGATGCTGGGAATGCTTGAAGGTAATATCTGGGGGTAATGTCTAGGGTAGTGTTGGGTGGTGGTATGATTTAACAAGTTGTGATTGAGAATATGAGGAAATTGAAGGAATGTTTTGCTCGGTAAAACCCGGAAGCCGGTACTGCACTTCACTCTCTAGGTTTCGCAGGTATTGATATATCATCGATGAGCTCGCGGGAGTGCCAAGGTGATAGCAGGGTGTGCTGATTGGTCACGATCTGTTTTCTTTTGTACTCTTCTTTTTCCCTGTGATTTTGGGTTTTGTGATTTTCGAAATTACTGGCCTTCTGATGGCGTTTGCTTCTCCGCCTGCGGCCTTTGTCTTCTTCTTCCTGCACTTGTCCATAGTCGTCCCTGGCAGTGCTGGCAGTTGACGAGCTGACTGCTTTTTCTTGTGTTTCGGTGATTTATAGTGGTTCCGCCAAAAGTCATCCCGTGCGAACCGTTCCATGCGCACGGAAGAAGCGGACAACCTGTGCAATGGTAAAAATGTGCCATGAAATCACGGGCTTCATGGTATTTGCTTGACAACCGGGGCATTTGTGTTCTGGGTCTCCCGACTTTACTCAAGTCATCTTTCTTTTGGCCCTCCTTTAGTGAGTGGATTCCGGATTGTCATCTTTCTCCACTTATAATTATCGTTGTTAGGGTCATGGTATTGTTCAAGGCATAAAGAGTGAGGTCCTCGGGTATCCGAAGCCTACAAAACCCGACTAAAAAACCGTTCGGCGCCGCTCGACGTTAACTGCAGTCCCCGTTGCCATTTCCTTGCCATTGCTGCCGCCATCGGCCCACGATTGAACCCCTTCCCACTGCCGATGAAACTTGCACCTTCCATCTCGATAGCGGTTTCCGGCGCATCCGAACATCCCTGCTGGGAATGTTGGGAACCGCCACTGAAGTCAGCACGGGATTCTTGATAGCTAAAACAATCGGACTGCTTGCCGTTCCGGCCGTTCTTCAAACAGCAAGGATCGCTTTCGAGGAGAAAGTGATAGCGAGGGTAGTGCCGATGGAAATTCGTGTGCTTCTGAAATCACCAACATCTGCCTCCGCTGGTCAAGCGCCTCAGAGCCTTCTAATCCAAACGACAGTTAGGAGACTTGCTGCGTAATAATTCTCTAGATTATTCGGTTTGGGCGCGGTGTAATGCCTTGGTCTTCGTGGAAATCCATTCTGGGAGAATTTTGATGACGAAAGTGTGGAGTCTATTGCTGTCGAGCTGAACACGTAGAGCACTATAAAATACTTCGCTTGATCAAAGACGGGGAAATCGATCGAAACATTTCAGGAGTTGTTTTGTCGGCTTCTGGTTTGTCGCTGTTTCCAAATCCGGTAGCAAAACATCCTTTTCAGCTGTATTAACACTTCAGTCGACAGAAGTACTCTGTGTTCCGGAGGAGAAGAAACCAAGAGGCGAAGTCACAGCGACCCGAAACGGAAAAACACAGGAGACCATACGTATCGGAGGCCAAAACAATACAGAAACAGAAACTGGAGCTGACGAGAGGCCGGAGAAGGTAGTTTGGCGGTTCTTCGGTCGGCTGGCAAAGACAGAGACGGAAAACCCTAGCCAGCCAGCCATTCCTCAGCCAAAGCAGAGAAAAAGGCTTTGTAGCAGCACTTGAGATATCTAGAGCTAGCAGGGTAGGCAGCTCTGGAGGAAATTCGAGGGAGGTGGGACTCTAGACATTCCAACAACCACAACCACCAGACCGCCAGGCCTCCAGCAAAACTGCTTTTACGGAAGAGAAATCAAAACTAAAATAAAGCAGAAAATGCATAATACTGAAAGACAAGGGGAAATATAAAGGGCTACTATGACCAATTCGCTTCAGTTGGCTGGATGGAGTCAGCTAGCAATGGAGAGGAACTTCACAACTTCATAGTTGCTCTAATTGTGATCCTGGTTCTCTGGCCAGCCGGCTATTTGCCTGCCCGTTCGCCGAACAATTTATGACGAACCCGTACAAAAGCCAAATTGTTGACGGCAACATACAAGTTCAAATTATGGACGAACAAAAGGTAATGCAGATCGATAATTCAGACCTCCGGGTTTGGCTATGCCTCAATCCAGCGGTGTAGTTAATCTCCAGAGTTTTGTGATAGTTGGCTTATACATGGGTCTTCGTACACTCACTGCTATAGCCTGGAAGTCTTTCCTACGGAATTTTCCTGTTCCCAGTTGAAAAATATTGAGGAAAAAACTGCTTCGTTTGAATGTGATTCCGCTACAGGGCTTCATCGTGGTCACGTGACCGCAACACAACATGATGCCCTTCACATTCTTTCCCTCATCCTGTATCGTGTCTATTTAAAGGACCACCTATTTTCGTGTAGATTAGCATCCATCGATCAATCCAAATTACTATTTACTTCTCCAATTCTTGATTCCCAATAAGAGGATTCTCTATTCCAAAATAACTTCAGAAAACAATCACGAAGCCATTAGGTTCCTTAGGTTCCTCTACAGTCCTAAGGTTGTGTTATTTTTGGTGTTGCTTGTGTTGTTGTGCTTGTTGAAAACTAAGAGTTCTCTATTGGGTTAAGAATCTCCTCTAGAATCACCGAAGCCTGTAGACGGCTGTTCTCGAGGCGACTGCTTGTGGAACCTTTATTTCATTGGTTGGCATGATGTCATCCTGAACCCACATTATATAGTGCCTGAAGTTCAGCTCTGCCACACAATCACGTGGTCGAATGGATGCATAGATAGGACTTCTTTTCCAAGAATCGTGATTTCTATATTCAAACCCCCCACTACTTTTTACGGGATCTACTCACGTCCCTAAAGTTTCTCCGCTTTAACGCAGATCAAGACGGGCTCTTGAGCCCTTATATTCTCCCGCTATCATCTCAGAATTACAGTTCACAGTAGCGATCCGCCGCAACCTCTTACGCGTATACGGCAAGTGGGTCTGCAGCTTTTATGCAAGATATGTCTGGAGATCAGAGCTGACGAACAGGGTGACATAGTGAGGCTAGAAAAGGCCGGAGAAGTGTGGATATTCCCAAAGGCAACAAATGGCAGAACAGCAGGAAGAATTCCGACCCTGACCGGATTAATAGATTGTGGCGGGATGTTCCTAAAGCTCATGATAAGTTTCCTGTAGGCGCAAGCGCGGGGCCTTCCTCAAAACCCCCATCACAGTTAGATACCGATGCTATGGACCGTATGGCAGAAGCTATTCTCGGGGATATAATGAATCCGGGGCAACAGAAAGGAGCAGATATAAACGCTCCAGGAGAGCGAGCACCCACTTATTGCTACCCTATCGTCAAAGATTACGATTGCACGGTTATCATATCTCCCAATTCCGAAGTAATCCACTTTCAGGTTTCGGCCCATACACTCTCCTGCTCATCAGTTATTCTTAAGGGCCTGCTTAGAAAAATTACCGAAACCAGCGGGTCGGATGACGAGAGACGAAAAGACAAAGTCCCCAGCGTTCGCCTAGAGCTAGAGGGTGACCCAATTCTATTCGATATGATCTTTCGGGTTATTCATGGCAATGCCCGCGAGATCCCGTTGAAGAATGTAACTTTCGAACAATTCACACAGATTGCGTTTTTGTGTCAGAGATACGAGTGGCACGCGGCGCTTCAGCCATGGACACAGTATTGGCTTGAAAAATATGAAAAGCACGCCTTAGAACCCGGTTTCGAAAACTGGTTGTACATTACGAAAGTTTCAATACCGGGAAGCATGTATCAGAGATTATTAGCCTACTAGGGGATAGCTGTGGTATTTTCCCAGATGGAAGAGTCCCTTCGCCTAGTGCTGCGCAACCAGGATGCAGAAGGACTTTTTTAAGAGGTAAACGGGTGGTAGATGCGAAACTTTGGCTATCATTGACTTTCTGTAAGTAGCCTCGGTGAGACTTCGGACAGTGGTGCGAGACCTCTGTATATCATCCACATATTAACATTTAGGTTTAGTTCAAGTATCGAGATTAAGAGGCAAAAAGGTCAACCACCTTGTTTACCATCTCAAGGAGATCTTATGGCTCGTTAAGTATCCCTCGACAGCATGCAATGATATATGCCTCAGCTCAACTCATGGGATTATTCAAAGATCGCTAGAACAAATGGGCCTTTGGATATTACTTGAGGACAGCATGCAATGACACGGGCCCGTAATCGAACTTCGACGAAGAATGGGGAAAGTTAAACTTTTTAACTACGCCCTCTTATCCACCGCGCATAGCTGTGTAGTGGTAGCTGCAAAGGATCAACTTGCGTCTTGTATCAAGGGAATGGCTTGTTGCGAGGTTTTTGCGAGTAGGGGTAGTAGTCAAGATCGGCTAGTAAAGTACCGATATTATCTGAGTTATAGTCATTGGTTTCGGGTTTCGGGCGTGTTATCACTCTTAGGATTGTCGGGCCAGCTGGCGTGCGCATGATTGGTTGTGCGTTTACGTTAACGCTCGTAACGTTTCTTAAAATCCTATCCTTTCAGATAATCTTGATTCCAACGATTGCGATAAATATGACGTTTTCTCCTTTATTCACGTTTCAAAACAGAATTGAAATCTTGGGATCTCAAATGTGCGTCCGCCATGGCGGTTAATGAATGAGGAGCACTAGTGCATGTGCACGCATATGACCCATACTAGCTTCGAGTATACATGTACCAAACAAAGATATCTACTCCCACCCCCATATCGTGCCTGGAACATAAGACTACTTCCTTATAGCTTCAAGTACGACGAACGATATGAACACACCTTCGGACGTCATTAAAACGCAAGATTTTATTGTTTTGAGGCCTGGAACTACAAGACTACAGTGGACTGAAACTTATATTTTAGTTACAAGTTAAAATAACTAATTTTGGTAGACTGGTTGGTATTGTGGTAGTCGCAGGTTGGTGGGCAGGCTGTTGCAATACTAGTACCATACAACACACTAATGGGCAGGTTCACAGACAGGTTCACAGACAGATTCACACAGCGATACCAGCCTGCCTGCCTGCAAGCAAACAGGCCAATAGCTGGCGGGTAGGCTGGCGGGTAGGTTAGTCACTAGCTAATAAATAAATTGTAACAACTCCAGCAACCGAGACTGCCAGCTTAACTACCAAGTCCATAACTTCATAAAAATTAACTATTCTAATTTGTAACTAAAATATAAGCTTCAGTAGACTGTAGTCTTGTAGTTCCAGGCCTCAAAACAATAAAATCTTGTGTTTCAATGACGTCCGAAGGTGTGTTCATATCGTTCGTCGTGCGCTCATGTCTCGGTGATATCGATACCTCCTTGTGTTGTTCCTAACGCTTCTTCGTCACCTTTTACCAACTCCCCCTCCCCGTAATGTTCTTTACTCCCGACACGCCCCTTTCCCCCGCAATCGCAATCACAAATATAAAATGTAGCCCAAGACCACTCTCCAAGCGGCTGGGAAAATTTCTCCAGGTGCCGGAAGAAAAACTCATCACGTAGCACTCCATACTGCTCTTCCGAGAAATATATCAACTGATGTTCGACCTTTCCTTTATATCGGATATCGTGGTCGTAAATCGGATCTCCCGAAGGGGTGTAATAACCCATAAATTTCGTTGGGTACCGCTCTTTGAAATTGCGGCAGTGATCGTACCTATCCTCATCGCAACAACTGCAATCAAAATCATCGCATGGCTCGGGCCATGAAATATCGACATTATCTAGCCCAATCAGCGGCCCGAAGGGATCGTATAGGTCCAGCCCACATTCCGATATTGATGATTCCGCCCCCATATTTTCAACCTAAGAGTATAACTTTTATCCCGTCAGATAAGGATGAATAAAAGCTCAATGTTGTATATTTAAATTTTCAAGAGCAATAATTTTAGTTCAGAACATATGACATGTTTCTAAAGGGAATAATAAGATTTTGGCTGATCCAAAAGAACCTTAGAAATAAGAGTTTGAGCTTCCGGGATCAGAGGGATTACCAGGTGAGGTTTTTGTATAGGAAAAATTTCCTGAACACCCCACTCGAAAATAGATGCCTCGGCATAAATTGATCCTGCTTTAGCTCTAATTTGGCTCGGAAAGTACCTTCAAGTGCCGCGTGAGACTGTATTCAAGGTGTTCGCTGGGTACAACACATAAAATGCAATACGAGGCTAAGAATCCGTCAAAGAAAATATAGAACTTTAGCCTGAGGACCTTTAATGGAAGTTAAGGTCGATATATGTGGGATCCTTATTGTGTTGCATGAGTACCCCCAGGGTGCCTAAGCACATAGGTTTTGCCACGGAACTGTCTCGCTTTCCCGATATTATATCTGGCGAAAGTGTATGTAAGATACCTACATCTCACGCCCCCGCTAGTCAAACTTCAATAGCTAGTTGATATGTTCCGAATTTAAGATGGGTCCTTTGAGAATCAAAGTTTGGATCCATGAACACTTTCATATATACAATGTATTCGCCTTCCTTTGTTTCTAACAGCTATATACACTAGCAATATTTTCATCTTAACAGATATTTCTGCTGCCGTTACCTGACAAGCTCCACTTGATGTTGGTACCACATGGAGACTCTCTTACAGAAGTATTGTCAACCTTCAAAGTAATCGATATGTCTCTGTTATTTGCAAACTCAGTTCGAGCCGCAAGACGAACTTCTCCGCCTCCATTAACAGTACCACCTTTGATGGCTACATTATAGCAATTCTCAATGAGAATAGCATTATTGCCATTACTCGCGAGATCAACAGTTTGAATTTCGGCTCCACCAGATTGGGAGACACAGAAGATACCACGACCGCCGCCACGGGAAACAACCTTGTCGACATAGATGTTGGTGTTCCAGTTCCCAGAACCCCGACCGTTCTCATTTGCAAATCTCAATGTTGCGTAACCAGTGCCGGTAGCCACATTGTTTCCGTCAACCAGGCCGACTTTCGCATCATTAGTCTTCTGCAACAATAGGCCGCATTCACCACAGTTTCGGGCAATAACTTGGTTAATAGTGAGACCGTTGATATTCCATGTCTCGACAGCATGACTGCCAGCGCCGGTAACTCGAATAGTATCCATCTTGACATTGTAGTTCGCTGCCTCATCACGATGGAATCGAATACCCAATCCGCCGCTAAGGTTCATAGTAATCTGACCAAGGGTAAGGTCTCGAGTACCATAGAAGAGGAGACCAAAATAAGGATTACCAGTCATGGTAAGATATGGGATCGTGACACCGGTCGTTCCAGTCGACTCAATGGCACCACGACCGCTTCTGTTTCCAACATCGATAGTACCACAAACTTCGAAAGTCTTGCCGCTACCAATGGAAATCGTATTTGCGCCAATCGATCCGGATGCAATCACGGAAACTCTTTGACCGCTACTAATACCATTGACGGCGGCGTTGATCGCCGATAGGTAATTGTTGCCTGTGTAGAGAGTGGTTCCGCTTTTGTTTTTAGTAGTATAAGAGCTGCTAGAGCCTGTTACTGTTACATCCGGAGTACCCCCACCACAGCCGCCACTGTTCGTCGGCTGTGTGTTTCCACCTGTAGTAGTTCTAGTTGTCGTTTGAGGGTTGCTTCCACCGCATGTTCCTGAAACACATTGAGAATACCATTCATTGGAATACTATATCTCGAGTCAGGTAATGCCATACATCCAAAGCTCCAGGATAACGGGGTCCTACTTGACAGCACGCTCCTGAAACACAGGTGGTGGGCCCTGTCCACCCATTGCCACCGCCTAGTCAAATAAGTTAGAGGAAGCTGCTGCTATTTTTTCTTCTAAGATGTGCGACCTACATTGACCCCAAAGCGGTGCTTGAGCAAGAGCAGGAACAGCTGCAAGCAAAGCAGTGATAACCGCTAGCGAGTGCATTTTTAGAGAATTTATAGTTTTATTCCTAAGAATATACTATTTTCGCCGTCCGTAATAGAATTTAAATGGCTTGGTTCATCAAGCAAAGTATACTTGTTATCGCTATCGCCGGGCAGATCACCCAGATATTTATATTGCTGCGACATTCGAAATGAGTTGGGAAGGTCAACGTTAGCAGTCTTCTTGTAGGACCGAGCGTTTCTCCGAATCTAAAGATCATTACGGCAGGAGGCCCGCGGAGGAAGGCCCGTTTCCCCCGAAGGGGGTGTAACAATGTTATATCTAGAAATGGATGAGCCATATATTTGCCAGGATAGGCTGCCGCTTAGCTAACCGAGATCATGAAATAACTAACCCGACCTTAACTTGCAAATATAACTTCTTCCATGGTTCTAACTGCAAGAATGACTAGGCCGAAAGGGACTTCAGAATGGTTATGAAGTAGTACACGAATATTACTGGTGGGAAAACATTGAGACGAAATTCATACGTATATCAAAGTTGAAACAAATCACGCACCGACAAGAATTCCAAGCCGGGAGATCGAGGAAGGTTCCAAGAAAACATTGGAATGGAATTGAAGGCAATACTGTTCCAAGAGTCTTGGGGCAGGCATACCCTTGCGTACTTATGTGTCGGCTAATGATTTTACCAGGTACCGGTCCGGATTACCACTTATAAAGTATCGAATAAAATAATAGTAATATTCGCCTAAATTTCTCCACAAACTAGGAAAGAGAGATCTATGCCCCTGAGAAAACTGGACCGCGGCCCACAATATTTAGAGAATAAGGAGACATATACTCTGTACGATACGAGATTTTTCGATCCTAGCGGATTCCAACATATCAGTGGTGTGTACTTTTGTTATCGGCCGTGTATGTCTTGTACAATCTCTAACTAACTGCACAACGATTCATTGCGCCTCACTTGGTGGCACTTGAGACGGTAATTAGTGTTGGAAAATGCAAAATAGTGGCCAACTAGGCCATGGTACCAAACTTGTACTTCATCAGTATTATAGCCCCAATATACCCCCGACAATTAGCAAAACCCAATACCACACCGCTACCACGACATTCTGAGCGAAAATATCCCCCCCCAATAAACGAATCATCGCAGATACTCTCGTATACGAAGGTATATAACTACCGAAGTGAATAATGACTAACTATCTAGCCTCCACTCGTTTAAACTAGAGCCCGACTTCAATTCTTTGTAATAGTCCTTGTAGCCTGGCACACTTGAAGGCGTGTCCTCGCGATTGCGCCTGGCGCCAGCCCATTGATAATATCCATCTAGACTCCGCCAACCCTCGGCTGTGCGTTCCGCACCAGCCAGTCTGAGCAACTCAAGAACTTCCAAAGCACTTCTATGTCCCTCTCTATGCGTTTGGACATATCGACACCTGGCTTTGAATGCATCGTCCACTGCAGTCCCATAATGACCACCCCGTGCATTAATATCAGCACTCTTACTCAACAGCATTTGAAATTTTTGAGAGGCGCTCCTTGTTTTCCATGACAGATCGACGCAGCCTGTAGGGCATTTCCATATCGCCCGCCTTTAGCCTTAACATCAGCACCTGCATTCAATAGTGTTTCGACTATATCATCGAAAGGGCCGAATTAGGCACGACGCGCTGCACCCGCAGCGGCCGCCTGTAGAGCGTTGCCATAAAGACCACCCTGAGTGTTAACGTTTGCACCAGCATCTAGCAGCACTCGGGCGACTGTTGTGGCCAATTGTTTACCACCAAGCTCATAGCCATAGCAAACACTCCCGGCAATCGCACTCCCATGCGTTCTTAGCATTGACATCAACACCGGCATCCAGTAGAAGTTGAATAAGATCGGATAAGTCTCCTATGGCATTTTCCTCCAAACCCACGCCCTCTTTTATTGCTTGTACCTATAAATTACCGTACTTGTAACTGCCGCTATGGCCACCGATAGACACACCTGCTTCAGTTAACGTAGAAATAACATCGACAGTCCCTCTCAGTTGCGCGCGCATTCCCTCTTCGTCCATAAATGTGGAGGGCATATGAAATTTCCAGCTCAAGATACAACGAATCCGGACCTTCATCAAGATCCATCCCAGCGTCCAGGAGCATGTCAAGTGTTTGGAATTCGTAATCGTAAGCCATACGCACAACCGCTTGCAAAGCAGTGACACAGCCGTCCCACCGGGCCTCAATGTCAACACTGAGCTTCCGATGAGCGTTTGAAGGAGATGCGTGCATCCACGTAGACAAAAGATTAAAAACAAGCTTGTGCCAGTGTTGTATTCGTCGAATTCGCATTCCAGCTCATCAGCAAGGTCATGATCTTCGAATAATCCGTTCACTTCTTGCAGAATCTACTTCAGTACTAGAAATGCTTTCGGGCAATCTTGGAAGCATTGGAGAAATGCTCCTTGTCCCACTCCTTCTCGCTCAGCCGTCTCTGCGTAACGGAATATTTCAGAGGCTGCATAATCGAGAAACGCATATTTCTCCTTCACAGACCTCCAATATTTCCAATCAGCTAATGACAAATCTGCAAAGGCTCGACCGTTCCGATGTATTCCCAGCAGGAGGGAACGATTTTGTGATGCGTGATACCAACAATATTTGTAAACTCCGCATCCAACATCTGAAGCCCGTGATTTCGAAGTAAAAAGTCTTCGACCGTTTGGTAAAAGAATTAAACTCGGGATCGGACGACACATACCGCACTTCAATAAGTCCCTGAAAACGTGAGTGATAAGCCGGTTAATCACTTCGTCGGTTACTGTCGCGCCATCTCTTGAACCCCCTGGGGCCGTCCCAGGCAAAACAGCGTAAAATGCCCTTTGGTCGAAGGGGCCAAACGGATCGCTAGAGAAAAGCAGAAGCAGAAACATAAATACCCTTCGAGCTTTACGTGAGTTGTCTTTCTCCAATATTATGCAGAAAACCTGATTGAGACTGCTAGGTATCCCCCGAACTATCTGGTTTGCAGCAGAAGGATCACCATTATCAAGTTCTTGATTGACCATATTTACAACAAGAACAACCCACAAGAAGATGCCTTCCGCTCCCCGGAGAAATTTCATTTTAATAGTTCGTCACTCGTTCTGAGATTGGCCTGGATGTAGATAGTGATATCTTTGGTGTGCTCCTTTCCTCCGTCAACAACTAAATCGAGCATTTTTCCCACAGTAATATTTGGATAATGGCGACTTGAGAGGTAGATTTTCAAAGAACTAGCAAGAGCTAAGAAATGAAACAACTCTTCGTACTTCGGCCTCGGAAGACTCATCCAGAGCGTCCACGAGTAGAATAACCGGTCGGATGGGTATTAGCTCCTTTAAGAGGCTTTCCAGTTTACCTTCGCGCCATTCCCAAGATTTCCCATGTTTCTTCTCTTTGTCTCTGAATTGCGGCATGAAAAGATCACGCGCCTTTGGATCTTTATTTATGATCCGGTACAATAATGATCGGAGTAAGCCGAGGCGTGATTTTTCTAGAACCATATCCCGGGCGTGGAAAAGTATGACACTATAAGATGATTCGGGAAGGCATTTTCGCAGTACTTTAATGTGTGTTTCATTAGCGAAGATTGCTAGAACCGATATACGAGGCCATACAAACCTGAGAGCGCGTCTCCAACTAATTCCGGCTGTCTTTTTAGATTAGTTCCTATGAGACCACCATATCCTTGAGTCGAGGGCAAAATCAAAAGCAAATCTTTGGTGTAGGCTGTTGCTGTTGCCGCTGCGTATCCCTACCAGCTCTTGTTTTTATGAGAATCAGAGTAGTCGCAAATCCCCCGGACTACTAAATATGGAACTCTGTCTGCCAAACCAGCCGCTTCCATTTCAAAGCAGTAGGCCGAAAATTGCTGAGAAATAAGATCTCTCGTCAATCCATGCTTCACGGCCTGATTTCCCGATGCGATTACACCGTAGTGTATCTCAGGGTCGTCTGCTGCTCGTGTAAGCCGTCTTATGATTTCTTCAAGATCACAATTGTCGCATGTATCTCCCGAAATGTGGTCGTAGTGAGCCTGGAGCAATATATCTTCTTTTCAGGAGGTGAGAATGTGCTTATATTGTCTGGGAACCTTTTTAGAGCCTCCCCTAGATGTTCTAGAACTCCATTACTGTCCGCTCGTAATTTCGATATCAGCATTAAGAGCTCCTGAGGCGGTTTATCCAAACAGCGCGGTTGTTCGAAGACGCCATCAGCTCCAGTTTTACCACGGTCGTATTGCACAACTCCAAGGAATTTTCCAGACGGTGTGCTTACTACAACGTCACCTCGTCGGATATCAACTGTCGCCATGGGCGCCCCACCTCGAACACCCACCAGGAAATAGAACCGAATGGATGGGAAGTTTAACTGCATCGGAGTAGCCAGCCGCCGTAATTCCATATACCCCTGAAGACAACCATCCAATAGCAATATTGTGGTTACCAATTTCCCCAAATATATATCCGCTATAGTTGCTAGAATGATTCGGTAAGTCAGAATGGTGGTGGATATCGTCAAGGATAATACGTGCCGCAGCCATTTCTAGAGGTAAAGCGCAGACCCATCCAATTGTGTAATAGTCTTGGAGTAAAGTTTTATGGTTACCCAATGATGGGGATTTCTCTTATGCTCATTGTCCATCACTTCCCGATTTCTTTTAGACATTCTTAGGATGCGTTTTTCCCAAGGGGCGGGACCATGTTTCAGTGTAGTTGCTTTCTTGCGAGTTTATCAAGTTTTTGTTAAAGACAAGGTCTGCCGGCTGGTCGGTTCGAACACAAATGCGAGGAGGAAAAACGAAAAGAGTAGCTAAAATGGTATGTGGGAAGCATGGATAGGGGTATAGGTATATAGGGTGAGAAATTGAGATGTAAGAATCAGCGAGCGGGGTTCTGAGGTTATAAAAGCTGTCGGGCTTAAGGATTACACGTATGCCTGTAGTTTTCCAGCCACGTCATATCCTGTCGTGTATAATTTTGGATACATATGAAACTCAAAATGGGTCTATTAACACTTACAATCCAGAATATTTCATAATATTGCCATAGGTGCTCAATAAATATCGAAAATGTCGCTATCACTGCGCTTCAGCAGCTGTTGTGCACCTGTGTGATACGAAACCTCATTATGTGACTCTCTCGATGTGATTCTTGGCCTACAGTCGCGGTAGCTTTCTACACAACTCATGGCTTCATATTGCACATGACTCGTGTGCGGGGGTTTAGCTAGTGGGATCTAGTAGCTCCCAGTAGCTCCCAGGAGGCTCCAGTAGGAGCAAAGGCAAATGCACAACATGCAACAACCAATCTATGACGACCAATAAAGAAAAAATTTGATACATATTGATATTATGTTTGAGATAGTATAAGACTCATGCACCATGGTATTTTCAAAATCTTAGCACAGGGGAGGTGTAAGGTGATTATAGAATATCTTAATCATTATCTCGTGGATATATCCAGACAACACATATCATGGGAGCCAGTGCCAAAATTCCAATAATGTATATCTATCCTTTCTGCGAGACCAATCCTTCGCATATTTTATTTCCCTTTTATCTTCGCTATTCTGCCGGAAATTCTCCCAAGTATGGTACCCAACACTATTTACCTGTAATTTATCTGTCTGGACACTGCCTAGACATCAATTATCACCATAAAACCGCAGGCATTTATCTTAATGAACACAAGCTGACCTGACCAATCATACATTCACATTCTATTCTATCAATGATGTTAGTCAAAGTTGCGACCACCATACTTTAACCCCCCATATATACTATCTTCATTTCAACAATTAATTTTTATGTAACCACTTAGAAACAGAAAATATAATCAAATCCAATCTATCGACTAAAAGGTGAACAAGATTGACCTTAAAACTATCCACTCTACCACCATCACAATGTCGCTGCCAGCGCTCGGACGGACGAACCTTCGGGAAGTCGACTCTTTATCTAAAATTTCGGCGATGATATTCTTGGTGAAAATTTTCTTCGGATACTCCGATTTCAACTTGGTTAACGTTGTGAGAAATATTTCCGGTGGCTTATTAGCACGCCCGTTGGGATGAATTTTCCTTCCTTCACTGTTGTCCCAAAGTCATACTGTGACACACCACCAAGCCCTCCAAGCCCTATCCCTGCCACCGGTTCGCTCATAACTATATCACCCAGTCTAATGTCACTGTGTGGCAGAACCGGCGCTCCGCCTCCAATTCCAACCATCAAACACGCCGTTACCGACGGAAAGCTCCAGCACAACTCAGTTAGAACGACCGCTGCCGATATGGTACCATAGCTGCCAGCCGGAAGACAAGCAACAATAATGTGTCCCTATGCAACTCTGCCAAATTTATATGTGTTTTTATCCGGCTCATCCTGTGGTAATGGCAGGTGTTGTTCATCCAGAATGGCGACGGCTGCTGTGACTCCCAAGTCTAAGGCGCATACCCCCGCGATAGTGTAGTCGTCTTGATATAATACGAAAGAAGAATTTGGCTGTGCGATTGAGTATGTGCTAGATCGATAAATGATGGCGGGATCCTCGCAATTTATTAAACGCGACCACGCTCGCTCCTATGAGGCTGAACAATTATTTCCTGTAGGAATTAAAATGCAAGATAAACCATTCTTGAGGGAGCCAAAACGCTGGACAGTCAGCCGAATATACAACTCCGGAATTGAAAGCTAACATGATTCGCTAGGGTGAGGATGCCCTTTTTTGTTGTTCGGTGAGGAACGACTGGTTTTCTTCCGGTCCAGGGTTCGATATAACCATCGACGGATAGTTCGCGGCCCGGTCTGAAAGGCTATCTAATCCCAGACATGTCATATAGACAGTGCTAGCCAGACATCCAGATGTAATACTTGCTTTCATACCAACAGAAGCTCCGGCGCTATGGTATCGTTTTACCACTTCCAGTCACTGGAACGATACTCTCGTCCGGGCAATACTTTTAATCCCACCCACTAAAGAGAATCCTTCGTCGAGATCAAGATGTTTCGTGCCTATGAGTGTCACAGCAACTTGTGTTGCGTCCTTGAAATATTACACCCATAATTCTAAGGACTGGCAGCAAGCACATAGTCACATCTATCAGAGAAATCAAGCAGAAAAATAGGTAGAGAAGACATTAAGACGAATACTAGGGACCACAAAGAGCAACTAGTGCCCTGGAAAACTTTCTAACAGTAATTACTCGCATATCCTTTGTCTTGATATGTGTACTTAAGAGGTTACTAAACCACGTCGTGGACATTTTCGACGTTTGCCTTAAGCCTTCCGCACAACTCTGGGTACATGACTGTTGATGCCAATACGACGCCGGGAAAATCAATCTCAACCCATCCTCGTGGACCAATTTATGGGTCAGATGTCGACGAGCTAGAATTTGCGGTCTACGAATAGTGGGAAGTCCAGGTTCGGTACGCATAATTTGATCTTTTATCGATGTATAGGATCATTTTGGATTCAATTTGATTGATGAAGCCCCCTTAATTTGCTTGAGATCAGACAGCTTATTTCTGAATTCCATCTGGAAGACCTAGACGAGGTTATACTGTTGATATCATGCATCAGTGAATCCTCTGATAAAATACAACAAATCCAACACATGTATGCACGACGATGCGGCTCTTGATGTATAAATTCAGAGCTCTTGTACTTACAGCAATCTCCTGGCCAAAATTTACAAAAAGGCCCATATAGAGCATAATGCCATCACATATTATCTCTAGAAAATCTTCCTACGGATTCACAACCCCAACAAAGCCGGTATCTGAGGCCGGGGCTAACACAACGTCGAAGCCCATGCACAGATGGTACACCGTGTTGCGTGTTGTGTTGCACTCCGGAAACTTAACCAACCAGCCAATCAGAAACAAAGCCCGCGCCAAGGATTATAGATAACAGACCCATGGCCAGGTACCAGCCTTCACTAGACTGATAACGAGACCCATCTTCAAGTCAGCGTAGCGGGGTCATCAGATTGGGGAACATGGCGCCATCCACATCATCGCACATCGGCTGTAAGTAGAGCTAGCACGTGGGAAAGACGATCATCGCTGGCTTTATCTGACGCTTCCCGAGCGCAATCAATAAGCCGCATACATCCCATATCTTTTCAACCCATCGCGCGCCGAAGCCCAAGTTACGTAAATTCCTGATATCGAGTCTAATCGCAACCGTAAAGTTTGCTAGAAAATGGGCCAAGCACAGTCGACAGCAGGTGTCCAAACACCCGATTGGGATGGGAGCGAAGCTCCCGAGATCAAATATGAGAAGTCTGCATACGATCTTCTCAAGACTCTATCCTTCGCGGAAGATGACCAAGGTAGGATCATTAGAGCTCACGATATACATACCCCTATTCTAACGGCTCGTAGGGCTTGTATACCGAGAACTTACCATCAAGTCCATTAAGAGGTGGGAAGAGCAGTTCCTCGCTGAACCGAAGGTAGCATATATACCACATAAACAACACATGTGCACATCCTGTGTGTAAATTCGCTTACGCAGCAAATCGCCTTTTGATAGAACCTTCTTGCGCTCGCTGCTGTTTCCAAGAATGATATGAAACAGATTATACAACAACAAAATGCCATAATCGATGATGCCCAGGTGTTCTCTGATCAAATCGCCTTTGACGGCGCCCCGATCACCAATCAGAGGAGCTCGGGCAGGTGCTGGATTTTTGCTGCTACATCAGTCCTTCGAGGTATACTACGTTCCTAGGCTCTATCAGAATTTTGTACTGACAAATCAATCAGTATACTTAATGAAAAAGTACAAGCTCGAAAACTTCGAGCTCTCACAGCAATATCTCTTTTTCTGGTAAGTAAATAAAACCGTACGGAGCAAAGGCTGGCAGACTGATACCTAAATTGTGCAGGGACAAACTAGAGAAGGCAAACTTCTTCCTTGAGCGTATGAAAACATTACTCCCTGTCGAATATTCTTTTTAACAAAGAACCAAAGTCATGAGAGATAACTGAACTAGAAATAATCGATACGTCCGAGGAACCTCTTGATTCACGAGTTGTCGATGAACTCCTCAAAATCCCAGTTAACGATGGTGGGCAGTGGGATATGGTTAGTAAAGTCTTACGTACTCATCCAGTGCGATTTAAAGCTAATCTTGAGCATAGATCGTAAATCTTGTCGAACGCTATGGCGTCGTTCCTCAGAAATTGTATGCTATCCCATTACGGTATCGATTCACAGACTAGAACTGACACAATCAAAACGGATAGATATCCCGATTCCTACAATTCCATGAACTCGCGTGGAGTAAATGTTCTTGTGACAAGCAAACTCCGCGAATTCGCCCTCCAACTGTACGTACATCAATACGTCCGTCCTACTCCCAGGCTACTAATCTCCTCTGTACCAAAAAGTCGTGCAATGTCTTCCTCCGGCCTCAGTCTCCATACCATCCAACGAGCAAAATCAAAGATGGTGAACACGATATATAACATTCTCGTAACCTGTTTCGGCCCTCCCCCTAAACCCGACGAACCCTTCACTTGGGAGTTCCGAGACTCACTTGGAAAATTCCACTCTTACCCCAATGTCACACCTATTACCTTCTTCAAGGATTTTATTGGATACAAGGCCGCCTCTCACTTCTCACTAATTAACGACCCACGACATGATTATGGAAAACTCTATACAGTATCAAGACTCAACAATGTGTTTGGAGGGAAGCCGATACGCTATGTGAACGTTGATATGGCAACGATGAAGGCTGCTATAGTTGCAATGATTAAGAGGGATCATCCAGTATTCTTTGGATGTGATGTGGGCAAGTTTTCTGATTCCAAGTTGGGAATCATGGATACAAAACTGTTTGACTACAAACTGGCGTTTGATACGGAGCTAGGGTTGAATAAGGCGGAGAGACTGTTAGTTGGAGAGAGTAGGATGACACATGCGATGACACTAAACGGAGTCCACATGTAAGTTTTCAAGCTGACATCACAATATCTTCGTGTTTGTGTTGAGATACGATACTAAACGCATTTTGTAGTGTTGACGGGAAGCCAGTAAAATGGAGGGTCCAAAACTCATGGGGTGAAGGCAGCGGGGAGAAGGGATGGTTTGTGATGACTGATGAATGGATGGATGAGTACTGCTATCAGGCCGTCGTTGGGCCGGACTTTGTGAGCCAGGAGATCAGGGATATTCTCAAGCAGGAGCCAACGGCACTACCGTTGTGGGACCCAATCGGTGCACTAGCTTGAAGCAAGTTCTGTCGTCCTCTGCCATTAGTTTTATTATCATATACTTGCTTATTGCCTCGGTCGGAATTCTTAATCGCGCCGCTCGAATTTTCTCTTGTTTCAAACCATTTAATTCCGATAGTTGAATCCCCTTTGTGACGTCTGGGTGTAAGACCACGAACTACAAATAATATAGATCAAGAATCGAGGCTTCTATATATACTGTAAATGTATTTTCTGTGATCGTAGATGTCAAGGTGATGAGTTTATGGGCTCTTGAGTTTATTGAAGAGCTCACACAGAGTTTGAGGTTTTGCAGGGATTAATACGGCTACATTCCTTATGGGGGAAGGTATCACCAGGACGCTACCCCGAGCTGGGCGTCGAAAGATTGAAAATGAATTTGGGGCGATGGCGTTCGAATGCACTTGCAATTGATCAAATGTTGACGTTCTGGTGGTAATCGAAAGTTCAGAGGGAGTTGGGGCAGAAAGAAGCCAATGGAACTTACGGGACTACTAATCAGGTGCAGTGGAATAGAAGTTGGGTCAGTGAAGTATACCTTTATTTTGCAAAGAATCCATCATAGGATACTCCATAAGCGACTAGGTGAGAATGCTACAAACAGAGAGATAGGCAAGCTTGAGCGAACCATCAAAACACCCAAATATACTCCGTAACAAAGGTGAACGACACTAAATATACATGGCCTCACACTTTCGAGTCAACGAGAGGTCCTGAGCAACCTCGTCCATCAGATTATACAAAATTCCCGTATAAATATTTTGATTCATAGCTAGAGAATTACAATATCTACGAAAACGAAGATCAAGGAACAGTATATTGGTAAACACAGACTCGTCACAAACGAGCCTAACAGTTTTTCTATTTCCTCAACTTCGACGAACTCTACTGCGCACCTTCTCCTCCACACACACTTCTATCATACAAAAAAAAAAAAAAAAAAAAAAAACAAAGGAAACAAATGGAAAAACAGAAAACAGAAGGTATCATATGCTATGCCAAAGAGGGACAAGAATGCAAGATGCATCTGCGCACAGGGCTTATGCACCGGAAAACTAAAAATTACGCTAATAGAATAAAAATATTTTAGATACAAAAGAGAAACGAAACGAAAACCTGGTATTTTTAGATGCACACACACTTCGTTCACTACCTCAGGCTTTATGTATTTGTCATGTCCACATTTACAAATTCATAATGGCAAAGACAGCCATGACGGCAGAAGCGGCAAAGAGACCAGTGATCTGGACCTTACCGGCAGCGCCAGTGTAGGCTGGTGGAACAACTCCGGTAGGAGTGGTCTCGTTGGTAGCTGGGCATCCGTATCCACCAGGGCAGACTGGAGCGTAGGTTGGTACTGGAACTGGGGTGGTGGCAAGAGTGGTTGGGCAGTCATATCCATCGCCAGGGCAAACTGGGGTTGGGACGGCGACTGGAGTCTCCTCTGGGCATCCGTATCCACCTGGGCAGACTGGAGTTGGGACTGCAACTGGAGTCTCGTAGGTGACAGTGGAAGTGGTGGTACCCTGGATGGTGTGGATGTAGACAGTGCTCTGGAGAGTAACAGTGCTGCTGTAGGTCTCGGTCTCTTCAGGGCAGTCAGGACCGCCTGGGCAGACTGGAGTGTCAACTGGAGGGTAGGATGGAGAAGTCTCGACAGGAGGATACTCCGGGCTGGTCTCGACTGGAGGATATTCTGGAGTTTCGGTGGTAGCTGGGATTGGTGGGCATCCGTATCCGCCAGGGCAGACTGGGGTCTCAGATGGGACGACAATGGTGGTATAGTGGGTGTTGACACGGGTAGAGATAATGGTCTCGGTGATGTCAATGGTCTCAGTGCAAGAGGTAGTCTCGACTGGCTTTGGAACACCGGTGCATGGGACGGTGATAGTCTCAGTGATGTGCTGAGTGTAGGTCTGCTCAGCGCAAGCATCGCATGGCTTGGTCACAATCTCGGTGTCATAGACAGTGGTAGTGGTGGTGTAAGAAGTTGGGACGGCGTATGGGATGTCAGTGGCAGTGGTTGGGACAGCCTCAATCGAGGTGTCTGGGTAGTTTCCATAGGGAATGTCGGAAGCAGTGGTTGGGACTGCTTCGATAGAAGTATCAGGGTTGTTTCCATATGGGATTCCAGAGGGAACAGTGGTAGGAACGGCATCGGAAGATGGGTTCTGGCCCTTGGTGCACGTGCTGGTGGTTGGGGCTGGAACTGGAACTGGAGCAGAGGATGGCTCTCCATTATATGGAACATCAGTTGGGACTGGAACCGGCTCAGACTCTGGGACATCTCCATATGGAATATCAGTAGGAGCAGGAACAGGCTCGGATTCTGGAACATCTCCATATGGAACATCGGTAGGAGCAGGGACAGGCTCCGAAGACGGAACATCTCCATATGGAATATCAGTAGGAGCGGGGACAGGCTCGGATTCTGGAACATCTCCATATGGAACATCAGTAGGAGCGGGGACAGGCTCCGAAGATGGAACATTTTCGTAGTCAGCCGGGACAGTGTTGGTTGGGACGGTCTCCGGAGAACCGTAGTCAGGGTTTACTGGAACAGTTCCGTAGTCGGTATTTGGAGTATCAGTGGGAACTGAACCAAGGCTCCCGGTGCAGCTGGTGGTCGCGTTCGAAGGGGCACCATTGTCGAGATAATCGACACCGGCCGAAACGGTCGAAGACAAGGCCAAAGCCAGGGCAAGATGTTGGAAACGCATTTTGAAAAGAAGTTATTGAGTTATGCAGAACCAAGCTGTTTGAATAATAAAAACCGAAAAGTTCTCGAATTGAAAAAGCCGCAAATGTTGCGTTGTAGGTTGTTGGAAAATGAATGTACTTATTTTCTGAAAGAATGGACGCCCAAAGATGAGCAAAAGGAAACGACAGATGCAGGTTGATAACAACCGACTGAGGAGAACAGCAAAGAAGCCCGTAGTGCGGTGGAGGATAGAAGGAAGGAAGGTCAGTCGAATCTGAGGGGAACCAGCCCATTTTATCGTGGGCGCATATGAAACAACAGCTTGCGATACCCATGCGCCCAGACAAACCCCAACAAGGGTGTCAGGCTGCCAACGAACCTGCGCAGGGTAGGAACCAAGGTTGTCACCATTGGGCCCCAAATGAGGCCCCAATTGAGGTCGCATCCGCCTTGCGCTGTCAACTTGCATTAGCACATCGCCTCCATCACTACAGGAAAAGGGGTTTCTTCGTAAATTGCATTCTAAGAGCTCTGACAAGATAATGTCTTGAATTCTGATATTTGCGACTTCTCTAAAAGGTAAATTTATGCTGTAAATAACCGGTAGCACTGTGGAGGGCGTAGGCACTAGGCCGCGGCGCATCACCACTTGAGTTCGTCCATTCTCACAACATGCCAAAAGATATCAATATTCTGCGCAATCGTCGATGTTAATTTTTAGCAACAGTTATCTTCACCTGCTCAATCGCTTAGACTGGTGAGCGGTACCTGGCAGAATGAATATTCGTGGGATGTTTTCTGACCAATCATGTGCATAACCTTCGGGTAAGGCGTTTCATATTAGGGGTTTGTGGAGACAAGGTCTCCGTGCTTCGTATTGGTTGGCTTTCCTGTCCAACGCTGAACATCTGCTCCCCCTAATCGAGGCTCAAACTATTTTTTCCATTTGCTGGAGCCAGGCGCTCTCCACCGTTGGAAATTGCGTCTGTGACGACTTTTTGCAGTGGTAAATTACCACTCACAAAAGAGGTTTTGACAGCTTTAAGACTTTTTGGGCGACAAAATATTCGAGAATCATAAAGAGATTGAGTGATCTTCAACTCTCCACTCGATGGCATTCTTGGCTCAGCTATTTGCCTTGCCAACCAAAGCGGTCCACTTGATCACTATTCTAAAATTATCCCCTAAAGAATATTAAGGAGGAAATTTGCTCACAGAGGAAACAAGACTGCAGCGAGGCGATGGTACACCTTGGGCGGAATACACGGAAAAGGAATTTACTTAAAGAGTCCAAAGTAGTTGGGGACCGGGGATACCCAAGTTTCGGCACTATAGCCCAATTGTTTTCCGTGTACTTCCAAGCCCTTGAAAACTCAGGCGACTATGGAGTACTTTTATTCGAAAGGTGAGTGTTTTTAGAGAGAGAGAGAGTCGAAATCTACAGACAAGCTTTATTTTCTTGGCGGTGATAGAGGCTTGAGAGGAATTCAAATCACTTCGCATGAGTGATAATAAGATTGAGATCATATTATTGCTATCGATACCAATGTACCCCTTACATCGATGTCTACTCGCAGCGCAATCCGTTAAGCATTATATTTCGTAACTAATTCGACAGCTCGACGACAATACGTTTGTCCGTATTTCAACAGACAAAGAAAAAGTTGTTGTCGGGAATGGGCGACAAACCCACTTTAAAATACCCGGCCCTTTGACCCCTTTCCAATCTGTGTTACAGAAGCCAGCGTCATGGCGCATCCAGCCACTTGTTTAAGCTTTGCCGTCTGTCCCTTGCTCATTTCTTTCAAAATCTGGGGATGGCGCCCACCTTTCCGATTAAGTTTGCAAATTTCGGAGTTGTCCTCAAGGCTGAAGATTTTCAATACCCGAGGCTCCGGTGAAATTAAATATGCTAGCGAAGAGCATCTGGCGATCCTATATTCGATGGCCAGGATATGCCGACAGAAGACGAATCCGAACGGCTAGCACCGACGAAACAATTGAGCCCCGATGCCGGCCCAGACTGGAAGGTGCCCCATGGAAGGTTACAACACAGAACTGTGATACATAGTATTGCAAAATCCCACCTTCGTCTAGTCTCATTGTTTTCGTCTTGTCTCGTGTCTCTTGACGCAACACGAATTTTACCTTTCGTCTAAATTTTAGACAGTGTCCATGTGTCGACCGAGACATGCATGCAGCTAGAGCTAGGGTTGGGAAACTAGGCCGGAGACGTGGCGGAATATATTATAGAAATCGGATTTCTCGCCATCGACTCAAAAATAATAATCAACGCGATATGTTAGATGCAATATTAGCATGCACTAAACTGGACTTCGTCATGTTAACACATATTTGGTTCGCCGGTGAGACTTTGTGGAGATTGGTGCTGCAAGATCAGTATACTTGGAATTTACAACAACCGGAATGCAATCAAGACCAACGTTGGGTAGATGAGAACCAACGATACATATACCAAACGCCTCGAAACACGCCTTAGTTTGTAGCGATAGTTCCTAGATCGTGGTCTGGAGGGTACTGTTAGTAATGTGGAATAGAAGACGTACGTATACGAAATAGTAATACCCACCGCACTTTGTAGGACTGAGAAAAATAAAGCCGTGCACTAGGTGCTGCCATCCTGGCTCAGCATTCAACCAGCATCACACAGGTTACCCACACTAGATCTTTAAATTGAAGCCAGCGCTGCCTTATCAGCTTACCCAAACATTTGCCTGAGTCCACGAACGGGCAGTATACTTGTAGAAATATGGTATTACTATTCAGTTTAGAAAACTTTCTCTATTAGTAGCTAAGTTATAGGGGAACATGAGGATGCATGCATTCTGACAGCCTGAGAAGAAAAAAAATACCCAAGATATATGGTATATCGACTATTATGAATTTATAAAACGGCCGAGAGATATTATCAATTATCAACTCGCAATCGATCTAGAAACAATTTCGATCCACAGTCTCGCCATTTTGTGACATTAGGATCATTAATTTAATCAAACCAAAACCATTTCTCAGAAAATCAACGGCCGCGTGTTCAAGAGTGGTATACGATGTAGAAATGCAGTACTAATTCAGTTTGTTATGCCAAAGACCGAGAAGGGCGAGAAAACTTGCTAAAGTCTGTGTAAAAGAAATTGCAACAAGAGCGAAGTTAGGGAGAAGAGACTGGAAGAATCAAATTGACCAAGGATTATGAGTATTTAGGGAAGTATCGTAAAGATAAAGCAGGACAACGCTAAGAGCTAATAAAGAAGTCCAAATTATCGAAGAAGTTTCTAAACAAAGTACGTCTTTAATGCATACTTTGAATAGGAGGGTTTCAGATAGGCCTACGGCCACACGTGCAACTAGCCGTGCCCCCCTCCCTAGCAGCATTTGCACTGCCGCGACGGATCTCCTTGTGACTTTTAACCTCACCGCTCAAAGCGCAGGTCCAGCAAATGACAAAGTAGATACCACCGCAAATACAAGACAGCCATTCACCACACGCGGCACAGTTAGACTGCTCGGATTCGCCTTCGTTTCCTTTCGTGGTAGCATGAGCCCCATTCTTGGTATGAACGGAGCACTTGTCGCCGTCTGACTTCGCGTTCATAGCGGGAACTGGCAGTCGGGGGGAGTTTCTAAGAATCCCGGCAGGCGGGGGAGGGACTGTAATAGGCTTCTGCGACATTGTGGGTGTTTCGGTACAATATCCGCCGCTGGCCACAAGAATGGTTTGTTGTTTGACGAGTCCTAGCTGCAATGAGGTTGAAATCAAGAACCGATGAATTGAGAACGCCCGATTTGAACGATGCCGAGCTCTACAGAGTAGTTAGTAAAATGCCAATTTTAATACAAAAGTACAATCAATATTCCCATTATATTGTTTTTCTTTTAACCTACCGGAGGGTAATGAATATCGCGGGTTTGAAATACCTTGACCGTTTGTTCGATGTTCGATGTTCTGTGTTCTGCGCGACTGTGTTGGTGTTGTTGCAACAGCTGCACCCTCTTCGTGATTCGATTACGTACTCGAAATCCTTGGGGTAATGACAGGAGATGTTCCGACCACTTGGGAAGGGATTTCCCTATGACCTGGACCAGACGTCGATTTTGATTTTCTTCGGCTTGGGTTAAGGAGGCTTCTTCAGTTGGAAATTGCAGAAAGGGATATCTGCTTGAGGCATTCGATTTTCGAGGTAGAGTAAAGCTAAGAGTAGAGAATCGCGATCGGACCGATGGTATGATGAAGGAGCTGCGGTGTTGGTTTAGGACTTTTCTTTCTTGCTTGAAGTCGGAGATCAACGAAAATATGTTTTCCTAGGCTGTAGTAAGCTGCGAAATTTGGACACTGAAGTAATGTTGGATCTGGTTATAATTATGGGGTGCAGTGAAAACCTGGGGAAGCTAGTCCTTGCTTGGTGGGCTTCGGGGAATATTTATAGGAACCCAGGTCACACACTACATGTACGAACCAAACTTACAAACCAAATTTCAAAGGAATGGGAAGGATATTATTGCAAGCCCTGCTTACTATCCGCTTGGAGACGCTCACTTCATCTGATGAAAGATGCCTGCATGTGCACAGCATGAGCATAGAAGCTCTTTCCTATGCGCTTTTTAGGAAACTAGTTGCTCTTCTTTAGAAGCTCTCGACAATGTGCACCCCCACAATGACTAAAGAAGCTGGTGTTTTAAAGACCACTCCCCAGATCATTTTTTTCTCGTCCGAAGAGCTCAGCGGGTGCCTTCAACAGGTTTCAGTTTATTTCTCTTCATTTCAATCTCAGGTGATAGGCAGAAAGGTTCCTTCCGTGGAAAGAATATTCCCCTCACAACAAGTAGGATTGTCTGCATGAGGCTTTACCTGAAGATGGACCGAATTCGAAAACCTTTCTTCGCCTTCGCATTGGAAATTCCGGTGCCAAGTCATCAATGCTCGTGTGGGATGCAGGCGAAACGGAAGTCCCGCCTAACTAATGCTGCCGAACGGCACCTGGCCGCTCGAATCGACGAATCCTGGCAACCGGCAACCTTGCTTGAAGCGTTTGCGGGGTGCCGAAACGAACCGAACCCCCTTGAAGTCAAAAATACCGCCCCCACATTCCCCAAAATCTCAAAAACTTTTCGAATTTGGGGTAGGAAAATTATGCATCGGATGTGGGATGAGGGAGGTGCATATGCATGGAGTCGCGGTTTAAAGGTCACGAGGGCGGGCCGCGGATGGTGCTAGCCATTCGGCGGTGATGTGTCGCAACGCGACTGGTGTTGGACGCTCGTTTCACTAGGTTCTTGTGAACACATGGATAAGTCTTCGAGTAACTTCTCAATGTTTGTGGGTCGAGCACGGACATGTTAAGTGCTTTGGTCTACATGTCGAGACAAAACTTGATTCGATTTAGCAAATGATGTCCTACGATAGAGTTGCAGAGAGGGAATTTAACGATGGAATGTTAAATGCCTCAGAAACTTGAGTGTTTTTTGACGTTCAGGGTTGATCTTGAAACAAGATACCAAGATATTGCAATATTGGATCAAGGTTACGAAAGTCGTCCGAGATAGAAGCTAACTTGTCAGAACCAAAGGCATAGGAAAAGTTGATTGAGTTCAATGTTCGGGATCGAATAGCTTAATGGGTCGGTCGTTGCAGTTGGCCTCGAAGTTTTGTAAGCGGATGCCGACATGTCCCGGCCACAACCGGTGGCAACACAAAACCCCCTTCTTCTGTCGTTCCAATGTTACACAAGCTGGGATTCTCGGCTGGATTCGTTGAATTGGCCTCGGCAAGCTAACCGTCAAGAACGAGTCCGGTCCACGCTGAGACCACGCTACATGTATGCACTTTGGGTAGGCCACGCGCCTAAATGCACTTTGGGTGCCTTCTGGGTGAGAGAGGTCTTCGAGAACCCCGATAAAATCTCTTTTGCCGACTATTTATCCTCTTGTAGTAGTCATAGTCTGAGGCGTTACGAGGCTGTCTCGAGGCGGACAGTCCTTCTACGATTTCATATGATCATTATATCTCAACATAATTCTACTAACCATCAGCCTCAAGGTTACAGGTTTAATATAAGTAGAATACATCAAAATGCAAAATAGAAATGCCATGTGACCATTCAGATGATACTATTTGCAAAGACTAATTCGTCAGCTGTGACGAGCAACGAATTCTTTCTGCGAGATCCAGCTTAAGTTAATACCAGTACCAGCACAAGCTGAAGAGTCTGTTGACGAGACAAGGTACCGGTGGCTCAACACGCACGCAGGTCTCGGATGACTAATTCTAAGGTTTCTTGTTTGGGGATAGGTCTGACGTGGGATAGTGCCCTGTCGATATGTTGTGGTAAGGAATAGCGAAGTTCCATATATGTAGTTTTTAAAACTGCTGTTGTGGGATTCCGAAGGATCGAGTAGCTAACTAAAGGCGCGCAGCCACCCACTTTTACGTATTAACGTATTCAGATAACTCCTTCTCATCAGAGAGACACCGCGTCTTATGTTACGCAATCGCTCCGAACTGAAGTTGCCACAAACTTAAAATTGGTAGTGATATTATGAATAGTGCGCCAAGGGATATCACGATCACGATAGACGATATGAAACATCGTATTAAGCGACTCGGACATAGCGACGTACGTACACAGGATTTTATTCCTAGTAACTCGCTGTGGAGTTATGAATGATTGCTCAAACTAACTAAACGCAGCTTTGAAGGAGATCTCTTCCAAATTTAGATGGTAAACTAACTAGCAGATTTAGGGCTACCTAAATCATACAACGAATCCATGAGTATTCTGATATCTATTCCTAAATTGCCTAACTAGACTAAAATAACATGCTTAAAGTTGTCCCTACATACAAAAGAAATAGTGAATCTTAGCGAAAGTGAGAGAAAATAAAGTATAAAACCATCTCTGGCCAGTCAGGATTCTAGAACTCATACAGAATATCTTATCTATCAAGGAAAACTGCAAACTCAAAAATCGCGCTCAGTCTGGTTGGCTTAGATATGGAAGAAATGATACGAAGGAAGTCGAGAGAGATCTGATGACCTTTAGATATGTATACATTAGATATTTCTTTTAAGCCAAATGATGATGTCCGGGTGTTCCAGCGAGCCACTCTGTCCAGTTTTCCCGAATGAAGATGGTAATGACATTATCTCTACACCGGGTATGAGTTTGTCTCGTGGAGAGTTCGAGATTTAGAAATGCCTCGAGATCCTGGAGCGACACAATCTTGACATTATACTCATGTATGATAATATGATTATCTGTAAAACTGACTGGCGGGTCGAACATGGCATCCAGCCAATACCGGAAGTCTCCTGCACTAAAGTTCCCGATCGCGAAATTGAAGTCCACTTGGCGGTTTATGGCAAACTCGATATCGCGTGAAACGGAAAGTGTTACGGTAGGTCTATTGTCTTGTACATATCCGTAACCTTGCGCCCCACTCTGGATAGTGGGTTGTGGCGAGGGTTGAGAGCTAGAGAGCGGTTGTGGGGATGAGGATGGAAGTTGGTCATATATCTGAGCACGATTAAGGAAATCTTCGTATCTACCCCAGCTGCGTTCGTGGTATATCGATTCCATTTCCTGGAGCTCTTTGGCTCTTCGTGAGACAAGATGTTTTTCGAGGTCGCGAAGGAACTTCGTAATTGGTTCCCCGAGACTCAGAGACTGTAGGGTAGATATAGTCTCAGCGTAGTCGAAGTCTGTATATCATCCATATGGTTAGAACTGTTCTTTTTCAGCTTAAATGGCACATAAGAATCACTTACGTCCTTCCGGGATATGATGGTCCCAGTGCGGGAAGCAATACAGAAACAACGTAGGCCAGTCTCTGGACCTGATGGCGCCATCTGGAGTGCTCCCTCCAAAATGAACTCTCCCCAAATGTTCCCTTTCTGGTATGTTAACTACTATGTTCGAATGCGATCTAGGCCTACAGGACATATTTACCTAAGACCTGGCATGTCTTTTCTGTGGATTAAGAGACAGGTTAAATATTTCTCAGGGTCCCCTTTAGCAAATGGACATGCTAACATCCCTAAGAAAGGACTTTGATCCTTTGACTTCTTTGATTTTCCTTTCTTCGCGGTGGGGAAAGCTCTTTCCTTAACGCGCTCACTGACAGGCTGGCGTTTTTGGATATCAGGAACTCCTGTAGGCACATTCAAAGCCTCCGAGCCTTCCGATAACTCTTCCATTTTGATCAATCCAGCTTCAACCGCCTTACAGATATTCTTTGCAACATTTCTCGCGAATCGTGTGGAAATGCTCGACTTTCTCCTTCGAGTAGGTGAAATAGGTTCGCCGTTGTTCTCAGTAGCTTTACTAACTTGCGCTGTGTTAATTGTTTGCTTTCTTGCTTTTTGAAGAAGTTTGTGAATGGTAGTCTGTTCGTCGTCCGCTGAGTTGAAGTCGGAAAGTTCAAACTCACTTGGAGTGGAGGTCAAAGAAGCAAGAGATAGTCGTGATTCTCTACCAGAGGCTGGCGTGTCAATCCTAAGGTGCGGAACCGGTGAGAGTGATCCAGTAGAATATCGGTGAACGTTACCGGGAAGTCTTTGCTCGCTGAGACTCGAATTCCTACTTCTTTTAGTGCGTGCTACGCCGCATGCAAGAAGATGGACATCCAGTTCCTTACGGCCTTCGAATCCATCACCACACATCCTACAGTTATAATTGTAGTTTGTTGGATGGGTATGTCGGCCTTTATGAGCAGTGGTGAAATGAGTAAAAAGTCCGGCTTGTTCGATGAAAGCAGCTTGGCAGCAACAGCATTCAAAAGTCTCTATAGGCTCCCTCATGACTTTAATCGACGAATTATGTAAAACAAGTCTGGAAGGCTCCGAAGTCGAAAGCACCATTGCGGCCGACCCTGGCAAACTCTGAGATGTGTGAGTTGGTGGAGTAAGAGGTGTTTGGTTTACACTTCTCGGGACATATGTAGTTGGAGAAGTAAACAGTTTTGGCGGACTGCCTCTGGTGATGAGGGGGTGTCTTGTGGGTAGATTTCGTCGACTGCCTACTAGCGCAGCCCCCTCAAAGCGAAACGCTTGATCCTGTTCGTCTTGTTCCATTGGACTTCCTTGTGTAGGACTAAGTGAATCGTTCATTTTAAGTTTCCGTAGGACTCGAATTTCTTCGGGTAAACCTCCTGATAGCGCCGAAGGATTTACAACAAGCCCATCGGTTTCCATAACCTGGGTTGGCCAAGATGGCAGTGGCATCCCTCGATGGACAACTTGGGGAGAGGAATTCATCCATCGGCTGCCCGCGAAATGCTTGTTTCCTGGCCTAATTCAAGTTAGCTAGCTGTTAAGTTTGTTTTCGTCATAATTACTAAGAAAAAGAGATACTCACGGAGAAAGAGTAACGTCAGGCACGCCAGTGCTTGAGTGATCCATAGTAGTTGGGGAATTAGTTTTTATATGTACTTGCGGTGTCCTTGGGCGACTTGTGTCAACCGTAACGCCTTCTCGAGGGTCGAACATGGCCCTAGAGTCTTGATCATGATCGGACAGACTTGACATATTTGTAAATGAAGGATAGAAGAATGTAGTAGAGTGTTTGTAGTACTTTATGAATAGGAGATATAGTACTTGGAAACAAGGCAGGGGTTACTAAAATAGCCGGATATAAAATAGAAATAGTAATAGAAGGAAACAGGAATCAAAGCGGTCTATAACCTTGGGTGGATAGAAAGTTCTAGGTGTAACTGAAGCGCTATGTTGCTTTTCAAATATACGAAGCTAATGGTTGGTGGGCCTTGCTCGAGGGAGGGTCAAGAAATGCAGGGGTTGTAAAGGTACTTGATAATAGATGCTGCTGCTAAAAAGTAAGCGATTCAAAAACGAAATATTTTAACAGCTTGAAAAAAAAGTTAGGAGATGGAATCGGTGGACAATAGCCGATGTCTTAATTGCTTGAAACGTTATTGATATGGGTCTGTGGAAACGTGAGCAGTATTTGAGGCCAGACGCCGGGCCATTTATCTACGTTTGCTCCCTGACTGGGATCCTGTCGCCGTCACAGAATTAAATCCGACATGGCGGCCCTTTTTTTTGTCCTGGGGAAGAATCGGGGCACACTGACGTCTTGGTTTGGCATTGTTCGGGCACAAAGTAGTATAACTGAAGATAGTATATCTGTGTACCCGAAAAAATCAAGATGTAGAAAACTGTCCTTGCCGCTTTTGATGCTTGTCAACCGGGGAGTATAGAATTCTAGAGTGAATAGTGGAATATTACTAACAGCCATCGTTCGGGGGCTCTGCAGAGTCATAGCTAGAGTACCACGGTTTAGCGTACCGCGGACGGGCTATTGTTCGGTTGCTGTCCCACGTAGGCATTTACGTACTGTCCATACATCGCTGCTAAAATCTATAGGATTTTTCCCTGCCGTATGAGCAACACATTTTCCAAGAGCGGACATGCAGGGCCTCTTTTGTTGACTGTATTTAACTGTGCTGCGACGATGTGGAGAGGATTTGAAGTTTTCTTTCGCCATAGAGTCGTTCGGAAGGCGAACGCAAGGCGTAGTCTCTTCTTCTCCTAGGATGTGGTAAGCAATCCGAGGTATGGTGGTAGTGGGCCAAGTGACCATTGGAGTCAACCGCCAGCTTAAGCTGGTGCTGATTGAGAAAGGCAGAATAATAAGCAATTCCAAAGCGCGCGCGGGCCGGTACCGCTGGACTGGGAACTGATACGTGTATAATTTAATTGATTTAGTATTTCGTCTGAAGATCTCCGTACCTGCATCCTTGAGTAGATTGTTTGTATCCTCAAAGGAAGAATGAGTTGGACCAACCCATGGGACTGAGAACTTCGGAGTCATTGGTTCGAATTCTCAGCGGGTTAAACCTGAGAACCGACATCATCAATAGCTTAGCAAGCGAGGTATCGTATGAAACGGTTGTTTTATTGGCACACAAGTGTTTGGCATATTGGGTCCCAAGTCTTTGCAGATTAAGAATAGTCACCACAGAATGTTCCAACGCGTTATTGTATGTGAATGCGTCTTCCCGAAACTGCGCTCTCACATGCAGGTGGCCAGAGGTTAAGGGCGTATACGCGAATGAGGTAAGCTAATTGGGTGGATTATTTTACTATCAAAGAAAAGAAATATCTACATCTGGTTGCTCTCAGTACCTATACTCCCTGGCAGAAGAAGTCTTTTGACCACCTCTTAGTCATTAACACGTGCGCATGCGTAAGAGTGACTAGATGGTTTTCATACTATCGTGCCTCGACTAGACTCCTGGGCTGAATCAAAGGAGAAGGATCCTCGAATATAGCCCGAGCATTCTGAATTTGACATTGATGTGTTTTCAGCCTTAATAGTCAGCCCGGGCCTATCGATTCGGGCAGTTTGTTGCAATTTTCAAGTTCGACCAGTCCGACGCGACTCTGCGCAAATGAAGCTCAATCCACGTTTTCAAGGCCGACTCTAGAAGAATTTCGCCCACCAGAATCCAACGGACAGTATGACATAAGTTGAGGCTGACAATGTATTTTGGGGCGTTGGTGTACCAAAGGAGTAAACTCTGGCTTTTACTATGCCATTCGCAGAGACCAAGGATTCTTCTGTTGGAGACTAGCGTGAATATGTGTTGGTGTAACCTTCCCTGATTAAGGCACGGGCCAAGACTCCTCAGAACCCAAACTCAGATGTTCATCTGGATACGAGGGATCATGATGGACGCCAATATTAACCTAGACAAGGTGTAACGAGTCGCTTGACGAAAGTTTTCACGGAAAAACCGATCTATAGGTCTTCGGACTCGGTTGTGGTTAACATGGTTATGGAACTTATAGCTTATAATTTGGGTCGAAGCTCAAGGATGAAACCGCGTATTGAGCAAACCATGCATGCAGATATGAACAGCCAACCGATTCGAAATCAGATCCTTACGTATACATATACGGGATCAATAAACTATCGCGATATCTGATGTCGCTGGAGAAATATAGCTCAACCGTTGTGTCAGACCCCAGAGCGTTTCCGCGAAACAGTAAACTTAAGATCCTTTCTTTTGAATTCAGCTCAGAAGAACTTATCCTCCGAACTTTCGACGTCGGTAACCCCGTGGTAGTCTTACACCGCGACCTCGGCTGACCCTAGGCTAGCTGTGACAAAAGTGCACGTCGAGATAGTTGCGACATTGCAGAGAACAGTCAACCGGGTGATCCGTCGCCCGTGGCCGCATGGTGGGAACATTCAACTGCATGCCAAGATTTTTTATCAGCACCATACATCGTTCAGCCAAGCAGTTTATGAGGGTATATTAAACTTGAGAAATATCAGATATTGTCGAGATTTCTGCAACTTCACAATTTCGGAGTAGACTTCGATGCTCGGGTTCAAATCTTATAGCTTACCCTTCAAACCCTGCTGCCAACCGCCATACATTTTAACAGTAATGTAAGTGCTAGCTAGTTTGTGCAGCAAAACGACGTCGTTGCGACTATTTCTGCAACATGCAGTTGGTATCGTATCATTTTGCAATTTTGAAAGACCTAGATCCTCCACTGCCACACTGATAGGGAACAAAACCGCAAAGTGTGGGGTTGGCTAGAGTTTTGAGCGAGTGAAGGTGCATACAATGGATTAGATATCGGTATTTCGCAGTCAAGAGATATGCCCGTACTTCGGCCGGTGACATTGCATTGTGGGTACCTGTTGCAAGTTGGGGCTTGCGGGATATTGATTCTAAAAGACATACCAACTGATACTTACCTTATTGGGCATTATGGATCAGGAAATCGAGTTTTCTACGTGAATCAGGGTTGTTTCGGTAGTATTTCGGCTGGAATTGTGCTACAGAAGAATACGTGGATGTGCAATGACACGGGCGACTTTGCTGCGCCGAGAGTCTCGTACTCCGCAAACATTTAGTATCAACACAAACAAGTCGTAGACGCCTGCAACCGATTCCTCCTATATCAGAAAACCACTTATCCATGAATCTGGGATATCCTTGTTTCATTCAATCTATAAATGATATCTGACGGGGATTTGAGTGTTTTGATCGAGGGCTGTACCCGCGAAACGTCATCGTCTGGCCCTGAGTTGGCGCTTGTGCCGCACTTGTACCCGAGCGGCACAAAGATAAAACAATCATGATTTCTTATTACTGATTTATCCTGCATATCGCGGCCCATAAAATTTGGACAAAGACGAGGATTCGAGTGGCCTCAGAGCACTGCCATTTCACGGCAGAACTAAGCAATTGGCTCGCGATTCGGTACTCGTAACTGTCTAGAATTAATTAATCCTATTTGTTCAGCTCTATGCATCGCCCTTCGAGAACTCAAGAGGAAAAGAGTTGGTATTTGTAATTTTATAGCGGCGATGTGCCAACGGCCTAGTTTTAACGCCCTATTAGGCTTGACTCGTAAATTTGGGTAAGATTCGAGCTTATGAGCGTTTAGTCTGATTTTCAGGGTATTTTGATTTGTGAATCACATGCATGGACAATGGCTATTGTGCCGCTATCTCGACCGCGACCGCGGGGCTACGCTGCCTCTAAAGTGTCGTGCACTGACGGGTGTGAATAGGCCCATTCTGGGTACTGCTAGGTAGTTTGAGGCAAAGCTATTATCCATAATCGTGACCGTATACACGAGTACGCACATACACCAAAATATTGTCTTCTTTTAACTCGTTTCTAGATGTCATACCTTGGAACTTGTTGGTAACCATATTTTTCAATACCCAGGTATTAAAACTTAAAACCAAATTATTGGTCTTTTATGCCTTCCGCGGATCTGGTTCTGCTACGATATTGACCGCCTGGGGAAAACGCATCTCGTTGTACAATATGCCAGCAAAGTAGTTTAAAATGAAGACTGCTCTAGATTTTTACTTCATACCCCGCTATTCTAATAGCTGAACTCATAAAGGTACACGAAATTGGATATATCGATATCAGAAGCCAACTAATTGCAATGTACGTAGTAAATCGACCAAATCCAACGGCTCAACACTTCATTCAATTTAGTCTTGGTCCCCGAATTAGGCGCGCTCAATTATGTAACTATAGTTATGAAGCTGATCTTTCAGTTATATTGAGGAATCAAATCTTTGAGAAGATTCCTCTTGAGCCGGAGTCCAGGGCAGCCCATCTGAATCTCTACGCAGCCACCCGTCCGGAGCTAGACCGGTTGAGATGCCTAGTTACGATCTGCGCAGAACGTTGGGACCCCGATAGTAAAACTATCCTTTTGGGCTTCGAGGCCACTTGTTTCATGATCAACACCTCCTCACCTCGGCCTTCTCTAGTTTCCTATCAACACTTCAACTCCTGGCAGCGGCGACTTCCCGATTCCCGTCACAAAGTTTACCTGCCTAATCCTAGGCTCTTGAAAATATCTTTCCCCTAGGATCGGTAAAGATCTATGCCAACGTGAAACGAGCCCGCTGCTAAAATGGCCGTCTTTCGCCAATCCGCAGCCAGGCGACGTTGGTTGGGCACCTTCATTCTTACCGTGACTGGACTGCTGCCCACGATTGGGCATCTTTCGCAATTCTATCAATGGATGCACTCTTCACCACGTTGTACTTCGCGGTCTCTGTATTCATGAGTGTTTACTACTTCGCAATGGCCGATTACCTCGAAGAGCACGCTGTTGGAAAGGAACGTCTTTCGACAGTCATCGGGCTGTTAAAGGCTAAAGCTTGCGTTGTAAGGAAACCTTGTATCGACTAGATTCAGGCGATAGTAACGTTTGATAACGGATCCAACTCTTGCAGACTGGAGACAACTTTACTACTTCACAGAAGATATAGAACTTGGCGAAATTCCGGTTCGTGAGCGCAATGCGGATATGTGAGTTTGCATTTTAACTTTGGACTGATATACACTATAATACAGCCGATATTTTCACTATTCTTTCTCAGAAAAGCTTTTCACGAGGACTGAAAAAACGGCGTGTGTATGCTCGTATTACTTGACTTTAAAGAAGCCTGGGCTTGGTGGTCTTAATTTACAATCCAACTGAACTATGTCCAATCCAAAAAATGCTCACCATAAACAATCTGAAAATGCTATGATATTATCCAGCAGACTCCCCAATTAAACCAAAGAATCCAAAAAAAAACTTCCTGTACATGCTTACAAAGACTACCTCATTCCCAATGGGTATCTTACGGTACGTTGATATGCTATCCGTCTACAAATCCGCCTCATCTTCATCAGGCAACAATCGAGTCCTTTCATTGACGTTCGCATGCCTTGTCCTTCCTCCCCAAGAGTTATCGGCCTCGTGAATATATGAATCATCCTCATCTTCATGGTCCGCAAATAGAGCGGCATCGGCTTCTTCTTGCTTTTTTCTCCTCTCGAATATTATGGCCATAACAAGCAAACTTCCTTGTAGTACTCCTGTCACACAGTATACTAGCCAGCTGCTCCAATCAGTTCCTTCCCTTGTGGCCAAAGATATCGCCCAGACGAATGACCCAGGAGTTTGAATGCACATCATTGGGATGCTTAAGCTTCCAACTGCTTTTAATTTATAAGTTGTGAAGATCTGGGGTATATACTGAATGCTGGCAAGTACGGTGGATTGAATTCCAAGGAAGGAGGTCCAATTTAGTATTGCCGGAGAGGCCGTTCTATAAAGGTAGACGGATACCGCAAGGATAATTATAAGGTGAATAAACGATAGCAATGAGATTGTTATTGCGGTGGTAGCACTGGGGTTTTTGTGATGGTGAGAGTCTGTCGACATATTATCCGAGGTTGGCAGCACTGGCGTCGCAAAGGGGAAGTAAATTAGGAATAAAAGGAGTCTATAGGAGATATAACGTTAGTGAACACTCCTGAAAGCATATAATCACATACAAGGCGCGATATTACATGATCATGAAGCAAGACCATTGTGTCGTAACCTGTAATATACCCAACATGCCTGCGAAACACTGGAAGGGGCCCAGATCAGTCGCGCAGCATCCGACCACACCCCATCCTAACAGCCAGATATTTGCTAATGCGCATGTTCCGGAGGTCACTCCAAGTAGTAAAAAGAGCGGCGATATCCCTTCGGAGGTTCGACGTGTTATAATACGATGGTGCTGGGGTAGGTATGATACCAGGATCCCAAGCAGGAGGCCGACGGAGATGGTAAGGTTGGAGAATGAAGGGTTAGTGAGTAATGGCGTCGAGCAGTCCGTAGACGGCATTTGCGAGAGAGGCGATATTGAGAGCACCATTTTGGATTATCGCAGACAACAGTGATGCCCTTGTTTGGTTGTTTTTCTTGTGATCGCGGAATGGTCCGAGGAAGTGGACCAAGGAGGTTTCGGTGCTGCGTCGCGAACTGGAGCCAAATCACATCCTCTTGCGTTAGTGCCAAGACTGCTCTAATCACAACACATAAGCAGAATACCACAGCCTTCTCCAACCCCCTTGACGCCTCCTAGCTGTCTAAGCTCCTGGGCCTAGAATACTTTGTTTCTCTTGCATAATACTAGTTGAACTATTAATGCTGACATCTAAAGAATTCTCATAGTATATTTACGAGAAGCGGACATCGAATATGTATATATCAGGACCATCGTCCGCCGCCAATTTGCTCGTGGATAGGGCGAGCTGAGTGTGATAGCTTTTAACAGCAGTTTCTGACCTTTCAATTCATAAATTAACTATAAAATGGGTTACCTGGACTATCTCACCTCTGAGCTCCAAAGGGAGATAGGCATAGTCTTTAAGTGTCTGTCTAACTTGTAGAATTGTTTACGAAGTGGCTACGACAGTATTTTACGAAACTGTCAAGATAAAGTCATTTCGGGCGAATATACTCAATTCGAGGAAGAGATTGCAGGAGAGAAGTATCAGCGGAATTATCGGCAATTCATCCCCGAAAGTCATCAAGAAAAACAACCACGTAACAAATCGTTCGCATGTATAAGAAATTCAAGGGTGATACTGTGCGAACCAGTAAGTGGTGGCCAGTAGTCGACTTTAATAGTACGAACTAGTGTTTTGCCTTTTGACTCGGAGCTTCAACGTTTGGCAACTCGTCTGATGAGAAGACGCCAGACCACCTTAGACTTGCTCTCTAGGATAGGAAACATTCTTGAAAAGAACCAATTTCGCACCCTATTGTAAGCGGAACTTGTAGGCTATGTATATATCTTGTAATGACGAATCGATTCACAATATACTCCCAGCATCCTCCATCGAGAACCACTACAACATTCCTTTGAATCCCTATTTCAGATATAGCACAATTTACATGCCCTAGGATTTATAGTGTCCGAGTATCACCTGATCGATCAATATTTCGTTCCCTACCTTCTCCAGCAACCTAAGCTCACCACCCTTAGTCTTCAGTGTGAGGACATTTGAGAGGATGTAGATCTTAGTTCCTTAGTATCTTTGTTCGTTTGTCTTTCAGACACTTTGGTCAGGGAAATTCAATAGCGAATATTAATGGAAAGGTCACCGCAGCAATATTCAACATGAGGAGACTAGAGCAGCTTTTCTAGATGCCACATCAACTAAAGCTAGACACCGAAGACCTGACGGCCCCAAACAAAGATCCTGGGTAGGATATAGGGTAGTTACAATTGTATGTAGGATATGAGAACAATCCGTTCATCGATGGCCCCTTTGAATTCAGCTCTATTCGTGGGATTAGTAGATATTCCTTTAAGTGTAGTCGTCCTGGTGATATGAAATCCAGCGCCGAAATCGATTCTAGAAGAGTACCCAAGGGTAGGCGGGGATAGTATAGTATAAATCTGAGACTTCTAAACCTCCTTAATGTTCGTGAGATAATCAACGTTCCTTGAGTAGATCCATTTAAGAATAAAATCTTCCTAGAACTCCACAACATGATAAGTCCAGAACAAATCGCGGCGATTGAGCCATGGAGACGGGTAATAGCGCACCTCTATACTCGTCCTCAAAGGAAGAACTTTACTTGCGTACTCGGCCTGGCATTTTCCGCAGCTTATTTTTCGTCGACTGGATGTCCAAAAAACAATCCCGGCCACTGCAAGTAAAAAATCAACGTTCGCAGACACTTTTATTTTTCTTACGTAAACATCCACTGCGACTATGTACTCCCCCCGATCAGACTCAATTTCGAAGATAGTTTTAGTAGCAGTGCTGGATAAACGGCCGAGAACTGTAGGGCTTTGTTGAGGTGAATCGGGCTCTTTCCCATAACTAAGACAGATTCCAGTAATATGATATCCGTAGTGGTTATCTTGAATATAGCATTCCAGATATTTGCAATTCGCGAGGGGGGCGGTGGAAATAAAGTATCCTAGGTGATGTTTGTCGTTCAGTAGCATGTCCTTTGGACATGGCCCATCGATTGCTTCATTCCATAGGCGAAGTTGCGGGTTTGATGGACTTTTTCGCGCTATTGCTTCCGATTCAACAGTGGGCGGGTTCCTCCGCCATGAACTTATCGTACCAAGCGCTAGAAGTTGAAATAGTGGAATATTCGACAAAGACTTTTATTAGGCTTGAAGTTATTATCATGACAAAGTACACAAGGCAAGGGGATTCTCGGCATTACGTACCCCATTAAAACCTGCGAAAATGCCCACAATTTCTTTATCTTTGCTAGCATCTAAAGTACGGTTCTGGGGTGTATGAGGCAGGCCTGGAATTATAAAGCGAAAAGCCACGCCTCGGCTCGTGTGTACCTATATACACGTTCGAGGTTAGATGGTATCAAAGTATAAAGGTTGTAGTCCTGACCGGTATCACGGGTTGCGAGGTAACTTACGGATATTCCTACGGGCAAAGAGTCTTCTCCTCCAATAAAAAGCTCAAATGATATGATAGCCTCATCTTTCTCAATTGCTGCGTCAGTTGAAAATTCAGTCTTTGTACCCATCATCAAAGGCGCATCTCTGCCTTCGACAAAAACCCCTATCCCACAAATTTCTAGACGACTTCCTAGCCAACAGGTGAACCGAACGACATTTTGTTCCGCGAATACAATGTGCTCTAAAGATGCGGGCTCGTATCGCGCCCGTTCTATAATATAACTTAAATGACCACAAAATGAGCTGTGGTCTATTTCTATCCTGTATTTCGAGAATGTAGGGGGGATGGTTGGCGACCATGAGTACCGCTGAACAAACCATTCTCGTCGATCGAGATCTCCGCCGTTGATAAAATTCGGACTGTAAATGCACAGGCTCGTAATCTCTGAGAGCTAGAATTTAAGACCTTTATTAGCATAATGCGGTCAGAATATCGATATTTATACTTTCCGTGGATTCCTTACTCCGACTGTGACGGCGACTTTCGTAATTTCGATACCCTCTGACCTGGTCCTGAGCATCTTGCGGCTGACATACACGTCATCGAAGTTTTCGAATACATAGTCGACCCCCATCGGTACAACCAGAATACTGCGGATGCCGTATTTAGATGTCGCTACACACATTAATCGTGTCCCAGCAGTCGGCGTATGTAATTGAACATATTCTTCGTCTTGAGTGTTGATTAAGCCCAACCTTTCTTCTCCAGGGAGAAATCGGAATCCACTGGCGAATCTTAGTTTACCTGCACCGGTATATGAAACGAACATGCCTGTGGTTGTAAAACGCTCTATTTTTCCATCAGCTTGGACTTTCACTCCATCTGACACATTTATATCGATTGGCCGTTGTGGTAAACTTTGGCAAACCAGGGCTTGATCCCGATCAACATAATATTCAAATTGCCTAGCGGGGTTCTCTGGATCCAAGTCGTATATGTTGGCTTCGTCGCAATTTGCCGTATCACGTAACTTATGCACGAGATTCGCAAAGAGGTCCCATCTTCTTTTCAAATTTGCGGCGGTTCTGTGATTTTCGGATATTATTTTCTTTGTGAAAAGATATTTTGCCCGCCAGGTAGTCTCCGCGAGAGTTGTCATGAAGTGGGGCTGTACTAGGAAGCCTAGTTCCGCTCCGAGATTGAATTGTGATTTCCAAACAAAGTCGGGGACCTGCAATGTTTTAATCGATTTCATTTTACTAAGGGTTATAATATCGGTACCTGGTAGATAACAGAGCACTTTGTGCGTGAGCTCAAGAGGCAGAGGGAAAAGGTCCGGGATATTAATGTTGGCTCGTTCAGCCAGAATATCCTTGTGAATGGGAGGTTCTCGATAGTAAATATGAGGGGTAGCCACTTGAAGCTCCGAATATCCGATGTGATCAAGGCCATGGGGTTCAACATAGCTATAACTAGCACCAGGGCGAAATAGTCGATACGCAAGGGCTTCTTCAGGAAGAAGATGGTAGCCGTGAGGCCACACAAGATTGGCCCCATCATAAGGAGCCGCACTAAGGGCCCTATAAAGATAACACTGGTATAATGGAAGATCCGATTCTTTTACACCCAGCCTTACCGCGACTATTTTAAACAACCCCCAGCATTCGTTGTGCATTAGATAGCATGGCTTGCAGGGCATTCCTTCATCCGAGCATTGTTTTTCACGAGCTCTTCCTATTTGGTAGCTCGAATCGAGCGTAACCATCCCTGCGAGGGCGTTATCCCAAATTTCTAATTGCGGGTCAGCTATATTAAAAGCTGCCGCCGTGCCCTTCGAACCAACATATTCTGTTGTTATCCAGGCGGCTGGGCCTTCGTATGAGTGCCCGATTATTCTAGGATGAACTATTGGTTTTAAGATTAGTGCCGTTATTGTAATGGAACTGGTTGTAGATTTATAATCATAGATAAGGCCGATAATGATAGACTTACGAATACATAGCGGGCTTATTGGTCTATACCTGCTAGTTCGTAGGAATGCCCCGCATAGTACACATAAAACCTCCGAATTCATGTTCCACGTGTCTGATTTGTAGATTTATGGGTATGTATTTGCGTTTGTATACATAACGGTTGCCAATTCTGGAAGGAGATAAGGGGTAACTGTACTCGAATATCGGCCTACTATCGGCAAGAAATTTATATCAAGGCTTTTAATCACTTCCGTATGATTCCCGACCGGCACCGTTTCGGGGGATATTTGTTGTTCCCGGAACCAAAGATTATTCTGAGTAATTTCCCGGTGCTTCTCACTTGCCAGGATAACGATATAGCTCCGACGCCGGACAACACTCGAATTGTTTCTTACAAGATAAAAACATTCTCGATATGCCCCCCAAACCACTAATCTCATAGTCCGTTGATCGTAATCCTGCATCTCTGTGCTGAGCTGAGGTTTTCGTGCCTACTGCGCGGCCACCCATCCCTGCTTTGCCAGTGTATTCACAGTGCCATCCGCCATACCAAAATACGCGACCTCCGGTCTTCCCTTCCAGCCCCGAGTGCCTCCATAGAACAATCCATGCTCAACCACTCCGACAATGCCCTTTATCGCCTCGGCTAGGTCTTGAACCACATCTTCTCCTTCTGCTAAGGTGGGAAAGACCGCATCCAATAAGAAGTTGCCATTATCCGTAACACAAGGCCCCGCTTTCGCCTTTCCGCCAGGTCTTAGAACGACTTGCGTGGCCCCCAATGCGGTTAATTTCGCAGTAACATAAGGGTAAGATGAAGGTACAACTTCGATTGGAATCCCTGATGCCCAAGTGGTTGGTGTTAAAAGCGTCTTCGAAATCTTTCTGAAATCTGCAACCACAACGAATTTTTCCGCTTGTACGGCGACAATTTTTTCCTGGAATAAGCATGCCCCGCCGCCTTTAATGCAATTTAGTTGTCCATCAACCTCGTCTGCGCCGTCGAAGGCGACCGAAATGGTCTGCCCGGCTGGTAGAAGATCGATATCGAGGACCTGAAGGCCATACCGTAGTAGCAATTGTTTGGATTGAAAGCCTGTTGGGATGAATCTCGTGGATGAAATGAGAGATGGCTCAAGCTTTGCTATTGAGGCCACCACATGGACTATCGTGCTGCCAGACCCAATACCAATATATTTTGGTGGTGATTTAGGATAGTGTTCCTGAACGGCAGTTAAGGCTGCAAGCTGCTTGGCGGCAGCGACAAGCTCTTCTGATGTGGTAGCCATTGTCCGAAGATAGTTGCTGGAGGGGCTTGGATAACGATAGTGGGGCAGTCGTAATTGTGCCGCAAGCTGAGGTGTTTTGAATCTCGGAGGGTATCTGGTAGGCAGACGAGTAAGTATCTTCATGAAGCCATCCTTAAACAGCTCTAGCTACAATTCGGGTCGGGATTTTTTAGTAAGCCAATCGCAGCATCCAGGTTATCGACTGTGCAATGAAGTCATCATCAAGGGTTGAATTTAGCAGGCCGAAGTCGGAAAGAATCGAGCCTCCTCTGTTGTATTTTTCTTGAACAACGCAGTTATACAAAATTTAGAAAAGAAGATCTCACCTCGTGCGATCTCAAGTTTATGATACTGTCGACTGGTGAACGACTGCTTTTAGGAATTTTATTTACTTCTATATGTTGATTAGATTTTGATACAAGAAAAAATTGCGAAGTTTTGCAGCCCCCTTTTTAAGTTTTCAAGCTTCGGATTTTTCCGAGCCCATCCGAGATAGTTGTGCCCGTTGTTCATATCAAGTCTATATTAATCAGTTTGTCCCCATGTTGAGTAATCATACACTCAGCACAGTTTCGCAGCGGTGATCACTCTATTGGCTTTCGCCTTCCTCCATATGCATTTAGTCTCGCATAGTGCCTTGAATAATTAGGGATAACCGAATTAGTCAAATTTAGTATCCGTGAAATTTTTCAGTGTTGGAGGAGTATACGCGCTCCCTTTGTGACGTCTAGGTACGAGGCCAGACTATACTACTTGTTGGAATTTCTTCTGTGCCTATGAATCTCCAACCCATATAGCAGTCTCGTGGTTTTTGAGTTTTCCAGGGCCCCTTTCCGAAACAACCTCATCCATGCCTCTAATCCTATGTTCTTAACCTCGCAATCGTATTGTCCTACTATTTCCCTTCTCTCCCCGACCGGCGGTGTGCCTCCTTTTTCAACCGCTATCTCATCCATGACTCATATTTCCGATATCTATAGAGATCGGTACTCTCCATGTCTCCTCCAATATCAATCCCAGTTGCATTCCATGGTAGATAGCCTCGAATCAGGCTCACAGCTTGGCAGCTCATATTATCATACGTTCTGAATTCTCGCTCAACTTCAGTCTCCCCTCTGTCGTAAAAAATCGTGTAAAAGGAAGATTCCTCTAAAGCACGATCATCGAAAATTTGGCTCGGATTGGCTGTGCCTTCTAGCTCTCTGAATTCGCGCTCGGCTATCAGAGTTGCGATTTGATTACCAATGTATAGGAGCATGCGGGTAGGATCGCATTCTTTTTTGCGGACTATGTATTTATAGAGTTGTCAGCCAACTCTTGACTGTACTGCATTCGAAATCCAACATGGAGATTTTGGGGAATAGGGGAATAGGGCCCTAGGGAGGATGGGAGATTAACCAAAAAAATATGTAGGTGTGTAGTTCTCACCCGTCTGCTTGCTTGACTGCTTTCCGGCCTGTCTGTAGCTTATATATATAGACGCATGGTTTACGAGCTAATTCGTAGGCTACTAGCTCATTGTGCGCGAGGCAAGTGAAAAGAACTTTGATATTGTTTTTGTTATAAATTGGGGGGGGGGGGCGAGGCTCTCTAGGGACCGTCTACTAGGCTATACTTGCAACTGGGGAGCTAACGAGAAAACTAGTCCTAGATTATGACGCTATTTCTCCCTTCTCCATTCTCCCGGCCCTTTTCCAATCTACTCCATCAACCAAACTGCGTCGAATTTATTGCATAGCTACTGTTATATTCTATAGTGTACTTTATGACTTCAGCATATCGCTACTATCACTCATTATGGCTTAGGAAGTAAATTATAACGCCCATTAAAGCAAACTCCCTACCTGCCAGGAATTTTGATCTTGCGAAAAGGTTCTTCTATCCCTAGTTCATGATATTCCGTCTCCTATTAGAATTCATGAGCTGTTACTGCGGGAGTTATTATTTACACCATTCGATTAGGTGCTCAGATTATAAGTAGTCATTCGTATACCCGAAGGATGCGAGGGCTTAGATTTCGGTACTAGACAATGGATTTCCAAAAGGAGGCAACCAAAAAAGTAGTACAAAACAAAGAGCTGGAAACAAAGGTGAAGCCTGGCAGTTTGATAATAGTAGGATAATGCTACAGGATCTCGCAGACAACTATGATGGTAAGCAGTATTCTCCATATAAGGCGTTATGCCACTTACAAACTATCATAGAACCGATACCACTCTAATATTCTAGAGTAGAGTTACGATTCCCAAACATTCAATAGCTATCAGTTCAGTAGACCCAATCTCATATTTTCCAATGAGGTCTCCAAACCTCGCATATTTGTTTCATGGGGCGTAAGACCTTCTATAATCTTAATAACTTCCTTGAAACTGTCCGGGAACATTCTTGCTTGATTTGTAATTGCATTTTTGTGACCACTAATAACTATTCATTTGTCAGCTTACTCAATTACAGTTCTAGGACAATCTATAGCATGGTTGCGTACCATATCCAATTACTAGACCACGAATATGTTTTGTTTTGGTAGAACAGAGAGAAAGGCCCGTGCTACCTTTAAAGAATGTAAGCTTGATGCCACTCGTTCTGATTTGTTTTAGGGCTCATCTCTTGATCGTCTCGGTGATCTACTGAAATAGCAGTATGTGGTAAGTAGTTCACTAACACGTGCATGCTCTCAAAGCAACTAGCAAAGCTGAACAAAAATATGGTCCGTTATATGGGAGGAGCTAGTCAACATAGCTTAGGCATCACGTTCGTCGAAGAGGATAAGAAAGCCTAAGCTTATGTGAGAGATGGATGAGTGGTATTGTTGAGTTATATAGTCGAATTTCATGAGTGAGATGGGTGAGGTTTGAAAGATTTGGAACTGGCAGCCTTTTAACTACAGTCTCAATCGTATCTGCTGCAACACATCAAGGCCAGAGGACTGTTAACTAGAAACGACGACCTAGGCCCGGGAAGGAAGAGAAGGGAAGGAAAGGAAAGGAAGGGAGGGAGAGTGTTGAATGGGCCGTGCTTAAACATTTGGCATTCTATTTTCGAATTTGATCTTACCCTATAAATGTTACATGATACTAACCATCTGCAACCAGAACATTCTGACACGACGACCTGCCAAAGCAAATACCTACACTATCTCCCGCTGATATTCTAGCTTTAGCTCTAGCACATTTAAGCGCGGGAAGCCTTTAAATCTGTAAACTTTGCAGCGTGTAGACTTGCCCCTGGTCTAGAAGCTCACCAATGTAGAGGAGAGCTTCATAATCAAATTTAAGTCAGTGCAAGCCTCCACCTAAATTTTAAGGTGATAATGGTCCTTCAGTTCTAATAAATTTCTATCAGCGGCAATTAGATGGGTATAGAATTTCATAGCTAGATGGCTGGACTACATATTATCCCCAAGTTACGATGTTGACCCAAAAAGTACTGATTCTTGCAGTGTTCACTTCCTAGCACTAATAGAAAACCTATATATTATAATACGATATAGAATGTTGGATTTACGTGCATATTTTACGATAATATATCGTAGAAACGAATTCGAAACCAAAGTAGTTGTTGTATGAGATAAAAGCGCGTGAGCTAGTACGCCGACTGAGTCTGTGGTGCACATATGCCGGCATTCACATCTTCAGAATACTTACTTACACTGGCTATAACGTTCCCATGTGCGCAGTAGATTTGGATCCGAGACTGTGTGGGCCATGACATGCTTGGCATACTTGGCGAAGGATTATGGCCATCATTATTATAGAAGCGTTATAGACTACTGGAGACTTAGGCATTACTACTGTCAATACATTCTACTCTAGTCTTTGTCGTGTCTCTTGTCTCTGTTCGTTTCGAGCTTCCTGCCTTGCCTGGTGTGGAGTCTCAGACTGGTAAACGTAAAATCCAACATCAAAGTGTGTTGCCCACTTTCAGCCAATCAGAACTATCTGAATTTTTTGGTTATCCTCCACATCCCACCAACAATCGTATCGGAAGGCAGTGCCGCCATTACAGACCCCACATCGAGCTCGAGGGTCACAGCGATAGCGAGTCGCACTGTCATCCGTATGGCGGACGCGTCTAAACTGAGGTCTTCAGGTACATTCCTCACCTCACAGGTACTAATGTCGAGCCTCGTTCTAACAAATCTCTCTGTGGTAGACCTCATCGAGTTGTGGCATACAATACGGATTCCTCTCATTGTCGCTATCGGTATTCTATATATTACTGTGCGCCTAAGAAGTATCCTTTTATCTCGGAACCTCGTTCTTACGACCCCTCCGAGTCCCTCCAAGCTTGAGCCACAGCTCTGTGCAGAGCCTGATGGTACTGTCGTCCTTCCTGAAAAGTTCGAGGTCACTTCGCCCTCAAACAAAAGACGAAAGCTATCTCCCCCTAAACATGTGCCGAAACGGATAACGGGTAGTGAAGTGCGAAAGAAGAAGCCAGCGAAGCCAAATCAGGATACTCCACCAGCTGTTGAGGAAGAAGGCCCCTACTGGAACAGTAAATCGATACAAGTTTTTATATTCTACTCTTCTTTGACTGGATCCACTGCCAAATATGCCGAGAAGCTATCCAAGGACCTTTTCTCCGAACCACTACATGTCCCGAAACCGACTCCACCTTCAGTTGAGACTACTGAAACACAGCCTGCCGTCGAAAAAGCCACATTCCTCCCACCAATCGTCGAAAATCTCGATTACCTTGACCTAGACGACTACTTTATATCTCCGGCCACTGTCAAAGGACTTAACACTACGTCAGTGTATCTTCTACTAATCCCGACATACGAAATAACCTCTCCCGTGGACGCTTTCCTTGAGCATCTTTCCGAAACCCACCATGATTTCCGTATAGACACTCGCCCTCTCCGATCCCTTGCCGGATTCTCTGTATTTGGATTTGGCGATAAGGAAGGCTGGCCAACGGAGGAAGGTCGGGGTGGTGGCATATTCTGTGGTCAGGCGAAGGAAGCGGATAGATGGATGTCTAAACTCACCGGCGGAAAACGTGTATTCCCTATTGGTATGGGAGACGTTAAAGGTGACGCCATGGCCAGTATGGACGAATGGAGAAAGCACCTTGAAATCGCACTGAACGATCTAGCCACGGGCGAGACAATCCCGGAATCTACGGGCGTAGATAGCGAAGACGAGGAAGAAGTCGCTCAAGACGCATCTACCACAGAGCCTCTAGTTGATGTTGAGGACATCGGTAACTCTATTAGGTCCTCAAAATCTTCCAAATCTAAGAAGAAGTCTAGTGCACCGCTTGCCGTTGACTTTACTACCACCAATCCACGAACCTCCAAATTAAAAGAAATGGTTCCAACATCCTCTCCCACGCACTCCGCTCTTACAAAACAGGGCTACACGATCGTCGGTTCCCATTCTGGTGTCAAACTCTGTCGCTGGACCAAATCCGCCCTTCGCGGTCGAGGTTCTTGCTACAAGTATTCGTTCTACGGCATTAAATCCCATCTTTGCATGGAGACAACACCGTCTCTCTCCTGCAGCAACAAATGTGTTTTCTGCTGGCGACATGGCACGAACCCCGTCTCAACAACCTGGAACTGGGTCGTCGACCCTCCTGAGATGATTCTCTCAGGAGCAATGGAGGGACACTACAAGAAGATCAAAATTCTCAAGGGTGTGCCAGGTATACGGGCGGACCGATTCGCAGAAGCATTCAGAATCCGACATTGCGCTCTAAGCCTTGTCGGCGAACCAATATTTTATCCACACATAAACGAATTCCTATCAATGCTACATGCTCGTCATATATCTAGTTTCTTGGTCTGCAACGCGCAACATCCCGAGCAACTTGCACGATTGAAATATGTTACCCAGCTATACGTCAGCATTGATGCATCTAACAAGGAATCCCTGAGACGGATAGATAGGCCTTTACATCGTGACTTCTGGGAGAGGTTCATGAAATGCCTTGAAATCATCAAGGCGAAGAAGGATAGAATGCGAACAGTATATCGTCTCACCCTTGTCAAAGGCTTTAACATCGAAGATGAAGTCGAAGGCTACGCAGACCTCGTAGAGAAGGGTCTACCGGCGTTCGTAGAGATCAAGGGGGTTACATATTGTGGTACCTCAACATCAGTCGGTGCAGGGCTGTCGATGCAGAATGTTCCATTTTATGAGGAAGTCTGTGAGTTCGTTAAGCGACTTAATGAAGCATTACAGAAACGGGGATTAGGATATGGAATCGCCGCAGAGCATGCACATAGTTGTTGTATTCTGATTGCGAGTAATGATTATTTCATTGATGGTAGGTGGCATACTGTCATTGATTACCAAAAGTTCTTTGAATTGCTAGAAGAAGGGAAGGAATTTGGCCCATTGGATTATGTGGGACCCCCGACAGAGGAGTGGGCGGTTTGGGGGAACGGAGGTTTTAATGTGAGTATAGATCCCCGATGGTCTAACACAGAAACATGATTACTGATAATGAATGGTTTTCTAGCCTGCGGACGAGAGAGTATATAAAAAGGGGAAGCATAAAGGAAAGACAGCGGAGGAGGTTGCGGCGGAACTAGCCGCTGAGGCAGCTGAGGCAGAGAGTGGGTGTGGTTAAAAACGCAATTTTTGGCGTCACAGTATCGATTCGTAACGCCATTGGAGATCTTGTGTAAGATAGGCGTATCTCGAATTGATTTACTGGTGCTTCATCTGCTCAATGACCTAGCGTGGTGAGCGTACTACGTTTGTAAGGGTATCAATCGTGAACAAGAAACGGCCAGTTGACTCGTTTCAAGTTTTTCATTAACGCGATCTAGGATCTATATGGCAAAAAATTGAAAGGTGCATAATGTACAGTCCCTGACCCGTGTTCCAAGCACCGCGTAAAACCAGTTCAACTGAAAAAAAATGAATTTTCACTCTTATCCCTCCGAATCATGTTTGCGTAATCTTTATTCGGATCAAAAGTCTCCCACATGCTGGCCGGGAAAATGTGCTTATTCCTTTCATACCACCTCCTATCCACGACCTTCGTAAGAGTGGGGTCATCTGGCGGCCTGTCGCCCCCCGATTTCTTGTCTTTATCCTTCTTACCCGACGATGAAGAGGCAGAAGAGTCGTCAATCTTCCCATCCTTTAATGTGAGTGCTGATGGATAATCGAACAGCTTTCCGTGGGGCCCAACGGTGCCATTGACAATAAAGTAGTAGAACTCATAATGCTATATGGATGTGATATGATTAGCCTCTGCTCTCTCGACAGCCAAGGAGTTGGGAGCAACTTACGTGGGGAATTATGATCTCCCCACGGACGAACATCAAGTCGTCAACACTAACCCTGTGCCACAAGCCTCTTGTTCTTCTTGCTCGTTCCAGGAATAGCCACACAGCCTCTCCCTTCTTCATTTTACACTCTCCACCCGGAACATTCGTTCCATCATAAAAGACGAAGGGTATAGAAATCTCTTCCGCACGGATCGATTCCTGAAGCTTGTTGAATTCCTTTCGAAGAGACTCTCGCATTTCCGCCTCCTTTCGGAGTGATGCCTTTGTAATGATCGTTGGAGCGGGAACGGCGGTGTTGTATTTACGTTTTAGTGCTGTTGTTGTCGCGCTCGTTTCTGTGGCTTTCTCCGGAGGTGGTGTAGATGTCGCAGCAGGTGTACCACCACGGGATGGGTTTGCAGATGTCGGTAACGGCGAGGGTGTTATCGATGGAGCTGAGGAATCATCGCCGTCGTCACCGTCATCGAAGGAAAGGAGGCCACGTGATGTAGCTGTCTTCTTGCGCTTTTTTGGCGCCGGGGGCTTTACGTTGCTAATTTTGTTAGTCCTACTCTTTTAAATTCACAATATTGGATCCGTTGGAAAGGATTTGGCACATCAAGAAAGGGAAGGATGCCTCACCCATCGCTGCCAACACTACCGGCGCGACTGCCACCTGCAGACCCCGGCGTTGATTGATTCGCGTTCGCTGCCTCACGTTCCTTCTGCTCAAGAAGTTCGGCACGGCGTTTCTTGAAATCGGAAAGATGTACGAGACCAACGGTTTGGGATTTGAGAACGTCTTCGAGGGTTTCATTCTGTGATGTGAATCGGAAATTATGAGTCGGACGGTCCACTGCCGGCGTCGGCGGTTTGCTATTCGGGTTCGATGGCGGCATGTTGGCGTATGGGAGCTTCCCGATGAGTTTCGCAGGCTGTCGATGCTTTGACGTTGTGATGAACCTGACACGAAGGAGTGTAGAAAGATGGAAATTGAGATTTAGAGGATTCAATTCGGGCCAAGAAACAGGCGACTAGTCAACACAAAAAATACCACGTATCGAATTGCAACCTCTGGCTTTGTCTTTGAAGAGTCTCAGGAGCTTTGTAAGTACAAATATAAATTCACCAATCCCAAAATCCCTATCCTGGATATTGCAAACAAAGGCAGTTTATAAAATTATTTCCCGCGAAGCAGCAAGCCCGCGTTTCACTTTCTGCCTCAAGAGAGCTTCATAAAATCCCAGATCAAAGCCGACACACCGCAGATGCACCCAATGCATGGGAACGGTTCCCGCTAGAATAGGACCCATGACATCCTCAACAGTCGCGTTATGCCACTTCTCCTCAGTCCATCCACAGTTTTGCATAAACAGAGCTTTGGCCCATTCGAACCTCTTCTGGAGGATTTCTTCCCCCCAATGCCTCAGAAGTTTACTCCCTCCCGTTGACAAGTGCATCCAGTTCTCGAAGGCACTAAGCTTCACAACTTCTGCTACCTTGTACTGACCACAATACTCCCATTGATGTGGCCCTCGAGCGACGAAAAGAGGAAAGTTTGCTTGGGTTTTCGAAATCGGATCTGTTGATGTACTAGATAGCTGCATCATACTCCCGTTTTCGCCGGCCTTCCTTGGCGCATGAGGATTCCAAGCCGGTTGGATGGCCATGTAGCCCTTTGTTTGAATTGGAGCATTTAGTCTTGTGCTGGTGGTCGCAATGACAGCCCTATGATTGCCGCCAATCAAAGGACCAACGTGATCTCGTCGGCTAAAGTATTCCAAAGGTTTGGGAATCGTTGTGGCAATGTCTCGAGGTAAGTCAGCGAGGCGTAGCTGGCCGGCAGGAAACGTCGTATCCTGGTTTTCGGACGATACGCTCTCGTATTCACTCGATGTAGGTGAATTCATACCATCCTCTTGTATTATTGACGGGGGTGATATCGGTAATACAGAAGACAGCTTGTGGAAAATCTTCCCGTCCACAGGCGTTGATTGTTTAACAGGGTGGCTGGTAGTATTTGTAACCGCTCGGTGTGCACTCTGAGAAGGCCCAGGTACTAAGCTGACTCTTTTCTTATATCCTGTAATGTTCTTTTTATCCGTCGAGGGTAATACCAGGTCATTTGCTGATGGTGGGGGTGTAGCAGAGAGTTCACCCTTAGCTCCCGTACTTCGTTTCAGCCAGTCCATAGCAGGCATTTTGTTCCCTGCGTCAATAAGTGCCTTCCTTCTTTCCTTTTGAATTTTTACTGCTGGATCTGGATCTGGCAGGGGATTCGTCTTGGGTGATGCAGGACCTTTCGGAATGTCTTCGTTCTGAGGCAAATCGCCAACATCAAGTTCAAATTCCGAAGTATCCCGAGCTTTCCTCGGGGGTCTGCCTCGTCTCTTATGTTGTAGTTTAGGTAAAGAATCAAGTGCTGTATCAGATCCCAAAAATGACAGGCTGCTTGTATGGCCACCACCCGTTTCTCCGACCGAGGACCTGCTGTTCTGTTTTCTCCCACCATCTTCCTCTTCTAGCTCCTGGAACGGCAGAAACATACCGCTATAATCTAGCTTAGCTTTTTTCCTCATCCTTCCCTCCGGCATAATATTTGCAGCCCCAATCTCTGCAAAAGAAGGCTCACGATTAACAGTCGTATCCATCTTATCGACCATATCGATATCCTCGCTTTCGATTTGTACAGATGTATCAATCGGGTCCGGTTCCTCCAGCTCTCCCTCCCTTCCCTGTTCTCCCCAGCGTTTTTGAGCAAGGGTCTTTAGAAGCGAGAGATTCCATGCCGGATTATGGAAGCGAAGGTGCTCTGGAACCTGATCTTCTTCAGACTCGCCAATAGCCGTTCCAAAGGCTGCCCATTCCTTAGGTGTCAGTGGTTCCGTTGGGATCGGAGGCCGGGAGCTTGAATCCCTAAGAAAAGCGACCTGAGCCATGGTTTCGGGTATTCACAGTTGCGAGGTTGTACATGTACTAAGTACACATGTGCGTGATGAAGTGGTTAAAGGTTTGAGATCGGGAAGACGCGACAGAGTTGGCGGAACAGAGGCCAAGGCCAGAAACACAACACACATTTTCCAACAAGCTACACGAGACTTGGGCAACAGGAGTTGAATATCCATGGCAATCCTATCACCACATTGAAACTAAGCAGGCTCATTATCCGACCTTGTATGCACGGCGGGCCAGGTTAAAAGTAATACTCAAAGGCTCAAAGGATATATATAGATTCATTGAGGGTTCTCTGTATAGCCCATCACGTCCCATGACGCGAAAGCTAAAAAATAAACCGGCATTCATCCTAACAACCTCGAATACAATCCCATATGCTCGGGTGGTAAAAGTTCTGCCGCCCGAAAAATCTACTAAAGCATCGCTATATATGTATCGATACAGCACCTTAAGCTATACTACAATAACAACCTCCCCATTCCTTACAACTTGTAAACAAATGTCCGACTACTAATCCCGTCAAATAACACCGTATTATCCATTGGAATATATTGTCGGGTGATTATTTTGATAATCTCCTGGGCCGCAACACCACCGGTTAAACTAGCAATGTTGTGCAGTTCTCCGCCACCAGCACGGACACTAGTTGCTGTCAGTATTGCTTATCTGCTCTACGGAATAGATCCAAAACTTACATTTCTCCAATAGCCTTTTCAGTACCCTCAAGCAACTCCGGCGAATGTGTGATGCTGAGTTTATCGAGTAACTCCGTCACGTGCTTATTCAACTTCTCTGTATCTGCATCAACCGTTGAATCTTCGGCGCCAGGAGCAATGCGTTGGGTATTATTCTCATCAGATATAAATGCCTCATATGCTCTGAGGCCAAGGTAGTAATGTATTAGTGATGTCGAATCCGAAAGGTCATTCGCTGTACAGAAGTTATATTAGCGATTACACCTCCCAAAAATAGATCCCAGAACTTACAAATAACCTGAGCTCTAGGGCTTTTTTCGTACTCTTCATTCAAACTTCTTCCTCTAATTAACTTTACATACCCAGCATGCTTGCAGAAGGTCTCCACTTCGCTCTCCTCAACCTCTCCGCCGTCTCTTCCTAAGCCTGTCAGAAGACCTCGAACAATTCCAAAGACAACAGCTAGGTCAGCTCTAGCTTTTGTTTTATAAATATTCTGCAAACGAATATAATCTTTCGACTCCGCCTTCATATCCGGTAGGGCACCCGGCAATGGAAGCAGTCCTCCATTCTTCTCCGAAAACTCCTTAATAGCGCGAGCAATGATCCAAAATTTCGTTGATTCCTTTGTCAAATTCGCACATTTCTCATCTTGAAAGATAGCTCTGGTCTCAGACGGAATGCTAGGAGGATTGAAATGTGGCAGAACAGCCGCAATAGCTTCCTCGAAATTCTCCTCGTCGGCATTCCACATTTTACTACGTAGGAGTGATTTGAACTCGTTCTTCTGAGGGTAGCTGGATGGAGGTTGGTTGCCATGGGTAGATTTCCATTCATTCAGAGCTTGGAGAAGAATCAGGACATAGGGCAAATGGTCATGCTCGTGGGTAGTCATCTTTTCCTTATCATCCATGGAGGCAGCCTTTTCGTCAACGAGAGTGGATAGTTCTGGGAAAGGATTAAATAGGCGTAAATCAACCGTAGAGGCTGGGTGCGTCTCAACTATTGGATGTTCCGATAGAGCCAGACGGCAGCTCATGGTAAAGCCAACACATTTTACGACGAATAGTGGGATACCGAGCGGGTAAAGGATCGCATCGAGAGAGAGGAGGGTAGCTGTAGGGATGTCCCCCGTCGCAACAACGGTCGTGAAATCTTTAAGCTTCTCTGGGTTGGATCTGAGGATATTCTCAATTGTCTGCACATAAGGAAAAGTATTAGTAATCGAGATGAGTACCGAAGGTATGAAACCCGGCGTAAGAACTAACATCGTTGATGAAATGCCCTTGAACTTCAGGATTTAGCTCGCATAGCAGCTCACAAGTCTTCTGCGCCCTTGATAGCCCAATAGAACTATCGTCTAAGAAGAAGTTTGTTCCAAGATCCTCGTCCGTAACCACCGCATGATCTATAATGGTGAATCGACCGATTCCTACAAACGATAAGACACAGCCGATCGGACAGTAATGGTTAAATCAAGCTTACCGGGTAGTACTAAATTCTTCAAAGTCTCCGATCCGGCTGCTGTGGCATTGATCAAAAGGATATGTGCTGTTTCCAGAGCTTCCTGCCCTCCGGCACCCCATAGACGGAGCTGTCGGTCATACTTCTTCTCCTTGGCCGTGGGAGCCCCCGGAACAGACATTGATTTCGGTGGAAGCAGTGGCAATACTTTTTGGTGATAGGAGTGAGGTTCTGAGGTTTGGAGGTTGCGACGAGAAGTGAGCGCTGAGCTGAGGCTAAAGGATCCAAAGTCGTGTCCTGCGCTTTTGGGGGGCGAGGTGGGGAGACGTGCAGCGCGGCAGATGTGGCAGTACACTCTTCTGTGGCTGATGGGAGGGGTGGCTAATATCATCTCCTAAATAATAATTCCAACGAAAACAACGCGGGGACTTCTCCCAACACAACTCGACTAATCGGAAGCCTTCTGTGGGATAATTTGCCTGGTAGTCTCCTAGTATCGGTGATACAAATATTCCCTGGGGTAGGCCGCTATCTCCTCTGAGAAACTCGGCTACACGAATCAATACAGAGGTTTTTCATTACATCGTTCCGTCGAGCTTCCACATACTTGACTAAATTTACTACCCCTTCTATAAGTACATTAGTGATAACATATACTATGCTAAGAGATCGATCTAGTCTCGGCCCGGACGCCAGCGGCATCGGCCAGATGTGCTCAAGTGCCTAGTAGTTGCCTCTCCGGATTAGTACTCACCGGCTTACTGTCATGCATTTGTTAACGAAAAAGAAAATCTGAAATTTCAAGGCCTCCAAAATCGAAAAATTCTAGACGTCAACGTTCCGAAAGACAAATACCCCTTGTTCCGAGTACAACAGTTACGACCCAACACATGCCAGGTGTTTAACCACCAAATGTGTGCACCCCCATAGATACCTGAAATAAATATTCTTCGGTAAAAATACACACCATAATCTAGATTAGAGCTAATTGGAGAATTGAATATCGAGACAATGAAGTTATTTTCGCATTACAATTGAAAGTTCAATACAGCCACATCGCCAACATGAGCCAGCAATCAGATGACGAGATTCATGCGTGATGGTGCCGACAACTGCATTTTATCCCCTCAAAATTTGTAGCGGGACAAAACAAGGACAAAATAGGCGATCAGTCACGATTTAGCCAACTCGCAGAAAGATTTCCTATTGGGCTCGAGATAGTGCGACTATGTACTTATGTATGTCGGTAATTCCAAAACTTCATGGGAGTTCCCAACGAAGCTAGCTTGCTACCCAAAATCTCTGTGGAAATATGTATCACATATCCACTCCCTCGGGTCCCGACTATCACCATACGAAATAAAATGATCAGTGTATCCACAATATTGGCAAAAGCTTGTCAGCAGTCAGGCACATAGAAAGAGTCTGGGCCTGTAAGAAGTCGCGTTCCAGCCTCGTGGGCATTCCTGCATAGATGGATTGTAGGGCGGGAGAGACAGACCAGCATCTTAGGCGAAATCATGCATGGTGGCGTCTGAAGGCTTCCATAGAGAAAAAAGAGACGGGAAGAATTATTATATCAGCAGGATATATTACATAGGGTCCAAGGAGACTCTCGGTTGCCCAGAGATGCCAAGTATGCACAGCGAAAGACAAGCCTTTTCGCAAATTGGAATAACAAAATGCTTTCGTCATCTCGAGCGATGTTGACCCACTCAGTTTATATATAATCAGGACGATATCATATTGCGGGATCGATATCAACAGCTTGTGTAGCAAGCCTTGAAGTTTTGGATAGTAAGTTTCAAGAATTCGACAATTGAATTTGCCAATTGCGTTTGTGTTGGCTCAAACGCAGTATCCGGTATATCCTAGGCGCGTGTACAGGTACGTACGCCGATACCGTATTGTTAAGTGAGTCTCATCAATATCACCAAATTTTCAGCGAAAAATTTTCAATCACCACCTGATCAAGAAATTGTCTCCGAAGGAAGCGCAAGTCAGACACTTGAGGTTAACGAAAGGATTATGAATTCAAAACTTTTTAAAGAATCTGAATTCAAGTTGCAGTACAGAGTACTCGTTCCTTAAGACAACCACCCCGCACTAACCACACCTCGACTAGCCGCATTCAAAGAACCCCACAACGACAGGGGATCTTGTACGACATCTCAGCAGATCAGGGCCAGCCGTTAGGGCACGTTGTCATGCAGGCAGCTCTGATTGGGCAATTTGGACGACATGCGTCTACGATGTCTGCAAGCGGTTGTCCGGCTTCTTCCTTGCATCGGACGAATTGATTATCACCACCAACCTTCTTTTGTGTCAACGACGCTGAGTTCATGAAACCAATGGTTGCCTACCAATCCTAGCATGTGGCCAATAGCCTGTGAAGTTTTATGAATGCAAAGCACCATAATGACGTTCGCCGATGTTCGTCTCATGCTCAAATGCCCCCAAAGCCATGCCGTCGGCCAAGGAAGCCAAAGTTCCAATCATTTCTCCGACCCATGCCTACCGACTTGGCGGTGGAAAGAAGAAGTCTTGGTATACATCACTAAGCGTCTTGGAAAAGTCTTAGCTATGGGAAAGCCTGACAACCGCACTGTCGCGTGAGGAAGAAGAGCCTGCGTTGTTTCGGGTACAAAGTATAAGGCTGCATTGAGGCGGTGAAGCCATCCTAGGCACAGACGGTATACTGTGATTTTGAGGAGAGGAAAACAGTAGCTGTCTGGGATGGCTTAGAGGGAGCAGCTACGATCTGTGGGTTAAATCCTCAAGTACTTATGACCAAGAATACCATTTTTGCTGCAGAGACTAGTAGGCCGTGGGTATCATTGCCCGACTACGTGGGAGAAAGCGCAGTCTCTCGGATAGGTGGCCGAAGACTAGCGTAACTTCATTCCTCTTGCTATGCCAAATTCCGGAGCAGGAATTCGATAGTTACAGCACTCGAAGGCTTCTGCAATGTCAAAGGAACTAATTTTCAAATTTTCAACCCCGCGAATGACCGTATATCCCGTGCACTCGGGGCATTCCACATACCACAGAGCTACTGATTGAAAGCGATAAAAGAAAACATGAGAATCAAGATGCATCGATGGTTTGAACCAATCTCAAGAACTTTAGATTCACCACTACTTTAAGATATGGCAGATGGGTTAAATATTATAATGACGATGATCTCCATATCTTTTTTTTTGTTTTTTGATAACTAGACTCGTGCACTGGGCCCACTTGATTATCTATCAATATGAAGAAGGCATGCGCATGGTCGAAAACGAGTGCATGATTGGAACCTTTAACCCCGTTCGAGGTTGTCAAAAATTATACACCGCTTGGTCCGATTGGACCTAAAAAAATTGCTTTTGTTCCTGAGGAAAAGCATGCTAACAGGAATTAATTGACATCTGCAACATGGCCCGTGGCCTGCCTGCAAGGAGGGTCCAAATGTCTCGTTTTCCAAAGCGATATGAATAATGGAATCTGATCCCAAACGTGAACCCCTAAAATGCTACCTGGTCGATAACCGCTACAACGCTGCTTTTGCTTCCCTGCGCGACTGCCTGGAAAGCCTGGGCTTACACGTTCCCGAGAAACGGAAATTGCTGAATGTATAAAAGAGTCCAAGCATTCCCGTACTTTTGTCTGGATTCTTTCTAATCTTGGTCACTCACCCTCTTATAACCAGGTCTTGATAACGGCTTGTCAGTGTTCCAGCTAACACTCTCTTGGATACACACTCCCTGTCAACGTAATACCAAGTCCTCTTGTCCATTTCTTAGCAAAAGCTTCGCTGCTTTTGATTTCTTGGTATCATTACGACCATACAACACATCCGATATCATGAAGTGGGAGGAAGAAGGCTTCTCACGTTACGACGTGGACGAGCATGGAAATACTATTACCTTTGTACGTATTCATCACCATAACTTTGCGCTATCACCCCCCCTTTTTTTTGCCGTCAAGTTTTGGGCTAATACGTAGTGTCGATGCGCAGGAGCAATATGACCAGAACAAGCCGCTCAAAGGCAGACTAAACTTCCTCACAAGAGGTGAGCTGAAGCTACTCTTGATTGCTGGGTAAGAAGATATATAACCCTCGTCTAAATTATATTTACATATGAGCTAAACTCTGTGATGAGTGTCGGTTTCTTCCTTGACTCCTACGATTTATTTATCATCAACCTCGTTACACCCGTCTGGATTGATGAATACTGGGGCGGCAATTCATCATCCTATCCATTTTTCCTTCGTGGTTGCGTCAATGGCGCAGCAAACCTTGGCAATGTCATCGGTCAACTTTCTTTCGGCTTCCTTGGAGATGCCTTCGGTCGTCGTTTCGTCTATGGCAAAGAACTCATTATTTGTATCATCGGCATGATTATGGTCATCAGTTTACCCAACAGTATCCCCACACCTCATAAAAAGATGGTCTGGATTCTTTGTTGGCGTATCTTCATGGGTGTGGGCATCGGTGGAGATTACCCAATGTCTGCCTCGATTACCTCTGAGCGTACTCACTTGCGTCGTCGCGGTATCCTCCTTGGTTTCATCTTCTCCAACCAGGGATGGGGTACTCTCGCCGGATCCATTGTTACAATCGTTGTTCTAGCTGCTTTCCAAAAAGCATTGAACGTTGATGGGCATGAAGGCCAACTTGATGCAGTTTGGCGTATCCAGATGGGAGTTGCAATCATCCCTGCTATCGCCACCCTATGGCCCCGTCTTACCATGCCTGAGGGTAAACAGTTTCTCCAGTCTCAAGAACTCAACTCGGCTTCGACTTCCGGCTCTTCAATTAATGCTCAGTCTACCGGGAAGGTCGTTGAGGGCTCGAACGCCTCTGATACTGAAGATGCTGGTATGGCTCGTAAGGGCTCGGTGGTCCTCGGAACCAGTGTTGCACCTCCCGCATTCGTCGCTGGCTCTGAAGTTCAGGAAGCTAAGTTTAATACCTTCTTCGTGTACTTTAGCGAATGGAGACACTTCAAAACTCTCTTCGGAACAACTACAACATGGTTTTTGGTCGATGTAGCCTTCTACGGAATCAATTTAAATCAATCCTTCATTCTTTCCGCTATCGGTTTCACTACTGGCAAGAACAACTACCACAAGTTGATGAAGAACGCATTGGGCAATCTCATTATCGCTGTCGCTGGTTATGTACCCGGATACTTCTTTACTATCGCCTTCATCGAAATTCTTGGCCGGAAAACAATCCAGATTGGTGGTTTCCTCATCACCGCTTTGCTATTCGGTGTTCTAGCTGGTGACTATCATAACATCCCTACTGCCGGAAAATTCGTCTGCTTCGCATTCGCACAGTTCTTCTTCAACTTCGGACCAAACGCTACAACTTTTATCATCCCTGCTGAAGTCTTCCCATCTCGTGTCCGTGGCTTTGCACATGGCCTTAGTGCCGCCGTTGGCAAGCTCGGAGCTATCCTGTCCGCTATCCTCTTCAACTGGCTTGCATCGTACAAGATCGGGTTGCCTAATGTGCTTTGGATCTTCTTCGGATGCAATATTTTGGGAGCTATCATCACATACTTTTTCATTCCAGAAACTAAAGGACGAGATGCAGATGTTGTTGACTACGAGGAATGGTTGGAGACTAACCCTGGTGCCAAACCCAACACAAGACGAGCGGATGGAATGTTGGGTGGAAAGGGTCCAGTTAGCGATCCGGAGAGGGAACCTGAGAAGATTGGAGCTTAAAGTCTTCTCCCTCTTCTAATCCCTTCTCGATTGCTTTCTAGCCAGGTTAAATCGTTTTTTGTAATTTGCTTGAGTTCTTTTGTTGGCGGGTTATACTTTTGTTGTTGAAGTGGATCTCATATTGTCCCTCACATAGGCTCCATTTGGGACCTGTAATTGGTGGTTTGCATTCGAAGTGCTTCTGAGACGAGTAGGATGCTACGTTTTGAGTTAATAATTCAATATTACTTTTCTCTATCCATTTGAGTCTCATAGAAATGAGGTTTTCCATTGTGCCTATCCAACCCTGTGGCGCGATGAACAGTTTCTAACAATACCATGCTGGTTCTAATATCAGGTATTATAGATATATACGTATCACATGTGGATAAATAAAACGGCCCTAGCGTGACCTCAAAATAAAATTTCGATACAGAATTTTGTCTTGTATCTTGCATACAAAAATTGAGGAGGCTAGCCAGATTATTAATCATGAAGTGCGGCCCCATGCAACCACAACCATATTTGGGAACCAGATTCGGAAGGCATCTCAAAATACCACAGCTTCAACACGGCTCGGTATAAAATTGTTTGACAGAATTTGGTATTTCGGCAGTTTGGTCACTGCCAAGGACCGGCTCCCTACCTGACTCAGCACAAAGATAAACATTCAATTCCGAAGTGTGAAATTCCAATAAGAACACGTTTAGACCTAATCACAAGGCCTTCGATATTTAGTCAAGCGAAATAGCTTATTTTTTTTGTTCCTGTGTTGAATTTGAACGAAATATCACCTACGGTTCTTCATCTTGGTGGCCTGAGGTGAGGGTGTTATGCTGCGCAACCGAGCCTACAATGTCCGGATTTGCGAAACTTCCGAGCGAGCTCACCGACGAAATATTTTATGTAAGCCCACGCCTGTGATTGACCAGAAGTTGGCCGCCAAAATTGACATTTAAATATCAATACCTCCGTTTAGCGCGTCTCACCAACCGATCTATTAAACATTAGCTTAACATGCCGGGTACTATACGAAAAAAGCATCTCCAGCATCAACCGATTTCTCAAAATCAGTGTCCTCCCCAGCACTAGTATCAATGAAACCCGCGCGAAGAAATTATTCTCGAAGGCATTTACAAACGTTTCGCCTGAATATCTTCGAGAAATTGAGGTGGGAAGTGTTTTGAAAAAGGAAGTGAACATTCGAAATCTTGACCCAAGGCATATTTATGTCGCATCAAAGATAAAAGGCTGTAAGGAGAGTTCGGGGGGTGACATCGATTCTGGGGTGATCTTTAATCTTCATTTGCGTGACCTTTTGTCGCGGTTACCGCCTAAGCAACTTAAGAAATTCTCGTAGGTCTTCGAATATCCTTAAATAAAGGAAATTCGATTACTAACTGCTAGCCTGGAATCTCATGATCTTTCAGCTGCTTTTTCCCTCACACTACAAAAGAACCTTCAGATGACAGATTTTTCGAGCCAAAAACCCTTTCAGCAATCTTCTCACCCGGAAACATGTTAACGACACTAAACGTTTCCTTCTCCCATTCCCTTAGCTCAGACTGTAGCGTATTCTACCTTCCACATCTTATATCATTTACCTTCCGCGCAGAAGATTTCACTACTTATTATCACAGCATCTTCAGCGTTCTCTTTAGCTGCCAGAAAACCCTGAGGGAGCTATATTGTAACAATGAGAGGCACAAATCTTCAGGAAGAGTGGCACCGGAGAGGAGTCACGAGATTTTATTCTACATGGATCATGGATTCGCGCAATGGAAAGGGTGTACCAAATGCGGCCAAGATAACCCACCATCGACCCCCTCAAAAAGGAGGATTCGATTGACGGAACTGAGAGTATGGCGAATCGATGGGTTGAGTCATATGATGACTGAAATATTTGGACCATATAACTTGGTACAAGGTTCGCGATTGACGGATGTTGAAGTTGCAATTGGCTCGCTTGCCTTTGTTAAGCTTATAACTTCCGAAGGTGGAACGCTGCAGTTGGAGCGATTACTTGAGTATGCCAATGGGACGCAGATTTTACCGGATAGTCAGGGGTTGGAGACATACTTTCGGTATACGAAGGAGCTGGTGAAGGTTACGTTGAACTTTCATAAAAATTTGGGATTTGGTTGGCTGGAGGCACTGAAGGGGTGTTCTGAGACTCTAAAGGAGTTGCATTTGAGTAGTGTGTATGGGAATATGGTATTGACCGAAGATGAATTAGAAGGGTTGGGTAGGTCACTGCAAAAGCTGGAGATGCTAACGATCAGTTCAGATCGCGATTTGGTAAGACTTTCAATAAATTCTCCTTCAACTGTGCCCCCCCTCCCCCCAAAATTGACACCTTATGCCTAACGCATTTATAACTTTGATTATCTAGCCAATCTGCATCATGAACTCTGAGGTTTTCCCCCGATTAAAATACTTTGGAAATCGAGCCTATTCGAATTTCGACCCGGGCACCAAGAATCGTCTCGAAGATTTTATGGGGGTGAACAACGAAGAAACTAGCTTATCGACTTCGCTTCGTCTCATTTGCTTTAGGCTACCAGGGCAAAACTATCTAATTGAGAGAAGCTATGGAGCCAACGGACGTATGGAAGTCAGCATACATAATGTTGAAGACTTCAAGGTTCCTGAAATCCTCGGAGGGCTGGGAGGGGCCCCGAGGTTTGGATGAACGAATTTAGCTTTTATGTTCTAACTCCTTGAATTCTTACAAGTGAGGGGGTATATCTAGTCACTATTGTTCACTTTGTAATATCACTGTTTACTAGACACTTATATATAACTAGTTAACCGGCTTTCCTATATTTCTTTATTTCAGGAATGTCATCGATAACTATAAGTTTCTTATCTTCCTTTTTCTTCGTCTCGTGAACCAAACCCGTGCCCGCTACCACATCCTCCTTCCTAACTTCGGCAATCCTACGTCACATAGTCGTAAACTGTGCGGAGGTATGTTCAAGTGTGTTCTGTTTGGTTTCCACAATAAAAATAAGACGTGGACTGTCTCTGCCTGAGAATTCCCTCCATCCCTGTTTTTGTTTGCTTACCATTCCAATTTTGCATTCCACTATTGTGTCCTCCATTAACTAGCCCGAGTCGTTGGCGATAACTCTGGTCATTGATGGGGGTTGTAACGCCAGCTTTATATATACGTGCGACTGTTAGCGTAGGGTAACCTTCTATTTTGAAGTAGCTTCCTTACATACCAATAATTTTTCTTGGTATTCCAGTGTTCTAAGTTCTAGTCCTAGCACTCCCAACCCTTCCATTCATTGAAATCCGCGACCGGGATGTGGATGTACCGACTCTTCTTCCACTTTCACTATTCCTGTCGCTAACACTCCCCACTCTCCTCTCGACACTCCCCGTACCGCTCGGAATAGTCAGTCTCTCTCTCTCAGTAAATGATAATTGACCTGCACCATTTCTCGCTTGGTTGCTCTGTTGATATGGAACACTATTTATTTCGCCCAACCTCGCTGGACCATTTGATGGGCTCGGAAACGGCCTGAGAGAATGGTTTAGGGTTCTCTCGGCAGAGATTGTGGCTTCTGTTTGGACATGGGATACTAAACTCTTTCGTTTCAGCCTATCGTATCTTTCTTGGATCTCGATCTGCTTTCGGGACTTTTCGCGAAGAGCTTCGCCCAGCTCGTGATTTTTGCGAGAGATTGTTTCATTCTCGATTGTGAGGGCTAGAAAGCGGGTTAGATTTATTATCACCAACATGCCTCTTCGAGTTTAGCCGGGGACATACCTTTGAGCTTTTCTTGAAGAGCATTGATTTCAGTGTTGGCTTCGTGGATTACATTGTCAAACTGGGTACTGAGCTGATTGAACTTCTCCATCAAGTTTTTTGAGAGATATTCTTGGTAGACACTTGACGGACAGGTATAATATCAGCTGCTTTGTCACCGTTGAGTATATCCAGATGAGTGTCACGTACATCTCTTGGGTAGTCTGATACATCCAAAAACTGATTCCACGTCTGGTTATTTCGAGAATCAAGCTTGGATTTAAGCCGCTGACGGCCGATGTCTTGTAGTCATCGGCTGGATTTAAGTTAGTTTTTACGATGTCGTCAGGATTCTTCAGCTCCGTGTGACAAGCTGGACAGGTAGGAGCAACTGCTCCGAGATGGTGAGGAGATGCTGCTTGTCTGGTGAGGAGGTTATCGGCACAAGGGATGCAGAATATATGGCTGCAGGTTGTAACGACAGCGAGGTGATTAAGAGCTGCCCTGCAGTCGAGAGAGTTGCATTTCAGGTTGACGTCCATTGCAACTGATATATATAGAGGCAGTACCTATAGTGGATATACTACCTAAGGATTCGAGTGTACTATAACTGGTAATCAAGTAGGTAATCAAGTAGGTATTGGGAGTTGGAGATTGTGATATGTTGCGATGTAAGTAGGCGCCGGCTACTGGCAGGTATATGATAAAGTGTTGGTCGGGACATCGATGGTACCATATAGTCTCTTAGTAACTTTATGGCATATTAAGAGGTACACTCAAATCAGCGGCCCCTACGAACCTTTCGCCTTTAAATTATTTATATATATTGCTTAGGTGCCTATCTTGTAATTCTATTCTCGACTGTACTAGGTACACGGTGTTGAATACCCGATTACATCGGTACGTGACATTACTATATGCAGGCCTATTTCGGTAGTAAACTTCAACATGCATTTAATTGATACATGATATATACTGAGATGTGATATCAAACTAGTTAACTCCGGGTGCAGTTGGACCCGGTGAGGGAGAACTATCAGGGCTCCCTCCTGTAGACTCCAATACAGGCGCACCTGGCAGTTCCACCGGAAACGCATGGTTGGCGGGTAGTTCCCGATAGAACTCTTCCTGGCCCTCCTCTGGCAGCTCGTTAGGATATTCCCCACTACCACCAACTTCGCAACTTCCATGTTGCGCAAACATTTCGAACTTTTGGTGTCCTTCCAACTCTCCAATTGGCGCTGGTGGTATCCTTGGTGTACTCGGTTTCCTTATCACTATCCAGAATATTAAACACACAATTGCCCCAACGGTCATTACACATCCTACTACAGCTCCCACAATTGGCCCCACACTCCGGGGTGAGCCTCCCATTTCATCTTCCGGGGTAATCGAGGGCAAGATTGTAGGTGCAGGCGCAATCTGTTCTCCCAAAGTCTGCTCCCCCAAAGTAGCAATGATACCATCGGCCTGAATTTTCGTAATATTCATAGTCCCCACTCCCTGCTTCGCCCTTGCTAATCCCGTGTGGTTATTCTGGTAGTCGAACCAGACATATGCCACCCTGAAGAATGGATTTCCCAGATATATATCTGCCGTTTTTCCGTCAGGGGCGCCTTCAACAGCGTTAACATTCGACGAGCTTAACAAAATCGTGCACCGCTCTCCCGAATTGGCGTGTCCTACTTGCCCTACCAGATCTTTCCCCGTAAGAGTGATATTAATCCCATCGAATTCAAATTTAAGTGAAATGTCCATATTTTCAAGAGTGTTACAGGAGCTATAGAGTCCACCATCAGCTACTTGACTCGACCCAATTGCCTGCAGTATTGGGGTTAAGATATAGGCAGGAAGCCGTATATACGGGTCTCCGAATAACAAGTATGTAGTGCCACCACCGACGCTGCGGATGGTATCATTTCCCCTGATAAGGCTTACTTGCTGAGCGGGGGGCCTGCTTCTACATTGCCTACGTTAGGCCATTTGTATGTAACCATAGGAAGTTCGTACTTCGCTGTATCGACGCCTCCAAGGGTTATCTGACTCGAATTTTTATCTAAATTCATGATAAATCGGGTGCCGTTAGCTGATCATGATCAAAATAAATCTATACTTCATGCCTGGTCAAAGAGCATAAACTTAGCTTACCGTATGCATCAAGATACACGGCTAAGCCCTTTACCCCAATCACCTCCTCCTCTAGAGCCGCTTGCAGAAACCCTGTGGTTTGAATTCCTTTCTCCCTGTTGACCTCTGTGTCGTTGTGCTCACCGTCTCTGATACCAAGTCCAAGTCGTGGGAAGTCGTGGAAATTTTCTATAGCCAAAAAAGGAAATGATGATAATTGAAAATCCCCGAAGGAAAACCGATCACGAGTGACCCAGCCCTCAGATGCCAGGAAATCGTTAAAAGTTTCTAGAACTGGGGGGTCAGGCTCCTCATGCGTGGATGACTGGGATCCATTGTCTTGAAGAAGGTTAATGAACAGCAAGTGTTAGTTACCAGGTAGTAGCTCTTCAGGTTCACTGTCACAGATTAAACTATGGGTTGCCTTACAAACTCCGTATTCTTGAACATCGTAGGTGCTGCTGGATGAAATGCTGGTAAGGTAGTCATATTCACGCGGAGGTACCCAAGTTACCCCTCCAGTCAAACGAAGGGTAACGTCTTGGGGCGGCGTCCCTGGAAGTTAGATTTGTTTTTCGTTAACTTTAATGGTACCACCGGTGAATAGAGATTGTTGAATAACTGGAACTTATGGGGGTAGAGCTGAAGTGGTAATCGAGACTCGAAAGAGCAGGTTCACATGTACATCTATGTAGCTACATGCATACACTCGGTGCTTACCGATTGAAGCTTTCACCAAGAAACCATATGACCGAGTACCATATACCAAACCACCATATGGCTATGTATCAGAATTTAAAATAAATTGTTGAATTTCAGTATAGATCGGACACCCAATATCAGTTGAAGGCAGGCACAGCAGAAAATACTAACCTGTAGAGTGATGTCACTGAAAACAATGACTCCTTTCTCCGTCGGACTCTCTCGGATGACTTTTATCTCCACCTCCGCGATCGTGGCTGTAATCAGCACAACATATATAACCCGTTTGAACCAGCTTTTCCATTCAGTAGTCGTGGTAGCATTTCTGTCAAATCTCAGCGCCATAGCCACACAAGAGTCTTCGGAAAAAAATAAATAATAAATAAATAAATAAATAAAGAACTGTATCTTGTCTTTAAAGACTAGGAAATCTTACAAAATGTCAATCCACGAGAAGGCTCTCGAGAAATTATAATTGAAAGCCCCCTATATAAGCCCATATTTTTTTAAGTCATGGTACATGACGAGAAATAATCAAGAGGCTGAACGGAAACAAACATTCGGGGCCTAGGCTAATGAGCCAATCGGTAACATTGGTTGATTCTGTGCAGCATCACAGCACCACAAACACGGCGCCAATTCTACAGAACCTGGAACAACTCAGGGCGGGTATGCAGGTTCTGTAGGAGGTGTAGCGAAAGAAAACCCGATCTATTGCGTGGAACAACTCGCTTTCGCCATCTTTGAGTCCCCTCGAAATAGAATATGTGTATTCGTATTAGTGCTGTTGTACATAATATGATGTCCATCAGAATAGAAAAGTTGTGCAGAACGGGGAATGTGATATCATATCGCTCAAATAACAACACAACAGGGCTCCGACCACATCTAATCCACAAAGCACACCTTTTCTCTTATAGATCATCTCGTTAATGTCTTTAAATCCTCGTTCACAGTAGCCACTTTGCTGGCCACAGCGAGCATGCCTGAGAATACGACTCTCTCCGCCTTGACAACCTCCCTCACCTTGCTCTCAGCGCTCATGTTGACCTGTCCGACATCCCTTTCGACGGCCTCCAGGGTCTTCTCCACCTCACCGACAGCTGTAAGGAAGCTCGTTGCCTTGCCCTCTAGTTCACTAGACTTTTCTTCGAAATATGGCATCAACGAATACTCAGGATTTGATGTGTGATGTGTTGAGAGGTAGTGAGATCGCTGCGACATAGGAAGCCTTAGAATGTCAATTGTCCTTGTGCTTAAAGTTGCAGTATTGATAAGTTGGGTTGAAGCGTTATGAAGCTGGCCGATAGAATGGCCGTCATTGTTCAGGAATGTAGTAGCAAATCCGAGCTTTCTAGAGACATGCTCGACATCGTCGTCAACGGACTCCATCGCATCCTTGTGGGTGACAGATCTAGCACTGAGCTCTTGCGAGATGCCGATTGCTTTCTGGACATAGTCGTCTAGGAAATCTAGGAGAGACCGTACGTCCGCGTGCAGCTCTTCATATCTTGTTGTCCCTCTCATATTACTGAAGTTCATCTCTACAGCTTGGGGTTGAACTTGAGCCTGTGATTGTGGTTGCCCGAAAAGGGATGGTTGAGGTTGTTGAGCTGCTGATGAACCAAATAGTCCAGTGCTTGGCTGAGCAGCGGGTTGACTCCTGTGAACGGTTTTTGTAAGTACAGTGTTGATCCTCGGGTTGCAGACAGGGAAATACATACAAGAGGGTTGGGGTAGGTTTTGACGCTTGTTGGCCAAACAAGCCACCACCACTGGTTCCACCCGCTGTTGAGCTGCCAAAGAGCCCACCGCCGCTTGCAGCTGGCTGGGAGGCAGCTGAACCTGCACCAAAGAGCCCCCCTCCAGCGGCTGGTTGTGATGCTGCTGTTGATCCGAAAAGCCCAGAAGAGGCCGGCGCGGTTGTCGCAGCCGTAGATGCACCAAGTAATCCCCCACTAGCTGTAGTAGAGGGAGTTGAGCCAAAGAGCCCACCAGCAGCTGGTGTCGAGGTGGTCGTAGTTGCGCCAAACAGCCCTCCAGCAGCCGGTGCACTAGTCGTAGTAGTAGTGGAGCCAAAAAGGCCAGCGGATGGGGCCGTAGTGGCCGCGGGTGCTGTGGTCCCGAATAAACCGCCTGAAGGTGCCGTTGTGGTATTTTGGCCGAAGAGACCTGCCGATGCTGGGGGGTGCTGCGACGTCGACTGACCGAAGATGGATGCACCGGCGACGCTAGCTCCCAAACCGCCTGTTGCCGCACCGGAGCCTTGACCACTAACAAAAAGTTATTAGCCACAACCTTCCGTCTCATTACAAAATGCAGTGTAATAACTTACAATGTATTAGCGGCTGTGGTGTTTATGGCGCTCGGGGTGCTCGAAACCCGGTTGAAAAGCGACGACATGGTGGGAAACCGCGAGAACGGCCTACTAGAATTAAGCTACGAGAAGTGGCTAGTATCCGAAGCTGGGACTGAATGATATGCTGGGAGGTGGATAACTTCGCGATGCGATGGTGGTAGGTTGATGGGAAGTTGATGTGAGGTTGGCGAAGGATATATCATATTTCGTGTGGCGGAACGCGTAGATGTGTGGCTTGTGGAAACGTGGCTGGTAAACGAGTGGCGGCAGCACACTGATGGTCTGGTCGCGTTCTTAACCGACTCCATCCTCTCATCACCCCACACCATCGCCACCATAGGAATCCAGCACGATGGAAGACGACGACGACGATTTCTACGGGGACGCGTCCCCTCCCGCGCAGCCTATTCATCAAGTTACCGTTCAAGACCTCCTATCAAATGATAATTCTACTCCGAAACCTGCATCTTCGGCTGTTGCTCCTCCCCCTGCACGTCAGGACATCAACATGAACGATGTAGCGAATGGTGAAGACAGTGCCCGAGCCGGTGGACAAGAAGAAGAAGGGGAAGAAGAAATAGAAGAGGAAATTGAGGTTGAGGATGATGATGATGTATAGACTCTTAAGCTCTCACACATGCGATTATAGGCAGCTAATACCGTCTATTACCTTAACCTAGGATGTCGAATTCATATTGGAACTTAAGGCCGGGCAAGTGGTTGCACCACCTCCACAGGGTGCTACTCGTTATGGAGCCCGACAAGCCACTACTTCTGTTGCGCCTCAACGGCAAATATCACACCAGGACCTCAAGGAACGCGCCGCACCACAAGCTGTCTCCCCGGCACCTCGTGCGGCGGCACTCGTATCTACTAAGACACCTATTCCTCGAGGACCCACTCCACCACCCATAGCAACTTCGACGCTGGATATCAATGCTGTACCCATTCATCCGTCTACCGGTGAAAAGCTGACATCCCTTAACATTGACGACCTTCCATCTAAACCCTGGAGAAACCCGGGATCCGATGTTTCCGATTACTTCAACTATGGATTCGACGAATTCACATGGACAGCTTACTGCCAGAAACAGGAAAACACGAGGAAAGACTTCGATCCCAAGAAGATGATGGAGGACATGATGATGTTTGGGAACATGCTTGACCCTTCGCAGTTAATGAACATGACAGGTGCTACCGGTGGGGCCGGCGCTGGAAATACACCAAACATGCCTAACACAGGAGCGGGAGGTTTTCCGAATGGCATGCCTCTTCCACCCGGTATACCACCCGAAATGGCGGCGGCTATGATGCAACAAGTCGGGATGCCAGGGATGCCAGGGATGCCGCCTATTCCTGGAATGCCGGGAATGCCAAATTTTGGTATGGACATGATGGGTGGAGCTGGTGGCAACAACACTCCAAATCGACAGGACCTGCAGATGTTCAACCCCGGCGGACAGGGCGGCGGCTTCGGACCCCAAGGGATGTCGCAGTTCCAAGCTCAAATGGCCAATTCCTATGCCGAAGAGCAGCAGCGATTCGAGCAGCAGAAGTATATGCAGCAGCAACAGCAGAGATTGTACGCTCAATATCGTTCTTAAAATATACATTTTTATCTTTCAGCCAGCCAACGTGACGCACTAACGAAAACATATGAAACGTAAACAGACAACAACAGCAGCAGCAGCAGCAGCAGCAGCGTGGGTTTAACAATCCCAATGCCACCTACGGCAACTTCCAAACTCAGACCAATAATAACCAGATGGGTCGTGGCAGAGGTGGACCTGGAACCCAAGGCGGTACCGGCAATGTTTCCCAGCAGAGGGGGTGGTAGAACCATTGGCATCTTTCTGGAGACGGAGTTAACGATATTGGACCAAGTTTATTTTCCTTCATACCCAGCAACATGAAACCCAACAAGTCCTTGAGATCCCACCAAAGACAACGGTCTAATGATCTAAAGCAACGGACGAACTCCGCCGAATTAAACACGACTGATAGCGCCTGTAACAGTAATCAGACACCCTTGCCAATCCGCAGCATTTTGACGGAGGTTTCGGGTAATCCCCAGACTCTTTATCGAGGTCCTCGCCGTCCTATAGGATTGCCCCTACAAACAACACTAAAAGTTTGCGGCGACAACCAGACTGACGACGAGAAAGCCAAGGAAGAGAATATCAATCCTGCTAATCCCGACGGTGGGGTTGATATTGAAGAGTTCATACGACGACTCACTGGCGGCTGAAGGGCGCTTTTCGAAAGTGCAGGGTTTTCCGTTTCATTTATTTTCAAAAGGGCTGACTCTAGTGCCCTTGTTTTCGTTGGAATTCACTTGGACTGCATGCTGCATAATGTATACTATCACTTTTCACAACATAGAACGGCGTTTTACTCTGTTGGAAGCTTTGGGGATAACTAGCAGCTACAGTAATGCATAATTCTTTAGGTAAATTGGTGGAGCCTGACTTTAACTCGTCCTATTAAGCATGCTGTGCTAAAAAATCCGTCAGCGATAGAATGCGTCCTTTCTACGATTAACGTTCGGCGTAGTCCGGAGTCCGACGTTCTCGTTTGGAGGTTGCTGGGTGGGTGTGTTGATGCATCATCTCCACCATCGTGTACCAACAATCTGCCTACTGGTATATACAACTTCAAACTTCCATCTTATTAAAAGTCCTAGCTAAACTTTACCAGTCTATTTTTACCCTCACAAAGTTCTCTCTAACCCATAAACCCGCCCTGACCTTATTAGTGGTTGTGCTTACTTGTGATCCTGAAATTTATATTGCTCATGATGCACGACAAATCCCTTTTGCTGTATGCCCGGGCCTATGATTTGGTTGAGGACCATACCTCTATATCACCACTTTCATTCGTCTGCCTACCGCACGATGGTGAAGGAGAGACAATCAATAATGCCAACCTAATTTCTAGCTTTCTTCAACACTTACAGTTTCAAACTAGTGTTCATCCAAGCACTAACGAGCGCCTTGAAGCCGTCAAAGACGTTAGCTCTTCGTTAGCAAAGACAATATCGCTTCGTATCTGCGCCGAAAGCCCTGAAGATGAATATCAACAATCGGATGACTTACATCTCGATGAGCCATTATTGCGGTATCAGGCGTCTTTACCGGCCAATACGATTTCTCCGTGGCTTGATTTGAACCGATTACCTTTGAAAAAAGCAGTTCCAAATGATAAAGATGACGAGGATGGTGAAGGGCTGCAGTTTCCACGTTGGCTATGGGAAAGACAAAATGAGATCGTTGGAGACATTGCTGGAGAAAGAATGGCAATTGACCGAAAAGTTTTGGAGTACTTGAGGAAGACAGTGAAGGATCCGGATCATGGAAGGAGATCATTCGGCGAGCACGCAGACGACCACTGCTACGATGGCCCAAATGTTAGTGCAATGTAATTCTCTCCCTTGGTTAGAACATTAATATATTTCTTCGAGTTATATGCCTGACTAGAAGTGTGTATAGATCACAAATCTAAAAGAGACTACTCCGCCTCTGTCTCCACTCTGTACGCCAGCTAGCCCTTTATCATCGATTTCGCTGAATGAATTGGCTGAACGTCTAAAGCCCTTAAATCTCAAAACCGGGGATAATTTGCCTTCCATTCTTATATTTAAAGACGGGGACCTCAGAAATGAGACTCTTGATGAAGATTTAGAGGCCATCCGATTATCCAAATCCATTCAATTGCCGCCTCTCATCAACTCATCTCCCGCTAGGTCCCCAGCAAAGGAGTTTCGGGTCGAGGCGCCGTTAACGCCTCCGCTCACTAGCCCAAATAAACAAACTCTGTTTTCACACAATATGAACGAATCCCATCTTTCATCACAATCACGTGGGCCTGTAAAGAGGGTAAAGTTCTCGAACATAGTTGAAGAGTTCCTCATCCCTCCCTCTTTAGATCCCTCAGAAGATGGCTATGACGACGAGGCCAGCCCGGGCGACTATCTTACCCACTCGGCAATGGCCCAGTTTACTCTTGGGGTTATGGAGCCTGGTGCACAATTCTTTTTAATGCAAATGCAACAAGAGCAACTTGAAGATTCTACAAAGTCAGAACAAGAGCCCCAGAATGGTTTGCGTGTCGAGTTGCCAGTTGTAAATTGGCAAAGACCAACTCCACCGTGGGTTTCAAGGGAGACCTTCGATGAAGAATCGATAGGCGGTATTGATAAGGAAGTTATTATGAAATGGGAATATAGAAGCCTTGATATTGCAGGTTTGTGCTGGACAATCAGGAGCAAAACGGGCTCTCAACCTGGGGTTACTGAGACAATCTTTCCCGAAAGTGAAGAAGAACTCTGGAAGGGGATTGAAGAAGTATTCCCCGTTCTTCCTCTAGAAACGGTAATTGAAGATGAAGATGAGAGTTTTTGGGAGGATGGGCCTCAGGAAGATAAAGATCTCGAGTGTGCCAAAATCCCACCAAATATGGACCTCGATAGCTTAATAGAAAGAAAAAGGCTACGGAGACCTACCGCCAACCGAAAAAATCCAGCGATATCGCTTCTTGGTCCAAGGAGCAATCTCTCGTCCTTTTTGTCCCTCCGAAACCGTGCCATAGAGCCCCCCTTCGGCCCTTTACTACATTCCTCCTCGGCAGTTCTACCTTCCGCCCCCTCACCTCTTTCTTGTTTGCAAACTGATCCGCCTACAGTCCAGCCATCCACCGAAGATTCTTCGGTGCCGTCTGATCCTTCCTCCACTTTCATAGTCTCCGCTTCATTTCTCGCCAACCGTGCTCTCTACAAGGCAATCAGATCCTTCTGCCCGACATCTAAATTTGTGGAAAGAGATTTTGAATCTTTCTCTTGTGCCAAAATGTTTGGGAAACAAGATCAAGTCCCGGATGAATATACTTTGGAAGCAGATATTATCGTCTCGCCGCTAACGGGAATTATCCTGACCGATCTACAAACAATCAGAAAGCGTCCGTTGCCTGCTAACTTTGCAAGCGCTAGTGATAATTCTTCTCCCAGGCCATGTGAAGAAATACGAGATCGTATATCCGAGTCATCTAGAAGATACCAGAGCCTAGTTGTTGTGGTATCTATCGACTTCGGAGGAAGAAAGGCGGGACTAGTCGAACTAGGTACAACAGATTGCGCGATCCTCGCAGCATTTATTGGATTTTGTGAACGCATTGGGAACGTTGAAGTTACTATTGTCCCAGCTAATGGGAGAAGCGGGGTTCAAGAAGTTGGGAAATGGGTGGTGAACACTATGAATTTTCATTCGATGCAATGGAGAAATGCTGGGTTGGAAGTTGAAATTACAGAAAAGGAATCTATGGTTCGTCTTTCCCACGTTCTTAATGTATATCTCGGGGTAGCTGTCAATATTAACTATACCTCGATGACGGTGTAGTGGGAAACCTTTCTACGCAACAGTGGAATGAACTCATACGCGGCTCAAGCGGTTTTGACTAAGCTTCATGAAAGTGGATGCGGCCTAGCGGATTTCGTAACGGTTGAGAAGGAGAGTAGGAGAGTTATATTCGAACAGTTTGTTGGGGAGAAGAATTTAGAAAGGTTTGAGGAGGTTTCTGATGCGAAGTGGCAATGTTTGAAAAATATGAATTCTCAGATCGATGAATTGATATCGATTCTCGACGACAGGCCTTCATACTCGTTAGGAAGTAGAGGACAAGAGGTCCGAAAATATTAAAGGCTCACCACAATATTAATTAGAATTCGCTGTTTGATCCTCCTCTCGTTGAAGGTTAAGTATATATCTATCTTTTTAATTTAGACATACGAAGAGGTGATCGGGATGTTACAGGAAACTGTAAATATAGATCCCATTCTCTAATACAACGTTTCAACGATGGGTAAAATCCCCAAAGTCAAAGCTAAGAGTACCCACAAGACTCTAAAATCGAAGTCATGTTTAAACCCAAGAGAAGGGACGGAAGTCTCGGGTCCAGGCCCTGACTGGGAATTCGTCGGCCTAGCGGCCACTGTAGAATCCGATGAAGCTACACTTCCTGGAAATTCACTATTGCTAGGCACCAGCGGCGTACTTGTAGTACTAGTGATGGGTTCCACCGTTGAAGTCAGGCCTCTTGAAGTAGACAGCGCCATGGCGCTAGTAGATTCCACAGAATCCATCTTGGTAGGTTGTGGCCGACTAGAACCGTCGTCACCGAAAGCTACAGCGCCACCGCTCCTCCAGTTGAACGCCGGCGTTTCGGGATCACTTGTATCTAAATCAATTTCCGGATAGTCCCATAATTTATTAGTGATTTCGGAGATATTGCGCTTTCCGGTGAACACGAGTGTCATCTCTGTCCGATTAGCTTTGAGATAAAAGGAGGCCTTGGCGCTGTTATTAGAGAATGTAAAGTCGACGCCAAAGTCATCGTGGATTCCGGTCCTAAGGGCGTATTTAGAGTGATTTAGTTAGCTATAGGGGCTATGTAGATACTGCAAATAATTAAACTAAGTGCGTAAAATTCACTGCGAACTGTACATACCATTCTTGCTTCATGAAGTTAAGAGAGTATTTTGGATCTAGAAAGCATCTATTTTTAAAGTCCTGCGTATGACCTTCATTCCCTTTGTAATCCAGCGCAACACTGGGCTTGTAGGTATTATTATTCAACCAACTATCCTTGCCCAATTGAACTCTATAGCCATCATCACCATCAAGTTTCACCTTGCTAATCTTAGTTTTTCCAAAACCAACTGTCCGCTCCAGTTCATACTCTCCAGATTCCCCACGATCGAAGTTTAATTTGATGACAGAAGATGCGAATTCCAGATTATATATTTCATCATTGGTGTATACGAAAAGTCCTCTGGATGTTGTACTATCAAAGTCCACACAATTCTCGCCTCTGGAATTGCATTTGACGGAACTAAGGTGGTTGATTTCGAAAAACAGTGGGTTGGGATCCCAGTTTGGATGAACGCCGACGTAGAACCAAGAATGGTTTTGTGGGCCCATTTGGATAGTACAAGGGTCTCCATTTTTGGTAAACGTGTTCCAGGTTATGGAGATATCGCCCTTGTAGGCGATATGGGCATTCTCGTTTTTGTATTGATAGACGAAGGCATTTTCGGCGAAAGTGCGCAAGGGGAAAGCACAAAGAGTACCAAGAAAAGTAAGAAGATGTAGAGAATACAGCATTTTTAGCATAAACAGGTAAGGGACGAGTCGCAAATTCCTAATGCCAAGCAGGCCCTGCCAGCCAGTTCTTAAATGGCCCATGCTAACGTTATGCCTGCTGCTCAATCGCATCTTCCGTTAGCTCGTGACACAACCTTGCTCGAGATGAACACACCTTCGGGCCACAAAATGTTTAAGACTTTTCACCTAAATCCTGCGCACAGACGTTACAAAAACACAGAATTTTATAGCTTTGAGATCCGGAATTACAAGACTTAGGTGTACTGAAACTTATATAAATTAAACCAATTAATTTTCATAGAGTTGTGAGCTTTGTAGCTAAGTTAACGGGGTTGTTGCAATTATTTATATAACGCAGCGCAATTGCGAGCGAGTGACCAGCCGACCCGCCAGCTATTGGCCTGCCTGTAAGCAGGCAGACAGCTAGCAAGGCAGGCAGGCTGGTGTACCGCTGTGTAAACCTGCCCGTACACCTGCCCGTGAACCTGCCTGTGAACCTGCCATCATCATTGTGTTGTGTAGTACTATATATTGTAACAGCCCGCCAGCCTGCGACCACTATAATACCAACCAGCCTACCAAAATCACTTAGTATTTTAATTTATAAGCTTCAGTGCACTTAAGTCTTGTAATTCCGGGTCTCAAAGCTATAAAATTCTGTGTTTTTGTAACGTCCGTGCGCAGGATTTATATGTAGGTGAAAGTCATAAACGTTTTGTGGCCCGAAGGTGTTCATCTCGTCGTAGCTTGGATAATCTCGTTACCCTTGCAAAAGGCCCTGGTCATAATAGCGCTGCTATAGATTAACCACGGCAAGGTTCTCGAGCCGAAGATCTGGGTTGTGAGCCATGCTAAGAATCGATCTCCATTCGACAACTAGGAATTTCAAGTTGTTATTCGGTTATTTTTGTTCTTAGCAATGAATAAAAACTATTCGGGGATGTTTTGAGATATAAAGTTGACATTGGCCTGTAGTCGTTTCGTTAAATAATATGTCTTCATGTATTCTTGCTTGAGTATATATGTCAACCCATGTGGCTATAATATCAAGCTCCCAGATAAATGTAAAGCTCCATAGTATGTCGTCAAATTCCAAATCCAATCATAGGCTGAGAGAGTATTAAATATTAAGCCAGAATATCCCCCTTTGCGGGAGGAAAATATTAATTGTATGATACCACCAAGCGGTCGCACTGGGCTGCTCTAGCACCGAGACTATGGAAAAGATACACATCGGATGCCCAAAGATATCATCATGCAAACCAATCAATATTACACAGCCGTACTTTTACTTCAAACCACAACCTCAAGGTATCAGTATCATACCCTCTCGGACTGAACACCAAAATCGGCTCCCTCCCCATCCAAAACTCAACCACAGTCCCCTCATCCCATTTCTTCTCCTTCCTCTTCCTTAGACACCTCATCATGTCATAATTAACCTGTTCGGTAACAAAGCTCAGATAACTCGCCACTTTCGCAACAGGTCCCAGGGGTACAACTTGATTTTGTTTATCTCCCGTGCTCTCGCAAAAATCACAACAGTCGAAGGAGACCACAATCTCCCTTTCGGCAATTTTTAAAGAATCACTGTCTCTCCCTGGGAATATAGTAACCAGGTCATCTTTAAACAGACCCCAATGCATATCCGGCCAGATCCTACAAGAAGGTCTGGGCGGAGGCGGCCATTCAAGAAGTTCAATTTTGCATGGCCGAAACGAAGATTTTTGAAGGGTTGTAGTATCCACGATGAATTGTCTGAGATAAGCCAAAGATTTATGCACCCAAGGTCGAGGTCTGGGAAACTCCTCCTCTCCTGGGCTGCTATCGAATCCATATGTTGTAGCTTCGACAGGGAAATATCTGTTAAGTCGGACTTTGGGAGAAGTTTGGATGAAATGTCGCCAGAAACGGCAAACTTGGGCAAGGATGGGGTGTAACTTCCAATCCGCTGTTTCGAGTATTATCATCTGAAGTTCTGCGGGGAGGTAGCAGGAATTCGAGCTGGTGGGAGCTGGTGGGGCCGGAGTTTCGCTTGGAGTTTGTCCTCCAGGTAATCGGCGGTATTTACCGTCCATTTTTATATTGTCGGATTTGTTTTGTGGGCTCATTGTGTATATATCGATCGATATTAATCGACTGACTTCAAACGTTAAACCCAGAAGCGTTGCCGTTGGATAGAGTCTCTGTCGGGATCCAAACGCTGCGAACTGATCAATCGATATTGAACGAACCGTAATATATATTCTTGAAAAGAGACACCCTGATCCGGTACATTGAGGAATCAGGCACCGATACCCATCGATATCATGCGTACCTTTTGAGCAAGCTGAAGTCTGATAATTAAGGACTCACACATCCAGTAAAATTATTGTCTCAGATGGATTGAGGCTGACAAAACCAAAGCTGCAACACGGCAGAGAACGAGGCTGTCAAAATTCTAGAATTATTTTCAATGTAATGCGGGAATTAGAAGTAGAAATATTCGGGGACTATGCGCATAAGGTGCAGCCGATGAGATGGTCCTAATTTCAAGGCTATGAGAGCCTTATTAATATTAGCATGTGGGCTTATATCGGCTAGACATTACAACCTTAAAAACATCGACGTCTTGGCGAATTCTCACGAGATCTAGAGGCGGCAGACATTTGAGGGCGTGTTGGTTACTAAGTAATCTTACATTAATTGCATTTTATTAACGTTCCGTCGTTTATCTCTATTTCACTAATAAGAATACATAGCACACCGCAAGCCATATTTTAAACCCCTGTGCAATAATGACCATAACACCTTCGTATGAAAACGATCCAGCGAATTAATAATTAAAATGGATATAAAAAGCGGGGTGGTAGTGATAATAATGAAAAACAAGAAAAAGGATAATGGGGGGGAAAGCGGAAGTATTAACGATAGCTATAGGTAGGATGATAGCTGGGTTTAAACCTTCACTTTCTTCCTCCCCTTAGCCTCTTCTTCGGCTTCATTGACTCTCTTGGCACCTCTGCTAGGGGTGCTTCGCCCACTAGCACTCCCGCCTCCATTAACAGGCGTAGAAGCACCGCTAATCTCGTCTCCTCCGAGATTTTGGTTCAGGTCTTTCTTCTTTCTTGGGCTGCTTCTAACGCCCGGGATAGCGATCGCCGGTTTCTTCGAAAAGAAGGCGTCCAAGCCAGTTTGCTTGACCTTTTGGCCTGATCCATTGACCTCCCCACCCTTCTTTGGGACCGATATTTTTGGCATGGGGGCGCGAGGGGTTTTAACCCCATTCTCTTGCTTCTTCCCTTTGCCTTTCCCTTTCTTCGCACTGATTGTGGAGGTCGTGGTTTCCTCTCCCTCGTCCCTCTCTCCGCCCTCTTCGCCTTCGGCCTCAACATCGGCCTTCTTCCCCTTTCTGGCACCTTTGCCTTTCCCTACCTTGACATTCTCCTTTTTGGACGCCGCTTTGCCCCTCGTCTTTCGCTTCTTTCCGCTCGTGGTTTCAGTCGACTCGACATCATCGGCATTTACTATGATGACGTTGTTGTCTCCGTCAACTTCTCCCGCAGGCGTGATGATTCCGCTGCTTCCACCGGCAACTGTGGTACCATCCGTCATACTCTCAATCTCCATCTTCTCAGCCTTTTTCTTTGCCTCGGCAATTTCTTCTTCTTTTGCCTTCTGTCTTCGGTCACGCTCCTCTACTGCTTCCCTGATAATGTTAAGGCAGGCAGCGTTGTATTCGGGATCCTTTCGGCTTTCAACACAGTTATGGCATTCAACATAGAAGGCCTGCGGAATGGCGTAGTACTCAAGAAGTTGGAATTCCAGGATTTCGTCCCCAATAAGCTTGGCATTGTCGAAGTCGAGACAATCCTCGCAGTAAGCACGCTCGCAGAAGCGGCATCGGTAAAGCATGTTACCAGCGTCTGATGTTTTCCTATAATTCGAGATTTCGTAAGTAAGGCATAACAAACTTATGAGATGACATGATATACGTACTGTTCACAGTCGTAGCACTCATGCTGCGAGCAATGATACTGCATTTTTCCGTTGCTCTTGTACTTGTGCTCTTCATCGAGACATTCATAGTGATAGGAACGGGGACAACTCGAGCAGCAGACGATATCTCCGCCGTCGGTACAGACTTGGCAGTAGTCCTGATTGGTGATCTTGGCCTTCTTTCGTTTTGGTGGGTCCTTTAAACGAGGGTCTTTCCCGGCCATGGTAGCTACAGCTTCCCTGTATACGATAAAATTGTTAGCGGGTTCAATAGATGCTAGGATGGGCTACTACGAACCATTGATCATTCCCGACTGTTTCCTTCAAGACCTCGTACCCGTTTACCATGACGGTTCGATTCTTTCCTGCTCGTCTGTCGCTTCTATCCAACTCGGCCTCTGCGGTAGCCTTGGCTTGCTTCTCCATTTCTTCCTTACCCATCTTCTTTCCCTCGAAGAGCCTCGTCTCTACCTTCTCAGCACTATTCAACCATTCCTCCTCTCGTTCCTTCTTTGTCGCCTCATCTTCATCTTCACCGTCTCCATCATGATCCATAACCGTGTAGTTCTTGCAATTCTCCAACATGGTGTCCCAGTCCCACGCCATCATTTCCTTGGGGTCAATTTCAGGTCGTGCAATTGCCTGAGCTCCACGTCGGACGAGAGTCATAAGCTGATTCATAGTAAATTTAGGTGCGTCATCCTCTTCGTCCGCGAGAGAAGTGGATCCACCAACAGGCTTTTTGGAGCCATGGATGTCGCGCATGGATTCTGTGACTTTGGCAGACAGGTATAGCTTCTTCTGGATACGCCCGATCATTTGCTCCTCGACTGTACCTTGTGTAACAAGTTTGTAGACTGTGACTTCCTTCGTTTGGCCAATACGATGTGATCGTGCCATTGCTTGCAGGCTAAGGGATATGTTAGCATGGAATCACGAGAGGAGGTTGAGAGGCTTTAGGTACATACTCAGCCTGTGGGTTCCAGTTAGCATCGACCATGACCACCTCCGTCGCGCTCGTCAAGTTAATACCCAAACCACCAGCTTTGGTCGAAATCAAGAACACCTTGTACGGGGACCCGGCCTGGTTGAACAGTCTGATACTAAGATTTCTACGTGCCCGGCCCGTCGACCCATCCAATCGCAAGTACTCGAATTGAGACCCATCGCCACCAATAAGTTGTAAAAACTCTTCGCATATGTCCAGCGTCTTCGTAAAGTTGGAAAAGATCAATACCTTCCGGTCCAGCTTGATAACTAGCTGCCTGATAAGTTTCTCCAAGACCATGAACTTGCCTGAGGCGGTGATAATGTGTGGTCCGAGAGTGTACGGCTCTGGTTCTGCAGCGGGAATGAGGTAGGGGTGGTTACAAATCTTGCGAAGTTGGATAAGAATGTTCATGAGTTTGCGCCACGAAGGATCGGATTTGACTTGTTCAATGCTCTTCTTGACAGCCTCCTCCACTTCGTTCCATTCTTCATTGTCCGCCTTGATAGTGACCTCTTCGCCATCGTTGTCGACCCTTATTTCGACATTATCGAGTCGTTTGGCCTCTCCCTTGGCTGCAGTGATATCGGCAGATTCCTTGTTCTTTGAGTTTTTAAACAGACGCTCTAGCATGTTATTGTCTATTTTCGTAAGGATCATCGTGTACCACATCCTCTGCATTGGCGAAAGTGGGACGTAAAGGACGATTTCTTTCTTCTCTGGGATACCGAGACTAATCCCGGGGGATTGTTTGGTGCGGCGCTTCATGATAAGTTCCAGTAAATTACGGGAACAGTCGACGAAGCTGGTGTCAACTTTTCCGCGGGTGAGGTCAAATGCTTGACGCCATTCGTCGCATGTACGATTGGTAAATACTTCAGGGTACAGCCAATGAACCAAAGACCAAAGTTCGAAGAGATTATTCTGGATAGGGGTACCGGTGAGGATCAAGCGGTATTCAGCATTAATGGACTGAAGAGATTGTGAAGATAATGTTTCGGAGTTCTTGATTTGGTGGCCCTCGTCCACTGTTTTACTCTAGGTTAGCTGGGTTCTAATTATTATTCGACGTGAGCGACTTAGCGACTTACAAGCAACATATCGCCAGATAAAGGCTCTCTTGAACCAGACCTTCTCGGCTACGAAGGTGTCATACGAGGTAACGATGATATCCCAGCCACGTTTTGGGTTATCTGGGTGTACTGGGGCCTCGGCTCCATCTTTGCCGTTCTCCAAGCCTTTCTCAGCCAGTCGTTTCAATCGAGAACGCTCTTTGATCGGTCCGTGAAGTCGCATGGCTCGTAAATGTGGGACAAACTTTTTCGCTTCGTTGACCCAGCTTGTAAGAACGCTCAATGGACAGACAACGAGAAAAGGTCGATGTGGATGAGAGTTGTCAATTTCGGCAGCGGCCTGAGAAGAAATGTAAGAGAACAAGGACAATGTTTGGAGGGTCTTTCCGAGACCCATCTCGTCTCCAAGGATACCGGAGAGGCCATTTTTGTTCAACCAGAGAAGCCAGGAGAGGCCCTCGATCTGGTATGGCTTCATGATAGCTTGGATCCTACGAGTTGTTAGTGTTGAAACGGAATTAGATCGCAGTAGGATGCAGCAGCTCACTCTTTGGGTTGGCTCTCCAATAACTCGTACGGAATTGGAGCTTCAACAGCGTTACCATATTCTTCTTCTAGCTTTTTCAAATAGTTACTATCGCCAACCAAAGGCTGGAAAGTGTCTTTATGAGTAATTAGGAAGTTGCTACGTCGTCGGGCAGTTTCAGCTGTGAGAGCGGCGCGTATTTGCGCCCTTGTCATGTCTTCGTTCTCGGGTTCCTCGAAGATACTTCTCTTGGGAGCTGCCCTTGAGGACGTTGTTCTCCTCTTTGGTCTTTCGTCCTCGTCGCTTCCTAGACCTGACATAGCTCCGGATCCTTCATCCGAGGAGAAGAGGTCGTCGTAATCTGATAGCTCTTCCTTAAATCGCCCTTTGGTCGTGTTCTTCGCGTTTCGACTGAGTGATTCCCTCTTCGGAGCGATGGCGAATCGCTCGTTCCTTTCCTCCTGTCTGCTTCTCCTGAGTTGCTCTCTCTTTGAGAGACCACGTCTTTTAGAGACGGCTGCCTGCATGTTGTCAAACGAGGTGGGTTTCCTTATGTTAGAGCGGTCGCGGAAAGTTCGACTGCCGATCATGACTCCTGGGACATTGATGTATTTGCTTCCGGAGATTGGTGAGGTTGTGATGTTTGTCATAGAAACTCGTTTTATCATCATTCGTGGTGTCCCTGCTTGGTTAGGTTTTTGAGGACTTGGAGCGGTCGTTATTGTTGTTCTTATGGGAATAAATTGCGATTTTTTGGATTCGAATTCTGAGTCCTCGTCCGCTTCTTCATCATCTGGCTCCGAGTGAGAAGACGGGTGGTATTCGTCTTGGGGACCTCGGTCAGAGTGGGAAGAGGAGTGATAGCCGTTATCGTCCTTCTGCTCAGATGTGGGAGTAGCTAGGACAGAGTTCTGACTTGAAGCTGCGGTAGCATTGCCAGCCTCTGTTGAATCGACATTTAGCGACGCATCTGCTGAGGAGATCTCCAGCGTAGGAGACTATATCAAAGGATTCAAATTTTAGCAATCCGTATTTGTTATCTCTTTCCATTCCAACATATTCTTTGTAATCTGCAAGCTCGCGCGTTTTAGGACAAGACTTGGTGTTTAGGGTCATGAGGCTACACAGCCAATGGTGATAACGAAACCCGAGGATGCGAAACATGATCCTTACCTGTGCTCTGGACCTAGGGGCTGCCATTTTTTTGCCTTGAATTGTAAGTAGAGTTCCTTGTCCCGGTTTTGTTGGTGACCTGTCGGCAGGACCAGAGCTAGGTGCAGGCGGTTCGGATGGCGACTGAAGCGGATTCGAAGCAGCAGGATTATTGCCGAAAAGACTAAACATGCTTGTCAAGAGGGGAAAGAGAGGGAGAAGCCTTTGTCTGATATGATATATCTAGATAGATCCAGGCCGGATAGCAGCTTGCAGTTGTGTCTTGAAAGCAGGCAAGCAGGCGGCAGATAGCTAGGCCGTGGTTGAACGGACGAGGCTCCAGCGACGAACTCGAGTTTAAATTAAACTGAACTTCAGGTCGTCCCCGGACAGGGACTGGCTCGGGCAACCAGCGACGAGAGTATCAACACAACTCCAAAAAAGACGAGAGGAATGGCGTAAGATGGATATATCAAGTAGAGGATGCGATTGGGGACGAGAAGAAGAGCAGATTTCGGGGGCTCCGGGGGTTAACGTGAGGAGATATGAATCTACGGAGGACGGTGAGGGAGAACGGAAAGACAAAAAAAAGGAGAATGAGAAGTTGAAGAAGAAAAAGTGGCGGGCGAAAAGAACAATTTTCGCCAGATTTCTTCAAGCGGGAAACTCTGGACAAACATTCACTGCCAACGTTTTTCTTAACTTAGCATCTGTTATATCTTCTATTTTCTGAGTGCTTAGTTAAGTATTTGGTTGGAATCAAGTTCAATGGGTGCAGTATGGTATACTCTTCTATTCTATTATATTTTATACTCTACTCTACTCTACTATCCTATAGCAATCACCTAGTCAATTGGGAGACGCGTTTGAACGCGTTTGATAGCTAAGAGATCGAAAAAAAAAAAAAAAAGTGTCGTCGTGAGATCGGACTTGGACCCCCAGCAAGTGCTACTTAACGCCGACTGGCAGTTAACTTCTAAATCCTTGCTTAAGTTACCGAAGTATCTATTGATGGCAGGTCGTAAACCTAGTTTTCAACATCTTGACTCATAATTGATATTCACATCCACACAAGATTTGTCTTGTAGATTGAGTTAAATAGCTTAAATGACAATTGAAATATCCATTTCACAGCTACGATTTATATCAATTCTTATACTACTAACTACACCGGCCCCTCGAGACTAAGTACCTTAGCAACCTGGCCCTCGAGACTAAACTAAACTTCGTTATTTATCGATTATATTTGCATCCTTATTTGATGACAGTGAGTTGGGGTGTGGGCGGCGTTGTTGGCGGCGCTGCCTGTGTTGATGCGTTGTGGGGTTGTTATTCTGGGTGGTGGAGTCGCAATCTCCCCGCTGGCCTTATCTCCCTCTCTGTTTCTCATCTCCCTGTTCTTCCTCTTCCTCTTCCTCTTCTCCTTCTCCTTCTCTTCCTCATCGCCATCGCCATCACAGTCACAGCTTCCCCGCATCGACTTCATCGCGTCCGACATCTGACGTCCTCCGCTGCCACAGCCGTTTCCCACCTGCTCTTCAGCCCTTTTAAGACTCTCCCAGTGACCCCAGCGAGCTTCAAGGCCTGGTCACTGTTAACATCCTTTCCCATAGGTTTCCTTCCCCTCTGTTTTATGCAATCTGCGCCATCCACGACTTTCCCGAACACTCCAAACCAACAATCCCCTCTAGTTACCCAACCAAACTCCGGCCAATATGGAATCTACCCGTCAAGTTCTCTCCCTCCTCACCACTCCTTGTCAGGATTTGGTGTCGAGAGTCCCACTTCTTCATCACTTGGAGAAGGAGATGACCAGCCGAACGGACTCACCGGCCGACAAGAGGATGGAAATATCGGAAGACAAACTAATGGATCGGACCCTACACAACCTTTGAGCTCGTCTCGTTCCTCGCCCGACAGAAAGGGCAAGTTTGTAGTGAACAAAAAGTTCAAGTGTCCCAATGCTAAGGGCGAGACTTATATCACCAAACTCCCAAATGGTATTATTTTATCGTGGACTTGGCACATACTTATCTGTTTTGGTAATCTTCTGTCTAATACTTTCCTTAGAGGTCCTCACGCACACATTGTCCTTCTTGGATCCTGTCTCATTGACAAGCGTGTCTTTCGTCTCCCACCGCTTTCACGCCCTCGTAACCTCGCCTCATGCTTGGAAAGATGCCTTTTCTCGCTACTTTCCTCAGCATAATACCCATTCAGGCTCGGATGCTTATCCTGCGGCTGCTCGCTATTTTACTAGACTGTCCAACATGGGCACTCATCGTAGCGAGTACATTCTTCGAACTCAGCTGCTCCGTTCGCTCAAGCGAGGGCGACCGCATGTCCACGCAGGAACCAAGGCCAGTTCGTCGAATAACCCCTCGAACTTCTCCATGATAACCTATAATCCGAAACTCCACGAATCGACAATCACCCACCTTCATGCTGATTTCTCAAGAAACAGAGTGATTGCTGCTTCGCAATACACTGGATTATACAGCTACTCGGACCCGAGGACAGGTTATGTCGAAGTTGAGCAGCGAGGGCATCCAGGATACGCCTCTTTCGGGTTGCAGTACATATCGCCGGACGGAATCGGTGCACTGGACTTATCCGAATCGAGAGGACAAATTATAGGAGATGCTAGAGTCGGCTTCCCTTCCTTCTTCGTAGAGAGGGCCAATGGTCCCCTCCCTCCGATCAGATTCGTTAATGAGCATGGTCCGGACGCTGCGATTACTTGCACCTGGATCTCCAAAAAGGATACAATCGTTAACACCTCGGGAAACAGAATCGTTAGTGCTAGCGGAAGTTCGAAGGGTGTTGTTCAGTTCCAGGATTCTACAAACAGATGGATGTCGTTCCTCATTTGCCCTGGCATTCCTATTCTCGAAATCCGCATCGACGAAGGGTATACAAAAACTCGAGAGCGCCGGAGTAGGATCTGGTGTATCGTTGTCAATGCCCTCGGGGAAGTGTGGTACATGAAAGGGAAACTGCCAAACAGGCTGTTGGTGCTCGGTCGTAACATGGGAGAACAGCCGCCGCAGGAATTCACGCCTTGGTATTATATTCCAGCGACGAAGAAAGACAGCTCACCGGTTGGAATTGGCATCCTCGCACCTGAGGACGGCAGTCCAAGCTTTGAAATTGTGCAAGAGCAAAATACTTGGATGCATGCGGACCAAGACATTATGGCCGTCACGTATTCCGATCACTGGGGGCTTGATTATTTTATTGAAGCCGACTTTGGAGGACAGAACTTTATAGTTGGGCGCAAGGGTGGTGAGGAAGGTCCGAATTCCAACAAACAAAGAGCCGAACTGGCTAAGTTTACTCGAATTCTGGACAATGTTCGGGAAGAACTCATTTCGGAAGTCTTTATCAAAAACGTCTATGGCCGTGGGTATCACAAACAAGTGGAGGAGACTGTCCCTAGGCCTTCCGACGAGATCGAGCCGCCGGACGAATGGCATAAACTAGAGTTATTGATTCCAAAAAACACAGGCAATGACTGGGCCTTCATCACTGCCATTGCTATTGACATGTCGAACCTAGCCCTGCTTTCACCAAACGAAGATTCGATCCTCACCCGCATAAAAGCCCAGCCCTCGACATCGTCCCCCCTACTGGTCGCTGGTCAACTTTCCCGATTATTCGCAGTCGGCACGGATACAGGGACTGTTCATATCTATAACGCGCGTCACCCAGTCTCCTCGTCGGCTCTATCTCTTCCTCCCTTACACACTATCACTACGGCTTCTCCATCAATATCTAGCCTCGCCTTATCATCGCTTTACCTCGTTCATGGTGGCACAGATGGGCTAGTTCAAGCTTGGGACCCACTTGTTTCGCTTTCTGAACCTATCAGGGCGATTCATAGTCGATTCTCGACACGTGCAAGACGTCGCCTAGCGCAAGCCGCGACCTCAGTACACGGAATTGGTGAGAACCAGTTCGCAGCCCGGGCGATATTCTTGGACCCGGATGCGACACAGCTGAGAGGGATAGTTGCACTAGGGACACATATCCGAAGCTGGAGTTTTAGCTGTTCGGTAGAAAAGGTTCAGGACAATAGCAGTGCACGACGGAGGAAAAAGAATGCAAGGGCAGGGGGGGTTAGCCATCTGCATGGGCGAGGAAGGGGGGCAAATTCACCAAAGACTCCGCTGGGGAGGGATATCCTGGATGAAAGGGAAAGGATTCAGAAGGTGAAGTGGGAGGACGAAAAGACCAAAACAAAGATGGCGCAAAGATTTGGAGTAGGGGAGGGCATGACGGAAGAGGAGATGATTATGTATGCGATGATGATCAGCGAGGAATCGTTTGAAAAAGAAAGGGGTCTCGTGGGAAGCGGGGAAGATTGTGGGGAGAGTAGTTTCGGAGGTGGAAGTTTTGGGGAAGGATTTGGAGATGGAGAAGAGGAAGTATGGGTTTATAGTGAAAGCACAGGGGGAAGTGCCAGTGCGAGGATTTCAGAAGGTTCCGGTAGTCCCGGAGGCTGGATAGAAAATGAACAACTCGAGGCTGAAAGCTCTGGGAATACAAATGATGACGAAGCCCTGGCAAAGGCGCTGCAAGAGTCGTTTGACTTGGAGGGTGGGGCTACGTCACCCGATGGGGTGGATATTCCCATCAAGTTTGCGAAGGGAAGGAAGGGCAAAGGCAAGGGAAAGGCGATTTCTGCTGGTGTATCTACTACCGGTACTCCCGGAAGAAGCGAGAGAAGGGACGGCGATGACCAGTTCGACAGAGACCTAGAGTTGGCAATCCAACTCAGTATGGTGAGTTAGCATCCAATCAGGGCATACTTCGATAGAAAAGCCGTGGGCTAACCGGTTCGTTTAGAAAAACTGAACTCCGAAGTCAGAGGCGATTGAAGGGGATGTCAGACTGATAATTTGCAGTAGCTTTTTTTCGCATTGCTTTATTATGACCTTGTTATTTTCCATGTTGATAACACTCTCTTCTTACTTTTTATGGAGGCCTCTTCGGCTCTTTATTATATCTACAGATTTTTTAATCTAGTTGCCCCTACTTATTAATTTCCATATACAGCATTGCATGATTATTTCTCCGCGCCTTGTTTTAGGTTAGATGCTAACAAAGCAGCAGATTAGATCTGGATACCATCCGTTGTCGATAACAATATAAACACCCAACTCGGAGCCACGTGTACCGTGTGCTCCAGAAACTTCCCAACCCGGGAATTAGGGTCATCCCACACGATGTTTCAAGCACATGTTGAATACAGTCTCATCAGGTTAGATATAAGCCAGTAAGTGTCTTGAAGCCAACTCCTAGTTTCGTTGCATTTCCGACAGATACCTGCCGCCAACGCAAAAGTAAAAAAATACAACACTTAGGTACTTGTTAGATCGGATTTGGTAAGCATTCCCAGATTTGGACCCCCTGTATGGCCTAAAACGGGCAAGGGACAGATGGGGTGGGCGCGAAACAGGTGCGTTGATGTTCTGTTAGAGTGTTGGTATGGCGAATTATTGTTCCATGAGGGGTGTGGTACATATGCATGATACATACACGTTGGTGGTACGGTGACTTGTGTCAGTTAACCGGATTAATGTTGTGGCGCTGGTTTAAGACCATCTGGCATTGCGCAGTCGCAATGTGGGGGTTTGGGGTTGTAGTGGTACAGTGGACGAAATGGTACATTCAGTAGGAGTTATAATGGTCACTAGCACTGGAGTGTTGGGTCTAGTCTAGACACTGTTGGGTCTAAAAATACTTACCTCCTTCAGCACTAATATAGGCGGTATAGCGGGTACATATCGATTTTCGTTGAACTAACAATCAGACAACATTGTTCCCGTATTGGTTAATCAATAAGCAGCGACTGAGCGAGCTTTTTTCCTTCTATTGTTATGGCCCAAACAGTAAGCATGAGGGATATTCCGGGTTCGAGTCTCGATAATATGAAATGGGCTCCAAAGGTCTCACTTGTTTCAATTGACAATATTCTAACAAGCATAGCTGAGTTAAGGGACAATCTACAGTTTGCGAGGGTCAGGGTGACGTCTGAATACATGCATGTTGATATTCATCAATCTGCTGAATGGTGCTATTGTTCACCATGCGCTTCCGCCTCCTCCCCCCTTCCTTCTCCCCTTTGATAATCCTCTCATCGTCTCAAGTTTCTTCCTGGTATCTCCTAACCCTCCGGCAAGATCGTAAATGGACCGCCGACAATAAACATTCCTCGGCTTCTTGGCTCCGAGATGTCGATAATCTAACAGAATGCATCCCCAACCAAATGAATATAAAAAAGCCCGTCCCCATCGATGCCATTGCACTATAAAACCGTCCAGGAACCTCCGCTGCTCGCGGCATTGCAACATACACCAATACTTACTGCGGGATCACAGATCCAAATGTGAGACAATCCGTAAAGGTCGGGACACACGTACCAGATATACTATTACATCCGGACTAAAATAAACTCGAAGGTATTCACCTCTTCAATCTTAAAGAAATCGGTATTGGAACAACAGAGAAATTTTATCGTGCTATTGATCCAATCCAGGAGGTTGAATCGATTGACAGATTATTATAGGAGTCTGAGTTAAAACCGGGCGTTTATTGGTGGGATAGGAAGGGTACTTGGAGGAAGATTAGACATTTGGGGGATGGAAGAAGGGTAAAGTACGTAACTGGCAGTATAGCGGATTATTTGGCTTCTCCGTCGGCGTTGTATGATTATCTTAGGCTTTTGTTAAAGTTTTTTATCAACCCAGGGAGGATGGGGAATATCGATGAAGAGGAGGCTTTGAAGGGGTATAAACTGATTGCGGACAGAGAAGCGGGGTTGCAAGTGGTTGAGGCGGGGGAGGTCTGCGGACACCGCAAACCAAGGTGAACGGGTTGATGGACCGGTGCCGAGGATTGTTAACCCAGCCGTTGTCAGCGCGTATTTTCAACCGATACCAACTTCTGCGCCTTCTATCTCAGAGGTAAATTCCCGAGGGAATGTTAACAACGAGGCTGCTGGGCAGGGGTCTTTGACGCGGAATACACAGGCGCAACAACGTCCACGTGCAGGGTATTCACAAATACCGATTATTTCGCGGCCGTCTAAATATTTCCCTTGGAGTTATGAACAGTTACAAGGTGCACTGGTGGGTAGCCTCAATCTACAAGCGTTAAAAGGATACAAGAAATGTTTGGTATTAAAAGTTTGGCAAATCCTACCTCGTTTCAAGGGTTGGAGGGAACGAGACTAGGACTGGAGCAGAGTCTTGGACTACAGGCAGGTGATGAAATTAGGGAGGATGCTAGTCAGAGACCGATGCCTCCGATTCAGAGCGCTCTGCTCTAGCAAACACACCATCAGTCTTGTTTCTGGGCACCGAAAACTTCATATGTACTTACTTAGGTAGAATACGAGCGGGGCAGCATGTAATTACGCCGTTAAATCTGTATGCTCTGAGAAAGACTTTCCTTCAACTCTTTTCAATCGTGTTTGGAAACACTCAAACCGAGGCCGCGAAGCTTAGGTCTGAGATGCGCTCCTACACTGTTGTGCATCCCTTCGTGAATGGCGAAAATACCGTTTGTGACACAATCAACTTCACCCATTACTAGTTTGCCTTGCGGCGAGGATCGATTCTTCGATGGTAAATGAAAAGGGGGTCTATATCTCGGGAAAAGTGAGAGATTTGTGATTCTATAGCAAGAGATGGCTTGGATCCGATGTTGGCGAACGCTTTAAAGCTAGTTGCCTTGCTCTCTGAGGCAGACTGCCACACAACTATTTATTCTAAGCCTATCTACTATAGATAATGGTAAGGTTATTCACTTACGAGCCCATAACTAGCCTGCAGCAGCTATATCGAGACGCTGTGGTGACATCGATCCCGCAAGCGCGAGGAGAAATCGATTACCGATATCCCGATGCAGCTTTGGAATAATGGGCGATCGAAGAGAGGCACTTACCACTCATGACTGGGGGGTAAGAATGCAACAATTGATTTAGTGTGAAACGTAGTGTTCACAATTTTTTGTACACAATATTAATAGCTTCTGTTGCAATGTTGGATCCAAGCTACGTAACATTTCTTACTCGATTGATGGAAAAGTATTGAAAAAATTTAAATTTTTAAATTTTTTTGTCCAATCGAAGGGATCTACTGCCGTACATATATCTTTTCTCTTTTCTAGTCCTCTCAAGATCCTCAGCCACTCCAACAAGAAATATTTTTCTTACTTTGCCTCGCAAGCATAGCGCAGCTACTAGTATACTCTGTATATGTTTTGTGTGTATCGATGTATCCTGCAAGGACAACAAGACTCTGACCACACGTCTAACAACGCTATTTTTCTGAGCCCTCAATTGGATGAAAACTCATACCGTTACTAAATACGATCACGCTTCATTGGGCGCCACCCAAACAGTTGTTATTGGTAGCACTCTGTAACAGTACTGAAACGTACGAGATACTACGCCTCACCAGTTCGTTGGTCCACAACTAGGCAGATATGCGTATAGTATGAGTGTCGTCATACCATGTGGCGATACCGCGACTCTGTTATCGATAGACAGACTGGACACGAAAACGACAGGCCTTTTTGGGTTGCAATTAAAATCTATTCTTTACCCTCGGGGTAGCTTTGACAGCCTGTAATTGTAGCACCCAGAAGACTCAAAGGAATGCGTTGTTCTGTTGGAAATCTTTCTAGATATTAGCTATATTTTTTGAACTGCTCGCATTTGGGAGAACTTGGAGGTGGATACCATGACGTATCATCACTCCCTGACGTCCGTACTATCTCGAAGACCAAATCATAAGAGATCCGACGCTCAAACAGGCGGCTGGTCGGGTCTTAGTGCATGATCTGTGCTAATTTCGCGTCGTGCCTCTGCTACGGCATGCACAGCTTGTGTTGTGGTTAGGTTGTCTGGCTTGCAGCCCTGAGCGCGCCTTGAAATCGATTCTGTCAGGCCCACGGTTGTGAAGATCATGATCGTGGCAGATTATTCATTGAAGCAGCTTCAAATATTAGCCTCTCAATTAATTCTAGATTTGTGGTAGTGTCCTAGCTATTTCTAGCCATGATGGATATATCTGTAGCTCATTGGCTAGGGTCCCGAACTTTTGGTGGTCGACAACAGTTCTGATAAACTCGCAACCCAACCGCTCATTTTCTCAAACTTACTCATTCTCCTTCCGACCCTAGATTGACGCCACATGCAGAATTCTCCGAGTAGATGACGAAACAATTCCTGACGAACCACGTTAGAAGATATCGTTACAGGAATCCATGGTGCGGCATCATGTCACATACTACTAGCAACAAATATTTTGTTGTGCCTCTGCGTGCGAAGATCTAGTCCAGCCGAAAAATCCAACAAAAGATGAGGAAAAATCCTCAGATGCCCTAACAGCGGTATCAAGATAAAGGGAAATTGTAGGGTGACGCATACACAAGAGCATAGATCCGGCACTACCTCGCTGGGCTCATTTGGTATCTTTGTTTTAGATCTCGAGAAGAATCGCGGCCTGCTGACGACTAATCCGAATTCATACTGGTAATATATATTATAATATTAGATGCTGTTGGCTGGTGCGTTTGGTCAAGGCTTACCCGTTGACATCGCAGCTGTAATCATACGCCAAACATAGTACAGAAACCTCGTATGAGGGTCGCACAATCGATTAATTCCTTTATAGATGAGAAGGGTTTTTTGAGGCAGATATGAAATAGACAGTACGATTGTGAAATAGAATGTGTGTTGGCCACGTAGGTTTGGCAAACCAAAGCTATGAGGAGGCGTGTTGCATTTAGACAGCTATAATTCCACAAGCCGCTGTGTTGTCGTCTTGGTGTACTACAATGATCCAAATCTGTCGAATTGCTTGATTCGGACACCCTGTAGCTCAGAAAGACCTCGAACTGGATGGCAATACAATGTTACTATTGAAGGAGGCAGATTCAAAGATATTCCGCTGTAATTACGAATGTTGGATACTTCTAGCATATCCATTAGGCACTCTGAATCGGGAAAGGTTTAATCGAACCCAAGGCTTTCGATCATATCCAGCTGAAGCTGCATCTGTTTCCAAAGCCCTTGCAAGCCATTATCCTGCGGAATTAGGAAGACTCATGACCAAGGTTACTGGTCACTCAATTTCGGAGGTTTGACACGGAGGGGCTCGGATTAGGATTTAACTCATCAAATTAAAATTTAGGTAACCATGCAACACAAAATTCCCGGAGCGGCCTCAGCTCAACTGACAAGATGTATAAAATATCACGCCCATGGACCTCATATGCTCATGACAAGGTTAATGTAGCATGTGACGTCGATTACATCCAAATTTTAGAAACTCTCAGTAAAACTTCAGTACTTTCTTAAGAAGTTTACAACCTTTGTTATTTGACGGTCCTGACATAAATCTCTCGCTACTAACGCTAGCCGGGCTGGTTATTGCCGTCTTGCATTAATTAAGGTTTGGCGAGGTTAGTCTCTATAACAATGCATATGAGTGGAAAATTTGCGGCATCTCTGACCCGTTTGGTGCACGATCATCGATATAATTCGGGTATATCCGATTTGGTACGACCGTCGATATAGATCAGGCTGCCAAGCTTGTAATGCAAGATCAATACGAGGGGGAGAACAATATAATACAGTGAAACCTAGGTATCTAGATGTTTTCATTATAGTAATAGATACTCGGTGTATCTGATTGGGACGGTGGTGAATGTACTATACCTAGCATGGGCACCGGGTCGGAACACTGGCTATAGCTAAGTGTTTTTTGTATTAAGGAAGTTAAGTTAGGCTGCCTTGCGTCCCTGACATCCCAAAACCATTTCATGAATTGCATCGGTGATAAGTTAAACAATCCTATCGGTCTATAACAAATATTATATTATATATGGAAATAGAGGTGGCCTTGGGCAGGCAGGATTAGTATATAAAGCAGCTTCTGGAAGTCCTATAATCATCCTTCCTTTTCGTCATCCTCACCACCATCTCCATCATCCCTCCCTTGAGTATTAGGATTTTAATTCCTTTCCGGCGAATTAAAAGCATATCTCATTCTCTCTTCATCGCCTTCACTATAGATCCCACATTCGTTTTTACCCCAAATCCATACATCAAACCCAAAATGCATTTTTCCAGGATCGCAACAGTTGCTATCGGTGCTTCGCTAGATAGCGGGCACGGCTTAATTGTCGCACCCCCGGCCATATTTTTATTTCAAGATTAAGTCGTATACTAACATTGCGTGCACAATTTTCTAGACCTGATGAAGGGATCAAATGGTGTCAACATGCCCGGCCTTACAGGTGAGTAGCAAACAATGGCATGCATTTATGTATAAATATATACAAATTTCAAGAGATCTAATTCGAGATTCTCCTAATTTTTAGTCATTGCAGACACTCCAAGGGACTGTGCTGGCCATAACTGTGGTGCCCAGGCAGACACTGCGATTATCAGAGATGCCGAAATCGCAATGGGTGATAGCCCACTCGGAAGAACACAAGGAGCATGCTTTAATTCTATCGAAACTAGATCCCTTTCTCTCCATGACATATTAATATTTTTCATTTATTTCTAGGGTTGTCAGGTCGCTGCCGAGAAGATGGTTCATAACTTTATGGGAACCAAGCCGAGTAAGAGAGATATAGAGCTAGGGCAGAGTACCGATAAAATCAAAGACGAAACCATCGGGACTTGCACCAGGAGAGGGTAAAGGAAGGGGCCTTCCGACATGCAACGATGGCAATGCTGTCGATTTTATCGTAAGTCTAAATCAGTCACTCCAACCACAACGAGACTTCTACCCACCAAGCGCCAATGAAAGCATTACAAATATGACGCGTCTCCAAATCGCCGTCAAACAGGGTGCCCCAAGTCACTACCATTGTAATTCTAGATCCTATTTAGTCCTAACTACAAGATACTTACTTTAAACTTATAGTACCATCAAGTCAACCAAGACGACGCTGGCCCTTACCAGTGCAAAGTCGACCCGACATCCGGTGGAAAAGATAACAGTACATTTGTCAATTGCGAGATGATTCAAGATGTCCCTGGAGTTGTTGGAGGTATATACATATATATATCTGTCCGCCGTCACATCCACGGCTTACGATTGCAAAACCTAGATTCCCAAAGATATAGTCTGCAAATCGAAGTTTCCGGAATCAAGAACGTCTGCGTTCTCGAAATCTACAACAATACCCCTGCCGGCCCATTCGGGGGCTCGGTTGTATTCACACAGAATCCAACTAACCTAGCCGTTGTGACTAGCACGAAGACAAAGCGGTCTGTTCGACGGGGCCTGAGGCTGAAGCGTTGCAAGGGCGTCTGCACCAAGCTATTACCTCATATTAGAGGCCGAAACCATAGACCTCTTATGGATAGTCTTAAAACCTATCTCGACTCTGATCCTTAATTTTTTCAACTTCAAAATTGTTACATAATTGATTCAGTTAATACTGTGAGGCCATATTGATACCAGGACTCCTCATTCCGTTATCAAACTTAATTCCGACGTTGCAACCTTCCCCGGTTATTACACCTACATACGTACTTGCACGTAATCGGAAATCTTTCTTTTGGTCTATAACAAATGTTTGATGATAGATAAAAAAGCAAGACCGAGAGAGAGAAGATGATATAACAATACCTACAACTTGAGGACTAACTGTTGGAGCCACAACTAATATATATATCTTGTATACAACTTTGCAACAGTTCCACGCGTGCGCGAGGCCGCAGCGCTGCACCAATGTTGCAACGCCAGGAGGGTGACAATAAAGGTTGGAAATTACTTTGTCCTATTTCAATCAATGGATCTAGCTGCAACTGAGTTCAAACTATTAAAATTAACGTATCTGGTAACATATACTAATACTATAGCTAACGACAAGTCTAGTTCGTGCTTGGCCTGATAAATTTATGCTCAGGAAAACAAATAAAAGTCACCCAAGATCCAACATTATGGTGGTACCATCCGGCACATCCTGAGTCAGGTTTGGCATAACTGCAAGGGGTAATAATCATGGTATTTCGGTGCACTAAATGTATGGAGCTCAAAAAACTGAGGCTTTCACCACGTACGGTAGTCTTTCAACCAAATTTCCTTCTTAAACGTAAGCTGTTATGGCTAAAAGGCGTGTTTGTACAATTGTGATATATACTATTCCGGATTCTTCATGCACCATGAATATTCAGAAAATTTGAAACGGCTCCCCGTATAATACGTTGTACCAGTTTTACAAATAGATATACATAAGTAGGTATTAGAAGCAGGTTTCTATCTATTATGAGGAGGTATTGTTGTCGAAATGTCTGCGCTGGTTGTCAAGATCCTTCACGAGGATGTTTTATAGTTAAACGCTTTAGATTTTGTAGGTTAGCGGTTATCTCGTCGGGCCAGCATTCATGCTTGAACCTGCCACGCATACACACGCGCTTTTGAGCGGCGGTTCTTCACTTTCAGGCACGATTAGAAATCATTCTATTATTCAGAGCGGAGTTTCAATTATTTGTAACTACTAGACTCTAAAGACCTACATCAAACCAAACACGAAAATATTTTTGGCAGTCTGCTTATATTTGTTTTAATCGATCGATCGAGATCATAAGATCTTCTATATAAAAGTTTCACAACTCGATCACCAATACACTATCTACTCATAGCTTTGATATTTTCAACGATCGTTAACGAACAGGCAAATGAATAACTGTGATCATAAATAAAAACTAATAATAGACAAATTATTCCAACTTACATCCACACAATGGTAACCACTCCGCTCATTAAATTCTCAACAGAAACCAGTCGGTCCCAAGACTTTCTACAGAAAGTTGTCAAACTGCGCGTACAGAGTGTCGGAGACCATATCTCCCTTCCAAAACTGGTTGTCTGCGGTGACCAATCCGGCCGGAAAGCTTAGCCAAGTCGAAATAATCATGAGACTTCGTGGATATGGGGGTATCGAAAGTGGTCCCGCGTTCGGGGAAGATACGCTCAGCATCCAGGTGTCAGGAAATACAGGTCTTCACTTGACGGTGGTAGATTTACCTAGACTTATAGCGGTAGCAAATAAGGAACAGTCTCGGGCCGATGTAAAGCCTGTCGAGACTTTAGTCGATAAATACATCAAAAGCCCATGAACGATAACAGTCGTCATTGTACAGACGACTAACGATATCGTTAACCAACGGATTATTCAGAAAGGTCATGAAGTCGATGCCCAAGGCGAAAGAACCATTGGTGTGATCACCAAGCCGGATTTAATCAACCGCGGGACGGAAAAGCGAATCGCCTTATTATCACGAAATGAAGATACAACGAGGCTAAAACGTGGATTCTTTATCGTCAAAAGTCCAGCTCCTCAGGATTAGAGAATGGCAGTCTTAGTGCTGCGGAACGTCGGCAGCTCGAAGTCGACTTTTTTTCTTCCCCGCCGTGGAATGGGCAGCATCTCGACCAGAGTAAAGTAGGCACAGCTCTGTTGACTACTTACCTACCAAATGTTTTGGATGAACACATCGAAAAGGAGTTGCCGAAAGTTTAAGAAGAGATACGTCAGCTGCTAGAAAGTACGGATGCGAAAATGTTGGCACCGGGCGAGGACTTTCTTGGCAACTGTCAGTTTGAAGTTTCATGGTTTAATTATGCAACCAGGCTCTCGATGGGAACCACGTGAGACATGGTGGCTCGTTTTTTCAAGATTCAGAAATCAGAGTAAGATCGCAGATTCATATATTCGATAATAGATTCGCTCAGAAGATGCGATCGCATGGGGCAAAATGGACTTCTCTTGCTAGGTTCGACTAGGCTAAAGCCGAGAATGGTTCCCTACAAGAAAAGGATTCTATCAATGATGGCGACGAGGCCGTAAAAGTCTGGATTATTAAAGTAAGCGTGCCCCAGAAAGAGTACTTATGCATACGGCCGGGTGTAATCTCAGGTTTTCTAATCTATCGCTCTCGTGATGCACCAGACCTACCGAAAAACCAGAGGTGGTACTTCTCGAAGAGCTTTTTCACGAACAGTCTACACCATTGTTTGGGATTGTCCATGCCCACCTCAATGAAGTTCATAAATGCGTCTACAATTTCAGCAAGAAGTGTTTGGGTGCTGTGACCAAATCCTCCGAAAGATATATCCCGAAGTACATGAGGGCCTTGCCAAGACGCTCGAAGAAGCTGTGGAAGGACGAACGGCGGTTTCCGATGACATGTAATCATTATTACTCCGATAATATACCAAAGCTCGGAGAGATGGTTTAAGCGATTTGGCCAGAACTACCGTGGGAGATGCGGCAGCACAAAGTCTTGATAAAATGGGTTTATCAAAGAGTCATATTTAAGGGATAGTCTTCGCTCAGCGAAAATCATTGTAGATATGGAAGCACAAGCCTGCAAGGAAGCCACAGAATCCCCAAAGTCATACTACAAAGTCTACACATAACCTTCATTTCCTAAGTTGGGTGTAACTGGTACTCACCGGTGATATTTCGCCATAGGTTGCAATGAAAACTTTCATCGACAACGTCTGCCTCCAGGTAATCGAACGTCACATTATGACCGACCTTGCCAAAGTCTTTTAGCTGGTGAACATGCCCAAATTCTCAGATGACAAGATTGTTCGCCTAGCTGTAGAGTCTGAGCATAGTCGGAATAGGAGAGCGGACCTTAAAACACTCAAAGAAAAGTTAGGGTCGGGTCTAGTGGCGCTTATGTAGATTAGTTACAATGTTATCTGTGTTTTCCTGCCGCAGTGAATGATCTGTGGGTACGAGCTAGGCGGATGTTATATATTATCCGATGATATTACATTAATATTATAATACATTGCTTTTCACCGCAAGCATATTGCGAATCTGGGTAATTACTTGGATGTTCTACCCACCACCACTAATCCTTGGTTTGCAAGAAAGCCTTGGTTGATTACGTCCTCATCTCGAAGGATTGATTTTATCAAATAAATGGTATTATACAGTCATATATACATAAAGGATCCGCTAGGGGGCCCCGAGGGGATTTATCATGGCTCAAAACCAGCCAACCCCTGCGAACCTCAAACAGCCTACATATCCAACCGCCCATTACCCCCCTCACGGCACAACCTTAACCCCCATACTCTTCGCCGTCCCACAAATACTCCTACAAACCCCTTCCAACGGAATCCCCTTCATCCTATCATCCGACTGTTTAATCTTCCCAATCTCATAAATATGTTTCAAACTAACCGTCCCCACAACATCGTGTCCCGGTTGTTTAGCTCCCTTTATCTTCCCCTTCTTCGGTTCTACCCCCGCAGCTTTTAATAATAAATAACTTGTCGCGGGCGTACGGACGTCAAAGGTGTAGGATCTGTCGGGTCGGACTGTGACTTTTACGGGGATTGGAGTGCCAGTTTCGAGGTGTGCTGTTCGGGCGTTGAATTCCTGTTTTTTTTATATTTTATAGCTGTTAGTGAGGGGTTTAGAGTTGGGTACGGAGCTCGTTCTTACACGACAGAAGTCCATGGATTTAACACCTCTAGAACCAAGTGCAGGACCAATAGGCGGTGCCGGCGAAGCTTGTCCAGCACCGACGATGAGTTTTACAATCTGGTTCGAGACGACCTTCGCGCTGGCCGAGGCGGCGTGTTTGGACATTGCTGGTTAGGAATCCCTCGGAAGAGGGAAAGAAAGGAACCGTGGAACTTCGGGGTTAGAGGGTAATCCCGATTTGAATGGGAGCTATATATCCTTACTCGGTCTTCCTCGTGGCCGAGGTGGGATCGATAGGGTGGTTGTCGAGAACGTGGGGTGCGGACGGGTCGTGAGTTGAAAAGGTTGGATTTCGAGGTTTTTGAAGATTGGCAGGGATTTTGGTAGGAAAGATGGCGGAGATAAGATAAGATTGGACGGATCCAACACAAAATTACAACAGTGCACCCTGGCTTCCATCGGCTACTGAAGAGGTCATGATCGTAAAGACAATTTCTCATTCTCATTCTCGTTTTCATTCATTTCGACTTCCTATGTACAATACCTCGCCTTTTTTAAAAAAAAAAAGAAAAAAAGAAAAAAGAGGTATACTATTTACACATATTCTCCATCCACCCCACCCATATCGCTTATCAACAAAAAACTGAGAACCCACCATCCAACCATCCCACCATAGAAAAGCAAAGCACCAGCCAACGATCCACTCGCAGGCTCTAGAATAAATTTGAAAAGGAAAAAAGAAGAAAGAAAAGCAGGTATTAAAACAGCAAAAACAAACGCCGCAGTCTCATGGTGTATAATTGTTTAAAACAAGAAGAAAAAAAACCGAGTAAGAAAGAAAACCATATGTCTAGTCGATAAAAGGCCGAAAAAAAAAAAAAAATCATGTACGCGAAGGAGGTGAAGGCGCAGAAAGGAAAAAGGCAAAAAAATATTCACAAGTGAAATCGAAACAAGTTAAGGGTGGACAAGAATGGGCTGAAAACAAGGGCTTGTAAGTATTCCGACCTGGCGCTCTTATACCCAAAAGATAGTGTTATGAAGGTAAGGGAAACAGATCAAAGCTGTAAGAAAAAATCGCACCAGGCCAAAAGAGCTAAAACTTTTTCGTCGTCGTCGTCAACTCACTATTTCGTCTTCGCAATCGGAGAACTCTTCTTCTTCACTCCGATTCATTCGAACTTCCCGTCCCGCACCACCGGCCTTCTAAGTAGGCTTGACAGCAGAATTCCTGGTATTAGACTGCGCCTCCACCGGTTTCTCCAAAATATGGTCATGTCCAATACCATGGTACACATGGCCTCTTCCGTGTGTACTCGAGTCCCCCAAATGGGTATCTTGCTGACTGCACACTTTGCCTTCATCGAGCGCTCCCTTTATCCAGGGATCGTTGTAGATATCTTGCAAAGTAGCACGGTTCTTAGGGTCGAGCTTTAGCATACTGTTGATAACCAGTCGGCTTTCTCGGGGGAGGAGTCTTAATAACCTCCAGGGTCCCTTGATGACCTGGTTGGCTTGTGTAACTCCATCTTTCTTCTCCGACTTCTCGTTGGCAGGGGAGGCCGGAGTAGGAGCGGAACCGGTCTCAGCTCCCGCGCCCTCGCTACCTCCGAGTCCGCTGGCTGCACTTTCTCTTTCGGCCTCGGGTGTTGGCGCTGCACAGAACAGCTTGAAGGAATTATCCGACATCCGTGGTGCTTTCCATGGGAATCGACGGAGCGACATACAGCAGAAAATGATGGCAAGAGACCAAATATCCGCAGGTTGAGGATCGTATTTCAGGTCATTGCAAACTTCCGGTGCTAAATATGGATCCGATCCAACGATTCCTAATCCCCCGAAAAAATGACTTGTTAGCAAAGAATTTTTTCACATTCGCAACTTTGTGTAACCACACCAACAAAAACCGGATATTCCGGAAGCCCCGGAAGTCCGGAGATCCCGAAGCGACAAAAAAGGGGGTGAGCGTACCATGTGCCATAACGATATCACTCTCGAACGGATACCTAAAAACAACCGCGCTACCAAAGTCGATAATTTTCAAAATACCGAACTCGTTGATAACCACATTATCCAACTTCAGATCCCGATGCGCAAGTCCCATATCATGCAAAAACTTGACTCCGTTCAAAATCTGCATAAAACAGCACGAAATTTCATCCCGTCCCATCTTTCCCGTCATAACCGTAGCAAAAAGATCGTAAGGCGCATATTCCATGACCTCATACCATTTCCCTCGTTCGTGAATAATGTCAAGGGTTTCGATGATGTTTCCATGGTGTAATGTACTGCCAATACAAAATTCGGCTGTGACTTTTTTGGCGTAGTCTTTGTCGGATTCGTATTGGTGCTTGGGTCTGAATTCCTTGACTGCAAAAGTCACGCCATCGGTCGGTCGCTTCATAAGCCGAACGGACCCGCCAGCACCCTGCCCGAGAACTTTCCCGAATTTTCCGTACTTTTTCGTTAGACCGTTATCGTCGGCGAAAGGCATCGGTGTGTTGATGCTAAGGCGAGAACTGGTCCTAGTGGTGGTTTTCGGTGTCGTGCTGCCTTGTGTTTTGCTAGGGGAAGATGATCGTTTGGAGCCTTTGAAGAAGCGTTTGAGGTCTGCGAAGGAGCTCTGACGGCTGCCACCAGGAGAATCGTTGTCGCCGAGATAGCGTCCGTGCTTTTTGTCCTCTTTGTGATGATGGTGATGGTGGTGATGGTGATGTCTTTCAAATTTGAATCGAGGTTCGATGTCTTCGATGCTCTTGCTCTGAGGAGGACGTTTGCTGCGAGCATACGGGTCATCCTTGTCGCCAGTTGGCGTGAATGGCCGAGAAGACGGGTAGCTTGGGGTTATAGCGCCGGAACGAGGCGAACTGTCCCTGGAGCGATGTTCTTGGTCGGATCCTGATCCAATGCTAAATCTCGGCACTCTCGGTTGGTCTGTTGTCAATGCTGGAAGGACCGTTTGCTTGTCTTGTTTCTGACTATGCGCGGCTGGTGATATTTCGGGTGTCATGACATTGACAGTTGTAGAGCTATCATCCTCCCGCTTTAACGATGCAACCTTGGCTTCACCATTCTGTCCCTGGTCGTGCGAGGCCGCTGGCGTAAGCGGATCTGCCGGAACGGAGCGAGGTAAGGGAGGCTCTGAGGTTTTGATCTGGGGGATTTCGATGCTGGAGAGGGAGGAATTTCGGTGAGGAGTAGGGGAGCGGTGTTCCTGAGAACCCGGACGGGAGAGAGATTTGGTGGATACATCTGCTGAAGGGACCTGCAGTCGATTTGACGATGTTAGCATCATTGTGGTGGTGATGATAAATTTGAAGGAACCCATGAATGGCGACAGAAGCTGGGGATCGATAAGCACAACCACCACTATTAAGCAAATAATAGCAGTAGAAGTAGAAGTAGAAGTAGAAGTAATGCTGCTTTCCTTAGAGCTCTCCAACAGAAAACTAACAGCTAACAAAATAAAAAATACATGGAACATGGAACTAGAAGCCTAGTAACTAGCATGCAGCGAAAGGGCAATTTAAAAGGGAACAAAGGGGATAATGAGCATAAGAAGGAGAGACCAAGAAAGGGAAGAAAGAAAGGAAAAAACAACATACCCTCGACACCGGGATGGAACCACAATGCTGAAAAGGACAGGAGCCAAAGCCCCTGGCGAGGCCGGCCTGCTTGAGCCTCTCGGCCATCTCTTGGACTTCAAGATGGTGGTCCTGTCGGCTGATGGAACGAGCGTGCTTGACTGCGGGAGGCGGAGCGGCGGGGGATTGCGACTGGCCAAGAACAATGCCGTCGTCGTTTCCGGATGACAGAGACTCCTGGGAAGACAGCGGTTGAATTGTCTGGACTTGGTTTGCTTGGGTGTCGAAATGAACTAACCGGGAAGACTGCGACGATTGATCCGGGGCAGCCACGGTAGGCGGCGGTGACGACGACATGATTTATATATTTATACTTATACCTCGACCTGTATGTGCCTATATACTAAATGTAAGAGATAGGTGGGAACGTGTCGGGATTATAATAAAGGAACCGAGTAAAAAAAAAAAAAAAAAAAAAAACCCAGCCACGAGCTCGCCCAAGAATGTCAATGGGAGTGATATGGATTTGGATCCAGAAGGATGAAGGATGGTTCGGTTTGCCTTGGTTTGCCTGTTCTGGGAAGGAAGAACGGCTCCTTGTTGAAACCACAGCCAAATCTTCCCGGCCGTTTCATGCACTTGAAGTTCGACTCAATCAATTCAATTTCACAAAAAAATAAGAAAAAAATAGTGTCGACAAGATGTACAAATAAATGGTAGAAAGAGATGATACCAGGAATGAGAAAAAAGAGAGAATTGGCAGCGGGTGCGGTTTTTAGCCGGAATTTACAAGATTCCGGAAGCTACGGATGCGGTTTTGAGGGAGGATGAGATAAGCATCGATGACAGACCCCACCACACTTCTTCTAAAATACTACCGAGGGCTGGCTAATTATTATTCCAGCTGGTGTCCAATTGCGAGGTATATAGGTACCAGATATCTATGTTTACCATAATACTCATACAATGGCTAAGAGAAGCAAAGAAGAAAGGATCCGGAGAGTCGAGCATCCGCGAGCGCCCATGTAGGTAACATAAGTACGTACACTCGCTGACCCCTGTCCACTGGCAGCCTGGCCAAATCTCGGAGCCCTTTGTTACTTTTGCTCCGAACTCCGATCGATTATGATAAATAATGATGATGGCGATATTCAAAGGAATGTGACTCAAAAAGTGCAAGTCCTACACCTACACATCATATATAGTGGCTTCGTATCCGCATGCTCCTTTTTTCAATTTTTACGATATGCAGATAAAAGGTACCTACGAATCGGAGAAAGCTGTTGGGGTAGCATGGCTTCTTCTGTCTTTGCAGATAAAAGCCGGGCTGTGAAATCCTTCCGAGCCGCGCGTAGATGCATTACATTACATACATACATACATCCTTCATACATCTACAGAGAGCAATACAGCATTCAGCATGTGAGGACCCACATTACCTTTCCCTGGCCTACCACCGAGCTCTGCATCTCGTTATCTATTGGACGCTGGGTCGGCCCAATCGATTCTGTGATTTTCCCACAGAAAGGCCCGTTTGCAGCCCTTAGACCGACTCAAGACCCGAGGTCGGACCCGCGGAACTTCCTAACTATCCGTTAACCTTTTTGTTTTTTTTAGAATTCCAAGACCCGAGAATTGGCGGTTAGTCATGATTCATGCTCTGTCATATTTAACATTCTAGAATTTCTCTTCCTTTTAGCTTCCTTATGTGTTGTGTGTTTGCTCAAACAACACGCTCCCAACACAAACCCCCCAAATTAAGGACGTTGAAATTAACAACCTTCTTGAGATTTCCAAGAACCCGGAATTGGATAATAACATAACCATCTGATCACTATTGTTTCCCGTCGGCACATTGCATAAGTTATGTACATGCAAGTAAGTGTGACGCGCCAATCGCAGTCTCACTCCCCGTACGACTTCGTACCACCACTTCCAACTACATGTATAACATGTATTACCTTTACACCCTCTCACCGATCTCCCAAGAATAGGCAAACTTGAACACCCCACCAGTGATATGACCGGTCTATATATACAAATCTACCGACCGCGAAGGATAATTGTCAGCAGATCTAGCTATAGATACAGGGCGAAGGAAGAACCCGTCGGGAGAGCCGCCACCTATATATAGCCTTTTAAACAACCAACGGCGTCTCCGATATCTTAAATGTTGACTATTAGAAACGTTATACCCCGGATTCGGTGAAGTAGCTCGTACAGTGTACGACCTCGTTGGGCAGCTCCGTAGCACGTTCCTCGTTTTGGATACGACAGCTATAGCCAACCAGGACCGGGGCTGCCACGTGAGATATATCATCGTCATCTGAGTCCGCCCCGAAAAAGACGGTACGCAGTGCCGGATTCCCAGTTTATCCTAGACAGTTTTTTTTCAACTAGTCGGTAAGCTTAGTACGTTACAGTATCGAACTCGAACCTCGGATATCTCCTACGGCATCGAAGATTGATGGTGGATGACTAATAATACCACACAACGCATGTTCTCAAATACTGCAACATCTCAATGGAGTTAGTAGCATTTTGAAGATACTCGAGTGCAGACCCAGACCAGAAACCTCGATTCCACGGCTACTTTGCCACTCCAGCGTCACATCGGATACAACCCGGGGACCAAATACAACACCTCTACTCCACCATCCGAAAACCGAATTCTATTACCGGTCCGGATGTCCTATGCCGTTCAGAAACCGTACTCATTCGGACGATTACCCGGTATCTGGTCTTCAAAGCTTGACTTTTGGAAGACACTTCAAGATTCTACTCGGAAGTAATCTGTCTATCAATATCAACTTTTGCTCGAAGAAAGAAGCTCGGATTCGGGTATATGGATTTACGCAGGTAAGTTTTGTGCCTTTACATGTTTGCCTTTCCGTTTGAGTACCCGGTATCGTAACCGCTTACCCCGGTGTGCTATCTTGCATTGGAAAGTCCCAAAAATACCACTCTGAATTCGTTATTCCCATAGCTTTATCTTGGAATTAGTACTTGCTGGTGTAAACGATCCGATCTCTCATACGGTGTCACAGCTAAAAATCGCATGTAGGTACATTCATCAGCTAGAAGTAGAGTAAAGTTTAAGCAGTGGATTATTTTTGATATTGGTGAAAACTAGGCCGCCGGCCGTTAGATCAAGACGGGATTTAAGTCCATAAATCGATAACTTCATCAGAACGCCTTTCTTTGCGGGTGATTTTCTGTCTCGGTACCAGTTGGAAGTGAACGCGAGTTGAATTCAAGTTGGAGATCCCTTCTCAATCCTCTTTTTCTCCTCCAGATTCTCAACACTTTTTTTTATCTCCTTCTCCCTTTCTTTTTCCTCTTCCTCTTGCTATTTACGACCAGCTTCCTCAGATGGTGAGAAACCTTTTCTCTCAGCATAATAGATCTTGTCATCTGCTCCGGTGTACCACAATTGGTTAGAAAATCTCGCAGAAATCGAGTTTCGACCATTCTTGCGCCCCGTTCCGGCAGGGAACCGTTTCCAAACATCTCATTGCGATTTACCCTTAAGGTCCAGTTTAGCTCCCATCAACCCTCGATTAGGACCAAACCGCCAAACGAGCAGTAAAAGAAAACGTAAGTCGGAATAACATTAGATTATATTTGTTAGAACCCGAACCAGTTAACCTTTTCCGGAGTACTGTTTTAACTGTACCATCATGCGAAATCCGAAAAACTCTGTACCGGAAAATCTAGAAGCCACCGGCGGATGCTAGACCAGATCCAGGGGCAACGTCATGTTGATTATCGTTACCATCCATTATTTCAAAGGTTGAAGATTCGTTGGTTCTACTTTTATTGATATCGATATCCACGATATCCCTTGGCGAAATAAAGGGCACCAACCCTAACTTTTCTAAATATATTTTTTTTAAATTATATTTTGCTTTGGAAAAGCGTTCCACGGTCACTGATGAACCAGATTACATAGTGGTCGTAGCCATCGTGGAGAAGAGTAGACTTGAGACATCGGTAAACTTTCGGGCACTAGGCCAATCCTCATCCCTACTCTCCAAACCAGGATTCATAATGTAGTAGTCCGGAGATATCCACCAAACATCTTGGATATGCCCCAATTTGTACTAAACAAGGGCCCCCCATTCTGAGGTAAGGCGCTTCCGGGGCCTGAGATTGTAAACGCTCCCTTCGAGAAATCGCTCGCTTGATTACCCTGCACGAATTTACCCCTGACGGACCCGTCGGTTTCAATCCAAAAGTAAGGAATGTTCTCCTTGTCACGCAAGCCGAATAATGAAGATACTGTAGCGCTATTGGTCCAGAATTATATTGCTGAGTTGTGAAATCTGGGCAATGAACTCCAATCTTGCCGTCTCCGGTCCAGACACACAAAGAAGTAGTGTCCGGACAACCCTTGAGATCGACACGAACGGATGCAATATTACTGTCCTCGCCCAGAGGGGTACCTCCCATGTCGATGGCAACTGGGTTAGTCCATTGTGCGTACCAAGGTCGAATTTCTATTCCAACTCGGTCTCCGATCGGGTGTAATTTTATCATGAATTCGGATTGTTGATATTTTCTTTTTGAAGGTCTTGTTTGCACAGTACATTACTTCCCAAGCTAATTTTCGACGTCCAAGCTGCCGAACGGTCAAACATTTTGACATCAGACTTCACCTTTGGGATCAAATCAGGCTTGCATCTTCAGGTGCTTAGCTGCAGGCTTCCTCATCGTTGGAAGTCATTCGTTTAATACATCACGTGTTCGCTCGATTAGTCTACTCTTGGCAGTCATCCGCCTATTTCACCGTCTACAGGCTTCGGTGATCCTTGAAGGGATTTTAGTCCAACAAAGAACTCTGGTTTTTCTAACAGGTTATGAGCCCGCGAGAGCGATCAGAAAAACAAAATATGTTTATACAAAACCGATTACTTCGCTCTGACCAAAGCCAACTTTCGATCAAAAAAAAGAATTAAAATCACGCAAAATATCAAATCAAAATATGCAGGTCAACGAAGGTTTCCTTCCAGAGATCTACGGTTGAAATTTTTAAAAGGGGTTGGAATATTTAAGGAAGATGAATTTACAAAATTGGGAAATGGTCTCTTCATACTAGAAAGAGAAAGCCAGCTAGTCTATGCTAGCAACTACCAACGCGGTCTGGAAGCCAACATTGAATATTCGTTTTGTTGTATAGTTATAAGCCATTTTAGGAAATCAAATGGCTTGGTGGGAGTCATTCTCTAAAAGCGAAAGGCTCGGGCTCCGACATTACATTTGGAGCTTTTCAGAGTTATATATCTATATCCGAGCCTCAAGTTCAAATGGAGAACGTATCGAGGATACTTTTGAATTGAAAGATTTCAACCAGCGAACATCTTCATCTGCCTTAATAGAGTCCGGGGTTGAATATCAGGCGATAGTGGCGCCTGCACCGCCACAGATCTCAGGATGTCCCAAAAATCTTCCGCGCCACTTCAAATATCCAACATGCACATGGTGTTGACAATATATCCATCATGAACGCTTCTCTCGGTCTGCGATTAGCTTCGCAGCTTATCTCCCGGCCGTGCCTCGGCGTCGGCGTCCGTTCCGTACCCCTCTGCACCCCACTATCCTATCTCCATGTATCAACAACATCCCGAACGATCTGGACATCCATCCCCCGCAAGTCTGCCATTGAACAGTCATCTCCAAAGAATGTATCCCCTCTCACAATTACCCGTTCGGTCTCCTTCAACCGTCGTGCCCGGCCCAGTCCGCGAACCCGTCAAGCTCCCTCCCTCCCCGCCCCTCCGGAACCCACAATTGTCAAACCCGCGACTATAACCGGTGCCGAACGAGAGCCCATCCGGTACACCGACTACATCCGTCCCGAAGGTTCCTCACATGAAGAACCACTCCCACCACCTCCGGTTTCACCGGCCCAAAAGGCAACATCACGGTACATCTCCCTTTTTGGCGTAATCTTCTTAACCGTCCATATCCTCTGGTGGGCTCCATATATCTCCGGCTACGGCCACGCAGACGCCAAAGAAAAACTGGGAGAGCTCATATGGTTCAATAAATACGTCGTCCCCTGGCAGACCTTCACTACGCGATGGTTAACCTTTTGTCCTGCTACCGCTCTCGAACGTCTCGGTCTCAACGATACCTCGCCCGTAGCCGACGAAGGAGAACCAATGATCACAAAAGTCTCACAGTTTATTATTCCAACGGTATCGCACGCGCAAATCTGGCATTTGGCACTTAATTTCTTCGCTTTACAAGCTCTCGCGCCAACGATCGTTAAATACTATGGGTTTAAACGTGCGCTTCTCGCATACCCCGCCATTGGGAGTTTAGGTCTAGCACTCGTTCTCGCCGTGGATCGGTTCGCAAATCCCTACACAAAGATGGATACAGCAACGGCAATAGCACAATACCGCGAAACCGACGAAAATGTTATTCGCGAAAGAACGGGTATCGAAGCGACAAAGGCTGAACGAGATGCACATTGGTTACTAGGACAGCATTGTAGATACGCAGTAGGCGCATCGGGTGTTTTATTCGGCTTTTTGGCAATCACTGCGGTTGTCAACCCGATGGCGAAGTTTGAGTTGATGTTTATTCCCATTGGGATCAGCGTTAGGACGTTGCTTATGGGGTTCGTGACGCTCGATTTGGTGCGGATAGCGATGAGGGGGGAGAGTGTTGGGAATGTTGGACATTTGGCTGGTGCGGTTGCCGGGGTGCTGGTTTGGGCGCTGTGGTTGAGGAGGGTGAAGTTGCCGGATGAGGTTAGGAGGCAGTTGATGATGGGGTTGAGGAGGAAGAAGATGGGGTTGGATTGATGAGCTGGTATAGCATGTACGATATATACCGGTATTTGACTAGTCTGCGTTCGAATCTTACCATTGTCGATGATGTCCGATCGAAACAAATTCCTTGGATTGACAGATACTCATGATGATTTGTAAACCAAAAGTTTTACGCTTTTTAGAATCTGTAGATTCATCTGTGCGGAGATGGGATGTTTCCACATTGATTATGTAAATGGCTATATGTACAGTATGAATGCTCCTCCTCCTCCTCTTCCCCAACTATGCCGTAATAGCAAACTTTTTACTCGTTAATTTTGGCTAGCAATCTATATTACCGGTCAGCATGCCATTCCATAAATCGACAACGTGATAAGAAAAACTTACTCGTGATCCCTGAACAATGTAAACTCCTCATCACCAACCTTAACCGGACTTCCTCCAAACTGTGGGATCAATACTCTATCGCCGGGCTTAACGCTGACCTCCAATCTCTTCCCATCTCTATCGAATCCGCCGGGTCCAACGGCGAGAACTTTAGCTTCGGAAAGCTTTTCGACCGATGACTCCGGGAGGAAGATTCCCGAAGCGGTTTTTGTTTCGGCGCGGATTCGCTGGACGAGGATACGGTCCAGGAGGGGGGAGAGGGATTTGATCGTTCGGATGGAGGTGGCCTGTATTATAGGTCCTATTGTTAGATTTTTGGTTTATTCGGTTTGAAGGTTGTGGGGGTGAGGTGGGGGAGAGCATAGGCGGATATATTATTGGATTTGAGGGGGCAAGTACCATTTTGTATGATATGCTGGGGGATCAGGAGGACGGTAGTATGCGATAGATTGGATTGTAGTTATTGGAGAAGGAGATTCGTCGAGGAAGTTCGAAGGGAAATCCGAATGGAAAGGAATAAAACTTTTTCCGGGGTTCCATTGGAAGAGTCTCGAAATGCCAAGCAATTATGAGCTCAGGTGGATCAATGTGTTGAGGTGTTGTCCCTGAGGTTATCTTCACGTTTGTCCGATTTGGATATTACTTAATTGGGAAGTGTGTTGTGAAGCGACGCGCACCTGCTCGATCAAGACGCGTTCGTTTGAAGTAAAATGCAGGGTGATATCACCAGAAGAGAAGAGACATCAATTCAACCCCACGCTTTCAACCTCACGACATCACTCCAACCTGCCGGATATTCTTGACGAACATTTTGCCTGCAGGTTCTCCTCTAGATTCTTCGTTTCTCTACCAGTTTCAATTTCGAGGAGTACTGCTGCTGACTTTCTGCCTCTTATCATTCACTTGGAGGTACTTTGGTCTGAACGCGAACCTCATTGGGCCGGTTTTCTTCAAGGCTGCTTTGCTTTGCTTGCTTGCTTGGATCCTGTTTGAAACACGCCTGCCTGCTGCTTGTCATCCGTCACCGCCAGTCAGACAAGAAGGCTCCTTTTCGTACCCACAGAAAATACGAACGTAAAAGGAAAAAAAAAAGGAAGGGGAAAAGAGGATACTAAGCCTCACCGTCTTTCGAAATCCAAAAAAAACCTCATCAAGGCGTCTTTTCGAACCCATTTGTTTGTCTGTGGTCGTTACAGTTTGGCTCGAAATTGGAGGGATCCGAATTGAAGGTCGAAGAACAGACGCTGCCGCAGAAAGAGAGGTCACTCCACACCCACTCCGACCTGGGATTGTCCTCCCTTCCGCCTGACATTCCTACTGCTATTACTACCACTATTCCCCCCCTCCTCCTCCTTTACCACCTCCTTCCCTCCTTCTCTTCCCTCGTTTCTCCTTCTTCTTTCTCTCTTCTCCTTTTCGCGATGCCACCGAGGAAGAAATCGTCAGTTTCTGCCGATACAAACACCGCTCCTGCAACTACCAGACGCCTTACCCGATCCTCTTCGAAAATTTCTCTCGCAAAATCTACTGCCAAACCTACCGTCGATACCGCGACCTCTGTAGACGCCGATATGGGAAGTGCCGTGTCGAAAGCAAAAGCCATTAAATCCCGAAAGTCGCGTAAATCGAATGGTACGGAAGTTGAACAGAACGATAAACCCGACCAGCCGGCGACGACCGAGGAATCCGCTACTCCTAGCGGGAAGGGAAAGCGAAAAACGACAACGGCAGCGGAAACTAAAAGTACTACGAAAAAACCGAAGGTCTCGAAATCTACCGATGAGGATGTAAATGAAGATGTGGTTATCGTCCCGAAGGTCGTGTCGAAACCGACGAAGGCTTCGAAGAAGTCGCAGCCGAAGAATATCGAGGAGTGGTTTGATACATATGCTAGTACGTACTTTTACCTCCGGTCTGTTTTATTGTAGTTCCGGACGAATGCTGATGATTGAGCAGGCACCGAAGACCCCAACCAAATCGACGTTCCGGGCATCATCCGACTACTCGAAGACCTTTCCGTTAAATTCGAATCGGCCGCAATCTACGTTCTCTGCTGGAAACTCAGCCTCCCCACCATGGGCTCGATCCCTCGCGAGAAATGGACCGAAGGAATGAAAAAGTACGGCATCTCCAACAACACCCAACTTTTAAAGACGCTCGGCAGCTGGCTACAGCAAGCAAAGCCGGTCTCACCACCGTCCGACGAATTCCTATCGTTCTTCAAATATATGTTCCAATTCTCGAAAAACGTGCCCGAATCTCGAACCATTCCAGCGGAGAGTGCTACGGCTGTTTTTGCATTCGTATTGGATCCCTTGACGTATGATTTGAAGTATGATCCGGAAACTGCGGTTCCTTTGAAGTGGGAGGATCATCCGTACCCGCACGCCGTTCCGTTCCTGGAGTTCTTGACGGAGAAGCAGCCGGTCAAGGTGGTTAATAAGGATCAGTGGGAGAGCTTTCTACCGTTCAATCGATCGGTAGAGTACATGCTCGGGAATTATGATCCAGAGGGTGCTTGTAAGTTTTGCTCAAATCTATCACCAACAAGTTAGTATCCGGGTGCTAATTTGAACCGTTAGGGCCTGCTCTGTACGATCAATATGTCGATTGGAGAAAAGAGAGGGATGGGTTGGCTATCGGACCGAAGGACGGCCCAGATACTGAAAAATAATCCCAAGATGGCACTTTTTCGGCCGTTCCTTTCATTCCTTCGGCTCTTCTTCTTTTTGGTACTCGGTTGTGCTACATGGTGTTCTCCACGTTTTCGTATCTTTCATCTTCCGAAACTAACTCTAGCTCTGGTACTGTTGCTGTTGTCCCTTTTGCATTGCGGAATTCCTTTAGGAGAAAATGGTGTTCTTCCTTTTATTATTATTAAAATCCCCCCTTTTCTCCTTTCTACATCTGTTTATTGATCACATCACCCAGAAGATGAGCGGGCCTTCTCAACTACCGTTTCCGCAACGTTTTTACTTTCCTTTGTAATACCGGATCGTCCGATACCTTTTTTTTCCCCTTTGCCCGTTCCGAATGGTTTCGAGGCTTTCTCTTTTCTTTTCTTCGCAGGCTTTAAATCGATATTTGTTAAAAGAGGGTTCCTCAGTTGGTTTGAAAATGGAATGTACATGTTATCTTGGTGGAATGAAAGGAAATACGTATCTACATGCGTGCAGCTTCGTATATTTCAGGCATGATTTATGATTCGATGGAGCTATGAACGGGCGCTAATCGCCAATCGCGGCTAGTCCTAAGCGACGTCATGTCCGCTTTTGGCTCGTCGCAAGATCTCTCAAATTTGAAGCAAATTCCAACAATGCAACAACCTACAACAACTATAACTATAACCCGACCTTGACTTAACACCCGACTTGGCTCTTGATACTCAAGTTATATGTCCTGTATCGGCCCGGCTCTTGGGCGAGTAAATTATGAGACCTTGGTAAGCATTCATGTTACATATTTCGCCGTCCGTGGGTTGGAGTTAACATAGCGATCATAGATATATAAACTTTCCCCCATCCATGGCCTCTGCTAGGCCTGTTTTTACCCCGGAGGCATAACTTTCCATCGGTTCAGTCCATTTTATATAGGAGATGGCGGCACTTAGATTTCCTACGCAGGCGGTAAGCCAAACGGGACCCCTTGCGGCCACCGAATTCGTTTCTCTCCTACGTGGGGTTCTGGATCAAGCGTATATTTCCCGCCACAAGGAGGTCGAGATACCTCGGCATATTGGTATTTATTTCTTCCCTTTCTTGAAAAGTATACATGCTAACGAAAACATTTAATTACAAAAAACAGGTATTGCGATTTCCGGCGGGGTAGACTCGATGGCTTTGGCGCATCTGGCGCATAAACTATCTTCGTTCAATAATGAATTCCAACGGACGGATTTCAGGGCTATGATCGTGAACCACGGGTTACGGAAGGAGAGCACGGAAGAAGCGGAGAGCGTCCTCAAGAAGATGGAAAGCATGGGTATGCATTTTCTCATCCGATACACTATTCCGGAACTACGGAACATCAAATGTGAGAACCCCGGCTAATAAATGTTGTACATAACAGGCCTCCTCGCCTCCCTGATGACGATCCCCATCTCCGCCTTCTCCTCGACACCCCTCTCAAAAGTCGAATCGACAGCCCGAAGACAACGATACCGTCTCTTCGCGCAATCGTGTCAAAAATATGGAATCTCCCATCTCGTAACCGCACATCATGCGAACGACCAGGCCGAAACGGTATTAATGCGGCTTGTGGGTGGCAGCGGAACGGCTGGGTTGGCGGGGATAAGTCCCGTTGCGAAGTTACCGGAGTGTGAGGATATTTACGGGGCGGATGAGATTTTGGTTTTGAGGCCGTTTTTGGGGGTTATGAAGGTATGCATTCCGTCCTTCACGGTCGGCTTTCAGAGATGGGATATACGCTAACGAAGAGAATAGAGCCGACTGAAGGAAACCCTCACCGCCGATAAAATAACATGGCACGAAGACCCCACGAACAAAAACGTCGGCCTAACCCCGCGCAATGCAATCCGCGCGTTCCTATCCCCTCCTCCACCGAAACCTCCAAAATCAAAACGTCCACAACCACCCCCCACAACCCCACCTCCCCACCTCCCACAGGCCCTCACCACAACGTCATTGCTAAACCTCTCCTCCACCATCGCCGCCTCGAACGCCAAAACCCAAGAACTGGTCGACTGGTACCTCTCCCGCTGCATCCTCCGTCACATCCACGTCTCAAACGTGATCGAAGCGTTCATCCCGATCCACCTCCTCTGCATGCCCTTGAAACTCCTAACCCGCGTTCTCGCCCACCTCGCGGCCGTAATCTCCCCGCTCGATCGTATAGATCTAATCCAAATGTCCAAAGTCGCGAAGAATATAATGGAAACGACGGATCCCTTCGAAAAGGGGTATTCGTACGTCAACCATGTCAACGACATTAACACCGTCGAACCGATGTCCGATAACGGGGAAGAAGTTAAAGAAAAGAAAAAGAAAAAAGATTATAGAGAATATTACGGCAAAGTGGTCTACTACAGCGGTGCGATCACCGAAAACAATATCTTTTGGGAAGCGGTGTATTGCAAAGCCATGAGCGGTCGTCCGGAAGGCGTCCTCCTCTCCTGCTTCCGCCAACCGTACACTCGAAAATCAGCGAGAATAAACACGAACACCCCGGAAGTCGACATCGATCCCGAAGGCGACCCGAATAAATGGTACCTCTTCGATAGCCGTTTCTGGCTCCGATATTCGGGGGATACGAATAACCACACGGCAGCATTTTGGGACCGTCTCAGAAGAGGTTCCACGAAACGGGTGTTTATTACCGGAACGAGAAAGGAAGTAATGTACCGCGTTGAACACGACGGTATAAGATACGATAATACTACGGATTTGAGTGGGAAGCAGATGTTGAGTAAATTAAAGGTGAGGTGGAAGAGCGAAGCTCCGGGGAAGAGTAGGACCGTGCTGCCGGTACTGTGCGAAGAGGAGTTGACGCCGATAAGGAAGTGGAAGGTTCCGTATAAGGTTCTGGGGTTTCCGACTTTCGGAGTGGGAGGGGATATGATGGGCGAATGGGAGTGGAAGGTTAAGAAGCAATTGGTGGTCGGTGGGGTGGTTATTGGGAACACGCCGGTTACGGCTGCGAATGGGAAGATCGTGCCTTTGTAAGCTTGAAGTACCATTGGAGTTTTTTGGTTGTAAATATTGTGAAGTGTAAGATAGCGTATGGTATATAACGACTCGAAAGAAAAATAAAACTAAACCATTATCTCCTCCACCTCCCCACCCCTTCCACCATCCGCCACCTCCTCGACACCAACGATCCTACACCACCTCTGCAGAACATCCCTCACCCTCCCCACAAACCTCAAATCCTCCTCCCCGTCTTCACCTTCCTCGAACCCTTCTCCTCCGTAAAACCCCTTCTTTTTCGTATTATTCTTCATCATCCGGGAGTTTATCAGCGGTAACTCGGCGGAAATACCAAACGCAACAGAAGTCTCCGATATCGACAAGAGCAAGTGTCGTGAAGTTGAAATTGCGGTGGATATTACGGAGGATAATGTACGGGAGAGGCCTTGGGAGGACCATTCGGTCGAGAGGCGGTGGAGGGGTAGGAGGGAGTGGATTGCTAGGTATGATTGGAGACTTCTTTCCGATCGCGAGGAAGATGTGGAAATATTCGTAGTATCATTACTACTACTGTTAAGAAAAGAGATGTATGCACGTAAATGATGGATCGTGGGGCAGTAAACCACCGATATGCTGTCCGTCGTTAAAAGGGCGGAGATGGGCGTTTGTAGGATCAGTCTTTGAGCGGAGGAAAGATCTCGAGTGTCGCTCAGGGGTGGGATGCCGTCTAGGGGGATATCAAGATCGACCAGGAGTTCGCAGATAAAAGTGCTGCGGGTGGAGCAGATTATTATGTTGTCCTTTGGCGGTGGATCCGAAGAGAGAGAGGAGAGGGCGGCTCGTCGGGCTGCGGAGCGGGAGATGCAGTAGCCAAGGAAGGAGCAAGCAGAAGAGTAGGTTATTGCCAACGGAGCAGCCATTTCTTATATTCCCCGGTAATTCGGAGTTATGATTTTTGTCTCCCCGGAGAATCTTAGTCTCGAGGGAGATAGAATCGACCGAAGGAAATTGTTGAGAAAATGCGTTGTCACGCCCAAAATGCAACAGACCCGATTTCTACGCCCGCTGCGAACGACAGCTGATTCTCTTCTCCTCCGTCTTGATCTCACGATATCAAGTATGGGATAACACCCCGCCTTCGAATGATCCACCAGAGTCGGTATAGCATCGAGGTGCTGGCGTCCCATTCCCTCTGCGAGGAAAATAGAACGCAACCAGCAGGTTTGTTGTATTTTGCGAGTTGATGCTTTGATAAATTGAAGTATGAAGAGGATCTAAAGAAACCTGGGCCGCTGCAAAATATCACAAGCCTCAATAGTATAGGTCTATATCGTCGAGCCCACCCCGAAGCTCCGATATATATAAAACTGCACAAGAATGTCCGAAACCGCTCCCCCAGAAATCTGGAAACCACCGCGACTGGTCGCAGGTACCGGTGACATCTACCAAACCAGCATTTCCAAATCACACGAACGCGAGGAAAATGCATTGAACGGCAAATTCGGAAATCAATTGGATTACAGAAGCGTTGTAAGCAAGACGGATAAGGCCGGGAGCAACGTATTTCGTAGCGTAGAATGGTATGTTCTCGAACATATCATATCGAATGACTTGGATCCTAACCGTATATAAATATTTTGTACAGGACCGCAGACGGCACCTCCCTCGTCGCCGTCACCGAAGATAACTTCATCCGAACGTTCATAGCGTACGTTCCCCATTCTAACCTCCTTCCCACGAAATTCTAACAAAAACCTCCCAGCCCCCCCTCCCTCCTCTCCTCTCCCACCCCCCACCACCTCCTCCCCTACTCCGTAACCCCCACCCCCGCAACCCCCTTCACCACCTCCCTCTACCCCTTCTTCACCCTCTCCGACCCCTCCACAACCCAACTCCTGACCTCCCTCCACTCCCAACCGATCCACCTCCGCAACCTCTTATACCCCCACATAACCGCCAGTTACCCTTTGATCCACCCCACCACCGAAAAATACCTAACCCCGCATTCGCTACTATGGACCACCGCGGCCGCACACTTCCTCGCGGGAACGGATTCACAGATCCATTTATTCGATGTGTCGCGGTATAATTCCGGTCCTTTGGAGACTTTCACCACTGGGAAAAAGCGAAAACCGGCAAAAGGCCGAGGGGGGATAAATAACTTTTTCTCGTCATCGACACTCCAATCCTCGACCGACGATTCGAATGTTAGAAGTATCATCTCTGCGTTATCGCTACACCATCAGAATAACGTCTTGGCGGCGGGAACCTTCTCCCGCAGGGTGTTATTATACAGCTCCCCGTATCAAGACGGGGTACTTACCAACATTATCAACTTGAACTCCCCCAAAACCCACTTGCAATTCAAAAATTCCCCGGGAAACATAAAAGGCAACGGTATAACCAACATCTCCTTCACAGAAAACGGAAACCACTTGATCGTATCGGAAAGAAGAAGCAACATGGTATTCATCTACGATCTACGATACCCCCGCGAAGTCTGGACGGTCTTGGTAGGTAGGAAGGCTGATACGAATCAAAAACTCGGGGTGACCTATTGTCCGAGTTACGGTAGCGGGAATAGCAGAATGGATAACGTCGTCGTAGCGGGAGGAACGGACGGGGTGGTCAGGGTTTGGACACCATTCGAAAGTTATAAAGAGGAGGAAGAGGGGTATCTAACCCCTAACCGGAAATTTGTTGCGGCGAGGGATCCGGTTACTGCCGTTGCTGTGCACCCTTGCGGAGAGGTTTTGGCGACCGGTTCGGGGCAGAGGAAGGCTGTTAATTTGCAGGAGGAGACTGAGTCTGAAAGTGAGTCTGAGGAAGAAGAGGAGGAAGAGGAGGAGAAAAAAGAAGCGGTAGAGGAAAGGAAGAGGAGTTGGGCTTCTGGTGTCGAGTCTGAGTTCGATGCAGGTGATCCCGAGGAGGATATGGTTGGGGCTGCTGCTAAGCTAACTGGTGATGGAGTTTGGGATAATGGAGTAAGGGTTTGGGTTCTTTGATTGGGTATGGATAATGAATTTGTCGAGTAGCATTGTTCTTTTGGAATAGATTTGAGGGGGGAGGCTTCGGAAGCCAGGGTAAGATTATATTCAAAGTTTGTATTACTACCATTTATTTTTTTAGCAAAATAGGGAGCGGTTTAAGCTTAAGCGTTCACCATATCGAGATACTGAGTCAGAGTTTACGATAGAATTGACTGAAAACTACGGGACTGTAAAAATAGAAGCCCGCAAATTCCACGCTTCCACATCTTCCATACCGATATCCAAGTTTAAGCATTCAAAGAAAAAGAGCAAGAAAATAAGAATAAAACGAAAACCCTCCAAAGCAGTGAGAATCATCATGCTGAACAAACACAGAAAAGAACAGAAGATAAATATGCAAGCCTCTAACCGTTGAAAGAATAAACCTCAAACCCACTAGGCAGCCAGAGCCGACGACGTCATACTCATCCCCACCAACGAATTCCTTCTTTCGGTCGTAGGAACAACCATCCCCTCCGTACTAGTAAACCTCGACGTATAAGAATCCCCGGACGTCGATGACACCCCGGTCGCATATGTATGAGATATAAATTCATAAATACCCCCAAATGGTATATAACAACCATTGGCCGGCTTGCAGTGAATTGGCTTGTGTATGTATATATAAGCGTTATGAGAATCGGTAAGAAAGAAAAAAGAAAAGAAAAGAAAGATAGAAAGAAAAGCTGACTTTGGGGATGAAAAAGTAAGCTCTTCGAGTGCTTGTGTCCCAGCAATCAGTATAAGAAAAGAGCTTCGCTAATATCCTTGAACCAACTGAAGCCTCCCCTTAACCACCATCCAATAAATCTTCCCAAACCTCGGAGCGGGATAAATCTCAATCTCGGGCCCCCCAAATCGGCCCCTTCTCCAACCGCTGTCATCATTCCTATTTCTCTCAGCACATTCCTCAATCGTCTCTTCCAACAACCCCGGAAAATCCCTTTGAACATACGGACAAATATTCAAAGTAGCGATCCAAAGACCATTCGTAAGCGGCCAAACCGTCATTATCATTTCCTTGAAGAAACCCTCACGTTCCCGTCGAACCGAATCCTTCACATCATCCGAAACCCTATCGGGTGGATATTGCAAGGCCTGAATATCCGCAGGTGAGGTCAAAAAGGCGTTGATTTCAACTTCAGGGAGGTATTCTCGCACGGGGCTGGCGAGTGCATTCTCCAATCGGTAGCAAGCAAAAAGGAGTAGTTTGGTGAAGTCGGGCCTTCCTTTGTCAATACTTCTTCGAGGAGAAATTGGGAAGGAGCCGAATTCATCGCAGAGGTAGATTTGGTCGTAAAAGTTGAGCTGGACTTTACGGATGAGATGGCGGTAGGTGAGTGATGGGAAACGCATGTCTCGGCGGCAGAATTGCTGTTGAGTAGAAAGGTGTATTCTGTCGAATTGAAGGGCGGGGGTGTAGTAGTATCTTCTGCTTGGAGCCCAAGGTATGTACGTACCATATCAGCCTTCAATTGCGTCTAGGTCTTTTCGGATTCGCTTCAAAGCTGATGCTGAAAGTTAAAAATTGTATAAAGGTGGAAGAGCAGTTACCCCTGTATATACCGGTAATGAATATCCTCCCACGGCGCCTTGTATTTGACATTGCATTCATCAAGATCATGCTGACACCTATCCAACAAGATTCGAACAGGAAATACCGTCTGGCTATAAAAGATGTAAGCCGCCTCCTCATGAATTTGCTTGTTAACCCTGATAATCGAAAGATTGATAGAAATGGGTTTTGGATCAGAACCAGATGACAATTGTCTCCTGTCATTTGCGAAATATTCCTCTAAAGTAGAGGGGGGTGGAGGACGACCGATGAGAACAACGAGCTTGTAAATTTCATCTCGGATCTCGCGTGGGAGGAGGCGAAGGAACAAGGGACGAGTATCAGGTTCCCCATCATCGATAGGATATGATTCTTGGAATTGGAGGTTCCCTAGAATGGTAGAGACTTCTTCTTCGGCCATTCTTTGGTACGAATGCCTGGCTTTTGTATATATAAGGGTGAGGATGAAGATGATGAGGTTGGTTGGGGATGATGCATGGCAGGTATGGATGCTCCTTTATACGGACATTCGATTAGTCACGTAACTACAGAGTGTCATGGAGACTGACCGCACTGGACTGCGGGACGGCTGCTCTTGTGGTATTATTGTTGCCATGGCGTTATCATTACGCTGAAAACAAGATGGATGCTGCGCTGACATTGTTAATCAGCGCTATATTGCTACTACCTCTTCCACCATTATAGAAAGAGGGAGGAGGGGGGGGGGGTTGGTGATAGTGGTAGTAGCAGCAATAATAATAGTAATAGTAGTATTATTATTATAGAAGTGTTAATAGTAGCTTCTTCAGTAATGATATAAAGTATTATACTGATGCCCATAGTCGCCGATAGTATCTCTAGAATCGATCAGCACAACAAAAGATGGGTAAGGGCGGTCTTCAATTTCAGATCCATGCTTCATATGTACAAAAGCCACGACCTCCTCAATGCTACAACCATATTATAATATACAAGGAAGAACCACCACATTCATTACACCCTCCCTCCTATCTACCTAGCCAACCTTTTCCTCCCCGGCTTCCTCGCCAAATCCGTCCCCACGTTCGCCCGATTCGTCACACAAAGTTTATGCACCGCCAACCGTTTATCCCAACAACTACTGGTCCCCAAAACCACACTCTCCACTTCCTCCGCGAACCTCTCCGGCAAGCTCTTCATCCTCTTCTTCCCATCCGCAGCCTGTAACATCCACTGTAACGCCTTCCTCCTCCTCGTCTTAACCGGCAACGGCACTGGCGTCTGATTAACACTACCCCCGGAACCACGTGTACTCTTCAATTTAAACAAAGGAGCAACGGAGTCAATCGCTGTTTGTAAATATGCCACGGGGTCTCCGGGTAACAAAGAAAGGTCTGGTGCGTTGGGAACAAGTGGGTATTTCCCTTCTCTGGGAGCAGGTTTTGTACGTAAGATCTGAAGGATCTTTTGGACTGTTGCTTGAGCGGTGGCGAGTTCTCCGTGTTTCATAAAACAGGGGGTTAGTTGCCGCAATAACGGGTGGTCTCTGTGGTGAATGCTGTGGAGTGCTGGGATCGGTAAGAGAGGGATTGCGGGTCTGTAAGGTGGGACTACAACTTTTGGAGTTGGATTGGGGAATTCGGAGAGGGCGTCCGGAGGGAATAGGATGGCAGTTGTTTCGGCGGAGAGGAGGGAAGTATTGGGTTTGTTGAGTTCTTCTTTGATGACTTCTGGGGCGTTTTCGATGTCGTTTTCGCGCTTGAAGATCTGTGTATAATTCCCAATCGATCAATATCATGTTCCATGGGATCCCAAGGTATATGGACCAAGCCGTCGGATTGAAATAGCTTGGTGAAGTGGGCATTGTCCTACCTCGCTAGCAGGCGTCCCAAACTCCTCAACATTGACCCCCTCCTCCCCCATAATCTCAGCCGTCTTCGACGCCTCCTCCGTAACCGACCCTTCCGTGCTTCCGGACTCTCCGGACTTCGAATCACTATAATTCCGTCGTTGGCAAATCGGAACAAAACTCGAAGTAGGAGTGGTGGGGCCAAATCGATGAGGCCGCGGGGCAAAGGTCGCAAGACATCGACGGGTCGGTATAGGTATCGATCTTGTTGTGGAACCCAATGGAAGTCGCTCGAGAGCCTTGAAGGCCGAAGGCCGTAAGAAAGACAGCGGGGCCGCCATTCCCGATTAATATTGGCAGGATGTCGGATATCCAAAGGCCGGGGTTCTTGAATGAAGTTTCTGGCGAAAGATTTCGGTTCGACGAACGTTGAATTGAAGTTTCGGTAAAAAAATTACAACGTGAACAACGCAGTATTCTTCGTCCCATATACACCCCATTTTCAATGACTGAGTAGTCTAATGCTGTAGGTATACTACGACGATATTGACATTTCCTTTCATACCACTAAAACCCATTAGAGCATATACATATTATTTTACAGTCTTCTCAACAGTTACCAAAAACCAACAAGCGAAGCCCTCAAAAGCATGAACGCCCTGCAAATGCATATCGATAATTCAAAAAACGAACTTGGAAGGATAAAAAAAAAAAACATTATTTGTAGCAAGACCCTTCTAGGAGTAACAAGCAGGGTCTTCAAACATAACTAAAAGAAGAAGGATAGGAACCATTGAAAAAGGTGCAGTTCACTAAACCATTAGCTTTATAATTTATTAAACGGAGTAAGACCAGAATATAATAAAAAAGAAGAGGAAAAAGAAAGAAGAAGGGTTGATGTAAAAGAATAGTATCTCCCCAATTACAAATCCCACCAAGTCCTTTGTGTGTTCAAAGCAATCGAAAGGGGAGGTTTGGTAAGTAATCCCTGAGGAAATAAGATATAAAAGAATGCAAAATCATTTCTTGCCCCTCCGCAGCTCCCTCTTAGCGCTGCCTTCGGCCGCAACAACGTCGAATGCCCCGTGAACGGTTTTTCTGCGACTACTTCGTCGAGTTGGCTCGGGTGTCAGCGTAGCAGTTTTCGAGTGTACCGGAACCTGTCGAGCCGGAGCGGAAACACGGCGTCCTTTTCTCGATGCTGCAGCCGCGGCCCTTGCCGTAAGTACCGGCCTATATTCCACCTCCTCGCTCCCCCCTTCGTCCTCCTCTTCAACCGTCTCCTCGCTCTCACTTTCCATCTTCCTCTTCCTACTCACCCTCTTTTTCACCGTAACAGGCTTCTTTGATGAAGTCGACGGTTTCTAATCATCGCCATCATCCCCGCCGCCATCGTCAGCAGGTGAGCCATCGCCCTTCTTCTTACGTTTCTTCGCCGGTTTATGTTGGGGCGGCGGCGTCATTCCCGTCTTCCGTTTTCGCGGCCTACCACGAGCACGGTGAGAGGTAGCGTCAGTTCCCCCTCCTCCAGGACCGTCGTCGTCGTCGTCATCGTCACCGCCAGCGCCACCGAAGAGGTCGTCGTCTTCGTGTTCGGCGATACGCTTGAACTCGTTATCAACGGTAAGAAGCTCCACAAACTACAAGATTCCAATAATTAGCACCGTAACCAACCACCAACTAACACCCGACAGTAGCAAACTCACCTCTCGGAACTGATTATCCATTCCAACATCACTATCTAGCGTCAAAATCAACTCTCCCATCTCATCCCACAAGCCTCTGCCTCCCATCCCGACAACCCTTGTTGGAGCTTTGGTCAACTCCTTTGTGTTCTTCGCCTTCTTTATCATCACTTCCGTAGTAACCCCATATAACTTCCTCAAATACGTCCTGGTGTTCCAGCACATATTCAAGACAACGGAAGCCATACAGAGCCTCCTCTTCACGATGGGATCTACAGGTTTTGTAGGCTCTGTACTCCCGAGACTGATCTGAAGAATATCCGTCTCAATTTGATGAACCACCGTTGCTCCAATGTTACCGACGATCTTTTCGAGGCCCGAGGCAACTTGGTGGACATCTTCAATAGAGACATAGTCGAAGTAGGCTAGATTCTGGAGCACAAATCGTGCGTATGTTAAATGCGACGGAGTAGCCGATACCTGGAGTTTATTAGGATCGAATTCCAGCGCCGTTAACAAGTTTCCGAGGAACTTCTTTTTCACTTTCCTGCTGGCGACCGTGAGAGCGTACAAGTTGGCGAGCTTGGGACTGTACGTGGTGCTGTCGGCACCATCTTCCGATTCAATGACCTCGAGCTGGTACTTAAATGCGAGTCGGAAGCCCTCCATATAAGCCCTTTCGACTATACTCTCGTGCTTCTGGGCCAATGTCTTGAGCTCTCTCTTCGCCACATTCTCGATCCTAGCATCAGGACAGGTCATCAGCGCCACCAAAGCAGGTGTACACTCCTTTGGGTGCACCAATCCCTGCCTTAGAACCGAGCCGGTAAGCTCCACGGCGGCGTATCCATAATCATCCACAGCGCTCAAAGCAATATTGACGATGTAATGCAAGAACGTCTGCGCAAGAGCCGTAGAGACACCATCTCTCGAAGTCGCTGTGCTGGCACCAGTCAACCTTCCAGGGTCGTAGTCAGCGTTCGCGACACTCTCCTTCGACGCTGCCGGTGCCTTGCCTTTCTTGAGCGCTTCTTCGGAACTTCGTTCTTCGGCACTCAAAAAGTCGAACAAACTCTTCAATACCAAAGACTTGAATTCCTTTTGGTCCGATTTGAACACTTCTTCGAAGGCACCAGTGACTGCCGGTCTCATATATTGCTCCGGGTGGGTTTTGGCGACATTTCCTACCGCTTCGAGTGCAGCCTTACGAACACTCGGATCAGCGTTCTCATTGGCGAAGCGCAGCATAGTATCGACGATGAACTCAGAAACACTAGGGGTTTTGAAAGTAACATTCCCTTTGGCTAGCCGGAGACGTATTTCTTTGTTGTATCTTTCGAGCGGGCAGTAGTTTCCAACAAGGCCGACGATGCAGATCAAGCGAGATATCTTCCTCAAGACTTGAACGTCAAGTTTGCTGGTATCAACCGCGAAGTACGGCTTCAGAATGTTGAAACTTGAACAAAAGACAGCAATCAGCCGACCACTGATATCGTAGGATTTGTTGATTTCGGAGAGGCAGAAAATCGCTTCTTGCAACTCCGTCATAGGTAGCTTCGAAACATTGGACAGCAAGGCGGTCGCAACGTCTTCCAAGAACTTTGAATGAGCAGCCGAAAGGCCAGGTAGAACGCATCTGAAAATCACGATCGCAGATCTATAGATAGCCATATCATCTGTAGAGCTTAGGTTTTTGATGTAGGGTTTTAGGATGTCCAGTTGGTCGACTCTAAACAAACTCGCCGATGCCCTTGCGAAAACCACCAGTGTACGCATGATACTCTGGCGGCGCAACTTATCCTCGTCATTGCCCGTTGAATCAACGAGGTCATCAAAGAGAGCTTGGACCATCAACCTGCACACCTTGGAGTTCTGTTCCACTTGCTTGTTTTCATGGTCTAGAAAGAACTGGATTAAGCTGCTAAGAGGTGCATCAAGCTTTTCGTTCGTGATGACAACCTTGGTTATAACACTCACTCGCTCTCTGATTATGACTTTGCCCTTAAGGCTTAGTTCGCCATCTTCGCCATCCTTGAGTTGGGGATAAAATTGATTAATCCAAAGCTCTTCAAATGACTTTCTAGCTTGCTCCGCTACTGCAGCTTCATGGTCAACGACCCTCATAAGCAAGCACTTCGCAATGTCCACTTTGTGTTCAGGAAAGCTTGTGTTGGGATAGATCTCCCTGAGAAGTTTGATGGCACGTTTGCGAAGAGGGATATTCATATCGTGTGCTCTGGTGCAGATCGTAGGCAAAACCCGAGGCTCAAGTTCAGGCTTAAGGTTGAGACATTTGCCAATGATGTCTAAAGCGGAGTCGCGAACTGATGGAGAGGCGTCCTTGCACCTATCTAGCAGAGTAGGGACGAGACCCTTATCTTCGAGGATAGATGTGTCCTGCTCCACAATGTTCATCAATGCCTTTAGACCTTTACTTCGAGCTGAAGTTTGGTCTCCGCCGATGCTGTAGATCAATCTGGCTAGGATGAGTAGCCTATGGCTACAGAAGTCACCGGCAAGAATTATGAGTAAATACGCCTGTCGGACCTGCATCGGCGTGGGGAGGTTATCTTTATAGGCGTTTCTATGCAGAGCCGTCAGCCAGGCCATTGTAAGGTATCAAGAAATAGAAATTTACCTTTCATCATCATCTCCATACCACACCTTCTCCGTAATCATCTTGTATAAACTATCCGATACGCAGGCTATATCAGATGCTAAGGAAGCATCCACTTCCCAGGATTGCTGGAAGCCCGAGACGAGCCTACTTGCCCACACAGACGCGAAGAATCCCCAGGCAGTCTACTGTTGTATTAGCTAGAAGTTGACACTAACTTCGGCGATGATACACCATACCTGAAGATTATCAGCATCTTCTTTCTGGTCCTTATCCCAAAGATGCTCAAGAATCATTCTGAAAGGTCCCTTCCAAAGTATCATCTTGCGAAATACAGCATCTCGCTCCTCTTTCAATTCATGACCGGCTTTGCCATCAGTATTGGTGTGATAATCGATGTAGGTATCGGTTATTACAGAAAGTATTCCATCTATTGTAGAGCTAGAGGGATTTCTGTCTCCATGGATTTTCCTGAGGTGGCTGAACAAAGAACTGATCCTGGACCCAAGTTTCCCTAACACTTCGAGCGCGGCGGATTTAGCCGGAACGGATGCTTTTGGGTCATCAACGGTGTGGATCTATCTGATGAGTTAATTACAGGAAGGTATGCTGACGCGGGTGAGGAAGAACGTACCATCTTAATGCAGATTATTTTCAGAAACAACTCGGCAGCTGGCCACTCTGGGTTGTCAAGCACCTCAAGGAAATCTTCAACCATAAGGTCCAATAAGTTCCTGGAGTTGCTTGTATCTGAAGATTTGGCGGTATTCAAGGCCCTATTGACTATGTAGGACGTGACATACGCGGTTTTTTCTTGTGCCGTTTTCATTGAGCGCATGATAACTTCTTCTAGTTTCATCACAATGGTCTCCGCATCTCGTGAGTGAGAACCACCCTTTGTAGCTCCATCTTCAGGGTTACCATTAGCCATCTCCTCATCAGAGTCTACTGCATCTCGAGAATTGGAGCCAGTCGTTCGTTCTTGGTACGTTCCTGCAGATTGAACGAGGTTCATCATGAAAGCGCTGATAAGTTGGATGCTTTCATTACCAGGGATCTGGAAATTTTTCGCGCTCTGACGACCAACGGGCAATCTTTCAAGGTTGCTGAGAACCTCGTTGATAATGCCATCGCCTTGGTCGGGGTATCTCGCGAAAATCTTCGCAAGAGCGTTCATCGCTGCCAATCTTAGGTTTTCGACTTTTTTGACCCCGAACACAGAGTCCTTGTCGCTTGTGACATTGTCAATAAAGACCAAAGAGACCGAAGTATAGATCATCTTGATCAAGAAATCTTCGGTGACCTCCTGGTTCGAGATCAGTTGAGTCAGAAGCTTAATGATCTTTGTTGTGTCTTGCAGCAAGTCTCTCAGAAGCTTCTTTTTAGACATAACAGCCTTGAAAGCATCCTCTCTGTCCGATCGAAGGACGATGAGAGGAACGATCGATCCCTCAAGAAGGTTCTTGATGACATTATGGATGGATGTCAAAAGCTCTTCGGAGTACAGCTGTTTTTCTTGCCGCCCGCCGTTCATAACCCGGAGGATGGTTCTACATGCCTTTACCGAGTTCTCCGCGAACGCAATCTTCTTATCCCACTCCGACACAGGGCCCCCTACCTGTGATGGTTCTCCAACATCTTCGCCCACTTTCACATCTAGGTTCTCCGCAGCTTTCAGCGTGTTATCACACGTTTTCAAGAGACGAAGCAGATCATCGAGATCCATTCTGTCCAACCGGTTGTACAAGGTAACCTGTCGGATAGCGTGGTCCAGCTTCACCTGGGTTCCAACAGAAAGGCACTGCCCAGTCGCCTCTACAGAATATCCAAGAGCTCCTGGAGGTATGAATGATCCAGAAGAAGTTGCAAGCACGTTTCCAGAGGTATCCGGCTGAAGATTATCTTCGTCCTCAAAGATCCTAATTAAGAGAGCTTGCAGACTGTTGACCGCGGATTCAGCCTTTGCGCGAGTGTCAACGCTGTTAATTTGGGCCTCGTGCTCGTCTTGGTCTCCTAGCTTGCGTCGCTTTCGTGACTTGAAGTTGTCGGGGATCAATATGCGGGCGTCGGCCTGCTCATGGATTGTGTAGTCTGCTGGAGTAAGCCCTTCTTTAGGTGGTGGAAGGACTACTGCAGCAAGAAGTTGCCCAGATGGGTGATGCTCAGAAGGGGGTGGTTCGATCTTATTAGTGGGCGTGATATCTCGCCCCTGTTGCGATTTTGTCGGAGTCAAAGCTCTGTCGTAGCCATTGATGTTACTCCGGGACGAGGGAAGGGAAGAAACAGGAGGTATCTCAATGTAGAAGTTGGAGCGAGGGACTGAAACTGCTGCTGGAGGAGGAGGTTGTGATTGTGATTGTGAATGTGGTGGTTGTTTATGTGTGGATGGGGTGTGGGTGCTCGTCTTTGGCGGCTTTGAAGGAGTTTTGACTTTAGGAATTAAGGTAGATGGCTGGTTCAGAGACTGCTGAGAGTCCTCCAGAGTGGATAGAGGGGTTCTCTTAGCTGGAGAGATACATCAATCGATATTAGCTGTTACCTTTCGCATTGAGGTGAGGGGTGTAGTTGGGTACTTACAAGGCTTCTGATTGTACGCGGGAAGTTTATGAAGGACAGCAGTTTCGAAAGTCCCAAGTCCGGAGTTCTGGAGCAAGCCTTCAACCGGAGGTTTAGTGGTGCTACTATTGTTGAGTGGAGATCCAAGCTTGGATTTTTTAAACTCACTGCAACGATTTGGAGATTCTTGTTAGCAAAATGCAGGACAGCTAGCTTTTGATGAGATTGGAGATCAACATACAGCTGTAGACCTTTTTTCTCAATGGTATTGTTTATGTACCCACTGATATCGCTCGTGGCTGTCCTAAATCTTTTTGACATGGGATCTAATTTGTTGAAGTCTTTGAGGAGTTTCCTGCCGATTTGTTCCGATTTAGCAGCGAGGGCAGAGGCGTCTATAGTAGGCGTGGGGATGATATCTGATGGGGTTAGGTTAAGTTAGCATTGAGCCTGACTCTAAACCTGCGACGAAGAAGCATCCAGCTAGGTATCTACTCAAGAGATCAAAAGACAAGAAAGCTCAAGGCCGGACACCCCCAAAAATTGCCGAGTTGGCGAGATGGTAAAGAGAATGTAGTGTTACTTACGTCCGTGGAACGGCTGAATGGAAGCGAGAGGGGTGTACTGAAGAGCTTCTTCGATGGTAGTGGGAGCTTGAACGCCCCTAGAAGAAGAGGTAGACTGAGGGGTAGTCGTATATACAGAACCCGAAGCAGCAGCAGAGGAAGGATGTGAAGGATAAGAGCTCTGGCGATGCTGCTGAGGTGAAGGCTGTGGCCGAGATTGGTAGAAGTGTTGAGACTGGTGGGAGGTGGAGTGGGAGGGGTTATAGCGGGGAGATGAGGAGGTGGAAGTGGCAGCAGAGGAGTGAGCAGTCGCCGAGTAGTTGTTGGCGGCAGCAGAGGGAGGACCGTATTGCTGTCGGTGATGCTGTTGCTGTTGAGACGCCATCGGAGGAGGATGATGACTACGATTAGGAGAGGTGGAATAGGACTGAGGGGGGTATCCACCACCACCAAGAGGATGCATCGCCTGCTGCTGATGGCGATGGTTGCTATGACGATTGTGATGGGGTCGAGAAGCCGAGGGAGAAGAGTACTGCGAGGGCGAATAGTTGAAGTTGTAGGAGTACCCCGAGTGCTGGGAGCCATAGAAGCCCTGTTGAGGCTGCTGTGGAGGAGGAGCGTGAACATGGTGGTGTTGGTGGGGGGTCCCTTGACCAGGAGGAGGAGGAGGCCTCCCACTACCACCACCACCGTACAGCTGCTGTTGCTGCTGGGCCTGCTGCTGCTGCTGATGGCTGTAGCCATGATACCCCGGATTATACCCGTCCATGATGGCGACGATTCTATCAGTCCCCTTTTTCTACGAACTATTTAAACATTTCCCTTCCTATGATGCAGGTACCAAAAGTCGCGTCGGGGACCGGTTTGTATCTTCCTTTTCCTTTTCCTTTGTTATCGACAACGGCGCATTTTCTTCGGTCGGGGTTTTCGGGGTCGCTGTTCTTTTCGAGGATCGAATACAGAAGTAATTCCAGGCACTGCAACCTGTCCTGTTCGTATGACGATGTATTCTTCTTTGCTCTCCAACAGATCCAACGGTGCCTAAAATAACCCTGCAAGGTCGTTAGTTTACCTAAGTAACGAACGGCACTAACTAAACATCGGCTTTCCAAACAATCGCGATTTGATTGACTTGGTTCCGCTCTCGAGAGTCTCTGACTAAACCGCTTTTGGACCTCGGTTAGCTGTCCACTCACAGCAGGTGCACCCGCCAAGACTGTTATTGCGCCTTGGCACGATACCTTCCGCTTCTGTCTGCAGCCAGCCTTGCAGCCAGATCTAGATCTAAATCATCGACAGTCGAAAGCTTATTTCGTACGCTTTACTCCGTTCTCCGAATTGCATAATTATCCAAACCATTCTCTGCAAAAGAAACATTGAGATATGGTTTACAACTAACATTTAATTTGAGAATGAATTCAAGAGATATATCCAGCAAATTTCATCGTCCATGCACTCGATTGTCTCTGCGAATCAAGACCAGCCTAATCTTAAGATCTCGATATCCGGAACCGAATTTTCTCAATTGCAAGTTATCAGCTACTTAAGTACTTGAATATATTTAACGTTCCGAGCACGTGCCCGATGAGATGTCATGCATGAGCCATTGTCCTGCATTCCCCAGTTGAAACTAGCAAATGAAATTTAGCAAGCAATGCAAGGAGTCGCTAGCCGCATGTACGTATTCAAGTATGTACATAAATATCTAGTGTATCCGGGCATCCTCTATGGCAATTCCGTTAACCGTCAAGAATCTAAGGTACCTCTCTCCCATGCCGCTATTGTATAGATATTGCATATTAGGTGCATCTGCTAGCGACTAACTAAATTTTTATAATGCTTGAAGTGTACACCGGTAGGGTAGCGATCAACAGCTATATATCCGATATCTCTGACTTCAGCCGCATGTAAGTGCTTGGGCTAAGTACTTATTACAGACCTATATCAAGGATGTCTTCATACAGTTTGTACGTAACGAATTAGTAAGATATTGCGGCCAGAGCTAGTAGATACTGATTTTACAATATGCTAGCATATTGATTTCCGACACTTGTAAATACCAGGGATCCTCCTCTGGTTCTAGGTACTAGTCCTCCCTCTTAGTCTCTCTTTTTATAAATACTTATGTTAATACTTAACTACTCATATAGCCCCGTTCTACATTTTGCGGAAGCCCTTTTATTCCTAAACGCAATCGATTGTACGATATCCCCGGCGGGCCCGGTGAGCATGAAATGGGACTTTTCGCAGATTATGATATGATAAGCGAAGTTCCGGTTGGTTCTGGTGCGCACCGAATTGGAAGGAGGGCTTAAGGCCGAATTTAGGGAAGAGACAACCTATTCATGATAAAAAGTTGTTGGATAGGAGGAGGATTGAGGTTGCTAAGGAGTGGACGTTGCGGTTTGAGCCGTTTGGAGGGTGTAAGGGGTTTGTTGTGGGGAGTTTGGAGGGGAGGAAGATGAAGGCTGGTGTCAAGGGGACTGGGAAGAGGGGAGGTATTACTTTGAAGGTTTTTTAGGAATTTTATTTGCAAATTTCTGTCAGTTGGTTTGATGTTTGGGATAGTTAATGCGGTATTGATACCGACGTCGTACGTGAATTTAAAATCCAAGAGACCTATATTTGAATCATAATGACACTGTTTTCTGGGATAAGGTCGATGGTTAATTTACTTCTGCGTATAAGCCGCTCAGAAGACTAAATCGCCTTTTATTTCAAGCGCTTCTATATAGCTTTGTAATTAAATTTACGGCGATATGAGTTGCAGGTTGAGATTGTGGTGGCGCGACGAAACAAAATGCGAATTACTTAAAATTTACGACAATAAAAGTTAACATAAAAGTTAACGCGACCAACGAATGCCCACGGAAGTAGCATTGGGCCAAAATTACCAATTGTCAGAGACCGCTAACGAAGGACTTGCTTAGTGTGGGGCTGACGTGATAAATTTAGTCCATATACTACCGGAACGAACCGTACGTAAACTTAGTCTCGTAAACCATCTACCTACGTAGATAAGTAGGTACTTACTTAGGCTACTTAAGCACTTACCTAGATAGTCCCAAGGGACTTTCTTTTATTGGCTTGTAAACCAACTGCATGACCAGCCACAAAGATAAACCTGGTCTGTTGCGTTTTCCGTGTTGACCACCACAAATTTGCGAGGGTCATCTCATCACCAGAACTATATATCCTGGCAGCGACATCAATTCTGCTCCAAACAAGCTAATTTCTAGTTCAATCGAACGGCAGAATTATTATCTAAAAATGGTGAGCCATCTTCAAGCCTGCCCGAATTTTGCCAACGAAAAATCACGTGGTATCGCGTGGTTGTGGTTGCACTGCATATAAATTTTAGTACGCCCGCAGAGCCTCAAAACCTTTAATTCAACGTCAAACCTTCGAATCCCTGCTTCAATCTCATCATCGGTAAACTTCACTATAATCTTTAAAAAGAGATAATAAAAATGGCGACTTCAAACGAACCATACGCTCAATCCCTACTGCACCTCGCCCACCCCAACGACGCTACAGAGGCAACCCGTATCTACAAAGAAAAAGTCGCCTACCGTCCCCTCGACTTCCGAAAACTCGCCACTTCTACGCTAAAACAAACTGACGCACGAACCCGTCGTCGCGAACTTCGTCTCGCCAACAAGTTAAAAAAGGCTTCCTCAAAACCATCATCAAAACCAAAACCTCTATCTGCGCGTGAAAAACGAGCATTAGGAATCTATGATATTCCCAAGGAAGCCCAAAAGTATGCAATATACGAACCATTGAATAAACTATGGATAGGATATATCCATGAAATCTTGAAGGGAAGCTTTGGGAATAATGGAACGGCGGGACAAGCCACGGCGGCTAAGCTTTGTGCTGCTGATTTCCATGGCTGTGAAGTTGAAGTTGTGAGGAATCGGTGTCCTAGTCGGGTAGGTGTTAAGGGGATTGTGGTGAAGGATACCAAAATGACGTTTGTGATTGTGACCAAGAAGGACGAAATTAAACGTATGTTGCTCTTTTCCGGGAAAATAGTAATGGTGATGGATCTGGAAATTTGGAATTCTTCTGTTCTAACGACTTTGAGATAGATATACCGAAGGAGCATTCGGTGTTTAGGTTTGAGATACCGTGGCCAGATACGACGAAGGAAGGCGCTGAGCCGATTGTTTTGGAGTTACATGGCTCGAATTTTATGTTTAGAGCTGCGGAGAGGATGAATAAGAAGTTCAAGGCGAAGGCTATGGATGCCTTGTGAAGGACCTCTTTAGTGGCAGGTTTGACGGATTTAAAGATGCTTGGAAATGGCAGCGGGCGTTTGCCTGCGAGGCCTGTTTCTCTCAGTGGATTTAAGTTGGAATCTTACATTTTGGTGGGCTATATTTATACCATATTTAAGTCTGTTTCAGGCCAAAGAATTACGGGGGATATACAGTGTCGCTATCCCGAAGATCACGGAGGAAGGATGGGTGACGACTCGTCGACGGACCACTCCTCTCTCGGACGACATGTCCTTGCTTACATCATCATCTATTCTCAAGATGCGGCTCCTAGGGGTCATCTACGGCCTGGGCTTCCTTTTGTCGCCCTTGACGGCTGCACAGTCTGTCGTCTTTATCATATACACTACCACATCTCTTAATTACTGTCCTTGCACAGGCATATTCCCTTCCGTCACTCGATGCGCTAACTGTCAGACTTGGTCTACGACGTTAGTATCGACAGCTACGTCGGGTCCTTCTCCTACAGGCGATGGGTTTACTGTCGACCTCACTGTCGGCCTAGGCACTGGTTACGAGAGGGTTACATTATCCCGTGTATCGGAGGAACTGTCCTTACATTCAACCTGTCCGATTCGGGTTTGCTGAGAGATGTTCTCACAGGGGACACCTTTTATGTGATATTGCCTCCTGGCACTCTCCATAAACGATCCGAGGAGTCAATTGGCTTACTTATCGGTCCTAATCCACCTTCGACAGCTTCAAAAACGACATGGTGCAAAACTAGCCAAGGGGAATTGAAGTTCGTTGTTGGAAATGGCACTTCAAGTGCGATTACCCTAGCGTTTGGGGTTGCTCTCGACGAGGGCGACCTCTTCGTCAAGAACTTCGCTGTCTATATCATCGAGGGGCACAGAGAACTCGGGTAAGACGTCCTCGTCGTCTAGCAGTAGTATGGGAAGCACCATCGCACGAACAACGATAGCTACACGGTACGGGTCGACAACCGGAATTTCGACCACTACTCAGGGGAGCGGGGTTGTAATCATAATCATAACCCTGCTACAAGCTACAAGGGCTGCTACGCTTTACGGCTCTACTCTGACGACTTCTACCGAACCTTTTGACCCATATGCCCCGACCCTCACGGTATACAATGTACTCAGCCAGGCTATTACTACAGTGACGCATTGGAATTACACATCCGGACAGTCCTCGACTGAGAAGCCATCTCGGACACCAAGTTATACGCGCAATGTTATCTTATTACGAGGGATTCGGCGAATGTTTATCATAATGCTGCATCCTAAATATAATTTCACACACATAAACCGATCGTGCCCTTTACGGAAGTTCAATTAAGTTGATCTTGGACAATAATACGACGGAAAGAAATTCCCCTCAAATGTAAGCTCACTGACAATGAGAGCCATCCGGGCTCTCTCACAAAAGTGATGCTACGAATAGTCAGCCTAGTACCCCGTCGCGAATATGAAAGATATATTAATACAGATTAAATAAACTTGCAATTGAAAACAATTGAGGTGGCTTTCATCAGCATCAGCTCTTGACCTTTCCCTAGAAAAACGTTTTGCAAATCATTCGGTCGATACTTGCTATGGTATGTGGGATTATATAATGCTCGATTCTGTACGTATATTGGCGATACATCTAGCCCTGGTATCTCTGTTTGGGCTGGGGCACGCATATTTTCTCCCGACCTCGAACGATAGTTGTTTAGCGGCACGTATGACGGAGGCGTATAGTTACAAAGCCCCTCCCATCAAACTACGCGCTAGTGCCATCATGTTATCTTCGACGTTATTTTCCCTCCCGTCCTGACTTTCGTGTGGTAAATTGGGTAACTGAGAATGGATCGCCGGACTGAAGCGAGAGATCATACGGACAACGTGGTTGATGGGATCGATGGAGGATTGTCAAACAAAATCGAATCACACAATCCTACCGAGAGAACAATTGTTAACAAAACTAGTAGTTAGACTGTGTCTGATCTCCGAAATGTCTCTAAATAAGGACCCAGCATTCTATGAGCATATAGAATACTGCAATGCTTAGGGGTTCGCTATAACTGTAGCATATTTGCTCTCTCTCTAGAGATGCTTGTATTAAGGCCCCCTGTTCCTTCACGATTTGTAATAAGGATATGCAAATATGGATCGTCGTTGAATGTCTTAACGTGAACTGCTTTAGATACCATCTGTTGATATATGGCGTGATGAGAAATTTCTCCGTTGATGTTGATTATCGTAGGGAAATTTTTTTTTTTCTGTTAGCGTAGCCTTGAAGTTAGGCCATTTAGGTTCTCTCGAGGGTCATATCATATGTGCTTTACCTATGCTACTCACCTCTGGAAACCCTGAAGGGCTGGTAGAGCTATAGAGTTTGGTGTTTGTAACAGGATTTCTATAGTGATTCTGAGATTTGTGTACTTTGTATGCTTGGTATGCTATAGGATATCACTAGAACGAGCTTAGCCGGGGCCAATATTTCTCGACTTGTTACCTATATTTAGCTCACAAATTTGCTCACTATTATTTAAAAATTCATATCATCATCCTCCGCCAAACAAAATCAAAAAGAAGACCATCGACAGGAATAGCCCTGATAATGTCGTCGAACGAGGATCACCTTCAACCGATACTGGAACAATTGGCGGAAGCTCTCCCGGAATTTAAAATCGGTCAAGGCAGGAATGAACATCCGTCAGTAAGGGCAGGAAAGCGCATAGTTGCAGATTATCTCGATGAGTGGACGGACTTCGCTGCCAATGCTAAATCCTTCATCGAGAGCTTGTAAAGCGGGCCAAATAGCGCAGCTACCCGGATGAAGATTGCCCGTACGAACGAGCCCCAGCTTTACATTATAGGGTAGAAATATGGTGTTAAATAGAAGGTTATCGAGCTCGTGGCCGAACCGATTCATCGGTTTATTAGCAAGGCGTTTGAATCGCGAACCAGGAGTGGGCGAGCCTTCCCAAATCTAGATTTGAAGGTATCTAGTGTGCGTTTTGGGGACCCGAAGTGTGTGGAAAGCTCCTTCGGGGAGGATCCCGGAGATTCCCCAGATATGGTTATTATCAAAACCCAGGACAACGAAGGCATGCAACTTCTAGCGCCTATTGAACTAAAAACCCCTTGGACCGTAGATCTCCGAGATCTTGACACTCCTCACCAAGAGCGAAGAAGGTGTAGAGGGGCATCTATATCCTGACGTGACTCCATTTAACGTCCTTGTAAGTGAGAATCATGACCATATGGATTACGAGGTTTAAGCTGACAGCTGACCTAAAAAGTTTGGAAATCCCCGCGGCGAACGAAACCCCGACAGATAATTGATTATGAGATTCGAACCAAATGTTTGAATTTTCAGCCTCTTTAGCATTATTATCAGTAGAGGTTTTAAACAAATATCATCACTACTGCCATTTAGGCCTGAATGCTTGACTCTCGAGCAACCCCGATTATCGAGTTGGATATGTAGTCTGGTACTTTCAAACTTAGATATCAATATCTCAGAGCTTCAGAATTACCACGAAAGTTACCGTATTATCGCCACGTCTTCTTTGTTTGAAGGTTTTGTTCTTATGTGTACATGCTAGACTATGTATTGGTACAGATAAAGTAACGCAAACCCAGTAACCTTTACCTTTAAACTTTGACGGAAGATAATCGAAAGGAAAAGCAATAAAATTGAAGCCGCCTTAAGAGCACCAGTCAGAATCCACAGGTTCGAGAAGATATTTCTCATCGATCAACCAGCTAGGTGTGATAAACCATGTGACTCAAGGCTGCTTGTGGCTACTAATGGTTATGCACGTGAGCTAGAGAACCAGGCAAGCTGTTATAGGTAACTGGTATTTAACTATTGACCATTCCTCTTTTATGCTTTCTCCCAGTACTCTTGGATTGGTACTTCTTCATTACCTACCAACCAACCATCACCTATCACTTATCGGCCCACCGACACACCACCACCACTGTCACTTTACTTTGCTTAGAGTCTTTTCAGCACCCTTTGCGATGAATGATCATGAAGAGCAGCTCACACGAAAGTTTGACTGCATCGTCTTTGCTGATGATACCGGCGAGGAAAAGTTGGGCACGTTCACCGTTGACTTGGATCTCTATCACAGTGATACTTTCTTCGAAGGACAGTTCATCACAAAGGGATCCGCACCAAAACCAGCATTCATGAAGCTTTTCCCTCCTAGATATGCTAAGCTGTTAGTATAAATATCCCTTCGTCCGCTGGAAGGAACGAGTTAGTGACCTATCGTTTTCTAGTTACAAACCGGATATTAAAGCTCTGGAAATCATGAAAGATGCCATCTGTACACCAAAATTACTGGCAGCTGGCAGCACCTTAGGCAGCAGGGGAGCGATTCCTGGAGGGGCGGTTATCATAAAATCTGCCTGCCCTGGTGAACGATTGCCTTGGGGCGCCTTTTGGAACAAGTTCACTAATTTCAACTCTACGAACGAAGTGTGGGTAGCTTTGAAGAGAGCTCTAAAGGAGTTTCGCGCACAAAATATAGAACTCTGGGAGATCCTTTCGGAGGATGTGCTATGGGACAAAGATTCGGGACAGGTCTACATTGTAGATTTTGATGACTGGGATTGGGCTAAGGAAAACCCTGATGGAAAACCGCGCTCTATAGTCCACGAATTGCATTGGCTCACGAGGAACTTCAAGCTGACCGATCCCGAGGAGGATTGATTATTATATCATCAAAGCTAAGCTAAGCTACTCACCATGCTCTTGGCTGTATATAGTCTGATTTTCTCACCGACCAACAGCAACTAAAACACCTATCAAATTCATGTTCGAGATCGAACATCGTTGAAACTGCTTATTGATCACTTAGCCTTCCTCCCTATTCCAACCTTAAAATGGATAACCCTGTTGCTGGAGTAGCATTGTAAGACGGAAATGCAGCTACCTAGTCGTATATGATGATAACCCACAAGACCAGACCATGCAATGACCAAAAAGAAACCTTCATCGCCTCGAACACCATTTTTGAAAAATGAAATCAAACCAAAAAACGAAACTACCCCTCTTGTCCTCCTCTCTGTGTCCTATAAGTTTATGCTCTACGCACCCTCCGCGAGTGCCAAAATCCCACAATGAACACTCCCAGTATCCTCCATGATCTTCCCAACCGCGATCCTAACCTCCTCACTCGCCAACAAATCCTCCCCGGAAGACTCCACAATCCTCCTCTCACCCGTCTTCTGGCTCCCATCCATTTCATAAACCCCCCCATCAGTACCCCTCACAAACGCAATATAATGATAATCCACCTCCGCCTCCGCATCTGGCGCTTCGGTCTCCCCGGCTTCTGCGGCCTCTTTATGCGCCGCCGCCAAACTCGGTGAGTTAATCAACAACTCAGCTCTAGCATATGGATCCAATGGCTTCGCCTCCTCTAATAAAGCCGCGAGGTTTGACCCTTCTACCAGATGTTTTTCGGCAACAACGCCGTTTAGAACGGAGTGCAGGAGGGCCATTAGACCGCAGGCGTTTTTGATGGTTTGTTTGATGTAGAGAACCGGTCCTGTGGCTGTGGCTTGCGCGTAGAGGTGGTTGTTTTGTTTGGCGGAGTCTTCGCTGGTGGGGAAGATTAGGATTAAGGCGTGAACGGGGCGGGGGATGAAGGAGAGGAGGTCCGGGTCGGTGAGGGAGTAGACATCTGTGAAGGAGAGGGAGGGTGAGAGGCCGAGTTTGTGGGCGAGGGAGTTGAAGGTATCGGGGTCTGTTATGGATTTGGTGGTTAGCTTGGATGTGGTAGTGGGGTGGGATACGCGTGGAGGGGTTTGGCTAGTGTGACGTACTGGATTCGAGAGGAATGAAAGCGACACGTTTGACTTCGGACATCTTGAAGGTATTTGCTATTTCGATGTAGCTATTGGAGAGGTAGAGGTGTGGATTTACGGTGGTTGATGGTATTTTCTTGAAGTTGGTGCTATTTGGGGTTGTATTCCGGTGGAGGGATAGCTTCGGCTTATATATCAACCCTGGCGCAGGTGCCATTTAGGATCATCTCCAACACAGTGCACCAAACTAGGATCCTGCAAGTTGGGAGTCATTCCTCTTGTGCTTATATTGAACTAATGTCATTGCGCTTTTGGAGCCGGATGGTACAGTTCTATTAAACCAGGATTCATCTTTCAAGTCGTTACTCATACATACATCCTATATAACAACATATTATGTAACCCTCGATCCTAAAATATTAGGAGTCGGGATACATCGATAACATCATGCTTAACCCCAAGTGCCCCCACCCCCACCTCTCCCTTGTCTTCTCTGTGCGGATAATCTCCAGTCGTCTCCATCCGAAAACCTATTATACAATGGCTGAATCTTCTCGTTCCTCTTCCGCTTGCTTAGCCTATCTGTCGGCGCGACCCTAAAGAATCTAGGAGCTGCATCAACAAGCCACTATAAATCAAAGAAAATATATCAGTATTAACCCTTGATAAAGAAAACAAAAGAAGGACTTAAAACATACCTTCGGCTCAATAGCCGTCGTACAATGCATATATTCCTTCGTCGTCAACACCAATTCATGATAAATAACATGTTCGGCCGGCTTCCCAAACAGCGCTGAACTGGGGTGCATATACACCGGCGTTCCCTCCGTCAAAGTTTTATACCCTTCCGTTGGATCCTTCCGCGCCGCATGCTTGAAGAATCCGGTACAAAGCGCCTGTCGCACTTTCATTGTATTCCTTCCGCAACTAATGATACGATTATTGTACCTCTCCATGATGGAGACCAATTGCTGTCGTACATCCTGGGCGCGACGCATGGAGCGAGCTTGGATGAAGTTTTCGAAGCACCAGGGACTTGAAAAGTTGTTTTGTTTCCAGGAGTTATAGACGTTTAAGAATGTCAAGTGATCACCGTGGGGGTCGTGGAATTTGGCTTTCTTCTGGTCGGCTTGCTGTTGTTTCTCCTTGGGCCTGTAAAACACGGTTTGAACTTGCAACATGGCCACGATCGTAAGCATCTCATCGGAGCAGCCCATATCCACAGATGCAATCAAAACCTTGCTGAGACCCGGGTCCATAGGAAAATCTGCCATCTTTCTTCCAAGACGGGTAAGTAGACCTTCGTCATCTAGAGCTCCAAGGCCATAGAGTTCCTCCAAAGCGTTCAACATGGTATTCGTCGGCGGCGGGTCCATAAAGTCGAAGTGTAATAGATCATTTATACCCATGGCCTTCAACATAAGAATCGTATGGGCCAAATTCTGGCGTTGGATCTCAGGAATTGAAGACGGAAGCATCTCACTCTGGAAGGCGGCTTCCGTATACAACCTATAGCACTTTCCGGGACCTGTACGGCCAGCACGACCGGCTCTCTGTTTGGCCTGTGCCTGGGAAATCGGAGTAACGACGAGGGAGTCCATCCCCAGCTTTGGATCGAAAGCATTCTGCTTGACGAAACCGGGGTCGATGACAAAGTAAATCTGGTCGATTGTGATGGAAGTTTCGGCGATATTTGTCGCGATAACCACTTTTCTGCTGCCGGGGGGTGCGGGTTCGAAAATTTTACTCTGCATCTCCGAAGGTAGAGCAGAATAGACGGGGAGGATGATGAGCTCGGGTACGGCTGGCCCGAGGGCTTTCATACGCTCGTAAAGAATCTCACAGGCCGTGTCGATTTCTTCTTGACCTGTCAAGAACACCAAGATATCACCAGGCGGTTCCGACAGATGGATTTGCATGACGGTGATTAAGGCAGCGTCGAGGTAATCTGATTCTGGCTCCTTGGTGTACAAGATCTCCACGGGGAAGGTACGGCCGGGAATCGAGAAAATCGGGCACTCATTGAAGTAGTGAGAGAATTTCTCAGCGTCGAGCGTAGCTGATGTTACAATGATCTTCAGATCCGGCCGTCTCTTGATGGTTTCTATGGATTCGTCAGCTTGCAACATAAACTAAAATGGGATATTCGTAACACGTACTCTTTAAAAGACCGAAGAGAACATCAGTGGCGATCGTTCTCTCGTGAGCCTCGTCCAACATGATCACGGAGTACCTCTTCAGATCTGGATCTAGCAAGACCTCTCTCTGAAGCATACCGTCTGTCATGTATTTGATTTTGGTCTCCGGACTTGTACAGTCCTCAAAACGGATGGTGTATCCAACTTCCTGACCAAGCTTACACCCGACTTCCTCAGCTACACGCTTTGCAACGGACATCGCCGCTACACGTCTAGGCTGCGTACAACCGATGATACCGCGATCCCCGAATCCTGCTTCTGCAAGGTATTGTGTCATCTGTGTCGTTTTTCCAGACCCGGTATCACCGACGACGATGAGAATTTGGTTGTCGTGGACGGCCTTGATAATGGCTTCTCTAAACTTGAATACGGGAAGCGATTCCCTCTGTTCCTTGATAGACAGCGAAGTCCGTTTCCCGTAGCTCTCGTTCTTGCTCATCGTAACCCGCTTCCATTCTGGCACATCACCGGCCTTCGAAACTTGATTCCGAATATCAGTAGCAAATTGCCGCTCACCAGCCATGGGGTCATTCCACTGGGCCTGGAGGTCGACATTTTGGGCTGCTTCGGACGCTGCATCTTGCTGTTGCTGTTGTCGTAACTCTCTTCTCTCCTTTGCTAAGGTAGTTCCGGACATAGCGGCACGGTTCATCGATCCATCGGGCGCCTTGACCACACGGATGGGCGATAATTCTAGACTCTGTTTTGTTTGTCCCGCAAGGAAAGGCGGCTCATCCTCTCGGACTTCGATATCCACGTCCTCTTCCAACTCTCCACCATTCTCGATCTCGTCATTAACAACATCGATATCGGGGTAATCTTTCGCGCTTAGTGCGCCGGAGGCGATAAGTTGTTTGATCTCCCATCTCTCCGGCGATGTCAACCTCTTCTTGTTTCTTCCCTTGCCTTCATCGTCGTCTTCAAACACTGGAACTTCTTCGTGTGCTCCGAACCTTCCAGATAGCTTGGACGTGTTCGCGCCGGTCCCTATTCTCTTCCCTGGGATCAAATCCCTCCCAGTTTCCTGGTCCACCTCTTTCATTGATAATCCGATTCGAGTACCCTCAATCGAGATAACCTTAACTTTCACCGGTTGGCCTCGCGATAACAAGTCCGAAGGATGGTTTACCCGTCCTTGGTTTTGTATAGCGGAGATGTGGACCAAGCCATCGACCTTGCCCTTCACACCCCTCAAGTTGACAAAGGCACCAAAGTCCTTGACTCCAGACACGACACCGTCATAAACTTTGAACATAGTTGGCGCATCATCCAACTCCTTAGCAGGCGGGCGTTTGAACTCGTCGTCATCGTCATAATCATATCGCCTGCCTCTTCTCTCCTTATCACGGCCTCCGTTCCTTCCGTACCGGTCGTAGTCGCCATCTCTCCTCTTCGGACTCCGATCCCTCCCTCCATATCCCGGACTCCGATCTCGGCTTCTCCTCCTGCTCTTCCCATACCTCCCGTCTCTATCATCCCTAATAGGACTCGGACTCCTCGTCCTCTTCCTATTCCTCTCCGCCCTAACCTTTCCTTCCAAGCTTTCCAACAACGCCAGTGTATCATCAATCGCATCCGGTTCCTCCTTCTTTTTCGCGCCCTTTTCACCGGCATCCTTCTCCGCCTTGTCGTACTCAGCCTTCCACGGCGCGTCATCAGCATCAGGTAATGCTAGACCTTTAAAGACCCTCGATTTCTTCTCTAAGTCTTCGAATGCAGATAGCCCGCCCATATCTTCATCTTCATCTTCGTCCTTTTTCTTCTTCCCTTTGTTCTTATGCCGTGGGTGCATCGTTAGGATTAATCGGTCGATAGATTCCGCTAGCGAATTCGGGAAGTCGACGCCCATGGATGTAAGTCGGGACTTGAAGTCGGTGAGGGATTTGGAGTCATTGTGGAGGTTTATGATAAATTCGGCGAGAGTCTTGTCATTTCTGTGGAGTGCTGTTAGTATTCCATGATGAACTGTTAATGGTAGAGAGGAAGATACGGAGACACGTACATTCCCAAATGATTCGTCAACTCAGTGGTAATCTTCGAGACGAGCGAGAGCAGCTCGAGGCTCTGTAAATCCTCGAGACTCATGTTGGGCAAGACCGAATACCGAAACCTGGAGCGAGCGATGCTGAAAGGCTGATGCTGAAATTTCGTGAATATGGATTTGGTGAGTCGCAAAAGATGCTTCTTCTTTGGCCCGACCGCCAAGACATTTAAACGCGACCCAGAACCACAACCACAACGCATTCACTCGCTAATTAGCTTGTACAGTTTCCACGTTCCCTTTCCTTTGCTACCTGGCGTAGGGCTTCGAGCTTCAGTTGCGAGTTTCCTTCGCCCATCATGCCCGTCGAATTCCTGGGCCAGGTCTTCTCTGAAGGCGCTTCATCTGTTCCGTATTTGCCGACGATACTCCGGATCTTACCATGGGCTGCGTTAGTCTACATTCTCCGCTGGTTCTTCGGCGGGGAGACGAATAAGGTCGAACGTGTGATGCATGGGAAGGTCGTGATGGTAGCTGTAAGTATCGTGTCTCCTTTTTTTAGATCACTTACAATATCATTTTATTCCAAACTACAGGGTCACAGAGTTGATATGTATAAAATATATATAGGGCGGCACATCCGGCCTTGGAGCAGCAATAGTAAACGACCTAGCCTCCAAAGGCGCCCAAATCGTCCTCCTCGTCCGTTCAACCCAAGACTACTGGCTAATAGACTACATCTCCGACCTTCGCAAAAAATACTCCAACAACCTAATCTACGCCGAAGAATGCGACCTCTCATCTCTCCACAGCATCCGTCTATTCTGTACAAAATGGCTAGATAACGCTCCACCCCGAAGACTAGACAGTATTGTCCTCGCAGCCGGTGTCATGGCTCCACCGTTTTCGTCGAGAGGGGTGACAAAGGATGGAGTGGAGGTCCATTGGGGGGTCAATTACCTTGCCTATTACCATTTTTTGACGTTAATGATGCCTGCGTTGAAGGTTCAGCCGCCGGATAGGGATGTTAAGATTTTGGTTGCTACCTGTGCGGCTTACATGCTTGGAGAATTAGATCTGAACGATCCGGAGTTTTTGGAAAGGGGGTATCCGGGTAGAAGACCATGGTTAGTTTATGGAGCTGCAAAGATCGCGGTAATGGCTTTGGTGGCGGAGGTACAAAGACAGTTGGATGAATACAAAAGACCGGATGGGATGCCGACAAATGTGAAGGTTTGGAGTGTGGATCCGGGGATTATGAGGAGTCCCGGGAGTAGGAGGTGGTTGTCTTTGGGGAGTGTAATTGGGTTGTTGGCGTATCTAGTTACTTGGCCGTTTTGGTGGGTGGTGTTGAAGTCGACGGATGAAGGCGCGCAGGGGTTTTTTGCGGGGTTGTATGATCCGGAGTTCGGGAAGAGGAAGGGAGGGGGGTTGATTAGGGAATGTAAGGTTTCGCCGTATGTATTTCTTTTCCTTCTCTGGTTGGTTATGGGGGGTAAATGCTAATATGGCTGTAGGTTTCGGAAACCTGAGATCGAGTCCGAGATTCTTGGACAGCATTTATTCGAGGTATCGAAAGCACAAGTTGCTAAGATAGAGAAAGCAGCGGCGCTTGAGAGAGCGAAGCAGAAAAAGAAGGATGAGGAAGTAGAGGCTAAAGCAGCTAAAGATTCCAAATCGGACGAGAAGGAGACGACATTAAAGTCGAAGAGTCAAAAGTCCAGCGGCAAGAAGGTCGCATTCAACGACGAAGCCGATTCGACAGCCGCAGAGGCGTCCGCTACAGATACGCTAAAGTCGACGAACAAGAGGCGGACGAAAAAGACATGACATCAAGCTAGTCAATACGTCGTTCGTTTGGAATTTGTTTTTTTCACAGCCTCGCTGAGGACCACCAACATCGAGCCAATATCTACAATAATCTAACCAACAAAAACGTACATAGTAACTACGATCGGCAAGAGATCGTGATCAAGCAGAATTCTACGATTGGTGGAAATGATCTTCTCAACAAACATATAACTGTTAACACTTTCGCCACCCACCTATAACCGCCATATACTTCACCACCACCAACACCGGAGATATAACCCGTTTTTACATCTCCCGGACAGCTTTCCAGAAAGAATAAGGATCTACCACGTGTCTATTAAATTTAACTGATGGGGGTCGAACGAGACGAACATCTGTGGGTTCGGAGGGGTTATAGTTGCCCATGATCGTAGCCCATGCATACATACATACATCATCCAGACCCTTCTACCCTACCGCTTATTCACATTAATCCGTTGGAAGACCAACATTTAGTCCAAGAAATCCCAAGAAAAACATGTACACCTTGCCTTTGCATACCCACCGCACACCCCACTCCATCAATCGACGGAACCGAATGGTGCAGGCCCGATATATAACCACCCACCCCTACCGTTATCGCCGAACTTGGAGCGAAGCTGCAGCCTGGAGCTCTCGGTTATCGATAACAATTGTTTCCTCCCTTCTTTCTTCCTAGGTTGAAATATTACTTTTTCTAGTTACGTGTGTGAATATGTGCTGATGGGAAGATACAATCCGCAACAATTACAACCACCACCGCATTTAGGTGGAACAAACGAAGATTGTGAGTGATTGGTTGGATGTATCATTAGGATTGTTTCTTACCCTCCCTTAGAAGCCCTGGGAATGTTGTTTTGTGTAGAAATGCCGGAGATGGAATGGTTCAGGAACGATATCGTTGTAGTTTTCTTATTTTTAGTATCTTTTCTACGGTTTGAACTTTGAATATTTCGTTGCGGGTGTGGTGAAAGTTGGTTGGCGGAAAGTTACTGGAAAAGGCAAATAACGCCACAGTTGGGTTGGAAAGAGTCCGCACGCTTATTTGGGAAAGTTGGTGGATTGATTTGGTTAGACTTATAAGGTCTTCCTTTTCGGGTAATATTGGATTATTTTCTCCCATACCTGTGCTCGGATAGACATTTTGGACCTGAAATCTCAGCTCGATTGGTTTTTATCTTGAACTGATATTACCATGTCAGAGCTAAGAAGCTTGTGGTATCTTCGTAAGCGGGTAAGAATGTTGGCGTTCAGCTCGCAGGGCCAGCATTCCAATCCGATATCGATCAAACGATAATAACTCGAACGTCAAATTTTTGAATTTTCAAGACATCTTAGGATCAAATTTTAATTAGAGATCATTGACGACTGGAACTCATATGAGCACCATAATCTGGCGCACGAGCTCGGTACCCTTGCAAAATGCAAACAATACCAAGCTGGTCTATCGCCTGTTTTTCGCTAAAGGATTACATGACATGTGGGTCCCCCAGCAGACCGAAAAAATAGGCGGGCAGGGAAGAGCACGTAGGGCAAGGCAAGGTTAAAGCTCCAATCAGAGCAGCTACAAACGAATGCCCGGTGGGGGGATACCAATTGTCAAAGCGGGTTGCAGGTTCGCATGAAGGATTCGGCCCTCGCTTGCATAATTCGCTGCTTCTTTCCCTTATTTGGTTTTTCTTTTGGGGGGTCGGCGGGATGTAGTCCATAGAGGAGAGTATTTTGAGAAAAGACGTTTCATCGATGTTGGAATGAGGTTTTAAAAGTGAGTGTTAATATGACAAGGACATGGTATCCTGTGGGGAGATTGGCGAGGGTATTATGGTGTGAGCTCCTCAGCTCAAGCTTGCAAGTCGACTCGACTCCGATCGACTAGAAAGTCATGAACAGGCTTTGGTTACCCTTCTCAGTCGGCAGAGGTAACTTTGAAGCCAAGATTTAGGGCCATGAGGCTTGTTCTTAGTCCTTTTACATAGCCTCCGCAATTGATTCAGTTGAGGGCTAGTAATGCATGTACAAAGGCCAATTCGATCTGAACGTGATCAGATAACATATACGAAGCTGGGCTTTCAATGGTAATATCGCACAATCGGTATCACAGGCCAGCTCGAGTAGGGCTAGCTAGCTGTGTACCTCATGTAAGGCTAGTTATCCGGCACATGAAGTGCGCCCGCCAGTTAGTATTAATAGTTTAACTGTAAATCTTGTAAGGATCGTACAGCAGGCAAGCAAGAAAAATATGGCGTGGTGGAGCGACACCTTTTCGGCTTAGAACTACCGTTTCGAAGGCTCCACCCAGGAGATCGGTTTTTTCCTTCCTGTCCTTGGAGTTGGAATCAATTGCCATTTGAACAAATCAACCTCTCGCTTTCGAGCTTTTCTCCGGCTTGATCTTTTTTCTTCTTTTCTTTTCTTTCCTTTTCAGTATTGTACTGTATCGAATCTCGCCTCCTATTCGAGCTGCGCTGTCATCTGATATCGAACATCGAACATCTCATCCCGTCGACTCGCATTGCAGCAGGTTCGCGGAGTCCGCTACCTGTCGACCTGGACAAACGTTCGAATCTTACTCGCTCGTTAAAGCTCAAGCTCAGAATCAACTGCAATTGCAACGCCCGTGCATGCAGTACAGTACAGTACATTCGATCAAGTAAGTCAGCTGGTAGGCATGTGGCATCGCATCGCATATTCCCGTGCTGCGCTGCGCTGCTGAGCGAACATCGAACTTTCAAACTTGTTTCGGATTTTTTTTTACTCTCGACGGTATCCCCTATACATACAAGAAAGATCAATGATATTTCTAAAAAAAAAAATTCGATTTATATGATATTATGCGTTTTAAGTTTATTTCACATCATATTCCTTTTTACTAAACGTGCACACGCGGGCTTTAGGTCGATCCACGCACGCATGATTACGATGTTCTGCAAGCAATAACGGCGAATTAGAAAGAGCGACCTGTCCTAATAACGCTAGATATTATTCTCCTTCAACCCTCCCGGTCGCCCGCATTATATTAACTGTTCGAGTATTGACTCGAGTGCTTCCTCGAAATAATTCTCCATACAGGCACGCTAACTAGCTAACTTACGCTCAGACGGGTCTCTGGAAGGAACAAAAAAAAGTCTGTCCCCTTGAATTCGAATTCAAAACTCGAACTCCTCGGCTTTACGAAAGTCTCTCCTGCATTTATCGCCCATCCAGCCCCGATCTGGCACGGTTGAGTTTAGCTTTCCTAGCGCTCGGACAAATTGCAACTTCCGGCTTCAATCCAAAAGCTTCAGTGGATTTTTGACTCCTCGACGCCACAGTCCATCAATTCAGGGAATAGCTCAAACCCAACTTTGCGAAAGTTCCAACAAAATATACCGGGAAAAATTACAAATCGAGAAATAAAAAATATACCCCTCTAAAAAGTTTTTATCAAACATCGGTCTCTCGTTTATATACTTTCCGACAAGTTTCCAAAGTTCTTCCTCCGTCAGGAACATCTTTTTTAGTTCTTCTCTAGCGGCCTTCACAAACACACATACGCACGCAGGTACCAGCTGAAAGGAGGGGAACTCCAAATCTCCAACGTTGCCATTTCCGGCCGCCACCCACGTTTCTAGGCCCGATCCCTTATCTCCCGTTTACGTATCTGACCTTTTTTGGCATACGAGTGTTCGCTGTATTTGGTGTGTGCATACATTCTTCGGGCGAGCAGCTGCGTATACTACCATCGAGGAATTACGTTACTCTTGAGTGACAAGTAAGAAGTCAAAAAAAGTCAAAAAGAGAGGAAGAAAAAGTATATACTACTGTGCCGTGCGAGAGGAACCGAAACGCCAGGGGCAGAATCAACCACCCACATTGCGGTTACCTGCATTACTCAAGCTATCCCTAGAAAAGCTTGAAGCACCGCGCAAGGAGACCTCAAAACTGTGATTCCGAAGGGAAATATATATATATTGAATTTCCGCGCAAGGAAATCAAACCCCAAGAGAAAAAGAAACGCAAAAAACTAGCAATTCCACGGCTTTGGGTGTTCCAGACTGAGGTGTGGGGGCTCGTGGTGTCCCCCTCCCAAATGAAGTCTTTAAGATGGGCGACATGCCAGTTGATCCAGAGCTGGCTTCTTTTTCAACTTCGAATTCGACTTTCAATGGTTCCCAGTTTTATCCTCCAACAATCCTTATCGACATGTCACGACTAGGCGGGGCGAATCCGACAGGTGCGTCCCTTACGAGGGAGCAGCTCGAAATTGTGAGAATAATAGCGTTATGCAGTTCCGGAATCACGCTCATTGCTTCGGCGGTTGTGTTACACTGGTTCGTGCGGATGAAGAGGAATTTCAGGCGGCAGTATGTTCCAATTTCTTTTCGGAGAAAAAAACCCTGGAGTTTAGGGGATTGTCTCGCTGATAGTTATATGTTGGAATTTAGACTTATCATGATACTTATTATCTGCGATACATGGAAATCAATCTGGAGCTTCGTCTTCCCAGCGGTCGCCCTCGCAAACTCGACCGTTGTAACTACTAGTAGTTTTTGTCAAGCATCTGGGTTTTTCTTCGCCTTTGGGATTGAAAGTGCTGGTATGCAGCCTTGTGCAACTAAGTTTCCAACGTTGTACGAAATTGACTGATCACGATTGGACATCTAGATTTCTGCATCCTGTTTATTGCGATTCATACTGCGATCAGCATTTTCCTCCCAAGGACAGGGCCTCAAGGAAAATCCGGCTTGTACCAATATCGACACACCGTCTACGCAATACTCATACTACTACCTATCACTATGGCCGCCTTGGCCTTCACGAACAAGGCACCCGCATATGTAGCGCAGACTACGTGGTGCTACTTGCCGGTATGCATATATTTTCCAGATTTCTGGATTACGATCCTGATATTTTGAATTTTTGAATTTTTTAGGTTCGGCCCTTCTGGTACCGTCTCGCCCTGGCCTGGATCCCTCGATACATTATCATGGTATCCATCACTGCGCTTTACCTCGCAATATACGTTTACGTCAAAGTGACATTCCGATCCTATCGTGCTCGATTTAGGACATCAGAGTTCGATACCGATGCTACCCAGCCTTCTCAATTAGATTCAAACCAGACGGTTACCGACAGACGTGGCTCAGTTTTGAGCGTATTCGGAGCCACATTTAAACTCCCCGGAGTTGGAAAGACTTCTGAGAAAGTAAGAGAGGTCGATGTTGGGATCGATCCGGTCGTCACCCGGATCAGGAGATTGTCTGGAACGGAGAACGACGACAGTGAAGAAATTGAGGGGACAAGCCGAATCATCGATCTCGAAAAGGGCCAACCGTCTGCATCCCGCCGCGCTGAAGACGACTCTACCGATGAAGGCCACCACGGTACTGGTAGTGATGACTCGACATCTCGGATGATCAGGCGAGACCTCGAAACCAGCCACCCTTCCGCCAGGGCGGCCTCGGACTCCGAAGAAGAGCTCCGAAAAAGGCAATACGCTATTCAACGCCAGCTCCGGTTTTTATTCATCTATCCCTGCATCTACGTTCTCATCTGGCTGATACCGCTTATCAATCACTCGTTACAGTATTTCGAGCGGTTTGCGGAACGGCCTTCGTTCCCCTTGGTCTGTATCTCTGCGATCGCTATTCCGATCCAAGGGGCTATCGATTGCCTACTCTTCTCGCTCCGCGAAAAACCGTGGCGACTGGTTAAGAAACAGACGAAACAGCCGTTCGTGTCTTGGATGTTGAGGCGGCATTGGGAAGAGCCGAGTAATGAAGATCTGAATATCGAAGCTATGACGGAAGGACAACGACATGCTTATTTGAGAAGGGAGAGAGAGAAGCAAGAGAATGAAGCGGCGAGACGAGAGAGGGCCGAGAAGAAGAAGAATAAGCCAAAGATGGGAAGAAAGAATTCAATGGCATGGTGGGATACCTTCGAGCGGGCGAATATTAGCGGTGTTGCCGTTTCGAGGCAGAGTTCGAGGCAGGAGGGTGATGCCGGAAGGGGTTCTTTGGCAGTGTCGGGAGTAGACGGGAAGGCTCCGACGAGGAATAGCAGCTTCAGCAGCTTTAGATCTCTGGGAAGGCAAAGGTCTAAAAGTGCCGGTGACCTTTGGAGAAACTTCAGCTTTTCGGACCTGGGTAGGCAAGGGTCTATCGGCGGAAATAATAGAAAGCAGAGCACTGCGGTTGTGGAAACCTCGGGGGCAATCGGTGCAATCGAAGAAGAACAGCAGGATCCGAAATCAACCATTGAAGGCGAAGGGAAAAGTGGAAGATCGTCGTCCGAAGGGGAGCAACCTACCGGTGATACTTCAGCCAATCCAACAACCCCATTAGCGGATCGGATCGAGCCTTCTGAGGGACTAATGATGAAGGGTCTCCCGCTGTACCCACCGAGTGCGAGGAGGAGATAGATGAGTTTCCTTTTATTTTTTTTCAAAGTTATCTTCCGTTCCTTAGAATTGCATTTCGGAGTTATAAATGTTTCTGCGTTCCAATCCAGTTTGCTTGTTTAATTGGAGTTACTGCTTTTTTGATTCTGTTGTTTTCATTGGATACCCCTGGGCTTTTCTTTTCCTTCCTTTCAATCCAGGCCCTTCGATTCCCCTTTCCGAGTGCTCTAGCAGGAATTATTGCTTGAGATATTCACCAGTCGCAAGATTACAGGATAGATTAAGAATCTTTGGAATCTCTGTCGTCAACGCCTCTTATTACCCGGCCATCTTATCTTTTTAATCTTTTTTTGTTGCGCAATTTCAATGCGGCGTTGTCTTTTTTTCTGTGAAGATATATGGCATACTGTTATGGAGTTCTTTCCTGGAGTCTTTTGATTATTATTTTTTATTCACATATATACACATCATGTACCACTCACCTATCTCTTGGACATTACTTACGACCGACACGATACATCCATCAAAAGTCTTTATTAACAATATTTCGATCGGTGCTTTAATGAATTCCAGGCCAGGGATTATTTTATTTTATTTTATTTTATTTTATTGGGTTTCAATATAGTTCTGCAGATCCGCATCCCTGTAGTTTAATCTTCCGGAGATATGTACGATACCATAGGATATTAGATATTAGGTGCAAGTTCATTTGCAAAGTTATAAATTCAAAGGATGATAATATGCCCACGTTTAATTCGATCCGTGCTACCTATCCATATGCACCGAGTATCCACGTTAAATTAATAGCCGCCGCTAAAATATAGCTCTCTTGATCCTATATATAGCTATCAAGATTCACTCCTCCCACGGCTTCTTCTCCGGAAACTCCATGGAACTGACCAAACAATAATGCGGTTCGTACGTTTTACAACACCGATGCCACTTCCTTTCTTCGGCGGCCAAGGTTTTGTCTCCAGCGCTCCATGCTCCACCCTCTGTTGCGGCGATTACAATGGCACGGTGGAGGTTAATTACCTCCGGTGATGATGGTGGAATATCTTCACGGGCTTCGAAGCGTACTAGGCGAGGGTACATTTCCCAGCCGTAGATAGTCATAAGGCAAATCATAACCGCCATATTCACCTTCCCCTTCGTAGAAGGATATTCCTCAAACATCTTACTCAAAAAAGCAGCACGATTATATTCCGCTTGTTCTCCAGTCCATACACCCCTAACGTAGGATGAAATAAAGTCTCGTTCACCCTTTGTAGGATGTGGATCATGGACACTATAAAACATTAGTCGTGGCAGTGGAAGACGTAGAATTTGTCAGAGGGGATGGAGATTTTGACGGTTAGGCCGAAGGGGGGGGTTATGGGTGGTGCTTGGGTGGATGATGCGGCCTCAGGGGAAGCGGATGTTGCCGTCGGTGAGGGATCGAAGCCAGGCTTCGCAGATGGAGAGGGTGAAGTAGTTGTTCCCTTCCTTTGCCAAGGCGCCTTTGGGATTGGATAGCAGCCTGGCTAACCGTACTATCATTATTCGGATTCCCGACTCGTTCATGAAGCTGAGGGAAGCTCGTAAGTTGCTCTCCTTGGGCATTTCGAAGCAGGGATTGAATGCTAGGGACGGTGCGACGTCCTCTAAAGTAATATGGATCATGGTCGCCGAATCGGTCTCGGGACCGAGGATAGGATCCGTGCCTCGGATTGTGCATTTTGAGGGATTTTGTAGATGAGTATAATCGTTAGGCCTATATGATACAGTTCTTTCCGAGGAGATAGTGAGAGGATGAGATTTACCTAAGGCGTGACGTGAAGGTGCAATTAATTAGGGATACAGGATTTCTTTTAGGATGTATAATATCGAGACTGACTATGAAAATTGGCATGGCTTGGAGTCAATATCAATGCGAACATGCATATCAATACATCGAGCTGTTATCCCTTCGCTCGAATAAATGTCTCTACTTGGCCTGGTAGGTCTTTACTACAGTTCTACTGGATATCCGAACGCATTATAACGGGTAAGTTTTAGCACAATTTTGTAAAGATTTGCACTTGACGTATAGATCTCGTGCCAAGAGGTAAATTAAGAAATCCCAAAGGCCTTGTAACAATTATATGCGTACGCACTGCGCCCTATGGAAATCAATCGTATTAAGATTGAGACTAACGAGACCAATTGGAATTGAATGTATCACTGCGGCCTCGTTCGAAATACTAATAATCTCCGTTATGGTCTAGTATTTTTATTCAAAGCATTCGAATATTCGGCTTACAAATGGAACGTTTCGGACCCGGCCCAAATGAAAGCTCGCGAGCTTATTAATCAATACCCTTTTCGGTTCAGACTCATACAAATGCGTTATTTATTATCGAATCATGCTATATCTATCGACATTAACAATCCGATGCTTTTCGACAGAAAGGAACTAATTTGGTATGTGTCTTTGCGGCTCAGAATGCAACATGGCGGGGCATCCAAACTGCGTTGGATGCCGTTGTTATCGATAGCCACCCCACATAGAAGTGTTGTGTCGGCAGACTCAAAATTTCTTGGTCACATTCTTCCCCAATCGCCCAAGTCCAACCCGGAAAACCCTACCCCTTCCTTCCTTCCTCCTTGCGTCGCTATCCACCATCCCAATTGGCTGGTCTCTACCAAACCTCCGTCACGATCAGGAGACTACCGATTCTCCTACGGCCTATCCGGCCAAATCTCCGCTCTACAGTTCGATTACCACGTCCCCATCTGTTAACCGCAAATATGTCGACTCCAAAGGCTTCGGATCTTGTTGGTATGCACGTGGAAACGGTATTGGTTATATATGCCTGGAATTGGGGCTGACGGTGGATTCTAGATAGCTCTCCTTCGACTCCTAATTACCCCGGGGTTCCTCCGTCTGGGGAGGATGCTGTAGCCGAAGCATCAAAGCCGAAGACCGCGAAGCAGCGTCAGTAGCTCCAATTTAATCTCATCTAGACGATAATATCTCACACATTCACATTTATAGTTGCCGCTGAAGCTAAGAAAGCTGAGAAGGCGAAGAAGTTCCTCGAAAAGAAAGCCAAGTCCGAAGCTCTCGCCCAAGCTTCACAGCCAAAAGCCAAGAAGGAAAAGAAGGAAGAGGCTCCGGTCGAAGCATATGTCGAAGAGACTCCCGTAGGACAGAAGAAGAGTAGGGACTATTCTTAGCTCTGTTGACAGGGCTTTGCGATACTTACTGATCGGATTCTTGAAATAGTTCTTAAACCTCTTGGCAAAGCGTACGATCCAGTCGCCGTTGAATCTGCGTGGAATGCATGGTGGGAACAAGAAGGTTTCTTCAAGCCTGAGATGAAGGCCGATGGAAAACCAAAGGATGAAGGTGTTTTCGTCATTACGGCTCCACCACCGAACGTTACCGGTGCCCTTCATATTGGACACGCGTTGGCTGTATCGCTCCAGGACGTCCTTGTTCGATGGTATGGAAGTTTGCACGGGTGGCGATTGTGCGCGTTCCTGGATGCTGATAGTTGCGCTTAGGAATCGTATGCAGGGGAAGACTGTGCTTTTCCTGCCGGGATGCGACCATGCCGGTATTTCTACACAAAGCGTCATTGAAAGTCGATTATGGAGGCAGAACAAGCAGACCAGATATGACGTTGGCCGAGAAAAGCTCGTCAAATTGATCTGGGAGTGGAAAGAGGAGTATGTCCGAGATCGTGAAGGTCTTTAGTTTCAGGGCTGACGGGTTTGGAATCACAGGTATCACGGCAAGATCAACAAAGCCTTCCGGGCTATGGGTGCTTCCTTCGATTGGTCCCGCGAGGCATTTACCATGCAGGATTCCTTCCAGCAGGGTGTTGCCGACACTTTCACCAAACTTCACGACGAGGGCGTCATCTACCGAGGCCACAAACTTGTTAACTGGTGTCACCAACTGAACACATCGCTATCCAATCTAGAAGTCGACAACAAGGAACTCGCCGGCCGAACATTACTGTCCGTTCCCGGATACGACAAGAAGATCGAATTCGGTGTCATCATCCACTTCAAATACCCTATCGTCGCTAGCGATGAATTCTTAGAAGTTGCGACAACGCGTATCGAGACGATGCTGGGTGATAGTGCCATCGCCGTCAATCCAAACGATCCGAGATACAAGCACCTTATCGGAAAACGTGCCAAACATCCATTCGTCCCCGACAGAATCATGCCGATTGTTGCCGATGACTATGTCGACGTGGGCTTCGGTACTGGTGCCGTCAAGATTACTCCTGCTCACGACTTCAACGATTATGCTCTCGGTAAGAGACATAACCTTGAATTCATCAACATCCTTAACGATGACGGAACCTTGAACGAGAACGCTGGACCTTACAAGGGAATGAAGAGATTCGATGTTCGATACAAAATTCAAGCCGACCTCAAGGAGCTAGGATTGTATGTTGAGACCAAGGACAACCCTATGCAAATCCCACTTTGCAACAAATCCAAGGATGTCATCGAGCCACTCCTGAAGCCACAGTGGTGGATGAAGATGGGTGATATGGCTAAGGCTGCGATAGATCACGTTAGGGCCGGAGAAGTCAAGATTAGACCGCAGACATCGGAGAACGACTACTACAGATGGTTAGAAGGAATTCAGGACTGGTGTCTGTCTCGACAACTCTGGTGGGGACATCAGCCACCAGCTTATCACATTCAATTCGAGGAAGAAACTAGCTACATAGATGATGAAGACCACTGGGTTGTTGCTGTAACACGGGAGGATGCGGAGAAGAAAGCCGCCGAGAAGTACCCTGGCCGAAATTTCACTCTTGAACAGGATCCAGATGTCCTCGACACATGGTTCTCGTCGGGACAATGGCCATATTTCACGATGGGCTATCCGGAAAGAACCGATGACCTCAAGTACTTCTACCCCAGTTCGCTCATGGAAACCGGTTGGGATATCCTCTTCTTCTGGGTCGCTCGTATGATCATGCTCGGAGTCAAGCTTATGGGTGGCGTTCCCTTCGATGAAGTATACTGCCATGGTCTCATTCGTGACTCTGAGGGCCGAAAGATGTCCAAGTCTCTCGGCAACGTCATCGATCCCCTTGATGTTATCCACGGTATCCCCCTGAAGGGATTGCATGAAAAGCTTGAAGGTGGAAACCTGGATCCCAAGGAAGTTGCTACCGCGACTAAATACCAGAAGACCGCCTTCCCGCAAGGTATCCCTCAGTGCGGCGCTGATGCTTTGAGATTTACTTTGATCTCTTACACTACCGGAAGTATGTTAACCTTTTCATCACGACAGTCAATGTGTATTGCTGACAATGCGACCCAGGCTTGGATATCAACACTGAAATCAACGTCTTCCACGGCTACCGCAAGTTCTGCAACAAGATCTTCCAGGCCACCAAATTCGTCCTTGGAAACCTTGACGAGAACTTTACACCACAAAAGGCCGTCCTTTCCGGCAAGGAGGCCTTGGCTGAGAAATGGATCTTGCACAAACTCAACCATACCGCGAAGGTTGTCAGCGAGACCCTGCAGTCAAGAGAGTTCTTCAAAGCGACGGAGGCTGTTTACCAATACTGGTATAGCAACCTCTGCGACGTCTACATCGTAAGTAGCCTTCCGTCGTATACAATCCTTCGACTCGATCGCTAACACGCATCAATAGGAAAATTCCAAGTCTTTGATCCAAGATGGAACCCCGGAAGTCCGAGAGTCTGCCAAACAAACCCTCTACACCGCCATCGAGGGTGCTCTCCTTCTCATCCATCCATTCATGCCCTTCATCTCCGAAGAGCTTTGGCAACGTCTCGCCCGCCGTCCAGGTGACTCCACCCCATCGATCACTGTCGCCAAGTACCCGGTCTTCACCGAAGAACTTCACGACCTCGAAAGCGAACGTGCTTACGAACTCGTATTGGATGTTTCCCGAGGTGTAAGAAGCCTGATGGCCGAGTACACGATCAAAGACGAGGGTCAACTATTCGTCCAAGTCGATGATAAGGAGAGCCTTGCAATTGTCGAAGAAAACCACGCTAGCATCAAGAGTCTCTCCGGAAAGGGCGTTAGCGCCTTAGATATCGTTGCCATTGGTGGTGAAACACCAAAGGGATGTGTAGCTCTACGTATTAACGCGAGCGCCGTCGTCTATTTGAGCGTTAAGGGACGTGTGGACTTCGACCAAGAAATTCAAAAGGCACAGCAGAGGCTCGACAAGGCCAAGGATGGACTGGCAAAGCAGGAGAAGTTGTTGAACGATAAGAATTACTTGAGCAAGGCCAATAAGGTTACCCAGGAGGCTGATGCTAAGAAGTTGGAGGAGTTTAAGGCGCATATTGGAACCTATGAGGGGAGCATTCAGGCTTTTGAACGGCTGAAGTTGGAGTAAGAGGGATTGCAGATGAGGCACCTTGTGGGGGGATGGTTTTCTTACTACTACCGTTATTATTTCTTTGATCGATGAGCTTACCGTTCTACCAGGGGATGGGAGCGAGATCGAAGGCCTTTATATTATTATGTAGGCGCGCAAAAAAATCGATAGATAATAAGATATAAAGTAAGAGTGAATATTATACATACATTCAAACGCGTCCTTACTGAACTGCAATCGAATCGAGGGCTTCGTTACGGGTGGTGTCAGGCTTGTTAATTAATGTCTTCGTGGGTAACCATTGTAGCGCTATCTTCGAACATACACTCTTCATCGATGTAAAAATGCGAAAGAAAAAAAAAAGAAACAAAAAAAATACAATCGTCTATAAAATGCGCAGTAGTATATGAAAAGATGGTGCGAAAGGAAGTAGGACGTCCCGAATGTATACCGCCATGCAAGCATGCGCACAAAGATTATCAAACAAAAACAACAACAAAAAAAAAAAAAAAAGGGAGAGAGAGAAAGAGAAACAAAAGCAAAAGGGACTTCGAACGAGGCTAAATTTTGCAGCAAAAAGGATGTTTAATAAAATTGGTGTTCCATTTCCCGACTCCGCCAATTCACCTCCCAACAAGTAAAAAAAGACAAGAATTTCATGATCATAAGAGACTCCATGGATCCGGGAACGAGATTCAAAACGGCTCGAAATATGATAAAAATGGGGAAACAGGAGGGGGGGTTAAACAAAGAAAAAAAACATTTGTGGGGGTCACAAGGCTAAATTATGCAATTTCGAGTAGTTAGAGATCTTCACAGCTCTGTAAGTCGTCCGTGCCTTAGGTTGATGTTCTCCTTCTTCAGCGCACTACAACCCCACGATGTTAACAATCATACCCAATACGAAATTTAAGTCGAGAAGGCCGTAAACATACCTAACCTCCGCTCTCAACTTCCCCACTTCCTCTTGGCTCTGCACCAACATTCTCACCAGTCCAACTCTATCTTCGTCCGCTCTTCCTTTAAGCCCTCTGACACACTCCTCCAAAGCTTCGTTGAACCTCTTGTAAACCGCATCGTTCTCATTTCTCTCATCTTGCCACATTCTCTCCACCTCTTGATTCCTCTTCAACTCCTTCGCAAGCGCAGCATGACTTTCGTCTCTCAGATTTTCGTAACGTTTATTCAGGTCGTTAACCGTGTTGTTCAGCTTACTCTCCATGAGTCGTAGTTTGCGGCGCATCCCTTCGTCAACACTTGTCGTACCTCCACCCGTAGAACTTGAGCTGCCGCCGCGTGAAAGTTTAGATTCGTATTGGTTGCTGCCCGCGATACTTTTCGTTTCGGTCTTAGTAATAGCTGTACCGGCCCCACTATTTCTCTTCGAAGAACTCTTTGCAAATAGCTCCTGCCCAATCAACGCCAACTCCTGCTCCAACGTTCCGGAAACCTTGCTAACATTCATCTTCTCCCCAGCGAGTCTATTATTCAACCTGCTGTTGTTACCGCTCGCTCTCGACGAACCTGTGCTTCCGGTCCTCTCCAATTCTGACTTAGTGTGGGCAGTGCTGCTATTCGTCGAGGCTTTGGTTTTCGCCGAAGTGGTGCTGCCTGCATCGCTGTGCGCCCGACTCATTCTTACACCGTTAACATTCAACGGGGCAATGTTATCCATATACATCGCCGCTGGCGCAGGACTTCCGCCCGCTCTATCCCTTGTTCCTCCTAAACTTGCATTTTTCGCGTGAGTTGGCACCGGTGGTGGACCCATGCTTCCAACACTGGAATGTACATTCTCCTTGCGATCGACGCTATCTTTCCTCTTTGGGGAAATATCCAGGCCAGCAATGGGTGGGAGATCCTCGTTATCTGTTGGTTCTTCGCCTTCTAGTAGGTCCTTAGCTGCTACTAGATCGCTCAGCGAACTTCTTCTCTTCTTCCTTCTTAGCGCGGGCAAGGGTGATCCTTCTGCTGTGATGTTATTCGACGCCGAAGAGGCGTTTCGTGAGGTAGGTTCCGCTACAGGGCTCGCGACAATGGGACTTAATGGATTTGCCGAAGGGGTATTCGCTCCTGTATTCTTTGGTATAATCAAAGTTGGACCGGTGCCACCTCCTGGCGTCGCGGGGCTTCCGATCTTTGGCCCACTGTCCCGGCTCATCGGCCTAGGAATTACATCTCGTTCATAGAAATCTCGGCGAATATCAGTATCTGTGCTTTGGCTTCGATGAAGATTGCCTAGCTTCGTAGGTGTAGTCAACAGTGTATCTTTTTCCTTTTCCTTCTCTTTCTCCTTACCACTCCTATTGCTTCTCTGCCGTAACATCGACTTAACTGATGACTTGCTGAGACTACCATACCCGCTGTTCGCTGATGTTCCGTTCGTTCCCTTTTCAGAAGCGGTAGCAGATGGCGAGGATTCGCCAACTTCCGAGCTACCAGTATTCGACAAGCCGAACCTCTTTCGTAAACTACTCGAGCTTGAAAGCGGCACGACTGTCGGAATACCCGTTGCACCACTCGTATTAGCCCCGTGCGTCCCTGTCGTCCTGCTCCTCTTTAACACGCCATTGTCTTGCACCGGAGTATATGGGGAGTTCGAGTTCGCTTCGCTGTAGCCTGTAAATGGAGGTTTAGTAGGTGAATACGAAGTAGCCAATTGTCTTGCGGTTTGCCATCCTTCTTTCGACTTGTCCATGGGTCGTCTATCAGAGCGAATCGGCGAAACAGAAGATTCGGATTCGCTTGATTCGAAACCACTGCCATGTTGAAAGGGATTCATGGGACCAGATAGTTCAAAGGGTGGTCGTCCGCGTGTTGGACTTGGGGACCTATCCGGTTCTTGGCCTCCTCGGACTGAGCCTTTCCTCTCGAATAGGCTTTTCTTGGCCGGGCTCAGAGAACGTGTGCGGAAAAGCTCTGGGATTAGAGACATAGTAGGTGTTTTTTTCATAGGTTCATGATCAAGATCTTTAACTTCATAACAATTTTCATAATAGGTAGAATGTGGTGGTAATGGAGGCGGCATATCTTCCCCATCACAAACTTCAGTAGGAAATTTGTGAAACTTACTGTTCAACATGTTGATAGTTTCAATATAGTTGAGCATGTAGAGAAGTAGTTCGGCATGTAGTTTGGCGACTTCGCTGATCTTAGAACTAGTGAGACCTGAAGCGATGAGAATTTCGGTAAATATTGTTCTGAGAGAGTTTTTGGCTTCATCGGTGGATGCTCTTTGGATGGCACTGTGATGGTTTATTTATCAATTACAAGGTTGGGTGTAGGAAGGTGACTTTACAAACATACCGCGAAAAGAGTCCTGTGATTTTGTTGAACCCTCTCTTGTTCTGGGGACCTAAATTATCCAAAAAGTCTTTGAAGTATTTTGAGAAGTCGTCGGGGTGGAGTGTATCTACTTCTTGGTTAGATCGGTGGGATATGGGTCCAAGGAAATAAACTAAACTTACCTAGTTTTGATTGGAGATCTTTGACCGTTTCCTGTGACAGCAGCGTCCCCATAGCTTCTCTCCACTTGCCTTGTAGGAATTTTTCAAACGAATTTAGTACGATATCAACCCCAGCTGCTTGTGCGGCTGCTGTTTTGCTTGAATCAGTCAGCATAGCTTTCAACAATTGATCCACCACATGGTTATTTGAGTTTTTGCGAGAGTATATGAATCCGGGTTGCACCTCCTTCGAAAGTTTGCCATCTAGAACGGAAACAAAGGCATCAAGCACACGCTCAAGCTGCTTATGATAGCTATCACCCTGTTGCGGATGATTCTCAACCAAGTTAATATCCTTCATACGAATTGCAACATCCTCAACTGGGGCCGCACTGCTACCATCAGCACGATATAGTACACTGTGGGGCCGTTCTAGGAGTACAGTTGGTCGAGCCATTTCTGTTGTGCTTTCGAAGGAGGTCGCTTTGAAGGGAGATTTGCCAGGCGATACGTTGGAAGAGCCGAGGAATGTGTGTAAGAACTTGACAGGCGAGGGAGGTCTGAATGTTTTGAACTTAGAATGATGAGAGTCAGAGTCTGGTGCCGAAAGATTCAGCGACCTGATTATTCTACGATGACCCTGGATCATAGCCGCGCTAATAGGGGGGTGTGAGGTATGGGATTGCCTGTCAAGGATGCTGGATATACGTTTGGTGACAACCGTTAGGATATCTAGTTCTCCAACAGTCTCGGTGAAAGCAATCTTCCCCATATCCAAGATATCAATGCGAATCTTCCCGGAATTAACGAAATTCATAGTGGCAGAGATCTCAGGTGCTTTGGTCCTTATGTCAAAGCTTGGAGTCTCAACCCCCATTTGAATCAGCGCTCGACTGGGGGACTTCTCTAGCTCGTAATTCCTAGGTTCGTAGATAGATGTCCACAGTTCCAAGGCATCGAATTTCGAGTTACTATTTCCAGACCATCGAATTTCCTGTACCCGGCTCTTGGATTGCAGCTGAGCTTGAATAATTTCTTCGACAAGTTCATTCGCCTTTCCTTCCCACGGCCCCGATGGCAAGAATTTTTTCATACCGACGGCGGACTCTCGCATATCGTAGACTTCTTCCAAGTCCTTCGTTAGAGTGATCCACATCGCTCTACCATGATCAGAAGTAGAATATCTATTATATTTTAACGAGGTACAACCGGCAAAGTGCAGGTCTGCAGCATCCCGTCGGAAAGCGTTTTGGATGGATGGTGGCATGGTAATTTCTGTGAGAACCCCTTGAGCTTTCATACTACCCGTGCTCGGCCGGTTTATAAATGCAATCGAGTCGGTAAATACGAGAATGATGACGTTGGTTTTCTCAGCTGCTTCAGTATATGGGGCAGCAACTTCGGTCAGGTCAACAGCTGTTACAAGAGGGCCCCCAGGTTTAAAGTTTGTTGGCCAGCCAGATATTAGATTGGAGAGTCGGGCTATAGTCTGGGCTCTTTCTTGAGCTGGAGCGGACTGCATTTCGCAGGTCTTGGACACAATATCGCGAGCCTCAATTAATTTGCTAGCAACAGGAGACGTCACAGCGATATTGTTCAGAACACCTAGAATTCTTTAGCATCTGAAATAGTCGATATGTTGTTCAGGATACCTACCATCAATTATGAGAGTGTATCTTGGCAATCGTTGGATAGGTTCCATCAACGTCGATTTGAGATATTGTTCACCATAATTCTGGCAGCTTTGTTAGATAGTGCAAGAAGCAAACAAGGAGAGGAGATCGACTTACAGCCAGCCGTTGTGAGAATGCTGTGCCACCTCTCATTAGTTCACCTATGAGGCCCGACGAAGCAGGATTCAATGCGATATAGTGACTATATGGATTGTGGAAATTTGGGAACTATCTACGAAGTTAGCATTTGAGATCAAGTAGCAAATGCTTTCGGAATGGAGCACTGACATGGCGTAAGAAGACTTCAGCAACTCCTGCGACCCCATCATCATCATCCATTGCCTTGGTCAACTCATCCAGGAACTTGGAGTTCAATTGATATATCTCATCTAGGTAAGACGGGAACAGCCTAGCGAGTGTTGCTTCATTTGGCTCAGGTGCCTCAGCACCCTCTGCGGTCTGTCGTTCCGGCTTAACCACATCTGCCAATATCTTTTGCAATTTATCAATGTAATTGACCTCGGTGTCCAGCAGTTCCTGCAGCTTTATTGCGACTTTTTCCGGATTCGACTGGGGTAGTGAAACGATTGACTTGGGACGGGTTCGTTCGACTCGAGACGGGCGGCGTTTGAGATTGGTATCTTGTTTATGGACATCTCCTATGAACTGGAGTAATCGCTGGTACTTCGACAATTGAAAGGTGCCAGGTTGTGGAAGTACGAGATCAATATCGATAGACGGGATATATCGAGGTGTTAGGGCGGCAAGAATACTCGAGATAGCATACTCATCTTCAATCCGAACGAGCTTGGCAGCTAGTTCTCCAGCATGAGCAGCAGAGAACGGTTCCGGTTTGGCAGACCTAGCCACTTTTGCAGTCGCACTCGCAGTACCTTTGATGCCAACCGTAAGCTCGACGAAATAGCGACATAATGCAAAGGCGAGTGCTCTGTAGATTTCGGACTCGGTCTTTTCGATCGGCATGAAATTTACAGCTTGGTAGAGAGCAGACGAGGGATCCACGGTCATCCGGGAGTATGAGACGAAGCCGCAGGCAGTGTAAATGTGGGCATCGACTCTCGAAGATGTACCGGAGTATGGGAGAAAGAATATGACGATTTGAGTGAGTAGAGGTTCGGGTGGAGAGACGAAGATTTGGTGATTCCGGCCCAGGTTGGGCAGCTGAGGGCTAACTCGAGCCATCTTTTGTGGGAGACTGTTCGGTTGAATCGATGGCAGTGGTTGTTAGACCGAGGTGATGCGCATAGTATCGAGAAAGACCGGACAAGGGAGCGGAAGCAGCGGTAGACGGGACGATTGACGATGCTGCTTGTAGTGGTGATGAGGAAGAGGAACGGGAAGAGGTTGCTGAAGACGTCGACAGGCAACAGGACTGAGCAGAAGCAGCGATATAGCATGCAGCAGCAACAGCAAAGGAATCCCAGCAAGCAATCTGAAACGGCAACCGCGAAAGCACGTAAACTGCCGTCGGACCTTACAGCGATTCTATTCGGGTGAGCAAGATGGAACGGTTAAGCTTAATTCACTCGGGCGCTAAGACCGTCCGCCAGAAAAAGAGCAGGCCTGACCAGCACCGGTTAGTTGCTGCGCTGTTGCAGCAGTTATCGATATCTCCAGTCGCGCTAGCCCGCCAATAAGCATTCCATCCGAGAGACACCCCTTCGATACGTGATAGGAGAGGACTGTCGCGCTGTCTTTGAGGTATCCGGCTGGGCCAGCTGGGTTCCTGCGTCTTGTTCGGCCCGTGCAGGAAGCCTGCACCGCTTCATTCGTGATCGTTGATAGCGAAAATGAGACAGCTCGAGCTTCGGGGATCGCAATCGCATTGTTTACGTCCCACCGTTACTATTCTTAGCTCCCCGAGACCATCCCCGAAACATACCGGGGTTCGGGCCTTCTGTGTGACACCAGAACAATTTACACTAGACCGGATCCACACTATCCAACAGGAGCCAACGCATCTATTAATTGCCAGTCACTACGATTGGGTAGCTATGTACATGTACATGTATGTACCTAGTATTCGGGGGTTTCCGTTTACGGGTACGTTGGAGCGGCCTGGCGCGGGTGCCATAAAGAAGTTCTGCAACTGAAGGCTGTTGGCTGAAGATATGCGCCCTTTCTTTATCCTTGTGGACACATTGTCGACATATTGGTCTATTTTCTTAAGATTCTTGATGGAAGGGTGCCGTTGTTCCGCCATTGAGTTCAAGACTTTCAATTTGGATAAGGGTAATTTGAGATCAGGTTATAATCAGCCAATAAATAATGTTAAGCGTGGAGTATATTAAATATCAGAATAAAAGGTTTATAGACAAGCCAGGAGGATACTACGCGGATTTGTAGAAATTTGGGATAGGAGTTTGACACCGGTGTCACAGAAGGAGAACCTATGAAATCCTGACCGGATGGGCAAGCTGCAGCCTCAACATTCCAATCTACTGCATATGTCTTTCCAGATCCTTCTACCGATACCCACCTCGTCATGTTCACTTTGCCATGAACATGTATCTAATGGCCTCGTATATGCATTCCCAACTTGCGTAAAACATATGCATGCAAGTCCAAGTCATAACTTCCTGTATCCAAGATATATCCACCCTTTTCCGCTCCCCACCCAGATAGTTAAGAGTACGGTGTGGCAAAGCCTATACTGGAAAGTATATAGCCTAATGCCAAGCTTAGAGTTTTCGATACTGGTAGCTTCGAATTCAGGCGCAAATGGAGGTGCGGAGAGCTTTTGCTCGAAGTCTTGCACGCCGTGCTACTCAAAAGAGCTTTGTTGTCTTGCATTTGCATTCTGCAGCTTCTCTCTCAACCATCGAGATATCAAGCCATCCCATGTTCCCTTCTTTGCTTATCGTGTGGATGACGGATTTTACGATTAAACGCCTTAATATTCTATCCAATTGAAATTCATGGACTGCGTTGTCCATGCGACGTTTTTAGTGAAGTTGAAATTAGAATACAATTTTTTGCATTTTTTTTGGCTGTCATGACGTCAACGTGGCCCTCAAAGGTGGTATACAGATATGAGTATCCTCGGTGGGATAGGCATATTGAATTAACGGCTCGGCCTTGGCCGGGTCTCGCTTCAGAACACTCCAAATACGTTGACGCCTACGCTGTGAGCTATACGTATAAACATATGGCGTCATGTCAGTTCATGAAAGAGAACCGGTTTCTTACTCGCAGAATGAAATTTGATATTGCAGACCATCGCAATCGAATCTTGTAGTTCTAGTAAAGCGGCCATTTATTTTAATACAGGGGGTAATTCCCGGCAACTGGGAAGAAACGGTTCATTGAAATTCGAAAATAGTAGACGGTCTAATATTGGAAATTAATTTTCCCAAGGGTGCAGGTTCGAAATTTCGAGAATTTAACAGCAAACGATGCATCCTAATAAACAATAGGGACCTTCCACGCTTATTCGAATACTCTAGATATATATCGACATGCGACTATATAATTTTAACCAGCCGTATATATTACAATATGAACTTGTAATTTTGGAATTCCGTCCTGACTGAAATTAACAAATATATGACCAATTACCCTGCTTCATTCTTCTCTTAAATTTCATCGTCTTCAGCCCACTTTCGTTTCCGTGTCTTGACTCTGCCCGAGTGTCTAGAACTCGGGAGTAGAAATGTCATTCCTCCTACGGATAGGACACTTTGAGCCGAGGAACTGCTTGTGGATGTCATCGATGTTGCTGTTATTGCGGTGATGCGGGATTTTGTCCCTCCTTTCGACGTCTTGTTGTTATATGTAATGACGTTATCCATTACATCAGAGTTTAAGCTTACTTGCCTTAGAAATAAGAGCTCTGTGTTTGGTCTCTGGCCTATCGCCGCCTCCACACTTTCAACAATATCCCGTCCTGTATTTAGCCTTTTTTCAAAGTGTGGCCACCCCATACCCCGAGATTTCAAATTTACGGGACTTTCTAGCCAAATTTGTCCTGTAAATCAGAGTTGCGAATTAAAGAACTCATGTAAGGAATCAACCAACTTTCTACTTCCGTACCGTTTGATAAAGCTCATTATCCAGAAATTTCTCGGGTTTCGCATTCCCGCGTTGACCTCGAAAAAGTAGGAAAGAAGGGGAAAGAGAGTAGCATCGTCATTGTATACAGCCACCACAGCCACTGTCGAGATACTAGAAGAATGTCCTTTATCATACTCGAAAAGTCTTCTAAAGAGATCATCTCGTTTTAAAAGTCCTGCAAGGTGGATCGGTCGTAAATATATCATAGCCACATCTGGGTCTTGAGCGAATTCCGATTCGAGAACAGAACATAATGGAATTGCAGTTGGGCCATTCCATAAATGTAAGATCTCCGGGCTAAGGAAGCGATTGACGAATCTCCTAGATGAAACAACTTCAGGGCGGAAGGATATGATTGCCACCATAAATGCTGTAAGAGGCAGCTTAGCGGACGTCTTGATATCTTGAAACTCGGATAGTTTCAGGAGGTAGACTGCACTCGCAGGCGTATCTGGCCATCCATAAGCTAGATATTTATGATATAGATCGAATAGATGGTTGAATGTATCGACTTGGTTAAGTATTATTGACAACCGGATCGGGGCATCGTTGGCTGCATTTAAGCCAATATTCAAGAAGTATTGGTAATGATACTGACGGATGTTGTTAATAACTCGGAGAAATAAAGATTTCTCTAAGAAATAAGCGGCTGCAGCCACATGGGCCTTTACTTCACCGCAATATTCATCTAGATTCTTCGGACCGATTTCAGGTATAATCCTTGGCCAATCAGTTATATCCGTTCCATGTACGTGTTCTTCATTGAGGAATAAAGCGGTGAAAAATAACGGAGAGAGCCTCAGGAAAGGGTAGCCATCGCTGTGAAGTGTTTTGTCTGTGGATTCGCTGATGCCAAATTTTGGGTGGTATTCGAAGTCTTCGCTACACATCTGGGCAACTGCCGCCAACGTCTTGTAAAGATGTGAAATGTTGGCAAGTGTAATATGAGAAGGACTTTCATTCGCATTGCCCCATTTTTCGAATATTATTTCCAATCCCTTTAGCCTTCGGAAATGCAGCCCAGCAGCCGCGTCCAGTATGGCTTGGGCGGGTTCTCCCCCTCTGGCCGCGGAACTGTCCATACCCATATACTCGTCCTCTATGACCTTCGGAAGATAACTAATCTTATCAGAAGATATAGTGCCGAGTATGTATGCTTTCGCTTTATCACCTTTGCATGTAAGTCGACTAACTGTCTTCCATGCTTCATGGCGAGCCCTTTCAAGCACTTTTTCGACTTGGTTAGAAACAGATTCGATTAGAGAGCGAGTCTTCCCAAAGTTATAAAAGGATTGCCGAATATCAGAGCTCCCGAACCCTAGCCTCAAGGCCCCGAACTCCGAATCGTTCCGAATAGTGTATTCGAGTTGCCTAGCTTCCTCTCGCAAATATAGAAGGCAATCTATTTCCGATATTCTGCAAGATACTTTTGTCAACGTATGAACCTCAATACTTAGGCATGTATGTTTAAATAAAAACACAAAGCTGCAGCTCTGTTAAAGTGTATGAGCATGTGAAGAAAAGAGTAAACGTACAATTCATCTACTGAGCGGAGTTTCTCCTTCTCCAACAGCTCGGCTCGTCTGGTTTCAGAAATGGTCATCAGTTGTTTCTTACTCATGAATTCTGAGCAAGAATACCCTGATATCACACAGTAGTCGCAACGCTGGCTGGGCCAGGTACGGATTTCTGGTGTGCACTATTAAGAATTTATGTTAGATTGGCCGCAATTTTAAATACTGGAGCTCTGTACGTACCTTTTTCTTGCGGTCGGAAAGGCGGCATTGGGCACAACTGACCATTTTGAAACTGCTTCCAAATAGGCAAGGAGAGGCTATGGTAGGACGGTCGCAAGTGTTTCTGTCTCATGGAGTTTTATTTCGCTATAGCCTTTCTGTGTATCCGTATTCGGAGCTAGGTATCTACCCGGTTTATAGAGAAATTTAAAGGGAACCGGTTATGAATTATAAGAAAGGTGTTTGCATAGATTCTGGCCGTATCGACTGGGAAACGTTAGTGGCGAGATTGGGGAAACTTTATAAAATTGGTGGTTATAGCAATAAAGATATGGATGTATTTTGTACCAGAGCAGTGTATGAACGTATCAGAGAGGCCGAAGGGCTGCCTTTACTTGTGATAACATCCACAGGCGTTCGAAGGGTTATGGTGAAATGACCTGGGATTCGGTTTATATACATTCCCTAGTTTCGCCAGAACTGCAGGGCTTCTCGCGATCTGGTCGTGAGCCGCCCCTGCATTTCCGGAGCTACCCTCGCCATGACCAGTAGCAAAAATCGCATGGTCCTGATTGGCTCCGAAGTCAGCCGTCGCAGAAATTTAGGCTATGATTGGTCCGATTTTTCCGCTTTCTCGGCTCGCACTTGGCTGGGGTGTCAATATACACATTGGGTTGCCTATCGTGTTGGCCTTTTTCGGTCAGCCTTCCATTATATTTAGCATTTTAGTGTTAGGACGTGGCCTCAATCGCCTTCTCGAGCTTGCGAAATTTAAGATCGCAATCTATGGGAGGATGGAACACCTATACTCATTATATACTAGTAGTATACTACAACATGGATTTACTGAGCTCATATGATCATATTTGCATTGCTCATGCGCCCAGCTTGGTTCTTCCATGCAGAAAGAAGTTGCCTTTTATAAAATTTAAAGAATACAGTTATATATATACAATAGGTACCAACCAGGTCTGCAGGTACGAGACAAAATAGGTACATATATCTCGATACAAAGACGTAGGGCACAAGTATTCTACAAAGATAAAGAAATAGAATGTGAAACATCAAACCATCGTCATCTTATCTTTAGCGTCCGAAATTCCTCCAAGCAAGATCTTTTCAATGCAATCCCTTGTTAACGAAACATCAGGCCATGTATGAACCACCGTATCGACAATATCCCTAGCCAAATTCAGATTCATTAGCATGTTTCCAAAACTCAACCAAACGGTACATTAACCGCCTGAGTATTTAGACATGAGTCTTGCTTCCACTTACCTTATTTGATACTGCTCTTCCAATCCGTCATCCACAGACTTAAAAAAGAGTCTTGCCCCTTGATCATCGCCAACTTGTACAAATTGTATCCCAAGCAAATGTTGCGGCGCACTCTTTTCCGTTAACTTCCTTGCCACGGATACAATATATTTTATCACATCTTTCCTATCTTTTCGCTTCCCATCCGTTATCACAATGATGTTTAACCCTTCTTTCTCAAGAGCCTTGCTTTTTCTCATACCGCTTAGGTACGGTTTAATGATCCTTTTCAGCCCCGCGCTCATCGAAGCGCCTCCACGGGCTGTTACACCGTGCCAAAAAACATCACCGGGGGGAATTCGATCTCCTAGTTTGATCTTTTGGGTATGGGCTTGTCTATCATCTGAGAGGAATTGGATCTCGACAGCTTTTTCACTATTTTGGGTCACTAGAGGGACGAGCGTTTCTAGAAGGTCGTAGGCTGACTTTAGATGGCTTGAGGAGATCATGGAGGTGGAGTCATCGACTATGAAGACCTATTACTAAAGTGAGTATTCTAAATCTGAAATAATGAGAGCTCTCTACAACCAGACGTACAGTTTTATATAACTTCAAGAGCCCCAGTTCACCGCTTCCAATTGGAGTAGTCGGTGGGCTGATCGGTGATTGGAAATACCTGTCCGGGCTGGGCTCTAGATTTCCAACCAGAGTTGGTGGACTCGTAATTATTCGCGGCAGCTCTGGATGTACTCCAGACCACGACGAGGGCTGGAGGTTGTTACTCCGTGAGTACCCGTTTGCCGGTGCTCCATTCTGATATTGAGGTCTTGGGATATTGGCCGTATTATCTGGAAGTTCTGCAGGCGGGACGAAGTTTTGCGTGTTTCCCAATCCTGTAAAACTGAAGTGGGTCGTGGCTTGAGTAGGGCTAGTGGGACTGATGACTGGAGTGCTAGGTCGCCATGGATTTGCTTCGGCGAGAGGATCTTTACCAAAGGGGTACTGAGGAGGTATATACTCTTGTGACCGTCTTCGTGCTCGTTTTAGTTTGAAGCTAAAATCGAGTTCGAAGGGGAGATGGACGAAACCAGAAAGATTAGTCATTTTATGTATATATGAGTATTGTGCAACAGAAAACCAATATAATGAAGCTCTTTTATGAGTATCTTGGCGGAAAAATTGAAGGTGGGAGTAGTTATGGTCAAGAATAAATATATTTCAAGAAGGGTCTACAGAGCGGGGCAAAGAATATCTTGCAATTCGGGATGGGATATAAATACTTCATCCAAACAATTGAAATTTCGCTTGGAATGGAAGGCTATCACTGGACTCAGATAATTTTTACATTGCTCAGTGGTTGAGGAGCGAAGAGTGGGATTGCCAGCCAATCCTGCATATGCATGCAAATGCACATGCTGAACATGACCTTCTCGTCGTCTGCATATGATTGGACAACTGTGTAGACAATTATTATCCATATCCTGGGCCGGATAGCTCTAAGACATGGCTCTCGTGCCGCTGCTATTCGATGACGAGTTGATGAATTTAACAACATCCTTGCTGCAGGGTTTTCTTCATACTCTATGGCTTGTTGAAAGGTCATTGTTCATTAGCTTTTTTTACGTTATGCAAGGCCAAGGTGCTGCCGTCATATCTTGTGAATTGTATGTGGTTGAGGCTTTGTGTTGGTGGCTGTTGGTGGCTGCTAAAAGTGGCTAGTGCATATGCCCTGAGCCTATCCGTACCGGGATCACCCCGGTACACATTCCCCGGAGCATGCTATGTGTGAAACGCGTCGCCAATATCACCCCACGTTCACGTCCCCATTCCTCTACCCAACCCAAACAACTATCATGTCGACTCAAGACGATAGCAAGGCTATACCATTGGCCTTTGCGCATGAACAAGCTCCAGTCCGACTACTCGAATTACCTCCATCTTTACTCTCCTTGATCGAGAATTCGACTTTCCAAAGCCCAGCACCAGTGTACTTGACATCCTGCGATTCCAACCTGACCTCTTCGAAATAATATGTTGACCACTAGCTTTTAGGCTCAAGATCAAAGCACCTCCAAATCCAATCAATAACGGTCCAAATACTACTTCTACCGGACCAACGCCATTTGCTGTCCTTACTACAGCTACCGAAACTTATAATATCCGGAGTGTGCACTCCTCTAACTCAATATTCATACTGAAACCTGTTCCGATTCCCATTATTCAAGACCAAGATGAGGTTGATTCAGACACTGAAATGGTCGACGACCCTATCATTACTACGAAACCTGGGGTAATTGTAACTTCAACGTGTGCATCACACCTCGAGCTTCTACCTTCCAAACCAAATACCGAGTTACTTCTTCAGTCGACACTCACGGAATACAAATCTTCTGAAACACCTCCAGAACGTCCTTCCGAGCCTCTATCAAAATCTCAGATTCTGCTGAATACACCGGTATCAGATGCAGAATTCCACGAAGGATGGCGTGGTGTGACAGCTTTCGAGATGGATGACTGGGCATTACGACTATCACCTCAAATTGCTCTAAATATATTTAATATTCTGATCGAACTTATTGTCAGCCATGGCAAACTTCAGGAAACCGACAAAGACGAAATGGGAATGCATTTCTTCATGAAGCTGGTAGAGCAGGATGGAGATCTTGAATACCCAAAAGATGCGATTAGAGCGGTTGTTCAGGGAGCCTTTGAGGGCAAGAAAATTGAAGATGGTAGTCTGGGTATGTTGAATTCTATGTTGAAGGCAAAACGACGCATTCGCTTACATTATCACGAATTCTAACTCATCGCTGATATAGCATACTCCTACACCACCCCATATACAACGAAGTGGGTTGGAAAACATATCCTCTTATCCAATCCGAATAAATCATTTACGGAAAGAGAGTTTATGGAGACTTGGCGGTCTAAAGCCCCGGACGAGTGCGAGAGGTTTGTGGATTTGAAGTTGTTGGATGGGTTGCATACCCGATCAGTGTTAGGGGTTATTCGGTATATCCATAGCACTGAAAACGACAGTGTGGCACCGGCGACCAAGAAGAAGAACAAATGGCACGAAAAGTTCGCGGCTGGGAAGAAGCGGTAGAGATATATACTCGACCAATGAGAGGGACGATATTGGAGTCTGCAAGGACGCCACACTAGATTCTCCCGTTGGATGGATCACGCCCTTTACTCCTCTATTTACAAGTATTTACAAGCTTCATACTTAAGTAACAACTTACCTGCCGTTCTCATAACTCCGAAAGAGCATTGGCCGCTCCCGTATAGGCTCCCAGAAACACGGCTCCTCCAGCACTAATCCACATCACTCTCGGTCCGATTCCACTCAAGAGGGTCCTAGCTCCTTCCTCTGCAACAATCTTCCTAAACATGGAGACCATCGATATACTCTATCCCGATATTAGTATATTTCCCCGCCAATTTGATTTCCTCAAACGCACCTTCTCAGCCAACATCATTCTCGTTTTCATCACGTCCAACGGCGTTGTCACCGCTGCCGCCACACCTCCCGCCACACTTCCACAAACGGCACTTTCCGCTCCACTTGCCCTTCTATCACCCCCACCTCTGACTTGAACACACCATTTCTTCATGCCCTCCCATAGCGGGAACTGAATCATCGTAAACGGTATCTCGCGCATAATTGTCACTCCATAGCCTCTGTAAATTTCCCTCCAGACCCCTAGCAGGCCCCGATCCCTCCCCAAATTTACAACATATTTGACAGCAGCCAGAGAGCTACCAGTGCCTGTCGCCTGCGCACGTTGCTTCACAACTTCCACAGGAACTCGGACCGTACAAGCTGCCACTTCTCCTATCGCACTAGCAAGCATTGAAGCAGCAGGCGTATCGTTTCCTCCCAGATAATTCGTCGTAAACGCCGAATTCTTTACTCCTTCGTAACTGACGAAGAACAAGGCCGCACCGGGAGCAGAGCCAAGGAATACGGACCCAATACCACGGTAGACATTTCGGAAACCGCCGGAAGCGAGAAACCCGGACGAGGATTGCAGACGAGTTTTGAGGGTATCGAGAGGAAAGAGGGTTAGGTCGACTGTGAGACCGGCGACGGCACCTGCCTTGTGGATTGGAAGGTTAGCAAGATCAGGACGCAGGCCTGGTAGATAAGAGAACGACACGTACTAGGAGAGCCCGTGCGAAAGGACTTAGAGCAGGATCACGGCTAGTTTTTAGCCCTGATGAGGATGGATCTCCACCCATCGTGATGAATTGACGGGCTTTGGTGTCCCGCAGTGTGGCAATTGCTGCAGAGAGGTGGTCGAAAGGCCGAGCAAGGAAGCGCAGGCTGAAGAGTTTGAAGCCGAACGCGACACAACACACGCCGCTGACGATCTTGTGCAACGTTGGCTACCCTGCCCAGCAACCGATCTGGCCGGGATTCTCCTAGACTCAACCTTAAACCTCACACGTTGCGGGCACGAGGATATGATATCGAATCTCGAGTCCGGCTGCCACATTTCAACCGTACTTCCTTACTTCCTTATCTTTCTACTTTTCACCGAGATTACCTACTCTGGCATAGTATCCTGGGCTTCAATATACGATCGAACCTCCGGCCGCTATTGTGGAGACTAGTATACATTCTTGAGCTTATTAATCTAATCTGGCCTCGACCAAATTCACACCATGCCCCGATGTCACAAACTCACCTACATTGATTCCCGGCGCATAATACTAAGACTCCTCAATAATGCCTTCGAAGAGAAGGGTATGCTACCTAGCCTCAATGATCCATTGATTACGTCTGAAGAAAGGAAACTAGTCGAGCAATGGGATAAGGAGATTGTGAGACTTTATGCGGATGTTGCATTTTTGCGACGAAGTAAGAAGTCGGAGGATGTAATTCTGTGGGTTAGATGAAAGGGAATAGTAGAGAGCAGAATCAATACCCGAGGTGCCTACATATTTACGGGGGGCTTTGGAACAGAGGTTTGATCATCCATATGGTTAGAGGGGCTAGTTTTCACAAATGTTAGTATTTCTAATTCTTGTTATGAAAACCCTTCCATTCCATGCTAATTTATACCCTGACATTTTTAGATACACACCCAGGTCCAGCACGCCAAACTTTCAATCTAAACCCAAATGACGGTTCGCTCTCTCAAAAAAAAAACATATCCCCGCTCAGAAATCAGCGTCACAAAGCTCCAGCTACATATTAAGTGACCAAACTACGCAAGCGCCTGCAATATCTCCATAACCCAATCATCCTCAACCCCATCATCATCTCTCTTCTTTTTCTTCAACTCATCATCCTTCCCTTCCTTCTTTTTCTTCATCTCATCATCCTTCCCTTCCTTCTTTTTCTTCCTTCCCTCTTTCTTCTCTCTCTTCTTTCGTTCTCTCTCTTCTTTTCCACCAACATCTCCCCAGATTAGCCAATTCGCTGCTTTGATGGAGTTGTCTAGAACTTTCTCTCCTGTGGATTTTCCGGCGCTGGTGTCTGATTGGTGATTCATCCAGGTTGTTTGGGTTTGGGGTTCTAACGCTTCGTCTTGATAATATTGCTGGGCATTGAGTGGAGACGATTGGTTATCAGATGAACTAGAAGGCTGGGCCGTTGGGTAACGGGAAGGACTAGTAGTGTCCATTTGGAAGTCTTTCGGCCGGCGGGCAATGTCTATAAGTTGGATCGGTTTCGAGACTCTCTCTCGTTAAGCAGGTAAAAGGATAATTTCGGTGACCTTTCCCGTGGTAAAGGGAATGGTTCTTTGGGGTAGTTTGGCTTTGTTGTATAATGTGGAGGCAGCCGACCCGCAAGCTGGAAGAAATGTTATATACGAATAAAGTTTCCTCCAATATAGCGTTGCAGAGACCAGTTACCTTCTCTTAAATTTTTATTTGAAGTGTATGTATAGACGGAATATAAATACCCCTGACATACAGGCCAAAGAGCCGCCTTTTATATCTTCCAATCGGGTGACACAGCCCAAGCTTTGCAAAATTAACAATGCTTCAATGCCAAATTCCTCCTCGTGCATCCTAACGTTACGCTAGAATTACGCCTTGTTGCTGAACGTAGGAGACCGTGAAATGATAATCCAATGGTCATTTCGTACCAATAAATGACAAGACCCACAATACGACCAAGAGCCATGGCGCTCGTGTTGCGGCTTGTACCCTCCATTGATGTCGCTCATCACCAGAATTCCATGGAATCCGAGTTTTCCACGGCCGCTAAACTCTCAATCCGAAGTCAATTATATGCCAAATTACCTGCTAAGTTCTGTCGAGATTAAACCCGGCTACCTAAGCCTAACGGTTACACCGACAATTTCCCGATTTGGTCGCATTTGGTACCTTCGCCTACGCAAAGGCTCGGGCGGTGCAAAGTACCAAGCTTTCACTTAGCGTGAGAGAATATTCGGTAGTCGCTTGGTATAAATCGGGTGATGGGTGAATAAGCACTTGGCAGGTTTTTTCGTAACTTTATTTGATTATCTGACGATGTCGGGCTTACGAGGCACTTTAGATACGAATCTTTCTGCACAGGTTGAGTCCCAAGAGACCATAGTTCATCTGAAATTTCAAAACTATCTATTGTACAAACGTTCCTGCCCAAAAGAATGAATGAACTCTTCCCTCCCAATGTTATATTTTTGTTAAGGTTTTATAGTTATTATACTAAAAGAATTTCCGTAGACGCCAAACGCCAATACGCCGATATACGCCAAAATATCAAACCCGATCTCAATGTGTACCAATGCCTCTAGTTCAACGGAGCCTTCTCTAAGTTCTCGGTGGTGATCATGATCTTGATCTTTTCGGCAATAACCGGATAAACATTGCTAAACATACCTATAGATCACAAACCAAGATTAGCCATCACCCGATAACAAATCCCCAAAATGAAAGACTTACCAAGTGCCTTCTCCTGAACCTGCGGAATAGCCCCCTTCAAATGACAAGCCACATTGTACACAAAATGTTCCTGCTGACCCTCCTGCTTCCCGAGCACATCCCAAAACCCCCTCGCCTGCACAAAATCATCATCCACAACTTCACTCTTAAACCCCACCACACTACCGATCCATTCTTCATGCCCTCCGACTTTATATCCGTGTGCTCCATTTTTACCTACATATTTAATCGGTTTGAGGTCCGAGCCAACGTAGCTTGGATCGCCACCGTAGTTGTCTGTGAACGTCATGAAACCGTCACGTTGGAATGGGCAGTAGACACGGGAGACGGCGCGGTTGCAGGGGAGGTGTTGGTAGTTTACGCCGAGACGGTAGCGGGCTGCGTCGTTGTAGGCGAACATGCGGGCTTGGAGCATGGGATCGGCGGAGGGGGCGATTCCGGGTACCATGTTTGAGGGGGAGAAGGCGGCTTGTTCGATTTCGGCGAAGTAGTTCCCGGGCTTTTTTAGTTTATGTTAGTAGTTGCTTCTTTTGGATGTAAGAGATTGATGAAATAGCCTTACATTTTTATTAAGAGTAAGTTTAGCAACAGGAATAAGTGGGAAATCGGAGTGTGGCCAAATTTTGGTCATGTCGAAGATATTCCAGCGATAGTTTTCGGCTTGTGATGGGGTCATGACTTGAAAGTAAACAGTCCACGATGGGAAGTCGCCTTTGGCGATTGATTCGTAAAGGTCGGCACCATGGATGCCGGGTGCTTCGCCGGCTAGCTCTGTGGCTTCGTCGTTGGTAAGGCTTTGAACTCCCTGGTTGGTCTTAATGTGGGCTTTGATGTAGTGGAATGTTCCATCCTGTGGGAAAATAGAAGTGGGTCAAATGGACTCAAACGGATCCGGCGGTGTATTAACTAACCCCCTTGGTAATTTTATATGTATGGCCGCTGTAGGCATTAAGATGCCTAACAGTCTTTGGGGTACCTCGGTCACTGAATAGGGCCATAATGGCGTGGATTCCTTCCTGGTTGTTATTATGGAAACTAAAAATATCGTTATAAAAATATCTATGTCAAGAAGTAAATGTGCGCATACTCCCAGAACTTTGCAAAATCCATGTTAGCCTAGCTCGAACTAAGAAATCAATTACAAGACAATGGGTATCTCTTACCATAGTAGGATCTCCTTGATTAGTTGCCGGGTGCCTCTTATGAGACCGGTTAAGAGAAGGAAACTTAATAGGATCCCGAACAAAAAATACAGGCTACATCGATATCAAACATTAGCTATACTTTCACATCTCCATCAGCTGAAAAATCAAAACTTACAATACTATTAAAAACAAAATCCTGATTCCCCTCCTCCGTAAATATCTTCATCCCCCACCCCCTAACATCTCTAATAGTATCGGCCCCACCCCTCTCAGGCCCCACAGTCGAAACCCTCAAAAGAACCTTCGACTTCTTACCAACTCCATTGAGGAATTTTGCATCAGTAAGTTCAGAGATGTCGTGTGTAACTTCGAATTCTCCCCATGCACCGACGCCAGCGGCGTGGACTACACGCTCTGGGATCCTTTCACGGCTAAAATGGGCAAGGGTTTCTATAAGTTGGGTGTCTTGGAGAAGCAAAAGGCCTTTGATGTTGTTGCCACCGAAGTGTTGGGCTGTGGAGGCGCTGGCGTAGGGGACGCCTATAGGAACGAAGATGCCATCAGTAAAAGGTATGCAAGAGTTGAAGAGTAATGGGTACGCACCTTCGGCCCCGGTGTATGTAGGAGCGGTTTCCATAATGATTTAGATTTAGATATTAGGTGAAGATAGAAAAATGGAATTTCTAACAGATTTATATATAGTACGGTGATTAGATTTCGACTTGATTTGAATGGATTGCAATTAAGATGCTGGTGATTAGTCTCGATGCAAGAAGGGGGAATCTGTAGCTTAATATACACGACTCACCCATAGCCTCGAGGCCATGGCACGTATACCGGGCCGGCAACAGAATTCATGCTATCGAAATTTTTTCAGAGATTTCTGAATGCTATGGTGATTGAATTCGAATGACTCGAGTACTCGGGATATGCCGCACACACAAGCAAATAGCAGCGAATGTCCCAACGACCCGACAGTTTTCACAAAAGTACTTCGTCGACATGTTCAACGTCACGAATCAATATCGAGCCGATAGTTGTTAAACGCGCGTGCAATCTGATGTCATTATGCATACACCCCGGTCAATTTTGTCTTCTTTCCCCAATTTACAATTTAAAATATCAAATTCTTAATGCACCGGACAATAAAATCCAAGAGCGCTGTGGGATCAAAAAAAAGGACCCTTCGCTCTCTTTCCGCCCCTGCAAATATTGAGCCTTGCAGCCTGCATGATACTTCAAATCCAGGTTTCCCAACCCTCGAACAATACTTTGTTTTCAATTTCGTACGAATTCTCCACAATTGTTGACTAATCTTTGACCCTGGAGATCATGGAAATGCATCCGAACGTTTCCCTAGACTATTCCGAAATTGTCCGCGCTTGTAACCCGAATTTAGTTAGTTTTATCCTAGCATGTTGCCGCGTCACTATCCCTGAGCCAATCGATGAACCCGAACTGACTACCTTTTCCGTAGACATCCGAACTCCGGCCGAATCTAGAACAACTTCGTCACTAGCGCTCCTTCTTGCCGAAAAGGCCAGTAACCTTAATTAAGCTTGCGTTACACCTACCCTTCGCTATGGGCAAATATAGTTTCCGCCTGGATTCCGCATACCAAAACCAACCGTTGACCACCCCGGCAAGGTCCGAATCCTAACTAGAGATCCTAGTTTCGTAGGGCTAAATGTGCATGATTACATATGTCCTCGTACAACATGAGTATTTATTTGAATTGTGATTGGTGGAAAATATCTTAGTGCGCAGAATGGGGGAATTCAGTAGACGTTAGGCATGGGTCAGTTGTGAATTGTTCTTAGCTTTTGTTAACATCAAAAAAAAAGTTCGGTATACCGAGTCGAGATGTACGAATGTGAAGTTGGACACGCATTAACCCTTTCTCCGAATGTGCCGCGTATGTGTGTACAGACTTGAGCCTGTGACATCGATATCGTACGATTGTGGTTTATGATATCATCGTTTGAAATTTTGAAGAAACGGTGTAGAATATGGAAGTTCGAAGGTTACGAGACTGGATTCGAAAGAGATAAATAGATCAGATATTTCCCAGAGTTGAGGAGGAAATAGTATCATCAGCATCAGCATCTTCGGTATCACAATCACAGCATCTTAGCAACTATCAATCCAAACATTCAGCATCAATTTTCTTCTTCACCAAAATTCCTTTAATCAAACCACTAATCTCCACATTGATTTATCAGCTTCTGCTTCAGCAATAATTTATAATTTCGTACTATCATCTCCTCGATTGATATCGCAATTTTGCATTGAAACCCCTCTCTACTTGTAATTGAATATATTTCGGTAACATCTTAATTCTTCATATTAAAATGCCCGTCGTCACTAGTATCTCCAACGGTGCCCACTACGATTTCATTATCGTTGGCGGTGATACCGCAGGAAACGTCGTCGCCGGCCGTCTCGCCGATAACCCGAATGCCACCATCCTCATCGTCGAGGCTGGTGTCGGCAACCCAGAGCAAATCGAGGAGATCATGACTCCATCCAACGCCATGAACCTTCGAGGCTCCAAACACGACTGGGCCTACAAGACCACCATGGTCAAGCGTGATGACTACGAGCGTATCGAGAAGCCAAACACCCGTGGTAAGGCGCTCGGTGGCAGTTCTTCCCTCAACTACTTTACCTGGATTCCAGGATGCAAAGCTACCTTCGACTACATGGAGGAATATGGTGGTAAAGACTGGACCTGGGACAAGCTTTTGCCCTATCTTCGCAAGTCGGCAACTTATCATGACGACGAGGGTCTATACCCCACCGAACTCGCCAAGATCGGCTCCGGTGGTCCACTTAACATTTCCCATGCCGAATTGCTCCCTGAGTTGGCTCCTTTCCGTGATGCTTTGACTAAAGCTTGGTTGTCCCCGGGTGGAACCCTTACTGAAAACATTTACGATGGCGACATGATTGGTCTCACTCACTGTGTTGACTCTATTTACCAGGGTCGTCGCAATGGTTCCTTTCTCTTCGTCCCCGACTCTAAGAAGAACATTACCATCTTGCCTGAAGTTCATAGCAAGAAGCTCATCATCGACAAGGCCAGTTTGACTGCCAAGGGTGTTACTGTTATTGATAAGAATGGCGAAGAACTCAGCTTCTACGCTGACCGTGAGGTCATCTTATCTCAAGGTGTCTTCGAGTCTCCCAAACTTCTCATGCTCAGCGGTATCGGCCAAAAGAACCAGCTCGAAAAGTTTGGTATCGAAGTCCTTCTCGACTCCCCGCACGTTGGCAAGAATTTGATCGATCATCCAGCCGTCCCATTCGTCCTTAAAGTCAAAGACGATCTCTGCATGGACGACGTTCTCCTTCGCAAGAACGAGAAGAACTTCGCCGCCAAATCTGCCTACTCTGAGAACCACTCCGGCCCCGTCGGTTCCGGTCTCCTCGAACTCGTCGGCTTCCCACGTATCGACAAATACCTCGAAAAAGACGCCGAATACAACCGTCGCAAAGTCGCCAACGGTGGACTCGACCCCCTTTCTCCACACGGCCAACCCCACTTCGAGCTCGACTTCGTCGGAATGTTCAGCTCCGCCTTCCAATGGCACTACCCCATCCCCAAACAAGGTTCCCACATCAGCGTCGTCGTCGATCTGGTCCGCACCATCTCCGCCCCCGGTGAAGTCACCCTCCAAAGCGCCGATCCACTCGTCCAACCAGCCATCAACCTTAACTTCTTCGCCGATGAACTCGATATCATCGCCATGCGCGAGGGTATCCGTTTCAGCTATGATGTTCTCACTAAGGGTGAAGCCTTTAAGGATCTTGTGGTTGCTGAGTATCCATGGGAGATGCCATTGAATGATGATAATGCTATGCGCCACGCTGTTTTAGACAGATGTCAGACTGCTTTCCATCCTCTTGGGACTAACCGTGTTTCTAAGGATATCACTCAGGGTGTTGTTGATGATAAGTTCAAGGTTCATGGGATTAAGAATTTGAGGGTTATTGATGCTTCGGCTCTTCCGGTTATGCCTGATTGCCGTATTCAGAATTCTGTTTACATGTGTGGTGAGAAGGGGGCTGATGATATCAAGGCTGCACATAAGGATCTCTATTAGATTGATGGGTCTAGGACGGATATTTGTATATGATACTGTATTTCTTTGGAAAACAAAATTGGAGTTTGGTCGCGCGGCGTGTTTGAATTTTTTTGAAAGGGCTTACACTGGACGGGGGGTTAAGTAGCTTGGAAATGTATTTTATAAACCGGTGTTAATGTTATTTATAAATGTTGCTTTTCGATGGAAAATTGCGAATCAATATCTTTAGATCGTTGTCAGGTGTATCGGGACTATCAAAGTGTGTACAGGCTCATCTCGGACTTAGCCCAGCTATAATATACCTGAAAGGTTGCAGTCGATGAATTTTTAGGGCTCATGAATCATATGAAAAGATTCCGGCATCACCACATTTGAACTTACTTTCCTCTAATCGACATCCGGAAAGCAAACTTAGACCTTATTCTGTCTTAAAATACTAATTAAATCGAATATCTCTATCTCAAACCTAGCTTCCTAAGTCCCTAGGAGATGTCTATTCTACTAAATTCAGGGTATATGTAAGTACCCAAGTAAGTTTTGGAACCTGATCTCCCAGTGGTGGAATTCGAGACCGAGAATTTAATTCAAATGTGTGTTGCCAACCAGGCAACAAAACTGCAACATTCGGGGCCTTCGTCAACTCCGACGTCTTCGCCATCGGTTATATTATATTTCCTATATTAAACTTCTTTCGGCCGAATGCGCCGTCGAATTACGAAGCTTTGATAACCTATGACCTGAAGCAATCTTCTATAAAAATCAACTAACAGTTGCCGTCGATCAACGACGTGGCCAATCCAATCCCAACATCCTACAAAAAATACGAACGGACACCGCGGACTTCCATCTGAACTCCAACTATATCCAGCACCCCTGGTAACAAAAAGGATCACTCGGCTTTTAAGCCTCTCCTTCTCGCTCATAGTACTTATCTCTTAGAGATAGTAGAATATCCTACGTCGGCAGGCCGACTAAGCCGAGACGGCGCACATCGGTACCCCGACTTTTAGTTTGAGTCATGATGCCAACGGTCGACTTTGGATTATGTGTATTTCCGGGCGGTGCCAGTGCGCTGCAGCAGCGTTGCATGAGACTTCAAGACATGATATTTAGACATATAAATATACCAACCCAAGAAGCCTTGGGCTTTAAGCCAAGCGCCTTCTTCAAAGCTTATTTTTCTTGTCTTTTAAAAACCACTCCATTGATAATATTTATAACTCCTCAAAACCTCAAGGGGTAAAACAAAAGAAATGCGCGTTCTAATCAGCGGCGCAGGAATAGCCGGCCCCTCCCTCGCCTGGTTCCTCGCAAAAGCCGGTGCCAGAGTAACCACAGTCGAAAAAGCTCAATCCCTTCTCCCCCACGGTCAAAACGTCGATATCCAGGGTAGCGCCCGAAAGGTCATCGAGAAAATGGGACTAGTAGACGAAGTCCTTCGGTTCAATACCACAGAAAAGGGTACCCAATTCATCGACCCCAAGGGCCGCCCATTCGCACCTTTCCCCGTCCAAAAAGGAAAATCAAATAGTTTCACCTCAGAGTTCGAAATCCTACGAGGCGATCTAGCAGCAGTATTCTATAACGCAACAAAAGACCATCCAAACATCGCATACCTCTTCGACACAACCATAAAAGAAGTCATCTCCAACTCCCCGGACTCCGTAAAAGTCGAACTAAGCACCGGAGAAATCCAAACCTACGACCTCTTAGTCCTCTCAGACGGTCAATGGTCCAAACTCCGCCAAAGGTGTTTCCCCGCTGAAACCATAAAAGTCGTGGATAAAGACATGTTCGCGGTATACTGGACTATACCACGGATTCCTAGCGACAACGACTGGTGGAATCTTTATGCCGCGTTGGGGCGTAGAATCGTTAGTTTGAGACCGGACCCGCATGGAACTATTAGAGCGATGTTTACACGTATGCCGCTAAGTGAAGCTCACAGACAGGAATGGCTTACGGCGGCTAGGGGGGATAGGAAGACGCAGGAAGAGCTGTTAAGAAAGGAGTTTACGGATGCAGGGTGGCAGTCGCAAAGGCTGTTGGATTCGATTGCTACTGCGCCGGATTTTTATTTCCAGGCGATACAGCAGATCAAGATGGACAAATGGTCTACGGGCCGGATCGTCTGTTTGGGGGATACGGCGTATGCTCCGACGCCACTGACGGGGATGGGTACTTCTCTTGCTATCAATGGCGCATTTGTTCTAGCTGGTGAGCTTAGTAAATTGGAGGAAGGGGAACACCCGTCAAAGGCGTTTGATAGTTATGAAACTATATTTCGACCGTTCGTGGAGGAGAAACAGCAGGTTCCGTCGCTGCTGCCGGGGTTTGTGCATCCGGAGAATGCGGGGCATAGGTTTTTGATCAGTACTCTTGCTTCGGCGCTTTCGAAGGTTGTGAGGACGCCGTGGCTTGTTAATAGGCTTGCGAAGATGGTGTTTGATGATAGTAATGATGAAGATTTTCCGTTACCGAAGTACAGTGCGTTTGAAGATGAGGCGGTGGTTGAGGCTTGTGATGGTAATGCACAGTAGGAAGTTGGTTGAGGCGATTAATATTCTTCTCTTCTTTTGGTACCCTCCAATGCGTTTTCTGTGGATTTGGATTCGGTCTTGTCTTTCGTTATCATGCCCTCCACACCGCTTGTTCGACATACTTAATATCATAATGGTAATGTTTATGTATTCATACCCTCCAGAGCTGGGATTTGCAACATGACATGATTCTCAGATATTCTCGTATTCATAATAGAGATGGAATAGGCACGCCGCTATATCCACAGTAGCTCTCTTCGCGACATATCAAATCAATATCCGTAATATCTCATAAGAACCGATCCTCTACTCGTGCATATGCATCATTTATCAGTAAATAGACCGATGTATACAGCTATTAACCCAACACCACGCACAACGATAACCAAAAGCTATCAAGCAATCCGTAAACACCACCCCTTTCCCACATGACTGCGCAAAAAATCTAAAGTCTGGGTCGGAGTCGGGAGGTATTCGAAAACCCTAGAACCCTGTGCGACTACGGTACGTGGCGTGCCATATAGTAAGACATGGAGATTTATTAACACACTCAAAATTCCACAAGTTAACTAAATGGAAAAAAAAGATGATATTGTTGGTTTAATCCGATATCTGAAGATATTTTATTACCTGCCATTGTTGGAGTTTATACGAGATAATGTTGGATTTTAGCGGTGGCAAGCTCTTGCGCATTTGGCGTGGCGAGTAGGGGTTCCTGAGTTTCGTCGATATCCTGGTAAACGATTAACGGGGGTCGTTTATCTCTAGGTTAATAGACAGGGCTTCAATTGATCAATCGGAATGGCCGAAGTAGTTAACAATGCATTTGAAGAGTCACAATGCACCACTGTAAGTCTGCAAGCTGATGCGTTTAGTCATGGAACATTATATTTCTGTCTAGTATGTGGAGATTTATCTATTTCATAAAAATCTATCCCTCTCAAACCTCCCTATATATATCAATATCTCCTTTCCGAATGATGGCCAATTGCCAAAACCCCAACCTTGATATCATAGATATCGTCCACCCCTAACAATCACCACAACAGCAACAGCAATTACAATCACAACTACCATCTCTCCCTCTACAAGTATACGCCCTGAGGCACGCTTCAACGCAACTCGACAAAGCATCAATGCAATCCGCACAAATTTCTGTTTTTGAGCCATCATTGTTGCTTTGTTTCTCTTTTTCCTTCTTCTTCTTTTTCTTGTCCTTTTTGTCCTTTTTGGATTGTTCCCGTTCCCATTGGGCTTCCTGTTGTTGCGTGAGATCTTCTTGTCTTTGGTAGGTCATTTGGGGTTGAGTTGGAGGGGTGTGGGTGGTTGAGGGGAGGAGGCGGTCTGTTGTGGACATTGTGAGGATGGGATATCCTGGGATTTATGTTTGGATGTATCGATATATTGATATCGAGTGATATTTAGGCCGTGTAATATGGTAGAATAGAGATAGCCTCGAGGCCAGCCTCCAGGAATAGAGAGAGAATAACGGCAAATATTGAAGGAATTGATCAATTGAAATTTAATTACGTGGGATCTTTCAGGCAGATTCGAACAGGAGAACCCGAGATAACCTCAAGTTTAAAAGTGTTTTGTGTTGTTGGATCGAAGGCTGGTTACACGAAGCTTAACCCTTCTAGTCTCGGCTTATATAACGAAGAAAACCGTCCAATCTCGCGGACGAAAGTTTAATTTCCAACTTCATGAGCTTCGATTCAATCCCACGATGGGTTTAGAAACACGTACGTAATAGCGGCTGGTCTGCGATCGCAATCAATTTACGTCGGTGAAAAGTAGGTTTTTGGCATTGTCATGTTATCGAAGCAGTAAAAATTTCCCATTGATGGCGTACTTTGAAGGGATCACAAGGGCCAAGTTGTTCAGCCTTAACGCCAGTTGCGGCTGAGCCTGCGAGTTGGAGAGAAACATCAACGGTTGTTAGTAGTATTTAACGAGTCTACGATATTGGAGGCTGTATTCCTGGGGTTTTTGGAGATGCCTTGACCTAGGTGCAGTGGCATTGGTGCTTATTTTTGAAGAATTTTAATGCGGTAAAAAGAGAACGGAACATTGGGCAATGGGAAATGAAGAGAAGTATGTAAGTATTTACGTACTTCGAGAGGCGGGATTCCTTCCAACCTCGAACCAGAGCCAGAGTCAGTCTCGGACATTCATACTCGACTCACCTGGTCCTTGTAGCTTGGCTTCCAAGATAAACAGCCGAGTGATCGACCTTTTGGATATTGGGCCTCGGGGGATGGTGGTTTTCCTTCCACGATGTTAGGTTGTACGATTTCAAGATGCCTGCTGATAGCGATTTTGTATAATGCACATGCATCGAAGTTGCAAAATTAGTGAAGTACTAATGTGTAACCATTATATAGAAATATGCCTAAAGATACACTGATATCTAATATCAGAGTCCCAAATGGTCAGTGTTCAACAGATATCATCGTGCCCCCAACGGCTTTTGAAATCTTACGGATACAAAGTTTTCCCATTCGATCTTCAGGCACGAGGACACCCAACATTCAACGTAGCATGGCCGGCAAAGGTTAGTCTGATGTATTAATAGATGTACATCTGAGGAGAGGACTCGAATCGATCATATTAGGCCTTGTAGTCAAGTACTTGATGGACAATATATGCTGTGATACCACTTCGTAGATAACAAGATCTTGAATTAATATATATTAATTATCCAGGCGGACCGAGGCCCGATCAGTTTACAATCGTTATCAGAAACCAAGAACCTGAAATCCGTGGTGAAAGTCGAATTACGATTGATCATTTCTGACAGCAGCAATTGCCAGTGTTTCGCACAGATTGGCTCCTGGTCAATTTGCCCGAGCCGCGCCCTACATTTATACAAATCTTGATATCGTACTTTCCTCCTCCGTAAAATACCTTGAACCCCCGAGTCAATTCTCAACCTCAATTCGAATTCCATTCTCTGGAAAGAGCCTGTGTCAGCCCGTTCTTCAACGGCACCAAAGTGGGTCCTCGGCTGTTGCCCAGTCCTCAGGGGTAAAATATTCTTCGCCTCCACTCACGATCATCCCACTCGATAACTGTTCGTTCGCACTGCTAAATAAAGCGTCTTTGCCTGCATCGACGTGGGCCTTCCTTGTTTTCCTCCTCTTGTCTACCCTCCTTTTCCTGACCTGGTCGTCGAAGCTCACTCTTTGCCCTAGCTCTTGCGGTTTTGTTTCCGGCCGCTTACTCTCCTTATACCCTGCCCGCTCTCACGCTTCGTTCGTTCGCAAGTCAAGCGGAAAAAATAAGTAATCCGCCTTGAAGGCTGAGGAATTTTTTTCTTGTCATTTTTTCCTGTTTTCGTTTTCTGTGAATTCGAATCCTTCAGCCGTAAGATTCGAATTCTGCCTGCCGTGTGTGAGATCTTTGTCAAAAACTGTCACTTCCCCTCTTTAACGAAATCCCAACTTCATACCTGTATACCTCTATACGACCAAAAGTCAGGACTTTTCGACTAGTCTGAAACCATGGACGAGAAGGTACCGTTCCTTAGCGCCGACGAGCGCAAAGAAGACTTCGACCTGGAAAGTAGCCTACCCAACAACACCGAACCCGAAATCCCAAACAACCAAGCCCAAGAACCATCGCGACGTTATCGTCTACTCCTCGTAATCATCAGTTGGGTCTCCTTCCTCGCCTTGATACGCTTCATCTTCTTCTTCGCCGCCATATGGGACTGGAGGGCCTTCTTCGCCTGTTCTCACCATGCTCACCATCACTCGGCACAATCGCTCCCCGAAGTTCGACCGTCGTCAATGTCGATGTGCGACTACTACGCGCTCAAAAACTATAATTCTAACAACGCAGAAACGCAAAAACTGCTGATCCAGAATATCGTCGAAAAGGCGTTTTTGGGTGCGAAAGATCCGGATGCTTATTTCCAACGTAAGTTTGGGAGAAAAAGTGGGATGTATAATGGTATCTTCCGACCGGGCGATATGTGGGGAACACCGGTCGATCTTACGAAATACTTCGATGGTAGCTTGAATTCTACCAACGTTGATGGAAAAGCGACGCAAGTGAACTTTTATACCACGGGGGTGTATACACAGTACGGAAGGGAATACCCGATCGGAAACGAGCTTTTCAAGCATATGATCCAAGGAATGAATACATATATCGCGCCGATGCTGGGGTGTTCGGTTTATGGCAATACCGTTGATCGATACTCGGGTACCAGGAGCCTCAAGGAGATCCACAAGTATATGGATCTTGGAAAGAACTTCGAATGGGCTTACTTCACCCATCAGCTCCAGTTAGGCGCTCTAGCAGGTGGCAAGTTCTCCGAATACGACTCCACTCTTTTTGAACTTTACCTTGTCGACAAGTTTGGACCAAAGATCGTCGATGCCTCGCAGAAGAAGCTTTCTGCTCCTTTTGAGAACCCCGAACTCGAGGGCTCCGTTCTTCCTCCCAAACTTGACGAAAGCGAGCTATTGAAGCACGTCGAGGCTGCCGGTGATGTCTTCTTCGGCGGTGTAAGGAAATCAAAACGTTCATTCGAAACCTCCGGCTTCGAATCCCTCGGAAAGCGAAATATCCCTTCGCGCATCAAACGTCAAGACTTCAACAGCGCTCCACCGCCATTAACCACGCCAGTCCTCGCCCCCTCCCAAACCGGCACCGCAGCCGCTACGGCAACCCATGAATCCTCACAATCCGTTCCATCAAACATCCTCCCCATCGCTCTTGGTGCCGGTATCGGCGCCGGTCTAGGTGTCATTATCATCGGTGTGGTCATCGCTTACCTCGTTATTAGGAAGAAGAAGATTGAGAAGCGAAAGAGCATGCCACAGCTCGGCCTCAAGTCGGGTATTGAGATGCAAAAGAAGGACTCGGTTAGCAGACGGGTCGATAGGAGTGAGAATGGGAATGTGGTTGGCAAGCCGAAGGATTATGATCATTATAAGATGGAAGAGCAGGAGTTGGAGCCCCCAAGGAAGGGACATAAGAAGAACGAGTCTGGAGTGAGGAGTGTGAGGTTTAGTCAACACGAGGGATGATTTCATTTAGGTGAATGAGAGGGGCATATGTTTAGTCTTTTCGTATCTTTGGGAGTTTCATTTTTCTTACCATTTATATGTTTTTTATTTGGTCGGTGATGGGTAACGTTTACTTCACTTCATCTCCCTCTCCTTCCCCGGCGAAGCCTTGATAATTGCACTTTTTTTTCACTTTTAATGGTGGGGTTGTATATACGAGCTTTCTTACACGACCCTTTTTCATCCCTTCCTTCCCGTCCTTCATTGATACCCTTTTTACGATCCCCTTCATTTCATCGCTTGTACTGCGCCCGCCCTGCATGCTGGTCACCTTCGAGCCAATACACCGAGCTACTACACGATTGCACATGTTTATTTTTTTCTCGAAAGTTTTTATTGAATCCTTTCTCGTCGAGCGGCTACATAACAAAAAACCTATGGAATGTACAACCCTAAAACTTAATGAAAAAAACAGGAATGCAAACGCCGTTTGTTCTGTAAATGTTATGTGAGATGTCTTACCGAAAAGCCTCCGAGGCGGCCGATATTAATATACGGTGACATGTAGATGAAAGATGGTTTGTTCGATACTACGATAACGCAGTATCCAAATTTCTTCATCAAAAACAATGTCTACGATCGTCGTTGTTAATTTCGGAATAGTCTACGGAAATAATATATTCCAAAATGTTCAGTTCTGGATCTGATCATGATGCGATGCCACGTGGGAGCGTGCAATGAACTTCATATCGTGTTGGGTCTGTTACATTTTTCGCTAGCCTCGCCAACCGCCCGCTTGTGCGTATTCGTGCATGCATGCGTCTACTGCAGGAGAAGAAAATCAAGAGGCATTTTTGCCCTAGGCGGAATAAGGGGTATCGGTTGATCTAAATCTCGCATCCGAAAGGGGTGTTCTACCGTTCGCTCAAAAAGAAGTGGACATGTATGTGCGTGTGAATTCCGGCCAGCCAGTTGACATTATCCAGACAACCACTTCCAGTTCGTTAAATAACCCATTTCCCAAGCCTATTCTATAAAAACTATTAAAACGCCATATGCTAATTGACAATCGGTGAAAAAGCAGAAAAAACATCACAAATCATAAAGCCGTATATCGTAACCGGTTGCGTAACGTATAATTGTTTAGCAGAGCTTGAACTCCTCCCTTCCCTTGTTCCTTCCGAACCACCCTCCGACCTTCTTCCTCCCTCTTTCCCTCCACGTAGTGGCGTACATGCCCCTCTGCAAATCCTCAATATAAACCAACGGCCTCTTAATCCTCAAAAACACATAAGTCCCATCCCACAGAATCCACGCACACCTCTTAAAATCAGCCCACTTCCCCAACTTCCGTCCCCTGACACTCTCCTCATCATCATTCATCTCGAACGACATTGTCGAAGAACAATCGGAAGAAGAAGAAACAGGCGACCTCGGCCTCCGATAAACAACATCCCAAACGACCTTCCCATCCGACGACGAAGTATAATCACTATGAACATCAACCGGTGAGACCTTGTCATTAAAAGTTTGTGTACCTCTGCACCCAAAATCCATGCTTCCATACCTATCACTTCCACGCGTACTGCTAGCCCTAGAGCTACTCCTCGATCTGAGACTTTCTTCGCTGCCAGTGAGGTATTCGGAGTGGAGGTAGATTTGTCGGATGGGGATGTAGGTTTTGGAGTTGTGGTGGTAGAGGCCGACGGCGTCTTCGCGAAGCATTATCGAGGCTTCGGTGGCGGAGAGGGTGGGGTCTGTGGCGTAGTTTGAGATCGTGATGGGGAAGGAGGCGTCACGGAGGGCCCATTCGCGGTTTACGAGGCGGATGCCCCGGACCGTAAATGTGATTTCCGGGGTGGTGGGAGGTGGGGGGATCATTGGTGGTGGGGGGAGTCTGGAGATCATTTTTTGATAAGAATGTAGTAAATATGAAGATAGTTCGATATTCAGGGTGGTGGATCCGATAGGTGAGGTGCTGTCGAAGTACTTTTTTGATATCGATGAAAGTAAAGAATGACTTTGTAACTCCCACTGGGAGGAGATTATATCTCTCGAACGAAGGGTGTGAAAAAGAATGAAAAAAAAAAAAAGCGAAGGACAATGATGAAATTTCTGTTTCGAACAGGTTTTTTCCGTGTGCAGTGTAGTAGAACGTTTCAGTAGTTCGGGGCCAACCAGCGAACTTTATATATACACCTTTCCGCTGCGTTGGGCTACAGCTGAACCGTTCAAGACATTCTCCTGCAGGTACAGCTTTTCTTCCCACCCCCTGCAGGGGAAAGGGGAGGGGGGGAAGCCACCGCCTTGTGAAGCATGACTCGAAATTTGCAAGCGTGGTTCCTATCAACATCTCCTCCGATGGGCGGCTTTTTATCGCCCGAAGTTTGACTAGTATATGCATGGAATTACCAAACTCGTCTATCTGCATAGCAAAAAAACCTGTTCTATTGGTCTATAGCCACCTCCTCACACTAACCGAGCCACAGCACGAAAAAAAAAAAAGATTCTTCATGTCGAAACGTGGCTCGGTTGAGCTATAGCTGACTAGCGGGGTTTAGATAGTCGGCTCTTCCCCTTTACCCAACGGCTCGAAAATTTTCTTCCATAGATCGTGTTCTTCTCCAAGGACGTACGTCATTTCAAGGTCTTTGTATCCGACCACCTGAGAACCCGGAACTTTCCCCATAAGTTTCAGAACTTCGATTATTTCATCCAATAAGATTGCTTTCCCGACTGTGGCGGAGGCGCCCATGTCGTGTGAAATGTGGACGACGTGAACGTGGAAATGGTAGTATGATGGTTGATAGTGGACGTAAATTTTGAGAAGATCTCCGGGGAGGGAGTATTTCTCGGAGACGGCGGTTAGGACTTTACTTCGAAGAGCGGCAAGGAATGGGATGTGTGATGGTGTGAAATCGCGGATTGAACGGATGTCGGTGCGGTGAACGATGACCGAAAGGTATAGCGAAGTCATGGTAACAAGATCCCATTTCCTAAATTTGTAAATTTCAATATTGTGAGACAGATACTGGGTATATATCGATTACGAAATTTCGCTTGAAATCCCGGGTACGCCAGGATATGCATATGCATCTGCTTACCCCGGTACCCCCATGTACGATAAGGCATGCATTGTGGCGGAGGGAGGAAGACTCACAGATCCGGCAATAATATAAACCCCATCTCCTTGTCTTCATCCTCGTACACAATCTTTTCGCTCTCTTCTTTATGGTCCAGGATGTTATAGACCCAGTTTAATCTACCCCCTTCGGTCTTCTGTTTAATGTACTTCGTCACATACTTTTCGTAGATATCGGGGGTTTCGACTACCATATGCAGCTGCTGTGCCGAGTACTTTTTGATGTGTACGTCGGTGCAAGGGTAGATCAAATTGACTTTGGCGGCGGCATTGGAGGTTGCTGATTGTGAGATCGTACCCATGAACCAATGGTAAATGTCATTTTTTTGGAGAAGGTTTAGGGACAGAAGACCTTCGTCGGAGGACACGAAATTCTCGGGTGATGTGGTATTGAAAGCCGTCTTTTCGGCTGTTATTATTGCCGGGAGGCCGTTAATGGTTCCCAGAAGATTGAGGGTTTTGCGGCCGGTGTCTATTTTTTTTATACAAGGTTCGTTAACTGGGTTATAGACGACAGAGTGCGGGACAAACCTTGGTTAAGAATCCGCTCGAATTTGAAAGCGCGAAGATCTTGTTCTGGGGTATCAGCCATCGTGTACGTCTTGCCTCGAGGATTCAAATCCCTTTGAATCGATTCTGTAGCGTTTCTTTGTCTTAGATCTATGGATCTGAAGATGTTGTAACATGAACCAGAACTCGACTCAACAATCATGCCCGAGTTGAAAGGTACCCCGGTTCCACCCGCCAAGCCCATCTCACCGCGTTGAAACTGTGTTATTTTTCACCCAAACTAAACCAAACCAGGTAACTTTACCGAACAAAATTTCGATGCGACAGCGGCGACGGTTCGGATTAAATATTCGAAGAAAGAACCCCACCATACACATCCCGACCATAATGCCATTATCGGCTTCTCGACGACTTGTACCACCGAAATGGTGTCCATCTTGCTCACTAGCTCTATTTCGAGCCTTTGTTTCAGTATGCGGAACGACATTACCTACTACTCCTGGACGACGGATCGGAAGAACTGGATATCGCCACTTGAGTAGCTTGAGCTCAAAAAATAGTCTCAAGATCCACAGAAATGTGAGGATATCAGACGGAGGTTACTCCGGTCTCATTATCACCCAACGTCCGTATAGCTCGAAGAATGATCAGAATGATGCAGACTTCGAACCGACACCCGAGGAAGTCAAAATGACGGAGGAGGAATGGGAAAAGAGCCCTTTGAGAGATGTACTCCGGGAAATTCAAGGGGAAATCGAAGATCCGGCGTTGCAGAGGAAGGTGGAACAGTTGGAGGCGGAGACGATGGCGAATATGATACGGAATACGGCGTTTCCAGAGTCTGATATAGAGGATGCAGAGGGCGAACAGGATAGCGAGGAGGTGAAGAAGGATATATTGGCACGACTGGACAGGTTAACGAAGAGTGCCGGGGTTAGGAAAGCGGATTTGGGGGGATCTGAGGCAGAAGCAGAGCTGGCGAGCAGCCATACGACTGCGGACCCGACGGAACCGGCAGAAGAGGATATTGCAATTTCTGGGATAACAACATCCGAAACTCATGTTAGCACCTCACCAACCATCCTTGAGGAGGACATTGAGAGTACGAGTGAGGCGGCAGAAGAGGATATCGAGGGATTGGTCGAAGACGATATGGAAAACAGCTTGGAAGGGATGGAGGGTATCGAAGAAGTAGAAATCCGTGCGGAAGAGGAAGAAGAAGAAGACATAGAATACCGATCCTCAGAACCTGCCACATCCTCTTCATCTTCGGACGGGACACCATGGTATCTTCAATCACCTCTCCAACCTGCACCTCGCCGATTCGTCTCCCCGCTCATCGAACAGATGCCCGACCTTCCACCAAACTCTCCGGAAAACCTTGATACCCTTCTAAACTACCTTATCAAAGACCTCTCGCTTTCCAAGATCAAAATCATGGACTTGCGGGATCTGGATCCACCACCCGCACTGGGGGTTAACACGATTATGATCATTGCCACCGCAAGATCGGAAAGACATATGAATATCGCATCCGACAAGTGCGCGAGATATATGCGGGGTATTCTGAAAGGTTCGGAAATCTATGCGGATGGGTTAATCGGCCGTGGGGAAATCAAACTCCGCGAGCGGCGTGAGCGGAGGAAAGGGAAGAGAAGGACCGCAGAGGATGAAGAAGCTATGAGAGTCGGTTGGATTTGTGTCAATTCTGGCGAAGGAATCGTAGTCCAAATTATGACGGGGTGGAAGAGAGAACAGTTGAACCTGGAGGGCTTGTGGTCGAGAAAAATACATACCTCCATGAAACGGAAATTGAAGGATAAGTTGCTGGCAGAAGGTCTGAGTGAGGACGAAGTTAGGACGAGAGTGGCCCGGGAGCTTCCCGAGCGACTGGATATAGCACCGGAGTACGATGCCCAAGAGGACGCAGCCGAGGCAAGGAGGGTAGAAGCCAAACTCATGGTGTCGGAAGTCCTGCCACCTCCGGAGGATCCCTCAAAAGTTGGGTTGGAGGAGTTTAACGATGTACTCAAGGTCGTGGAGATGCATTCAAAATCGAAGAAAAAACAGGAAGGCAGGAGGTACATCGATATACCCGCCGTAAAGCCGAAGAAGCTCACATTGAGAGAAAAGCGGAAACAATTGGAGGCAGTTTCCTTCTCTACCAAATACGCATTCTCAACCGGCGCACGACAATACAGTACATTGGTGGAAACCGCTCCAGCCGTGAATTTACAGTCTATCCTAAGTCCAGCCCGCCCAGAAGAGTTAACCGCAGAGGAATCGGTAAGACGGGGAAGATACGAAGAGGTCCTCAAGGCATATCCTCGTCCTCGGACTGATGCGCAAGCTACATTGGTTCTGCTCGCTCACCTCAACCACCTCCTCCTAACGCCACGAGGCATCGCCGCCACGACTCTTTTATCCCCTAATCCTAACGAAATATATTCTACTCCCTTTTTTAAATCCTTCATACTATCGTTTCCGAAAAGACCTGCTCCGACACATAACCACATCCACACGCTCGTCCACATCACCGCTCACAATATCTCACCACTTTTATATCCTGTTAAAAAGTACTCTCGCATGCCATCTGAAATCCTTCAGGGTGGTAATCAAGTCCCACTTATTACCTACCATACCGTCCTTCGAACGCTTGCAACCTCCCCGGCTTTGAGGGGAGACCACCCCAAGTCTTTATCATTCTGGACAAATCGTACCAGCGATACACTTTCCGTCATGACGCTTTACATTCTTCGCAAGATGGATGTGTCGGGTATCGATGTCGGGCATGACCCCGAAGTCTTTGAGAGTTTATGGTTGGCTATGGCTCCGCGGGATACTCTAGAATATATTTCTACCTTGGGTAATGCACGCCTCAGGAGCGAGCCGATAAAACCCGATCAGCCTTTTAGTAGAGCTGTAGATCACAGGTTGGATTTGTATAATCAATTCCATCGGAGATGGTACGATCCTTTCAAGTTCATGCCAGTCGAGTGTAGCTATTTCCGAGGTCCAGCGGTGGAAGAAGAAGTCCTTGATAGATTATTGCATAAGAGTATGCAATATCCACCAGAGAATCCGAGAGGAAGATACCAAGCCCTACCAAGCTATATAGTAACCATGTTTGTAACACTAGCGAGAGCAAGGTTATGGGGTGTTCTAAAAAACCTCTGGAGGTGGTTACCCGGAAAGGGTGTGAGACGGCCGAAAAAGTTGTATGCGCTATATCTGGAATTACTTGCGAGGGAGGCGGAGGTGAGGATTACCATTGAAGGATTAAGGTTTTTGCTGTCGGATTATGAGAAGGAGTATGCGGGTAGGGAGGACGTGTCCGATGGGGTTGCGGAGGCTTTGGTGGCTTGTGTGGAGTTTATTGAGACGCAGGTACCGGGTACGGGACAGGAGTTTGGGAATTGGAGGAGGAGGAGTGAAGCTTTTTTGAATGGGGGCAAGGTGGCGCCGGAGAAAGGGAATTATACGTATGTTATTTAGAGGGTGAGGTTGTATATACGTGATCAGATGGGGGTGTAAGATATTGGTGTCTACGGCAGACCCTGAGCTCTACAAATTGCAGCAAATACCGAAGCAAGTGCTCGACCGTAACTCGGAAAGAAGGTTAGCAATGTTAACCTTGACCTGAGGGTAGCTTCCATAATAATTTCTCCTTGTATCTATAGCTAAATCTACAGACCTATTGGATCTTTCTTTCCAGAGCTAAATTGTATTACCAAATCATATGTCTAACTGGCAAAATTGATGAAATTTGTGATATACACGATCATGTCAGGGATATGCTATTTGCAACGTAGGACCTGAGGGGGCTGGAATCGAATCTATTGAAAACCCTACGGAATCCTCCGTGGAAGAACTTTGCTTGTTTCGTATCAGAAAAGCTGAAGGGAGATATAGCAGAGCTGCAGTGGATGCATGTCTTCGTAATCGTGGATTTGCATATTTGTGAGTTAGACTTGTCAACAGCTGTTATCCAATTGATGATCAGTTTTTAGCTATCAGAATTACTATTTGAGTGCGTGGAACAAAAGCTGAAGATCCTCTGCTTCAAATATGCAGACTAAGTTCTTATGTAATAAAGCGTGGAGATGTTTTATGGAGTCGGGAGAAGCCGTGGGTTAACTCGGAGATGACGAGGCCCTTTGATGAATCACAAGACGCAATAGGAACTAGTCAAAAAATAGTAGGCGGTTCTGAACCAATGTGGTTATTCGCCATCAAGTTGCATCATTATCAGTCAACTAAACGATCACAAGTTTGTCCTGTGCAATGATTTCGAACTTCGAATTCGTCAGCCACCCCAGCTCGTTCGGGGATTTGTCAGCTGAGAATGGGACAGATCTGATAACCAAAAGCCAAGCGGTTGCATCCCACACTGGAGGACTTGGCTCTGGGCCCTTCTTCAGGGATTGCTGCGAATGCGCACCAGTAGGAATGTTTATATTTGTGCTTACCTGCGCTAGCGAGTTCTCAACAAATGCTCTAGTCTGTTTCGGGTAAAGCACCCTTGGGTTGATTTTCTGTGGATGACCCGTTGGCTCACGCACCTCAGGGAGGCTCCTTTTCTCCAAACTTTCTTTTTTTTTAATTTTTATTTTCGCCTGAAGTTTCCTTTTCTTTTTCTTTTTCATCTCTGTCCCGCAAGATAACACGTCTGCTGATTGCGAACCTGGGAATCATTTTTTTGATACCTTCCGAAAAGCGAGCCCGACCTGGTTTTGCAGAAAAGCTTGATTTTCAGCTTCAGATTTCCCCCTATCGGACGAGAAACACGGCCGTGTTGGATTTTGGTGAGTGAAAAGGAGTTGTGTGGGGGAATTAAGGCTGACGCCGCCGCGCCTTTTTATCAGATCTATCAGATTTGATGGCCAGTTCCTATCTTGCGATAATCGGTCGGGCCTCCGTTTGTTTTGTTCTTGTTGAACTTGTCCCAAACTTGTTTTTATCTTCGTTTTTATCGAATATAGCACGCGCACACGCATGCGGTGGAAATATTGCGTGGCTGGAGAGATCCCCATGGCGTCGAAACTTCGTTTTCCGAGATACACTTCGTCGCCGTCGCCGGCTTTGGCACCCGGCCGGAGGTTCGAAGATGTCCCGGAAGATAGGCCAGGCCAGCCTCCTCGTGTGAAGGAAGGTATGCAACTTGCAGTTGGGGCAGAGGCCCGAGTCTGCCAATATTGATGGGGCGTAAAGTACATACATGTACATGAGTCTTGAGCTCTCTCTAACAGAAGCTCCAGCTCTAAGGTTTATCGGCTCTATTTTTCAGAACCCACAAGCTAGAGTTGTTTTTTATTACCTGTGATTCATACAGGATGGACTAGCGCCTTTTATTCGATGTCACTGGCGTGATATCATTGGTTTTTGTTCCAGTGGACTGGCAAAAGTCTTTTTCTGTCTGGTGTCCCCGAAAGGATCGAATCTCTCAACATGGTCGTTTAACTCGAGCCTTCTCTTTTGAAAGCTGGGGAAACTTCGATGTTCAAGGGTGTAGAAGGCTAAATGGATTGGCCCCCTTCCATTTCTTCCTCTTCTGCCAGGTAGTACTTGCTCGACCGTGGGTAAATATCCGACGAGACCGCTGGATCGAAGTTCATGATCACACACCCACAGCAATATGAGAAAGAGGTCTAGCCTGGACGTTAGATGTTGGGCAAGGGCGGTCCATTTGCTTTCGCGGGGAGACCGGCAACCCTAGCCTAGCGTGCCAGTTGTGCATGAGGGTGGCCTAGAGGGATGGTGGATCTTCGATTCCCGAACATTGGCGTCCAAGCCGGTAATCTGCTAGCGGCCATTGCAATCATCTTGCCTCTTCATTGTAGTTCAAGGTCCCTCAGAGGAGGGAGTTCCTGCGCCGGGCTTTGTCAATCATCATTATTGCATTGTTACATCTGCATTCAGTGTGCCGGAGTCGCACCACAGCCCGACAAGTACAGTTGACCGGGTCGAGCTCCTGCGTGCAGCTGCCTTGCCTGGGAGCACCTTTGCCAGAGAGACTTTCCCGCTCCAATCCGTGTTTTGGGGTTGACCAATCGACGGTGGCGGAATTGGGAGTAGTGTGTGCTGTGGGTTTTAATTTATAATGGAAGTCTAATAATTTATTTTGCTGTCCACACCAACAGGAGTAAGTACCAAGTTGCCCGCCAGCAGCTGGCCAGCCAACCAGCATCGCACCATTTCCCTTCCTCTTCCTTACACCTCCACCAACCATCAACCTCAACTTCAACTTCAATATCACCACCAACATCACCATCACCATCGACATCGATATCACCAGCTTCATCGCATATCGAAATCTCCACATCTACTCCACGTCCATCCTAAACTCGTCTTTGAATTCAATCTTCTGCAGCTTCATCACTTTCTATAATTCCTCTCCTTCCTTCTTCTGCTTCCTCCCACAGCCAAGGACCCTGACCCCTGGAGCTTTCGTCTGCTGCTGTTATCTAATCCATCTCTCAAAATCCTTCCCTGTCATCCCATCAATCAGCGTGCAACTTCCACCTGGAAATACTCTGCAGGACCAGCTGTAACTTCCGGAACTACCTATAATCAGCCCAACAGCTTGCCTGATTCGTCGCCTCCAATCCTCTTAGCTCAGCTGCTTTTGGTCAAACAGCCTGTCGATTCTGTGCCACCTTTCGGCATCCACGATCGTTTCACCAAACAACTTTTGGAGCTCGCGAAAGCTTGCTGGAGCCTCGGGAACGCCGTACCTAGCGAGGCTTTGCAACACTCGTTACCCTTCGATTGGATACGTTCTCACACGTAACTTCCGATTCTTATTACGATCGAGGACACGCCTTACTCCTTCATACAATCTTAGGGGACGACTCGGGCCTATGCTGGGATAACATTAGATAAAATGGCGAACCCTGAACCGCATGCCGACCAACACTCTCCTTCCCCGTACATGTCGACACCCGAGCCAACTCATCAAGGAACGGGTACGGATAACACCGACCACCAGATCGAGACCATCGCCTCGAAAGCGATACACACAACGACAATGCTATCCAAACCAAACCCGGAACAACAGATCGATCCTAGCCTGGATGCGATCATGGAAGACGTCTCGGCCAGCGGCACCCCGTCGCTAAGCCACGATGAAAGGTCCCGATCCATGGACATCCAGCTACCAGATCGGCCGGCCGATGATTCGTTCGTCGACCGCCGAGAAGAGAGTGGAAGCGAGGCGCAAAGCTCGCCTGGGCAAGGGTTCGCCTACGAAGAACCCCAAAACCTCGAACAGCTGGCAACTGCGGCACACGAAAGCGCCATGGCCTCCACTTCTGTGCCGCAGTCCAAGGGACAGGTTTGTTCGTAAGTGGATAGCTTGGCTTCCTGCATAAACACGCTTCCTTCGTTGCTAATTTTATCCTAGGAACTGCGGTACGACAAGAACTCCTTTATGGAGACGGGCACCAAATGGGCTGACCATATGCAATGCATGTGGTCTATACCTAAAGGCTAGGAATGCGGCTCGTCCGAGCACCCTTAAGCGCCCGCCTAACTCCGTCTCGATTGGGGGAGAAGGGCCAATCCCCATACCGGCCGGCCAGGCCCAGGCCAACACACACGCGGGCGCGCATTACGTTGCGGACAGTCACCTAACGCCTGGTACTTGTCCTGGTGGGGGCAAATGCAATGGAACCGGTGGCAAGGACGGGTGTGACGGATGTCCGGCCTATAATAATCGAGTTTCAAAGGCTGCGAAGTTTGTCGTTGCTACCAACGGGGCGAATGCTTTCGCCGTAGATGGATCGCAAGGACAGCCTGCGAATGGTAGCTTTGGCGCCAGCGGTGCTAGCAGCCAAAACGGCGACGTTCAAAGCGTTCCGAGACCGGCGAGTGGACCCCAGCTAGCTGAACCAAGAATCGATGCAGTGGGTCAGACCACGACAGCGGTTCCAGCTTGTCAGAATTGCGGTACGACGATTACACCGCTTTGGAGGAGAGATGAGTCCGGACACACCATATGTAACGCATGTGGTAAGTTCTACGTTTTCCCTTTATACCTTCGAATAGAGGCGGTTGGGAGCTCGATCCCGGGTACCTCAGCATTGAGTTTTATCTTTGTTCTCTTTTCATGATGAATCCGTTTTTCGGAAATCCGAGTCGGGAGTCCATCTACACGAATTATTTGCGGGGGCTAATTAATCATAATGCAGGTCTCTATCATAAGTTGCATGGGGTCCACCGTCCGGAGACAATGAAGAAGAGTGTGATAAAGCGGCGGAAACGTGTTGTTCCCCCAAGTCATTTTCCCCCTCCGCCGATACCGCGGCACCCTCTCGCTCGACCGGATTATCCAAGTCCGCAACGGCAAATTCTTCCAAACGAATATCACCATTCTCCTCATTCCTCACCGCAGCCATCAAACTATCATTCGCACCGCGACGACGACACCAGAATGTCTGATACCGAGGATCCATCCAGACCCAACTATAGAGCTGCAATGATCGGTCCCGATCCGAGCTTGGTGAACTCGGGACGATACGCCCCTCAAGATTTTACGAACTATAGAAGCACGGGCACAACACTAGCTCCTATGACGAATAGCCAGGCCCCGGACGACCTCAGGCTTTCCCCGTTGCAGTCGACTACGTCCCCTAGCGGGGGCCGTAAAAGATCGTTGAGCAGCGGTTCCCAAGGATCTGGGGAGCCTGCAGATATTTCTACCACCCGCCTTCAGAGCATCAGCTCCATTCTCAACCAACCTGCTTCCCCAATGGAATCCCAAGTGCTCCAGATGTCTGCCGACCCAGCTGTCAAACGTCAACAGCTCCTAACTCGCAAGCGACTTGCCGAGTCCGAAATGCAAAGAATCACCGAGGAGAGTGAAAGGATCGAAAAGGAACGTGCCGAGATAGAGAAGCTTCTCCAGCTCTGCCAAGATGAACTAGAAAGGCTTGACAGCTCGGACCACCACCCCCCAGCACCAATCGAACCGAACCCTGGTAATTAGTATACTCCAGATGAACGTCGTTCGCCACCTCCGGAATCACTAGAACCAAAATCTCCACCGCCCACTCTCCTGCAATCGAAAATACCAGAACCGCAAACACCGGAGCCTGAACCACGAGCTGGTAGTTAGTACAGTCCAGATGATGATCCTCAGGCTTCGAATCCCCAATACTCAGCACCCTTAGCATGCCCCGCTCCCCTCGTTTTTCTTTCAAGACAGATACTGCCAAGGCTCGCCCAACTGCATCCAGTGGCTCTCATTCAGAATCGCCAACTATCACCATCAACGTAGCTGGGACTTTTACAGAAATGGATATTGTCCTTAGCTCCGGAAATGCCAGCCATTACGAGACTTCCGCGGCGGGCGGATACGGCGGAAGCTATGATGAAACAGATTCTACATATGCTCCAAGTGGCACCGGATCTACGAGCACCTTCTCCAATTCTGCTCCCCCCTCCCCGACACCTTCACGGCCAAGCTCGGTCACGCCAGAGCCCCATCTTGCACCGCCCCAGGATCTGGACTCGACAATTAATACTGTTGCCTCCTCTATATTTTCTGGCGTGGACGAACGAGACGCCCCATCGCCATTAGTCCAAACTCCTCTGACCCCTATCAATCCGACAAGGCGTGTTCGTTTCCCAATGAATTCAGACGTCAAAGCTTGGGACCACTTGAGCATCGATCAGGGCATGCCATAACTTTACCCCAGCGCGTTTCGAGAAAATTGGCAGAGACTTGCGCCCGATTGAAAGAAAAAGGAAGAGGCACTGATCAAGCTTAGAGGATATCGCCTCCACGGCCTCGACTTTGCGCTGAGAGTGGATGGAGATCATTTCGCTACCCCGAAATCAGGTATAATTACAGCAAAACCATACCCAACTTTCAAGCGGATCGATAGATCTAAAATCCCATCGCTTAAGCCAACATCTGATGCCTTCGGGAGGGATTTCATCCGTTGAATTCAACAGCGGCAGCGACTCGGATATCCTTGGTATCATATCTTTACCTTTACCTCTTTTACTTTTACTTTTCCCTTTCTTTCCCCCTTTTATCCCTAAAGCCCTTGTACGATATTTCGCGACTTCCTTTTTCCCTTCACTTGGACTCTTCTAGCTTCTCCCAGAAGACGATCTCCCGCCCACCTCAACACATTTCCCCCATGTGGCGCCTGGCCCACAAACAACTCCACACTGCTTTAAGCTACCTCTCCAATCATCCGCATACTCCGTTCGACTCATTTTATCGTGCCCTTTATTGTTTCGTCCCCGCTGGTCGTTCATGCCCGGAGCATTCTTCCTCTCCGAACTCGTTCTTAGGTTCCACCACTGCTGAGAAACGACTATTCTGATCTTATACTATTGTTTCAGCATATATGTCTTCTTACTTGCGACGCTTTTTCTGATACGAAATGGGTTCTGTTTTATTTTTATTTTTTGCCTGGCGAAACTCAAAATTGCTTCGGAGAATGGATATTATCCTTCTAGAAGGTAAAAGTAGCATTTGTTTTCTCAAAATTCTCTTTCCCGCTACACTTGCTTTTTATAGAGGATTCGGATACGAAGATTATGATGGGCACGAAACACGTTCTGTAATTAATACGGTACCCCATAGTGGGCATGTCTTTTTCGTTATTGGCATATTTTTTTTTTCCTAATGGAAGGGGAAACCTAGGTTGAAATAGCCGTCAATCTTCTGCCAAAAAGTGCATCGGGGCGATATTTGATATTTCTTCATCTTTTTTTTCCTTACCTGTTTATCAGATTATTGAATCAGGATGGACGGATGTATGATAGAGAGAGAGATGAATTCAAGATCTGATGATTCAAAGCTGCTTTAAAAGCGTCTTTGCCTTATTCCTTCCGTTCTCGCGTCACGCATGAAGTTCAGTTCCTTCCAACTATTTCCTATCCCTCATCTGGTTATCTAAGCCGTCGTTGTTAGTGGCACATCATATCCCAGCTTAAGCTACGCCCCTTCAATGCTCGATGCCAATGGAAATAATAGGTAAAGAAAACCAAACACCCACACTTATGCGGCTGCTGCGCCAGTGCAACCTACCTCGCCCAGTTGGTGAAAAGTTGGACCTCAGCTTGAGAGATTTCAAAGCAGGAGATGATTTAATTTATGCATCCTGCTCTGAGTACGATCGATCGTATACGACGTCAAGTTGTAACTTACGCTGAAGGCACAGTTTATTAGCAGTTCTACATCCATATTTTTCTCCTCCTTGATTAAACTCCGAAGCTTGCAGCTCGCGCGTCACGCCAGTGTTCATGCTATAATATCTTGTAATTTGCAAATATTTTATCAATATAGGCAGCCAAGTTAAGCTACTTGCCGAAGTACATACTATGCGTCTCATACGATGGGCTACTCTCCTCTTTCTTTGCAATACATGGGGCAGCTTGGTAGCTATATTCGCCAGTGGGACTACGGTCCGCACAGAAACTCCGGTAGAGACCACATTGAGGCCTCTGCCAACGAACATCGACGTCAAATCCTCCCTCACAATCGCCCTCCAAACTAGCCTCGAGACTAGTGTCCAAACACCAGAACCATCCCCGAATACACACTCCGATGCAGCCAAACTTTCCGGGGGGGTTCCGACTAAAACCAGCCCTGGTCCATCAAAAGATTTTGAAGCTCAGGACCTTGAAGCTAAAGACCGCACCGATGAATATACCGACAAACGTAGTGGCCGCATCCGCCCGAGCATGTTCTACGAAAAGGGACCCTTCATTGAGTGCGCAACAAAAACGTACGTCTTCAATCTTCGACCCCATAATCTGGCGTTACAACCATTTGGTATCCACGCTTTCGAGTTCCCCCAGAACGATTGGCAATCCGCACGGATGATCGGCCGCCGACCACATATCTTCAGATATATACTACACCGACATTTACAGTGTAGTAATTGTAAATGCGATGAAAATGGGAGGATGGTCGCTCGGACAGGGCTTTATCCTGGAGATGATCTAACGACGAGGAATTGTCCGACTCAGCGTTTTGCGGATGAGTGTGCTGTGTTTTATGGTAAGTTACATTTATTTATATCTTTGTGAATTATGCGAGTATCTACTATCTCTTTATTTTGTTCTTATATATCTAGGTTGTTGCTGACATTAGCTTTCAACCTCCCCCCCAAAAAGCATGTCATTGCCAAGTTGAGTTGGAAGATCCTTCCGGACCCAGGCCAACCGATGTACATATAGACGATTATCAGAAGGCTTTGGACAGAATCCCTGATGCCTATAGGATTGGTAAAAACTATAGATTTGATGTTGGCCGATATTACGGAGGTAGGAGCCATTATATGAGCTGGCGAGGAGCGGAACGAAATAGGGCACCGGTACCGGATACCAAAGAGCCATATTGGCTTGAAGGGCCCGATGAATTCCAAGATGAACTGTCGGCGAGCTGGTTAAATTCGGGGTATGGTTCGGATGGCATTGGGAGTTCGATGATCAAGAGAGAGGAGGAAGGAAGCGAAAAGGGGGATACGAAAGAGACAAAGTAGCCGGAGAAGTTGTCTTGAAACGAGTCCTGATGTTGATAGCTGGCTGTCGACTACTAAGTTATTAACCCATATATACATCGATGGTATGTGTTTGTGCTTGTATGTTATATTCTTCTATTTCATTTTATCGCATTTGGAATATCGAGACCACTACATTTTAATGTATCAGACGGGTCCTATAGTGCTTTTCATATTTTGCAACTTTGAGCGAATGGGTTTTTTTTTTTTTTTTTTTTCGTTAAAGTTTTCTAAATATATTCTCTTTTCAATAATCTTTCTCACGTACAATCCTTAGTTTGTAACTATATTGTATTCCCTTGTGTAGTGCACTTAAGTTTTGTTGCCAGATATCAACCGCCCTATGCCAAAATTAAGGCTTAGATTTTTTAAAAGAAAACTAGATTTTGAAACACCGGATGATCTATGCTAATTGGAACTTGGTTTGTTTTATATCGTAAACCTATTAGAATATGTAGATGAGTTGTCTCTATCGCGGCTCACTGTAAATACAGCGTACTTTTCTAGCTACAACATCGGAGCATCACACCAACAATTTCTTTCTAACGTTACAGATTTAATGCAAAATTGTAGCGGTACGTAGAATTCGGAAACTGAGCAAAATAACACATCTTGGCACAACCGTGCTGGTGTTGAATCGCAGTAGGTCCAAATTTATGGACAAAATAGCCAGCTGGAGTTAACATTTACACGCTCGTTAATATGGCTAACATCTAGGATAACATCAAACTCCAACGATACCCTGAATTCAAATTTAAATGTATCTCCCACCTGAAGATTTATTCTTGAACGTCCGGAGTTTGCCGCAAATTCGAAGGGGACAGGTAATGGTTTTGTAGATTGTATGTCTATAAGGATATAGTTAGATGGCACGTCAAAAAAATCCCGACCTATCAAGGTTTCCTAGCTTTGGATCTCTGCCATTTGAAAAGATGAGGAGTTCGGGATAAAAGTCCGGCCCAAGGACGATATATAGACCCTCCAACTGTCGACTCTTTTCAAATTTGTTCTGTAGGTTTACAATTCAAAAGCCGGGCTGCCCGACTTCTCCAACAGGACATTTGGGTTCCGAATAGCGCACATAACTCTCTTATTTTATGCACACATGCAGACATTTCCAACCTTATCCCTCGAGCCCGTGCTGTACATCTTTCACGAGTCGTTTACAAGCTTACTCCGCCATCGTACCAGTAACGCATGTAGAGGGATATATAAGATACAGGCGCTTTTAGACGTGGGGGAACGACTACAGAATGCACAAATCCAAGATACGGGTTTATTCAACCTCGCAGTTGCTTTTTATATTCGTTCAGTTCCTATCCCCAGCATTGGCCGTACCATGTTACGTCGGTACTTCTACCACGACAAAATCAGATACTACCTCCGGCCCCGAGCAATGCAGTGTAACGGAAAGAATCCCCAGTTCCACCGCCGGTTCGGTGACAAGCAGCCATACAGCAAAAACGACCGCACCGAGTCCCATCGGGGCCCCGACACCTATATTTTCACTCGAGAAGAATGATAATGCCGACCTCTCCGTACCAATAAAACTCAACTCCACAACCCCCCTCCTCAACCCCAAAAACCCCATCAATCCACTCAACCTCACCACCCCCTTCCCCCCCGCGCCGGCTCAGACTACTCGGCGAGTATCTACAGCACCAGCGGATTCTACGTAGAATGCGAATCAAGTCAAAGCATCTACGACGACTTTGTCCCTCACGGATATATCCCCGAAATCACACCGGAGCATTGGCCGGACTGGGCTGATTACTCACATGAAGACGCTATTACGTTTATTCAATACGAACAATCTAAATGCGAGAGTTGTCACTGTGATGAGAATGGACTCATAGGTGCTTTTCATGAGGGGCATCCGGATCATTGCCCCGATGAGGATTTTGTCAACGTGTGTATCTCTTTGTATGGTATGTTATTTTTCCCATAGTTCCGGCTGGAAATGAAGCACAGGAAGAGAAAGGCTGACTGTGATATTTCTTGTCGGGTACGAATGTAGGTTGCTCCTGCCGCATAGAAATGGAAACCGAACCCCCCGAAGAACCCTTCGTCGACCCCACCAAAGTCGACGACACGGACTTCATAAACAGAGTCACAACCCAAGATATCTCCGAATACCAAGATACAACGAAGGATATGATCCTCTACGGAGCCTTCAACAGATGGTGGCAAAGTAAAACTAAGAAAAAATCCGAAAACGGGTTAACGGGCGCGGAAGCTAAGAATAATGCGAGAAACTCGAGGTTTCGGAGTGTTCGGGCGGCTGAACGGTATTTTGTACCCGGGGAGAAGGAACCGTGGTATCTCGAGGGACCGAACAGCGGGAGGGATTGGAATAGTCTTTCTTTGGGGTCTGTGTCCGACGGGGGAAGTTTTTGGAAGAGAGGTAAGTTGGAGGGGCAGAGGTCGGATGGGGACAAAACCGATGAGGGGGAAGATGCAAACAAGGACGGATCCGCTGAAGAAGAGCAAGAAGGTAGTAAGGATAAAGATGGAGAGCGAAAAGTTGAAGGTGAAAAAACTTCCAAGAAAGGCCAAAGATAGTCGGACGTTGCCTTCCATTTGATATGGGACTGTGTATACCCTGGTGGCTATTGAAAATGTGGCATGCATACGACCGATACTATAATTCATAAGTTTTGGTATTTTTACAATCCTCCTTTGGGATGATATAGAAGCTCTCATCTCATCGCCCGGCTCCCGAACTGTGAGAAGCTCTGACATCTCTTACACAAAAGGTGTGAGGAACAAGTGAACGGTACGGTACGTACATACACGACAACTTGATCCTCCCAGGAAAGCCTTTTTCGAAAAGTAAAAGTAGCTACCCCAGCTGCGTCACAAAATAGTTTCTCAATACTCTGTGGCAGAAAGCGCTGTTAACACCAGCTTGAAACCCCACAATTAAGAAAAGAGCCGATGTGAAATTCAAAATACCCTTCCAGTAAACTTTCGAAATGGAGATAAAGATTGGCTTGCTAAGGGAGTCAAGACAGACGAAATATGATGTTCTCTGCAGGCACCCAAAGCTCGTGGATATATGTTTCCGCCATATGTACATGCGCGATGAGTAAAGATAGTTTTTATAGCTAGCAAATTGTCGAGGTTTTGCAAGGAAAGCCTTGAAGCGGAAAATTCGGGTTGAGTTGAAAAACGACTAAGAATGCTTAGGTCGATTGATATCATCTCCTTTGGTGAGAGACAAGAATGCAATGCTTCGTCCTCAGCGCACAGGACTCCGCGAAAGTCTCCTGGTAAGACCAAAGAAAGCAGATTAGAAAGAGAAAAAAGGTTCCCCAAGAAAAAATGGAAATGATAATGTCAAGAAAAACAGAAGAAGAAACTTCAGTAATGTCGAGAAAAGAAACAACAAGATGTGCATCAGCAAACCCCCCAACACCGTCAACACGCCTTAATTGGGACAAAGGGCCTTTTATTTAAAAAAAAAAAAAAAATATGAGAAAATAGTCAACCAATAAATTCATCTCCGAGCAACGAACTGGGCCAGCCTTTTCCTGGATCTCCCGGTCTTATTCGCGGAAGGATCGTCAAAGCCGTAGATGGTTCTTCCCCTCTATAAAATACTCGGTTAGTAACCCTTGCTGCCGATGAAAGAAAAGATTCGAACGCTTACTATCCTTAACGCGTGGATAACCTAGCGAGTGTGAGGGTCAGCATCATCCGTAGGCGAGGTCATGGGCCGAGAACGATATCACTTACGTCAGTAGTTGTAACGGTCTTCCTTTTAGCATGTTCCGTGTATACTACACAGCTATTGATGATCGGTCTCAGGAAATCCTTAATAACACCTCTGACTTCTTCGTAGATCGAGGCGCTGATTCTTTTCACCCCTCCACGGCGAGCGATCCGACTACAACCAAGGCAAGATGGGTATGTTAGTTATCTATCGGGCAGTCGTACGAGTTGCCGTATCGATTGAAGGTTGAGATATTTACCGGATAGCTGGCTTTGCTGTATTCCGAGGAGTCTGGGGTTAATCACCGGTTATAAAGGAAAAGAGAGTACGAGTAAATACTTACTGATTCCGTAAATGTTGTCCCTGAGTTCCTTTCTGTGTCTACGTAATATTGAGACGACGCCTAAGCCCTTTCCGCCCTTCCCTCTACCTGGTACGGAGCTGCCAGCCGGGGTCTTCTTCGCAGCAGCCCTCATTGCGAAGCCGCCACCGGAGCGACTGGTCTCGCCGGGGGTCTCCTGGGGCACCCTGAATGCTCTCGAAACATTGGGGTTCGTAGACGACGAGGGCGTGGCTGGTGCAGCTCGGGCTGGCCTCGTCGGTGTTTTGTTCGCATTGGTCCCGCGGGCGGATGCTACTGTCGCAAAACCAAAGATTCTCGGAGGAGGCATTCCTCCCGTCCGACTAAGCCCGGTAGGGCCTCTAATCGGGGCGTGCCTGCCGGCCATGTCCCTCCCGGGTGGCATCTTTTTCTTTTTCTTTTTCTTTTTTTGTTTCGTCTGATGGTCCGAGAACCCAAAAACGAGCGAGGCAGCCTCCAAGCAAAGGCCGAAAATGTTCGACGAACAATCAAACCTTTAAAGTTGGAACTCGGATGAAGCTTGAGCAAAAGCTAGGTCAGACGCGGATCTGCGATGTGTTGCTGGCGTGGTATTCCCCAATCAAGTTCGAGGCCGGAAAAAGCAAAGTGGAGAATTCCGAGAGAGAGAAGACGGATAGATGGTCGCGGGGGAGCATCTGATAGAGACTCGCCGATGGGAGGTGGAGGTCGATGGTGTGGTGTTTTCATGAAGAGAGAGCTGTTGATCGAGAGGTGCCGCCGGCTGCTTTTTCAGGCACGGTTTCTTTGGCTGTGCCACCAACTGGGATCCCTGCTCGATCCCCTCCCAAGGCGTCTCTCCACAAGATACCCTTCATCGAAAGGTATTAATAGAAGCACACTTATAAAGCCCGGGTCGGTGAAGAAGTTCTCCTTTCGAATAGCATATTTGTTTTCCAATGGAAAAATTCACCGCTCTCTAGCTCTATAAATCGCCCACATTATCGTCGACGAGCCCACCTCCAGCTTCAGGGGGCGCTTGATATGACATTCTATACTAGGAAATATTTCTTTCTAATTGGTTGGATTTAACGCCGTGACATCAGAATACTCGATAGCATAGCCACGTAGTATACTTTGGTATCGAAATATTCCTTTATACTATAATATCTACGTACTGACCAACAAACGCTCGGAGGAATATGGCACCAATGTCCATCTTTGCCGTTGTAATGATTCATTTCTGCAAGTTAAGTTCTAACTGATATCGCCGATTATACTCCGATCGCCTGTGCTAGAAAGTTAATTCTTAAGCGCCACGGTTTCGTGAACATGAACGACCACTTCTAGTGCTATTTAATAGACGAGATTCTCTAGCTATAATGTGTCTTACAAGCCAACCAACTTGCTATGTAGTCACAAGATAACTTGATTGGGTCATGCTACGTTCTCGGCACGTTACACTGAAAGCCGGCCGTACAGCGCACCAAAGTTGTGCCTGTGGGTCTTAGGCTCAGAATGCAACAGAGCAACACGAGGTGGTGGCGAAAGCACGGAACATATACGTTTAGCATCATTGATTTCATTTTTTTAAGGGTATGGAAAGCGGAACCCGCCGTTATAGAAACAAAAGGAGGTAGAAGAAAGATATTTCCATCCGGAACCTCCCGGCTGACTATTTACAGAATCGATACACTTTTTCTTCATAGCGATCAAACACAGAACTTAAGCTTGGACGTCAAGCGCAAACATTCTTCGGATACCGCCACCTTAACCACTCGCCTGAGCATTTTAACCCCTCCCCTTTTTTAACGAAGCGGCCGATTTAGTGAGTTTGCACATAAATCTCCGAACTTCCACTGCTCTGATACCCCTCCGTCGCCACGATCTGATAATAATGACTCCCCAGATTCAGTCCCACATTGGCCCAAGCATTAAAATGCGCCTGCATATTAACACTGCCGCCGACTCTCTTACTCGTCCTAACCGACCAATACTGCTGAAAGGTCTGGACCCCATCGATGGAAGCTTGGTTGTAACGGGTCGATTGGTAAATATTGTATGTACCGCCGTCGGTATTGACGGTTCCCTTGTATACTCCGCCGTTGCTGGGGTTATAGGTACCGTAGGATTCTACGACGTAGTATTCCACGAGAGGGTTGCGGGTCCAGCCGTAGATGGCGAGGTAGCCGTTGCCGGAGGGGGAGAAGTAGCCGCCGTAGTTGATGGTTCTGGAGATTGACGTTTGGTAAAAGGTATCTCGGTGGTGATTACGGAGGGGGGGGTTCTTACCGTCCATTCCCTGGCTTCCAACCTTTTCCACCGACAAAGTTTCCGGTATTCCTCCAGTTGACGCTATACTTGCTACCCTCGCCCATGGTATACTGAGCATACCCACCGCCATCGGACCACCAGGAGTAAAAGTATCCGTTGTGGTATCCCTCGGAGTTTGCGGTCGTCTGACGTTTCTCGAGCGCGGCGGTAGAGTTACCGTCATCGCGCTCGCGGAGGAAGTCGAACGGAGCGGCGAGAGCGCTGGTCGCCGCGAGGAGGGTGACGGCGAGAGATTTGAAGGAAACCATCGTTGGTTTTTTTTTTCAAAGGGAGATGGGTATGGATATCAGAGTTCCGTCTGTGGTTCGTAAGAGTAAATCACGGCTTTGCAGAGCTAGCTGATGACGGTGATGATTCAATTCGACTCCCGAAAGCGTCGATCGTCGAGGTATTTATACTCGTCCTCGCACACGTATTCGAGTTCGGAGTTAATATATCATATGAGCCTGAAAGACCCCCCTCCCCTTTGCGATATCTGCGTATTGAAAACTCAACTCCATCCCGACATTCTCACCCGATTAGTACCATGGTGGGTCATCAACATATCGACCGTGCAAGGAACATCGTTGACGTCCAGTCTCTAGATGAATCCCGTCAATGGTATACCGGTGCACCATCCTACAATAGCATAACACCCATACTTCGGCCAAGTCACCGAAAACCGAATCCAGCCGCTGCTAGCTTTGACCTCCCCTTGCTCGAGCGCTCCACATCTTTCTCCCCAGCTTCGACCAAAAAAAAAAAGAGGCCTGCTCCCGTCAAGCCTTCGGACGATTTTATTTTAGGCTATTTCGAAGATTCATCGTCGTCAGACGAAAAAGGGAAAGAGGAAAGGAAGAGCTGTCTACCGATTGCCGAGATGATATTGTACCCTATCGATGGACTGCTTTTTCTATGTGGTAAGTAATGCATGTATTAAAACACCACATCGAAAACACCCTGTAGCATGACGATCCCCGAGGCAAGGCTGACAAGCGATACTGTGGCTGCTGCATCTGTATGGGTGATGCCCCATGGTTCCCGCTCGAAAAAACCGGACGAAACAAAGTACCAAAGGAACTGTAAATTGTGGAGAAGCCATTTAGCCTGTTTTAAAACGGTGGGGCTTTCTTTGGGGAAAGAAACAATTCTCCACAATCGAAAAATTAAAACCCTGGAAGAACGCAACGAGAAAGTATTTTGCCAAAATGTGGAATGCTTCCGTTTTTGGGTTCTCCGCGCGGGTGACCATGGGATGGATCGACGCTGCGTGAGCCTGGGCTCGATCGTGAGGACTGTGTATGCATAGGTCGGTCACAGACGAGATACCGAGGCCATCGTATGACCCGTCGCCCTCCACGCGATCGAGCGTATCAGTTGTCATGAAGCTCGATTCGAGAAATCACCACGCCGGTTTTTTCGTGATCCATGATCAGGCTAAACGGGATATCCATCTTTAATTCCCCGCGCTGCAGTGCCCAGCGCTCCTTGCTCTTCATCTGATTTCATCTTTACAAAACAGGCCAGGATTCCAAAGAAAGACACACAGACGGCGTGACCGTTCGTTGCCTCTTTTCACCCAGAAGGATTACAATTATCAATTGGCATACAGTTTACCAGAATGGCATCATTATACTAAACTTGGCTTGCGAGTATTATATAAGAGTGAGCACGTTTTTTAGGCAACACTTTAGCCTTTATTCCACGCATTGCGGGGCGCGGGGAATAGTTATTCGGCACGGAAGACGTTGTATTTTTAGTCGAAAGCGCGAATAACTTTCTAATGTTGACCCCCGGTGTTTCAGGGAGTCGATGGAGCTCTATTTTCCGACATATAATTACGGCATTCAAGACGGCTTCGTTGAATATAAAAAGGAAGAAATCGGAAGGACATTTATTTTTCCTTTTCGAAATGCATGTACTTTCGCAGCACTCCTCTAACTCTTGCAATTCCTCGAGACCAGATAATATCATCTCGAAAAACCAAGACCGCCCAGCCAAACAACAAGACTGTGAGCCGAGCAAGTAAAAAAAATGAACGGCCTCGATCCGGTGTCGAGTCCCTTTTTATATATATATATATATTTTTTTTCTGGCTAGTACCGGTGCTTCAGACTTCAAACTTTGCAATGAAGCCAGATGACTGACTCTGACGCCCCGCGGAAACATTCTAGAACCAACCTCCCCACGAGGCCCATGCCGTCTTGAATTCTGTAAGGGTTCGTGTGGTGTTACTCGGTAAGGCAAAGCAGGGGTTTCCGAGGTCCCAAAAAGACACGGACGGGGGGTTATGATCGAAGCCACAACGCAAGAATTTCACTGTGAAACCGGACCAAACAAAATACAACAACATCTTCGATGCATGATCATGATCGGGAAAGCTAGCAGTATTCTGTGACATGTATTTCTTCCGAGATGGCTCGGTACCTGCGTCAAAGTCTTACATGTCCGTCAGGACAGCGAGTATTAAAGGTAGGCTTATGGAATCGACGGTAGATCTCTTTTCCACCGTTCGTTCGTCGTTTCGTCCTCCGCGCTCTTTTTCAACTTGATATTCTTCGCATTCTCATCTGCCAGTCAGGTGGGATTCGCACCGCTCCGGACGAGCTTTCCCCACCCCTCCATTTCATCCTCTACGGATCCTCAGAGACCTGCAGGCAGCTCCTCTCCGGGATCCCCCCGAAACCCAAAATGAAGCCCTCCGTCCTCCTCTCCCTCCTTTCCGGAGCCTCGACGGTGTTGGCCCACGCCTACATCAAAGAAATGGTGATAGGCGGCCAAACCTACGCCGGCTTCGACCCCTTCTACCAAGCCTCCCCGCAAGGCATCGTCCAACCCTGGGACACCAGCAACCGCCACACCGACGGTCCCATGCGGCTCTCCGACGGCGACGGGATAATCTGCGGGCGCAACCCCACCCCGGCGCAGAACGTGGCGAAAGCCCAAGCGGGCAGCCAATTGACGTTCCGATGGTCGCGATGGCAGTCGAACCATCAGGGTCCGATAATCACGTACCTCGCCGATTGCGGCGGGGATTGCAGGCAAGCCCGCGGTGCGAATTTGCAGTGGTTCAAGATCGACGAGGCCGGGTTGTTACAGCAGGGGTATTGGGCCACCGATCATCTGATCAGGCAGGGTTACGAATGGAAAATCCAGCTGCCGCAGAATATAAAGTCGGGCCAGTACCTCATGCGCCACGAAATGATAGCGCTGCAATTCGCAACCCAGCAGAACGGCGCCCAGTTCTTCACATCTTGCACGAACCTCGACATCGAGGGGGGGACCGGCCAATCGGTCCCCCAGGGCGTCCGCCTCCAAGACTACTATACCTCCGCCACCCAGGGTTTGTTCGTAAACATCCAAGGCCTGGGTTCCTATCCGATCCCCGGTCCGCCGTTGACCCAAGGGCTGGGGGTGACGCCTAGCGTTCAGTTGAACGACGGGAACAACAGGAACCCCAATTTCCCGCAGACCTTTCCGAACGAACCGACCGATGATAACGGAACGCAGCCGAACGTCCATCTGGATTACGCGGGTGGGGTTTCGGGGGGTGCTCAGCAGGTTCGGCAGCAGCAGCAGCAGGGACAGTATGTGTATTACCCGGGGTATGGGTATTATTATCAGTATCAGAAGAGGGATGTGCACGGGAACGGGCACGGGAACGGTAAGAGGATGAATCATTTGAACACGAAGAGGATCAGGAGGCAGTTGGTGGCCGCGGCGGGGAAGACTGTATGATCCCTACCGATAGATTGTTTTTCGATGCGTATTTGGTATTTGTAAAGCGAGGAGTCGGGAATATATTTGATTTTTTTTTTCATAAACACTCAGGCCGATACTCTTGAATGAAGATTTCTATGATCATCTATAGAATACATAACAACGAAAAAAAAAAATTAAAAAAAATACCGATCGATGCGGAATTATTGATGTAGGGTAGTATATATCTATTTACTAATTTCGATGCTCCCAAAATCACTTGAAATAAAAAGGGTCGTGCTAGCTATGAACCAACCGCGCTCTCTTCTCCAAAATATGCAATGATACCTGACTAAAAAACCGGGAAACGAAGGAACCCGAAACTGAAGGAAAGACCTGTACAAAGAAGAGTAGCGAATAACTATGCGTGACCGGCGTAGCCAAAAGACCACCGATAATAAAAAAAAACCCAGAATTAAACCCCATGCTGAGAAGAAAAAGAGACCCTCGATCGAATGCGGTGCGACCGGAAAGGAAACATACGGACCATCGTAAAGCGGCCCCTGAGAAAGAAAGAAAGAAAAAAAAAAACGGACGGAGTGGGTATCGCGTCGGGATGCAGAGGCAGTAGCGTGTTATTGGTGGTCTCTCATGCGGACGGATGCTTTTCGCAAACCAGGTCGGTATGATTGTCAGCCAATCATGTCGCCCGAAATCCCAATCATCGCTCCCAAAATTTTCAGCCTTCTCCCCAAAAACACATCCATCCGTCGACGGCTCGCCCGATCTATAATATAACGCATCTGCAGCCGGGACTCGCTCTTTCGCCCGTTCTCCCGTTGTTCCCGTTGAATCCGGTAAACTTGCCACCCTTCGTTGTAACTTCGTCTTCTGTGATATCGGCAGGTCGTAAACTGAGATGGACGACGTTCGGTGATTCGAGTTGTAGCCGACAGTCTGGGATCCCCCGGTAATCTTAGCTTTGTCCAGATGAAGGGGAAGGGTTAGGCCGTATCGGGAAGGTATTTTGGGAAATTACCTTTCAGTAAGCTCTTATCCTCGAGCAGCCGACCCAACAATATCAGACGTATCAGATGCGGACTGGCAGGTTGTTTTGTCATCAATTCCTCTGTTACCTCGTGTCAGCTGCCCGTTCATTTTCTTAAAAATTAGAATAAATATTACCCTCTTTCCAATCCCTCCAGATGCACTCTTTGAGATTGTATACTGTCATCATCATTGCATCTTCGTGAGGTACGTTATGTCGCTTGATGTAGCCGGGATTTAATGTAAACGTCGAACGTGCGCCGGATAATATTAACAAAGTGATAACGATCCCCGGTGTGGTGTCTTCCTCCGATGACGATGATTCCGGTAGTCCCGGAGAGGATGTGATGGCGTTTTCTTCCGATGTTTCTTCGTCGGCTCCGTCGACGGGAGGGCGTGAAGTAGAGGCTAAGTGGAGGGATTTCCTGGCTTCTTCTTCGAATCGCATGGCGGATTCCATCGCTAGAGGGGTCGTAGCGATTATGGAGGATTCGGGTCGGACGATGGATGTTCTGGGAGAAGTGGTATCGATGGGAGGTGGGGATTGTTTGGGGTACGAAGGGTTTGTCGGAGAGACCGATGATGGGGGGTGAGTGGGATCGGATTCCTCCGGCATGGCTCGTGACCTTTTTTTTATATATTTTTTTTTATTGTTGGAAAAAACGACAGGACCTGATGATTATGGATAGATGCGATCCAACCGAGGATGTTGAATATGATTACAAGTCGTAATGGTAAAATAGCGATGATGCTATTGTTGATGTACCGAGCAAGCACTCGAGTATACAGAGGGGTGACAGCCCTTTTTGATGGTTCGCGATGATGGTCGAGTTGGACCCAAGGCACGATACCGGAAACGTCCAAACGGAGAGGCCGCGGGTGAGGTTATTTCGTGAGCGGTCGGAAGTAGCGAATACGATGGTAAAAAGATGGGTGAGGTAAAGGGAAGAAGGAGAGACGGAAAGGGAGGAGGGAAAGGGGGCTGGTACTCAAAAGTATGGCGGTGTTGTTTTCTTTGAAAATATGGCAAATTCCACGGCCAGCCTCGCAATCAAACGACGACAATGTAGTTCAAGAAATCCTATAAAATAAAATGAAATGGAAAATGAAATAGAATAAATGCGAAAGAGAGAACCGAGTCCGACGGGATGGTTATACCGGTGCGAACAGCACAATCGGGCAGGGGTTCAACGGCTGCATTCGATATTGCGTACCGATATTACATTTACATGCGCATTATACCGTAGGATCCAAAGGTCGAAGTGAAGAAAAGTCGAAGCTGAATATGATATCGGTACCGTTGATGATGCTTATTAATATCGAACCGGGTAACTTATGACGAAATCCCATCCGGCGACACATATGAGATATCGATATGAGGCGTGCACACGGGGGCTGTGCTCGTTAAACCCCACCAGCCACATTTCTGGGCTCCTGGGGATAAGATGTCGGCGCCGGCATTTAACAAGACGCAGTTTCAACATACTCCGCACCGCAGTCAGTGCGCTGCATGCGATTGCCCATTACCTTACCCGTCACCACGATCAGCTGCAATGATAATTGCCTCTACCTACAAGGGGAGAACCATGCCAAGCTCCAGCTGTGCTGTGCCTCCTCCGCAATACGAATGCAGATGCGGATGCAGATGCGAAATGCAGAACCCGAACGACGTTTCCCCGAGGCCGAAGTTTAACTCCTCGTAAAGCTCGCGTGCTGCCGTGATATATCCGGTGCTGCCCTTTTAACGAAAAGGAAGAATTCATTTTCTGACCATTTCAAATGTTCTCTTCCTTTTTTAATTACTTTTCTTCTTCTTCGAATTGTTGTTGTGATTCCATAGATATACTGTAGTTCCCCGCTTGTCCGTCCGGGGGGTCCGAAGGCATGGGTTTGAGGTCCCTCAAACAGAGACTCGCCAAAAGGCTGTCTATTTCCGGTCATCATTCGACTTCTCCTTCGACTTCTTCTTCGGAGCATGATGCCTCTCTTCTGCCACCGGCTTATGAAGATGTTCCCGTCTTTGCCAATCCCGTACTGCCCGAAAAGATTCCTCATCTGCCGCTTGAGGTTATTACCGGTATTTTTCTCCATTACGATTCTCACATATGGGGGGGTGTTGGTAGTAACATGTGATGTATAGAAATAATATACTGGGCCATCACCCCGGCCTTCGACGAATACCGTCAACACGATTCCCCGATCCACGTCCGAACCCTCCACCACCTCTCCGCCGTCTCCCCGGCCTTCCTCTCGATCGTCCGACGTATCTGTCGTGACGCTCCCGAAATCCCTTCGGCCCATCGTACGGTCCCCTGTCGGGGCACCCACCACGGTTCGGTCTGCACCTTTGAGACCGCAGCGGCGTGGATGCCAATCTCCGTACTGGCCGGGATATTCAAATTAAACATCTTCGATAAAGATCGAAAGCATGGGAAGACGATAGCAAGGGTCCAAGGGTTCCAGCCGAATCTTACGGCGTTGATTTTTTTACTGTGGAATCGACAGGCGATGGAGGAGATGGAGGGGGTGCCGCGGCATGGTATTTATTTACCGTATCCGGTGTCGTTTGCAACTCATAACCACCATAGGAGCATCAACGAGTTCAACATCGTACTGAAGGCGCTGGCGAACTGTCGACAATTGAAGTTCAGCTACGTACGACTATCCGTGCCGGCATTGCACTGCAACGCTCGGCATCTGTTGGAGGCCATACGGACCATCGCACCGACGAGGTATTTGGAGGTTAATATGCATGTTTTGGGATGGGGCGGTGGGGAGGAACACCCCGCTTTGCCGGGGTTTTGGGCGAAGTTGCCTTTGGAGATACTGGAGGCGGGATTGGCGAGGGGGGCGAGCAGAGTTGATATTCACGATTTCAGGCTGGATGATAGACCTGCGGGTCAGAGGTCGAAGGAAATGGGGTGCCCGGGGAGCATGGTGAATTTCATACGTGCGAGGTCGATACCCGATGGTGTCATCGCCGTACCTGACGGGAACGGGAGGGGGGTATTTGCGCAACTTGTGATAAAAGGGGATTTGGATTTTACGGTGGCGGCGGCGGCGGCTACGGGGAACGGAGGCAAGATCGTGAGCAGGAATATGCTGAAGGGGATCATGAACCCGGAGAATAAAGTGGTAGTCAGCCCGTTCATGTATTGTTTGACCGCGGTGAGGGATGGGCAGTTGGAGTGGATGGGCGATGGGGAGAAGTTTGCGGGGAATCATTTCCTGGAGCTTTCTCTCAGAGATGAGATTGTGACGGCGGAGGGGAGGAGGGTCGAGGGCAGTTGGATTTAACATATATATAATAGCATGTACCTCCGCATGTGCATAGCATCATTGGTCGGGTTGAGGTTGAGTGGAGATTATATTGATATTGGAGGATTGGCCAATGAGGGACCCCGGATGGGCCCCGCGCGGAGTCCAAGCGGAACTTCGGCGTTTCTCCAGATACTCTATCGATAACGCCTGACCGACGTGTAAAACCGACCTTTGATCTCATTTCATTTCATACCCCGTCTTGTGAGTGCATACTTGACGAGATGCGTACGGATGATGTTAGCATCCGGAGATATTTCATACCACCCTTCGACGTCTGGATCACCCGTGGCAGTGATATCCCAGTCGTCTGCTGCAGGATTCGATTCGATTCAGGGCTAATATACCACCTGAGCGAGTACTTAAACCACTGAGGGTATAACTATAATAGCTTTGTGCATTGCAGTGAGACAAGACAGGGCAGCACCTAGCCAGGCACTGTCTGGGTCTGGTTAAGGGCAGGCCAACACCTGTTGGGACACCTGCAAACACTTTCTCTCTCCTTCTCTCTATCAACCTCACTCTTACTGATCACTTCAACATCGACACAATCTCCAACCCCATCGTCCTTCAACATTCCCCTCGCTCCCTCAGCTTCCACCGTCCTGGCGACATCCCTTCCTTCGCGTCAGCTACCTCCGGCGTCCATTCCATCGGTCATCCAACCGCCATCTCTCTCACGAGACTGGACCTCCCTCTCTGCTCTACAGCTTCGTCAACCAACATATCACGCACACGCATACGCACACCGAAATCGCCCACCGTCCGGCCAGCCCTTGCCGGTCTGGTCGACCTACATTAAGAAACGAAAGACCAAAAAATCTAAAAAAAAAAATCTTAACAAAAGAAATCTAAAAAAAATTTGAAAAAAAATTTAACAGAACTACCGACATTACCTTTTTTTAAAAAATCCTCTCCGCTGTGTGCTGCGTACGGTACCCCGGGAGTTAACTTTTCGAGTTCGCCGTATTTTACACCCTCAAAAATCCGTCACTTTCGACGGCTCTTCGCGTCCCCCCCGATATCTCTCCCGCGGCCACCCCTGGTCCGGGGCAAGCTTGCAAGCGCTGATCCGACCCACCCACACCTCCAACGTCCATCTCCTATCTCCACATCTACTGCACCTGCATCGACACCTCATCAGAGAACCGGCCCGTTTCTATCGGTTTCGTCGACCTTCACCGATTCGTAAAACCCTGGGCATCTTCCCAAGCCCAATTGACCCGTCATGGGTCCCAGATATACAATCGAGGATCTACTCCTCATCAAAAACTCTCCATTGGTCGAGAAACCGCCTTCGTTACCTCCGTTGGAAGAATGGATGGGGTATGCAATTTCCCATCTCCCCGAGAACGAGATCTGGTCAGCTACTAATCTCTGGTAAAATTGATACAGCTCGCCTCTACCAACACGGCCTACGCCGGCACCGAGAAAGCCCGGCGAAGAGCTTGGCATAGATGATAAGGATAGGTACTGTCCCAGGCAACCCCTCGTGCATACGGGAGCATCTCAGAAACGGCCACCTGCTGCCTCAGACGACTTGTTCTAACACCTTCAACTTCTCTAGTCGTAGGACCGGTTTCGGCCACACATCTCGAGGATCAGGTACTCCCTTCCCGCAATTTGTACCTCCTCTGATAAATCACCACGACTAACTCGCAAGGAAAAAACGTCAGATGACTTGATTTCAGGAACCGGTTCGTCAAAACCACCATTCACCTCTACACATTCGCGCAAACCATTCGGAAACGACCACGATGCGTTCTCCTCATCAACATCTGACGCCAATGCCCGCTTTTCTCACTTTATTTCTTCAAACCGTGATGACGATGATAAAAACACCTCGACCACCCCGCGAATCGACAGATTCTCTTTTAACAAATTTGGACTGCAGAGGGATACCAACGCTACGCATCGTAACGACAGGAACGATCGTGGGTTCGGAAGAACCGGCGGCGACGACACCCGTCGCGATAGGGATGATAACAAACTCGGCACCACCGCCAGCGGCCGTCCCAGATTCGGCGCCAAAGACGGCGACGAGGGCGGTTGGAATACCGTGACCAGACCTCGAAAATCGTTCGGTCACAACGATGACGGGGATAAATTCCGACGAGAGCACGGAAGGACCGCCGGCGACAGCAATAACAACAAAGACCGGGACAATAAGGACCGGACGAATAGATACGAGCCCTTTTCGAAGGATAGGACCGATCGCGATCGTGACGGCGAAAGGACCAACGTTAGCAGCTGGAAGGATCGGGATCATAACAAAAGACAGGGCGGGAAAGCGCGAGAGGAAGGAAGCTGGTTCTTAACCGACGAGGAACGAGCGATAAGAAATGCAATCAAAGAAAAGGAGTTCCGCGAGCAACGTGAGCGAAATCGGGATTTTGGCAACGGAGGCCCCAGACATAACCGAGACCACGACCAAGAGCATCGGCCGCGAGGTGATCGTGAGACGTTCGGAGACTCTAAGAATTTCGGCCGGGGTTTCGAGAGGCAGGAAAAGGAACCCGAGTGGATGGATTCTACGCCTGGGGACGATGGGAAGGAGTTCAAGGCGCATTCTACCGAAGAATTCCAACGTTGGAAAGCAGCTATGAAGGCGAAGAATCAACCTCAGCCGGCACGGCAACAGCCACAACCGGTCGAAGAAAAACCCGCGGCGAAGGAGCAGAAGGACGAGGAAATAGTATTCAAGTCCAAGGCCGAGAAACGAGCCACAGCTTTGGAGGAGGCGCAAGCTGAACCTATCGAAGAGCGTAAGATTTTTTTCACGCGAAGATCATGCGGATTTTGAGACTAACCTGTATCGCTAGCGCCCACACCTTCGGTTGCGGAGAACGGAGTCGATAGGTTCTGGGGGTGGAATGCCTCGTCTACTAGCCTTGCGTCCAAAACCGCCAGCGACGGTGGCGCGAAGCTGCCTTCTGTATCATCTGGGGAGAAAACTCCCGCTGTTGAGCGATCTTCACGATTCCGTAATTTCTTCAACGCACCGGCTCAAGAGGCCGCCGAACTTCCGCCCGCTCCGGCCCAGAATGGCAACCAGGAGCAGTTGATGCAACTTCAGGCTCAGCAAGTACAGCAAATTCACCAACAGCACCAGATTTTACAGAAGCAGCTCGGACAGGCCCAGCAGATCCAACAGGCTCAACTGACGCAACAACAACAGCAGCAGCAATTGCAGCAGAACGTCTCCCAGTATCAGCAATACCAGAACCAGCTGCTGCAGCACTCGAATCCACCTCAGCCGAGCCAGGCTTCCGTCCTTCAACAGCAGCAACAAGCCGCGAAGGACAAGCACCTCGAGGCAGCATCGAAGGAAGACCGAGAGGGATTCAACAATATCTTGCAGATGTTGGGACGGGCTCGTCTGTCGTCACCCCCTAACGCCGAGGCACAAAACGCCTTTTTGTCGATCTTGGGAGCTCCCTCGCAACAGGGCACACCGGTTTCTCACACCCACTCGACTCCTCCTGCTAGCCATCCGTCAAACAATCCCCCCGGGCCGCCGCCGCAACAACCGCAGCAGTCCCACAGCAACATCAACCGACTTCCGAGCGGTCTGCAATCGGCCCAAGTCGGGTCGGGTAACGGAAACGAAAGCATTCTAAAACTTCTACGTCATTCGGATATGCCGACACCGCAAGGCCCTCCGCCACCTCCACCGTTCCTTCAGGACTACCACGCTCCGAACGGACCTCCCGTTTCCATCAGCCCGCCTGCGGTTCAACGCGGCAAGAATAGTGCCTCCTCCGCATTGAACGATCCAGCGATCAGAGCTATCGGACGACCAGGAGACGGTGGACCGCCCGGACTCCCAAAGAATCTCTACCACGAGCCACCGCAGCACGTCCGTAGTCCTTCGCAGATTCTCGAAGCCCACCACCGTGGCTTCCCCGGAATGGATATCCGCCCCCCACCCGGCATGGACCGGAATACTCCACTGGAGGCTCAAAAGGCCAACTTTTTGAACGAACAACCGCAGCGGGCGATGGATCCACGCCACCTCGAGCTTCTTCAAAACGAGCAACGACGCAGGCTCATGGAGCAACAGATGCAGATGAATGCCGCAAGCGTTCAGGATCTCCAACACAGGAACTTCCCCCCGAACCCACCCCCTAGAATGGAGCAGCGGGGTCCTCCTCAACCGCAGGGCCCACCGAATACGGACCAAGGCCCACCGATGGGCTTGCCAGGTATGGGAGGAGAGAACGGACAAATCCCTGGAAACTGGGCGCCGGGGCCACAGCAACATCCATCGCAGCAGAACCAATCCGGACTTGCCGGTAATGCAAACCAGCAACGTCCCCCACCGGGTTTTTTCCAACGAGGACCTGGTGGACCTCCCGGACCTGCTAACGGCGGAAATGTTAACGGCCCTGGCGGCCCCGGAGGCCCAATGCCACCGCTGCCCTTCTACGGACCCGGACCAGGATTGGGTAACATGCCTCCCATACCTTTCGGGCAACATGGTATGCCACCACCGCCGAATATGCCAAACATGCCAAACATGGCGACCTTCCCGTTCCCACCACCCGGACCCGGAGGGCCACCACCTATGCCACCTCAGGGATTCCCACCCTTCCCTTTCCACGAGGGTATGATGCCATTTGGCGCTGGACCGGACGGCTTGAGGAGTCCACAGCACCAGCACTTGGGAGGTGCACCTCCGGGGATGTTCAGCGGAAGATAAAATCCCTACGAATGTTCAAGAGTCGCCATTCCGATTACAACGATGGCGATTACTTTCCAAAAAAGCGATGTTGAAACACCATCTCATCAGTTGCTTATCAAAAGTTGTTATCGATTCCCAGGTTATTTTTATGGGAATGCGATTAAACAACCCGAACCACGAAATCAGTGAAAAAAAAAAAAGAATTCCGAAAAATTGTACAAATATGGCTTTTGTACTACTGGCCCCGCTCCTGAACTGACTCTCTGTTTTGATTTTGTGTACGAAACTGGAAACCACCTTTTTTTTTTTTTGTGCTGGCGGATGCTGGACGCTGAGCTACTGTTTCTCATTCCGTTATTTTTCCTATGTTTTTTTCTCCCTTTCTGTTTTTACTCTACCCGGGTTTACTCGCTGCTGCTTTTTTTGTTTAGTGTGTTTTTTCCGTTGAATCCTGTTATGGTTATTCTGCTATCACGGCTTATTACAAGTTTTCCTTTTTTTTCATACCTCATACTTTTCTTTATTTTCATTCTTGCCTCTTCTCTACGATGGACACTCCCCACGGGTCTTAACGATGCGCTCTCCCTTCTCCGCGATTCCTTCTTCCTTCCTTTCTTTCTTTTATATGGGGGAAAACATAGGATATATGCGAGAAGGCGAGGGAAGCATCGATAAACCAAAAAAGGGCAAAGAAAAATGAGAACTGACCTCCGGGAAAGACTACCCTCCCACTGCTACCGGCGACTACTACCGCCATTATTACTACCACACACCCCTTACCACAATTACTCCATCGAATGGAATATAAAAGCACTCGAGCTTCGATATGAGCTTGAGAATAACCTAGTTTTTCCCCCTCTTTTTCGTTCATAAGTACGTCCAATAGAAAAGCTGTCAAGTCGTAGAAGATAAACCGACCGGTTGCTACGTACGTGCATGTGACTGAACTTCAATCCTCTTTGATCGATACGTCGATTCCGTATTATATTACAACCGATGATACATCGCTGAAAGGTATCCATCTTACACCCCCGCAACCTTTTACACCTCCACACGTATATATACACGCAAGCACATCGACCTACAACCCCACCAACCCCTCCAAAACCCTCCCGATGTTCCCCTCGCTCCACTGCTTCACATACCCTCTATCACACCCCTCCCACAACCTCGCCGCCAACCTTTTCAACACCACCCTTTCCCCCTCACCTTCAACCACACAAATCATCATCTTGATCCAACTAACCACCCCGGTCCTAGTAACCAACGTCGTGGCGCCTCCCTCGACACCAGCCGTATTCCACAATATCTCCAATATCTTTTTTCTGATTCCCTCCTCTTTGCCCTTCCCGCTTGCGGTAGTGGGGATAAGGGCCCCATAAACCCCTAAAACCTCCTCGAACACCCCCCTCTTCCTGAAAACCTCAATATCAACCACACCCTTAACCCCACCCGCAAGTCCCTCGATAATCCAGCCGACCTCCTTCCAATACCCCTCCCCTTCGCTTCTCAAAAACTCCCTCAGCATGGGAATTTCCTTCAAATCCACGGTTGCCCGGGATTGCAACCACACCATAACTTTCTCGTACAAAAAGTGTCCGGGGTTGGATACAATCCCTACCATTTTTGCAAGTAATAACGCGGTGACGGTCGGTATCCCCCATTCTTTTAAACCCCCGTTTTCTTCTTCGTTAAATACCGCGATTCCAGCTAGAATCTTACATATCAAATGCATCACCTCGATTCTTTCTTTATACCCCCTCCCCCCTCCAACTGCCCCCTCCAACCTCCTCACGATAGCCGTAAGCACCGCTTCACCCATCCCCCTCTCCTCACCGGTTTCCGAGGAAAGGGAAAGGAGTATATACCCCAGCAGCCCCTTCTCGATAATATCCTTGACATCAAGCTTCTGTTCCTCTTTCTCCGTTGTCAGGCCGTTCATCACCAACCCCGCTATAAACCCGACGTCGTACGTTTTCCCTCTCACATCGGCTTCATCTTCCTCATCTGCTCTTTTACACTTTTCCAAAAATCCCTTGAGGTCTTCGGTATTACCCGTGCCTTTAAATTCCACTTTCCTCCTTGCGAAATGATTCATCGACTTCCCCGCAACCTTTGTGGAAATAAAAACTTTTAATTGTCCTTTCCCGTCTCTTTCCACGAACTTCTTACCCTCATCGTCTGTAATCGTGACGGAGGAGATTCTTTCCAAAATACTACGTTGCATAAATCCTTCTATCGATATCAATATTCCAAGAAGTATCGAATCGACCACATCGTTCGTGCCGGAGTAGATGGAGATGACGCAGTCGAGGGTGGTGATGTTACTATGTTGTGCCTTTGATGCATAAAAGAGTTTCCGAAGGATGTAGGAGAGGTGGTAGGTTTCTTCTTTTTTGTTAGAGTTTCGTGGGGAGGAGGAGAGGGATGTGGGTGTGGTTAGGATGAGTTGGAGGAGTTTTGAGTGTTGGAGGTACTGTCCGTAACGAAATAACCATTAGCATCGTTGCTCCCATATATAATCAAAGAAACGGAAGATCTCACCTTGACATCCTCAATCCCAGCCATCACCCCGGCCGCAAAAGCGACAACCCCCCTCCCAACCCCCAACTTCTCAAACAAAACCTCCAATAAACTATCAACCGCATCTTTCGCTACATAATCCAACAAATCAACTTCGTTCCTTCCCATAAACGCCCCCAGATTTTCCAACCCTTCGAGTAAACTCCCATCGTCTTCTTCAGAAATCTTGGGTTTTGAAAGTTCAACGGTAAGGGTGTATACCATCTTCTGGAGCTTTATATGGAACCAAGTCATATCACTCCCTTGGGAGAGACGGTATGCTGCTTCGAATAGCGGGAAAGTGGAGGTGGAGAGAAAATTGTTATTCTTATCGTCGAGTTGGAGGAGATCAAGAACTTGTTCGCTCCAGGTTATGAGTCCAAAGTCAAGGCCGATTTCAAAGTATTCTGCCGTACAACCCCCACTCCCCAAACTTTTGTAACTCTCTAAAAGGGCTTGATGGAGTGGTGTAGATGTACCCGGGTAGTTATCGAGATAAAACAGTTGAATGAATCTTTCTTTCCAATCTTCGTCGAGTTGCATGTCGTCACCGTGTTTTAGATCCCGTTTCTTCCAGCGGAGCCGGCCGGTTGAGTCGTCTCTTTCCATTGCAAAGTCTTTGATGGTCTTGCAGATCGGGAATGTTATGTTTGTAAGCTGTTCCTTTGAAGTGGTTTCGAGGTATTTGGCGATGGTGTCCAAAAGCCCCTCGACTCCCTTCACGAAACCACCCTTTTGCAAAAGAAGTAATAGGAAAGTTGAAAACGCCCTTGCGGACTTTTCGACAATTATTTCATTTAGCGTCTCAAATCCGACAGATATATTGAGTAATCCCGCCGAATCTTGTTCTTTAACTAGTTTCACGAGCGGTACCCAAGGATGCTCGCTGATATCATTACCACCGCTGATGGCACCCCATACTTCTTCCCCGACGAGCGTTTCCCTTGACGCAGATAAACGTTCAAAAATTACCTTCCACGCAAGGTCGGGCAACTCGACGGCATTCGCATCTCGACAGCACTTCTTCAGATCTGCGACATCTAGGAGTAGTTTCAAGAAAGTCGATAGTTTGGTCACTTGTTTTGGATCGGCTGAATACGATGCTGACGGAATTTGTGACAGTTTCCGGAAAAGATGGGGTTTGATACCGCCATCCTGGAGAGATCCGACTGGTAAGAGGGAGTATATATTAATGAGTGCTAGATTTCGAGATTATTAGAACATGCCAAATCATGATAATGCTAAATGGGGAAACGTACCAATATCAAATCGACCCATCAATCGTCGATCCGTAGCCGCAAAGTATTCCAGGTACAGCGGCTTCCCCGCCGTATCAACCATGAAATCGAGACACCTCTTTGAACGGGAATCTGTATCGTAGGAATCGTTCTTGAGGACCTTCCGTGCAGCATTTTCATATGCATCCAAAACATTGTTATGAATACCTTCTAAAGCTGAAAAGTCGGGTTCGTCGAGAAGAGATTCATCGATATTGAGGGTCGCTTTGAGGAGTATCTCCACAACATGTTGAATCCACTTCCAATAGTAAAATGTAACGACTGTCGGCCGTGCCGTCAGGGCTTCGGCGAGGGTATAGAAATGTCCATACTTTTCTCGGATATCCTTCAGGTTTCGGGATTTCGAGAGAGCTTTTGACTCCGGGAGTTCAACCTCCAAGGGGAATCCCACCAAGTCTGCGAAAGAACCAACTTTTCCGAGTTTAAAGTCCTCCAGACATCGTCTCCAGGCCTTCACGCCCTCCACAAACTGTGCAAAGATTTCACTTGGACCCCCCCCCTCGACGCTGGCGATGTCCACACCGTCCTTCCTAACCATCGGGATCTCGCCAATAACCCAGAAATTATTCGCAACGCTAAGTAGCCACCTACACAGGCCCTCCAACTCTTCCTTTTTCTCCTCCTCCTTTTTCAAAAAGTTGAATTGGTGGAACAATGCGGCAAGTAACGGACTCAACCCTCTCTTTCCTTTAATCCTCTCTAATGCCTCCCCCACGATGTCGAAATACTTATAAGGACCCTGTACCAGTCTCCCACATGCATTATCCAAGTATCCCAACACCCTCTCCCACCCTTCTTTCTCCTTCACACACTCAAAACTCTCCATAAGCGCCTCGAGAGGGTGCACGCCATTCCTTCCACTTCCGCTTTTTCCAAACACCGGGCTATCATCCACAATCTTCTCAAGCAGTTTATACACATCACCTGTCTGCTCACCTCCGTTCCCTTCCTTAAAAACCTTCATCAACGTTACCGCAGGTGAGTATTTCGCAGCGGTAGGCTTAGCCCACCACCTCGTCTCCGGTAATAACTTAGCCAAATGCAAACAATGCTTCACCTCCAATGCTTCAAACCCTTTACTCTCTCCGATCTTCACCAGCACTCTACCAAACGCGGGGCCAAAGTCAAATCCGCCTCTTCCACCAGATCCGGTCGAAACAGCGCCGACGATGGAAGGCAGGTACTCATAATAATTTCTGAGTAACCGACTCCCCGCCTCCCTCTGTAATCCAGCATCCTCTTTCATCTGATTGAAAACACTAACAACAACTCCAACTTCAGGAACCTTTTTCGAAAACTCGTCGACTAAATCATAAACCCCCTTTGCCCATACACTCCCATCCACCAATTCCTCTGCCATCCGTCCCATACCATCCAATACAGCCGCAAGCTTCGCAAAAGCCGCGTTGAGTATCCTCACAGCAACAAACCTCACAAAGTTATTATTAAACCCCAAGCATTTCGTTAACACAGCGCGGTTAAGCTGCTGCGGTAAAATATTCTCAACAGAATTCCTGACCGGTGGTGGGGCGGACGGTACCCCATCTCCACCGGAATATCCAAATCCTTCGGGCACAGGAATCTGAATCGTTTCCAACAGAACGGAAGAAAGACCAATCCACGTCGCAGTTAGTTTCGGATCGAATGTAAACGCTGTATTTTCGTTGAAGTATGCTGCTGGCAGCTCTGGGGCTGCTGTGAATACTGCGATTAGGAGTCTCAGGTGATAGGTATTCGAATACGGTCGGAGAGATTTTAGTAATCCGAGGAGTATTCGGTTGTTGACCTGCTGTTTCCCTGTTTTCTCCGAAGCGTCGGATTTAGACCCATTGTACCATCCATTGTCCTTGAAACAAACTCCATTCCCAGGTGTAGTGCACACTCCACCTAGAAACTCAAAAACTGCGTCTGCAACTGCCCGATCCGGGTTTTCGGGATCAATAGGATCGTCGCGATAACAGAGCTCAGCAAGCCGACCCAAACTCCAATCGTTGAAATAATTAGTCTTGGAACTGCGTGATATATCCTGATCCGCCATAATGTGATCTCTGAAGGCGGTTAAAACTTCATCGATCACTGCTGCCGTATCCTGGCGAATGTACTTGAACAAAGGCGTGGTAAACGCCCGTAGTCCCATGATATCGGTCTTGATATTATGCGCTCCATACCGAAAGAACGATAGTATAAACCTAACGAATACGGTGCGTACGCTCGGTCTATCCGGATCTTCGACAGGTACACGGTCCAGCCTTTCTGTCTTTTTGATCTCAAGGTTTCGAGTCAAGTCTTTGACGGTAAAGTCGAGGGATTGGTGGAGGAGGGAGCATAAACTGCCGTTGTCGAATTTGTTGATTTCCGTGAGGAGACGGAGGCTTGGTGAGGAGATTGCATCTTTGGAGCCGCTTAAGGAGCGGTAGATGAGTTTGAGGTAGGGCGGTTGTAGGGTGGATTTGATAAGAGCAATTCCGTGTTTTTTCCAGGTGGGGAAGAGTGAGATGGTACGTAGGAGGAGGTGGAGGATGGTAGGGACCGATGAGAGTAGTTGGAAGTTGTTCGACTGGGGGTGGCAGGAAGTCAGCATTTCATGTTACCCTTTGAGATCCGAGGATAAAGATGGATTGTATACCTGTGAAGCAAAAGACCAAGCCTGCATCAAGTCGCCACAGGTCTCATCACCGTCCTTGGATATCTGCGACTCAAGATATTCTTGCAGGATGCAGAGTTTTATCTCTTCGTTCAGGTGAAGGGCATATTGCAGGTCTCGACATTCTGCAAGGAACTTCTTGAAGGATTGGATTCCTAGACACCATACACAATTAGCTTTTCGACCAAAGAGCATTGTAGAATATCGAAACAGCAGTACCAGCTTGTATCTTCCCAGCATTCGAATAATCCGCAAAAAGTCCTTGTACCTGTCGAGCAGAAGTTATGTCCTCCAGCGCCAGACCCTTCGACGGTGCAGAATCGTCCTTCTTCTGTCTCTTGGGCGTATTTCCCGGTCGCCTATCCTGACCCTCGACATCGGCCTGATTGAATGGCCGTTTTGCCATATTCTGCGTCGACTCTGGCGGGATTTTCTTGGTTGTCGCAGAAAATTTCTGGCTTTGAAGGTTTGAAGAAGAAAAAGAACGAGTGGAAATTACTTGGGACAGGGAAAGTCCAACGCCAAGAAATGCGGCTCTGCCCAGACAGACATGGCAAAGGACGCGACAGCTGGAGAGCTTCGTCAACTCCAACTTCTTTCTTATCAACATCATCATCTACATCCACGACATCACCAGATATCTCCAGTTACGGTAAAATACCTTCACAATGGTATGTGTCTCCAGCTTCAGCCGTGTCTAAATAATAACTAACTTGGATATCCAGTCCGGCTCTCTCCGTCTCGTCCCATCCTCATCCCAACCGAGCAAGCTCTCCCTCCCCTCCTCCTCCACAACCGGTGCTCCGTCCTCCCACTCCGTCCACGACACCATCCGTCATGGCCTCCCAACCACAAGTGCAGACCTAAACTCCAACCACCCTCTCGAAAACCGTCTTAAGAACTGGGAAGCTACACAGGAAAACCTCAAGATGGAGAGTCTGAAGCGTACCTTCGGCCTAGCTGAGCCGGTAAGGAGGGGTATGGAAAAGATGATTGTTGGTGCCGTATGTGTTTTTCTCCATATTACGCTCTATAAGTTTACGCTCTTCTTTCATTCTTTCATTCTTTATACTATGGAACTACTTTGCTAACGACTTATCTTGGGGTACTCCAGGACTTCCGACCTGCGGTCCTCGGTGGCCCATCCAACCTCCACATGGACATCCTGAACGGTCGTGATTGCTGGATTGATTGGGAAGATGTCTTTGTAGGCGATAGGCTGGACGGTGAAACTCCGGACTTCCACACCGAATTCGATGCTATCATGCGTGGGAAGCAACGATAGATGATTTATAGTTTTCAAACGAAATGAAACTGGCGGCCTATCGGGGAATCTAAGGCCGATATAAGTATCTATGCGAACACACTAGACTACAACCACAAATACCAAGAAGTCATCATCAAGTCCAAAAACCACCGTATGGGCCTAAATACTCCCGAGGGATTTACTTGTAAAAATGCGTCTTTTTGATTAGGTATTATTATGGCGAATATCAAGTTATATCCAACCGACCGACTTTCGATGCATATTTAAAGTATCTCAGTCTGTCTTCCGCACTGCAAAGGCACAAACAAGCTCTGACTTTCCAAAAAAGAAACAACATACCAAGCGAATGTGGATAATCTGAACGCCAGGTCCTTACATCCCTCAAGCATTACCAGACCCAGAAACAACAGATAAAAAAGGATCTCTTTCTGTCATAAAAAAAAAAAAAAAGGCATTTCAAGTATTTACCGCGACAGACAAAAAGTAGCCAAACGTCTGGTTATCTACGAAATGAAAGTCGCTTCGGAGAACACCCATCCTTCTTCGGTTGTTTCATTGTCGCCAACCTTGACTTTCAGGCTGACTCGCTCAAAGAACTATCAAGCATCCGGTTAACAACCTACTACCTACCAGCTCCAGTCAATCCATGAGAAAACACTTACTTGGTAAATATAAGGCCTTGTCCCAGCAGCGGCCGACACAATAGATTTCACAAACCCGGGGACTTCACTCATGATATCCACTCGGTCCATTCTCTGGGGCCAGGTTGTCTCGAGCACGGCAACAACATCCTTGCCATCTTTATTCTTACCCTTCCACGTAAACTTGACTTCCTTGGGTTCCGGCCACCTAGCTTCGGGATCTTCCTTAGAGGAAACGTGTTCGGCAAGGTTTTCAGGGAGACCGCTAGCACTGATGATTTCCCCGTCCATCGCGATACCACTGACGGCAACACGGGTCAAGCCGTACGATGGCGGGGTTGTGAATTCCATAAAGTTGGCAGAGACTGTGGGTCCCTGGAAGTTCGCGAAGTTCCACCTGGCAGCTATACGACATTGTCAAACCGATGATTATGCTATATACGGAGAAAATTTGCAAATCTTACCAGCATGGTGCGGCTTCATATTCTGCAAGGCATGAATGAACAACCCCGACCCGTCAACCTTAACCGTCTCTCCCTTGATAACAAAAACCCCCTCAACCTTGCATCTCGGCCAGAAGACATGTCTTATCTCACCCCAAGGTTTTGTATGATCAGTTCCATATGTCGACCTGCCGTCCTTGCCAGCCATGAATCCCGGAGCGAGTCTTGTGAAAACCAGGTTACAGAAGGCATTAGGATCGGCCTGAGATTTGATCTTATAGACCCCACCATCTTCGCTAAGCGTAACGGCGACATTGTCAGCGTAGAAAGAGGTCTTGTAGTCTTCAAGTGGAGCCTCGGCCGTTGAGCCATCACCGGAAGGCTTTGGACCATGGAAAGAAGGATTGGTGAGCGGAACCGAAGACCAGAATTTCTCCTCGGGCTTCTTAGGGTCGAAGAGCTTGATGTTGAACTGAGCGGTGGTTTTGACTCCACTTTAAACACGCGATCGCGTGGGTCCTCGTCAGCATTGTTGAAATCTCCAATAATATATAAGACAGGCGTTTCTTACGGAACGACGACGCTATAGATCACCTGCGCCATACCCATTCGTCCATCATCGGTGGTAATGTAAAAAACCTGTGTCTCAACATTTGTACCAGTGCTGATAGCCCAGGCGAGGTCCTTGGAGGTAGTTTCGGTGTAGAGAGGCTTGTTGGCATCAGCTTCGGAATGCTGGTGAACGGTCTTGATAGCTTCCGGGCCGTATTCAGGCTCAGCTGTACCAGCTACATTCGCCACTCTGGAACAAATAACACGGGTAAGCCAGAGACCTCCATGAGGAGAAATCGCTGTATACTGCAACGGTTAAACTAAAAGACATACGCTGCTTGTGCCCACTTGAACATTCTGGCGTCTTGTATGGGAGAAGGTAGTATGAAATAACGATAGAACGAGTCGTAGACAAAAAAAAGCTCAAAGAAAGCTCCCTGGTTCAAGAGAAGAGTATGTCGTGAATCAATTTGATCAGATTCGTGGTTGGGGTTCTTTCAGTTTAAAGTCAAGTTAGCCAGTTTACTTTCCCTTTAGCTCGGGAGCTACGTCGAGCAGGTTGGAGCCCTGGAGGTTTGATTCGCTCGGGTTTACGCGGGCTGCACTCGGTCACACGACGTCACCGCCGACCCGACTTTCAACGCAAAATTTACAACAATCTCCGCCGCTTTCAGTCTGCGGACCGTGCTATCTCGGGCACCGAGGTGCCAGAACATTTAATTATCACGCGACTGCGGGGGTTTATCACACGATGGTCTGTCAAGAAACATGCTTCGTCCATGATTTCAATTTTTTTTTTCATTTCGAGGAAAGGGGAACTTTGCATTCGCGGCTTGTTTTTCGAGGCCAGTCCGCCACGCGTCTAGAATATAGTGTGACAAGATGGCCAGATCTAGCGCGTCGAATTCAATATACTGTCATGGAACAGCTAAAAAGCCTTGATTAAATTATAATATCAATCGGTACCGTTACGACCTTGATAAGATAAAGAGAAACATATACAGCGAATACCCCAAGAACTTCAGATATAATTCAGCCGTCAATCATAATAAGATATGAGTATATACACGAACACGAGTAATTACCTAAGTATAAACCCTCCCAATCATATATAATATCCTCCGCAGTAGCATTCGGTTTGTGAGATCACCGAAGCGCCGCCGGTCCACCAAACTTATAACTCTGCTGCACGTACACCGCCTCATTCTCATTTTGCTCCGGTGACTTCTCCGCATTCTCAAATACCGCCGCTCTCCTCTCTTCATTCTCTCCGCTCCTCATCCCCACCGCATTACTACTCAATATCGTCTCAGACCCCGCCGGCAGCTTATACCGATAAGCTCCCGTTTCCATTTTCCCATAACTCGATGATCGCGAGTCGTCGAATGGGATAAACTTGTCGCCGCTATTTTGAGCTGGTGGTGGGACCGGTGGATCGATTCCTCTATGCATCATGCCCATTCCGAGTGGTCTTTTTCTCTTCCAAAAGATGAATGCAATGACTCCGATAGCGATCGGTGCGACGACACCGATCACAATTCCAGCGATAGCCCCGGAACTCAAGCCGCCTTTCTTGCCCTGTCCGTTATCACTTCCTTGATCTACATCACCGCCATCCCCACTTCCTCCAGTTTCCGTCGGAACACTCCCACCGGCTGTCGTCCCCAACCCAGTACTCGTACTCCTCGTGGTAGGCCTACCCGACGTAGTCGCTGTGGTTTCAGGAACAGATGTCGCCGTGGTTTCAGGAACAGATGTCGCTGTGACTACCGCCTCCACGGCCAGAAAGAAAGGCCTAGCGTACGTACTCGCATCGTACAGATCCGACAGCCTAGGATTCGCCCTAGTAGTCGGGTTCTGAGTATAACAAAGTGCCGTTTGCGATGGTCCAAATAAAGACCACAGCGATACCCCACTGAATTCAACCACGAAAGTTAGCTCATCGATTCTATTTCTTCTCTTTTATCATGGGCCGAAATACGAACCTAGGACAACAAACAACTGTCCTCTCCAAGCTCCCCGCCTTGGTCAACACCGGGCCCTCCGTAGATCCCCCCCACTCCGGTCGGTCAATATAACCCGAAGGACAAACCCCCCTACTCCCACCAACCGTACTCGTCATACCCCCAAACACAGCCCCAGGCTCCCAACTCGGCGGACAACAACTTTTCCTAACCTGCGCTCCGCATCCCTGATTATATATCGTCTCCTGATTATCATCTTGTGCCGCTACTTCGGAAAAGCAATTTGCGGAAACGGTCCATGTTGAAGGGTATGGTGCGACGGTGGTTAGTTTTAAGGTCGCGGGTTTTGTGGTGGTGGATTGCGCTGATGTCAATGTGGGGTGGAGGGATATGAATAGTGTTAAGATGGCGAGGGGGACGGAGAATGGTTGGGAGGAATGCATGTTTTGTTCATAAAATATCTTCGTGGCCTATAATATAGCGTTGTCGCCCATAAGCGGGCTGGGCTGTTTCGTGACGTCGGCGGCGGTCGGACTCGACTTTCTTTCTCAGTTGGGAATCGTTAAATCGGAACAGTGCGCGATGCAGTAAATAAATCGATCCTCCCAACGCTAAATTTGCAATCCGATAGTATTGATATATAGCGTGCCAAAAATATTATTGGAAGAGTCTACGGGTTTCGTATTTAACGATCGATTCGCAATAAGTTACTGCAGAAAAAATGGAGAAAAGAAAGAAATATCCGGAGAAAACAACTTGCGAGAACGAAGCGTCTTAAAGCAGGCAGGTAATTAATATAACCTTCGGGCCCTAATCAAAAACTTGAAACCGCCAGCAGATGCCAGTACTGACAGAAAAAAGAAACTTAAAATTAACCCGAGCTACTTGCGCAATAAGAATCGTAGGGCCCCGACGTTAGGGTTTACACTCAGGCAACCGTATATTTAGGCTCAGCCCTGGCAGTCCAGTGCTTCGGTCGTCACACACGTTGCTCAAACTGTTCGTAATGACCCGACCACCGAAAGACTCAGCCTAGCTAGATCGGCTGGGGGACCTGGATTATAACGTTAAGCTTCTGCCGATGTACTCCGTTTCTTGACATTTCTATCCTTATACGCATGCATGTGGATTTGCAGTCAGCAGGGAGGCGAACGTTGCGTTGCTGATCCGAAAGACAGTTTAGCTAGCGAGCCCCACCGAAGGAATCAATGAAAGCTTGGGCGATAAGATATAACAGTTAAACTCCTTGTATCATAAAATGCGCATCTGATATGATACATATGTAATGCAGACGTATGTACGCCAAAAATTATATTATTGCTTACAGAATACGGTATCAATCAAAACGCATGTATGTACAAAGATTCAGCAATATGTCCGGAAGGGAATACAGAACTTTTTGCATCATCGATAGAGGGAGGGGGAAAATGAATTTTTAAACGTAAAGGAAATATCAAGCCAAGGTATAATCCCATCCGTAGCTAACCAAACAAAACCGGGGCCCTTCGATCATCATGCATACCACCTTCCCCATAAATCGCCACATTCGTCTATTCCTCCGAATCTTCTTCGGCGACCTATCAAAAAAGGAAACCCATGTCAGTTCGTCTACCCCATGCAAAACTTTAAAGGATAAAGATTAGAAGAACTTAATCACTCACCCCTTCGTGGAAATTTGTCCCGTGTGTCGTTTCCTTGATGATTCCGCTCCTGATGCAGAAATCGCCAAACTTCTCACCTTCCTCTCTTTCGATCGCATACCTCTTGAACATCGGTTTCAAGATCTCCAAGATCTCCTCCTCTTTGATCGAGCTTCGGAACAATTTGTTCAATCGCTGTCCGTGGTACCCGCCTCCCAAGTACATATTATACGCCCCGTACGCCTTTCCAACAAACGCAACCTCTGCCAACCAAGGTCTGGCACAACCGTTTGGACATCCCGTCATTCTCATCACGATCGAATCATGACGTAATCCGGCCTCCTCGAGCGTCGATTCCAACTTGTCAATCAACTTGGGCAGGTATCTTTCACTCTCCGCCATTGCCAAACCACAGGTTGGGAACGCCACACAAGCACTTGACGACAACCTCAGACCAGAAAACCTGACATTGTCCAGTCCGTAGTGCTCCATCAAGGCTTTCACCTCTGTCAGATCCTCCTCTTCCACGTTCGATATAATCAAATGCTGATTTCCTGTCAACCTAAACTCCCCCTTGCCCAACTTGGCAATCTCCCTCAATCCTGTTCTCATCAAGAACTCCGGAGTATCCTCAATTCTACCATTCTCAATAAAGAACGTAAAATGATTCCGGCCATTCTCATCTTTCTGCCATCCGAAAGTATCGACGTTACTCTGGAATTGGAAAGGCTTTTCAGCCTCAAACTTCCAGCCGAGAAGATCCTCAACCTTTCCACGGAAGGCATCAACACCCATGTCGTCGATTGTGTACTTTAATCGAGCATGCTTGCGGTTCTTCCTGTCTCCGTGATCACGCTGGACGAGCATAACCTTCTCGCAGGCAAGGTGAACCTTCTCCTTAGGAACGTAACCAAACATGCTACCCGTTCGCGGATAAGTCTTCTTGTTATTGTGCGTGACACCCATGCCACCTCCGGCAAGGAAATTAAACCCGGCAAGGTTACCGTCCTCGCCTTTGATAGCGATCAAACCGATGTCGTGGGCGTAAACATCCGTGTCATTGTCTGCAAAAATGTTAGCGCTGGGCTTGAGAATATAAATCCTAGAATTGTATACTCACGGGGCGGAATAGCAATAGTGATCTTGAACTTTCTGGGCAAGTAGGTTGGTCCATACAACGGCTCGTGGTCAACAACCGCATCTCCTGCAACCTGTGTCTTCTTATCGTTCTCATCCTGTAGCCAAATCTCATGGTAGGCAGTGGTGCTCGGCAGCAAGTGATCGCTGATCAACTTCGAGTACTCCCACACTTGCCGATGGTACGCCGACTTGTATGGCAAACTGCTGCACATGACGTTTCGGTTAACGTCTCCACAGGCCGCGATGGTGGTCATGAGTGCTCGATTGATCGCCCTCATCGAGTTTCTGAGATTTGTTTTGATGATTCCGTGGAACTGGAAGGTTTGTCGTGTCGTTAGCTTCATGGTTTTGTTGCCATATTCCTCACAAATGTCGTCCATTTGCAACCACTGCTTTGGGGTTGAAATGCCTCCGGGTAATCGACACCGAATCATGAAGGAGTATGCAGGTTCCAATCCTTGAGCCTTTCTCTCGTCTCTCAAGTCTCGGTCATCTTGCATGTACGTTCCATGGAACTTTGTCAATTGTTGATCAGCTGCCGAAATTGCCATGGTCGACATGTCCTCCAACCCTTCCGCGATGGTTCCTCTCAAGAAGTTGGATGCGATCTTAATATCTTCGTTGGTGATTGGTGGCGGCTCATCAGCAAGACCTTCAACCTTATCGACACCGAGAGCAGTCCAAAGCTTTGGCTCCCAGTCCGCATATGCAGTCTGATAGGTATCGGGATCTTGATCGTCTCCCAGACCAGCATCCACAATCCTCTTTCCACCAAGCACCTCAAGTCTAGCGTCCAAATCCTTGGCCGGCTTGTTGTAGTAAAGCTTGTCCTCCTTCCTGGGCCAGTAATGGCTATCACCCAATCCAAAGACGGCAAAATTGACCCTAGCGAGATCGATGTCTGTAGCATTCTTCACTGCCTCCCAGAAATTCCTTCCATTCTGTGGGAACTCGCCCTGTCCAGCCACAGAGGTTATCAAAACCAAATTCTCCTCTCCGTTGATATCCTCGAGCGGATAATCATCCATACTCATGGCGTAAGCCTTCAAACCTCTCGCTTTACCCCGTCTCTGCAGCCTCTTCGCCAAATTCTCCGCATTACCACCGTCTGACGCAAACAAGATCGTCAACGGCGCACCCTCCAACCCTTCAAGCAACTTAGCATACGCATCCTTCGCCTTCCTCTTCTGCGCATCTCTAACCTCGGCTCCGTAGCTGCCCTTCAAATTGGCCGCAAAGACTGGATCTCGTTTCAATAGTCTGGAGAGATGATTCTCCCTTTCCAAGAAATCCTTCATCTCATTCCGGATTCTCTCAGAGTCCAGCTCGAAGTTATCACCCTTGCCCTTCTCCTCTCTTGTTGGATCCCAACGGTACAATGGCCAATATCCGATATCGACCGCCTTCTTAGTTTCCTGTAGGATGGTAAGCGGCGACTCATCCTCCTTCTGATAAGGCAGATAAGCAAGCACTACCGAGGGTCCATTAAACTGTTCCGCCTCGATTAAGGCGTGTAGGACTTGGGTATAGGAGCTATAAACCGCAACGGAAGCAACATAGCACCCGCCGAAGTTCATGGCGTAGAGTCCGATATCCTTCTTGCGGCGAGCAGCGTTATGCACCGCCTTCTCAGAGTAAGGCTGAGAATCGATGATGAGCATATTGATATTCTTTCCGGAAGCGATAACGTGATGCACACCGGAGTTACCGAGATCGTAAGCCCATGCATCAGAGCCAACTAACCAGTTAGACTCGTTGTAGAATAGTGCCTTGTCCCTGAGTAACTCTGAAGACAGCGCACTGCCATCATTCCTGAGGCGGGTGATAAGCCCGTCGGCTACCTGTGGTCTCTTCTTTGCATCGTTCGCAGCGATTAGCCATCTAGCAAGCCAATCGTTACAAACCGATGTGACAAATGAGGTGGACTTCGCAGCATCTTCAACTCTTTGTTGGAATTTTTCCTTCTTTTCAAGTCTGGCTAGCAGGCTTCCAAACCCATATTCAGGACTGGTAGCTATACTAGTAGGAATGCCGGCGGTGGGTCTTTCGAGGGCATTGGCAATATGCAGTCTTTCGCCGAAAAGTTGGTTCAAGACCTTGAAGTAGGCGTTTTCAGCTTCCGGGCGAGAGAGTTCGTAGCCAGCCGCAGACCTGGCAGGGCCTTCTGGAAGACCGACGTCAAGGTTCTGAATAGGCTTGTCAAGCTTGAGGTTTTGAAGGACACCTCTCAATGCCAGTTTCAATGTCGAAGGGCTGACATATCCAAGTTGATATCCAACGAGTGAGAGATCCCGTTTTGTCTCCGCATCACCGCTACGAATGGTGGACAGCAGGTCCAAGAACAAGGGGCCCCATTTTGTCGTCCGCTTCTTGATCTGCTCTAGCACGGCAACCTTCTTGACGGTCTTGGGAACAACGTCCAAGAACTTCTGTCCGGTCCACGGCCTGTATACTCTGGCCACGATAACACCGGTCTTTGCATAGTCTTCTGTGGAAGCAGCAGAGGCAATTGTTGTCGCTATCGACTTTGCCTTGGATCCAAACAAGAAAATGGCATTCTCAGCATATGTAGGGCCGTAGTATTCAAAGGGACGGTATGAGCGCCCCGTGACCTGTCGAACAATCTCGAACCCAGCGGTAAGATATTTGTAGACATCTGCAGAGTTGACCGGACGATAGACAACGTCAGGCTCACTTGATACGGAGTCTGTCCGCGAGAGATTTGAGGAAGCGGAATCTCCATTTGTGAAACCGTTGGCTGTGGGAGACTGCGGTGGACTCTTGACGCCATTGGCTGTGCCATTTACGCCGTTTGTGAGTGGGTTTACCCGAGTCTGGGCTTGGACGCCATCAGCGGCATAGATGTTGGAAGCATCGATCGAGGAAGATTGGTATGATCGAGCAGCGGCACGGTCAAGCATGCGGTCAAGGACACGGCGGTCTTCGAGCGGAACTGGGTCGTCACGACTGTTGTCCGCCTCGAAGAAATGAATAACCGCACGTCCAGACTTGACAGCCACACCATGTGCTACAGCAGCCATATCCTGGGCTTCCTGGACGGAATCAGACCGGATGATCGTGAACCCTGATTGCCGCACAGCAGCTATATCGGAGTAGTCTGGGAAAGATTGGGGAATGAGGGAGACATGTATCGTAAGAGGATAATTTGCTAGTTTATGGAGATGTGGGATAGCAGGAATCAAGGTGGTTGAGACGGTGAGGATAGAAACGAGCTGTCCGCTCCGTAGGGGCTCGAAAGCGCTGAGGAAAGGGTCAGCATTGTGGCGAACTCGTGTTATCTATATTCGCCACGATATTAGTATCTCAAGCTACAGGTAGAGCATTTAGAACTGGCAGTACCTCTGGTACGGATTCTGGATTTCCAGAGATAATTCCTGGGGTGGAGCTGGCAGATAATCTATCAAGTTGTGACGAATATGGTGTCTTTTGTTTCAGCGACGGTTGCACAGAAATGACATGGTCGCTGCAGAGGTAAGCAATTCGGGCAACTGCACAGAAATGTATTAGCTATATCAGCTGGGGCATACAATGCATCGAATCAATCAGGATAAAGCACTTACCAGCAGCCTCAGCACTCTCGAGGAGGTCCGGAGCAGGCGCCATCGTTTCTGCAACAGTGAGCCAAAATTAATACTAAATTCGAGGTATATTTTCTTAATGTTCCAGCAAAATAGATTGCACAAGAACAAGAAGCTTCGCAAACGAGCTGGAATTAAATATCAATGGGAGGAAAGAGGGAAAGAATTATTCAGCGAGAAAAAAATGGTCAGAGATGATTTATTTTAAAGACAGCAATCCACGGCCGACCCGACGACTTCTTACCCTCTGCAGGGAATAAATTTGTCGGGGAAGGGCGCCGGTGATGCTGTTCAATGGTGGGATGCGTCGGGTATCGATATGGTTGGCCCAGCTTTCCAAGCAACCCCTGCCAAAATTGTCATTGGCGACACTATCATTGGCCGCCCTTCAATCACGCAATTCGAGCTACCTGTTCTTGGACCCGCCGAACCGGTGTTTTTTTGCGGGCGAATGCCGTAATATGATGCCCCGTAACGAGCTCCCCTGACGCTACTATGGTGGGGGCGAAGCCACTTTACTAGCCACCGTGGCAATGCAATACAATTGTACGAGATGGTACTTACGGAAGCTATCGAGGTGTTAGTTAGAATGCACGCACGAAACGGATGCGGAGTGTACTGTACCGGAAACCTTGAAACATATTGGATGCTTCAGTACGTTTAGAAGTTTAGATTTGGTCTGGAATGAAAACGAGGTCAAGTTTTCAGAGAACAGCCGTCAGTCGCAAGAGCTGTATTAAGCCGGCTCTCCGCTGCCAGATTTAGAAATACCACAGCAACACCCCTTTAAATTTCTCAGCTACGAGCCACATAATCGACTACCGTATATCAAAAAACTTCAAAGGCCACAGAATGACTATGCATAATGCATTTCTGGCCCTAAGGGTTTAAGTAGACACGGTTATTGATCTAAACGGAAAGTGCGGTATACTCTGGTAATAACCTGTACGTATAAACCATCCCATCTTCCGCCCTTACCCCGTTTCGCGACCACCAATCTGCCTCCTCCGCAATCCTTCTCCCTATTTCATCCCCCCTCTCCGTCGTAGGAAACCACTTCACTATATCCACCAACTCCTTCATTCCCAATCTTACAGGTATATAATGCACCCACGGAAACATCCTGTCGTCATGCCACTGCTGCATTGCCGTCGACTTGAACACCGCAGCCTTACTCCTTAACAATCTGTAATATCTCCCACTCAGCCCATTCCCGTCCATATCCATCAAAGTTATTCTTAGTGTCATGATCAGTTCTTTCAGGTTCTCCGAATTCCCGCCCTGTCAGACTAGCAGGTGCATTAAAGAGCCCATGCGTTCCCTCATACTCTGGATGGGCGCAAACGTCTAATGCCTCTTTCGCGTCTTGGATTGTTGCAATATAATCATCCCTGCCCTTCTTCCGCATACTCTTCCCTTGCCGTACCTTACAGTGCTCCACTAGCCCCGGCCACCACGGTTTCCCGCCAGCCACAAAGAACTCAACCTTTTCCGTCCCATTTTTCTCCTGAGGAAAGACGAATAGTTCACCCCGTGTGTTAATGTAGATATCAAGATTCGGTAAATCATTCGTAAAGTCCCAGTCGAGTAGATGCCACAAGCCCTCTCCATGTTGTTGAGCGTACCCGATATGTCTTGCCATACTTCCTCGGCTCCTTCATCCGCCGGAAAAGATCTGTTTTTGATAAATTGCGATACGACGCGATCGATCATATCGTAGTGACTAGCAACCCTTTGGCCAGTGCGTAGCTAAACCATTTATCGAACCCAGGAGGCGGAGAGCGATTATACCGTTTCTTGTAGTATTTTACCGCGCCGGCACATGTTCTCGACTAGCGATCAAGGAATGCGCGGTACTCTGTGTATGAATCCAGGAATAGTTTTTCGAACTTATGCAAACGTCGCGGGATCGACCATGTCCTATGAGGAAAGAAGTGGTCCCCATAGAGGACACGATCGCCCCTAGTCCTTGGAAGCCCCCTTTGCTTCGAGTTTGAAAGAAGCTTAGAGAGAGGGACGAATGCATTGGTGTAGTCGTCGATAGCATTGAACACTAGCGTAAGGACTACGAACGTCGCGATGGCTGGAATGACGACAGCATGGTACCGCGCGGGTAGGCGAATGGACCGCAACGTGTTCATTACGTAGCCCAATCCTAACACCATTTACTACGTAAATAGAGTATAGGCGCTATATATCTATCGCGGGACGCGGGGGTCTGATATCGTTAGCTGGACGAGATGGATATTGTGTTTACGATGAAATACATTCACGTTTTTTGCAATGGATATATAGATTGATTGTGGCTAAAATGCAACAATCCTCATCCTTCGAAAGCAGACATAGAATTTCTACCGGAACCCTCAATTCAAGACGTCTTGATTTTGGAGAGGTAAAAAGTTCATTTCTTTGAGTTTAATTTTCTGGGTCATGAGTGGCCATCCCTCCAGCGTATTGTATTCAATAGGCGGTCAATTGAAGTATTTTAAATGTTCCGCGCGACCGGAGACTGCCATGAAGACTTATATCGTCTCATACGTATACAGCTCATATAAACGTCGCAAAAATGATGTAAATAAACGCGTCTAAACCTCGTAACACCTTTGCCACAGTTTAGCAGTGCATCAATAAAAGGGGGTTGTCCATCTCTCTCGCACGCAAAAGTCGTTGCCGTTCGCTATAGCATTTTCATATCTGCATATTTTAGGTTCTACTGAGAAAGAATTGCCAAAATGCAATACAAACACATTACTCTTTCCGTCCTCGTTCGTACGTTGTCTCGTTGGACTTCCATGCTTGCTAGCTACTCGGACTAGTTCCTCCTTCACTACTACGTGGACTGGATACCACGGTTACCAATACCGCTATCCCCTCTCCGTACGTATTGACTTGGACATATAGATTGTCATTCATTATAGTAATAAGTATTTTATAGGAACTACACCGGACAGGGTGTGGCCAATAATATCAACTGGCACAGCATTATGGCGGCGTTTGGTGGTGTTGGGGTGCTCATGGCAGCCCTTTAGCGGTTATGGACCCCCTCGCATTTAATCATAATCTGGTCTTTCAATAGTTTATTTTAACTCGCATATGAAACATTCCTTTTTATAAATCCAGTGTCTTGTTGTTTTGTACTTCGCTTCCACACAGACGACAAACGCCTATGCCGCAGGCGAACACCGAATGTCCAGATCTGATTCTTTGTTTTTAAAAAGCAATATACATCCCTTTAATTTGTAAGCACCGATGCATCGCGATGCATGGCTTCGGCCAATTCCCAGGTACCTAAAAAGCAATCGAGCACTTTCTATAAATTTATAAATTTTATGAACTCCAATAGTTTCATTACATAATTATCCCACGCTCCGGGGAGGAATAACAAAAGCACATGCATACCCCATAAACCAATCCCAAACTCCCAATATCAAATCTTCAATCACGCCATCAGGAAACATGCATCAACCCCACAGCCTCCCTTGACTCTCCGGCGGGTTCCATATAATCCTTCTTCTGCTTCTTCATACTTTTCTCCACGGCCCTCGTCCTGAGTAGCCATTGTACCACTACCATTAGATACGTAAAGCCCGCGAGTCCAGCTACGGCTGCATATGCAATCTCTCCCGCCCGAGTATTTTCCGCTAATAGGAGTCCTAACCCGCCGTTTACGATGCCCAGGACCACGATCACTCTGCCGTACCATCGGTGGACGAAACCCCACCACGTAGATCTCTGGACTTTTTTGTATCTGATGTGGTGGATTAAGCCGATTATTGGTTGAATGACTAGGCAGGCCATGACAGCGAAACCGATGATCGTGTGGAGGTAGTCTAGATATCGAACATTCAAGCCGAGCCAGATCCCCAGGCCCATTCCGGTGAATGCCATAGCCGTAGAAAATATTTGTGTGGCGGCGTGGATGTAGACATGATTTGGAGGTTGCAAGACACGGATGAAGATAGCACCGGAGGGAAAACCAATTGTGAAAGCGACCCCCATGATTGTTCCATGAGCGATACGAAAGGTGCGACGCTGGGTCGGAGTGGTTTTGATCGTGCGACGGCCACCATGGCCTGGCTCGCCGGCTGCAGAGTCCGGACCATCTACATTTTGACGTTTAGAGATGGATTCTGGGAGAACATTGTGAAGAGAAGCTGGTGACCCAAATTCTGGGGCGGTTCGTTGTTGCAGGCTGGACTCGGCTTCGGGTGGGGCCGAACTAGCGAGGGCCTGGTAGGCTGCAGGGCAGCAGTTAGCTCGAACGTCAACCGAATGATTGCATTCAATTCGATACTTTGATATCGAAGACGCTCACCAAATAAAAGAACCAGTTGATGCAAAATTGTGAATCTCATGATTGCAATGGATTACTTTCCCTGTGTTCGACAGATATAGGGGAAAAGGAGTAGGTTCGATGCCCAAATATTCGAATTCGTGGAGTAGTTGTTTGTCCAGGGAAGCTTCTTTATACAGCCAGCTTCAGTTCAGCCGTCTGACAGTCGACAGCAAAGATAATGCAGTCCCAAACTTCAGCCACTGTGCCAAGCCAACAAAACCTCGAAAAATTCATCGGGTCATGAAGCCGCGGTACGAATATTAGTAAAAGCAATGAAGGGATTGGACATAAGCTCTAACGGCGAGCCAGATTTCCGACCGAGCGATGGCGGGGGATATTTGTAATTGGTATCTTGGCCTTTCTAGTGCGACAAGATCGGTTGGAATATTTGTCATATTCTCGGCCTGGCTTTGTATTGCATGGTGTAGTTGGTTGTTGGTTCTTGGTCGAGTCGGATGCATGCATCCCTGCCGTAACATAACAGAACGGAACACTGCATCGCCATCTTCAAGATCCTGGGGCACCTTCCGACGAGACAAAGCAAGGCATATCGCGATGCTAACACATGTCTTTCGCAGACTGTACCTATCTGAGTCCGAGGCAACAGTTAACGTGCCTTCGGGCGTCGTCATCGAGGAGGGCTTAAAATCTTCTTCACAAGACCCAGCCTTGAGCGCATTCCTTAACCTCCCTATCGACATTCTCGTCTTGTTCCTAAACTATCTCCGTACGCGAGATCTAATCGCGCTATCGCTGACCACGAAGAAACTCCGTTGGGTTCGTCCTGCCATTGAATCACTGGCAGATGACGTCGACGGTCTTCCAAATACTTTCAATACTAGCATCTTTCCTAGGGTTAAATCCCTGCTCAACGAACAAAAGAAGGCCAAGGCACGTTGTTCTCACCGGATCCACCAACGGTTCCTCCCACCCTCTAAAGTTCCTCAGGACAAGTGCCCTTACTGCGCACATCCACTGTGTCCTCCTTCCTGCCCAACTGCTCTTTTTCTTGATACCCTAAGTGGTGTATTTTACCCCGCACAGTTCTATCGTACAAACAAAGCGGTCTTCAAATACTCAACTAATATTATCCATAAACTGTTATCCAATTCTCGAACTGTTGGTCAGGATAAAGCACAAAAAGTTATCTACTCGACGATATGGTGTGAACATCACCGGTGTCCGAGAGATTTATTCTCCAGCTCAGGGTCAAATTCGCCATTCAGAAACAGTGCTCATAAATTCTTGACCGAATACACACAGACAAGTTCTGACTTTCAATGGAGAACAGTCCGCAGTTCCAAGGAACTGGGACACTGGATACATGATCGATGGCGTGTGGGATACAGGCCATCCGACCAAGATCCATCGCAAAATCCGGATGGCGTAGCCACGTCAAATACGGGATCCGAAAAACCAGTTCACGAAGCATACTACTACGATTTATTATGTCTTCACTGTCTTCGCTCCGCCTCCTATCAGATGATCGGATCTTTACCAACACCATCCGGATACTCCTGCTTCTGCGGTTGCATGAGTAATCGTAAAGGCTGCATTCGTTGTGGAGTCACCACAATCAGACTTACAAGAATCGAAGTATTCGACCTCCCAAATGATCTAGCTCTAGCCAATACTTGGACTACTCGCAAATATATCCTACCGCGAGAGGGGTTTTGGTTATATGTTGCTACAGACTATAAAGTCGGTCCATCTACCGATCCTAACGCCTCAGAACCTCGAAGGTTGTACCCAACAGACCCACGAAAGGCCGAGAAGCTTCTTTCCATAGTCCGTGGCTTTAAAATCATCTCTCTTCCACCGCAACCCAAAATCAGACTACAGGATCTACCATATCCGATTCTTCGCAAAATAATCTTAATCCTCAACCCGATGGATCCTCTAAAGTATGTAAGATTCGAGGACTCGGATCACTTTGCCCTTTCCGCAAGTTACTGCTTTATAAAGGCTACGTACGGGAAAACAGCACCGCTGAAGTCGTTGGAGTATTTGAGGGAACCGTGGTATTTGATGTGCTCCGGGAGAAAAGGGGGGTTTAATTCAACCGAAGTGTTCTGGAAGGGCCAGATGGATGCTAAAGTACGGGAAGAACAGTGGAAGGCAGCGAGAGTGGCATGGGCGATGGGAACGGGTTTAAGAGATCTGTTGGCCCAGAAATGATTGCTGCTTATATATATGGCTGGCTCAAAGTATGACATTTTACGCGTTAATTACGATCGAGGCCAGGAGGGAATGGCCGGAATAGCCTCGATTCAGAACTGGCGCGGAATGGCTGATTAATAGCATCTCATTAATCTGGAGGCAAGACGGGTGCTGGCTTCGGTTTACGAGATAAGTGCCGGCCCGGTCAAAAACAAAAATCATAATGGTCAAATAATCTCCAAACAAAGCTCCTCTCTTTGTGACGTCTGGGTACGAGGCCACTCAGTCTCATACGAGGACCAATTGTTCGGCTCCCTTACTCTATTCTATACGAATACATTAACTTCCGAGAACCCGCAGTTTCTCCTTCTTCGTCCCTCTCAACCCACCACAATCCATTCCTCAAAGCCACCAAATCAATCCGTACTTCCTTCCAACGTGCTTCCGTCAATCGTTTATCCCATCTAATTTCAAGTACCTCCTTTATAATTGCATTCACAGCGGAAATGATATTATATACATCGGCGGTGGCTCGAAGCCGTCCCAAAACCTACTGAATAGGGAAACCCCCCACTGTATATCTGAATTCTTTGAGCGAAGGGATATCTCCCAAAGTAACCTCTATCGCATCTTTGAGTGCCGGTACATCATTAGCGCCCATGCGGAGGTACTCCAAAGTCTTGACAAACTGTTGCACCCAAGCTAGGTATGCAATGACCTTCCGTTGGTCTGATACTTAAAACTCCGTAGAGCTGATTTTTGAAAGGGCATGGCCTTCTTCCGAAACGTGGTCGTAAATGTCTCGACGGCTGTGTGCTCTGCCCAACAGTTTTGCTCTGCAGAGACGTTACTGTAACCATATTGACCCGAACAGGAATATTGCTGGATTCTTATATCGATCTTCTCGAGCGGTTGCGCGCAGGATACGAGGTAATTCAACAGTGGCCTTGACTAACTCTCCACAGTTAAATAACAGAGGGCAATCGAATGTAGCAGCAAAGAATCCCAGACCGTGTTCACCGCTAGCTGCCGCAAGGCTGACATCCAATTCTCAGCATAGCTTCCAGGATACGCGAAAGAACCTAGGTACGAGGCCGTCCAGGATATATATCGAGCAACTTTGTTATCAGGCCCATATTCAAGATACGGGTCGCGTTTCTCTTTCAAGACGTGCGAGCGGTAGCAGAGATCAAGCATGACTTGCAAGTCGTAAAGGTTTTAGACTTGGGATATCGCACTACGGATTATCATCAATATAACATCAGGTTCTAGGGTTCTATACACATCCACACATGACATGTAGCATTTCCTAGCTAGCTTCCATTCGTGAATTCGAGCAACAGCCGAGACGAACGAACGAGCCTGCCACACGATACCGTGAAGAATCTCGGGAGGGAAAGGACAAGCGATAGTGGCTCCATACTCCAGACGTAATTCCCGGTTAATTATCAAAATATGAGGATGAGACCAGAAGCATCTTCAGCGATGAAAGGAGGAGGTAATTATTAAAGCTATATCGTCGAGGCTCATATACTGCTGTGCATGTGGCGGTTGGCCTCGAGACAGCTATGCGGGACCAAAATACACCTTCTTTTATAGTATCAAGATCGTGAGCTACATATAATATCTCGGCTTGTTTCGTACCCAGACCTGTCTACCTAGGTCAGAACGAGTTCATGGATCCAGATGTATCGATAATCAGATCTTTTCTTGGCTCCAAAGTGGGGGCCTCGCCACTCTAGGTTACCTCCTGTATAGCTATAAAGCCTCTTTAAAAGGGCGGGCGTCTAAATCTGAAGCTGGAGGGTTTAAACGTTTGAACGGTGGGTTTAAAAAGAGTCTTCGACATCGACGCGACGCGCTGCATGTTGACGAAATTAAACTCGAAATCCGGTTACACAAGCCTGAATCATGACTTCCTAAGATCCGACCCAAGTTGCCAAGAAATTCTCCACATGCACTGGCATGCCGGCATGAACGGGAACCAAATTTATACAGACCGACAGGCTAGCTGGGTAGCTCTCCGACTAACCAAGCCTCGAACTGTCTACGGGTCCGAATATCCAAATCAAGATCTTGCATATATACTTAACCCTAACCAGTTAGCAACAGCTATGACCAGCACCGATTCGATATCAAATCCAATTAACCCTTGACGAATCGATAAAATCGACACATTCCAAGAAAAGGCCATGATGATGCGGCACACATAATTATCCGCCGCTGATCACCCCGAGGATTCAAGTGCCGGACCAGGGTCCACAAACAAGCTTGCAAGCCTTCAGGGCGAGATGCCAACGCTCCATGCAATTTCGGGAAGTGATATGTAGATTTACTGGGATCCAATCAGCCCGCCCAGTCGTAGCGCTACGTATCGCACTGGCCAATTCATGCAAAACCACTGAAATAATCTACCATGGTACCAACAACGCAGTTTAAAAAAACTTGCTAGACCAGGTTGGGGATAACGGTATCATTATCCGGCTGTTTTTTTTGTCAGGTTCAAGGTGTAGGAAGCAATGATGATGACGCTCCTTGTTGCCGTCGGGAGGCCTAGCGTCCCCATGAAGAAAATGCTGGGCTAGTTTCAAGAAAAACAAGGGAGATCTCAGCTTTTTAGAGGAAAGATGAAATGTGCTCTTCTGTTAAATACTCCTTCGTGTCGCACCAGTAACTAACTGTTGGTGTTTTAATTTTCCTCATTTTGGAGGTTAAATTTCCGGCCGGTTGCTTTTCCAACATCTACGGCGTCGACAACGCGAAATATTTAGTATCGAAAGGAGCTCCAGATATTTCGAAGGATTGAAGAGTCTGCGAGGCTAGCGCTGTTGCATAATTAACTGCCTATTGTGTTCTAGGCGCGCCGCAGGAATAGCATACACAGGCAACCTCGATTTGAAATACCTGTCTGAAAACATGGAGGCTTCGTTCGAATTGCGCTTGTAATAGGGTCGCACAGGATTTTCTCAACCCTTACATTATTCAATCCACCGACCACACCGGATCGATCGGAGGAATCTTATTTTCAGAAGAAAAGGGAATATCGATATCGATCTCAGATTTCTTCCAATCTCTTGATACACAATTATTTGGCTCGGCTTGTTAACAGACTTCTCCGTCGGGAAGGTTGGGAAAAAACTCGGGCGCAAGAAAGAAAAGAATCTTTATATCCTAAATAAAATATTATAGCTCTGAAGATGCCAACCCTCTACGGAGAGGAGCATGCGCTCTTACCCCGGGCGGCTGGCGATCTGTGTACAGTTATCAATCAAGCCAGTAAGTATTTTCCCTCTCCTTCATCCTCGATGCATTGGCTTTCACAAAACATCATCTGACTACTGAATGATATCCAGCCGCAATCGTCGGTGGTAAACTCTTCTACGCCGGGGGCACATACACATTCACGGATGGCAATGTCCAGACCCGTCGTACGTATATATATCTTCCATTCGCATCACAAAACCGCTTTGCTTCGATATCTAACACCCACCTGAAAAATTCCATAAAAATCCAGAACGAAAACTCTTCTCCATAGACCTCGCAAACTCCGTCACCGCCCACACAACCATAAATTCCAACGTCTACAAATCAATAGACACCCCCTCCGGATTTCCCACAAACTCCGACACAGGGATAGGAATTTACACAAACACCACAATATACTTTTACGACCCTTCGATATCAAACTCCAAAATATGGACATATAACGCACAAACAGAGGAGTTTCAAGAAGTAACTATCGCAGACGATCAGAATGTTCCGGAACAGATATATCCGGGCGGAGGGGCTAGTGATCCTGCAACGGGGAGGATGTATTATACGGGAAGTTATAGGAATTCGCAAAAGAAGAGGAAGAGGAGGTGGGGTGGGTTGATTGGTGGAGGGGAGGAGGAGAATGTATTGGAGAAGAGGGCGCCGACGAGGCCTTGGATGCAGATTTTGGATGCGAGCGAAGGGGATGATAAGGCGAAATGGTTGGAGGGGGCGGGGAGGGGGCCGACTTTGTTGTATGGAACGCTGCAGTATGTGAGGTACGGGAAGAAGGGGATTTTGGTGGGTTTTGGTGGAGTTGATGTAAGTATTGTTCTCGAAGAGTGGGTATCTGGGAGCGGAGGCTGATAAAGGGGGCCAGCCCGACGACCACAGCCAATTTGCGGATCCGAACGTGGCGTCGTACAGAGACATGAGGGATATCTTTGTCTTTGATATCGATTCTCAGCAGTGGTATGTCCACCCTCGCTATTCCATCAATCCAAATGTCTACATTTGCTAATCGCTGGATCGCAGGTTCACAATACAAGCCACCGGCGGAAACGGATCCGGAGACATCCCAGACGGCCGTCTAAGTTTCTGCTCCGGGGTCTCAGCAGCTCCAGACGACTCATCCTTCCAAATCACCATCTACGGCGGCTACAAACTCTCCAACGCCGCAGCTACAAACCGCGTCCACGTCCTCACCCTCCCAACGTTCCAATGGTTGGATGTAACACCTAGCGACCAGCGATTGGGCGATGACCGATGGGGTCGACAGGCGAATAAATGTGTTATGTGGAACGATGCGCAGATGATTGTGCTAGGTGGACAAATTCAGGGCAACAATGCGAGGAATAATACACCGGTGAATACGGGAGCGTGTAATGCGACGCATCCGCCCTTGGTGGTGCTTGATACTACGGTTTTTGAGTGGACCGAGGAGTTTAATCCGAATCGGTCGTATAGTCAGCCCAAGCAGATTTATGAGCTGATTGGTGGAGAGTGAGTATTCCCCCTTGTTTCCCCCGTTTCTTTTCTTTTCGATGCTAATTTAATATAGCTGGCGAGGATTGGCTCGTAATAAGGGACCGCCTGGGGGATTTGATAATACGGCGCTGGAAGATATATTCGCTACAACGGTAAAGAGAGTAGACCAGCCTACTGCTTTCTCCGCAACATCACCAAGCGCCAGTGCAAGCGGCGGCCCAAATAATAATGATTCCGATACATCGGATCCAAATACCGCGGCAATCGCAGGCGGAGTTGTAGGTGGTGTTCTGGGAATTGCATTAATCGTAGGATTAGTCTGGTTCTTCTTTATCAGAAAACCAGAGGAAGAGGATATTCCTAGCATTCCATTGGCGACGGGGATTGCACCCACTGGACGACATGAAATGATGAGATATGAGAAACCGGAGTTGGATGGGAGTCAACAGCCTTTGACCGGGGTTACCGCGTTCGATCCGCTCAAGCAGAATGAGAATGAAGCGGCTATGGAACTACCTGGGGATGAGAGACAAACGCCGGGTCTTGAGAGGCCGGTTTACGAGCTGGGGAGCGGAGAGACAAGGAACGATCTGCCGGGATCACGATAATTCATCATTTCCATGCATACCGATTGAGAGGCAATTTATATTTATATTTATATCATTTGTGAGAGGTTCTTAGCGACTGTTTCTTCGATATATTAATTTAATCTGATTATCGCATTTCCCCGGATTTGTTGATTAGAAGAAGAGTCCAGAGTCGGGATATTGTATTCGGATTGGTAATTGGAATCGGGCTTGGTGGTGAGAAGGACCCTCGGCTAGTCGCCCTGGCTGGAGCTCCCTGTGGGGAATGTCCGACCGTTTCTGCTGACACCGCGGCCAACCGAAGCTGGGCCATTAACAATGAGAGAAGCCCATCGGGAAGTCACATAAGAAGTGCTTGGCCAGATGAGGTTGAGGTTGAGCCTGCCATCTTTTATATTTTTTTCTATCTCATGTACCCACTCCACAGATATCTTTTTTTCTTCCCCAGAATAGATAACCATCTCCACACTTTAATATTATTCCAGTATTTTGTTTTGAATTTTTAATATCGATATCAGAAAATAAGTGAGGCTGCATGTGATCCGATCCAACAGCAGCTCAGCTGTCCTGTTTTTCCGTTGTGCATTAATGTTGGGCTAGCCGACGTCACTTGCCCTGATTATTTTTTTCGGCTGTCGCCCTCGCCCTTTCCTTTCTCCCTTCTTCCCTTCCTTTCACTTCTCCAGAATGAACGTTAGCATGCCGCAGTCCCACGATGGACCACCGTTATTATCCCCGTTAAAACCAGACAAAGACTTGAAGAATGCACCTGTACAATCTCCAAGACGGAAGGAGCAGTCGCTGGATTTTCTCATCCGTAGCGGTCTAGCTGGTGGTGTTGCCGGCTGCACTGTGCGTATCGGCCTCTTCAAAATTCAAATTCGGATAACAACAGATAACTAACGACGAAGATTAATATATAATGTAGGCGAAAACCCTCATCGCTCCTCTCGATCGTGTAAAAATCCTCTTCCAGACATCATCTCCGCAGTTCCAGAAATACACCGGTTCCTGGTTCGGCTTTGGAAATGCCGTGCGCAATATATACCACCAAGATGGATTCATAGGACTCTTTCGAGGGCACTCTATGACCCTCGTCAGAGTCTTCCCCTACGCCGCTATCAAATTTTTGGCATACGAGCAGTATCGGGCGATATTGATTTCGAGCAAGGAGCATGAAACGGTGGTTAGACGGTTGTTGAGTGGTTCATTGGCCGGTATGTACCCTTATACCCCCAAGATCTCATCCGGTCCTCTACTCTCGTAACGATAGGCTAATTGATTATTATATGCAGGTGTAACATCCGTATTCTTCACTTATCCACTCGAATTGGCCCGTGTCCGTCTGGCATACGAAACGAAAAAGAATTACAAAACCTCAGTCACCACTATATTCCGTCAAATCTACCAAGAACCGCCACCGTCTCGAATACTTTTCCCATCCCATTCACAATCCACAAATCCAGCCTATAATATCGCCCGATCTGCTGCTACAACAGCTTCCGATGCTTCGGCAGCTACATACGATGCTCTTCCCCAACAAGTCAGATTTCCATTATCTGGTATCGCCAATTTCTACCGCGGCTTCTTTCCCACGATTCTTGGCATTTTGCCATATGCTGGGTGTTCCTTCCTTGCACATGATTTGATGGGCGACCTTCTCCGTTCTCCGCGATTCGGAAAGTACTGCGTAAGGCCGAATACTGGGGTGGCATCTGATAGCAAGGAACCGTATAGCCATTCTCAACGATCAAAACTTACGACTCCGGCACAGTTGTTCGCAGGTGGAGTTGCAGGATTGGTGGGACAAACTGCTAGTTATCCGTTGGAGATCATTAGGAGGCGGATGCAAGTTGGTGGAGCCGTGGGAGACGGCAGGGCGTTCAATGTGGCTGAGACTGCGAAGATGATATTCAGAGAAAGAGGGTTCAGGGGCTTCTATGTTGGGTTGAGTATCGGTTTTGTGAAGATTGTGCCGATGACTGCGTAAGTATTTCTCATTTCGGTATTATACATTGAAAACATACTAATAAATTGCACATATAGGACGTCTTTCTTGGTATGGGAGAGGAGTAAATCCTGGCTTGGGATATAGAGGATAAAACACTCGGGCCGGCATCGGTCATTACGTTATGATGAATTACTAGTATTTGTACAGAGTATACCTACCACCCCAATTCTTGCTACTTTTGCGGGCGTCTCCTGGTTGTTTTGATCTGTTGTTTTGCATCCGCTTAGCCACCTAGCCACCGCTGCTGTCGGTGTACATATCCCTGGCTTCTGGCTAGTCTCTCAGAGGGGGCTCGTGTCTCGGTGATCCTTCCTTTGTATTTCCGGAGGAGTTTTTTGGTAAATCAAGCTGTTATTGTATTACCACATGGGGAATATAAACGTTGAAATTTCTTCATTGGAAAATCAAGAGGACATGACAATGTTCTACACGAATATCATGCACGAACGTCGTGGAAACTGTTAAGAACATTCTCGTATTTACCATGTTATCCCCTCCGTAATTGATGTTGGGGGGCTATATAAAGCCTGCGCTTCCCCCAGGCGCTCCCTTTTGATTCTTCTTTCTCTTTCCTATATCCTACATCCTCCTTTTAGTTTCAGATTATTAGCCTGCGCTATCCTTTATATTTTATCTAGCTATTCCAGTCGTTTTACTTTTACTTGCTCAAGTATCGACTACCTATCTATATATCACATGGTCCCTGACTACTACCGGATAATCAAGGTCCTTATAATAAATATATTTTCACCGTCGGACTGTCGTCTGTACATTTATATTATTGTTGCCGGCATCTGACGAAGTCTCGGGGAGAATGATCTATCGTTAGACTGTCGTCGACATGACTGCCTCCGATGCCTTTGGTTTTGGAAGCGTCTCGAGGAGAATAGTTGGTATGATACATATGGGTTTTTATGAAGTCAAGGTAATATTCCCCCGGCTAATTTTATTTTGCATGGCGAATGTGAAGACTCTGATGGAAACCCTTGTATAGCGTCGTATTTACACGTCTTGGAGTCTGAGATACATATAGACCCCAACGGAATGTAATCTGGGTTTATATATATTCTGTTCAGATTTCTACGAATGAATTCTACGCGCTTTGAATTTATATATATAATCTGAGATCTGGAGATGAGGCACCTACGGGAATGGTAAGGTGATCACAATTTATCGTTGCTTCAGGGATAATATATACTAATGAAGTATCAAACTCATATAGTTTTCCCGAAATCGATTCGCAGCATTGCTGCAAGTCGGTCGAGTCTAGATTTATATATCATGAATTCGAAACCCTTGCGTACCTTAATGATATCCTTGTCGAACCTGCTGGATGACGTCTCTTCGATCCTCAGAAGTATGATTGCCTGCGTTCCGGATGACCCTCTCACCTCACCATCCCTCTTCAACACCCTAGTCATGAAATGCTTTACGAGACACCGTTTTCAGCATTCTCTTCTGTCCCTGGATGGTTAATATTTCCATGCGGTTACGCATAAGAAGTACCTAGAATCTGCAAATTTCCGGATACTTCCTCCCCAGATTCATAACTGACTACTGGTAATGTGAGGTGTGCCCTCGTCACTGGACACTTGCGGCGTAAAAGACAAAAGAGTTTGGGGAGATATAATATATTCGCAAAGTCGGCTTGGAATAAGACTCTGGCCAAGTGCCTCTCGTCACTTGGGACATGGGGAGACCCTTGGGAATCTCCAACTTGTTAACGAATTCTCTATTTCTCTGCCATTAGATTTACAGAGTTAATATGGTCATCACTCTCATCAACAAATATCGCGCCGCCCACCAGTCACCTGGGACCGCTGGCTGAAGTATTATTTTTGTTAGGTTTTGGGGTCTATTTTGGTAAAAGCAGATGCGGCTTTTATTCTTTGTCAATAAAAGTTTTACGGCGTTGATATCCCAGCGCCTGGAGACACAGGTCTTTCTGCAATTGGCATTCATGATGTGGGGCCGACTTTTTGACATTGTTTGAGATGTCGGTGTTATCCCATATTTTAAAAGACTGATATGGGCCGGCCGTTGAAGATGTCTCCGTTGGAATGAGTGTGCGTCGGACTTTTCGAGGTGTTCATGCAAGTCATGAACGAGAGTCTCTCCAGCCTTGGAGAGATAAGGCCTTGATGTAAGTTGTCAAAACCGCTGACTTCATTAAGTCCATATTAACCAAATTCGATACAGGAAATCTTCCTTGGCAGAATGCATTTTGTATGTCTGGCTGCAGGTGGTTCGTGTACATTTCTCGTCTGTCATGAGGAAACCGAAATTCCTCTGTGCAATCACCGTATATACCACTACCATCCGTACGGTCTGTGGATCAGCTTGCGGCCGCTTCTCCCCGACTATTTGGAACCGCATGATGAAGGTTAAAACCTGCGCAGGAGACAAGCCGAGAACCAGCTTCTACAAAATCCGTTGTTCAATCTCACTGTCTTCGACAATACCGAAAACAGTATCAATATTACCTGGTTTCTGCCAGAGAGAGAGAGATGGCTACTCAGATTGGTGCAATTCAAGGGCGGATTGGCGAGCTGGATGGTAAATTACGAGACTAGAGTAAGTTACTATTAGTATACATTGAGATTGCTAATAAGTTAACGTTAGGAATTGGCGTTATGCACACGGGCAAACACGACGATTGTTTGATTGACGGTTTCGACAATTCTATCGCGGATATGTAGGTATCAAAGATAACGGACAAGGCATCAAAGGGACAGAGAAAATATTGGTGAACCGGTACTACCAGATATACGGATCCTACCGATGGCCTAAATGGTTGTGTTCGGCAGCATTGCTGCTGTTCGAATTCCTCCAGTCATAGGTTGTTCAGGATTGTCGGAGAATTTTATTTAAATAGTTTCCTATATATATAAGACGCTGCCAATTTGCAAATCAACTTCACATGTGAAGAATACCTCGAAAACTTTGGGGAGAATTCGAAATTCACCCGATGAATTAAGACTTCTTGTTGTATTTTGTGTGTTGCTCGGGGGTAACTCTTAATTCTTGGACAGCCAGAAGAACCAGAAATGGCTGCGAGGTCTCGAATATCTGGATATGGGTGCATATATATCTCTCCCATGTTGGTAGTCCTGTGGAAGACCAGTGGGTATTTAGATAATTGTTAGAGGTCGTATTACCGCTAAGATGAAAACATGAACTGTGCGCGCTCTCAGACTCCATTGCATCCAAATGGTATATACAGCAAAACCAACCGAAGACCATTAAAATATTAAACTACAATTGCTCGAGGTCAAACTCATTTAATCAGCAGTACTCATGACCACCAACCTCCCTTTCTCCCTTGTCCAAAAACACTTCTCCCCCAACCTGGCATTCTTGTATCCCGCCTCCTGTTCCTCCGTCCCTACATCCTTATTACACTTCTCCAACTCCGCTTTAATAGCCTTCTCAAATATCAAATGTAAATCCAACGGCGTAACCAATGAATACTTCCACTTCCCCCTCGTCAACGGCCACGCCATAGCAATCAGTCGTTTTACATTCTTCTCGCTGGGGCGTTTATACTTCTTCCTCTTAATATCATTATAAACATCTCCCCACGCAGAAGTATTTTCGTAAGATCCGTAATTTGGATCAGTGGGGTTATAGGATTCCATTCCGGTTAGGATTCTGATCTTTACGTTTAGACGTTTTCCAGCGGGGTTTAAGACGGGTTTTAGACGGGCGACGAGGGGCATTAGGACCGTGCGAACGTTGGAGCGGGGTTCTTCTTTCCAATCTTCGTCGCCGGTGCGGGTGTCTATTACGTCTATGTGAATCTTGCGGAGGACGGGGCGGTAGACGGTGCCCGGGAGGAGTTCGGATTCTGGGTTTTGAATGGGGTTGAAGGTGCGGCCGAGGTAGAATTCTTGGGCTTCTTGGAATTCGCGGACGCTACAAGATAAACAAAGAGTGTTAGAAACGTTTTACTTCGAAGTCAAAGGAAGAAAGAAATACTTACTGTTGATCCGGATGATAAAAGAAATTAACACGATCCCACAAAGTCTCATAGTAGACATCAAACCCCCCTTTCTTAGCGGGAAACTTTATCGAATAACTCGGCCTACGAATAATAATCCTGATAGGAAAAGTATTCTCCCTATAAAACATTCTCGCGGCTTCTTCATGAATCTTTTTGTTCACACGAAATATCGCAAGATCTAGTTTGGGCCGTTGGAGTTTTACGATAGGAGCAGCGGATCGGATCGTGCTTAGGGGTTGTTGGAATTGTGGGAGAAAGTATTTGGCGGTTGAGGCTTGTGGTTGGGGGTCGAAGAGGACGAGGTAGGAGTATATTTCGTCACGGATTTCGCGGGGTAGGCGGAGAAAGCGGAAAGGACGGGGTGGTTGGCGGGAGGGACCTGCTTCTGCGCTGCTACTGCTGCTACTACCCGCGCTGCTGTTGGTATTGTTGGGAAACTTGAAGGCTTCCATGGATCGCGATAGGAGCGTCATCGTGGGAATGATAGATAATGGCCTGGGAGCAGTCGATTATGATGTTCAAGTATCTTTTTTATACATTTGTCGAGGAAAAGTTCGAAGGCGACTTGTAAAAAATGAAACCGAAGTAATCGAAGAAATGCTCTGTAGATATATAGACATACAGTCGCCGTAGACACCGTCTCCTTTTTATTTCGCACCAGCTAAGACCAACGGGTCATGCGAGAACCAATACGCTTTTTAATAATTAGGTACTTCTTAGTATATGTACACCACCGACCGGAACAGCCGTTTCGTTCGCCATATTTTGTGCCCACCCATGGGCCCCCCGATCCAAATTCAGTTAATTGCCTGAGTAGAGTTTAACTTTTTCTCCTTCGAAGGCTTCGAAGTGGATACACAATGAATGCTAGCCCTTGCCGCAATACCGATACAAGGGGTCTAGTCTCGCGTGGCGACTCCACCAGCACGGTCGTGGTTGGACATTTAACAAAACATTTGGGCCGTGCACCTGGTCGGTGGCGGTCTTTGTCATTTCCCACGTGGAAGTCTCCTCTTCTTCTTAAGAATTCTTTCTCTCTTTCATCATTGACTAGGGGGCCAAGTGCTGGGATCAATATTAGTGCTGGGATTTCACGATTTAGATATATATTCCGCAAGGCGTGCTAAGATGTTTATTTATGGCGGTGAGTTTCAAGTAAGATTGGTGCCTACTGAAAGAGAATATCTACACGCCCATCGTCATTAAAATTTACATTGCAGGATAAGTCCATGTTGATGATCAAATAAAAAGGTTGAAGAGAAGAAAATTTTAGGAAAGAGGAAACAAGCCCAAGCCCAGGCAACACCCAAAATGACACAAATTCAACCCAAGCAAAAAGGGACTAAGGAAAGATAGGAGCTAGAAAGGGAGAGAAGGACACAGGTACAAAAAAAAAAAAAAAAAAAAAAAGAGGGAATCCCAGCCTTCGAGACAAATGATGAAACAAATTAGTAATAACAAGAAAACCAATAAACTCCAGGTAACCATGTCGTATACGGCACATAACTTTCATCAGGGTGGAGATCGAACCCTCTATCTTTTATAACTTTTTCCGTTACTCAAACGGAACGGCCGGCAAAAAAGTCAGCTCAATAATAGCCTCTTTCCAAATCTGTCTCCCACCCGGTTTGCTTCTTAGCCTTGGGATTATTTGGCAATCCACCAGTCTTCAAATTCGGCCGTGGCGTATTTCCCCTTGGAGTCAGTGACGGTCTAACGGTGGCCTCGAACGCCGGGTACGGGTCCATTTTGATCGCAATGACCTCCCAGTCCTTTGGCGGAGGTGCTGGAGGCGGGATAACAGGGGACGCTTTTACGGCTTCCCGTCCACCCCTATTGTTGATGTAACTGGTGGGGCTTAGTGTCGAATTCGCATTAACCGGCACGGGCGTTTTCTGACGATCATAGGATCCACTTCTATCCCTTGCTGCAGAAAGCTGAGAAGAAGTGTATGGTCCGGCATGTGACCTCGGTGCCATCTGTGCTTTTTCCCTTGAAGAATGGGATGGACCGTAAGACCATCCGGTTTCATAGGACTGGGCACTCAAGGGCCTTCGATCGTCGTCGTAACTATCAGTGCTTCGGCGGTAGCTATCGTACACTTGGGAGCGATAGTCATAGTTCCTATCCTCATCCTCGCTGTAGTCGCCCTCGTCATAGCTAGAGTACTCATCATCGGAGAAGTTACGACTGCCATCACTAGCAATAGTAGTCGATGATATAGGACGTAGCTTACGAGGGACTGGATTTCGTGTCTGTTGAGGGGTTATTTTTGAAGGTGGTTCCCTTTCCTTTTTAGGGTATTGGTTTGGCATGTTCATCCACGATGGGATGTATGGCTGAGGTTCATTGCTCCTTCCGGAGGCAGATTCGAGTGGGCTGTAAGGCCTGATTGGTTGCATTTGAATGGGTGATAATTGTGATTGGTTATAAGGACTCTTTGTCCGTTGTTGTGGCTGCATCTCATTACGTCTGGGTGGAGTAGGGCTTAATCCGATGGCAGTGAATGATTGTGGCGACTGAATCGCAATCGTCCTCGGTGTTCCCGCCGCACTAGACGGAGCAAACGGTCGGATAGCGAGAGGCATAGGAGGTGCCCTTCGGCTAGTCGTCCGAGGTGGGAATTTATATGAATTCTCATTATCAGACGTAGTCATTGCATGTGGTGGCGCCGAAATCCTAGGGTCTTCATATACAACCTTTCCAGGAACCTCGAACTTTGGCATGGGCGGGGCTTTTGAAGCATTGTTTCCATCAAATGGAGCAGTCCTTTGCTGTTGAGCCTTGAGTCGCTTTGGAACTAGAGCATCTGGGATCATGCTCACTGGCCTTAGGGATGGATTGGAGGTTACCTCGATCTTCAGGATAGGCTCCACAACCGGTTCCTGCGATTTTGAAGAAGATCTAAAATGAAACCGTGCCAGTGAACTTTTGGATCCAGATCTAGTGTGGGCTGTATTATCGGTGGTATTCGCATTCGAGCTTGCCATCGAATCCACCCTAGATCCATTATCCCCCGCTCCATTCGCACCAACTCCCTGTCCCGCACCGCCCTGACCATCACCATCACCATTGCTTTGGTTTCTGAAATATTCGATATACTTCTTCTTCGCATCCGTCATTGGTGGTTGTTCAGCCCTCGTCTTTCTCCCACGATAAGAAAAGAAGATCGTCAAAGCGAAGATTGCAAGTACAGAACATCCAACTGCTATTCCGACGTACGAAACCGTAACTAACATATTGTTCGGTTCTTCAGCTGCTGCTGCTGCCACTGTTTCCGTCGACGTTGTTGTTGGAAATACAACTGTACTTGATGTTGTAGTAGAAGGTATTGTTGTAAATGTCGATATCGGTTTGGGTGTAGATGGTATCGACGTTAATATTGACTCTGCCTGTGAAAGAATAGGAATAAAGAAGAGGACTACGAAGGGGCCGAGTGGCACCCGGTGCACCCGACGTGTCATCTTGATCATATGGAAGAATATATTATTATAAACTTGTTTGCAGCTGGAAGTTCATTGAAAGTTGTTCCTTTGGCTGGATCTGATTGCTCAATAACCGGCGTACTGGATCAAGGAACGTATCCACCTTGTTTCAATAAAAACAACAGTGCAGTGTGAAATTAAAAAGGCTCCTTCAAATGATGTAGTATATAAATCAGCTAACCTTTCCAGAAAGTTATGCGTAGTGCGTCGCAGAAATGAATATTATATAAAAGGGAATGATAAGAATGCAAAATGTGTAACCAGTACCTGCAGCGTAAAATTTAAAAGAGAGGGAGGAAGAAAGATTATAAAAACGAAACTAGGGGTACCAAATGCTTCATATACCTAGTCCCAAAAGAGCCAAAGTTCTATCCTTCAGGACGGCGCAGAAGAAAAGTTTGGCCGAATCGGGATATGGGCAGCTTAGGGAATCAAGCTGCGTCTCACAGTTATCAAAAAAAGCAAAGTACCTATCTTTGATTCTCACGTACTATGTATGTCCTTGCATATGCGCAGGAATATAGAAAGGTAAGGGTCCGCATGTGCAAGGTACGATACCTATGCTTTCGAGAGCTCGAGATTGAGAAATAAAACAAAAGTCATATGTAAATGGCCCGGCTATGACACCATCCCCACTAGGGAACGGCGAACTATTGGAGAGGCCCCAAAGCGGCTATAACTATTCTTATAGCTTCCAAGGCCTATACCCGCCATCATGCACCTTCGCCTCACCTCGACAGCACGACCACGGACTTTCCACCATGCGGTCCTTGCCAACAACAAATCTGTACAGACCGGGAAATTCCCACATTTCCATATCCTAGTTCACGGGTAGCCATGCATATGAAACCCTTCCCGCCACAAAAAGGTCGTTGGAATGTTTTCCTGTTGGACAGCAGGTGTCCCAAAGCTTGAACACGAAAAGCCGTTGAAAGGCGTGTTGTTGTCCAGTCCTGCAGCGTTTACCGCCGTGCAAAATTAATGAGATGTGCTTGGCAGACAGGGCCCACCAATTGAAGCGAATTGTGGGGCGGGCTATTTTTGGGCTGTACGACGTTGCTGAAAAGAGAAACCCGGGCGGCTCTTTGGGCGGTTGCGAGAGATGAGTTCGTGAACTGGCACCATTATCCCGTGATCTCGAGGAGGCAAGTGCTTGCAAGTCGTGGTAAGAATGTTTCGTTTTGCGAATAAAATGATGCTAAGAGTCTGAAAATATTCCGACGAATAAGGGATCCCTGAACCCGATATCGATCTATAGGGGTCCAATTACCCTCCGTAAACCAGGAATTGAAGGTATTCAGTCAGCCGAAAGTTAAGATTAATTGGTAGTTTCCCGATTCGCGTTCGTGGACCCAAGAAATAGAAAATCTTGGTCTTCATTCGGGTATTAATTATACAGTAACGTTGGAATTAAGACTTTGAAATTTAGTATATTCAATCTAATATCGGTGGACCCGAACCGAATAAGGTGAGCTTCTAGAAGTCGTCCATGATCACGACAACGATCTAGCTGATCTTATTCCAAAACGACAACAGTTTTCATTAATTATCTAATCTGCAGTGTCGTGTGAGATTAGTACAATCCAACATCACAATTAATGTTAATTCGACTCTACCCGCGTTTCAATATTTGATTGGTGACCCAACAGGCCTCAGTGCTGGCTTAGATAGCTAGTTGCGAGACTGTATTAATTGATTGCTGGTGGCATACGAACGACCGCCAGCTTCGAAGTCCAACCGGACACTTCGAGGTATTTTCTCCCATTATGCATGGCACATGCACAGCAACCACATGGGGCATAGATCTCAAAAAGTTTTTTTGTCTGAACTTGAATTCACGAGACGAAGGCGCCGTGCCAACAGGTTAACTACATATATCGGTAAATTAGCAAAAAGTTACCGTTAGGAAACGTAAGCGTTGCATTGTGGCCTCGAAGCTAGTTGCATTGAACAAACCACGACCTCGATATCACATGCAGGTTAATAATCTACCCTTTGCGACCTCGAGATCTGGTTACTACAAGATCGATGCTAACTGAAATTACGCAACTAACGTGTTTAACGCATCGTAATGCAAGGTCTGAAAAGATAAAATTTGATTTCTTTAAAAGTTCATCTACGAAGAGAGTGACTATGAAATAAACATTAAACCGTCAAAGGATGTCTAAAGGCCCCCAACGAGAAAGGAAAAAAAGAGCGTGATGAAACAAACGCCGTCAATGCAAACGATGCATCTATAAGGCACATCACTAAAGCATAGACCGCGGGTAGACCGAATCATGTTTCCAGTAGTGTTATGTTTTAAAAATCCCCACAAAATGCATTCCTTCAGAAATGCATTTCCTCCCCATGAAAAGAGTGGTTGAGTTTAATAGTTGTATACGCGCATATCATCAGAGATCACAAATCCGCCGAGGTTAAATTTAGACAGTGCCCATGGCCAATGTGACGATCAAATACCTATTATCCTTTGTTAGCCTTGTTTCACACAAAAAAGAAGAAGTGGCACAACTGCCGACCAGATGAAACTTACACATTCAACCCAGCAATGAAGACCCAAACCACAACTGCGAATGCACAAGTGAACCAATTGTTGCTCATATCCACAGTACGCCTTCTCACAACCCCGTCTTCAGCCCCGGTCTCATTGTTGGTAATCAACTCGCCGTTAGGATCCTCCACTTGCATATACTTTGCCCGACATGTCAACCAAATCAATGGCGCAGTCACGAATGGGAGGATAATGCTAAGGGTAACCTGACTGGCATTCAACACTTCTGCCAATCCCTTTCGACCAACCGCTGCGGCCACAACTATGGACGGCAGGATGGCGATAGCTCGAGTGATGAGGCGACGGAGCCATGGTCTGATCCTCCAGTTGAGGAACCCTTCAGAGATCATTTGACCGGCAAGGGTAACGACTATTCCGGCAGATTCTCCGGAAAAGAGGAGAGCGACGGCGAAGAGGATACCAGCTGCCTTACCCAAGTTCTCAACCAAAAGGTTATAGATACTGAACAAGTCAGCGTCCTGAGCCTCCGGAGTATCAGAGAGGGTTGCAGCGGAGACAATAAGGATTGCGGAGTTCGCAAAAAGGGCACAAGTAAACAGCGAGACCGCCATGTCGGCGATGCAGAAGGGCATAGTGTAATTTATGGCCTCCAAGGTAGGTTTGTACTTGCGTTCAACGGTGATGGCTGTGTCTTCAGTAGCGACAGTAGCGGTACTTTCGTTGGCATGCCAGTTATCATACTCCTTCATACGGGCTTGGACGATACCGCTACCCAAAAAGAGTGAATGGGGCATCACCGTGGCGCCAAGGATACCGCAAGAAAGGTACAGACCGTTTCCCGAAGCTACAGGCTTTGAAGGGAGGTAACCCTTGAAAACCTCACCGACCGGAGTGTCTTCAATATGTGCTAGTTCAATAGCGAAACATATGACGACTCCGAAAACTAAGAGGGCGACAAAGAGCTCGAACCAGCGAATGTGCTTGACGGGACCATCGGCATTATAGAACCATAAGACGATGAAAGTGTCGAGAATAGTGATAGCACAACCGGCTACGAGTGGAACTTTGAGAAGGATGTTCAATGCGATCGCAGAGCCAATTACCTCTGCCATATCGGTTGCAATAATTGCAGCTTCGGCGAAGAAGTAAAGGGTCCAACAGAGCCATCGTGGGAAGCTTCTCTTGCAGTTTTCGGCCAAATCGATACCAGTGACACTACCAAGTTTGACACAGAGCGATTGGAGGAAGATGGCAAGAACGTTGGCGAGGAGGATGACAAACAGATGTGAGAATTTGAAGGCGGCACCAGCAGCGACCTAGCTGAAAGTGTTAGTACGAGGAATCTACACTGTATGGGGATGTTAAGGGGAAGCTTACATCAGTGGCATAGTTTCCAGGGTCCATATAAGACACAGAGATCATAAATCCCGGTCCCATGAACTTGGCATACTTGATGACCATAGAGAGTACTTTCTTCCAATAGGTATCTCCGGGACCGGATCCACCGATTGGAGGCTCACGTCTCCCAGCGCTAGCAAAGAAGTAAACCTTCTTCTTCGGCTTCTCAGAGCCATTCTCGCCTCCCAGCTTCTTCTCATTTCTAACGACTTCAACAACATCATGCAAGCCACTCTTCTCATCCACGTTTCCAGCTCGGGGTGAGCCAGAAACGCCCCCCTCCCCACCACCCCCTACAACGGTGATTTGGACAGTGTCACTGTCTGAGGACTCGACCACACCGTCGCCTCCAGCAGAGTTGTTGAACGTATTGATACCGCCACGACTGGCATCATTACGACGATTCATGTTGGAGACGTTATTGAGATCGGAGTTGGTCGTGAGGTCTGCTGGGAGGTGGTTTGGTTGCTGATTATATTCATCATGGCCGATCGTTTCATCGACACGGGATGGACCTGGTGAGGATTGGATGTCATTTTATTAGCAGGCTGCTGTTAACGAGAACACTGATAAAAAATAAAAATAAAAAATTTTCTTTCTTATCCAGTGAGGCAATTATAATGATAACGAAAACCGAGCCGTCATAGTCGTCGTTGTTATCGTGCACATGAGCACTGATATTTAGCTCGTTGAATCGGGAATGTCAGGCCTAGTGGATTTCGGAATCCTGTTTCGAGGTTTCGAAGGCAGCCAAGCCCGTCCGGAGACTGCCCGAAGGAACAAACGGATAGAAAATCGTTTGTTGCATCCCAGTCACCGCAACGGCGCAAGGGAGATAACAAGAGAAATTTAAGGAAGAAAAACGTTGAATTGGAAAGATATCGAGATCCGATTGAAATTGAAATTGAGGTTGGAATTGAACATATTTGATGAAGAAAGAGAATGGTGTCTAACTTACAATTCATTTTGGCTAGTAGGTAGCGAACGAAGTTCGCAATCCAAAGCCAACGTTAACGACGGAGACAAATTTAAAGTGGTCTTCTGCAATCGATCCAAAAAAAAAAAAATTTCTTTTCTTTTTATTTTCTTATGAGCGAAAACAATGTAATGCGACAGAGCAGCGTTGCAGCGAACAATAATTCGATAACGATGAAGCTGAAGGATGTGAACAGGAAGTCAGAATCGAAGCAACTGCAGATGATGAGATATAAGTATGCAATAGCACTATGAGTGGATTAACAGCCTGCTTCGGTCAAGTTGGGACTGGGCTGAAGGGATTGAAGAAAGACACGGGATCGGGAAAAGTCGAATGTGATGAATGCTGGAGGCCATGCACTGTGAATACAGGCAAGCACGCAACAGCTGGGTAAGCTGATATCCTGGACCAGACCGGTGCCTCTCGAACTACCCTGGCCGCTTGGGACTAGTGTCCGAGGTACATAGCTTGCAGGCTAGCGACAATGCGGATGTTAGTGAGATATCAGCTGCACCTGCAGCAATGCATTACTAACAGAAGCTTGCTGGGTGGAGAATTCGATTCGAAGTGAAGCACTGGCCACTACCGACGACGGAGTTTGAAAGGAATTGGTCTCGTGGGGGGACCGAGTTTTTTTTTTTTTTCCTAAAAAAATTTGAATTTAATATCGTCGAAAGATGGGGTAGTCGCGCCAATTCCCCTACATCGCAACTCTAATGATGAGACCCGTATTCTAGAACGGGATGGGATTCGATGCAGCCTTTTCCCGTATCTCGTCGACGGTCCAATCGGATGACATTTCATGCTTCAAGGTTTTGCAGCCGCACCTAAAATCTCGCGCCGCCAGCATCCCACGAACACCACGGCCAAGGTTCGCCCAACTTGGTATACTCTTTCCCTTTCCTTTCGATATTATACGTTCGAGACGAAAGGATTGCGCGGTGGGGGACCGAATTCAAGGTCAACACGAGACATTTTATTGTAAAAAAAAAAAAAAGGACTCATGTATGAGCGAACATTCCAAAATGTAAGGTCGAACTGGGATTCGAACCCAAGTTATCGGAAAGTTTCGAGGAGCTCCAGCCAAGGAACTCGCTTCAAAATCCGATGTGATAACCAACTACACTATTCAACCGTTAGCTGGAGGATGCTGGCATCTCTCATGGGTAGTTGTGTTACATCGGGAAACTGCCCCGTCTTTGCCAATTGGCCAGTTATCTACGGCCATGGCCATGGGGGGTTTCCTACACTTCATGAGGCGGAAATAAATCCGAAGTACAATGTACAGCTGCAGGTAGGGTTATTCGACGCAAAAAAGCATGCATGACCATGCACTTGCTTTGCGTATGAGGGCGAATAAAGTAGCTGCGATTTTTAATCACTGCCTGCTATTCGATTCAAGTACCTAAGTCGTTGTACACCCAGCTATTCTGTTATTAACATTGACCACATTTATAGATAGCGCAGTAAGGTTGATGAATTATCATATCAGGATATCTAAGCGCCGGTATACTTTTACACATTTTTGGTCGCTAAACCTTAGGAATCGGTAGATATAGGCCTGTGGGTACAACAGAACGATCTCCAGGATTTTCCACCGTCCCATGCTCCTCAACCCACTTCTTAGCTAAATCTCCATAGTCCTTGCAAGTATACGCATGAATCAACTCATCATACCGCCCTTTCTTCCTCTAAGGGTTCAATCCCAACTCTTTTAACATCATCGTCGAGTACTATATATACAAAAAAGGTCAGCGCTTGCAATATCAACCCGTAAAATCGCAATTGAAGTTATCGGTAATATAATATTTTCCGTCGGATGCAGGGACAATGGACGGTCCCCATCTTGCGTAAATCTGTATCCAATGTTAAGTTGAGCAGAGTAAATTCAGAATCAATCTATGGTTCCAGATTCTCGAATCCATAACGTCTTTAAATTTTCGAGGTGTTCATGTAGGCATATACTAATAAATCACTTCGGGGAACGGCTGTTGAATATGAGCTATAGAAGATATCGAAATGCATTAAATGGCTGCTGGTAAATATTAACAGATATCAATAGAGTGGATTCGTGTGACGCCAACTAGAGCATTGAATAATTGAATAAGTGTGGTAAACAGATCGGCAGAAGCCGCCTGGAGACTCTGGTAGATAAGGGTAGACTATTATGCCCTACAGCAGAACTGCCATGGTTTCGAATCTTCATTATCTAGGATCTAGAATACTTAAGTAATTATAATTGGTATCATAAAAGAGCTTCTCCTTAGAGTCGACCCAGTATGCATGTTAGCCTATTGAGTAATTAGTGCGTTATTACCAGCTGATCTAGGAAATCAAATTTTTGTATCATAAATTTATATATGGGGTAGATGCATATAAGAAATTAAAATCGAGATAGCTAGAAGTTTCATTGGCTCGATTTCTAAAAAACAATTGGTTTGCTAGGTATGAAAATGATAGCTGGACAGACGAAGTAACGTTATATCGAGGCTATTGGGCAGCTCAAACGTGGGATCAATCTAGGCTAGATATATCTGGAATTTCTAGAAAACTGCAACCTCGAACAAGATTTCATGATCACCTGGCCGAGTATCATACTTTGTAGATTTCATGTAAGTATGAGTCCAATTTCGAATATTTTAAACTTCCATCTATATGCATATACTCATTCTAGGTTAATATAACCGGCCGGTTAAGTTTTGCATAGCACTCTCGAATCCAATTCGTCGTTCGTTCTCATTTGTGTAACACATCCAACGTGGACCAGCCCAAACCCTGTGGACACGTGAGTGGGTGCGGACCGTCGCCGCGTCTTCACAACGAGAAGGCTACTTCCAACTTGTCAGATCGATTTCGCCTTCAAGCTCTTGTCATTTAAACATTTTACATCACCGGAAGTCTAGGGAACTGTTTTTTCATTTTCATAATCCCCAAGATCTACCCAGACTATGGCGGCGGCGACATCTCAACTCGGAATATTCCCAACCGAAATACTCGCTGAAATCATCACCAACGAGACACTCACCCCTGCAGACCTAGGTCGCTGTGAACAAGTTTGCAAGCTATTCCGCGACATCGTACAACATTACTCAAGGCGCAACTACATCCTCCGAATCGGACACCCTTCTCAACAAACATGGCGGTTAGTCCGCTGCCTCCTCGTCAATCCCAAAATCGGTGAACGCTTTAGATCAATAACGGTAGCTTGGGGTCGCCCGCAATACATCGTGACGGATTCGGGAACTGATTTGTTGCGCTGGATCTGGACGCCGGAAGAGAAGGACCAAATAAGCGCGTTTGCGGGTGGTGTTTTGGGACAACAGGGTCTTCGAGGGGTGTATTGGGGCGTGGATTGTGGGAGTCTCATCCCTCTTCTGGTGTGCTACATGCCGAACTTGGAGTTTCTGGACTTGGGTTATCCTGATATCGATACAGGGTTGTCCAGAACCTATCTCCGCGAACAGCGGAGAATCATAGCGAGGGAGAAGATATATGTAGGGAAAACAGAGCAGATAGCCTAATACTAAAGCATTAGGAGGTCAGCGTCCGTTCTTTAGAGAAGCTCGAGCTTGACAACCAGGTGGTACGAGGTCGCTGTCTGGTTGGTTGCCGGCACTTTCAGCCGAATCTTAGTTTTGCGGGGCAGGAAAGTATTATATTATGGCTTCGGATCGAGACCTTGGTTGACGTTGAGGCAAAAACTACAACCACGCACTAAATCGAAAACCAACGGTCAACTGGAAAACTAGGGAGCTTCAAATATCGAACCCAAAATATCATTATGCATCGAAAAATGAAAGCCATAGATTCACCAAATAGTAAATCTGCCTCGTGTGGCCTTGAGATTGACATTTGGCTGTTGCATTTTTGTTCAGGAACAACACTATTTCACTCAGATTCCGACGTCTCGACGGAATCGATTCCAATATTCCAAAATAAATTTAGTTCAAAACTTCGCGGGTAAAAGGGAGTTCCAGGTCCTTGACAGCTTCCCTCGGGACCTCGGGAAAGAAATTTCTTTCTTTGACATGTTTAGCTAGTTTGTGGGGTAGAAAAGAGATGAAGATTTTGAAATCTCCACTCTAGTAGATAAATACTTTGCAAGACCCGCATTCGCATTTGATCTACTACATTCCTAGGATCCGTCAAACCCGGGGTATACAATACGCATATCTAGAGTGTCGCTTTCTTCTCGATTATCATTATCGCATATAGATTTATGAGTCTTAAACTATAATATCATTGACACGCTAGCTATGCCTTCGAACAGTCAAGCACACGCCGACCACATCGGCTCCCTCCTACGGCCTCAATATCTCTTGGACGCTCGCGAAAAGAAAACTCTCAGTCTAAGCGAGTTGAAAGAACTCGAAAATAAGGCCATCGATGGAGCAGTTGACTTACAACGGTCAATTGGTTATCAATCCTTCACTGATGGAGAGTACAGGCGGTAGGGCATACACTCTGGATATAACTATGCCGGTACATTATTGCTAATATCGAATAGCCACATGTTCTACGACGGCTTCTTCGATAACCTCAATGGCATGGAAGAAGTCGCTAACCCACCCCGTGCGATCTTCAAGGAATATGTTCCAGACCTCCAGGCCTTCTTAGCGCAAGGTATCGAGCCAGCCGGTACGTGTCTCTGCACCGGAAAAATCAGTCACAAAGGCAACAGCAAGTATGTTCAAGAATTTAACTACATAAGCGGAAAATTGGGTGATGGGGAGAAAGTAAAAATGACCCTAGCTGTAAGTTATCACATATACTCTATTGTACCGAAAACGGTATGAAGATCCAAAGACTCAATATATGTATATCGTAAACAAAACAGGCACCAGAATGGTTCCACCTCCGTCACGGCGAGCACGCATACTCTAAATCCGTCTACTCCTCCAACACCGAATACTTTGCCGACATCGCCGGCGCCTACCAATACGAACTCTCTCTTCTCTATGATGCTGGTTGCCGAAACGTTCAAATCGATGACCCCCTTCTGGCATACTTCTGCGCACAATCAATGTTAGACGGCATGGCCGCCGTCGGTGAGTCCGCAGAGAAATTACTAGACGAGTACATAAAACTCTACCAGAACTGCCTGAAGGATAGAAAGCCAGATATGACCGTAGGCCTTCATATCTGCCGCGGAAACTTCAGGAAATCTATTCACTTTTCTGAAGGCGGATACGAGCATATTGCCAAGAAGGTGTTTAAAGAAATTCCTGCGGATGTGTTTTACCTTGAGTACGATACTCCCCGTGCTGGAACCTTTGAGCCATTGGCGGATGTACCAAAGGATAGGAAGGTCGTGCTGGGTTTGGTGACGAGTAAATTTGCGGATATGGAAGATTTGGAGGAGTTGAAAGCGAAGGTTATGGATGCTGCGAGAATTATGGCGAAAGGTAGTGGAGAGAATGAACAGGAAGCGCTCAAGAGAATCAGCGTTAGTCCTCAGTGTGGATTTGGGAGTCACGAAGAGGGCAACGCAATTGACGAAGCTGGAATGAGGAAGAAATTGGAACTAGTGATGGAATTAGCAAAGAGTATCTGGTGAAAGACATGAATGGGATTGAAGAAGGTAAATTTATCCTGGATATCTACGTGCATATGTGTACCTAGTGTTTTCTTCCGTTATCATCGATTCAACGCCGATATAAAATTATCCCTAGCTAGATCAGGAGAAGAATCTCCATAAATTCAACATACTGTTTAATATTGATATCGAGGCGAGGATACCGTTAGTGTATACTAAGTTTCTCAAGAACAACATTATAGTACTGATTAGCTAAGAATAAAAAGATTATTGAATTGAGGAGAATGATTTTCTGTGAGTTAATGACTTCTGAGAACTGATTGATACATTGAAAGATGATGTTGCGATTGGTTCTGTCGTTTTATATACACATCATGATAGTAGTAATCCTATACCCACCTAATTACTATTTACTCTATACCCAATACAATTTCCTTAAATCTGCATATAGAGGAGTCCAAGGGCATGCATGTCAAAAGCTTGTGCACATCCGGCATGAACACACACTCTCTGGGGCCACCTAACTCCCTCGCCTCCCGAAACCGCACTCCGCAAACCCCATCGTCATAAATTCAGACCAAACCCTGCAAGTACTATTAAATCAGGACAGATATGCAACTTCCTAACAAGCTATAGCCTATACCTTCACAAATGCCTCCGATTTTGCCATTCGGGGCTCTACAACTCGTAAAATTACGGTTCGAAACCGCGTTGTCCCATATAAAATTCCAACAATCTGTACAGTATTTCCATGCTGTATCAAATCGGGACATATATCCCCCAAACACTCAGCACAGCACAACCAAGGTATCTTCTACATAACAGATATTACTTCTTCTATTCATATTACTAAGGAAGTATGTACCAGTTAGGAGATATGCACAAGCCTTTGGATCCTTAATATTCTAGATCGAAAATTGGTCCTGCATGTAGCGGTGCCGATATCATCAGCGCTTTGATGGGAAGATTAAACTGCAATCGTGCTCTTCAGCCAGCATGGACACGTGGTATTTGAGCAATTGGTGATACGGCGACGATTAGTTCTAGCAGAAGGATTCATTCTTAGTAGTTAATAGGCATGTTGGAAGAGTGGGTTCGTCCAATTGGTGGTAATCGTACAAGTCATTTCTTTGACCGTACAATGGTAACAGCTATCTTTGTTGCCTAGCTCATTTCGTAAACATGGATACATAAATGACCACATATGCCAGGCGAATTTTTTTGCTTCAAATCAGAAAAGCCTTTGGAACCATGGACCTGAGCTATCATAGCATAAATTAAGGTAAGGTAAGGTTGACTCATAGTCTGGGGTTGCACGTTGTTTGCAGGATGACTTTCGACTGGACCAATTAAGTATCAATCGATCGATGCATTTGACTAATTTCACACGCCAGCCTCCGGCGTGGCCACCAGTTAAGTTTAGTAGTCTGAATAGGGAATTTTAGTAACTACATCTTGAGCTTCTCTGCTCGGACCCGACTAACCCATATAAAACTATTTCCTCGACAACAATAATGGATCCTTTCTCTAGGTATGATTCAAAGTAGAGTTATACGGTAGGCTGGCATCGTACCCGAATGCTAGGCTCAAGGGGCAGACGGCGGCCTTCCAGATGCCAAAGGAATATGAGGCAACGGAGGCAACCTTCTTATTTTCCAAGCCCAGACTTCAAATTCTTCGAGCATTGGTATTCTCTAGAAAAAGGCTGACTGAATCAATATGTCTAGTACTAGCACGAAGTTTCAACGCGCCAGGACTCGCTTGTTTCACGCCCTCAATGCTGGTAAGCGATACGAGCTGCGAATAGAAAGTCTCATCGAGTACATTTTCCGTGAACGCCCCAACCCATGCGTAGCAGGGAGTGATCTTGTACTATATATGAATTCGAAAGATGTTAATCAACCTGCTTGTTCTCTTATAATTAATGGAGGTAATCTTGTAAACTTCATGAACATACAAAATCTGTCCCTTCAGAATCACTCGAGGCTGGATCCCACTTCATCCCGTAAAAAACAAAGTGTATCGAGGCCGAATAGTAGCAACTTGGATATAGTGGGATAGGTGCTGCATCTTGTAGATATTGATATTCCCTGATTAGAAAGCGACATTGACGAGCTTGTAGATATGATATTACGTTACCCTTGCTTCAGTTGAAAACTTTGTCGGGTCTGATTAACCCCATATTCACATCCATTACTCTGGGGAAAGTTGGTTGTCTGGGACAGCTGGTTATCTTGTCGGTAGAAGGGGCACTCTGTGGCTTTTATATGATCACTCTCGAATATTTCACCATGTTTCTTAAAGTGGTAGTCGGGTGAAGTTGAGAGACGGGTACTAGGAAAAGATGTGTGTGAATAGGGAGTCGGCGAACACCTGCCCACAGTACGTGTGAAATTATAGGAATAAATGGGAGGCCGAGGAAGTGAAATAGAACAGGAAGTGAAGGAATTAACGTATAATAGACGCGGATAATAGATCAGATGGGTTAAGGTAAATCAATGCTGGGATATCATTAGGAGTCGTATTTATTAAACAATATCGTAAAGTATCGCTATATTTCAAACAAACTCCAATTTAGAAGACCACCGACTCCAAACACCGTTGTACACGTGGGACGCGCTCTAATGCAATGAGACCAAAAAAGCGCAACAGGAAGGGAAGGGAAAGAGGGTGCAGCCAGCGCGAAACATCACTACCCCCGGGTAGGAAACCTTAAGAGACCGAGATCAAGTCCATCTGCTGCTTCATCTCTTGCATATAGTAATTAACATGTGCAGTAAGCCTGCCGAACTCGTTCATGGTTTCCCTAGCTTCGTTCTCCACAAACTCCTTTGTATCTTGACACTGTAAACGGCGATATGGTTAGTATGACAGTGTATTCGGAGAAAGAGTAAAGGGACAAATACCTGTTTCTCCTTCAAATCGATTTGCATTTTGAGCTTGTCCATATCATGACTCTTCTCCCTTCTCTCGCTTGCCAACTGGTCGTACACACCCCTCAATTCCGCCATTCTTGCTCTTGCGGCAGTGCTCTTGCTCTCCGCCTGCTGCTTCGCGGCGCTGACTTTCTCCTGTGCGGCAATCAATCTTGCCTTCAATACCTCTTCTCTCTTTTCCATGTCCTGGAACTCGAGCTGCCGCTTTCTTAGAACGTCCTTATGCCGCGAGGCTTTTCTATCACCTTCCTCCTCTCTCAACAGCTCGGCTTCACACTCTTCCATAACCTTAATACAAGCGTTGACATCCGTTTCGATCACTCCAAAGGAATCTGCTGTAGTCTGGAGCGCTCTTGCCCGTCTTTCGGCTTGCATAAGCTTATTCTTTTCCATCGCAAGCTGTCCAGCCATCTCGTTGTTGAGCTGCTGCAGCCGACCTGGTTCATCGAAAATATATGGTCGGAGTCTTTCGCAGTCTTGCTTCAATCTTAATTTGGTCTCGTTCGCTTGTATCAAGGCGTCCTTTAGCACCTTCCGCTCATTCTTGGCTTCCTGGAATTCGTTTGTCAAAGCCTCTTGTTCCCTCTTTAGCTCGCTCAGTAAAATTCTCGCCTGTTGCCTTTCTTCTTGTAATTTCTTAACAAGAGGTTCCTCCTGCCTCCTCTGTATCTGAAGAGTTTCTAGTTTATGTTGTAGTTCATCCCGTTCAATCTCCAGAGTGTCGACTCTTTGCTTGATGCTTTCAAATTTATTCGCATGTTCGTCAATAGTCGGTTGATGTTCGGTCTTGAATCTCACGAAATTGATGAGATATGAGAACATCTTGATGACCCTTGGCCTAGTCGGTGCAAGTAAGTCGCTAAGCTGTAGGTCTTTCATTCCACACACACTAAGGAGCGAACGCAACGACCGAAAACAAGCCATCATGCGCACAGTATCGACCATGGTTTCGCCAAATTCGAAGTCTTCGCTGACAATGTCCAGGACGGGAGTTATGCCTTCGACAGTGAGTCCGGTAAGGTTTTCTAGGATTCGTTCAATGACACGGATAATCATAGGAGACTGAGGGTTGTTGATGCTATCTGCAGAGAAGGGAATGCCGATATCTGTGATACAGTTCGCGATCTCTGGTGGTTCCTAAATAATAGATGGAATCGTAAGCATTTAACTCTATCAGAAGATGATAGTATTTGTGTCCTTACCATCAACAAAAAGGCAAGACTATCCTGCTCTACTGGCGCCTGTCGCATCTTCCCTGACGATGGAGGGGCTTTCTGGCCGGGCCGGTAGCCCTGCGATCCTCGAGGATTGAAGTCCATGGCTGATATCGTATGTGTATATCGGAGGTATAGGTAGTCTGGTATTCGAGCAGCTGTGAAGAGAAGCTACCGCTAAACTGGAGACGGGGACTGAAGCCTTTGCGTTGTTGATGACCCGCGTGTCAACAACACAACACACCCATCACAACACATTCCTGTCGCTAGGGCAACTTTGTTTCGACGTCAGTCGCAACACATCGTCAAACGGCCATCAAAAAGTCAGAGAGCCCAAGAAAAAAAGGTATATGGCTAGGAACGAGGCTAAAGGAAATGCTTAAAATCCCTTGTCCTCCATCATATAAAATATCTCTCAAGAAACCTACGATATCTCCATCATCACTTCATCGATATCACCGGAAGTGCTCACGGACCTCAATGCCTCCGAGGGACAAGCATTCCGATTAAGCCAGCTGCATCTGTGCCTTCCTACCGAAAAAGGAGCTCCAGACATACTAAAGCTATCGACCGAAGCAGGTTTCCCTAAGGTCACTGACAAGACCTTCTGCCTCCGCGCTTCTCCCGAAACTTCCACTGCATCGTCGTCGACGCTTGCACTCCAACGGAAATGCTGTTACGTTTCTATTACGAGCATCCAATCGGTCGGAGCTCGCCCTCGTGACCCCTTTGCACGTCTCACACTAGCATCTCCTACCCTTCGGAGCCTTTTTCACTGGCGAACTCTTCAGCTCCTTGGCTCCATTTCTCCACACCGTCATGGGGCCCACTAAGCACGTTTTCCGGCTGTGCTGCTCAATCGTCTCAAAATCAAGCATCCCAGCGGCATAAGATTGAAGGCACCCCCGTAGATAACCGACCAAAGATCCCCGGCCTGTGTTGTTTCACCGGTCCTTAGACTTTTTCGATTTTTTGCCCTGGCAAAATCGACTTTAATGGTTAGTCGGTCGGATGCACATCGATGCGATGTGACGGGATGCGCTTTACGAATCCTTGGCTATTTGGAAGACAATTGGAATTACCGTCATAATCTACACAGGGTTGGGCTGCTATCTACATAGATAGCAGAGTACAAGAGGCGTAGTTATATTAACGGGAATATACCCTGGGTTTATCTCGCACTTCTTTCGACTATCCTTTGACCATTCGATAACCGCATTAGAATTCGAATTAAATCCCAGTCACCCGCGAACTGCATCCCTTCAAAAGGCAATCACACACCGTCACACACGCCAAACAGCAAGAACTTATCTTGCATGCTTATGGCGCCTCGCCGCCGCTTGATATCTTTCTCGGAATACCGTTATCGGGACCTTCTACCTCCTTAATAGTCCAAAACGTGAAAGATACATCCACCTACTTCTTTTGTTGCTAGTCCGGATAGTTGGGATTTCGGGGAACAGGGTAAGTTGCAATGCTGCTGCAAACCAGGCTTCTCCACAAAATTGTCTTATCCAAGTTTCCTGGTTGTCGAAAGGGATCGAAAGCCTGGGAATTCTTTAAATGACGAAGGCCAGGTCTTTTCTTTCATCGTGGTTGTCTTTTTGATCTTTTATTTTATTTTATTTTATTATTTATTGGAAAAATTAGCCTAACCGAGTATAACTCCAGTGTTAATGACATTTCAGCAGTCTCCAAGCTCCATTAACTACAAACATGGCACCCTCAACTACGCACACATCAAGCCCATCTCTCTCTTCTTCTTCTTCACCCCCTGATGTTAAAAATCCTAACCTCGTTCTCCGTCCTGCCACAATCCCAGAGCGACACCATACCTGGGTTTTGAACAAACATTCATGGAAAGGCATACTTACAGACAATGCTTATTACCTTCGAGAAGCTCATATCGCCTCTCAAGACCTCACTCGCAACGGCGGAATTACCTATTGGATCCTCGTTGACCCTTCCACGCCATGCAATCCAACATGCCCACAATCGCCTGACCATATTCTATCAGCATGCGAAGTAATTCGCAAACCCTGCCTAATCGCTCGCAAAAACGGTGAAGTTGAAGAAGTCATCTGCTACGGCATTGGCAGTGTTTACACTTCTGAGCGACACAGAGGGAAGGGTTACGCAAAATCCATGCTACAGCGACTGGGACGCCAACTAAAGTCTCTACCAGACCCTTCGAATCCTGAAGAGAGCCTACGAGTGGGATTCAGCGTTCTATATTCCGATATTGGCAAAGAATTCTACAACAGAATCGGTTGGCGACCTCACCAGAGCTCACACATCTCGTTTCCGTCGAAATTACCAACTTCGGTACCTTCGTCAAAGGCAAAGGATGTGTTGAAGTCGGATTTAAAAGCGTTGTGTGCGTCAGACTGTGCGCATATTCGGAGGGTGGTGACTAAGACCCCATTTGCACCGGATGTAGAAGTTAGATGCGTTCAATTCCCTACTGTGGAGGTTATGGAGTGGCATCATGCAAGGGAGGAGTTTATTGGACAGTATGCTACTTCCAAGGTACCAACTGTAAAGGGCGCCTGGATATCAATCCAACAGGGAGCCGAATACCCACCAAAAGAAGGCAGCGATGGTTCGAACGCCGTGTGGGCTATCTGGACTCACGATTTTGCAGAAAAGAAACTCGTGTTCTTGAGGCTTCACACCCCTACTGTTACTTCAAGCAATGAAAGCACTATCCTTGACGCTCTTAAGCATGTCGTCATTGCAGCAGCGAACGAGGCCGAGGCTTGGGGATTCAAAGAGATTATCAGCTGGAACCCTGATGATATTACGGAAACGGCTGTGAAGAGCGTGTTTGGAACCGAAGCTGGGTACGACTTGGTGCATCGAGAGATGGACAGTATCGCCAGTTTGATGTGGTACGATAAAGATGGTAGCGAAGAAACAGAGCCAGAAGGAATCGAGTGGTGTGTGAACGAGAAATTCGCATGGTGCTAAAAGGCCGTTAAGAGTGATCAAAAGCTGGAATGCTTTTTTATTTTCTGACTGTCTTTTCCTTGTCCTGTTTTTTTGTTCTTTCTTGTCTGCTTTTATTATTACTCCAAAATGGGTTTACCCGAAACCGGCCCCGAATTTGGAGTTGATGTTTTTGGCCTTTTGTTTGGGACAAGTTAGTTCTTTGCTTAAAAGACCGACTTGATGGAGTCTCCATATATGGATACCAACGGCTATGGCATTACCTAGGTGTTATTGGTTTTCAAATTCAACTTTTGTTTCTTTTGGCCAGATTGGACTTTATAAAGTAACGTCCACACCCCCTGCGAATGCTTGATTGTATTCTATCAGAGGTGTGTAAGTTAGAGCTGCGTAGGTGCGTAGCCGAGCTTCATTATCTATTGGTTACAACCCGTTATAACGTTTGATAACCACTTTCTCATATCATTGAAAAAGTAAACAGCTTTTATTATGTAATTCGTAGATCCTATAAAATCCCGTGTATGCTGTAAGGCTGGCTAGCTGGCAATCTATCTACCTAGCTGGGCACCTCATACTACGTCATTACCAATCAATATGCTATTATTTGACAGCAGCTCCAACTAAGGTCTTGACTGTGCAAACCCCTCCACTCTCGGTGACCAACTTTTTTACACCTTCTCCACCAGCAGGCGCAACTGCACCCGCTGTAGCCGTAACATCAAATGCAACTTCCAATCCCTCAGTTGTTGTAAATCCTGGCTGAATAGCTTCCCAAACCTTCTTCTTGGGGTTCAAAACAGCCTCAGGTGTACCGTTATAACCCTCGAAGAATACCTTCTCTCCGGCCTTTGATCCGGCAGGAGGGGCAACAAGTTCGATAGGGCCCTTGTGATCGTCTACTTCTCCATCCTTTAGTGCAGGGCTTGCTGCGAGAACCATGGCTTGTGATATGATGCCTCTCATCTTGACGGGTTTGAGATTGGCGACGACGACAACGTATCTCTCTTGCATTTCCTCGAGTGGGATATGATTTCTTAGGCCGGAGCAGACTGTGCGGGGTTCTGAATCACCACAATGGATAGTCGAGACATATAGAGAGTCTGCGTCTGGGTGAGGAACACATTTCTCGATGAAACCAACCCGAAGGTCGAGGTTAATTGGCGACGGTCCAGCCGGTTCTATCAAAAAGATTGTCAGCTCCATCAATATTCTTCACGGAGAAACAAATATCAACTTACCCTCCTTCTTAGCTGGCTGTCTTGGCTGCTTCTCCTTCTTTTGCTTCTCCTTCTTTCCTCCAACGGCAGATGTACTACCCTCATCCTTCCCAACAACTCCAATCTTCTCAGCCACGGCTTCAACTGCACCTTTAGCCTTCCCAACCACACTCTTTCCAGCCGTATCTCCAGTAACCTCCTTATCTTTACCCTTTGCCTTCTTAGCAGCCTTCTTCTCATCAACCGGTTCCTCGCCTCTGATCACAGTTCCAACATCCTCAGTATCAACAACCAACTTCTCAGTCTCCTCAAGCTTCAACCCAATAACAGGGCTATTCTGAACCCAATCTAGCCATCTAAGAATGTAACGTTTTCCACCATCGACACCACCTGTTCGTTCCTCTGCACTCCAGTTCTGGGCTAGATCCTTAAGTCGTACATAGACAACGATATCGGCAATCGAAGGCTTTGCGCCCAAAATGCTTGTCTTATCCTTCAAATGAACGTTAAGCTGGTTGACGACATCATCATTCAGACTTCCGTGACCAGTGAGAGAAAGCCATTGATCGATCAATGCTAGTTCGAGGGCGGAGTATTCGTATTTATCTGCAGGGAAGATTGTAGAAGAGAGGTGGGTTGCAATAGTATTAGTGCCTGTGATGGTGGAATCATCACTCAGACGAAGTGTGGATTGAGATGCTGAAGGGTTGGTGGTTGTTGGAATTGTAGTGAAGGATCTGGTGATGAGGTTTAGGACAGCGTCCGTGGGCGCTAAATCGAGAGATCCGGACATTCTGCTGGTGAATCTAGTAGCCGTGATGGGAACTAAGGGCGCACGAGGTAGATTGGTAGCTCTGAATGGGACAATCTTGGGAAGACGTCGAGCAAGGACTGAGAAACGTTCGAACAGCTTGAATATTGACTGTATGTCTTTACGAAAAAGACAATTCCAATCGAACTCCTTTCTTGGTAGGAAACTTTGGTAATTGATGGGAGCCGAGGGTGATGGCGGTGTGATGATGATGGTGGGATGGCGGGGCAATTTGGGAGTGAAGAAATTTGGCGGGGCATTTGAGTCACATCAGAAAAACAACACATAGGGAACTCATCAGGTTCATGAGAATGATCAATTCATTCAATTGTCTCCTATTATAAACGACTATCATGCAATTAAAAATTCTAGAGCTATGAAATTGCTCATACGAGCTGCTAATTCATGGGTTCACATATCTAAATAAGACCGTAATATCAAAACGCTGTGGTTTAAGCTGCAGGAGCAGCCTCACCAACTGATTCCCCTTCTTCCAATAACTCTGTAACTGTTCCAAGTTGTCCAACCATCCTCTTGCCATATCCCACAAGTAACAACTTCTCACTGTTTGCTCCCAATCCAAGCCATGTTGGCGGTTCTCTTTCTGGCAAGCCATTGACCCATGCCTTGAACTGATCGATCCCACTGCCATCGGGGACAAGTAGTGGATTCTCACCAGCGACGAGCTTATGGTCCGTCTCGAATGCGGCTGGAGTGAAAACCGTTTCAACAAGCGATCTGAGTAGGTTGAAGTCTGACTCATCGTCAATCTTGCCACCGTAGGTTTCCGTGACGAGGTAGCGAATCATCGGCCAAGGAAGCTTAGTAGGCGCCACATTTGATCGGTTCTGAGCCACAGCTTCAATCCAAGTGTCGATGATGAATGCAGAACATTCGTACTGTATTCAAAGTTAGCCATAATCCAAACTTAAAGTATCAAATCGGGTTAGAGTACTTACATCGCTATCGTTAAACTCCCAGAATCCTTTCCATCCCAAGGTCGGTGCATATCGCAGTCTCTCCTGCACAATTGCATGCAAGAAAGAAAGGAGCAAGTAAACTCTGGCCTTCTCGATTGGCTGGTTACTCTTTCGGTTAGCAAGAGTACCTAGTGAGTCTCTCATATTGGCACGAACACCAGCTGGTTGTTCAAACATCAAGACTCTCGATGCACGGATCAAGTTAACCGGAATCTTAGGTGACGACTCCATAGACAAGAATAATCTGAAGTCAGGGTGTGGCTTGAGTGCGTCAAGACGTTTCTCAAGAGATTGAAGCCATCCAGGAGTGAGGTGCACGTTCTTGATAAGAACCCAAGATCCAACAGATGCGGCGCTGCTGACAGCTTTGTCGGCCATTGCGAGACCTTCATTGGAACCCATGGCAATATTGAGGCAGTTCGCGCCGACTTGCTGGACGAGATTGTCAACTTTGTAACTTGCATCGAAACCAGGCGAAGATGAAAGAGCAATAGGAGTAGTTGCAGACACTTGCTTCACAACATCACCCAAGTCTCCGGTGGCGTCCAAAATTTCCTTGCCAAAGACGTTTGCGACGAATGCCTCCGCAGCAGGGACAAGTCTGTCGAGACGGCAAAGTTTAACTATGATGAGACGTTTCAATGACCTGTCTAGCTCGGAAGTCTTCTCATCCCATAGTACTGGGACGTGATTTTCTGCCTTCTCCTCCCCGAAAAACTTGTCCCAATCTTCCTGTGTGACATTTGCAAGATAGTTTTCGAAAAGAGGTAGGCCGCTTGCTTTCTTAAGAGCTTCTTCGCGCCTGTCGGGTTCGCTAGAGACATCGATGCCGGCAACATTTTCGTCAAGCAGAATGTCAATCATTCCACGGTCGAAGACATAATGCGAAGCTTGAGAGAGCAGCATGGCAAAAGTGACCCGATCTTTCTGCAATAGACCAAGCGAAGTACGCTGGTAAGTGGTGATGAACAAGTCTCGTAAGATGATTTGAATGCGCGAATTGTAGTTTTTCTCATCGGCTAGGCGCTTGTTTTCGTAAAGAACGGCGTGGAAGATATCCAAGAAGTACTGAAGCGAGAATTGGTAGAAGTGGTTGAGATGGTGTAGATGTTCTAAGACAGCGAAAACGGAGCTGCAGGCTTTTGCGATAATCTCGTATTGTTTGGTGATTGACTCGACCTCGCTCATGACTCCCTCGGTTTCGGCCATCTTGTTGGAAACCTCGGCTGCTTCCCTCTTCAAGGTTTCAAGAGTATCGATAACACGGTCGTCGTCTAAGATATTGCCTCTGCTCTCGTTCAATGCCTGCAAAAGGCTCTTTTCTAACTTTCGGAGATGCAACTTGAACTCGCCTTGTAACTTCATCAAGTTGCTTCGTCGTTGATCCACATCGGGCCTCTCGAACTTTAGGACTTGGTTGAGCGTCTGGGTTTGTAAACTGCTCTTCGTGACAGTAAAATTGACAAATGTGGTACGACTACAAATATCTGGTGGGAACGAAGCTGACGGATCACGAGTCGACAAGTACAATTTGAATGCAGGCGAAAAGTCGATCTCTTGCTTGCCGAGTTGGATCAAAACACGACCACCAGTCTTCTGGTATTCCTTATTCAAGACGTGATTCAAGATAGGATCCAAATGTTCCGCATCCTGAATCAAAATCGGATTACCGAAACGCAAAGAACTCTCAAGCTGTTTAGTGAACGAATCATCGAGGAAGCTTGTAATTGTGAGTTTTCTTTCCTTGTTAGAATTAGACAAGAAGTCCGTTACTCTTCCAGATGGATCGATGATGAGTGGGTATCTGTTGAATCGCTTGAGAATAATTGCGTTCTCTGTGCAAAGGTCGTCGACTGGTAGGGAGTTCTCTTGCCAATGCAGCCGTTCGTCGGCGGTCGAGAGGTATCCGGTAACTGGGTTATGCTGTTTGTACTCGATACCAGACAATTGAAGATGATTCATCCATTCCTCAAGCATGTACTTTCGGAATTGTTGATCGTAGAGACCGCTGTATGCCAAGAAAGCAGAAGAGAGGAGCACATCGCCGACCAAAGTACCTATCTGTGTTTCGAAGGACCTGCTACTCTCATCCCAACGGACTCTTTCAGAAGACAAACTGTCGAGCAACTTGACGCTACGATCGACCTTGAACTGAACCTTTGACATTTCCGTTTTGATGGCTTGTGTCTCGCTAATAAGAGCTGCGTACTCTTCCTTGTATCGTGCAATACTCTCTTCGAGGCTCTTGATCATTTCCATCATGGCGGTAGCATTTTCCTTGGTTTCCTCAGCCTTCTGCTCCAACTCTGCGACCTCATCTCTCAAAGGCCCAACTCTATCCAAGATCTCACTGTAGTTGACTTGCGCCTCAACCCACTGCACCAAAGGGCCGCAAGCTCGGGAAGCTCTGTTGACGATCTCAAACGTAAAGTTAGGCTTTGACAAGTAGTCTGTCTGCATCTTAGCTCTCAAGCTCTTAGTCATCATCTTCTCGTTGTCGAAGCTGACGATGCTTGGAATGAAATCTTCGCGACGAATAATTTGCTGGATACTCTTCCAGCTGTCCGCCCGTTGACCTAACATTGAGCAGACGGCTTCCATAGCCAGTTGCACACCCTGCGGTGGATTTGCCATAGATCTGACTTCGGTAAGCTGCTTCCTGTTGATGTTGCTAACACTCTTTTGGGCTTCGATGACAGCTGGTTCGGCTTTGGCAAGATCAGCCAGCACAATTTCCTTTCGCTCTGCAACCTCTTTCTCTTGGACCTCCAAAGCGGCTTGGACTTTAAGGGATTCAGCACGCTTCTTTTCAGTCTCTTGTTGATCAGCTACCATGCGTTGGAGCTTTTCGTTGGCCTCCGCACTCTTCCTCTCTAGCTGTCCTTGCTTTTCCGCCAAGCTCTTCCTCAGATCTGAGACTTTCTCGACGGTATCCTTAAGCTTGTCGAGACCAACGTTCAAATGTCTCTGTTGTTCCTCAAGATCTTCTCGTTTCTCCTTGTAGAGCTTAACGTATTGCGCAACGAAATCCAAAAAGTGACGTGGAGTAAGGAAGGTCATCTTGCCCTGCTGCTTCAATAACTTAGCATTGAACTGGTGCATCGAGTGGTGAATATAAACCATAGCATTGATAACAGCCTCACGATGCGAAGGTGGTAGGCTCAATCCTCTGTAAGCAACAGGAATACTCGATGGCGCACTGTATCCTGCATGGTCGAGATCAAGGCCGTGTGTAAGCTCTGTACCAACTTGATAGAAGGCCTGGTCGCTCCAATCACCGAACCAGTTGAGCACGCAACGATTGAACAGCGCAGGAGAGGTAGCTGCCTTGGACGCCAGGCCTCCCTGGGGTGGGTTCATTGTGAACACAACATGTAGATTCTTGACAATCTGTTGAGTGAACCACTTGTACAACTCCTCTTGGGAATCAAGAAGCAGACCTTGTTTTTGAGCACCCTCCTTGCATGCTGTCATCAGGGCTGCGAAATCGTCGCCCTCGAAGAGACCGGGAACCTCGGCGTTGGCGAGAAGAGTGTTCATTCGCTCCAGGAAACCAGAGTCGAGGACATTAGCCTCGTCCATGATAAAACAGATCTTCTCGCCCTTACAACCACAACGTCGTAGAACGTCTCGCAAGTCTTCGTCGAAGTCTTCACCAGAGTATTTGCCATGGACCTTGATTTGGAAGACCTTGAGACCATTCATCCAAGCAACAAAGCGAGATAGCGTTGTCTTTCCACTGCCACTGACACCAATCAAAATTAGATGACCTTGCGGTTGCCTGAACACTCGATCAATCCTCAGGACGTGCTCCAAAACATCGTTGAACAGAATTAGCGGAACATCCACTTCTTCCTCACAGAATGTCTTCAATCTAGCGCGTGCAAAATCTCTAAGTTGTTCGCGATCAACAGGGACGTAGTTCTTCGACAACCAGTTAGAGAAGAGGATTGGTCCACCGAGTGCCTTGTCTTCGTCGATATTCGGGAAGCACTCTAGAGCAATTCTCTTGACTGTGTCATCGGTCCACTGCCGTTCGTCTTCGGCGACCAACCTATCCTGGAACAGTCGGAGTGCCTCATGGGCCCAGATCCTGACCAACCCTTCGAGTGTTAACGTCTCAAGAGGTTTGAGGGCTTCGTAAACACCTCGAACCCATCTAGTCAACTCTCTGGGCGAGTAAACGTAATGTGGTTGAATCTTCGGCGTGAACCTCATTTGACTCTCCAAGTAGAAAGTAACCATAGCCTTGGTGAGTGCTTCGGAGTAACCTCTTAGAGTTGGAATAATCTTCAACACAGCGCTGTTGAATGTTCCATAAATTTGCATGAGTGAGAGTTCTCCAGGATAATCAACCATAACAAGTGGTGCATGGCTCAAGAAACGGGCGCCCATCGGCGTACGACCGGCATCAGTCGGCGGGTTACAAGCGCCCACGAACTGAATCCTGTCAAGAGTAACCCATGTCTTGTCGCTCGTCTTCCAGAAACCATTCTGCTCAACCAACTGTCTCAAGAAAGAGATGGCACGTTGGGTTCCGTATTTATCTGGCGCGGGCAAGTTGATTTCATCACAGAAGATAACAAGCCATCGGCCGATCTGAGTTGGGGAGAGGATGACTCCATTTAAAGTCTTCCTATATTCGCAGTACTGCTCAAACGTCTTGATGAGAAGGTCAGGCGTAGTTGCGCTCGAAAAGTTGAGGCCGACAACCTCCATATTTGGCAGCTTTCTCAAGGCGCTAAACAGAGTCATTGTTTTACCAGAACCAGGGGGGCCGCAAAGAAGTAAAGGCTTGTGCTCCGCAAGCCAAGAATATAGAACATCCTCATGGCGAACAGTGTCAAGAGTTGGAATAACCACGTCGGTTTGGGTGACGGAATGGGTGTTGACCTCGACATGTGGGACTTGGTTTTGCCAGCTGACCCAGTCACCGTTGGGTAGGCCGACATCATAATCAATAATAGAGCCGCCATCACCCAAAGAGGGGAGCCCGATAGTAGTTCTTCCGCAGATATACTCGCCGAAGGCTTGTCTATCAGTGAGGGGACAATCTCCAGTAAAACTCCATACAAGAGTAAGCAGGATCTTCTTCGACACGAAGCTCTCGATTTGGGTGTCCTCGAGTGGAAAATCGACATGTTGTAAATTGTACTCAATAATCGTCCTGCAGGTCTTGTTGAGGAGGGAGAATAAGGTATTCAAAACTCTGGCCTCGGTGAACTCCATGATATGGTTATATTTACTAGCTTCGTTGAGGACGTTGGTGATAAACCCGTCCCGTAGAAGTTGTTGTTCGAGCAGTAACGCCATATGTTTCTGCACATTCAACGCCTTGATGGAAGCTTGTCCAGTGGTGACATTATCCTCGTCGAGATCCTCGAAGGGAACCGACGAGAGAGTCTTGAGGTAGTGCTGCACCATCATTTCGTCGGTAACGGTATCATTATTGAACCAGACCATACCGCAACGACTGACAGTAGCGAGTGTCGCATATTTCAAAGTTTCGACTTCGAACATAATGCGCACATTCGGTGGAAGGTTAAGACGCTCACCATTTGGCAAGGTCAACAATTTGTTGTCATCCAAAACACTATCTCAATGTTAGTCATCTTCGAAATAATACTCGAGCAGAATGGTTCCTACCTGTTCAAGTTCTCAACCCACTCTGGGTCTACATCACCATCAAATACGATCCAATGCCGCTTCGAATCTTCGCCACGCAAATTATCCACAATCTTTCGCAAGATGCTTGTGAACAACCCATCGGTCCACTCTCTGGTTGTTGAGTCAAGACTACCATAAAGAGCTTCCTTTGACATGACCTTCGGGTCGATGATATGGGAGACACCTTCCACCCCTTCGACTTGTTGCATCGCCTGCAAAAGCACCTTCCAAGCTGACGACTTACCAGATCCAGACTCTCCAACCATCATAACACCATGGTGGATAGACTGAATCTGATAGAGTTGCAGTACCTTCGTCATCCAGGTTTCAGTGACAAGCAGATTCTGCTCCAAGGCGATCTTGCTGATGGCCCCCTCCAGCTTCTTCAAATTGCCAGGAACGTATTCAATACCAGGGAAAGCGGTAAGCTCGATGCCTCTCATGATATTGACATCCTCGCAGATCAGCTTGGGGGCAATGGTCTCCCTCAAACTTTGGAGGATAATCTGAGCTTCCCACTTCAACTCGTTACCGGGTTGGGCCGGCTCCGAGTCAGGGTCTTGGAGCCTTGCTCTCTTGAGTCCACCGGAACTAACAAGAACACTCTTCAGGGCTCGCAAGCCGAAATCGTAATGGGCCTGCTTCGACAGCTTCTTGGAACATTCATCGAAGAAAGGAACTGTTTGTTTTGCCAAAGCCTTGGCTTGGTTGAAACCCTGCGAGTAAAGCATGACTTCGGTAATCAACTCCTTGTCTGGCTTACTCATTGCGACGCTTCGGAATAGCTTCTTCAAGTTGTCTGGCAAGTTCGAACGGCCAGCATATCCAGGATTCATGGTGATGAAGATACCAGTATTGCCGCTGACCTTCAAGTTCCTTCCAACAAGCTCAATCTGTGACTCAGGATCCTCGGTGGCGCGCTTGAGACCCTGTTGAATATTTTGAACCTGCTGACTGACCGCAGACAAGATACGCTCCTCGAGACGATTGAACTCGTCAAAACATCCCCACGCACCAACCTGACAAATGCCCAGGAAAATTCTGCCCATGGCCTGGAAATCGAAAGTATCATCGCAGCAGAATACCAAAGTAAAACGTCCAAGCTGAACACCGAGGGCCTTGACGGATTCTGTTTTGCCGGTACCAGCTGGTCCGTATGGAGATCCTCCAAGTCGTTGACACAAAGCCTGTGTCAATGTCAAGAAGCATCGATCCGTCAATGGTGTCCTGACTAACCTCTCGGCAACACCCAGATATTCGAACCCGTATTCTAGGGTAGCATTGGCCATCTTGATCTTTATACGAGACAGGAAATCCCCTTCGGGCTTGTACATATACCTCATCTGCAGGAGCCAGATGTAGTGTTGAGGATTGGTAACGTTATTGTCCTTGAGTCGCTGTATGCAATCCCGTTGGTGGACGAATTCTGTAATCATGTGTTCGCACTTCTTCCTCATTATTGGGCTCAGATCACCAAGGACAGTAGTAGCCAAGAGATTCAGAACCTTGACTTCTTGGGCGTGGAGTTTAGCTAGATCGTCGCCTCCATTGATAAGGCATTGCTCAACAGCCATGGTCCAGACAACTTGTGTGGCTAGAACCACGATCTGAGCTGGATACTTGTCGATATATTCCTTGAAAGTCTCAGTGTCCAAATCATTGCTCTCGAACATTGGTGTGAATTCCGCGACCGCCTCGGCCAACAGTTCCGCGAGAGTGCTTTTCATATTGCTTTCAAGAGCCATGAGCCAATCGTTGATCTTTGGCATTTTGATCAATGAAATCGGTTTCTTCAGTTTAACTTCTTCGCCCTCCTTCGATGTGAACCCGTAAATAGTAGAGTCGTCATCCAGTAAGAGCCCGGATAATCCAGCGAACATCTTCTTGAAGTGCTTGGCAATACGGTGAGTGTCATTGCTGTTACCAATGATCTCAAGCAGATCCTCGTCACCAACAAAGTAGAATCTTGGGAAGGAAACACGCTCTCGTTCGAGATACTCTCCCAATGCCTTTTGGATCTTGTTCAACAACTCAGCCAAACGCTCAAGACTCTTCTGAACACCAGAGATATTGAGAACGTCAAGGACGTATGGGCTCTTGTAAACCTTTTTCATGACAGCAAAGAACTCTGAGTTGATGTTCTGGAATCTGGAACTTTCTATCGGAAGCAAGTGTTTGATATCGGCATTACCTGTGAAGACACCTTCAAGATAAACCCATTGTCTCTGAACATCGATCCAAACATCAAAGAGAACATGGACTCTGTTGAGTTTATCTTCCCAACTGCTCGCCTCCTCTTCGAACTCTTTGTAGTAAGGAGAGTGCCTCATTGCTTGCAAGGAATTCAAGTTTTCGCTGCACTTGGCAAACAAGTCGTCCCATCCACGGATCAAACGGCACTTGTTCTGGTAGTTCACCAAATCCAGCACATAACTTGTCCAGGTTTCCTTGACTTGCTTGACGAACTCTTCAAGAGCCATCTCACCCTGAGCCTGAGCGATAATGTCCTTGATAATGACCTCGGAAGCCTTGAGATTAAGGTCCCAAACCTGACCGAGATTAAGACTCGTGAGGTAGATGCGTTGGTTGGGTTTGAGGGCTTTGAAGATTTTGGCCCAATGCCTTTCTCTGACAGCTTCACTTTTTAGCTCTGAGAGTAGAGGATTGACCGAGACGAGCGTCTTCAGTACATTCTGTATATGCTCGAACGCAGCGTACTGACGCATACGACTAGGCATCTCCCTTGTCATGCCGATGAGACCGTCAAGACCTTGACGAATCTTTCGCGGAACCACAGATGTCCAGACAGTATCACGAAGGTCGTTAAGGCTCTTCCAGATCGTTGACAGGGCAGACCAGACAGACTTGAAGTCTTGCACTTCTTCGAGAATAGATGCCAGAATATTGTCTGGCCCAGCGGGTAGATCCAAAGCTTCTTTAGCCTTGGCCACCATCTCAGACTCGGACTTAAGCTGGTTGAGGCTGGCTTCGAAGGTGCTCAGTGTTCTTGAAGCATCCTCAGGGGCAATAGTACCCGAGACCGGCTTCTCATCATTCCATTCCTGGACGACGGCGGTAATCTTGTCCGTGACAACCCTGTCTTCCGCAATAATCTTGGCTTTGAGAGCGTCAGTCTGGTCTTGCACGATCTTGCTCTTTCGTGCCAAAATTTCATTGAGGGCTTGCCACTCTCCGTCGATCTGCTCAACAAACAGCCAATCGTTAGGGAATTGGTATCTCTGTCTGCTCAGCGTTGTCTGGCCCTGTCTGAAGGTCTCCATTTCAGGTCCCCACGCCTTCACTTTCTTCTTACATTGTTGAACTATAGTAATGAAGGTGACAGCCTGTGCGGTAGACGAAGCCTCCAAGCTTTGCGATTCAAGATCTCGGCGAGCTTTCTCGATTTCAGCATGAACATCACGCATGCGAACACCAAGCTTGCCAGCGAACTTCATGAGAATCTCGTGTTGCCACGAGTCGTATTTGGCGTTGACACGAGTTTGAACTTGTTCGTAGTCGATCGTGATGTGGCCAAACACTTGGCTAACATCAGATGTGTCGAAAGTCGATCGAGTCTTGCGGATTTCTTGGAGCAAATGCAGCCATTTTGACAAATTGGCACCAAGGACGTCATATACTTGCTCAGCTTGAAGATCCCAAAGACTCTGGAATTGAAGCCATTTATCAACGTAAGTGCTAACTTCCGTAATTTTCTTCTCGACGGCGTTATATGCTTTTGAAAGCATATCAGGGAAGTGGCTGGGCTATTTAGGGCGTTAGTATGGTAATACCTGAAGCTTGGGTACGAAGAAAAAACATACAAGCTCAGCAAAGTTATCTTCGACCTCGCGTTCAGTAATATGAACCGTCATTTCGTATCTGGAGGCTTTGACCTTGTGCAGGTTGCAAGCAACGCCTACCCAGCTAATTAGTTCTATAATAAACCAAAGAGTTTTTAAATTGTTACGTACCAAGCCACAAATGCAGTTGCTTATACCACTGTGCTCTGGCGTATTCCATCGGGGGATCCAAGTAAATAACCTGGTTCTTGATACTGATTTCGTGAACCAAACGTTTCATAACTGGCCTATACATCACAGCCTTCTCGTCTTTCTTTTCACCTTCAGAGTCGGCAGTATCAGGCCGTCGCTTGCTTTGCTGTGCTGCCTCGTCCTCCGCAAGGGTTCCATCGAAAACTGCGATCCACGTATTTGTTGCCTCTTCAAGTCGGCTGAGAAGGATGGTTTGGATTTGAATATTAAGGTCGCCAACCCACTGGGGTAGGTTAACAAAGTTTTCCAAATTCAACTGGTCGACAGCTGTCTGGATAACTTCAAGTCTCGTTCTCAGTGATTCGGTATCATAAGGGCAAGACTTAAGTTCCGTGAGAGCCTTTCTGATATTATCGTTAATAGTACTCAAGGTTTGTGTCTTTATTTGAAGCATATTAACAGCTGCAGCCATCTCCCTAACAAACTGGACATGACGAGACTCCCGGCCAGCGAGTGATGAACCGCCTTCCATGTTACCATTTGGAAGATAAGATACAACATTGCGCATATGGAGGTCATAGCTGTGAACGAAGCTTTCCCATTTGAGCGGAATTCCTTTTGCAATTAGTACATGTACTTCGTTTTGATACCCTGACAACAGAGTAGAGACATCGCTCATATCCAGAATGACTTTGTTAGTCTGAGCGAGTGTGCGAACAGATTCCATCAGAGAGACAGCGTAGGGGTAAACTCGTTTAGCCTCTTTAGAGACGTTGTTGATAGCGTGTGGAACAGTGTACTTGAGGTTGACGAGATTTCGAACTTCCTTGAAGAGGGCGATGACCTGAGGGTCAAAGTTGACAAGCAACTCCAACTGATTACCAAGGGCGCGATTCCTGTTGATATTGAAGAGACGGCCGGAAATCGAGACATTCCGTCGCTGGACATCCGCAAGCCAGGCTTCATAAATGGGGCGAGTCTCGAGTTTCGTCTTAAAGGAATTGCTCTCGCTGAACAGCTTTTGGCCCTCAGCATAGTCCTGCCAACCTTTGCCAAGAATATCTTCAATACGCTTTAGATACGCATTTAGCTGGCGTTCTATCTGTCTTGCCCATATGATAGCCCCTGCAATCGGTGGGAGATCGTGCATTTGAGCCATTGCGTGGGCTTCGCTGTGTCCATACTGCTGCTTGAATCTCTCGTGCAAAGCTGCGATATCCGCTTTGACATTGTCGATCAACTGGGTCTGATATTCTTGGATAGCCCCACGGATCTTTGGTCTCACGAACAAAGCATTGAACTTGGAGAACACGCGGAACATCTCGTTGGCATTCTTCGCAGTAGCTAATCGATCTCTTAACTTTGCTATGATCGAGTTCTCAACACGGGATGTCCGTTCGTTGTAGGCATTTTCTGCTGAGATCCAGATATCTGTACCTTCTAGGGTGACATCAAGAACGTCGACATCTTTGAGGGCGGCGTATGCCGAAGCAACCTCTTCCACGGCATCGACATCACCGATTTCTTCGATCGCAGCATGACCGCTAGGCTCACCGCGAGCATCAACGTCATTTCCAGGACCAAGAACATTTTGAATGGTTCGCTGAAGCTGTTCGTGGCCGTGTCTGAAGGCCCTGACATACGTAAGACGCTCTTGGGTCTTGCTATGCCTTTTTGTGACTTTTATAGGAATGAATTTATCTGCTCGTTTTCTGGAAACGTCACGAGCTGTATTGGTGAACTCTTTAACATTTTCATCCCAAGTGTTAAAGATGCTATCAGCCACGTTCATCAGAGCGTCAAAGTCCTTGTATTCCATATGCATCAATCTCCTTCCAGACAAGAGTTCGTGCAATCGATCATCAAGATCTCCAGAAATTGCTTCGACAAGAGGTAAAGCTCTCCTAATAGGGTAGCTGGTGATTCTCAACTTTTTGTTGATATGACCAAAGATCTTGATGAGTGCTTCCTGGACCTTGGTAAGCGAGGTTGCAGACAAGAGCTCATCCAACGGGAAATCACGCATCAGTTGGTTGTATTTTTGGACAGTATCCGACGCTTCTTTCAGGCCGGTGTCTGCGATGAAGGAGACAGTGGCGTGGAAACGTTTAGCGTGTCTTAAAATTTCTAGGGTTAAGAGAACACCCTCGCTTCGAAGCTGTTCTTCAATTCCCTCTAAGGCGGATTCCATGTTAAGCCAGAAGTTGATTTCTTGGGTAGCGCTGCCCGAATCGGGATCTCTCTGCATTTTTGTAATGGTTTGGATCGATTTTATCCAAGAGTTGACAGCTGACTGGAGTTGATTGAGGAACATAGAATCGTTGACAATAGTAGAAGGAATTAGGTCAAGAGAAGGCTTTTGCCCTTTAGATACCGCTTCCTCAATGGCAGCCTGAACAGTTGGGTGCATGACAAGTGCGAGCTCCGGGATTTCAATATTCTGCTGCAAATGAAGGAATGCAAGCTCAAGCTCAGCCATCTTCTTCTTGGCAGCGGGAATACCGGACTTAGATTCATTGTCAGCATACCGACCAGCTGCCTGAGTAGAGCTCTTCCCACTCTGTGTTTGATTCGCTTTGATATAGGCATCGAAGTATGGCACCAGGGCATGGTGCATGAGGGAGTGTAGAATCTCATAAGGCGAGTTTCCAGGGAGATTGGTGATCTGGAGTTGATTGGCAAGTGGTATGGTAGCTTCAAGAGCAGCAGGACGTTTGATCAAAGCTACAGTTGCCACAGTAAGGGGTGATGTGGAGAGTTCAGACGAAATCGAGAAATTGTACTGAGGGGTGGTGGGGCCTATTGATAACGATCATCGTTAGAGCCTTTCTATCATATCATTAAGAGGTAGCATAAACCCTACCGTCGATTGAATCTGTCGATGTATCTCCGGCAGACTCCACCATCTCCTTGCAGATGTATAATGCTGTTGGTCCTTCACCGCAAAACCTGGAGCAGCGAAGCAAGGTATCGGAGTAGTGGGACCTGCTCAGCATGTTACCGGCACCTTCGAGCTCTCGCTTCGAAGCACCGAGAGTAATATCGACAACATGAACAATGTGATCAAGTAGATTCACCGGATTGACGTTAGAGGTAGAGGCCGAGGGAGTAGAAGCCCCTGGTGAGGGGGATCGCCTCTCGCTCGACCGGGGAGCGAGGGTATCCATGATGGATAAGAATATAAGATGGAGATTTGTAGAAGTCGAATGAGGAACAAAGTATAATCGAGTTTCTAGAGATCTATGGTCTAAATTGTGAGTAGTATCGGTATCATCCGAGATGTTTTTTTTGCAGTTAGAGTCAGGTAGGTGGGTATTGACTAGTCGTAGAAGGGTGAAAATGATATCCCTGTTGTTCAAGAGAACACCAAAACCACAGCCAGAAAAAAAATGAAGCCGTTGAGGCTCCAAGGTAGAATATTCGAAGTCAGATATGATAGAGCGAAGGGAACGGATGCCGAACCTGCAATGGTCCAGCAGGAGATGGTTGTGAAGTGGTGATGCTTCAAATAGACAGTCGTGATACTTGATAGGGAGAGGAGAATAGGTTGTCGCGTCGACTAAAAACAGCCAGCAGGGCTTCCCAAAAGAGTCTCACCAGCAGAGCAGCAGACGAGAGCTCTCGGTCGGTTACTAGGTTTTAACGCGCGGCCCGAAAGCTGTTCGGTGCCAATTAGGTGCCTGTTTTGTTGCCCGGAAGGTTCCACCGGTTTGGTCAGGTCGGTCAGGCAAGAGCTGGCAGGGCCAGGCCAGGTCAGGTCTTCGGTCGGCCCAGTCGGCGTTAACAGGCCAGCTTCCGACAAGTTGTCTACTACCGACCTATTCCAAGCACTGAGCAACTGCAACACCAACGACATTGCATTTACGCGGAAGGGCTCCACCACAGGACTACAGTACTGCCATCTGAACAGCCCTCATCTGCAAAAGGGACATCGCTCGAGGCCATCCGTATCGATATCAAGACGTGGCTTCTTCAACACTATTACTCATCTTCTCGGTTTAGGACGGCGTCCTAGCTTAATTGTTGGGTCCCTATCTCATATAAAAGCCAAAGCGGCCAGGCTGTCTCATTATACAGGGATTCACCATATAAAGCCTCATCTTAATCGAACTTTGGCAACAGTACCGAATACGATTCTCGATTTCATTTATAGGAATAGGAGGAAGTTAATCTTCCGTCTTTAAAGCATCATGGAGGAAGGCGATACCCCTCAACCGACCCTTCGTCTGTCACAGGGCTCCGAAAACACCATAGCTCCCGCCCCCGCGACGCCAGTCTCGCCATCTGTAGACGGCACCGAATCTTTAAACCTCGAACTCGCACATTCGTTTTATGGGAACCCTCGTGCATCTGTTCAGGTAGCTGTCGACCCTGTAGCCCTTATCACCAATGAGTGCATTACAGTTACTTCGGCCATGCGCAAGAACGCGCGCTGGGCTCAAAGTTCTGTGGCAGCGATATTAGGTGGCGGTGGTGTGAGCGAATCCGGACTTAACAGTCCAACTTTATCGGTCCCCAGCGGTGCATCTACTCCCCGAGGCGGGTCGTTACGGGGGCCAAGCGGTAGAAGAACCGCCTCGACTGATAGTCGACCAGAAAACCTCGAGAAAGGGGTTGAGAAAGAGGATGAAAGCAGGAGTGTCACTCCTATAGATGGGACTTTGGCCGGCAGGTGGGGTTTGCGAGGAAAGCGTGGAAAGAGTATCCAGGTCCGTTCAATTTCGAGCTAGAATAAGTTCAACGAGATACTGAGAGTTTGAATTAGGATAATCCATTGATCGCGGCCTTCTCAAAACTAAGAAGGGATCTGCTTTCTTGCAAAGGTAATAGATGAGACTCGAATTATAAATGAAGGTGGTAACTAATATTACGTATCTTCAGATATCCGAACTTTTGATACTCCTTCATTGCTACATCCTTTCCTCCAAGTTGTTCGGTCGTCTTCCACGTCGGGACCAATCACTTCTCTCGCCCTAATAGCAATCACAAAGTTTTTCTCATATAATCTTATAACACCCGGCTCTCTACGCTTGCCGTTAGCCATGCAACTCTTGTCCTCAGCAATTACCCACTGTCGTTTCGAGGCTTCGGACTCCTCTCAGGATGAGGTTGTGCTCTTGAGGATATTAAGGCTAATGGAGGTTATGATGTATGGACCTGGCTCTGGGGTTTTAGGGGACGAGAGCGTATGCGAAATGATGGAAACAGCGTTAAGTATATGCTGTCAGATGAGGCTTTCAGAAGTTTTACGACGGTCTGCAGAGATGAGCATGGTCACAATGTGCCAAGTCGTTTTCGAGAAGTTGAAGCATTTGGAGGTCGCAGTAGAGGTTCCCGGTCTGAGGTCTGAGGAAGCTGCGGGATCAAATGGAAATCTCAAGGTGGAACCTTCGGTAAATGGTGAGACCGCAGCTGCAACACTGAATAATGTTCGGCCCTCTACAGAGCTGGATCCGGAGGACTCGACACAGGACGCAGATAACCAGGTCAAGCCATATTCTCTGCCCTCAATACGAGAACTTTTCAGAGTCTTGGTCTCTTTGCTGGATCCGCACAATAAACAGCACACGGATACGCTTCGTGTGATGGCTATGAGGATTCTCGATGTCGCCTTTGAGGTTTCCGGATCTGCAATTACAAAACACCCTAGTTTGGCGACCTTAGCCCAGGATGATTTATGTCGATATCTTTTCCAATTGGTCCGCTCAGATACTATGCCGATCCTCCAAGAATCCCTGAGAGTAACAGGCACACTCCTGGCAACCTCCCGCTCCGGACTGAAACTCCAACAGGAGCTATTCTTGGCCTATGTGGTAGCATGCCTTCACCCGAAGGTCGAGATCCCTCGAGAAGCCGGCATCGACCCAATACTATACGAAGGCGTTCCACAGGCACCAAAATTAGCGAAACCTTCAAATTCGCCAGCTCCGCCAACTGCAAACGGAAGAAATAGTCCAGCACCGCCGAGAGAGCGACAAAGACTAGGGTTAGAAGGAGGGTCGCGACGGCCAGACGCTAGAGAGGCAATGGTGGAGTGCATCGGGGCACTCGCCAGGATACCTAGCTTCATGGTGGAGCTCTACGTGAATTATGACTGTGACATCGACCGACCAGATCTTTGCGAGGATGTCATTGGATTTCTTTCACGGGTAAGTGTTTGAAAAGCAAAAAATTATTCCGACTCCACTGACAAATTTTCTACAGAACGCATTCCCAGATTCGGCAACTTGGAGTACAACCAATGTACCGCCACTATGCTTGGATGCCCTTCTTGGATACGTGCAGTACATATCAGATCGATTAGATAATGTTCCCATTTCAGAAGGCTATCCCGACCCAGAAATCTTACGGCAACAGCGAGACAAAAAGCAATTGGTCATCGCCGGGACTTCGAAGTTCAACGACTCCCCTAAGAAGGGTATCGCATTCCTCGTCCAGAACGGCATAATTAGCAGTGTGGATGACCATGTATCGATAGCCAAATTCTTGAAGGGGACGTCAAGAGTATCGAAGAAACAACTTGGTGAATATCTTACAAAGAGAGATAATGGCCCCCTACTAAATGCTTTCTTGGATTTGTTCGATTATAAGGGAAAGAGGCTGGATGAGGCACTGAGAGAACTCCTCGGGTCATTCAGATTACCTGGAGAAGCGCCGCTTATCGAGAGACTAGTCACTATATTCTCAGAGAAATATCACAACTTGTCACAGACTGGGGATATTGACAATCAGGATGCAGTTTTCGTGTTGACGTATGCAATAATCATGTTGAATACTGACCAGCACAATCCAACAGTCAAGGTAAGAACGGGCTGATGAACAAGTTCACCACTTTGTACCGCAATTCTAACGATATCCCTAGGTTCGTATGGCAATAACGGATTTCACTAAAAATCTCAGAGGTGTCAACGGTGGCAAAGACTTCGCTCCAGAATTCCTAGAAGCGATCTTCGAAACCATTAAAACCAATGAGATTATCCTGCCAGAAGAACACGACAATCAGCATGCATTCGACTATGCCTGGAAAGAACTCCTGATGAAAACTCAGGGCGCCGGAGATCTTGTGCTCTGTGACACTAATATCTTCGACGCCCCAATGTTCGCATCAACATGGAAACCAATCGTCGCAACTCTTTCATACGTATTCATGTCTGCCACCGATGACGCTGTGTTCACGAGAGTGATTACAGGCTTCGACCAGATCGCAAAGATAGCGGCGAAATACGAAGTACACGATTGCTTAGATCGTGTGATCCGGTGCTTAAGCTTGATAAGCACGCTTGCTACCGAGTCTCCACCCAGCACGAAGCTAAACACTGAGGTTCAAGTCAATGATAACAGTGTTATGGTTAGTGAAATGGCGGTTAGGTTCGGTCGTGATTTCAAAGCCCAATTGGCTACCGTGGTTCTATTCCGAATCACCACTGGCAAAGAAATCACGATTAGAGAAGGGTGGAATCAAATCGTACGAATATGGCTCAACCTATTCGTTAATTCCTTAATACCCCCGTTCTTTTTACCCGACCAAAACTCGCTAGATCTCCCACCAATACCGCTAAGGAACCCTTCACATGTAATCGAAAGAAGGAACGCTCCTAATAGCTCGGGCTTATTCTCGACGCTATCGAGCTATCTCTCAAGTTATGCAGCGGATGAGCCCCCAGAGCCGTCGGATGAAGAGCTGGAAAGCACGCTTTGCACTGTCGATTGTGTAAATTCGTGCTATCTCGGTGACATCTTCGCCAATATAGTGTATGAACCGCCTATTCCCTACCGGACCCCCAAATATATGCTGACAAGGATACTTTAGAAATATGGATGAAGACTCAACAGCCGCCCTGATGAAGGCTCTTCTCTCTCAGCTCCCAGAGGAAAGTTCGCCCGTGGTCATCATTAAGCATGAACTACCCGTCATGCCACAAAATGGGCAAGGCCCACCGGAAAGAAAGGATCAAATATACGATCCAGCTGTCCTCTACGTAACGGAGCTAGCAACTTGCTTAGCTTTAAGGGTCCCCGAGTCTGTCCAAAAATTCGGTCCAGACGTCGCGGTTTCCCTCCAAAACATCATCCGTGGCGCCAAGCAAGCACACCCTCTTGTCATTGCCCGCTGCATATACTATCTCCTTGCTGTGCTCAAAGCTGGTTACGAATATGAATTCGTCCGGGCTCCAGTCATCCTGCACTCCATTGTCACACTGGATAAACCACTACTTGATAAGTGCTCCGAGCCTATTGTCAAGGGTATTCGCAGCTGTATAGACTCCACGACTCCACTGAAGTCTGAAATCATAAGCTCGCCGGATTTCTGGTCTTTGTTACGGCTATTGGCTACGAACGCGGAAGTTTCGGCCGACGTTTTCGATATTCTTGATTTGGTGGCGATTCAAAATCCTTTGAACGTTACAGCGGATAATTATGTTGCTGTAGTGACGGTATTGAACGACTTTGCCACAGCGGGAAGCATTGGGGCCAAGTTCGAGCAAAGTCAGGATCGAACAAAGAAAGGCAAGATCATAAAGGTTGCAGAAAGACCGTAAGTAGCTCTTACTCTTTATTTACTTTAGAATATGGACTAAGCATATAAACAGCGATGCCGACATCGTAACCCGCGGCACCAAAGCTGCCTTGGGTATCTACAACCTCACCACCCGCGTTCCCGCTCTAATCGAAAAATCCCACCTTGAACAAACCGAGGCTTGGTCCACCTACTGGTCTCCCATCTTCCAAGCCCTTTCCACTCAATGCATTAACCCTTGTCGTGAAATCCGCCACAACGCCTTCAGCAGTCTTCAGCGCGCCCTACTATCTCCGGAACTAGCCAGCAAAGATCACAAAGAATGGACAGGGATCTTTGGCGACGTAATGTTCCCTCTTATCACGATGCTACTCAAGCCCGAGGTTTATCAAAGTGATCCTAGGGGTATGAGTGAGACAAGAGTTCAAGCTGCGACACTACTGTGTAAGATATTTCTGCACTATTTGGTGCTGTTAAGTGAGTGGGATGGTATGCTGGGGTTGTGGTTGAGGATTTTGGATATTATGGACCGCTTGATGAATAGTGGACAAAGCGACCACCTAGTAGGTTTTATTCGGCTTAATGCCCCTACAATGAGTTTTGGTAAGGTTACTAATAAAGTCACCTCCGTACGAATAGGAAGAAGCAGTCCCCGAATCCCTCAAAAACGTCCTCCTCGTCATGTCAGGCGGCGGGTTCCTCCTTCCACCATCACAACAAGAAGAAGGAAACGAGAAACAAAAGGAGTTATGGAATCAAACATGGAAGCGACTCGAACGCTTCCTACCAGATTTATATAAGGAACTATATCCTGAGGCTGCAAACAAGGCGGAAAATTAGCGAAATCCCTCACTGCTCCAGGCATAAGTAATATTCTAATTGATCTTAACTAAGTAGGTGGCTTCTTCTTCTTTATTTTTTATTTTTTTGGTGTATTGCTTTTTTTTGAGGAATAGCGATTGTATCATGTAGAGATTATAATGGGGTTGGAATTACCAGGTCACAGCGCTTGGGCTGTTGCTAAAGAAGTATCTACTATTGAAAAGCATTCAGGTTGCATCGGACAGAAAAAAAGAACACCAGTGCTAGCGGCCAGCTAGTCGTAAAAATCAGGGTAGCGGTGCGTACTACCTATTAGCTGGGGTGAGAAAGAAAGAAAGCCGAGGGAAGAACGAAAGGCTAGCTTCGAAAGAAAGAAGTATGATACTAGAAGAGCTAGAGTCGAGGCAAAATGCCACTTTTTGTTCAAAGGGGTAAGAAAACGGGAACAAGTAAAACGATAAGGACAATACATAAAAGTAGACGACGCCTATGTTCACCAAAAATCTATAAAATAAATAATTCTAATAATATTTTGTACAATCAGGAAGGAACTGTTTCTCGGATATAATTCCCGCGTCTGATCTCGTATCTCGTTCTTGTGGTTTGGCTTATACCCACAGAAAATAATCATAAAAACCGGAGCCTACATGGCCTCATAGGACTATTATAAGGCCGGAGGTGTTCGAATCGTGTTTATGCGAATTGAGACTCTTGCTTGGTTGGTTCGACTGGCAATTTATTCTGTTTTACTCGACCATTTTCGTGACCCTATAGATTTCGTCAGAATTCAGCGTGTAAAAGACCTTGAAATTAAATCGCACTTACCACAACTTGGCCTTGCTTCTCTTCTTCCTCAGTAGTAAGGACCCCGACACCAGGTTCATCAACATGCGCAATCGGGCCTTCCCGACTACCTCTCAAATCTTGGTCTGGTGTCTTTCCCGAATCTTTTCCGGCACCTTTAGAAGGCATAGCTCCCTTCTCGGCCTCCTTCGCTTTCAGGGCTGCGTTGATAATTTCTTTCTGGTCCTTATCCCAGGTGTCTTTATCTTTCTTGATATCCCACCCTTCTTCCAGTCGAGTCTTTTGCTCCGCCTTCTCCTTTTCTTCTTTCTCGTGGGTTATTCTCTGCTCTTCCATTTCCTTCATGTGCTTAAGGTCGTCCGACGATGGTTCGTAAAGATGCCAGATAGTGTAGTGAGGTAATCCAATAACGGTAAATTTCATACGACGGCACATCTATCAAATGGCCATCAGCAATCAGCAACCCAAGAAAATGACGTTGCTTCTTATGCATACCTTTCCAAACCCTTCAGTCTCGGCGTGCTTCTCGAAGCTGAACGCAGGGAAATGCGCACCAGCTCGGAATACTAATGCCTTAGCCAGGATACTGACACCACCGACGCCATCAAGTTCCATCTCTACGTCCGGGTCGCCTCTAGGATCTCTCAAATACGCCAAGTGAGGTCTCCAGGTGGCATATTCGGCGTAACCTTCAACGATAACGTCATCCTCACCAAGCTTAGAAGCAAGCTCTAAGCCAGTTTCTGATTCTTGCCAAGAGTTCAAGTCGTATGGTTGTTCGTTTCCAAGCCAGTCGGGAAGAGGTCGCCAGACATCTTGAAGATTGCTGATGTTAATTCCCATCTTGCTATATCGAAATATAAAACTGACTTACTTGGAACGATCACATCCTTATTATGTCTCATCAAATCCTCCAGAATGGTTGTCGGAGCAGTCTCAACGTCTGCATCCCTCCAATAAATCCAACTGTGGTGTGGCTTCAAAGTGGCATTCAACAACCAGTTCCTAGCACGTGCCATCAACTTTCTTCGGGGCCCTTGCGCGGAAAATCCATGTCTATTGCTGAAGTCCTGCCCAATGGCAGCTCCAAAGTCCTTTTCTATGACTGTGATCTCGCCAAACCACTGGTTATGATCGGAATCGCTTTGTTGCTTCTTCAATAGCTCGGTTAAGAGGCTCATGGTATTATCCTTCGAATCAGAGACTAGGAACGCAAGGTCGATGAGATGGTGGGGGTATGTAAGGTTCCGGAGATGGCTGAAGAACATGGGTAAATGTGCCTCGGCGTCACGGAGGGGTGAGAGGAACAATATTCTTTCGCCTCTTTGCCAGCCAGTGGCACTTCCTGTGTATAGCGAGAGATCATGGTATTCAACTCCGGGAATGTCCTTATACAACGAATATCCTAATCCAACGGCGGAGAAGACGGTGAACCGTAGAGACGGCGACACTAATAAGGAGAATCCGAAGACAACTAGGAATATAAGGCCGAGCTTTAGGAATAAACGTCTTCGAGCGTATGCTGACTTTCGAAATTTGGGATGGTACTTGGAACTATAACACCCAATATTAGCAGGGATCTTAGGCCACGATTTCGAGGACGCGAGCAGATGAAGCGAAGGTCCGTACTCTTGAGGCGACGTTGCCCACGATTCATCCTTGTAGTAGCTCGCATGGCCATTTTTATATCCGTTTGAATATCCATTCGAATAGCCGTTCGAGTATTGTGAGTGCGAATGCCTGCTCGTAGGTAGCGACATTGTGAACCGAAGGGCGATGGAGCCCTGGAAAGAGCTACTGGAAGTGTCGGGAACCACCCAGAAAAGCGTATCAACCCTCCAATCCCTACTAGAAGCCTAGCTAAAGGCTATACAGAAGGCTCCACCAGCGCTCTTTGAGAGTATGCAACTTCTAGTGGTATGTCAAGATACCGTCTGTCGTAGGTAGTGAAGCCGTTGATGGCTGATGGTGGTGGAAGGTGCGAGGTAACAAGCGTGTTGTATTCGGCGGTCGAAGGGGTTCTGTGTTAAAGCTATCGTCGTAATTTGAGACCACCTAACAAATTCGGCCACCCTAGATGTCACCAACTTTTGTTTCTCGATCCTGAAACCACAGTCGAATTGAAAGTATCGTGGGAAAGGGGAACGAGGGAGGAAAAAAAAAAAAAAAAAAGGACGAGATGCTGGCCGAGCGAGATGTCGACGTCTAGCCCAGAGATTGCCTTTTCCTAAATTGCTTATTTTATTACTGTTGCATTGGACATCAAACGAGGGTGGTTAAGATTAGTTGAGGACCCGCCCTCACACACGGATTCGAGTTGAAACAGGCTTTCAACAAGAGACGGGAAAGAAAGAATGCACTGTTTGTTGTCGCTCGATTCTTCGCTTTTAAGGGGTGAAACATGTATTTGGCCAGAGAATACCAGTCGAGGCAATGTACCCGATGTAGACGTGGAGATCTTGCTCTAAGGCGCATGGTGCCTACGTGCGCGGAATTGCGAAACAAGCAAGAAGGTTATAGAAGTAGGGGACTTTTTCCTTGCAACCCTTGGCGGTTTCTATTCCAGGAATTTGAAAAAGCTTGTCACTGCAACCTTTCGCTTTGCAGTTAGCCAGGGCCATGGAATAGAACAGCATAAGACTTCAAGCTTCTCCAGCCTACCGCTTACATCGGTTGCCAAGTTTATGGCCCTGTGCTTTGCATGTGCGGAATCAGCATCGCTCCACCATGACGCAAAGCAAAGTCGGGGGTAAATTGAAACATGTATACCACTCAAGCTTTCGCCATACCGAAAACACAACCTCTACCCGACATTGGAAGCGTCTATCAATCGAAATATCGTGAAGCACCAGATATTTGACCTAATTCAATACACATGATACTCTCTTACATACAATTTAATCTACCAAGCACTGGTCTGTACCCCAATTTCGATTTCTCAACGCCTGCGAAGGTTATTACAGTTTGACAAGAGGATTTCTCAGCTGGCCGGCGTTATCCGTAGCACGCGAGGCTACGGACTAAGCCGATCAAACCTGGGTACGAAACCAAAAAATGGAAGGCCACGCAGTGTATTGAGAAACGTGGGGCCGGGGTATATAACCTAAACTGTTGGGTCCAATACATACGCACCTCAACCCCACATACTTATTATCTTTTGCAAAGTTCGCAGAATGCATTAGAGCTTGTTTACCTCTTCGGCTGGCAAAAATATAATATTCGCCTAAAACTAGTTGCTATAACTATATCCCTCCCACAGGTATAACAAAGACACAGAAATTCAGAAATAAGTTCGTCATACAGTCTATCGGCTGGCAAAAAAATTAATTTTTTTAAATTCTTCCCTGCGCCTAGAAGAACCTCCGAAGTCAGAGAAGTCACTCCTTGACGTCAATTGACTCGAGGTAAAGTTAACCTTGACCGTATGTTCAAATATATGCCTAGTTTACTCTAGGACTGGAGCTTTAATCATTAATCACTAATTAAGAGCGAGTATCGCTCGTCTAGTCTTAAGAGTAATAGCTCGTCTACGTGGATATGTGGGTGCAGATGAAACTAAAACTAGGCTATAGGTTTAGAAAACTCACTAGCTAGATTGACAGACCGGCCCCCTCGGACCGCATTTACTTACAGCAAGTAACCATTGAGGTTCGGACTACGAGACAAGTTCGGACTCGCAAAAATTATGAGTCCAGTTTACTCGAAAATTGTAACAGTTTGCGATATTCCTCTTCCATGGTCCCAATCCAAATACATCCCAAAGCTACATTCCGTGTTGCTGTGTGTTATTTTTTCGCTGCGGTTCTGCAACCACTTTGGGTCGCTTCCTCGAATACGATCCATCTGGGTAAGTACTTACCTAACTTAGCTGTAACGAAAGGTCTTCCAGTGATGTATAGGTTCGAGAAGATTAGTACTATAGTGATCTAGTTTAACCTGCCAATAACTTCGTAAATGTATATAAATTTATCGATTTTTCTTCTTTAGTAGCTTATATCCATAATTCGAATTCTACTAATCATGATCCATAGAACTTACCTCCACTCTTGCTTGGGAGTTCCCATGTCATAAATTCGTTTGGACTATGGCATTAATTCGGGCAGAAAAAATATACGGATTAAAGTATATATATACCATGTTCTACCGAGATGTTTCAAGCCTTTTACTTTGGAATTTTTAACAAACCATCCTCTGCCCTATCGCATTGACTCTAAGTTTCATTCTAGCTCAGGCAACAGGGAATAAATAGACGAATGAATTCAACACATTTTTTTTCAACGACAAGTATATTCCACTTGGTAGTGGCCCTTCTTGTATCAATACTGAACCTAATCAAGTGTCGACCTTTGTCAAAATAAAAAGTTTTACATTCCTCTGCCTTCAAAGGGATACAGGACAAAACCCTAAGTCTAGGTGCGGGGTTGCAGAGCCAGACTAGACCTGAGGGAGCTCGTACAACATTCCACATTGAAGCTCTGTCAGCATTCACTATACCTATACGCCCGGGCACCCACATGTGCACATGGTCATACCTCTTATTCAGCGAATACTATAGAAGATATTATGGCATGAGTAGCACGTAGGCTAGTTGATAAGCCTAGAAGTGATGGATAGACGGGCGTGCATAAAGCGTACAGGATTACTAGTGCTGATCGAGAAGGATCAGACCTTGACACCTAGATTCAATTCGGTCAAGTATTCATTCTAATTTCGGATTTTGCCTCATGGTAGTTTTCCAGATCCCTCTGTTGCTGCGATCTATCACAAGCATCCCGAAGACATCTGGGCAGCCGGCAGCCTATGATCTAGCAATATTAATAGTGCCATTAAACCGAGGAGAGTTTTCCTAACCATCCGGCCGCCCAAGAGGAAGATACCATCTGCGCTTTCACAAATCTCCACATCGAATATCATGGATTCTATCGGTTGGGCTCGTCATATGGGTAGCACAGAAAAGCTGTATTTCTCAGATTGGTACACTAGCTCACGCTTGATCCTAAACCCCATCGACTGTAGTTCAGAGCCAACAAGATGTTGACTTAACATATGCATGGGTTGAAATCTTCCGCCACTTGATTCCCCTACAGCAACCATTTAGCCGTGGGTCCTCAAATAAAGCAATCCGTGTAAACGCTGTCTGTTTGTATGGCTGCATATCACTAGGGCTGTCCTGATTACCTAGAATCTGTATTTTTTTAAGACGATTGTGGTGTGATAACATGATGCATTGAGACTTCCAGCTGCCGGGGCGCTGAGGAAAGTGGCAAGTCTTAGGAGCAATCTTGGTGAGCTGCAGTAAACTATATACGCATATAATACCTACCTCCCAACGTACAAAACTCGGAGAAAAGGCCATGATTTTATGGCGGATTTAACAACTTAGCCCTTGTTGCAGTGGGGCCGCGGATACGGCACGAAGTATATAGTCTCATCAATATTAAATCTCCAGGCGAGTTCGACGTCAATATTGCATATATTGCAATGTAATTATGCCCAGCTATACGTCTTTTCAATTTCGAACCTGTTTTAAAACAAGACTTGATGGCGACTTCAACATTGCAGCGGCTGACATTCATGGAACCGGATAAGATTGTGACGTTGATGATTTGTTTTACGAACTACGCAGCTACGTGCAATAGATGTGATGTTTTACACATCGTAGACGGCAAGTATCCACCCTGAAAAAGCCATAGGTGGCATAGGCGCGCTAGACTTCGTTCACGATACCTGTTCAAGCAATTCCTCGCGCATCTTCCGCGCTGTGGTGGAATTATAGAGACCTTGTCTTAATTTCAGAGGCTGGCTGTGCTGAACCTAAAGCCACAGAAGGTATAGCTTGTGGACTAATGAACCCAAACTCCTGCAGCTGCGATCCGATACCAAAGTGTCTATCCATGAGCGAGGGCAGACTTTCTGCAGGTGCAAATTTCATCGACACAGCGCTGCTTGCCAAACCATGCAGGGTGGAGATTACCCCTGTCCCGCCGCGGTTTTCCGGACGAAAAAAATCAATTATTTAATTGCGGGGCGAACCGTGTCCCAATTCGAATTGCCCGACACCATGTATACTATGTAGTCTGGATTAGAGAAGCCCCTTGGCAGGTCCAACTAATGCAACGACGTTCAACGCGAGCGAAACAAAAAAATATGTGGGCGAAATAGTGGCCGTTTCACGACGGAATTTTATCAAAAACACCCTCTCGATAGCCTAAACATACTCACGAAGGAAACAGAAAAACCTTGCACCTCACTATGAAACTACTTTGAATAGTAGACTTCGCCTATCGATAAGCGTAAAACATTGGTTTCACTCTCGAGGTCTCTTCATTTGTATCAAAGTTTTTGAGATTTAGCTATTCATAGCATATGACTAGACTGAAAGATTCCTGTAACATCAGTTGTAATGCGACGATGCCGACTTCCTAGAGCTCTAAATTTTCAATTTACTGTAGAAGAAGGCACCGCGCCGGAATCGTCCCAATTGGTCGGACCCGAGCACTTTTCTCCACCCTTTTGCAGACCGTGATGAGAGGCGGCACAAGTGCGCACAAGTTCGAATATTCCAAGCCAGCTGCCTCTCAATGCCAGCGTGAGCCTGGCCGGCCGTGTGAATTAATTTCCATATCCTCGCGGCAAGAAACACCATCCTAATCTCAAACCTATCTAGCACCATGATCATATCACAATGATGCCGTTTAGGCGGGAATACAGGTGCCGATGTCAAAGCGGTGGGATATCAACCTTTCTAAGTATGAGCAGATCTCCTTTAATAATATCATATACTTATATAAATACTGCGGTCCCTCCATGGATATGCAACTTATCTTTTCGTAGTGGCCACCAGCATTACTCGCTTCAGAAGGATCGATCGGTCGATTCATTGGAACTTACTTCCAGATATTGCATTAATATATAATACGTCAATATGCAACTGAAATTTCTTCTTTGGGCCTTCGTGGCAACCACTGTTATCGCCTCTGCCGTCCCAGAGGTTGCTGAGAAGCGTCACTGTAAGTTTTATACTGGCGTATTGACGGACTTTAGTATCACTGTAGAGCAACTACTAATATCCTACTAGATGGTGCACCTTCCACTGTCACCAAGTATGTCACCAAGTGGACTACTAAATGCGTGCCCAAGACCAAGACATGCACAAAATGGTCCAAGACACGAACAATCACGAACACGAAATGTTCAAAGACGACGACTAGGTGGAAAACAAAGACTTCGACTAGGTGGAAAACAAAGACTTCGACTAGGTGGAAAACAAAGACTTCGACTAGGTGGAAAACAAAGACTTCGACTAGGTGGAAAACAACCACCAAGCCAGCATCAACGAAGACTACAACAGAGACTGAAATAAAGTTTTCAACAACGACTGCAACATCAACTGCAACGGAGACGACGGTTTCAACAACGACTATAACGCAATCGCCGAGCAGTGCTCCAACTGGAGCAAGATATGCAGGTTGCTACAAGGAGAACCTTGAAAATGGCCACATGCTCAGCGATCTCTCCACAAGTACCGATGTGACTCCAGATACCTGCCAGAAACGCTGCTTCGATGCTGGTTATGCTTTGGCCGGTCTTACCAATGGAACGTAAGTCGAATCCCTAAATAAACTATTCCAAAATTTATAACATACTAATGGTATATAAATGTAAAAGCACTTGCGCCTGTGGTCATTCTATCGAAAACCCCTGGGCAGAGGTCGGAGATGAGGTTAACGACTGCTCTACACAGTGTGTGGCCGACCCTGAGGAGTTCTGTGGTGGCATCAATTTTTTTGAAATTTACGTCCAGTCAAAAAACCCCACGAACATTGGCTGCTACGACGATAGCACTAGCAATGCAATCCTCAGCGAGGCCTTTTACACCAGCCCCAAGATGACCCAATCGCTCTGCCAAGACCTCTGCTACGGCCAGGAGTTCACCTTAGCTGGTCTTAAGAATGGAAAGTAAGTTACCATGACGCTTAACATTCGAGTGTACTCAAATATATCTAACATACAATTTTTCAACCAGCGAGTGCGTCTGTGGTGACCAATTTATCAGCGCACCAATCCAGGACGGTAAAGGTCAATGCACAAAAGCTTGCGCGGGCAACGAAAATGAACACTGCGGCGGTGAATTTTTCCTCGAGGTTTTCGCTTTCACCGGCTAAAGGATTTTCTTATACGCATTATCGAAGTGATATTCTACTTCGCAGATATTTTATTGCTGAAGAGCGCCATTGTTTTAATTTTTTTGGACCCGATATCGCTTGGAAGCTGTTGATATTTTCCTTTTTGGCGGTCCTACATTTTCAATCTAATGACGGAGTCTACGTCACATGTATAATTTCTAGTCTATATTATTTAATTTTTTTACAATACCGCCCGTGCAGCTTGCAAGAGACCTTCGTGGTGGCTAGATTTCGCCATCACAGCTTACCGTAGTTCTTAAATACTTAAGTATATATTCCTCTGGGTAATCCTCAACGGATTTCTGGCTTCATAATTAATACTTCATCCATGCATATCTCAATTTTGTATACCCCAGCAATTATCATCTCCCGAGCTATCTAGATAGGGTGCCGGCCTTTGTTGGCAAATTGTATTGGGTGCCATATCTTTCTAGGTTTCCATAGCGCTAACTAACAGGGTCCGATATGTTTGAAGATAAATATCAATAGCATACCTATGCATCTAAAATGATTTCTCTCGAAATTAAACCTACACATAAATAAATGCACACCAGAATTTTGACGTAGCACGACCACTCAATAGGGTGATATATCACAAATTAAGGAGTCCGGCGACAAGACAAATGATAGAGAGGTATATGTTTAGGTCCCATTTGTTGATAACGTTTAACTTTTACCCAGCACATCTTGTCTCGTATTAATACCACAGCGCATCCATTCCTCAGAACTTCATAAGAATAATTTTCAGGGTCGGAGATAACAAGATGGGGATATAGCTCAGTTGGTAGAGCGCTTCCTTAGCGTGGGATAAAATCCTACTATCTGGATGAGGTCCCGGGTTCAATTCCCTGTGTCTCCAAGGCCTCCGGCTTTCTTCTTTTGCTATTGATTTCTTTTTCTTTTTCTTTTCTTCCTTCGAGGTATAACCCTCACGATATTGGAAGGAGCACTCGGAAGGTCGGTAGGGCTCATCAGTTTTTTTTTTCTTTTTTTTTACGACAGGGTTTGAAACACAAAACTTCAGGCTAACCAGCGAGAGGATGCAATTTCATGGCGAGCATGCACTATGCATATTGACCTAGACACACGACATTTCTATACAACCATTGACGAACCTCGAAGCCAATCAATTTGAAGTGCTGTAGTCAGTAGCTATCAGAACGGAGAGGACTATGTATTGTCATTTTTTCCACGGGAACTTTTAAACATCAATGGCCTGCCAATATAAATTTTAATAATGGAAAAAAAAAAAAAAAAAAGAAGACACACTCTAGAAAGGTTTTGTGTTGTAAATAGGCGCAAAGTGATTGAGTAGAAGACCAGATCTTAACTCGATTATATATGGCCCTTTTCAGCATTGGCAGACTTGGTTAACCAGTAGGCTGTAGTCTGAGAGTTCCGGGACTAAATCCCGGGCACATGCACACAGTTCTATGGTATAATTTATCAACTATATGCGCCACTGTGCACGTACATACCTGTGGTATTAGTTAGGTTTCGTTTCTAGAAGTTGGCTTCTTCATGGTATGGACATCTTGAACAATACTATGGGCCTATACTATAGTGATATAACTACTTAAGGAATACAAAGCAAAACGCTCAAAACAAATTGAAACCAGACCGTGAGGCCAATCTTCTAAGCCACCCCATGCCCCAGACACTCAAAGTATAAACCACAGGATGATGAATCGAACAAATGACAGAAATAATTAGCCGGCCGTTTAATAATACAGGCGCTATCGCTAACTTATAAAACATGTCAACGATGATGGCAGGGGCGAGATATCCAACTCTCCCTCCATAAAATACAACTAACCAATGTAGCAATCAATACAAACCGCTCCAAAGATCAAACCTAAAAATTGACCCAAGAACAAACCTATATCATAAACCTAAAACCCTTACCCTCACCTGGAACATAAGTCCCAGCCTCCGCTTGTCCCCTCGCCCTCCTCAAATAATCTTCATCCCTCTTCCTATTCTCCTTCGACAACATAACTCTCAACCAAAACGCCAACCCAGCAACGGCCAACATGAAACCTCCACATATTGTCATCCCCATTGTATAATATGGCCCATCTCTAGCCGGGTATAACCTCGTTCCTAGTAGAGGTCCACACTGCCCCACTAAGTTCAAGATAGCAACACCAGTACCCCTTCCCTCAGCACTCTCGGAATTTCCAATAGTCCAGGGGATAATAATCGCAATTGCGGAAAAGATGCCCGATGCTGCGAAATACACTGCTGCGTATCGCCATTTCCAGTCTGATAATCCTAGTTGTGGAGCGAATGCTAAGGCGCCATAGCCAAATGCTCCGGCTAAGGCACAGTTTATAACGAATATGCTTCGAGAGTGTAGACGGTCTGAAAAGTATGAAACGAGGATGACAGTAATGAATGCGACTACGTATGGTGGAGCCGAAAGGGCTTGGGAGGCGAGGGCGGTGTTACCCATTTCGTTGATAATCGTGGGAAGGAAAACTGGGAGGGAGGAGAAGGCGACGTTGCATGAGAAAAACATGAGCTAATAGGTATCGAAGCGGCGTTAGTCCGGATTACTTCATCTCGTGTATGATATTGGAACTTACAGCCGTTAACCAGTTCTGCAGCTCTCCTAGAGCTATCATAACCTCCCGCCAGTCAAATCTGCCACTGTTAACCTTTTTCGACGTGGCGGCTTTAAAGAAACTCATCCGCCTCTGCCGTCTGCTATGGCCTTGCAGCCGAATAACAGCAATCTGTCTCTCTTCCTCGTTCTTCAAAAACCAGGCATCACCGGGGCCGTCCGGTATGTACCACCATGCTACCACTGCGGCTATAAGACTCGGCCACCCTTCGATAATGAACAATGCCCGCCATGGCGCCAGTCCAGTGCTGAGCGATGTTAAAAGGTACGCTAGACTGCCAGCATAGGCCGTAGATAGTGGCGCAGCCGAGATGAAAAGACCGGTACGAAAAGCGAGTTCTTCACGCTTGTAAAAGAAAGAAAGATAAAAGGGTACACCTGGGCCGAAGGCTGCTTCTGCGATACCTAGTGCTGAACGGGCGAGCAGCAGGGAGGAGTAATTTGGGACAATGCCCTCTAAATTTCGAAGTCGTCTGTTAGATATGGTTCAACAAGGAATAAAATATAATAGAACAAAATAGAAATAGGGCAGCAATATAACTTACGAAGTGAAGCTACAAGTCCCCAACTTTAGCTTGAGTAGTTCATCGATCAGCTCTCGGCCCCGTGAGAAAGAAAGAAATATATAGGAGAAACTTACCCTGCGACACAAAATGCTACATAAGCGTGTGCAGGAAAGACTTTCCATAGTAGCGCCATCCATTCGAAAAGCTACAATTTTAGTAAAGAATTAGCAGCAATTCTGGAGTAATGTATTAAAGTGACTAAGCAGAGCCGGCTTACGATGTAAGTAATGTAGAACGCCGTGAGCAGCCATTCATACTGCCCATGCGACATCTCAAGATCCGCTTCCATCCCCGCTATCCGTGCCTAATATAGCAAACCGTGTTAATATGCGTGTGTTCCTGGAACTCAATTCAACAACGTCCGACTCACGTTTCCAATGTCTATTCCAATGAGCTTAATCGTTAGCCCACAAAACTCAATTTTCCACAATTCCCTTCCTCAAACTTCAATATATGACCACTCACTGGACCTATCCAAAAAGCTCAACATGTACAACAACGCTAGGAATGGAACGAGATAACGATCGAACCTCTTGATAACACGGTTCGTCTCTTCCGCTGTATACAAGAGATACGTCTCGTCGAGATCGGAGTCATCGGATTCATCGTCGGTGACAAGAACCTGATCTAGAGGTTCTGTGCCCAGAGTATTTCGGCGGAATACCTGAAGTTCGATGTTTTCAGCTGGAGGTGCTTGGTTGTGGGGAAGCTCATCGGGTGCTAGGTCCTCGCTCGAGCGGTTGTTGTGAGATAGAAGGCGAGAGGTTGACATTTTATGGTGATATCGATATGATATTATGGAATCGAAAAGGTATCATGACTTCGAGAGCATGACTTCCACGCGGGCATTCGTCAAAGGCTAGACTTCAATTCCGAGTTGCGATCTGGTACGTAAGAAAAGGGTGTCTGTCGGTAGCGCGACAAACATGGAATGAATTCGAAGAAGTCGCGCGACGCTAATTACCAGAGTTATCTCAAACGAGATTGCAGGCCTTCTAGTCATTTCACGATCACAATTGCACAGGAGGAGATTATATAATTTCAGGATCAGAATAAGGATAAGGAGAAAGAGAGAAGGGGTATTGTAGTAATCTTCAGTTTGGATTATCGACATCGCACCAATGCGCCCGTTCAAACCCAAGAACGCCCCTCTGCAGCCAAAAAAAAAAAAAAAAGCAACCTCTAGAATAGCACTAAGTCACCACCCACCATCTCAAAATACCATCACCATCACCATTCATACAGGACTAGGACTAAAAAAAGGAACTTATCCAATCGGCTTCATCTTCTTCTTTTTCGCCGGCTGTTTGCCCTTCTGGAAGTCCCGCCACGAGCTGATTCTCTGGTCCCTGGTGTCCTCCCATGCCTGCTCATTTTCCCGCTTCCGTTTCCTCGCCTCGATCTCGGCTTCAGCCTTTCTCTGTTCTCGACCCTCCTCAGCCAGTTGTGCCTTCATCTGCTTCCGTTTTCTCAGCTCATTGTCGATTAGGACCTCTTTTGTCTTCTCTCTCCAGTCCTTCTTAAAGGCCTCGGACTGCAGGTCTGGGTGATCCACTGTCCACTTTCGCTCTCTGATCAATAGCATCCTGGCATCAGCAATAGCTTCGTCGAGTCTAACCCGGGTCTTTTCCTCCATCAGTTCGTTCTGTGCCTTTTTGAGCCGGTCGAAAGCGTCCGGTGCCTGTGGATTCTTGGTCTTGTCGGGATGGATTAGTAGCGACTTTTTTCGGTACTGCATCTTGATGTCAGACTCAGGAACACCCGGTTGGAGGTCCAGGACAGCATATCTAGAGAACAGTTAGCAGGCCGACTCGTATCCGAGCATTGGTAGCTGGTGGTAGAGCTTACGCATCGAGTTTGAAGGCGTTCAAGATCCCTGGAATTCGCTGGTTAGTATCGACGACTCAGACTCGGACTCGGACTTTGGACTGTGTAGATTTGTATGGACGTACTCTGAATCTCTGCATCCTGTAGACAATAAACCATTAGCCATGAGCTAGCTCCTTGTAACTTTGATGCCAACCTTGAATATCACAAAGAAGATACCTTTCGGAACTCAAGTTCCTCCCGCTCAATCGCACTCAGTGACTCCTTATCAATCTCAACCTCTCCTTGCGGCTCCTCCACCTTGGTTGGTTCCTCTTTCTTCTTCTCAGCGGCAGCCGACATATCCACGTTTAATAATGGTATCCTCTATCGACTTTTCTAGTGCTGCTTTGGTGTGAAGTGAAAGCTATGCTGAGCTGCAGGTTGATAGAATCGCGCCTTGCCAGTGCGTACTGTTTATGCGAGTATGCGTGTTCTGTTGTTGGTTGGCGGTGGCAGCTCATCTGCACAACTCGTCTCGGCCCAAACATATCGGCGGCAGGACCACAAAAAGATCCCTGCTGAAATTTTTCGCGACGAATCCGAATCTTTAAAACTTCAAACCCTCACAACCTTTCCCCAGCCACAGGAACGACAGTCGACAGAGCTGACCGAACACAACCGGATACCTTCACAATGGCCAAAGGCGCCAAATTACCCGGCTCTTTGCCACAGCTAAAACCTCGTCGCAAGGAATCGAAATCTCTAAAGCGAAAGCGTGAGGAGGAAGAACTCGAAAACCTCGAAAAGGCGGCGCAAGAGTTCGTATGTCGCCTACTTCCTTCCATACGGCATCATATCGTACTAGAAATATTCTAACAAGAACGGTCTATGTCTAGGATGCTTCCAATCTTACAAAATTCACCGATCTTCCATTGTCCAGACAGACCGCCGGTGGCCTCGACAAGTCGCATTTCAAAGTCCCCACCGACATCCAGCGAAAAGCCATACCTCTCGCACTGAAAGGCAAAGATATCCTTGGTGCTGCAAAAACTGGTAGCGGAAAGACTTTGGCATTCCTAATACCCGTATGCTGCCCGATTCTCCGATTCTATATTGGTCGAAATCTCTACTCACAGCTTTCTTTACCTCTAAATTTAGGTCCTCGAAAAACTCCACCGTGCAAAATGGACACCTGACGACGGTCTAGGCGCTTTAATCATCTCACCGACTCGTGAACTTGCAATTCAAATCTTCGAAGTTCTCCGTAGGGTCGGTCAGCGCCACTCCTTCTCTGCCGGTCTCGTAATTGGCGGTAAAAACCTTCAAGACGAACGAGAGCGACTCGGTCGAATGAACATCCTTGTTTGCACGCCCGGCCGTATGAAACAGCATCTGGAACAGAACCCCGACCTCGATACTTATAATCTACAAATCCTTGTACTGGATGAGGCAGACAGAATACTGGATATGGGTTTTAAAGATGCAATTGATGCAATCGTTCAAGGGATTCCGAAGAGCCGACAGACATTACTGTTTAGTGCCACTCAAACGAAGAATGTGAACGATTTAGCTAGGTTGAGCCTTAAGGACCCCGAGTACGTAGCCGTACACGAAGCTGCAAGTGCAGCTACACCAGGAAAACTACAGCAACATTACATTGTCACACCGTTACCAGAAAAGCTAGATATTCTATGGAGCTTCATCAGAGCGAATGTCAAATCGAAAATACTAGTCTTCTTTTCATCGACAAAACAAGTCAGATTCGTCTACGAGACCTTCAGGCAAATGCAGCCGGGTATTCCGTTATTGCATTTAACGGGAAAGCAGAAACAAACAGCGAGGTTGGAGATCTCCGCGAAGTTCTCCAGTTCGAAGAATTCGTGTTTGTTTGCGACGGATGTAGTGGCAAGAGGGTTGGATTTTCCGGCAGTGGATTGGGTTATTCAAGTGGACTGCCCTGAAGATGCGGATACCTATATTCATCGGGTGGGCAGAACGGCAAGATATGAAAGAGATGGTAGAGGAGTATTGCTTTTGTGCCCAACAGAAGAGAAAGGTATGCTTGAAAGACTCAAGACTAAAAAAGTTCCAATCGAAAAGATCAATGTGAAGCAGAACAAGAAGCAAAGTGTGCAGAACCAGCTTCAGGGGATATGTTTCAAGGACCCAGAGATAAAATACCTGGGACAAAAGGCATTTACAAGTTATGCGAGGAGTGTGTATGTGCAAAAGGACAAGGACATTTTCGATCTAGAAAAGCTACCGCTACCAGAATTCGCGACGAGTTTGGGACTTCCGGGTGCCCCGAGGATAAAGTTCTTAAAAGGAGAAGATACAAAGCAGAGGAAGAATGCGCCAAGGGCACTATTGAAAGACAAGGACAGCAGCGAAGATGAGGAAAGTGGTGAGGAAGATACGAAGAAGGAGAAGAAAAAAGAGGTTAGGACGAAATACGATAGGATGTTCGAAAGACGTGAGTATTTCTTTGCTATTATATATCATTCCCGGTAAACGTACTAATTATTTACAGAAAATCAAAATATCTTCACATCACACTACACCGGTATGGTGCGACATGGGGAAGAGGAAGAAGGAGAAGAAAAGGATGAGGACTTTCTTGCAGTTAAAGGCCATGGCTATGGCTCCGATACGGAAAACAACGAGGGTCCAAGTAACGGCCAGAAGTTCATCCAGGTACACGGCAAAGACCCAATGTTGGTGGACTCGAAACGACGAGAAAAACTGGCAACATCGAAGAAAGCTTTGCTCAAATATAAAGGCAAAGGTACCAAATTGGTATTCGACGAAGAAGGCGAAGCACATGCGATCTACGAATTTGAGGATGAAGAGGAGTTCAAGAAAGCTGGCGACGCAGAGGAACAAAGAAGCAGGTTCTTGGCGGAGGAAAAGAAGAAGGTCAGCGCTGCCGATGAAGAAGATAAGGGCGTGGCGAAGGAGAAGAGGAGAGCGAAGAGGGAGAAACAGAAGGCGAGGATGCTTGAGGGAGAGGATGACGGTGAAGAAGAAGGGTTCACCGGCGGGTTACCACTTATACCTTATGAAGATTTCGATGCCAGACGAGAAGAAAGTGATGACGACAAAGTACCGGAACTCGTCGAAGAGGACCGACCTGCGAAGAAACAGAAGAAATGGTTTGAAGACGATTCTGAGGAAGAGCGAAAGAAGAAGAAGGCAAAGAGGAAGGGCAAGGTCGTGGAGATGCAAGAAGAACCGGAGACCTTGGACGACCTGGAAGCGCTCGCTGCTGGACTACTTGCGTAGAAGGAGCTTATCTTCTGGTCGCTCGATGTACGAATGTAAAGGACGTACCCCTTTGGAGTTTATTTATTCCTGGATCCAGAGCCGCAGGGTTTATAGAACTCGAATATGGCGCATTCGATTGTGATACCATTGCGCCCTTGAGATGCAATTCCACAAGATCGATACGTATACACAGCGACAATCTTTATAAATTTAGACATGCTCTTACTGCCCATCTTATGTCATGACCTTATACATTTCTAAAGTGCCTGTCTGGGTATCAAGAATTTAAGTTAATTCATTAGCTAGACCTGGCTGATTGCTCGTATCGCCCGGCTTTAGCCAGGATTTAGGCTTGTTGGCCAAACCACAAACGAGCCGCCTAATCTGAAGCCTGGCTGCTTCCCCACGCGGCTTTCCCTCCGCCCACCTCTCAACCTGTCGCCTGCGAATCCAGCTTCCGTATATAGTCCTTTCTGTTCTTGCTCTTGTACAATACCAAAATAATACCCCTTTGCTCTTGCGATTGCTTTCTTTCAGTAATACATACACATCGTCGGGTTATTTGAGATGGCGCGCAAAGCCCGCCAGAAGATTAGTTATGGTAATAATGGCTCTCCCCTGCGACTGTCGCAATTATGCTGTGGAACCTCCGCAAATGACGGACTAACAAGATTAATATATCAATGCAGTGCTGCCGCTCCCGAATTCACCGGGAGGGCACCGGCTCGGTGTGAATTCGCTGGCTCTCGACCTCCGAGGAACCCTGTACGTCAATTAATTGTAACTTGAATGTCATGCATTGTTCGAAGCCCGCCGTCGCGTGAGATATTCGAAGCTGCAGGGCGAAATGGCGCAAATACTCACAGGCGCTCAAGAGGTAGAATGTTATATCTAACTTGGATTCTACAATACCTGCAGCTATTCTGCCGGTCGCGACGGCGTCATCTGCGCTTGGGATATCCAAACCGACCTGACGGTCCCACCAGGCCCCTCTCTTGCAAACGGGGATACACCTACGTCGAGACCGAGGCCGCCAGCATCAACCTTCAAATCCCAGGTTCAGGCACATACCCACTGGGTCAATGATCTCGCTTTAACCTCCGACTCTTCTGCTGTCGTATCTTGCTCGTCTGATTTGACTGTCAAGCTCTGGCGGCCATCTTCCAAAGCCCCTCCTTCCGATCTAGGCAATCACAGCGACTATGTCAAATGTGTAGTCGCATCCGGACCTGCCTCCAAAACAAGTGGAACGTGGGTCGCCTCTGGTGGTCTTGATCGTAAAATCTTCTTGTGGGATCTCTCTGGCCAAGGCGAACAATCATGCATCGATGTTGGCGATGGTGGTGACAAAGACAATCCGAAGGGATCGGTCTACTCATTGGGTATAGGCGGTGGCATCCTCGCCTCTGGAGGGCCTGAAAGCGTCGTCAGACTCTGGGACCCAAGGACCGGAAAGCCAATCACCAAGTTTGTCGGCCACACCGACCTCGTCAGGTCCATCCTGATCTCTGAAGATGCAAATATCATCCTCTCTGCTTCATCGGACGCCACTGTAAAGATGTGGTCTGTGACTGGTGGCCGTTGCCTACATACTCTCACGATGCATAATGACAGCGTGTGGTCGCTGCACTCGTCTCACCCTCAACTCGAACTTTTCCATTCCGCCGATAGAACCGGGCTAGTTGCTAAGACGGACATCAGGAACATCGGAGAGATCGAAGAGGGTATCTGCGTGGCTGTGTGCCAGGAGAATGAAGGTGTAAACAAGGTTATTGCGGATGGCGGGTTAGGAGATTATATCTGGACTGCTACATCTAGTTCGAGGATACATCGTTGGTTGGATGTTGATACCAATGCAGAGATAGCATCGCCAAAGGAGACAGTACCGGTGGCTTCAAGATCACCTGCGCTACCTGGGCTGCCCACCTTCCACCAGCATCGACCGTCCAATGCCTCGATAGCTACTGTCGTCGGGTACCCGAAAAAGTCGAATAAACCACAGATTCAACTAAACTCCATCTTGAAGTTATCGAATACCTCGGCATTCACGACACACGATGTTAGAGATCCTGATGAAGTTACCATATACTCTATCCCACAAGCCAGGCATGCATCCATCACGGAGGCAATGATGGGAGTTGAGGATACTGGGGACACGAAACCGATTTACGAACAACCAGATGAAACAATCGAAGGCCAGAACGGGTTGATAAAGCATATTCTCCTCAACGACAGGAGGCGTGTATTAACCGTTGACTCAGCCGGGGATGTCCTCGAATGGGATCTTGTCAGGGTATGTTTTGCCTCCCACTCACCACAAAAGTGCAGAAACAGAGTATATTCACATCATTACGCAGTGCACAGTTCTGAAGGAGTGGGGTAAACGACACATCGAAGAAGTACAGCGCGAGATTAACCCTCGTGAGAACCTGTCCAACTGGTGTCAAGTTGATACTCGAACTGGTCGACTTGCCTGCGTGCTTGAAGAGAACTACTGCTTTGATGGAGAGACATACGCCGATGAGGTTGAGTTGGAGGAGAAAATCGAATTCCGAGACGACCATAGAATTAATCTTGGAAAATGGGTTTTAAGATACCTCTTCTCAAATCTCATCGACGAAGAGATCCGCCGTGATGAAGAGTATCGGAAGGAGCTAGCAATAGCACAGGCAGCGAGAGAGGCGGTGCGACGACAAAATGCACCCTCCGCAATAAGTTTGCCGGGGCCACTATCTCAGCTTCATGACCCTCTTACACCTTCTGCTACGACCCCAAGGCCCGGCCTTAATGGTTTATCAGGCGCTCAATACCCCCAGACACCGGGAATGTCAATAGGGCTCGCGACCCCTGCCACTAACCACTTCCCTAGTAGCACACCTAGCGGATCCGTCCTCCCGCCTATGGCAGAAGAGGATGGAAAATCAGGAGATAAGCCCAGTGGCTCTGACGATCACGACTATTTTTCAACCGTCCCACCTAAACCTAAAGACGAAGAATCATCAACTGCGAACACGACTGGCCCTTCGACAACAGCAACAACTCCAGGCGGCGTCCCGTCGACCGCAGAACCCCCGGCTGTTGCCACTCCAGCCGCAACCTCTAAACTCTCCCTCGCCAAATTCTGGGGCAAGAAATCCAAGCAAAGCGAAGAGAAGAAGCCAGAGGAGCCAAAGCCAGAGGAGCCAGCCGAACCTGTCAAGCAACCTGAGCTGTTCGACGATACCCTCGCCGGCGTTATTAAGCGCATTAGGCAATCCTACGAAGTATACAGCCCAGACAGATTAAACTCAGACTTCAGCATCAAATCCGCAATTTGTCCGTCTCTACCCTCGGAAACGCCGGTGCTGAAGCACCCGCCTGAAATGGTGTTGATAATTCAAGAAGACTCGCCAGATTCCGGTGGTATGAAAGACGTTTACAGAGGCACTGTAGGCGCCCTGGGTGATGAGGCCGACGAGTTAGAAAAGGTCCTCCCTGGGTGGGTTGCAGAGGCAATATTGCTGAACAAGGTGCCCCTGAAGGAAGTTGTTAAGGTCAGCTTTGTATTGGTACCGTGGAAGGACAAGTTGGCTAGTATTGGCGATGCAGCTGACCCGTGAGTATTCCCCAAACCTTAATATCTTTTCGGAAGTATTATTGTTACTATTATTATTACTATTATATATATAACTGACAAATGTAGATTGGGCAGCAACAATCGATTAAACGCAAACCGCATGCTTCGCGCGCGCAAGATCGTCACGTATATTTACGACAGACTTGACCCATTACCTGCACAGGCTGGTGGGCCGGGTACAGACTTTGGAGATGAGAGAAGGAAGCCAGAGGATTGGTTGGAGTTGGTTATTAAAGATGAAGTAGTGCCGTTGAATATGACTTTGGCGACCATGAAGGCTCATGTGTGGAGGACCGGTGGGGACGTAGTTGTACATTATAGAATTAAAGATGGGGAGGAACCGATTGAGAGAAGAGTGGCGGAAGTTCTTACGGAAGATGAAGCGGCTGAGGGGGCAAAGGAGGAGACGAAGGATGAGATACCAGATACTAAGGAAGAAAAAGCGGAGTGAAGGTTTGTAAAGCAAAGGTAATGTTATTAGATAGACGCATGCATGTCACGATAGCGATGGTTTTGATGCAGTTTTACAGAGGCCTTTGTATATTAATATGAAGCGGAATTGGAATTGGAGCCTACTCTATAACTTAACAGCCTTGAAGTCAAGCTGGAGAGTCTAGCGACGAGACAACCTCGAAGTACAGCTATGTCAAATGCATTAATACTCGTAGGGCCCCTCGGTGGCATGCCGCCTTAGCACTCCCATCATGGCGACAAGATGGACCCGTTGGCTAAGACAATGTTTACCTATCTACCTTCGCGGCGAATACAGGTACGATAGGGTTTAATAGGTCTAGACGTCTACTCATGCTCAGAGCGCCTTCCACCAAGATGGCTAGATCAACTGGATCCCTCTACTTCGGCACACCAACTATGTCCCTCGGAACGAGGAACCACCGCATACAGCGGCAAGCCCCGTTCAACAGAGTGGGTCCACGATGTCATTCGAATAGGTGATAGACGTTACTTTTCCTAAAGCCAAGGCAATAATATTTTTGCACAGTAGCCTCAAGATCATGTGCAAACTGCGTAGTGCCCCAAATTCTTGCCTGCATATACATTGTGGAGTCTACTGACCCTCGAGACGAATCTGAGTGGCTAAAGACTAAACACCTGAAGCCAGAATGAGGGCTTGAGGGCCCACTTGAAAAGTCGGATCGGCTAATTGGAGGCAAAATACACTGTTCCGACGCAGGCGAGAAGTAGTTTCCTTGCTGGACCCACTTCACAGGATTCCGACCTGTATCAAAGCATCGGTGACTTTTTTTTCTTGAATTCTTGTCAGTGTTGAAATTTTTACGTGATTAAGACAAGCTGACCTTGCCACAGCTCGCAGGACGCAGTATACATATGCAGTTCGTGAATATTATCTTCTGAAGCATGAGCGATGCGGAATTATGCATACCTGCAAAAATAAAGGGAGATTGTTTCGTCACCCGACAATTGTGGAGCCCTTTCTATTTCTGCTCTCGAATCGAGTCGGACGAATTTTTGCGCACAACCATGCAGTGCGACATTCATTACATGCCTTCGGATCCTTTATCAATCAAAAATTTAACGGCGACTCCATAGAAAATACAGGGCGGCGGCGCGGGAAATGCCTTTTTTTCTCTCTCAATCCCTTTCGATCCAATTGGCGCCGATCAATTAGGCCATGTTCGTGCAAATAGATGTTGGGCAGTCGAAAAGGGCTCTACATGGAAGTCAGAAAAAATGTCCGCGGACAACAGGACCCGTTGAACTTAAAAGTTCACAAACAGCCGTCCACGCTGCCGCCCGTGCACGGCTGCCGTATTCGCTTATTCTATGCATATTGAACTAACCTTTAGAGCTTCCTCCCGGGCAGAATAGATCTATGCCAGATTGCAGGATGAAAGGCTGGAGAAACATTTACTCCCCCCACAGATTCAAACAGCGACATTCATACAGAGGTATTCTAGCCACAGGTGACCTTCCGAATTGATGGCAATACATCAATAACAAAGGAAGGGAAAAATACCAAAAAATCATTTAAAACTTTATAAATTTATGCAATAAGTGCGCAAAAGAAAGGAGTCTTTACGGAAGGGCAACTGCATAGCTGCACAGCTGGCCGCTGAAGATAACCCTGAGTCTATTTACCAATGATATTCATACACACACCCCGGCAACAAAGCTTCAAAGAGAATTACCTATCGCAAAGTGGCTAGATCTATAAATAAGAAAAATCCACCGGAGCCGAACGCCAGATCGTGAGGCGTCTACCCACTCTATCCCCGTGGTCTTCCAAAATAGAGTCTAGAGCGTCGCCTTCTCATCGTGGCGACGTAGGGACAAGGCATTAGCAAGTGGAGCTCAAGTGCTTATGTAGAGGTACAACTTCAAAGACCCTTTGACGCCCAGTGCATAGGTCGCGGATTCGGATGTTCTCTGCCCTAGCTTCCCGAGACCTCGGGGGATTCGAGATATATCAACTGAGGAAGCTGGATATATCAGGCCATGAAGATATCAACCATATTATAGAGTATACATAAACTTTAAATTTTGAGAAAATGGCTTATGATTAGCAATAAATAATGGGCTGAATATATACCCCGACAAGAGCAATTGGAGGCAAAAGACACCCACAATCTACCGTTAACCGGTGCATATCTATAAAACGCCAACTATTTCATCAGTCACGAACTGTGAAGATGTAAAGCCTACAATTGGACAGCCAGCTGGATCAATCATTAATTAATCGTTCCGAGACTTTCTCCGTCTAACGCTTACTGCGTCCATGAGCGTAATGGCCGTTTCAACAAAGGCTGAGCGGAACGGAAACTTATACCACCTCGCCCTGCAGCTATAACGGTAAACCCTCCTTGTTTCTATGTATGTGTATCTCGGTTTCGGGTTGATATGATCATCATTAACAAAACCTGAAATGCCGAGCTTCTGGTACCCTGAATAAATTAAACGCACATGTAGCTGGACCTTTTAGTAAAAGATCTTTGCCTTTATTTTCAAGATAATTATCATATATAAGTTGATATTGCACAGTCGCGCTAATCTTCTTTCTGACCAAATACCAAGCTCTTGAAACAACTGGTTAACCTGCGTTGCAGACGTTGTATTTCAGTTACTAAATCATTAATCAATTGTATTGAGAAGGACGCAATCGCGGGCCCGGGTTTAATAGATCCTGGTATAATGCAAGAACATGCCAGCTTGAAGTAGTATCTCATGTGATTGCGAAGTAGGGGTTTCTATTCTATCTACCAGCCCTAGTTTAAACAGTGAATTCCGGTTCGGTTCAAATCGGTCCCAAGGCGCTAGCTTAAACTAAGCCGGCTTCGAACTATTTAGGCATTTGTGAATTGATACCTTCAATTACATGATGTCACATGGTTCGCCGTTGCCCGCTCTCTAGGCAGATTGGCATGTAACGTTTATTTCCGAAAATTTCAATATAATATTGATGATACGACACTGCACTGCCGTCTTTTCGATTTATAATCATCGATCCATAGGATCGAAAAGGTGAGAGGAGTAAGATGGCTCGAGCCGTCAGTGCGATAATTACAAATATTATATGTGTGTATGTATGTCGAAAGTATGTATGTACAGTGAAGAAGCCAGAGGCCGGTCTGCCACCAAGTAGCAAACAATTAACAACATCATCATTAGCTCGTTATAAAAGCGGACAAGTTTCCGCCCCCTGATGAAACATATGTGAAAGGTTATTCAGGTACCATAATCATGCCTACCCTCCCAACATACAAGCTCGGCACCGATCACGGAATATCCAAACTAGGCACTCCAGCCAGTGGTATCCATATAAAATAAAGTAGACAGCAATTGTTGGGGTTCGTAGCAGCCGCCGAAAAAATATTTTTATCCGAATATTAATCTCAAAGCCTCTCAAATATACAGGAATCCCCAGGGCTCCGAAACCAACATCGAAGGAAACAGGGAAACAGTGTTGGAATTCGGTTGCTGCAAAAGCCACGTTGCTCGGAGTAGATGTATTTGAAGAGCTACGTAGTATATTGCATTCGATCAGTGCTTCTTCGGAATCGATATGCATAAGAGATCCTGCCGTAGAACGCTCGAAAAAATTTCGATGTCGGATCGATGCAGCTTCACACGTGGCCAATTCCCCTCAACCCAGGTCCCTGCAAAAATCCAACACGTCTAACATTTTAAAAATTCTTGAGAGGTTTTAGATTTCGATAAACCCTGAAATCATAAAGAGAAGAATATTAGAGGTTGATCCAAGAAGAGCCTTTTCCGTGACTTTTCTAAACATGTTGGATCCTACCCCGAGAATCCTGGCAATACGACCTGTTAGGAGTTTCAAAGTCACTGTACATGCCAGCGTTTCTCCTCGAGTCGGCAAGTTCCTGTTTCGTTGACCCAAACACCAAATGCAGTCTGCCAAGGTGTATCGAGAAAGCTGCTTTTTGCTGCTTTTTCTTCCTTTGGCCTTGGTTCTGTTCAATTTGGTGTTGTTGATGAAAATTCTGGCTGTCAGGCTGCAGCTGTCTGAATGATATTCTGGAATGTCCGGTATTGGGTCGATAGTCCTTTCCCCATGATACCGTAGTATGCGCCGATTGAGCGGGGCTGTTATGTAAATATGTCTGTGAAGCTCCATGTCCTACCATAGAAGGTTTCCGCTCAGACCGCAAACTAGTGCTTCTCAGTTCGGGTTGGTTACTCGAAGGATTGTGTCTCCTCGATTTGCTAAATGGAGCAGATGATTCTGATCTGTATATTTTCCTTTCTACGGACTTCGGACACGGTAAAAGAGGTAGTGGCTTTTCAAGAAGTGAAACCGGTGAAAGTTGGCCAACCGGGGAATCAAGTCGGCGCCTTGAAGTATCCTCTAATTCGTAAACCATGGTATGATTCGAAAGTCTTGTATGAGGTCCAAAAAATTCCGCCTGAGACTGGGTTTCCATTGGCTGAAATTCAATGGCAAGACCGGCATTCCGTTCTTGAAACGACGGGAGAAAAAATAATTGCCCGTTATCAGGCGTCAAGGGGGAAATATCGCTAATACTAGAAGAGGGATTTGACCACGGCGAGTTGGACGCCGAGCTAACCTTCGATGCATCAGAATTTGCATATGGAAACGGCCGCTGACTACGCCGCTCAGATCGAGCCGATCGGATGGGCAGAGGGGGCGGAGGCCGTGGAACAGTTTCCAACGTCCGTCTCAAATTTGGCGTAGACTTAGACGCTATCTATGGCGTCGAAATTAAGTTAGTCTGGTGGGGTTTACAAATGATTAGAATTTGGGATACCCACTAGGTTTCCGCTAGGAGACCGACGTTCCCCGTGTTTCTGGGAGGACTTGGTTCGCTCCTTTATTGTTATTTCCAATCTATCATATGGTGTCGTTCGGTATTCCGGATTCGATATTGATGAAACTATCTCCTTGCTCCTATATCGAGGGCTAGGCAGAGTACTAGTTGGATAACTAGTTTCGATCTCATAGCGACCAGGAGCTGGGCTGGTTGGGATTATTAACCGGAGCTCCATGGTATAGTCCACCTAGCCGAACGTATTGCTAGTTCGAATTCTATAACTCTTATCCAGAAATCTTTCAAATTTCGAATTTCGTAGTTTTGATTATCCAGATTAATATATTCATATATTAAGGAAGGATCCTAGGATACCGAGACAATCGATAAATTGGTCCTAGATAACCGAAGTAACTATTGCAGAATCCTGGCTGCGTCCACTGCGAATCTAGCTGATGTTTGAGTCGCTTTTCCCAAGGCCCTGACGTCAACAATTCGATACTCGATATACCAAACGTACTCGAAACTTCAGATGTCCTGAGGTGTGGTTGCAATTGTGGTTGTGTTGGGCTGTTACATAGAAACTCTTTCCCAAATAAAGAACGTCAGGGAACCGTTAACCCCAAATCCTGTTGAAACGACAATAGAAAAGATACAGGCCGATTGTAGGTTTATAAGGATTTTAACATATTTGAATGAGAGCTTACATCCGTTTGTTTACCCTTCGTATACGCCACATCCTAAAGGAATGATACGGTTGACGTCTCAAATTGGCGCTTATGCGGACCAAATGCAACAAAAGGCGCTGTGGAGTGGGATTTCAAGCGCTGCTGGCCATATCCGCCAATAAACTCTACGCACCAAGGAGCCCTTCCAAGATTTGCATGAATATACATAGGGTCTCATTCATGCATTGGTATACGAGATCAGGCTTACTACATACGAGTAGGATCAACAGACATAGGCCTTGCAAATTTAGCATACGTTCGAAGGTCTACTGAGGTACACCGCTGCTTGGTACGGATGGTGGTATATTACATTAGGTAACCAGCATGTTGACTCCACGCTCATGTGCGTTGTGGGTGTCCCTGATTGCATCAGCATCAATCTGTGGTAACGGTCTCTCCGCCTGCCTAAAAAAAAAAACACTTCGTACCTTGCGACATCCCAACGCTCAACCCTGTTATCTCGCTCAATATCTCCATGATAGATTGGGAAATATAAACCAATAACGTTATCGATTCCCCTGAGGCACGTTTTTTTCATGTCATCGACCAAGGATGTTTATTCATTCATCATTTGCTTGATGAGGCAAGTGGGAAGTGGCTTTGCCCCGAGGCTGCCTCCCATGTGAGGGAATGGCGGGAAAATACGGCGACTGATGGAGACATGGGAAGGGCTTGCATGGGGGTGCCAGATAGATAGCGATTTGTCAATCTTTTTCGGGGAACGTCTTTTCGAAAAGCCCTATCACGTATTGGGGTATCACGATCTAGGTAGAGGTACATACGAAGGCCCGCCGTCCAGACATCCACTGCCCTGGAACCGCGGCATGCTGAGCGCAAAAATGACGAACCGTCGACGTGTTTGATTTTGAGGGCTAATTTTAGGGTGGTGGAATACTTTTAGACCCCAAGAACTTCGTTCATTTTATACTAAAGTCGCATGAGCTCGTACATGCAATGCAGATGTTTAGACTAGGGATGTCGGACGGGAGATACAGAGGAAACTTCCAATATGCTCCGTTCGCTAGTTTTTGCAGATCGCTCAACTGCCCTGTCCCCACTCCAAGGCGTATGTTTACTCTGTTCTGGTTTATGAGAAATGCGTTTTTCGGTGTTTCCCGGAGATTCGAATTTTACAAATTTCCATTTTTTCAAATGTAGGAACCTAGAATTTAAAACATGACTCTGATCGGATATTATGTAGATGTACTTCGTACGTATGCGCGTATGTACTCATGCATCTGAACACGAGAAGGTCGTACTGAGATGTTTCTTCCGATACATGTAACGTCAAGACTGCACTTGCGAACAGTGGCCTCTATGGACATGCATCTGTATGTCCGATAACCAAGACACAGGAGCCGCTAGAGGTGATCTTAGCCGGAAACCTCGATATATAGTGGCGATCACATCCTAAAAACCTAGACATTGCAGGAGGTCTCCAGGTTTCTGGAAATGGTACTGATCAGATGTCTCTCAGAGTCTGCCGGGCACAACAAGTTTCTCTTGGGACCAATGAGGGCGAGGATGTGACATTGTACCATACCGACAAACCATAACTACGGCTAAGTCAACGGATAAGATTTGACAGCTTGCCCAGATTTCGTACGGTAGTTGCTTAGTCGAATGGCCCAGGCCACAAAAAAAAAAAAAGCTCTATGGAAATCCTTATGGCAAAATTGGCGAGTGCCTATAGCACACCACAAATATGAACTTATTCTCCTACATATAATAGTATGAGCGCTTTAGAAATCTCCAATAGGCATATATTCCGGATGTATGTATTCCGCCCCATAAGAAAGCAGATAGTCGGTTAATTGCGAACGAATTAACTGCACCTGCCTCAAACACGACCTGTCACACTAGCCCAACCGACTTATAATGGCTTGATGATAATGGATGACACCTCCCCGGAAACCAAATCCATCCGCTCGTGGTGGTGGGATCGGATCCACGAGAGACAGACAAATCCCCTTTTTCCCTTCCGTCCTTCTATCGCGACGAGCATAGGTGCGGGAAATAAGCCTCCCCTTTTTTGTTTAAACAGTTTTCAGTAAGCGAGAACGCAATTCTCCGAATGCAATCCTCGTGTCGAAAAGGCACACCCTTCAAAAGTGTGGTCTTGTATCTCCACAAACAGGTTTGTCACTGCAATCTAGCATCGGTATGTTGACACTTAGGTTTGTGTCGTCTGTCGAAGGCTTCCACATTCCGTTAAAAGGAACGCCGAGCATATCCTGTAAGCCTCTCATCGAGTAGAAACAGGCGACTCGGGCTTAGGCAGCCACACTTTTCTTGGGCCGAAGGTGGATCTCTGGCTTTTGGCTTTACACGATCTCTTCCTTTTCTTCATTGCCACAGGTTGAGGGTTCACGAAAGGACGACCAGAATCAGGGTTCAATCCATGGTATGCACATGGCCCATGTGAGAGGGGCACTCTATCCTTGTCTCTCGCAGCCGGTGGGTTCAATTCTGTAGACAAGAGCCACTTAGACCAATAAGCAGGTGTGGGGAGTAGGGAAAAGCGAATATACGCCGGTCTCTTTTGATCGCATGCACATCTGCATATCGACAGAGTTGGGAAATATTTGCTTTGTGCGATGTGTATATCATGCCATCTTGTGAAGCTAGGTTGCTAGTTACGTCTCCAGGTTGCGATACGAGGTGCACCTCAAGGATTAAATGCCCCGAGAATATTCGAACGTGGTTGCTAATTAGGATGGTTTGTTTTGTCGAAACAAACCAGGTATTCGAATGTATATGCTTCCGTGCAGCCGAAAGACAATGATATTTTCCGCCATAAGCACGTTTTCGGGCAAGCCTGTCAGAAGACAAGCTCTTTACATTAATTCGACCTTAACTTCCCACCTGAAAGCCTCAACTTCGTGCCGACGGAAAGCTCTTCGAATCATGCTGTATTATTCCGTATAGTCAACTATTCCTCCTTTCGTCACACACGGCACGATACTCTGAATTTATGTAACTCTGATCGTTTGCAGAAAGTACCACTGACACGCGGTTTTTACCACGAGGCGATGGTCCTTAATAAATATTGGAGCAATTCGGAGAAAATTTGCGGAAAAATCAAGCCCGCCACGTTTCTATTGGGTTCCTCTTAACGGGGTAATATAGGAATGCAAAAAGGTGGTTCACCCGATAACAATTAACAGCTCGGCTCGCGGTCCCGAACGAGGGAAAGCACGATAATCTGCTATCCAGAGCCTGTTTGCAAGGTTAACCTTGTTTCAAGCCCAAAATTCAAAAACAGAGGACGGCACAGACTGTGTCTTAGATGGAAAGAGAAGTCCAATGAAAAGGCTTCTAAAATGGCCACACATACGGTACACTAGGCGGACCCACTTTACGTCACAGGGCTTCGGGGATGTTGAAATTGAAGGGAGCTTGAAAGTTTGGGAGCGTTGAAACACAAATTTATAGGGAACGGGGCCGTCGCGCTCGGATTCCAATGGAAGAAACCCTTGGTTCCTGGAATCTAAGCGCCCCGATCGGCTCTTTTTCTCGTGGCTGCGGCTTAACACGTTCTCAGGAACAGAGAGGATGTTCCCACATGGCAGGCCGCCCAAGATCAGACGACAAACTCGAGAGATACAAACATCCCAATGCAACATGCTCAGTTGGAAAATGTCTGCAGGATTGCACACTGCATAGTGTGTAGCGAGAACATGCTTGTCCAATTCCTCCACAAACGCTTACAGACTTCGTCTAATTGGACGGTGACGGCTAAAATGTCTCACCCAAACAGATCAGAGAGATAGATATGTTGATAGCGAAGGTGCGGGATTTGATCTGCAATGCGTGTTATCGAGGTTTCGGTATCGAAGTTGAGCGGGGAGGAATAAGTTTGTATCATGTAACACGGAAAGGGCGCTTTGGAAACCACTGGTTAATATGGCTACAATCAATTGCGGTTTAATTCGTCTGATAGTCGCTGTCCGCGTTTGAGAAAAATTGGAGGCTACAACAAGCGAAAGTGTCCATCCGGAGTACCCCGTGGAGAGACAGCTACAGAGAAACTTTCAATGTCGGAAAACGTAGAGTGGAAGGTCCTTGCGCATCTGGCAGATTTCGGCTGCTTGGACTTGATTGAACTGAACCCTACGAAATCATAGCATGAGGGTGGTGATATTGAATTGCGGGGGTAAGCCATTCTCGCCCAGGACAAGGGTTTCTGGATTCCCAGAATCTGCACGGCACGCTCCACAACGTTTACCGTACCAAACTTTGCTTGTCGCCAGGGTGAACAAAATAAGATTTTGTGAAGGGCGAAAGTTTACAGCCTCAAGGACCATTTCTTATTTGCGTGCACACATGGAAAATGAGGGACACACATGTATCACCACCCTCAAGGGTCATGATATTTCCGATATACATTACGCGCAATATTGCAAGTTTCAAGGAAGCCGGGCCCAATGGTGGCTGACAGGGAGGAACACCTAGATCCTGCCCTGATCTTGAATAGAGATATGAAATCTTACGGTTCAATGTAGCGGCAAGATCGGTGCCGAGGGCCATTTAACCTAAAAAATACGAATTTGACTGGACTCGTAATGCTTCAAACACTTTCTAGTTTCTGGAAAAACCGAGGTACTATATGAAAAGGAAGGTACTGGCTGTGTCAGCGCGCCACAGTTTAGACAAGATTCTGAACAAACTTGGCAAGCGTGTTTGCATCCCAGGTCAGTGAAATCTTAGATCCTAGTTCCTAGCCAAATGCGTGGCCGTTCAAAGATTAGAGCCCGATCGGCTAAGGAAGCATTGAGAAACGTCCCAAATGATCTTCTGCATTTGGCCCGGCCGACCACTTCACCGTGCCCCAGGCTCTGATCCCAGTGGTCTGGATAATGGGACAGCCCTCGGAGTTAAGCAGTACGTAATTGCATCTAGTCGATGACAGTTCCCGTCGATGCCTTGATCTTTCCGAGACTTTGTTTTTTCCGAGGCGGTAGACAAGAATTTTCTCAGGGAAAACCTGCAAATGCTATTCACACCATCTTGCATTCCTTCGCAATTATTTCGATCGCCATGCGAGAGAGGGGAACGATTGGCGAACGAAGGCTCGCCATGCAGCCACGGAACATGTTCGAAGCACTCTCGTGCGTCAGAATGGTGGATCCTGTTGTGCACGCCAGAACAAAAGGAAAGAAAATGCGCATATACTTATGCTGTGCACAGTAGAGAAATCCCCGGTGCCGATCATTACTTCCAAGATTCCCCATGGCCCGCCGCCGCACGATTTTGGCGCCAGCCGGCAGTTAGAGACATTTCGCACCAACCCGTCTAGCTTTGCTGAGGCCCAGACGCAGTAAGCAGGTCCCTAACTTTGGCTGCTAGAATCTAGCCACGCGCACGCCCCGAGGATTGCAAAAAGTGTTCCTGAAAATACTAACTTCTCACTATAATATTGAAAATAAATAATATTTTAATCGCAAGGAAAATTTTTGTCACGTTTCTTTTCCATTATAATTAATTTTGCCGTGGAGTAACAAGGTTTCAGGGCTATGCGAGCTTGATAGTTTCAGAGGTCGTATGGGGAGACGTACCTGCAATTTATTGATTCGAATTGTGGCTTTCCTTCCACAAACCAAGATTTTGGAGGCTGAACGGAGGGCAAAGTCAAGATGCTTCGCACGAAATAAGTCCAACCTTAATTGACGAGCCCATATTGAACAAGGACAGCATTTCCCCTAGGACCATCTGGTCTTTTGCGCGTGGATCACGGAGCGGAGGGGGAAAAACAAATCATCTCTGACAGTCCCACTCCCGCTGCATTGTAAACTAGCGAATTAGGCATGTGTGCACAGAGATTTGGAGATTCCAAATACGTTTGTCGCAAAAGTCAATCGATATTTGGACCCGATAGAGGGGCAAGGCGCGAGAGCTGGCGCATTTCAGCCAACGTCTCGGCGCTCCCCTTTAACAATTGCAATTCAATCGGAAACGACAATTGATCAACTTGCAAATTGTAGACCAGACCGTTGAAGAGAGACCCATGGTTTTCCTGCCGCATTCCTTTATTTGATACCTGTTCAGGAAAGAGATCCGAGAGTTAATCGGACATGGAGTCGGCCTGGGAAAGATCCAACGTGTTATGCTCGTTATTGAATTGACAGGATAAAGGGGGAATCGAACGTTGGATGGCTATGGGAATATATGCCAGGAATGCTATGGATAACTCTAATTCTCTAGTCCAAAAGGATATATCGTAGAATTGATTACTCTCTCGCAATGGGAAGAGAATGTTGTTCGGGATACCCTGGAGCTTAGATGCACCCGCTTATGCATCTTCACTTGCTCACTTGCTCACGCCATATCACTCCTGAAATCTCCCACACTAGTGCCTTTGAACGGTAACCCGAAAACGAGATGGCCGAATAACCCATGGCCAAATGACCACCTGGAAAGACCTGTTTCATGGGAGCCCGATGGTAACGGACTAAAAGACTGGTACATGTACCTGTACCTCCCCTTACAACTTTGCCGAGAAATTGCTTCTGTTCGCCTACCACACCCGTCCGCCAATCTCCCCGCAGCCAGCACAAGCAATATAGCAGCACTATCTCTAAATTCAATTATAATGTCGTCTCATTCGTTGCAGGAAACTATTTCTCGTCCTGAAGCCTATTCGAAGGTCCTTTTCTTTTCTTGAAAGCTTTTTAGGGCAACTCAACATCAGACCTCCTCAAGCATCCAGCAGCTGCTCGATATCCGACCTTGTGACATACATATACATATATTGAACCCACCTTGGAGAACCCGACTGCTCCTTGGTTACCGAAAACCGTTTTCTTGGGGCCCATGCTCTTGAACTTGTCAATTTGTGTTCCTGCGAATCTCACCTAGGCAAGCTAACCCGGAGGAAGTCTACCACCAATAGTCTTTCCATTGGGTACATACCTCAAGGACACCACCTCGAAAAACCTTTTATTTTTTCATCTTATTTTATTTTATTGTTTTGGAATACTCGACCTATTCTCTGTCTGGTTCGACTTATACATCCGAAGCTGAGGCAAAAAACCGAAGAAACGTTGACTATTGGACTTTAACCGTTCGCAGATAAAAACTAATGTGTCGTTTTGGTACCTCGACAGAAAAAAGTTGGACAACTTGATAGTTATTAGGACCTCGTTTCCCTCTCTCTCTCTCTCTCTCTTTCGCCTCCCTGGTACTGCAGTAGACATTCATTGAGTTGCGGAGCCCGTCTGCTAGTGGTGGATAAGTTTTTTTTTTTTTTTCCGTGAAGCACATCGTACTGCGTAACTCGAAAACCAGAACAAATCTTGTGGGAACGATTTCAGAAAACCGATTTCAAAAGGATATATTTGTCGTTGGCTGAGTCCAATATCAAGCAAGAAAATATTTGCCAGATGCACCCATCCGCCGGTAGCGTCGTATCGCCATTACTGTCGCCCCCTTCGTCTGAGTACAATTCTTCGTTGAAAAATTCAGGCTCAGACTGTCTAAAGGAGAGGCAGGAAGCGTACAAAACTGGTGCACTAAACTATCCTCTCTCGCCAATGTCCAATTCGACCCCGCCTTTGCCATATCGATCAAGTTATCCCTCAGCTTCGACACCGAATGGCATTGCAAGATCACCAAATTCAGACCACTATGCCACCCAACAGGCGCCGGCGACTGGTTCTAGCTCAAGGCTTACTCTATCAACAGATACAGTAGCGACAGCAAGAATAACGAGTCCGACAAGTGATCCAAATGCTCTTCTGCCTGTGACACCGTCGGGGTATCGGCCTCGTCTTGAGTTTTCGTCCCCAACATCACAGCGCCCCGAAAGCCAATCATCCTATTTTTCTTCTCATCAATCCCCTCGACAGCAACCTTTCTCTCCACCACAGCAACCCCCTAGAAGGGCTAAGGCACATGTCCCATCTGCATGTGTGAATTGTAAAAACGCCCATCTAGCTTGTGATGGTAAGTTGTACATCCACATCTAGTCCCCTTTTCCGTTTCGCAGACTCGGTTCCGTGTAGGAGGGGCATGGTTCACCGAAGCACAAACAACTTCAACAAGTCAAAAGCCTCTCCACTTTCCCCGCATACTCAAGCATCCAATATGTAAAAGTACTCCATCAGAGCTTTATATTATAGTTATAGTGATGGTCATCTGCGACATCCTGCGTTGGGAATGTTGGCTTTTAAAAAGCGTGGCTCTTGGTGGCTGCTTTTCAAGTTAAATTGCTAATTTGACGACCCAAAATTAGTTCAACGGCCTTGCCCACGCTGTGTATCAACGGGAAAGCAAGTAAGTTACCTTCATAAAAGACTGATAAGGGACTATGAATCCCTTCCGTCACCCAAATTATTTTACTGACCTCTCTGTGTTGCAGGACTCGTGCGTTGACGTTGAGCACAAGAAGAGAGGTCGCCCGCGTTTAAGGGATGTGCGGCACAGTTTTGAAGTGGCTAGGGCGATTGACTCGCGGTCTGGGTTGAACCTTGGAGGCGGGCTGCCCTCCCCCGGATCGTTGAATGGTAGAGGAATGCGCTTACCCGGTCCCGACAGAGTGGGACGGACTTCTATCTCGTCTAGGACCGCACCATACGTCCTATCTGATCCCGCGAGGCAAGACTATTCCTCGCGGTCAATGTTCACTGAGCCGCTGCATATACCCCGTGGGCAGTCTTTCGAAGCCAATCAGTACATCCCTCCCACCGCGTTCCTTACGACAGATTTAGTAGTGGCTAGTTCGACCGGGGGATTCCAAGATCTTTTGGGTTTTGCGGCTCACGATTTGAATTTGAGGAGGACAGTATACGACCTTGCTACCGACTCTCCAACTGATCTCAAGAATTTGGACCGTGTACTACGTTGCATCAAGGCAATAATACAGCAGGAAGACCCCCATTATAGAACTCCTCCCTCCCAAGATGTCTACAACGTTTTACAGAGGTCGAGTTCAGTGGACTTACGGGCAGGTTTACGGGGAGGCCCTGTCATAGAAGAATATTTCGACTTTCGTAGATCCGACTCCGCTGTGATCAAGGGGTTCGCAAGGTTCTACCTAAGTAGGGCCAGCGTTTACTTTGTGGCGATGGAAGTAGCCGTTGTGAGGAACCGCTCATTCACCGGGCCGTCGACAACTAGGGCACCCGAGACACCGATATTTCCTCAGATACCGCACCGGGGTTCTGCGGATAGCATTCTTCCCCAGAGACTTCAGCGCAATAGATCTTTCTCCTCGCCGCACTTCCCGCCTCAAAATCCGAAAATTCCTCAAAACCCAACTGGACAACCACAGATATCAGCTCCAGCACAACCGCCTACTTCTCGACCAATAGGTGTGCTAGTAGCTCCTGTCTTACCTTCATCATCAACATACCCACCCCCAGCCGCTCAGACTCACAGACGAGATAATTCGATCGAAACATTACAAAACCAACCGTCACACGGACCTGGTTCTATATCTTCCCTCCACCAATATTCCATGTCGTCCTCATATACCTCGTCAATCGATACTCGAAATAGCCCGGCTTCTATTTTGTCCCCTGGTGTCGGGCCGATGTATGCATCTCCTACCGAATTGACGCCCCGAACCGAACATATCCAGTTACCACCACTTCGTGGTCTCCCGACGGTTGCAAATCCACAGAGAGACCATGAACCTCGGGGTCCCGGAATTCAAGCCAGTCCAATTGAAAGAGATACGCGAAGAGACAGCGGTTCTGGCCCCGAAGCTGCAATTCCCAGGCGTGGCAAAATTGGACTCAAAGAAATCATGGAATAAATTCCACAAACCGAAGAATGAATAAGAGATCACAAAAGTATATCTCTTGCAACCGACCCTAGGCATTCCCACAAACTCGCCAAACTCACCGTTTTCTACTAACTATTTGTACATTTATGATTTCTCATTGTTTTCCCAAACTTTTTTCCGCTATCGGATTTGTCGATATGCGATTTTCTTTTATTGTCCATATTGCGCTTTGTTTCAAGATATCCTGGAATTGTGTCGCTTGTTTGGGGTTCAGAAAAAGGCGTTCTGGGGTTTTCAATGATATTTTCTGGGATCAACTTTAATGTTTTTTCCTCTTCTGCGCATCTACTTGTTCCAAATTCGGCGTGCATTCTGATATACGGTGTCGAAGGTGATAAGGGGTAGTGTCTAGCTTGACGCTTTCTATTTTTTATTTTGCTATCCATTTCGTTGCAAGTTGTCGGATCCAGTCGTCGAACATGTTAACATTGTCGATATAATCCTTCCCCCTTTCATAGAATGGGAATACCCATTCAACTCCCACTTAACTTATTCTTTGTCCAAAATTCAATCCTGAAGATTGTAAAGTTATAGAAAAGAAAGAAAAGAAAAGAAAAGAAAAGAAAAGAAAAGAAAAGCTCTCCAAAAACAAGAAAAATTTTCGTTCCAAGTTCTTTATATCTTTCATGTCAGATAGTCTGCAAAACCAAAATGAAAAAGCTCACCTTCCTCACTCTAGACTCCGGCCTATTCGGAAAGAATGTGACACAGAACCAGTCGGAATGTTTTCATGGAGCCACACCACAGTTCAGGAATCTAAGCCTGTGCCGTTTTCCGATTGTGATATAAATTGCGTTGTGGTGTTGAAAGTGTTGAAGATGGAAAAGAACAGGTCGAGGGAAAACTTTTCCAAGTCTCAACCGGAAAACTTTTGAATCCCAACCAGTAGAAACCAATTCTTGGAAAAATCAAAAGCCTCACAGATAGGAAAATTCCGTAGACTTTATACTGTAAATTCCCCCGATATCTGAGGCTTTTTCAGGGGTATTATACCTACGAGCTCTTGAAATATCGAGCGGGCCTGGGCACACTGCAAGGAACCGGACGGTATCACTATCGAGACATGTCGATACGGTTTAACCAAAAAGGCACACCCTTTTGCGACTCTCCCATGGGAAACTGGAGAAACATGCTGCGAGATTGCCTAGCGTCGTGCGTGAAGTGTCGGGCCACTATGTGATTCTAGCCAATGATTGGTTGAGGGACCGCCTCCAGCTAACCACTTTCTCCCCGCCCACTCAATAAATTCTCCGAAAAGCAAGGGCAGCCAGCACACAAATGGGCCTGAGAGTGGGCTGGAAAAACAAAAAAGATCCAACACTTGATTCCACCTGGGATCCTGTGGATTGCGAAAGGGTGTACTCCGTCGGAAATTGAAACGTAAAGTGACAACGACCTGTCGTGATAAAGGGGAAAGGTATTCCTAGTAATTAAAAATTTAAAATCCGAATGTCGTAGAACCTCGTATTTTTAATGGGTGACAGGTGGGCTATGCTAGTTTTATCAGCGTATTAGGAAATCGATTTCGGATTCGCAAAAAGGAAGACTCGCGAAAAAGCGGTGTGACGAGAGAGGCGCTGCAATATTTATACAAAATTCAAGAGAAGGTCCATTTAAAAGTTTTGCAGCCTGGTCACATAGCTCAAGAACCCTGTTCCTAGTTTCCCGGCTTAATTAAATGAGGCCTTTGGAAGGCTGCAGGTTGAGCACCATCGTCGCCTTGGAACCTCGTTACCTTTCCGCCAGGGATACTCCTTGCGATCGCCATCTTCAAATGTTATGAGGATTGGTTACCTAGGCTCTTTAGCTATCTATCTTCTCAATGGCTAGTTAGGAAACCAACCGTAATTTCTTGGGGACGAAAGAGTCGCTGTGCTGCCGAAAAGAGGGGACCTCTAAGTCTCTTATCATTAATTTTATCTGACATGATAGAAACCCTGAGCGAACACTCACATACATATACTGCTAGGTTGGATGGCTCAGACATGGCCCGATTGGGTCCGCGGTAGTACCCTCGGGTGAACATCCCGTCGACATAGGCACTATGCATGCAAGATCTGTAGCCTTTCTTTCGCTAGCAGGCAACCCCCAAGCTGCAGCTGTACTTTAGCTCTGCAACCCCCCGGTATGCATAGATGCCTGCCGATAGACCACGGGTAATACTGGACGGGAGGGTTGCAGAGATATCCCAGTCAACAGGTGATATCTCGTAGCGAAGGTTCCCTTGTCCCCGCCCCGACTCACCGTTCGATTCGAGGACCTTTTCCCATACCACTTCTCCTGATTTCCAGCGTAACCTTCACTTGTCCGCTAGCAATCGCGACTACCTGCGATTTAGTATTTACGATGGTATGAAAAGAGCTTACTCAACGGTGTGTAATACCTATGAGCTATGACCCTGTCGTGTTGATGTTGTGGTTATCATGAAACTCGTCTTCTTCTGAAGCAAAATGGGTGAAGCTCGGCTACGAAACCTGATACAATTAAATTGCGTATCGCAGCCCCGCTACCACCAGATTCGGAATCGCCTGTGTGAAATTAAAGTTTCTGGGCAATGGAATTGCATGCAATTTATCTGACGGAAAATAGTTCCTATTTGGGAGTCACGGGCTTCGTGCGCTCGATCGGTTTCATTTCGTTGATAGCCGTGATAATAATATATCCGGTAGGATTATCTGACGGTTCTGAAGTTCGTAGTGGAAGACGACATCTTTGCGCATAAGTAGAACCTATATTATAACAACTCTTTCGTATCCTCATCTTACTCACAGTTAGACAATTTGGCAGCCAAGTTACTGGTAAATTATCTTCAATTTGACAAAGAATCATGTCAGCTGGGATGCCCGTCGAAATCATACTTGAATTCTTATCAATCTTATCACTTATGAAACTTGGACAGATCTCACAATTCATACCGTTTTCGATACGTATCGACGTCGCACATATATTAACAACGAGCACTCTGCAAATACGTCGTTAATTAGTCGATATCAGCTGACCAGGCGCATTGCCTATATATTTCCTTTTCGAAATTTCACCGAAATACCCACTACGGTGACATTTTACGCCTGTATAAAGCATACCCTGTTCAATATGTAATATCTACTGATCCAAGCTCTCAAACGCAATAGTAACCTCTAGATATCATACAGCATCATGCGCAGCTCTCAGACCTCAGACTCGGCTACTAAATTTCGCCCATTTGATTGGCTACAACGAGAACAGCTGCCTAGGATAAAATGATCGACATAGCGAAAGTTACACTGTACCTGCACGCCAGACAAATTGACGATACTTCGACAACACTCCACGAAGTGGTTCTAATGCTAACCATAATTGACACGTCAAATTTCCATAACTTGAAGTCCAATACGAGGGCGAACTCTTTGTTGTCGCGAACCATAGAATATTTAAAATTAGACGTTTCCCAACAATTGCCTAGATTTTCACTCTCACGACCTATATCATGATATATACCAAAGGACATGTACACCACTCTAGTACGTTCTGGCTACTTACAAACCACATCCAGTTGGCAGCGGTAGTTTCGGAGATTTAATATTTCTTGTGTGGTTTCGGTGATATGAAGTACTTATAAGAGCTAGAAAACATGTCGACATAGCTCAACTAAATGGTCGCATCTATACTCCGCCTCAAGAACGCCTGGACTCGAGGCTAGCATATATATACGTTAATTAACGTTAATAACCATACATACAGCCAACGCTCGAGAAAACATCATATCCGGCTCTACCCAATTGGTCAATAATACATCTTGATTTCAAAATCTTCCCTTTGGATTCTAGTCCGCCAAAACCTAGAGCAATTCTCGTTCGGGTTCTAGCATATACTTGACTAGAACAACTTCATTGATTGCTGAGTTTTAACGTCCCTCTTTTTTTTGGAGCACCCAAATTTCCTGGGCCGTTATTAAGTACTTACCTGAGAATAAAACCCCGCTTATTATCGATTACGTATTGCATGCAAATGTATTACAAGTGAATGGGTGTATCAGGTGAAGAAAAAGAGGGGAAAAGTCCGTGAGTTAAGATGGTGCTTTACCGTGGCGTAATGATGTAAGCCTGCTGCCGTGAAGCCCTCGTCTCGCCCACCGATCCTACCCCGTTCAGCCTCTAAAACTGTCACAAGCCACAGAACATATAAATTACGTTCTAATATTAATATTGTTTAGAGGGCTGCTAATTAGATGGATCGGTTTCATCGCCGCTATGTTCAATTCCCATATCATAGCAGGTGCATGAATGAGGACAGAACCTAGGCCAGCTATTAGGTTAAATGATTACCTAGAAAGCAGGCCTAGGGTATATTCAGTATTGCTCATAACTGCTGTTAAAACTTGTTCCCAAACCCAACCTATTAGCGTTCTGACTTTAAGTGATAGCCCTACGGGATAGCACATTCTTCCCCTCACAATGGGAATAGGACTTATTCAGTTCATTGTGGGTGCTCAGTTGTCGTGATCCTATCTGTGTACAACTGTAATCAATATTTGTTTCAAAGTCGGATGCGGGCGTATTCTTCGGTTACACAAGACTATTCTTAAGTGCGAGCTCACAGGTAGCTACGTGGTTGACTATCCCGGGCAGGTTGTTTTTAAAGAAAACTGCCTCTGTACCCGATATTTTATTGCGAACTTCTATCTGGTTTCTATCTATATCTACAATTTGTTGTTACGTGTGGTATTCTGCCGACGATGGATTATTAATATCAATAGGCCGTCGGTAAGCGAAGGCACCTAGAACTAGTGCATCACGGTCTGCTTATGAGATGTAACACGAAAATTCCCCCGCCATGCCCCTCCACCGACTTCGGATCCTCCAACCTCGCACTCTCCTCCGCCACCAATTACACAAAATCCCACATCCACTCATCCTACCAATCGCAACCTCTAAACTACCAGTCTGCCCATCCAGAACACTTTCCATAACCACCACAATGTCGTCCCAAAAGATCGCAGTTCGCACGGATAAGGCGCCTCCGCCATTTCCGGTTTATAACCAGGTGGGGCAATTTATAGAAGGTCCCAAAGTATACTGTGGGGGTTCAATTGAAATGCTAAGACGGAGATTTTTTTTTGGTATTCTGTTATAGGCAATTGTCCACGACAAGACCGTTTATGTTTCTGGTCAGTTGGGGATGGACCCCGAGTCCAAGCAACTGTTGGAAGGTCCTATCGCCGTTCGAGCTGTAAGTTATCCATACATTTGCTGATGCCCGAGACCCAAATAAAAAGGGAAGATAGCTAATATAATCTCGTGCGACTAAAGGAACAAGCATTGAAGAACCTCGGAGCTGTTCTTGAAGCCGCTGGCTCGAACATGGACCAAGTTCTCAAGGTTGTTGTATTCTTGGTAGATATGAAAGACTTCACAGAGGTTAACTCTGTTTATGAGAAGTTCTTTGGAGATGTTAAGCCAGTATGTTTTTTTTTTATCTATTCCACTCTATTTTATTTTTGTTTTGGGGTATTATAACTAATTCTATCTAGGCTCGATCCTGCATCGCCGTTCACCAGCTCCCACTCGGAACTGATGTCGAGATTGAGTGTATCGCCCATTTGTAAGTCGGTAGGTTTTCTTTCAATGTATCACGAATGAATTAGGGAGTATATAGCTAATTAGATCCATTGCGAAGGACTAAACCGATAATTACAGATAGGCTACCGAGTCCAAAATTGTAAAAGAGCAAAAAAGGGACAAAAAAAGGAAATACCGAAACTGCCTTTGCAAACCTGCATACGATTGTAGATAACTAAGGAATGCAAACGAAGTTTCTTCGTCCCTAAAACGATGCCTATTCATAGCTCAAGTCAACCTTGATCCTCGTCAGGTTCAGGTAGTGGATGATGAGGCCCAACCATTAGCGGAACCATCGTCTGGGAAACAACAGGCCCAACTCGAGGACCTTGATAGTACTGGCCATGGATACCGTGCGTAGGATCATGCATCGACATCTGTGGCACCGGCTGCATGACCATTTGTTGTGGTTGGGCGGTAATCAATCCAGCTCCGATCTGCCTTTGTGGTTGTACGGAAGGATCCATATTCTGAGGATACGCTTGCATCATTGGAGCTGGGGCCGCCATAGGGACTGGCATAGCCCGTTGTTGGTGATATAGGGGATATCCGTGTCCTAGATGCGGGTATGGAGGTATGTAAAAGTTTCTCCGCTGGCTGTCAACGCTTCGGGGCCTCGATCTAGAGCGTGACCTCGATTTGCTTCGGCTACCACTATGGCTTCGACTTCGACTCGAACTGCGGTGGTGGGATCTACCGCGATGTGAGCGGTGGGAATCATCCGAGTCCGTGGAGGACGCCGACGAGGTATCATCATCGTCCGACGAGGAACTCGAGTCGGAGTCTGGCGTTGTGAAGGTCTTCTCAAACTTATATTTGTTAAAACATACAGACTTCAAGCTACTGTTTGATTGCCTCCCGTCGGCAGCAAGGATAGTAGTCGTGGTTCCATTCCTATCGTCGCTGATTTCGACGGCAGTAGCCCCGCTTCCTGATCTTTTTGCACCAGAGTTGTCTACGACAATCATTTTACTATCACCACGATTTCCGTGGAGAGGATGGTATCCGTTCCGACGAGTGACGAACTGACCAAGGTCATAGTCACAGCAGTGAGCTTCGGAGCCAGAGCTATGGGAATGCTTGCTCTTGAGGGAACGAAGAGAGTTGAGAGGTAAGTATACACTACCGTGAACGGCGCTGGGGCGACGAACTACGGGGCGAGAATTTGTGTAACTCGTATCATCGTCGTATTTTTCAACGAGAGAAAACCTAGGGAGGCACATTTTGTAGCGAAAAAATAAATAAAAAAAGTGACACTCGCACTGCAGTAAGGAAGTAGGTAAGGCAACGGTGGAATGTGCGAGATGCAAGTAGAAAGGAACAAAAGTGATATTGCCGAGGCGGGAGGAGATTTATATTTCTTTACATGGAAACTAGGTAGCTGGCGGCTGAAAAGAGTACACATCTTTTGCAACTGGAGGGATAATGAGATTGATGCGATTGAATCGGCGCTTTTTGTTCAATGTGAAACAAATCTTGCAGTAATTTATGCCGCCTCGACGCAAGATCTTAAGATTGATATAATTTTGGGATTTCGTGCTGCAATTTTTAGTAATCTCAAGCCGCGGGGTCAAAAAAATCCCCGAAAGGCTATACGGGTACCAAACTCCAAGCGTCGAGACATACGACCGTCTACATTTTTTATATCATCCAGAGTAGGGAGCGGTGTGTATACATGTATCAAGATGTCGAACCGGTTTCACGAATTCGCGCTGGTGCATTGCATTGGTTGGATCTCGCGTTTGGCATCCGCAGTAAGACAAACCACAGAAAAGGTGAGGCGAGCGTAAAGAAGGCTTAATATATCGGATCTGGAGGTCTCATGTGTGTCTTTGGCCGGTTGGTATACTAGAATGTCGAAGCCTTGTGATCTGGCGTTGTTTTTGTTGGAGCCGCAACAGCCTTCCTGTGGCCATGTATGAAGGTTGTTCGAAAAAACCCGAGAGTAATAGTTTTCGGACGCATAGCCTCGAGACCGGTTCAAGCGTATATTAGCAGCTTTCATAAACCTGTTGTATGTTTGCGATTATTACAGATGCCCTTCTTCCTTATCTCATCCAAGGGTGTGGTTGACATCCGCCATGCTTTGAGCTCACGATTTTCTAGTAAACATTACGTATAAATGCTTTCCACCTAGCTCCAGTTGATCCTGTACCGGGCCAATATCAAATGCCTTAATGCTGAATCGTCGAATCCTGCCACTCATTATACCCAAATTCAACCTCGAACTCCACTTTTCCGAAAACTCCAATCGCGGCATACAAATCATTATCTCCCATCAATCCGGTGATATTTCCGTCTCCGTTCAACCTTTGTGTATCCTCCCAGTCTCTTGGTTCATCGATCATCCAGTTATCAACTTCTCTCCCGTTTCTTGTTAGGAATGCCTGAGCCATTCCCATACGGAACCTTATCCCCAACCCGATAGTTTCTCCTTCCTCGAATGGATGTGTGAATTCTTTACCACCATACGGGTCGTTGATATACCTGTTACCGTCGTCGGAGTGGACTGCTAGTCCTCCACGATGCCAACCGGGTAATCTCATTGGTGGAGTTGGAACATTCGTGTATCCGATGGCAAACGAAGAGTCATCATGCAACTTCTTAATCTTGATCTCATAATATATAGTCTTATAAGCCTTGTCGCGAGGATAGTGCCCAAGCGAGGAATAGAGGGGAAGCCCACTGAGAAGGGTGGCATCCTGAGTATCCTTGTGAGTGCGAATTTCAAATCGACGGTTCGACTCGGGCGTTAAATGCCCCCCAAAATGACCTGGCATATAAAGCCCGACCTCGCCCCGAGCAATGCGATCGAGGGTGGCGGAATCATAGTGAGTGGGCCGGGCGACAGGATTGTCACGACAGTACTGATGACCAGCTTCAGCATCATCCTCACTAGCGTTTAAGCCCTGAGAATACTTCTTAGAGCGTTGTGGTACCGCTGGAGGTGGAATTTGGACGTTGTAGATCATATATCCAGGTGGAGGACCCATTGGAGGGGCGTAATCCTGATACTCTGGGGCACTGGATGAACCACCGGCATAGCCGAAGCTTGGAGGAAGCTGAGAAGGGGGACTGGCATAAATATTTGAGTGTTAGAACATAATTTACTATATATCCTTAAGTACTTATATAGAAATGACTTACGCATAGGAGTGGTCCGGAGGAGGAGATCCAGGAGGGGGAATATCATATCCAGGGGGGGCACCCGAGGATTCACTAGGTGGGCGATATACTGGACGGTATTCCTGTTCTGATTTACTACTCTTTCCTTTATTGTCACCGGAGAGATGAGAATAGTCGTCCTTTCTCTTCTTATCATCGCTCGATGAGCTTCCCCCCTGCAGGTGGGAGAAGTCCTCCTGCTTATCCTTGCCGGTTAACTTCGACCAGAGACCCATTGTGACTGTATTTCTGTACGTTACGGTGCTGTGCTGGCAGTTTTGAGATTAAGAAAGGCTGAAAGTATTGGCTTAAAGCCTACTCTTGGGTGACTGGTATTTAAATACTTGGTTATATACGGGCTGAGGCTTTACTACACGCGTCGAAGAGGCTGAAGAATCCAAGCGCAAGTTAGCTTGGCCTGGGCGTGATGTCGGTCAGCTCGGACGACGTGTTGCGCAATGTTGGCTTGGTTTCGCTAGCGGCGACGACGCCGAGACCAGTCTAACACAAAAAGTCCACCTAGGCCGCATGCCGTCTGGCTTTGAGACTAGCCTTATATGTACCAGCTATTCTTCAATCAGTTATGTGGACCTTCAGATATCATATTGCAGTGAAAGGCTGGGTATTGTTAAACCCCATATTGCATCTGGACCCATTGCAATTGATACTTACCTATAGCTAGGTATTTTGTATGAATAAATATTAATGTTGGTGTCTACATTCTAGATCTGCAACTAGGTAACATGACTAGATCGGCCACAATCTGAATATTGGAATCAATTTAATTTTGGATATAAATATCCCTCGACACATCGATGATTCCATTCACACATTCGCCCTACCTACCCTCTATCACCCACAAAATCAAGATGTCGACTGCCGACGCCTCCATTCCCATGATAGCCATCTCTCGAGGAAACCAGAATCACCGGCAGCTACGAGACTAGGTGCTTACACCAGTCGCAACCCCTCCCACTCATATCCGAGTACATTTTAAGTACGAAACCAGAATACCGGATATGTTTATGTTAGGTACCGTATGGGTCTCCTACCAAATAACGGTAAACGGTGACGCTGGTCAGATGGTCAATATTCGACGGGAAGATACGTACATCATAAGATCTTTGTTACAGGAAACAGAAATAAATATCATGGTACGTTGACTAACCCTTCTTGGTATAATCAAACCATTCGCAATACAATATAAGTATTTAAGTGTAGATTTATACTTACATAAGTATGGCTGGCCGATAATATCATTTTATAGCACCGGCAAGCGGCACCTGTGCAAATACAGCTGTATATATTCCAGACAGAGCATACATTTCGCCTTCGAAGCTTCAAAACGGCCGCCAAACAAATAACATCCGCCACATTGAAATTACTATGGCAAGAAAAATGTGGATGAACGGTTATTCTATTTTTCTGCCACCGCTATTTTCATACTAGGAGCAATCCTTATTAAAAAGGATTACTTAGCTATAAAAATCACCTCGTCTACCATAATCTTGACCTGCTGAATTGAAAGGAAATGCTGTGTATGGGTGTGTTGTGCCCGCCTATGTAAGTTAGTTTCAGGCTATTCGATCAACCTTTCATTGCATATTATAGTTGAGAGGAAAACCCTCAGAAAGTGACATAGCTAGGCCATCCGAACCGAACCAAAGGCGAGAGTAAGTCACGGGTCTGTCTTGCTTCGACACCTGCACGGAAACTGACGGCAGCCTACTGCACGTCGTCGATAGCTTCGATGGTGGGGAGGGGTAGCAGAGGACAGGCCTGTGGGGACAGGGTCTTTCGTCCCACAAATACCTCTAACTGGATCCAGCAGGAACCGGCTGCTCAACTTTGCAGCTGTGTTCGCAGCTTGAGATTTTATACTGATCGCTGGCCCATGGCGGGTTGTCATCATGTTCATGCCCTTCTCGACTTCCAGATTGTCCCCTTTTGCAAGGAACCCCACAATCATATGAGGGGAAACCCGGTCAGATTTTGAGGATCGCGAGCCGCTTGAGGAGGTTGGAGCACACCACTGCCACTTGAGCCTGTGATTTTGATCATTCTTTCGGGCATGGTTTGCTCCTAAAGGCAAGCCTGTGAAGGGCAGGGAAGCTTGTCCCATGTGGGTATTTACAACCGAACAGCGTCAATGCTCGACATTTGCGGTTAAGTCAGAAAGACTTATCTGACTGCAGAAAACCTGGGGGACGGAACTAAAAGAGACACACTGAAACCTCTGGGAACTGTAAAAGCCGAGGCAAGAAAAGGCAGGTCGACATGCTTTGACCTTTCCGTTATCACAGTAACGATATCGTGATAATTAAGTTTTTGAGCCCTGGGTGAAAACGCCCCTGTTTTTTGTTTCGATGACATCGCGACCTTTAACCAGGGCATTCAACAAGGATGAAAAATGCGGGGAGACCGTTGCAATGTTGCGCAAAAACTTTCATGTGGAAGTTGTAAAGCTTGTCTCTTGCAAAATGCAATGGAATATAATCAGGGCCGACTGACGCCTGCGCGCTGCTAACGAGCTCTGGCTTCGAATTCTTCTTCCAAGCCGCGCCCTCCGCAATCATCGGTCCCGAAAGGATTGAGACTGCTAATCCATCAGCTCCACAAGGAATATACAAATTATTCTTTCAATAGGTTCAAGCCTTTAGAGTTCCAGTCCCTTCAATTGTGAACAGTTGAGGCGTTCCTGCAGCAATTGCCATCATCCTGCATTCGAAGTCAATGCCTCAGTCGCCACTCCGGCTGTCCATACCTTTTGCCTTTTAAGAGATATCCACAGAAGGCACGTCTGCACAACAGGGAATACCCGTCTCTCACTAAGGAATATAACCCGTCTTATGATCGAAGCCGACTCCATCCATCTGCGTCTTTTCGTCGTTGCATTTTGAAAAAGAGCTAGCCCCAAGTCGCATGGCACGTCGTCTGCTGGCCATACAAAAGGCTTCTACAAGCCCTTCGATTTGTCTTCTATACTTCGTTTTGCATAGCTGCATCTCTCAGCTCCGTCAATCTTCGCTGAAGCAGGGAATTGGGGTCTGGATCTCAACCTAGTTGAGATATCTGTGGTCACCGTCCCCCGCCGGGCCTATCGTGTTACAGTACCCGTCTCTCGAGAAAGGAAGCTGTGTCCGAGGGACATATAGTGATCACCTTATATTGCTTAAGAACTTAGGACATTGCATAAATTCTATACTACGCCCGCATTATTATTTTTCGACATATTTTTGACCAAGCGGAACCAATAACTTGGTTCTAACTTGGTCCCTAACGGTTTAGTCAGGAATTGGTATTGGCCGTTTCTGCCTTTTCGAGTTCGTAGTTGAACCTCGACGCAAAATCTAAGGAAGCGAAAGGAAGTGAAAAGTAATATTTTCTTCCCGAAATAATTCAATTCCTTCCTTTCCAAACAATCGACGACGAATATACGGCAACGCCAAAGTTGACACGAAGGGAAGACCAGTTATCCTTGTAGTTTCCCCAAGGTCCTTGCCTGCCTTGGCTAGCTCCTGTTTGGGCTTCAGTAGTGTCCACCTCGAACAACTCATAACTGCAAGGGTCACCGATATTATCAGGCAATCGAGATATCGACTGGTCAAATAAATAACGACCCTTCAAAATGGAGAAGAAGGAACTAGAGGCTCTGGCTATGGCGTACACTGACCCTCCCCAATACTTCCTCATACCGCCTCACGAGCGCGACATACTAAATGAAATGGCCTTCAGTTCGAACAGGTTTTCTTACATGGCACCGCCAGCTGTTAATTCGCCACCGTTGAGACTTTTATCACTTGGTAAGCATCTTCTAATTTACGATTTTCTTAACTTCAACATGCTGAAGATTGATTGTTGACGTTTAAGATTCCACAGATGGAGGAGGGGTTAAAGGATATTCTTCGCTCCTGCTATTGCAGGAAGTCAGTACGTCTAAGAAACCGAACAATACATGTGTTGTATAAGAGGTCGAGTTTTGCTGATAATTTCTGGGTGATATATAGTGTACCGGTTATTCGTAGAACTTAACGGACGGCCGCCGCAAATGCATGAGATCCCTCTACCTTGTGACCATTTTGATATGGTGAGTTCCTTAAATCTTCTCTAGAAAATTTAGTTTCTCTCTAGTTGTATTCTCGAGACTAATGTGTTCTAGATTGGTGGTGTTGGAACTGGCGGGTATGCAACCACAACAATACATTCCCACCTAATAATAACTTGACGACTAATGTTTATCGATGGTCTTTCAACAGTCTTATAGCTCTTATGCTTGGACGGTTACGCATGGATGTTGAGAGCTGCAAAGAACACTGGGTAAAAATGGCCAAGCGAGTCTTTGAAACCGACAAAACAATCGCAGGCATCCCCTTCAAGACAACTGTCTTCAAAGCATCAAAACTCGAGTCGGCCATTAAAGAGATCACAAAAGAATATACTGCTGGTGAAAATGAAGAAGCAAAGAGGCAAAAGATAAAGGCCTTGCAACACAAGAAGAACTTCAGCATGGATTCAAAGGATAGTTCGGGAAGGACGAGGGCGAGCAGTTCATCGAGTGGAGAGACGGCCTACAGCAGACGGAGCGACGAACTTAGAATGTTAGCCGGAGATGACAACTCAATACTACAGGAAAAGGGCATGAGATTTGAATACCTTACCAAACTTAAGTCATCATCAGAGGGTGCCTTGGTCGGGCCGAAGGCCGCAGGAAACGCAGAGGCATTATTATACGACCCAAGAGATGACAGATGCAAAACGTAGGCCTTCATCTCCTAGTTCATGTTGTATTATGGTTCTTATACACTAATGCAGTTCTACTAGCTTTGTCGCCGCAATGTACCAAAACTCCCCAGAAGGTGCATCTCCATGTCTTCTTCGAACATATCTATCACTATCATCATTGAATCCCGAGCCCAACTGCAAGATTTGGGAGGCAGGTCGTGCAACTTCGGCAACCATGACCGCTTTTAAGCCTATTCAAATTGGTCAGACCGTTTTCTTGGATGAAGGGGCAGGAAGATACAACATTACTCCGACAGTCATTGAGGAAGCAACCTGCAACGAATGGCCCGGTCGAGCAATTGGATGTATCCTTTCCGTCGGAACCGGTCGACCTCCACCAAAGAAGCAGAGTGGCTCCCAGCCATGGTGGGAAAATAAGTTACACACACCCTTCGACAATTTTGTTGATGCCAAAAAGAGATTACTACACAAGACACACTTGAGCGAGGAGATCCACCAGATGCTATTGGGAGGAGGAACAAACGGCCTCGAAAAATGGGGAGTACAGAAGGACGACTATTTCCGACTCAATGTTGATATGGGGGTCACCGACTTTGCGATGAATGAGTGGCAGAGACTATCTGATATCAGCACGAGCACTAAAAGATGGTTAAACAGCCCTGAAGGGAAGAAAGTTATCGGCGACTGTGCTATTAAGCTGGCTCATATCTGGCGGGCTAAAAATGTAAGCCATAGCATCCTGATCTCCTGAATATTTGATATAGGATACTAAATTCCGTCGTCAGATCCCACCCCCAAAGAACCCCCTCCGCCAACAAGTTCCACTCATAGCAGACCCCCCCATTGAGCCCCTCGCCCCACGATCTCGCCCAGTCTCCGTCTCAACAACCGACAACGTCCCTCGCCCACCCAGCAGGATGAGACCGAGAACACAGGCCCACGAGCGCCAACTCTCATATACTCCAACTTCAACACCTCCTGCAACAATATCTCGGGCTAGAACGATCGCAGGCCCAGTCCGTCACAACTCCCAAAACCCCCACGAGTACTCCTACCACAACCCACATCACCATCACCAAAAAAGCTTGTCGTTGTCATCTACATACCGAGACTCGTATTATACATCTGAAGATGAAGCAGATGAGATTAAGCCCCGACCACTTAGTGTCCGACAACGGAGCTTTACGACAAGCAGCGCAAGCAACAGCTCTAGCTCCATCGTTATCGATGGTGGAGTCATGGGTAGCGGGAAGGACAAGAGATATTCCGTCTTGAGCACAATACCAACAACTCCAGTGCCACCAATCCCGCGGCGAGCTATAACGGAGGGCAGAATCAATATTAGCCCGACTTTGAACCCGACTCCCAACCCAAACCCTCCTTCTCCAGACGAATAAGATCTTCTCGGACTTTTATAACGAATTATAATTTCTGACTTTAATCAGCGACAATTTTGCACTAACTCGGAGTTTTCATTTGGATATATTTTTCTTGTGGATATTTTTGATATTTTTGATATTTTTCTTTTTAGTTTCATCGACTGGATACGGAGCGGTTATTTGACATTTACTTAAGTACTTACGAGCGATTTAGCTTTCCTTTGTTCATACAAAAATTAGGAATCGGATGGGTGGGAATTAATTACTAGTAACAAAACATGCGGGAGGAAACAAGTTTTCTTCTAGAACATACAGCATATTAACAACTATTGGTGTGCATCTTAACTACAGTCTTTTCTTTTAACCCACGATCTTTGTCCCTGACTTGCAAAAAGAAAGAAAGAAAGAAAGAAAGAAAGAAATATCCTGAGGCCTTCACTTCTGTTTCTGTTTCGTTAATAGTGCACGAATCTGGAATCGTGTTATTTTGTTTACATTCATCGCTTGGGTTACGTCCTTTCGAGTACCTTCCGCGAATGCGCGCATTTTGTATATTTCTCATGTTTGGGCAGTCCTATACTGGTGCGGTGTGCGGTGTGTATGGTGTATATAATTGTGAGAATGATATCCAAAGGGAAAGGGGGGTTTTCTGCTGTTGCAATTTTTCCATGTCCCTTCCTGTGAACACCTTTAGTTACAGCTAGTTGTTGGGATTTTACGATATCGATATATCGATTACCAGCTATAATATCTTTCAAGCGGGGTCACGGGAAGGAAGGCTAGACGGGGCCCATGAGGAAATCCACATGGGATTAGATTTTAAACCCGCTAAAGGTATAAGCCATCTTATGCAGTTTTTTGTTTCCCCCGATTGGTAGCCTTGTGGCCATGTGGATGGATATAGATTCCGGAACATCGCAGGCTGTACGAGACTTGTGCGAGCCCATGAGTTCTCCGTTTAAACTAAAATTCGTGTCTGGTCTAGTTCCGAATCTCGACCGATCGGTTCGATTTCTTCCGCTACCCGGTGAGTTTAATACGGCCAATATTATACTAGATCTAGATCTGGAGTGCGGCATAAGATAGACTCTTATATGCATGTACAAAGCCGCTACGAAACCAAAGCCGTCCAGGAAAAGAGGAAGAGGGGAGTAAAAAAACAAGAAGGGATTAGCTATATCGTCCACGATGCAATGCAAGTACTCTGTGGCTAACGGGGGGAAAGGGTACCCTCATTAGCGGAGATATTACCTAAATCGAGAACTAAGGGCGCTGAATATAACGAAACACCTCGGTTCCATATCCACGATTCCGGATTTAGTGTAAAAAGTAAGGGCAGTGCGGTATTAGTATACGTAATAAAGTTCAAACCCTTTTTTATCAAATGTCAAAAAAGGGTATCAAAAGTTGGGATGATGATTAATTCAAAAAAGGTGTACGTCGTCTGTAACCAGATAGTATACTAGTTAAGGTGCAGGAGGCGATGTGCCTGATTTGCACCATAAGCCTTAAGAAGACTGCCAAAGGGGTCCAACTAGCGGAAGTGACGTATATATCGGCGTGGAAATATAAGCTTTAGTAATCCTTGCGTTCTAGGGGGTGTAAGTTTCCGAGATTTTATACCACGGGGCATTTTTGTCTAAGATGGCGATAAGTTTTAGGCTAGTATCCGAATGCTTTTATTGCCTCGAAGTAAAAATCGCATGGCTTAAACACATGGATATAGTAGCCGAAATACATTAATATCCTTCCTTCATTAGCACTATGTTAAAACTTGAGATGAAGAGAAGAGAGTGGGGAAGAATATTAAAAAAGAAGGACTATCGTGCAAACCGACTGTGAACGAGCTATAGTACAAAAAAACCCGTAAAGAAAAACTCCTTTAGCCCACCCCTAACATTAAAGAAAGAAGAATAAATAACACCGTTCCCAAAGCCCATGTATTGATTAGAAAAGAAAGAAACATCCTATGATTTCCAAAAACAAAGACCGCCATGTTTCGTGATAAAAGAATGTAATATACGAAAGGCAAAACTACCAATTCCAAGTCTTCGCCGCCGCGTTGAAAACAGGTGGCTTCCACTTTAGTAGACTGGGATCAATAGTCCTCTTCCCTTTAACCTTTTGCTTTTCTAGCAAAGCCTCTCGCTGGGCGATGACGCCCGCCGTTAAACAAATGACGTGTTGTCCTTTCTATAATGTGAAAAAAGAATCAATGTCAGTCAGAATTCAACCAAGTCAAAAAGAAGAGAGAGAAAAAAGGAAAAAGAAGAAACCTACAAAGTACTTGATCATATTCAAATTCTGCAAAGTATGCACCACATCATTTGCCGTCATCGCCAGCTTCGACGCAATCTCATCCACACTAATTTCCCCTTTGTTCTCCCTCACCTCAACCAACAAATCCACAATCACTTCCTGCCAAAAAGCTCTGTACCCCAACAATCCCAAATCACTCAACGGCTTCTCAGGACTCCCCAACTTCCCTTCCCTCTTCGACAACTCATAACTAAATGCGATCAACAGCCTACCATACCCCAGACGTTGATACTGCGGTAGTGTAAGAATACACGCCACGTTGTAATTCTCCGCACTTTCCTTTTCTTTTGAGAAGTATCCGAGTAAATGGCAGCCGTATTCATCCCTCGATGTCATGCAGTAAAACAGGAAAGGGTCAACGTCGTAGTAAAGCGTTTTATGGTCCAAAAAGCATTTACTCAACAGACACAAATTCCTACACCAAGTCCTCTGCCTCCTCCCATCAATCTCATAAAAGCTAACATTCTCATCCCTATAAATCTCATTCCCCGGCGGATGAAACAACTCACACTTCATCCGATGTCGCTGGTACCTCCTTTCCTCCCCAAAGTAACTCAAACAGAATTCACAGATATAAACAACATCGCATTCCGTGAGTTCCGCAGGGTAAGGTGAGAAATACCATGTTTCAACTTCAAATTTTCCAATCTGTAGCTTTGATAAATTTCTGACGCGGGCGACTTCATGAGCGGATTGTGTCATAGACCCCGAAGTACGGAGCTTTTCGATTTCCTTCTCTTTGGAGAAACCTTCTACCTCGCCGTTATTACCGATTGTAGGATCGGTTTGTGGTGCTGAAATAACATTGCCCGCGGGAGTTTCGACGAGGTCGATGCCATCGTCGTCGGGGGCCGGTGTGGCTACGAAGGATTGTGGGGATGCGTGTTCGGCTTCGAAAGCTACTCTGTTACGCTTTAGGGGGCGAGAAGTTGATGCTGTTGGGGTTGCCGGACCTGTCGTCGGGTCTGGTGTGGATGCTATACTATCTCGAGGTAGCTTTTTGTCTTTCTTTTGGTTCTTAAGGTTTGGATATGATTGTTCCTTCTTTGGTGGAGCTGGCTTCTCGGGGACTGGAAATTCGACTTCTCGTGATATGTCGATACGGCTAGCTGCTACCCACTCGTCGAGACGCTGAGAAAAGAGAAGGATGGATTAGTATATGACGTGACGGAATGCATATTTGGAAGCATGCTTGGTAAGGATATACCTTATTGAAATCCTGGTAATGGACATAAAACACCGGTTCTCCCTTCCTTGTGGTCTTTGACAATATCTCTGCCTTCCTGGGCTCTCCATCCTTCTCAACCCAAGCTTTAACTCCAATCCTATATCAAAAGAAATCTCGATGTTAGCACAACAGACTCGGTGGTTGTAAAGATGTGTTGTCGTGTTGCCAGTGTTGGAAAAGAGAGGTTTCGATCACGTGATAATCCTGACAAACACGTCCTCTCTTCGGGGGTTATGAGTCCTTACGCAAGCGTGGCGATGGTCGCAAAGCCGGTGATAACTTCCTTCTCCGCCGTGGGTTCTTGAGACCCGTCTCGGGCTACCATCGTGTATGTATCCTAGATTTTGTAGACTTGATTTCCTTTTTTGCGGCGCGTTGTTTGGCGGTGAGTTTTTTATGGGCTGGGAAATTTGATTCGGAGGTGATGCGGTTTGAAAGGGGTTTGTGGTTTGTTGCTGTACAGAAATGAGAGGCTATTTGGGGAGTTGAGTTGCAAACGGGTTTGAGATCACATGGGTGCTTCATCAACACAACGCAGCGGAGCAATGAGTGGAAAAGACGGAAACCGGTCTAGTGCCATTTAGTTTTCAAGGCATCTGGACGTCTTAATTCGCAACAAATCTCAGCTCTTTTAACTCGAGCTATTGGCTTGCCAGCCAATCCTAGATAGACGCCGTATAAATATATAAAACAGAAAGCAAAATTAAAAACAGAAACCTCAAGGGACAATTTTGTTGTAAGAAGAGGAGAGAAAAAGAGAAGAAAAGAAATAGAGGAAGAAAGAAGTATAAAGGAAGGAAACAATAATATGATACAATAGAGGGTAGAAGCGAAGGTCTGAAGTAAAGGTGAGAAGATGGAAAAATATGTACACCCGAATTGAAGGTGAAGCAAGTAAGCGAAAGAATAGTAAAATAGAAAGAAGAGAAGAGAAGGAGAAGCTGAATATGAAACAGCATGCAAGCATATCCGCTGAAGAGAAATGAAGAAAGACAAACCAACTCTATTGTCGTGAACAAGATAGCGAAAAAAAAGAGAAAAAAAAGAAAACCTCGCTGTATTAAGAATTAAGAGACTCGTCGTTCATAGCTGGGGAAAAATGAGGTTTGCAAAGATCGAGAAAACGGACGCATTTTTAGGCTGCCAAAGCAAAAGGTCGTGCCAATACGGTGGAAAGAACGAATTTCGTGTCGTAGACTGGAAAATATAAAACAAAAAAAAAAAAGGATCGAGATAGCTGGTAAAAAAGTCGCTAGGTCGAATATTTAGGCGTACAGCGGAATCTCCTTTTCCCAGCCGTAAAACGCAAGCATTTCGCGGAACAGCATTCCGTACCACTGAAAGAACAGTTAGCTTTGACGCACATTAGATGGCCGGTAGAAAGGAAAAAGGAAATCTCACCTCCATAGGCTCCCATTCGTTACAGCCTTTATGGCAGTGATCTCTTGGATTGGGCTTTGGCTTCCTTACTGTGAAATGCACAATCACAGCTTCATCCCATAGCAGGTCCCAGTAGTATCGGTGAAATTGGTACTATAACATCCCCGTTAACATTTCTTTTCCAACTCCTAGATCCCGAAAATGCATGTAAGCGGCTCACCATGATCAGGTTGAAGTTGTATTTGTATGGCAACCCAAAGAACCTGAATCGATAGTACGTATTCAAGAAAGCCTGATCGGCGTCGTTCGGCGAGTGGTAATTTGGATCCGAAACGTGCTTCACCAACGAGTGAAACTCCTCGGTCGAAGGCCTCAGTACCATCAACCCCGAATTAAACCTGTTGTCCGTAATCACATCCCACCAGACATCCGGTGCAGCTGCGAAATCTCCAGGCATCTGCCACAATTCCGCCAGAGACCCTTTACACACTGTATCCGCATCCAAAAAGATGATTCTTTCGTATTCGGTCCAACTCCACACGTGCAGCTTGTTGAGATTGTGTCGATGATGACTTCGGATTTGCGATGTATCCACGTTTTCGAACTCCAATTCCTCAGCTTCTTTTACTCTCCAGCCAGCCTTCTCCAATCGCGTGATATTCTCGGCCGAAACACCATCTTTGCCACCGGATCGGACCAACATGACGAGTTCGGCATCCATAGCTACCAGATCGTTGTGTTTCTGGATCGAATACCCGAGCATGAGTCCTAGGGCGGTGTATGAGCCCGTTTGTATGGTTGAGGTAATAGCATATCGTGGTTTCCGACGTATCAGTGCCTGTTCCTCCTTAGTGTATAGTTTACTCGAGCTCCGTCGGGGACTTTGAGCGTGCGATCGGAGAGGGTATTTCCGGCGCGATTCCCAAGGTCTTGTGTCGCCATCGTCTGAAGGAAAAAGAAAACATGGTTAGCACGTGCTGTTGATCGGAAACGGGAGAAAAAAAGGTTAAAGTGGTGCGAACCTGTTATTCTTAGTAGGAGGAATAATATAACAAGAACGATGACTATCGGTAACAGTATGCCTGACCGGTTGAGGGAGAACCGTCGAGGTAGCATTGTGTGTGGACGTGCGCCAAGCTAGTTGGTTGGGAGGAGCAAAGAAGAAATCAGGGGGAGAATTAAAGGTAGGTGTGGAAGCTAGATCGCGAAGATCCACACCGGCCCAGCTGGAGTGTAATCCTACAGCGCGATATCGAAGTCGAAAAGCAACTGAAACGAGCGATATCGAAAAGGCAGTGAGAGAAAACTGTGGGAGTTGTTTTGGTTGAGTTTGGTTTTGATGTTGTGGATTGGATGAGGTGTTGTTTTAACGTTTCTGAACTGGAATTTCCTCCTTTTAATTGAGAATCATTGAGCAAATTCCGCTCAGGAGAATTGTTCAATTCAACGGCCGACTTTTTTCTTAAAAGTAAAATAAGAAGATAAGAAGAAAAGGTCTGTCAATGCTTCCTTTCCACTGGCTGACACCTGTATGTCTATAGGTAATATATGTTGGGACGACGTATGTGTATATAACGGTTGTAATGTTGTACCTGACCGGTGCCTGGTCGGAATGTCGCTAGTGCTTCAGGAACAGAGCTCGGATATGCCGCAGGAATTGTTGTTTATCAAATCAATTGCAATCGTGAAGCCTAAATCTGGATCTAGATCTAGAATGAATCCACCAACCACAAAAGAGTGAACGTATTCTAAAAAGATATAAATAAATAAAAACAGAGAACGACCGTCGAGAAGAAATGAAGTCGAAGAAGATATGTATCCCCAGGCCAGACCAGGCAGAAGACGATGTCGGCTATAATGGACCGGCCTTGTTCGAAAGAGGACAGTGCGTGAAATAAAGGTTAGAACAAAATAGGGAAGCTGCAGTCCGACCAATCTCTTTTTCCTTTGCTTCCAAGAAATCGATATCGCTTGGGACCTTTAAGTAGTTACTTTAATCTCGAAGCCGAAAAGTCGTCTTTCTGTCGTCGAACTAACGGAAGGGAGTTGTGGGAGGGGTCAATCGAGAGAGAGGGAGAGAGAGAGAGAAGAAAGCGAGAGAGGATTGATATTGATAATATCAGAAACGAGCGACGAATCTACTATCTCCGTTGACTTCTAGATCTTCCAAGTATGTATACCGTATAATGATAATAAAGGAGAACAGAAGGAGAAGAAGGAAGGAAGACAGTTCGACATATATAAAATAGGGTCTGCACAAGATATTACATACTACAGAATACAGCAGTCGACAAACGGCGCACTAATGCATGGCGCAAACCACCATCGAAGCATGCACACCTTGAAACTTCGCCAAGCGGCAGCATCCACCCCCAAACCGCGAACGTCGCCTGTCCGAATGCTCCAATAAAACCGTGCTACCTCCACAGCCCTTTCCTGCCCCTGCACCAACTTGATTCCGCTGTGCTGCTGTACTCTCTTTATCTCTGTATTATTTCTTTCCTCCTTCCTTTTATTTTTTGTTTCTATTTATCCGCCTGTCAAAAAAACGATTCGATTCGAGGCTATTTGCAAGGGAAGGGGAAGGAAAAGCCATCCCAAAGAATGACAGCCGCCCAGACTATAATATTAGACAGAGAGCGCCAATCGTCAGTTGCGCAAGAACCTTGGAAAAAAAAGCTATATTTGTATCAAAAGCTGACGACTACTTTTTCTCTAGGGACGTGCATTGTCCACTCACCGATCACTCTCACGCACTAAGATAGAAACAGTTCCGTCAAGCTCTATTAGCTCTACATGTTCGACCCCCATGCTGACCGATGATCACCTGTTATGTGCGAAGGTATGCCGACGATCCGAACATTGTGCCGATTATCGAGGGCACCTTGCCTTGTACCAATTGTGGGGAACTCGGCATTGGGAACCTGCCAACTTGGCACGCAACGCAGCAAATTGGTGTTCATCTACGACATAATTCTTACATACGAACGGCATAGACAAATTAAATAAAATTATAACCTCGAAAAGAAAGAAAGAAAAAACCATCTGCCGACGGACGTTAATTCTCTTGTTGGTGGTTTTTTTTCTTTCTCTTTCTTCTCCGAATAGGTCCGACCAGCCGTTGGTCGCCTGTAGCGGATCCAATCAAAACAAGATGAGTAAGGGGGAAGAAGGGACACAGCCACGAAGCTGGCAAGCCCGCAAAAGCCGTTAACCTCAAATTCGTCAATTCGTCAATTTATTGCCTTTTCCCTTCGAAAAGAACTTCCAATTTAACGACAATGCTTTTAATCACCTATCAAATCAGTATATATGGCCCCGCCGACAGCTATGCCTGACTGAAGATCACAGCATACCATGTATCCAATTGTATATCGGTACCTATATACAGCTCGATATTATATCGATAGCTAGGTCTTCCCTTCTATCTCACAATTGAGTTCATCCCCTGCAAACAGCTGTACCCCAGCCGGCGAAATTTCCGGTGTTGCACCCTCCCGCACATTGCAGCATTACCAAAATCGAAGGTGGTGCCTTTTTTTGGTTTTGGCTTTTCGATTCGAATCGATTCCCGGCTGTTTTACCTCTCGTTTTTTCATCGTTACACCAAAACAGTTCGACTTTTGTTTAACTTTGGCGACATGACAATCAATTGTATAAAAGTATTCCTAGTTCTTTGATATTAATCAATTCTATCCAGATACATGTTATTAATACTAGGCTTCTATTGGTTTGGGGAGTGTCGAGGAAAAAACAGCCTTATAAGCTTAACGAGTCATGAATCCAAGAACCCACCCTACAGCGTAGGCACCCATAGCTACAAGGGCAATATCCTCCGGATCCCTCACGAGAAAGGATATATCCCTCCGCATTTGGCGCTGATTCTATCAGTTCGAAGATTATTATTTCAGTCAGCAGCTTGATTTTTTTAAAATATATATATATATAACATAGGTCAATTATAGGGTTGTATTACCTCATTAATACGCTTTAGACTTTCAATAATCGAGTCTAACTTAGAGTCATCAGTTGACTGAGAGGACTAATACAACGATTAGTAAACCTCCTATCGAAACTAAGGATCAGTCGCTAGAAGCTATACCGCAGATGTGGAGGGGGGTCCAGTGCCCTGGGAGAAGCGACGCTGGGGTTGTAATCGTGGTTGCGATTGGGTCTGGAGACCTCGGTGGCGGCAGTAGTGACCGTGTGAGGGTAACAGTGAGGCAGGACGAATAGGAGGAGCGAGGAGGAGTTGGGTACGGAAGATTTTGGTTCGCATCATAGCCATATATGCGTATGGTGAAGATTCTAGGGATTGAAGACGTGGTTGGGGTTGCAGTTAATTAATTGAGATTGAAGTCACGATTATAATTAAGCTGAGGTTGAGTCTGGAACGGAGATGGTTGTTAATCAGAAGCTCTTTTATAAGCACGGGCTCGTTGACTTGTCGTCTATATTTATATCGGCGGTTGACCTCGTGACTAGAAGTATACGCAGATCCTTAGAATATCCGGCGATCGAAGATGGGTGCGCGGCATTTAATGCGACTAATTGAGTCCATTTTACAGCCGCTCTGCACCTACGATTCTTAACTTGGTTTCCATCGAAAACATCGACCATGCCGTAAATTAAACTTACACCCCTCTAAAAACAATACATCTGAAATTTCAATACAGAGTCTAGTTTAATACTAGCTTACCGCATATATACGTTATTTACTTGAATTCTCATTTGTAAAAAGGAACGTTACTTGCATTAGCGCTTAATAGCCTTTAGTCCCACAGATTTAAGAGTCGCGGTAGTATCGGTTCTAGAGGCTAGTGTCCTTGCAGCAGATGAAATGAAAGAGTTGTGGCTGCTATGTGTGACCATGCAGTGTGGCTAGCCCTTCAGAGATCCATCATATCTAATCCAACGCGGTCAGCTTGCATCCCATGACCCCCAGACAAATGCACGACGCCGAAGGGAACATACCTCTACCGAACAAAGCCCTCTTCGCCCAATCCATAAATAATAAGAATCTGGTTCTCAAACTTACGCTTTGTGCGAAATACGCGGATCTAAAAGCGAGATACATTAGTCATCCACATCTTATCGATTGGAACCGATACTATGTCCACTCACCTCCAAAGATAGACAGCGGCGATACCACCTGCAAAGTTGAAGCCCTGGACGTCAAACACGGCCGCATTTCCCACATAAGCCAAGCTTCCTAAATGCTTATACTCAAAAGCCTTATAGTACGTCTCATCCAAATCCCCATCCAACAACCCGTTCGCCCTCATCCCTGGTGCAACTTGTGCAAGCTTATTCAGTTTTCTTGCCAAATACTGGCCCTGTTGGTGAGCTCTCTGCGCCGTAGCCGGCAAACTTGTCAAATTGTTGTCAATTTCTGAAAGTAGTTCCGAGAACTCATTGAAATCGAGAGTGCCAGATTGATCAACGTCGTATTGTTGGAAGAGTTTATCAAGACGGCGAAGGTGTTGACCAGCTTGTGGGAAACGTTTCTTCACTCGCTGTGCGACGGTTTGCCAGTCTTTGAAAGTAAGGTGGACCTCCTTAGGATCCTTTCCCTTTTCCCAGGCAATTTCGCGGAGGAAGGTTATGATGTTTTGGGCCAGGTTGTATTGAACGGTCGCACAGTCACCAATGGCGTAGACATCACCTATTGGGGCGCCGATAAGCCGGAGATGTGTGTCGGTTTCGAGAGCATGCTTGTTGGTTTGCTTGTCGAGCTTCGTAGCAAGATTCTTCGCAAAATCGGTTTGTGCTAGGCATCTACATTAGAAATTCATATCTATCAGCGGGTACGCAAGGTCTGTACAAAACTTACAAACACCAGTTGACCATAGGCACAATCCGTAGGGGATTTCCTTGGTAACCACTTTGCCATCTTCGGTCTTTTCCGAAAACACAATCTTGTCCTGCTTGACTTCTTGAACTCGAGCATTTGTGTAGACCTCGACGTGATCCCGTGCAAACCTTTCTTCGGCATACATTGATAGAGCCTCATCATAAGTGTTCAGAATGTGGCTTCGTGATTGGATGACATGGACTGAGACTTCGTTTCTCAAGATTCGAGGGTACTATTTCTCTCCATCAGCGTTCCTGCTCGGTGTTCATTATATTGAAAATTCAAGCGAACTTACGTGACGAATTAGATCCTCGTTCAGCATATCGTAAATCTCAGCCGCAAATTCGATACCAGTAGGTCCACCACCGCAGATAACAAAAGAAAGAAGTCTTCTCCTTTCCTCGTCGCTAGTAGTTGGTAGTACAGCCTTTTCAAAGTTTCCGATAGCCTTTTTCCTGATTTTCCGAGCATCATCGATAGTTTTCAAAAACTGGCAATATTCGAGCCCCTCCACTCCGTGGGTATTGGTCTTTGAACCAACTCCAATAATGAGCTTGTCGTATGGAAGATAGAAGTGACGTTTTTCGCCATCAATGACCTGGGATATCTCGACGAGCTTTTCGCTGAAATCGACACTTTCGGCTTCAGCTTGGAGGAAGTGGCCCTTAATACGTGCAAGGATAGTCCGGATTGGTTCGACAAGAGAGCGGAGTTCGAGAGTTCCGACCTAAACTTCACTTTTAGTGCCTATACCCCCCTATAATTTAAGAGAAACCGGTATTTAACATACGGTGGCACTTGGCAGGAATGGTGTAAACAGGAAGTAGTTAGACGGTGAGACAACGGTGACGTGGTACTGGTCGGCCTGGAGCGTCTTGAGGATCGCAACAGAACCCCAACCGCATCCCAGAATCTAGCGAAATATTATCTCATGAGTGAACTTTCTATCACGCTTTTAGAGCAAAAAAAGGTATAAGATCATACCACCAGCTTCGGTTTATGTTTGCAAGTTCCTTTTCCTTCAGACTCATCATCGTCAACCAGAACCCGAGCGATAGGCAAGTTTTTAGGCCCACCACGTTCTGGATTCAATGCCAATTCGGAAACAGGTACATCTATAGCTTCCGGGTCTTCTTTGTAAGTTGTGGCATCGTAAATAAAGAAACAGACCAGTGCGCCGCCCAAGACACCTCCAATCAACCCTAATGTTGTCAGAGTACGAATAACAGCCTTGAAAATTCGACCACGAGGTTTCTTAACCTTCCCATTAGCCTTAGTCCCATCGGCATATCTACGGATCTGTTGTAATATCGGGGACTGTCGGCGAGAAAGTGGGTTTGAATTATAGGCGAGCGGGGTGCGAGTGGTAGCAGCTGCAGCCGTTGGACGAACAGTGCGAATTGACCGAATGGCATTAAAGCTCGATGGTTTAGCAAAATTGGTACTGGCTTCCAGTTGCGACAGTATTGGCGACTTTGAAGCCCGAATCGCGCCTCGCAGACATCGTGATGCCGCGTGCGAGAGGGGACGAGGTGCGAACATAATTGATAAGGAGGTCGCAGAGAGGTGGGGTTCGGGGTTCGCGGCTCCGCTTAGGGATTCATGCGACCGGCATGCGTGAAGGACGTTGGGAAGCTCCCAGGGAAATGAAAGGACACAACGAAGATACTTTCAATTGGAGATGATACGGTGGAAGGAGAGAGGGTTTTCTTTGGCGGTTGAAGCGCAAGTTGCAAGATGTTTGTGGAGTTTAGCGGAGGGTTAGCTTGGGGCTGATACGTCATTGGCGAAAGTAGCCGGCTACATCGAGGTTGCAATCACAACAACGTTCGCCTCAAGATCCAACAAACCTCTCGAGCTCTCTTGGGGTGGCGTCAGTTCGTGGCTCCACTTTATCAAAATTTACTAATTCATTACTAATTCTACGGAAGGAACTCGGAAAGTAGTATCTCCGCGGTTCTATTTAAAGATTAATTATATGCAAGTACTACACTTTCAAAGCCTTTAGACATACTGTGAATCAGAATCCAGGGGGGGCAGAATTAATCTCGACAGATCGATTGACAAAAGTTTTCCGCCGTTTCAGAAAATCGATTGTTATCATATCACACCTTCAGCGTCAGCATTCTATTCTTCGGGTGTGAACTGTCCAGCGGTCTGTATCGATTTGTATCTCGGGTCCACTATATCTTCAACGAAGAGCATCTCAGTCGTGCCCCATTTTCGACAGCTTGGCGGCATAAAGGTGCAGATAGTCAAGTTTTACCGAACGAACTTTGAGAACCGACCAATCATAGAATGCGCAGGACCCCACCCCTGTACCACAAGGATTCGACGGTCTTGTGGCCATATATCAATTTGTATATAGGATCGGATATAAAGATGCCCTCTCCTAGAAGACTTCGACAGAGCCAAATCTGAAGAGCAGTGCCATCTAACTCTAGAAAACTAGCTCTAATCTCAAATTTCTAGTTCTGATTTAATTTTTATCTTCTACTATTTTGCTTTAGAGCAATTTACTTCCCATCTAAATCTTTCAGCCTTCTACAGCTTCCTACCCATTGCATTGCCCAAGTGAAATGCAAGGCCATTAGATACAAAATCCATAGAATAGGAAGAAAAATCTAGCCGGAAAACTTTACAATCATGCATATGGTTCTAGTGCGAATGCAAGCCCCACGCCCGATGGACATTGATGCACCAGTGGAGTCAGCCCCTCTTATACCTGTAAAACGAAACCGCGCTTCACCAATAGCATCCATGGATGAATACAAAGAAGAAATGAAATTCTACTACGTTGGCCTAAATTACACAGCGAAGGAGGTCAGAGACACGATGGAGTCGCATTACAACTTTGGGGTATCGTAAGTTAATAATTTACGAATGGTCTTTGATTGAAACCATGCAAGCATTTATATAGGAAATCTAATCGATAAATGACTGGTAATAGTCTCATGCAATATCGTGAACGTCTCAATGAACGGGAGTTCAAAAAGCGTGGTACAAAAGAGCAATGGAAAACTATTGCAAAATCCGTGGCGACTCGTGGAAACCTAAAATAATTTGAAGCCGTCATCAACGGCGAGTTTTGGATATCCTCGACAAAGGTGAAGAAGGAAATCGCTAGAAAGTTCACTCTGAGCGACTTAGCCCCAATGAAGAATAAAAGCTACCATCATCCTTCATTGCACTAGAGCTATTAGGCCATGCTGATTTCAATTTATGCTTCTCTAGCCTTTCAAGCAGAAGCCTTAACGCCTGCCTCGCCTACGCCAGGGGTCGTTGGAGTCCGTATCCCAATCGCTAGCCCAGTATCCTGACCAATTTTCACCTCTTGGAACATCCCAAGAGAACCTTTGAACTCATTGCCAATCAGAATATCTGACCCGGAAGTCATTAAGATATGCCAAATCGCATATTTGGGTCGTTGGGGCTTGAACTTGGAAGAAAAGCTCGTCATAAAATCTATGAGCTTTAAAGACCTGAGACTCCTTCTCTACCGACTTCCGAATCGACTGCTAGATACTAAATGGAATACTTGAAAGGTTAAAGGCTGAAGATAATTCTCGGACGCTTAAAGAGCTGATTTCACTCAATACCATATCTATAAAAGCGGCCTGCAGTAGTCTGCTTCTGTTGTTTGCAGTACGGCTAGAATCGCAGCTCGTTCGACTAATCTATCAGCATCATCCAGACCTTACGTCGGCTTGGATAGAAAAACTAAACCAGATAATACACCACCGGCACCCAAGGCTCGAGGATATCGAAGTCGGGTCTGATAGTCTTTATGAAAAGGTTTTCCTCCGGGATCTAACTCGAACAAAATATTTCCCGACCTAGAATGCCAATTCTCTCCGTTTCCTACGTTCTTGCTTCCGAGATGCCGGTAGAGGCGAGTACGGCGCGAATATAAGGCACGAATTCTGGTCCCTGGGTCCTTGTTCAGAAATACCACCTCCCGGCACAAGGGCCTCGACACCCGAAACCCAGAGAAGCTATATTTTGACACGGTTTCTGCATTTCAATCGCGGGATTAGCAAAAGCCTCCTGGCTCTGCGGGCTCTATTACTCGGACGGACCAAGGATGCTAGAATATTACTCCGTTCCCTAATATATATCCCACATACTAAAATCAAGAAAAGGGCCGTCGAAGATACATGCACGCGAGATCCATGGGTAATACCGGACTAGTCTTGGACAGAAGTGTATCCTTTTTAGACACTTATCTGACACCAAGGCATCTTTGCAACTTTCTCTGCGCTGCAATATTGTTTGGGCAAAGGAATCTTTCGGGATTGTTGTTACAATATATCCAAAAGCGCCGCACTGCCGCAGAAAAGAGGGATGTAGAAGATTGTATCAAGGACATTGTCACCGAACACAAGCTTATTACCGCCACCCCTAGAAGCGGGGGGAATTCGGTTTGGGTCCTTAAGATTTACGCTGCTGGGACTTCTATCAAAACATCAAAACCACCTATGGAGGATTCGTTTACGATATTCTGGTTCATGGCCGGTCTTGGGTCCGGCATGAGGACTCGAGTAAATCACCTAATCGCTTTCGCAAACCTCCTTAGCTCTCGTGCTGCATTCACTCGCATATATTTACAAGGGAAGATGCCGTATTTACTCAATAGCCAAAAAAAAAAACGCCGGAAATTTGGACAATGTTCAAATAGCAATCCAGTTGGCTCGGACGGGATCACATTCCAGGGGAGGCATAATTGTTCTAGTTACATAACTCCAAATAGCCACGACGAGCTTGACTTGCCAGTTCTAGTTCTCGGACACAGACGCAAAGTCCTGATCCCACTATTATCACCTTGGGAAGAAGACGATAACGTCTTCGACTCCTTGTTCTGGCTTACTACAAAATCACTTTACCAATATTGCAGTTGGTGCCTGCCTCGACGTAATACTTATGACTGTTATAAGCTTTTCGGTTTCCAATTATTGACAGCACGGACGTTCATGTATCGAATCATCGGGAGGGGGGTTCACGATATCACGGGAATTAATGGCAGGATAACACCATGGGACAGCGCTGGACGGATGGTTAGTCAGAGCAATAAGAGTCGCAGCCCCCGGGGAGGTCTTATCGGTAGTCCAGGGCCTAGCTGCTGGGAAATATTCGAAAGTTTCAACTGGGAGAAGGCAATTCATAGCGAATATAGGAGACTGTCTATGATGTCAAAGAACCGATACAAGTGCGACAATACGGACACCGAGAACAGGCTATTTCGCAAACCTTTACCTTACGATGAATGAGAAAGGGCAGTCAGTCATGCGCAAGGTCTAGATCTCCAAGCGGCGACGGAACATGTCTTTGACCTTCTTGAATATCACCTCTACAACGCTCCAGAGCCCCTCATAGATGTTATTCAACGGCTAAAAATCCTGTTCCGCGCATTTGGGGTTTGCGTTAACCATCGATCGAATGAAGGGAGCTTAATTCCTAATAATCGCCGAGGGTGTACTCTTCTACAAGTTGCGGCAGACTGGTTTAATGACATACAAATTATCCAGATGCTTATCGACGAAGGCGCGGATGTCAATGCCCCAGGTGCTAGTGATCTTGGAACCGCACTCCAAAGCTATTGCCGAAGACCGAACACCACCATAGCCCCAGGAGAAACAAGAATCAACACCGTACGGCTCCTCGTCGAAGCTGGTGCAGATATCAACCCACAGGACCCATATAACACAAGACCACGGTTTACTCCCCTCGATGGTGCCGTTCTCACTGGGGACCTTTCAACTGCTAAAATCTTCTTAAGGAAGCTTGTATCAACCCCGATACGATAAAATATGCTATTAGCTATGGACGATTAGATATGGTGTCTCTATTCGTTCAATTCAACATGAGATTCCACAGCCCAGATTTATATTTTGCGAGGTTATACGAAGAAAGCGTGATTGAAGAATATCTCGAAAGGGTGGGGGTTGGAGCAGGGGCTTCTAGGCGTGCCCTCGGAGTTCGTTATGTTCAGCCGAGTCGATGAATTGGATGATTAATACGGCATCTCATCACGTTAATACTTCCAATTTTACTTAAGTCTAAAACTTACAATGCTACATGTTGCATTTTTGCACCCTAGCTAGGAAGGCCATATCCCCGGGTACCAACCTCGGTATTATCATATCCCGTTTCCCTGTGGATTCTCGATACGATCAGATAGCCTTGGTGAATGCCTCATGAGCCTGCGAAGTTTAACACCCACCTCTTTGCAGAATGATGACGACTTAGCCCTGTGCCAAATTTAATACCCAGGATCTAGAATCGAATTTTCAAACCCAAGTCTCTTGACAACATTGAGCAGATACCTAGCTAGACACCTATGAACATGTTACAGTAGCCGACTATCCGGGATTGATCGAGAATTGTTTAGTCGATCGAGTTCGATTCGAAGATCCAGATCGAAGATATCCGAATGCTTCTACAACTGTTAGCTAGGAGTAACTAAGAGAGCTCTTTCTACAATCGTTTAGTTGTGAAAACAAAAACAAAAAGATAAAACGCCATGCAGCAGAAAGGAGAAAGGCAATGATCCCCACTATATGCCGTCATATGATCGAATCCAAAATCTTGGGTTTGTCCCTGAATTTACGAAAGGAGTCGTGAGTCGCATATGGATGTATCTACACGGAAATAGCCAGCTAATCAGAAGTGAGCTCTGCAATTTTTTTACAATTGATTTTCAAAAACTTGAAAAAATGGATCGATCGATCCTAGTTTAGATAAGACATGGATGCAGATATGTACGGTTCCCTAAAATCACACATGCATAGATTGGCTTGCAGTGACTATAACCGAACCAAGATATTTCCCACGTCTTACTAGATCTCTCAGGCATATCCCATGAATGCGCCTAAGGGACCCCGTATGGTCTCGGAAAATAAGTCCAGAACCCCATCCAATCCTATCCCTACGATCACAACGACTAGTTCCCAGTTCACCATGATCGATTGCAATATTATCAAGAAGGGGACGGTCTTCATAAATGGGAAACCCAACAAATTCGGTGTTATACCATGTGTACATGTGCCAATATTCGACAACATGCATTTGTATTATAGTTTCCCAGCGTATCAGCGTTGAGCCAATAGTTAATCCGTCACCCGATATGCAAATTCAATGCGTTTTCAACAATAATCTATGCACGTATTATTAATAAGAACGTTCAGTTGAAACCCCTCTTAGATTTAGGATTATACGCGAGGTCTTGAATAGTTCGATGATGCCATGAAGACACGGACAACTCCACGCAAGGGTCCCTGAAATGGTTAAACCGAGTTGCATTTTTTTTCTCTTTCCCTATGTCAATGATGACGACCATTTTCAGCCCAATTAGCGCCTCGTTAATGTTCTAGAACGTTCTATTCGGCTCTTTTGCTTCGAACTATTCTTTTGCCTTGCCTTACGCCAGCAATTTGGGCCATGGGCATTTGTCTATCAAGCTTGGTCTTAGTATATTCCCGTGATCGAGAGATAGCGAAGCTCAACTAGGTATGCTAGCCGACGCGAAGAAATTCGAGGACACCTTGAAACCTGAAATATTGGCCAAAGAAGCCTCTCGAACGTACTGGCGGTTTCGAAATTTCCAATTATACATAGTCGAAATTTGGCGATATCAATCCCAGGAAAGCGTCTAAACCAAGTGGCTTGGTGATTCCCAGGCCAGAGGTAGCATTTAGACTTTATAATGGGATCTCAGGTTACCGGAATAAGGCTAACATCGGGGCCCATTGAAACCAAGATAATTGCTTATTGGAAAGAACACATGTGGAAGGGTTCGAAGCGACGTCATAGATATGCACATCCTTTCCCATTTTCTGGGAAACTAGCAATAGGGAATCATTCACAGATACTATACTGAGGATATTAGCCGAGGCTCGAAGAACAGTGCATGGTGAGCTTGGGACCCCTACCAACGCCAAGGATTTCGTTTTAAAAAAAGTTCTTGTCTACCGGCGATACGTGTAGACGGACTTGTACTTTATGGAAATGTTTTCCAAAGCGTGGGGTACTGGGGTATGCCTGTTGGGATACCATTACAAATATGTGGACCACGATACGAACTCATGAGATTCAACAATTGCAACCTTATCAGACGGCGCAATCTTAGAACGGTTAACAATTACCTACATTTTTTACTAGGTTTCCGTGCTGGCTTTTGCCATAATAGGCGAAAGAATGAAGTCGTAACTGGAAGTGCAGAATTCGAAAAGGGGCTACATACATCGATCCAATGCATCTAACCCCTCTTATGTCAAGCATTTGCATTTGCACAGTGACGTGTTCAATAATGTCAGGTGGCACGGGCAGAAGATTCCATGCGAGTAGGCTTTCGAGAATACGTGCGGGGTCCCTTTTGTCGAGGTTTTTGCATGAGCACGTAGAATCCTGGTGGTTTAATGCGTTTGAAAGAAAGACCAGACGAAATTTTCACTTGTTAAAACGAAATTTTTTTTTTCCGAGGCGGTTGATGGTGCTGCTGGGTAGGTAATAAACTTGCATAAGTGAACAGGAGAAGTAGCAGTTGGTATCGGTACTTTTCGAGCTTTGATAACACACTCTTGGTCTTGCAATTGGGCGAGATCCAGAAACTTCGAGTCTTCTATTTTTAAGAGAAAAACTAGAATTCCTGGTGGCGGCATGACCAGAAGGGATCGAGTCGAGTGCTTGAAGAGAGCATAGCTTCGGAAGCTACCCGAGCTTGCACAGCTGCAGAGCTATCTAGAGCTTTCCTTGCTAGTTTTTGAACCGGCTGTCCCCACTTCGACTCGAAAATGGATAAGGTTGATATGCTCAAGCTCTGGGGTCGAATGACCTGCAGTATGTAAACTGCGACAGCACTTCCTTCTTGCAGATATCCAAAGCAAATACACCCGTCCCTTGGAAGCAAGGGATTGCCCATCATCACCGAATCTCTTCGAACATTAGGCAAAGGGCCCAGAACAAAAACGGTCTGCTGGCTGCAGCGCGATAATCGCTAGTCCCGCTTCGGATGAGAGGTGAATCCGAGGGGCACGAGCATCTCCGATCGGGTAGCATCGATTGCTACCCCGGGGGCTAATTGTTCATTTAAGCATACTCGTCGAGCTCGTCGAATAGACTCCTGTTCGTACTAGCCACAAAGGCCAGACGCCAACGGGAAAGCACAGAAACTGTTGAGTAATAACTTCGACGGTTTCTGCCAAGCCGAGACCTCCAGCAAGAAAAGGGGCCGATGGTCTCTGGACAAACCATTTGCATTCCACTGCATGAACAACCACGAACAAGACATTGCTAGAATGTCGGTCAATGGAGACTCCCGGACCGATTCACAGTCCCCGGAGAACCCCCACTCTTGGCGCATCCCTCGGCCATTTGGAACCGGTGTTAAACGGAAGCAAATAAGTTTCGTCCCGGCATCTACTGAAAATCAAGATGACGATGGGCTTCACCAGACGGCTCGGGAGAGTCGACCAAATCACGGATCTTCCGTCGCAGAATTTTACCTTTCTCTCGTTTTACCGTCTGAACCCGGGTCAGCAAATACATCGCCTCCTTCCAGCAAGTCGACCCATTCCAGTCAATTTAAAGGTACATCAACATCAGAAGCGAAGCTGTTACATGGGCCGAGTTCCGTCATGGAAATCTCGTCCAGAAAGGCAAGAAGCATGATGCCATCACGACGTGATCATGCCACAAGCAAGCCGTGCTCGAGCAAAGGTTCGAGAATTTCTTCAGGATCGTCTGACAGTCTGGACACATCCGAGGAGGCTGGAATAGGTGACCCGGCTCGTTGCCTCTCGGAAGACGCCGCTGTAAGACCAGCCTCGGCCGTTGTGGAACATCCAATCGAGACACCGGCGGTAGTAGTCGACGAGATCTGCTCAACATGCAATTCTCGTTTAACGAATTGGGAGTCTCATGTTCGAACGACGGCCCACATGTTCAGTTTAGAACATTCCAAACCCCCTCATCATTTGAACCGTCAATCAGAAGGATACAAACACATGGTGAAGCTAGGCTGGGGTCCAGACGATTGTGAAGGCCTCGGTGCAGAAGGACAGGGTATCCGATTCCCTGTTAAAGCCACTTCAAAGAATGACAACTTGGGAATCGGTGCAAAACCCTCGAAATCGATAAGGGATACAGACAGCGTTTCAGACTCCAATCCCAAGAGACCGCGACTGCTCACAGCAAAGCAAATGCAGCGCCTCGAGAAGGCCGAACGAGCCGCTAGGCAGGATCTGCACGACTATCTCCGACACTAACCTTGTAAAGGTTCTGCTCAAAAACGTCCCCTTCTGCTAAGGCTGACACACGTTCTTTCCTGCACTGATTTCTGGGCGGGCGAACTTAAATCAGACTACAAATATCCTGTAACCGGGAGCCATCTTCCGTTGAGAATCTAGAGCAGTCCGACAGTCCGAACCCCACTTCTCATGCAATCCTGTCAGGAAATTCCTGAGTATCGGCATACCAGCCATGACAATAAACTGCGATGACGTAGTAAGAACGGGATGGGCTAGCCGAGCTCTTCTTCTTCCAAGCTGCTGCCTTGGCGTGTCTGTGAATATGGGTCTATTTAGCCAGACGAAGCTGTGGTTGCTGGATCAGTTCTCCTATGGACAAACGAACCGACATCGATAGCATGCACCATCTCTAGAGGATTATGCGCCGTGCTGCAGACTATATCCTTCAGATATCGATGCTAGTAGTTTTGGCCAGAATATAATGTTGCCAATCAAACCCTGCACGCCTCTCTCTTTTCAATGAATCCCGTTCTAGAAATGAAGCTTTGGGGTTTGTGTATAAGATGCGACCTAATCCGTAAAGAATAATGCTTTCCTGGGCGTCTACCACCGAAAATGGGTTACCCAGTGGTTGTTGCAGATGCCTCTTCAGGATAGTTCCGAAAGCCCACCGATGTCATCACGCAGAAGCATTCCAGGCTGAAACCCTTGCACGGGCTGTTGATATGAAAGGGAGCTAAGGCTCCCGTGACTTCGAAGGAACATGGGCGCAACCCAACGGCCTGGGCATACGGTTCTTGGGACTTGAGTGTTTCATGGAGTGATAACGGAACGGCAATTGTCAGATCCAGAAGTATTCTCTGATTTGGACTGCCAGATGCTCTCTCCGGCGCATCTCATGAGTGTTTCGTCCCAACTTTGTGCTCCGTTTGCACAATAATTGATCGCTGATATTATTAATGATGGGGTAAACCGGTTCCTGTCGCGTCGGTTATCGGTGGACTGTGGGGTTATCAAACAATTCCTAGACTCCTGAGCAATCTCCTTTCGCGCCTGGTGCCAGCGTTACCTTCTGCCCCCCTCGCAAGCACACGAAGGCAGAAAGAAATGTTTGAAACCAGTATGATTTGGGCAAAGGCTAGCGAAGCTATCCCGCAGTTGGTATTGATCGAAGGCTTCTAGGCTCTCATAGACCTCGAGTCCAACCTCTCGCACATCCCTGGCTGTATTGGCAACCATGGTCGTTAACTAGGCACTCCTGGCCTTCCTTCGTCATCGAACCAACTAACTGCACCAAGAGAAAGAGAGCGTCGGCCATATTCTGTGCCAGTACACAGTACAATCGGGGCAGCGTCACGATACATTCGTTAGATTTCCCCCTCCCTTTTCTTTTTTCCTTTCCGATTTTCCTTTCTTTCCTTTTTCCATTGATCTCGGGTTTTCTGTTCAGAATTTCTGTTGCCGACCTGAATGTGGTTATTTTGCAATGCATCATGAACGATACCCATTACAGAGTACTCTGTGAACAATGCAATTCCACCATGTTCAGCCGACCGCAGTTTCAGAATTTCGAAGCGGGTACCCCAGAAAGATGACCGCTATGCTGTGAAAGTGGAATCATAACAATCAATCTGCTGAAAAGTCCCTTTCATCTAGCGTTCCTCCTTGCCCTTTCTTGAAAGGCAGGGATGTCACTAGCAATAACGGCATGGAACGGCCTGTGAAGGTCGTCCATCTCCTCCGATCGTCATAGCAGGTAACGGCCAGTTGTTAGCATTAATGTTCGGGGTCCTTTTTCTAACGCACGCACGAACGCACACAACGAATTAGATTATTCGTTTTTCGGCGCATGTTGCTTCTTTGTTTTGCCGTTACTCGTACAGATACAGCAGTGACACAATTATTTTATTTTATTTTTTTATATTTTGTATTTTATTTTTCTGAGCTGTTGCTCGCTGCCGCAAAAACAAAAACAGTTGTTAGCTCATCTGATTAGTCACTGTACCAAACGTCTATTTTAGCTTCGATCTATCCCAAATTCTCAGGACTCTTCTTGTAATTTACTTGTTCCGAATCTGCCGTATACGTGTGGAGGCCTTTTTATATAACATATACTACCTTCCCCAAGCCCCAGGAGTTCCTACTGGTGCAATTCATAAACCACACCTAAATCTCAGCGTCGACGGTTCGTCTAAAAAAATTTTTTTTCTAGACTGCTATACGCCTGGTCCTGGTATTGTCCAAGGTCAATATAGCAAGTGCAGATATATGTTATAGTATATCTGCTCGCCATCATAACCCCTTCCTCCAACGACCTGGGCTGGTCCTCTGATATATTCCCTTCGAAGACTCCTTACCTTTCTTTCGACCACCGCCCCAACATAAATCGTGGCCCTGGCATTAAACCTTAAACAAATTCAACAGAGGCATCAAAATCGAGACCACTTATATAAAGCTACTGGATTCAAGCCGGCTTGCCAATTGATATTCGTCTAAACGTCCGCATCGTCCATAAACGGAAGCATATTCAAACTTCATTCAATTCATTCAAACGGTATCGGCTTTCAATCAAGGCCCCGTTTTATCGCCTTCTGGTAGGCTCCAACAAACCATCCAAAAATTTAATATTCCATATTCCCTGCTGCAGCAGTTAGGTACAATGCCAATGCCAGCCGGAGCATTGAGACCTCATCCTCAAGTGAGTTTCGACTCTTTCATTATAATTACCTGTGTGGTTTTTTTATATATCTCTTGAACGCCATATCGAGAGAGGTTGCACGACGCAGCAACACATACTCTGCAGATCTCAAATAGCGGATTTCGATGACCTCGACTTCCTTGGTTGATTTAACGTTTGAGTTTAATATTTCGAAACACTGAAAAATTTAGCTAAGATTGCTAACCATAAACCACCTCCGAGGAACAGCATATGAGAGGGCACTACAACCGATATAAGATTGCAAGACTCTCTGATAAAATCATGTCCCTGAAGAACTTCAATCGAGATGCCGCCCTCCATAACGATGCATCTAACCATTCCAGCAAACTCATCTGTAAGTTTTCAGCAAAGCTCCAAATTCCTCAAAAGAAAACTTGAACGACCAGCTAACATAATGGCCGATAGTTGCACCTACACGCAAAGATGAGCAATATCTCATTGGGGAGCTGGATAGGGAGAACCTCAATACCAACCCCTTCTTGCAATTCCACGAATGGTTCGAGCAGGCATCAAACACGCCGGGGCTGACTATGCCCGAAGCTACGACACTGTCCACCGCTCATATGCCATCTGGCAGAGTCAGTGCACGAATGGTATACCTGAAAGAACTCGACAAGAAGGGCTTTGTCATCTATTCCAATTGGGATACTTCTAAAAAGGCAGATGACCTAAAATCGAATAAACACGCTAGTCTCACGTTCTGGTGGAAAGAGTTGGAACGACAAGTCAGAGTTGAGGGTATTACCGAAAGGTTGACCCAGGAGCAAAGCCAGGAATACTATGATACGAGGTATGCTTTTGCGTAAACTCTCAATTCGTATTTGAACATCGAAACTGACAACGAATGCATAGAATCCGAGGGTCTAGAATCGGCGCCTGGGCATCGAGGCAAAGTGCCAAGTTGAGAAGTCGGGAAGAACTCGAAGACCGTGTCCGAGAGGTTGAGAAGAAGTTTGAAGGCGAAGAGAAGATCCCTGTGCCGCCATTCTGGGGTGGTGTTCGAATTATCCCTACGTATATCGAATTTTGGCAAGGGTAAGTCGGAGTTTCTCCCTGGAATCTACATTGTCCGCTAGACTAACCATGATATTCCCGTGTAGACGTGATAGCAGGCTGCATGACCGCTTTACATTCACTCGCGAATCAATCCACGATGATATCTGGCAGATTGACAGACTCTCGCCCTAACTGCTCCCGCTTCGACCTTTTCCGTCTAGATTGTACACCAAAAACCTCACTCGCATCTGCATTATCTTGCTCATGGAGTTGCATCATTACATTCTGCTTTCTAGTTACATCGTTCTTGCATTAGAGATACCTTACGACCCGCTTTTTTATTTCACGCATCGATTCTGGCATCCGACACAAAAAAACAAAATTAAAAAAACTCGTCCTTCTAATTCGGCGAAAAGTGCTTTCTCGCAAAAGAAACTTTTCCAGAAGGACTGAAATTTTCGATTCTTGATCCGAGGCCCAGTATTGCACTCTCGCTTACCTACCTTGCTTCTGTGTCTACTCCGACCACCACTCACCGGCCCGCTTCGAATTTCTCGCTATTCTTTTTTTCACCTTTCTCTCGTTTTGTCGGCAAAAAAATACCTCACCAGGGTAAATTCACGACGATCATGACCTTCTTTTCACTCCTGTACTCTTTTTTCAATATTTTCCTGGGGGCGTGCTTATGGAGTTACAACAAGATTTCGGCTTTTGTCCTTGCATGGCTTTCCTGTACTGTTTACGTGGGCTCATTATACCACCTCTCTTTATTTGAGAGCCCCGGATAGCTTTCCTATTAATCCAGGCTGGGATTCCTTTCGCTTCATCCTTTCTTCTACCATCGTCTAGTAAAGGCGATGCACCTAAGTTCCTAGCATTGTGTTAAATAACTCTAGACATTATTCTTTCGTATCCTTCAAACTTTTGATTGCTGTTAGACTTGTGAAACTGTAATCCTTTCACACTCATGAACGAGTGACGTTATAGCTCGCTCCCTTGTCAAAACGCTTGGATGGACAAACGTCGATATAGCACTTCTCCCTTTCCTAACTTCCCCTTCTGATATTAATCCTGCAGTCGTTAATATTCCCAACATCCTGGAACATTCCATGGGTTCAAACACGAAAAACTAAGCAAGCGAGGGGAGGCGAATGAAGGGTCCCCCGTCTTTGCCTCCCAGGGCCTTTTGACAACGAATGCAAGTGCAATATAATGTACTTTGAGAATAAATATCATGATAGCATGGAGTACATAGTATGTCGACAGGAGATAATGCATGCGAAAAATAAAGCCCTCCGTTTTCGATTTCTAGAGGGTCTAAATCGATCGATTCTCATATATCGCCACGATGTCAACTTACTTTACCCCAGACACCTCATCTCTGAAGTAAATAACCCCAATTATTGCCTTGGAAGTCACGAGGACGAAACGAGCGAGGAGCAAAGTGGGAAAGGATTTGCCGAATTGAAATTTATTGCTTGAGTGATTGAGGATTTACCACCGCATCGTGCAGCAAGCCACTCAGGCACCACATTTGAATATTTACCTCCGCATATCCCACCCCTCCTCTGACGGCTCGTCGGCCGGCATTAAGCGAGGAGAAAGGTGGGGTTTGATCTGTTGTAATTCGTCAGGAAAGGCATGTGCATTTCGTATCGTGATTGCCCGTGTTAGGATTAAAGAGATCGGATGGTCGACATGGTCGACGGAGCCACCTTGTGCCGCGCTCGGTCATATCGGGATTGGATTGATATCTCAGAGTTAACTTGGAAGTGCTGGGCATCGGAGAAGCAAACTCCATTTGATTATGTCTGTCAACCCGCTAGGAGTTGGACTATCAGGCGATTGGAGATCCTAGATGTCGAATTATGCTACTTGTGGCATTATGCGGCAACACAAAGCCAAGTAACTTGGAGGTAGAATTCTAGAATGCACGGGATCATGCTGGATGTCACATCTAAACTTAACGCCCAACTGTAACAAATTATCAAGAAATCTAGTTTATTCATGAAAGACCGAGGAATCGCAGGTTTGCCTAAGATTTTCCTTATACTTTGTTGCATTGGCACTGGCTTGCAACCTGCTGTGCAGGACTGTCAGCCTGCACCGAACATGTCCGACCGAATCAACATCTTTTGTTATAATTTCACCGATCTGTTTATAAAAAGTCATACATTTGACTAAAGATAAAATAAAGGATCTTCGTGATCCGGTCCATTAAAACGAGGCGACCATGTAATGACACGGATATCGCAGCGCGGGGCATCTGAGTGTGGTTCTAAGTACCCTTGGAATATTTGCGTGGTCAGAGTTACATCACATTAAAACCCATAGACCGGGAAGTTTTTATGCATTGCCACCCTCAAAACTGTTATTTCAACGAGCCCACTCTTTAATTCGCTGAAACCCGACGGGGACATGGGTTAGAAATCATTGGGCACGTATTATGTTTATAACTATAGTATTATTTAAGAAAACTTCAAAAATATGCAACGTCTTTCACATCTCGCGGCAGGAATGTCTTGCACTATCACCTCGCGCTTGATCCTTCGCCGTTACTGACTGATTCTTACCTCTTTTGACCGACCTTCCGTCCCAACCCAAATCGCGATCGGACTTTGATTGGCCAATAAACCCCAGTCGTTTGCTTTTTTCTCTTCGAGGTTCTCCAACGAACATGAATAGTCTCGGCCTAGACCTCCTTTGAGCTTCTATGGCTATGGAATATCTTTCTGTGTACATACATCAGGAATGCTAAAATGCGTATAATGACGTACTGTGCATACATCCCCTAAGCTTCTTACAAACCGTTATTCTCCCCAATAAGGGACATCTGATAAATGTAGTTCTTGAAGAGGAAATGCGGGATGTTCGATGCACGGCGGTAAGGATCCTTTCCCTTGGTACAATCGAGGAACATTCTTTCATGTACGTTATTTCCTTCCGTACAGCGAGTGTGATATCTAGGAGAAGATAAGCAAGGATAATGTAAGAACCCCCCTGGGAATGTTGATGATGCACAGGACTACCGGAAATCTCGTCCTTGAGCTCTCGCTTCTTACCGAATCCAGCACCTCTCTAGGTAGTATTCATTCCTCTTTAACCCTCCTTGCGTTTCATCGGCTCCCTTCCATATTTGTAAATTTGACAGCTCACATGCTTTTTTTTTTTACCGAGTGAACTCCGATATCTTAACAAGATCCCGATCCCGAGGGTCTTATCCGTTTGAATTAAGCTCACATTCTTGTGACCTTTTTCGCGCACCTGCACCCGATAAACGGGATCCGCACGGAAGCAAGAATCTGGACTCCAAATAGATGCATCCTTGGCGGTCGCCTGAAACGGCTGATGCAGACTGATGTATGCATGCAGAGGCGTTCTATTGTACTGCAAGTGAACGGCTCGAACGGTTTTGGACGCACGGGCCAGTTAATCCTATACTCAAAATGCACTCTACACGTATACACTTGCAATTATTATCCCTCTATATAAAAAAATTAAACAAGATATGCCTAAGAAGGAGAAAAGCGCCCTGATCTAAACTTCTCGGCTCAGACAACGATGCACCCAGTCGAACCCATATTAATACAGCGAAGGGAATATCCGATGTCGTCATTTACTGGACAGGCCGTTGGCCATACCATGAAGGGCATCTGTAAACCCCCAAAGGATCCCATCGCCTCGACCCACTCCTCCAGCTTGCAGGAACAACGACCAATTGAAAGAGAACACCAAACGAGAATGCTTATCACATGCATCACCACTTGTACTTTCCGGCTGATCGTATTGGATTCTACGGAGAACGATGCACCGGAAACCTGCTCTCAGATGCATCATGCGGGTGCAACATGACGCTGACATTTACGAACGTATACTTCCAGAGACCTGGACCGACAAAGATCCTACGAGGTCGAGCATTTAACAAAGTATCTGCCACAAGTGTCTGCATTCATACGATTTGTCACCTCTCTGGCGGAAACGATTTAATTCACAATCTAAAGTTAGTATCACCTCGGTGTACCGTATTCATGGGTTCGACCCACAGATTCTGCTCGACTTGGGACCCACCATGGAGTTTTCCGATACCCAGAGCTTCCGCGCATGGATCCAAGGCCATTCCCTGCTCTAGCCAACCAATTGTTTCATGTATAACTGAACAGCTAGACCCCTGACATTATACGAGCTCTCAGAAACGGCGGCTTATCAACGAATGATATAGCTTCGAATCTTGAATCATTATCAATCGCTCCATCGACTAGCGTTATGATCTGTAATCTGATATCATACCTACATACATCTATACGATAATGAGAAACTTTGTTTTGTGATATCCTACCAAATGTATGCAGAACCCAGACATACATATATTCCCAAGTTGCAAATTGTGAAACTTGATATCCTGGCATTGGTCCAGCTCGGAGGCCACGTTAAGATCCTACGATGCATAAGATCGATGGCTGGTACCTTTTTTTCCCATGTTGACAATTTAAGGACAAGGCCCTCTGATAAACCCAGCGATCAATTAATCTGGAACCAACGGGATGTCAAGACCAGAATTCGATTTGATGGAACCTATAGCTCAGCAATACTATATATCCACTCAACGGCCTGCTCGCTCGGCCCTGGTCACTTGGTGCGACGGTCTAGAACCTCACCCGCAACACAAACTCCACAAGGTGCAAATATCCTTGTCTATATTACAGCAACCATGCAAACGTGCGGACTTCCCTATTGCAGCCCTTGGACCTGTGTGTAATCCTTGTTTAGGATCGAATACAACAACCACAAACTCGTTCGCAATTAGAGACACTATCGTCCTGTAGCCGATCACAACTGTAACAACCGTAACAAGGCTAGAGCAGAAGACAAAAACGTCAGCGGGGGCCGGCGTAGTACGACCAGCTGCCGGTTGATGAGCCGTGCGGCCTTGCATCTATTCGTGTCACATCACACATCACAAGAGGGGCCCTTCAAGGAGGGTTGATGATTTCGGTCATGTTGGTATCCGCGAGCTCGAAAAATGAACACGAGGGTCATGCTTGGAGGTGTTCTGGCCAGGAACTTAGAAACTCGAGATCGTCAATGACAACCTCGATCGTTTGTCATTGCCAGTACTGGAATGTTAGATGTAGAGAGCCGTTGGATAGGCGGCAATGGGCCGACTTCGCTGGTCGACTATGTTAAAACGTGTTGCTGCCCTGCTGAGTGTTGGTAGGGCAAATTTCAGAATCCAATAAGCGCCTAGCCGTGCTTGAACCCGAGGACCGGATCATATGGAACTCAAAGAATATAGCGGCAAATTGGTGGCAAGATGGTTGATTCAGTGTTACCAGTAGATGCCTCTATAACTAATCTTGGCAGCCAACGACAAAGATTCCATGCATGCAAAGCCAGCAGCTGATCACTTTCGTTGGAAAAAACTAGCGATGTCCCGCTTGGATCCACCTTCTCCTGCACCTTTCTTCCCTTTCTGTGAGCTCGGAGCCTGTTTCATAGCGGAAAATGCATTCAGTTTCGCCGCCGGTTTAGCCGGTGCCGGAATATCATCCTCAGAATACTCTTCCCATTCGGTAACTTCCCGAGTCACGATGTATCCGTGCTCATCCTTCGACCGCACCTTCTTTGTTACTCTCCGTCTTGCCTTGCGACGTCCTGGCGCAGATGCTGAAGGAGCAGGCGGAGACGACTCCTCTACTGGGGATGCCGTTGCTTCTTCTGGAGACTCCACAGGCTCAGGCTCAATAACAGTCTTTGTCGGTTCTGTGACAATAGGTTCTAATCGGGGTTAGCACAAAGTCTAGACCGCATCGCTGTGATTGTTATCTTACCATCATCGTCCTCGTCCATCATTCTACGGAGCTCTTCCTCATTTTCTTCACGTTTTCTTCGTATTTCTTCTTGTTTTGCTCTTTCCGCTGCCCTTGTCTCTTCATCAATTGGCTCTACCTCTGCAGGCTCATCATCATCAACGTCCATGAAATCTAGAACCTGTTAGTATTGAGATTTGATACCGTGCCAATGCATTTCGGGATCCCTAACCTGGGGGCGGCGTCTTTTCCTTCTCAGGCTGTTTAGGCTTTTTAGGCTGGGCGTTGGAAAACGAGGACATCAAATCACTCTGTCCACGTTTTAAGGGAACCTTAGCCTTTGATGATGAAGTGGACTCTTGCGTTTGACTGTGTTTCTGTGCATCCTTTGCCTTAATGCTACCGAAGAAATCCTTTTTCACATCCTTCTTGGTGTCTTTGGCTGTGGAAGTAGAAGTTGCGGCGGGCGTTGCCGACAATGTAGGTTCCTTCTTGACGGGTACAACATATGTACTGCTCTTTGTAGGTTGCGGCGGTGGAGGTGGCGGTGGAGCACCGTCTCGTTTCTATACTGGCGTTAGAAGAACGTAGGAACTGGGGGTTGAGACTCTGGAATATCGACCTTGGCATATTTATTTAGCGTTGTACCGTAGATTTTCGCTTTCTCAGCTGCATCTAGAGCTGGAAACCTGGAATATAGCTCTGTACTTGCGTCCGAAATCGCCAAAAGGTCCTATATCTGAGGTAAGTCTTTTGATCACAACTCCTAGATGCGGCTATCACTACCTTGATAGGACCGGGCTCTACACTGTAAATGTGTATCGATGTGATCTCTTTAAGTGATTCCTTGACCCCTAGCCAGACTTAGTGCTGCAATTTTGACACCCGTGCCCCTCTAACGAAACGAACCTTCCAATTCCTCCTCTGTCGCTAGTATGACACTAAACGTCTTCACCGTCTCTTCATCTTCATTCTGTGTCGCCTGTGGCACAGGACTGCTCTCCATATATGTATCATCATCCTTATCAATCTTCACCCGTGAGGTCTGGACTAAAGGCTTCGGGACCCCTGTGACAAGATATGTAGCATGACATGATCCTTGGCGCTTGCGATTCTCTGTTTCGTGAAAAGCGGCGAGGTATCTAGTTCCGGTGGCGATGGAAAATCGGAGTGAGCCTGATTGAATCCGATAGGCTATTTTTGGGAGAGAGAGGGCTGTAACTACTCTTTGGCCTTGTTGACGTGGATTTCGAGCTCACGGCTTAAGAGACGATATGTGACCTGGGTAGGCAAGAGCTGTTGTTAGCTTCGGCTCAAGATGGTATGGGAGGGTTCGTACAAGCTTGTTGTCATTGAGAACCCGAGCAGCGAGGAAAGAGCTGTAGTCCGTAGACATGATGCGTAGATTATGGGTTCCGAGGCAAAAACAATATCGAGAGGTTCGTTATCGCGGGTCGCAATTGTGCTCTGCAGAAGGTCGCTGTGGGAAGACGCGTTCGACGTCAAGGTCCACATGGCTCCCGAAATGGTAATTGAATCTAAATTACCACGCAACACACTTTTGGTACCAGTCTGTTCCGCCTCACGAAACTACCACGAGAACTAGTTTGGTATTCGAAGTCCCTTATTTTATTTGTATCGGAGTACTCAGGTACTTAAGTAGTTACGATGCTCTCATGAATCATATTAGAATGTTGCAAGGTGTTTTTTTAACAAATCGGTGTATATATAGACTCAAAGCTGACTATTAATGTCGGCCATTTGGAACTCAGTGTCTCGTCAACTTTGAACGTTAATTACGAAACAATGGAAACTGATAATTCAAATCAGACAACGGGATATGAAAGTGTAAATGCATTAAATTTAAATGATACAATTTAAGGGTGCTTGAAACAATATTGGTGAAATGGCCATAGGGTCAAAAATGGTGATTAGTTTTGGGAAGTTGTGGGTTCGATAGGCTGGGGTCTGTAGCTCAATGCTCAACTGTTGTCTCTCAGTCACACATGGACTGGTGTTTACCTAAGAATCACCGCTCTATGGGCTCGCTGGTTTTTAAGCTGTCATGGACATCACCTGGTTTCACATCCTATAATGTTCATTCCCAAATTACTCCTAGCCATGGCGAGATTTAAGTTTGAAGGCAGTCTCGTAACCAGGTTTGAAGGTTTGTCGAAGATATCGTTATATGAAGAAAGAGGCCTAATTTTTGCTTCAGAAACACTTGGTCGCCACCAAATACGAGCTTACACGACGCAGGCTCAAGTTTACATAAACAAACGTAGGTTAGGAATCGATATAGCAACCACCTTCTCTACTTAGGCGGAGCGGAGAAAATTCGAATGCTAAAAAGTATGTCCTCGGTGGTATCTATAGGCTTCAGGCTCAGGCTCGTACCTTCCCGGGCCTTGGTAGTGTCTCTCGACCATATTTTTCGGCATGGGAGGACAAATGAATAGATTTCTTTGACATTCGCGTCTATGATTCTTGCCGTCATATCGTACATTTTCAATATTTACAATCCAGTTCCCAAATGCGTACCCTTTGAATTCAATCCGATTCAACTTAAAATTCAGGTTACGATTTATTCTGCCCCTCTCCAGCGGCCGTAGCGAAGTCGACGTCGGTAAGTTCTTCCTTTGGTGCTTCCGCCGCAGGACCCTCCGCCTGGGCCTTCCGCATCTCCTGGACGGCAAGCGATAATCTCCTCCTAGTTTTGCTTTCCGGAATTCTGTTCCTGCCTCCATCCATACCCTTCTCACGCATCTCCTCTCTAAACTTCTCGATATTCTGGTAGAGTTTGTTATCGAATCTGCGTTGGCGACCGTTAGCTTCCCGTCGTCTGATTCGTAGTAAACTAGCATCAGGGTGTAATTGAAGTACTTCGTCAGATCTTGTGGCTCCTCCGGCCATACGAATGGCTCCTCCATCTCAATGATCATCCTCTTCTCTGATTGTTTCCTGACATATCGCCGTGCTCCTCCCTGTTGCTCTATCTCGACTGGCTGCTGCCGTATGGAAGATCTGATACCGAGGACTTTGATACCGTATGCATTTTTGAGGTAGTTTTTCAAGTCGAGTTTGTTAAGACTTAAGGGTACGGCGAACTGTGCGAATGTCGGAGGCAGCCGTGGGGTCCGGACGAGGGCTATAACGAAGTTTGGACTAAGAATAGCTAGATTAGCACCATATATACATCAGAACTGAGCGATTGAGAAGAACATACAGATATACTTGCTTCATCTTGGCCTATGGAACATGGCTTCCCGGATCGCAGCCGTTCCAATGTGGTGAGGTAGAAAGAGCAGAGTTCGAGTCGTTCTGATTCGACGACGTCGTTGTTTGAAAGGAAAATTTGGTGATCGTATTGTTTTTCGGTACCAAATTGTCGGGTCCGCGTTGAAAAGGGCCGGCCTTGGCGACTGGCGTGCTTATCGATAAAAATGGTATGCACCCAATCACAGCTACTTAACCAGCTATTCTCTCTTCTGTCACACGACACCTCGAAAACTCACAAAAAAAAGGGACGGCGCTATCGACGTTCACAATGGCGTCGCAGCATGCCATAACGAAAGTGGTGCCTCCGTTGAATTTTGCTTGTGTAAGTGGGTTCACCCTTCTTTTTTTTTAATATTTTAAAGGCTTACGGTACTAATCACAGGAGGGATCTTAGGTGGAAGAAGGCCTATATCGGAGCGCAGGCCCATTGCCACTCAATTTACCGTTCGTGAGCGATTTAAACTTGGATACGGTGATATGGATGGGTGAGAGTGCTCCATTCTCTCAAATGATAATTGAAAACGGCATTTTTGAATGCGAATCTCGAAAAAAAAGGCACGTTCGAACGACTGTTGTTAGATATGATGGCTAATACGGTGACAAATAATGCCTCAATTTGCTTTGAGGCATTGCTTGGTTGTAAGGGCTGCAGCAAGTGAAGACCCATCACCAGATTTTCTTTCATGGATCAGAGCAAACGGCATCAAGTTCTTGAATTTTGGAATCGGTGAAATTACTGCGCCGTGGGATCCAGAGATTGAGAGGAACGTCATTGGTGCTCTGCAGGTGGGGCCCTGACCCGGTTTTCTCGAGGAATATTTTGGAAGCTGGATTGAGAGGCTGAACCTTCGAATAGGCATTGGCCGAGGCCTCAAACGGGCGGATATTGGTAACTTGTACCATGGGAAGGCATCGGACAGGTACTGTGATCGGGTGTCTTCGGCGGTTACAAAAGTACGTCATCCGGTGGTGTCTTCGGTTATATGTATGAAGGTCTAGCTAATTGCGATACCATGCGTTTCTAGCTGGAGTATAACTTCGTTAGTTCCCCGCGCGTCTTACAGGGTTAATTTGGTATAATTAACGTTTCGATACATTATACTAACGAAGATGACCCGAATAGAACTTTTGCAGAATATAGAAGATTCACAGGTGGCAATAGGTACAGGGTGATCGACGAACTGCACAACATCGAACAGTTCAATCGGAGCTCTGTAGAATTGCCGGAATTGGAGAACCGACAAGTATGGCTGCAAGAGGCATAGGCTCAGTTTCGCGAGACAGTTCTCAAGCTGAAAAGAAAACGAACTCACATTTAAAATTTCGAAAAATATAGGTAAAAGAGGACCGGAGTTTGCAGATACAAGGCTGGTATATTGTATATTGGAGTTTTAGGCAAAGCGAGAATACATTTTTAATATAATCCCATCCCTCATAAAAGCACCTGTGTTTTTAGCTTTCAAAATAGCTATTGTATTAGGAGTGCCCCGCCTTTGAGTGCCCCGCCGCCACAGTAAAACTCGATTGCAAACTGTTTGTTAGCAGTACTAAGCAGCACTGTTGTGTGCCTGAATTATAGTCTTGGCATTTGTTTGGGACACGCGAAAACCTTCCAGCCTTTGGAGCGCGTAAAGTGCAAAGCGACTTTCGACGAACCAAACCCAGATCTCTCACCAACAATCATCCTTTCCCAACCCTATCGGAGCTACCTCTTCGTACAGCTTCCAAGGCTCCCGTATTGTACTAGTAGCGATAAATCCCGTCTTTTCTTTACCTTTTTTTTTAAAAACCTTAGATATCGACTTCTTTATACTATGAGTTCGTAACTCTCCAAGTCGTTTAGAATACTAAGAGCTTTCTAACCTCATAGCCTTGTAGGTTACTACGACGGTGGATATGGAGGGGGGCGGGATACGACTCTCAGAGTGGAACTCAAGCAAGTCCCGGCAAGGTACGAACTAATACCTTCCAATTACCATTTCATAACCACTAATAGCTATCTTCCTATAAGTCCGCAGCCAAAAATACCCTCCGCCCGGTCACTATCAAACAGATTCTGGACGCCCAGACTCCTCATGACGATAACACGTTCGTAATTGATGATGTTGAGATCGGTAACGTCACATTTGTCGCTCAAATCCGCAGTGTTTCCGACCAAGAAACAAACTCGACCTATAAGATGGAGGACGGCACAGGTAACATTGAAGTCAAGCTGTTCAGGGATAACAGGAATTCAATGGTCGACGATGATAGTGAAGGCGGGGTTAGCCGCGAAGACGGTCTTCAGATCAACTCCTACGCGAGGGTATTGGGAAATATCAAGCAATTCAACAACAAAAGAAACATCACGACGCAGAGCGTAAAACCCGTCACAGATTTCAACGAGATTCAGTGCCATTTCTTGGAGGCTACAGCTGTACATCTGCATTTCACACGAGGGCCACCTGAATCACAGCAGGCAAGAAACACAGGTGGTGGGATGGCATACCAACATGGAGGTGCAGCTTCATACGGCGAGGATACTGCTATGGGCGGTACGGGTGCCACCGGTGCGGTTTCAGGTGGGACCATGTTGCCACCAGGTGTTTCAGCGAATGCTAGGAAGATCTACGGATTTCTCAAGAATCGCCAGGATAGTAGTGAGGGTCTGCATGTCGCGATGATTGCGCAGGCGACTGGGGTACCGATGGGAGAAACGTATAAGGCTGTTGACGAACTGCTCTCAAATGGCGTTTGCTTCACCACTATGGTATGTCGATTCTACTGCTCTAATAATAGACTGAGCGATGCTAATGGGATCTGAAAACACAGGATGATGAACATATCGCTTGTATGGACTTCTAAGACGCCTGACCTGGGATTTCCTATCTTTAAATGACGCGTGGGAACCATTTTGATGCATTCTAATTGTCGACTGGTCGTGGGTTTCACGTTGAAAATTGGTTGTATATGCAACTAGACAGATTCAGATAAGTAGTAGGTAATATATCATCTTACAGGCGTTGTAATACCGAAATGAGATCTATACTTTTGTCACGGAAGGTCATAAACGTTCACCGTTCTCAACATAAGTCTGTGCTGTATGACGGCGGGTATATACGGTTTTGTCGGCCGAGACTGCAAGAAAGTCGATCTCGATTTGGTGCATAGCGGCTGACTAATACGAATCCGTAGCATCAGTGTGCCCAAAGTTACATGGGAGTTTAAGAGTAAATTACCTGTCCCATCATATTTGGGAAGACAGGACAAGCCCAATTGTAGAAAACCCAAACAGCCACCGTCCTTAAACTTTGAAACGAATTCGAAGTGGCGGACTTCCTATGTAGCTAGCGGTGGCATAGAATCGAACATTAAGATACCAAAACCTCCCAGATACACTCTCACCAAAGACTCCGCTCACTATGGAACGCCCTAAGAATAAGCCGAAATCGAGAGCATGCGTGAGCTGCCGTAGCATGAAGATAAAATGCGTCCCAGTACCAAGGTCTGACAAATGCGAAGCTTGTCTACGACTCGTGCGCCCCTGCGAATCTCCCGGGCCCATAAAACCACGAATTAAACAGGCACAAAAGTTTCAAGAGCTCGAGAGAAGAATCGAAATCCTTACGAGCGCACTTCGACCTGAGAAGACGAAGTCCGACCCGCCTCTTAACCAGAACCAAAATAAACCTGTCGAGGACGGTTCTGTGTACGCTGGGGACTTCTTGGCGAAAAATCAATACTCACAGGCTCCGGTAACACCACATTCTGAATTCGGATCTGAAGATCTCATTGATCAAGGAGCGATAGATATATCGACAGCATCAAATCTCCTCAATTACTGGAAAGAAAATATACGGCCAATATTCCCTATTATCAAATTCTCAGCTGATCAGGATGTCCATTCAATCCGCAAAAACACACCAGTGTTGTTTCTCACCATTCTCACGATATCGAGCGCTGCAATTGATCCAACATTTTTAGACCGTCTTCTACTACGGCTAAATAACCTATTTGCACAAGAAGTCTTTGTACTTGGAAATAGGTCTATAGACCTCTTACAGGCTCTCATTCTCTTCTCGCAATATCACATACAGCCCCGAGAAGCCAAGACCTTCCCATTAACTCAACACGTATACAACGCTATGGCAATGGCATCGGACCTCATGCTGGAAGAGAAAATAAAAGCGACGGCAAATGAACCAAATGAAGGCACTCTCGAGGCTTGTAGGTTGATGTTAGGAATGTATTTTGCTGCATCGGCGTAAGTATATTCGTTATTTTAATCGGTTTTTCTAGCCGTAGCTTCATTTCGGGTAGATTGACTGAGTTTGTGAATGAATTGCTAGATCATCTACACTCCTACGTCGCTCTCAGTTCAATTTATTCCAACCAACGTACCAGAAGTACGCCAAAATCTTGATGGACGCGGACAAATCAAACTTGGATGACGTGTGGCTTTGCAAACTTGTCGAATTGCAGCAAATATCGGAAGATGCCTCCTTGTCGCTAAACCAACCATATAATGTTGAGGCGGATTCTTTTGAGGATTCAAAAACTCGGAGTTTATTTAACCTCCTGCAGCACCGTCTCTCTGAATGGGACAAAGATGACAACGGCCTGGTGGATCCTAGTATGTGCCGGATTGTGTACCCCGGATTAGTCCCTCGGATCCGCAGAGCTAATGAAATGACAATTACTTTTTTAGGGCTCAGAGCTATGGCAAGATTGTCGATTGAGCTCCAAACCAACCAAGTCGGGATCCGTGGTTTCAACCACAAAATGGGCTTGGAATATAAGAGTTCATACCAACAAGGAAGAGCTGTTCAAGCCCCATCAATCACTGCAGTCCATCTCCAGTCACTTTCACGATCTCTTGATTTATGCCGAAAAATTCTCAATTCTTATGTATCTCTGGAAACGCCATTAGCGCGGTCCCTTCCCGATGTATTCTTTGTCTGGCTAATGTACGCTGGAGTGTGCCTAGCGAAACTGTCGCCTTTCATAGACAGGTTTACATTCAATCAATTTGGCGAAGCTAATAGGGATGAGAAATCCTCGATACCAGAAATACTTGGCGCCGTCCATCGCCGTCTCGCATCTCATTCACAAAATGGATATCTTCCACAGGCTCGACCATTCGCGACAGTCTTCGGGAAACTCAAAACTTGGCATGTTCAGAAGCAGGCGTTTTGTATAAATTTGCACGGAGGTTGTAACGAAGCAGCTGGGCCAGTGTACGATATCATCAGTGGGGAGGTTGTGGATAAGTCGGGGCAGAAGATATCGACACAGCCAAATACAGCTACGTTTACGGCAACGGAAACTGTGGATGGCCATGCGTACGAGGGGTACGGTATCAATCAACCACTGGGGTTAACGCCTCCTTCGTCCATCGACGATATTGATATGATACCGGGGGGATTCGACAATCGAGAGATTTCCGATAATCTTATGTATGACCCATTTGGGAATTCGAACATGGAAACAGATTCTGATGCAGCAATGCAATTCAGTGCGGAGGTAATGAAGGATTTCGATATGTCCATGACATATAATAATTATTTCTGGATGCTTCCGTTCTTACAATGACGTAGCCTAGCATTTTTGTTGTATCAATGAAATGAATATTATAGATCTACTTTATGGACTCTGTCTTCCTAAGGCAAATTTAAGATGTAATACGGCCTGATGATATCATTCTGTGTCGCCGGAATAAACCGAGGCCGACCTCGAGGTGTCAGGCACGCATCTTAACGAGTTGCTGCCAATTGACAGGGATCATCCCTGTAACACCGGTGTTCTCTAGCACCGAGACATGGGTCTTTCATGGTGCAACAACATGCCGACGCCGAACACATCAGCAATTTCAAGCCGAAGTTCTCTGCTTTGAGTCTTCACCTTTTAAAAAAAGATTTCGGGGGAAAAGGTTGTGACAGTTTGTGAATTGATTGATCTTAATGGCAAAGCTCATATTTCGGTCAGATTACAAATGATCGATGACCAATCTGTGATTTTGAATCGAATTGATCTTGAGATGTCGAAATGTCATCAGCTTTGGAGTATACGTAAATCGCATGTTGGAATATTCTGTCAATTGGAATTCAAGAAGATTAAATAGCGCTGGATTGACCCGTGTATACATTATAAAACTTCATTCTCCAGTATCAAATCATTCCATCTAGCCTACATCAGTATATACTTAAAAGTCTCCAATCCTATTAGAATATTCTAATTCAAGCCTTCTTCCCAAACAGTATTAATTAACAAAGAGTCCACTCTAAAACTTTCTCATCCAAACCCAACCTTCTTCTCCACAATCTTCAAAACCACACCTTCAACAACCACAGACCAATCAATTCAATTCACAATGTCCAAAGCTATCTTAATCACCGGTGCGACTGGCAAACAAGGAGGAGCCGTCATAAGAAGTCTTCTCAAAGCCAACGCAAATTTCGACATTCTAGCTCTCACACGAGATGCAAAATCGCCTTCTGCACAAAAACTTGCTGAGTTATCTCCTAAGATTAAACTCGTCGTTGGAGACCTCGACCGGGCGGAAAGTTTATTTCAAAAAGCGAAGGAGGCCACAAAATTGCCGGTTTGGGGTGTGTTCAGTGTTCAGGTAAGGAATTTATCTCACTACAACAGTACAATTAATTCACAAAATTCAATCGGTTACTAACATTTATTTAAATTTATAGGCCGGCATAGGGAACAAGTCCGAAGAGAAACAAGGCAAAGATCTCATCACAGCAGCAATAAACAACAACGTCAAGCACTTCATCTACTCATCCGTCGACCGCGGTGGCGCCGCCTCCGATAACAGCCCAACCAATGTCCCCCATTTCATCGCAAAGCACAACGTCGAACGATATCTCTTTGAGAAAGGCACAGAACATGGCATGGACTGGACCGTTCTTCGACCAGTTGCATTCTTTGAAAATCTAGTTCCTGGTTTCATCGGAAGGGTTTTCGCTACTAGCTGGGATTTGGCGTTGAGGAAGGAGAAGAAGTTGCAGTTGATCGCTACGACTGATATTGGATTCTTTGCAGCAGAGGCATTCTTGAAACCGGAAGAATACAAGGGTCGGAAGGTCTCGTTGGCGGGCGATGAATTGACTTACGACGAATTTGAGAGGATATTTGAGCAGAAGACTGGGGAGAAGTTGCCTACCACTTTCAAGTTTATTGGGTCGGCCCTAAATTATATGGTCAAGGAGTTCGGGTATATGTTTAAGTGGTTCAATGATGTTGGATATGGGGCTGATATCCCTGCTTTGAGGAAGATCAATCCCGATATCAAGAACTTTGCTACCTGGTTAGAGACGGAGAGTTTGTTTAAAAAGAATTAGTCACTGAATTTGGTTTTCATTTATGTTTTTTGATATTTTGATATGGTCTAGTTGCGATAGTAATAATGATAATAATGTGTGCTTGTTGCTTCTATCATCGTGTTCCCTTCCATGTTGTCTGTAACTAGAAATAGTTCTTGTCTAATCTAGTTGTTGGGTGAAAGCTACAATTTTAATATTCTTGACTCGACTGATGACACAAAACTTCATGGCTACCTATGTAACTATTGGCAGGAGTTAGTCTCGAGGTTAGGTAGGGATATGATACCGCCATCGCAATCCGAAATTGGATTTCCTTCTATCTAAATGCACGGTCCTTGCGGTAACAAACAATAAAATAGTCTCGAACGACATGTACATTTGACTAAACCAAACTCCGTGATTCCCTTTGATACTTTGTACATGAGATATCTGACTGGTTGTTCCGTACGTTTACAATCTTAAGACTAACTCGACAGCTGTCTATTAAATCCCCTGCTTACACACCTTGTCCTACACTAAAATTCGAACTTGCCAATTGCTCTTGCGGAACGCTCCGCAAGAAGTCCTCCCAAGTGACCGGCGTAACCTGGGGATACTTCTCATTGTCGTATTCTGGTCCGATGACCGTCTGTCCGTTGATTATGTAATACTGGAAAAATCTAATTTTATATGTTAAAATCATCGCCAACTACAGTATAAAATATCTTGAAAGGGTGAGGGTGCCTACAAGAAGAGATATGAATAAAAGTTCTCCGGTTGGGTCTTGCGCAGGTCGTGCATTTTTTCGTATAGCTCTTTTTGCAAGCCCAAAATTTCGAGTTTCGGCTTGACACCGTATACTTTTTCGAACGATTCTGCAAGTCCGCGAATTGTAGTAGAGCCGCCGACGACTATTTTGGAGATTTCGGTTTTCGTCAATATCTCCCCATGAGTTCTCGATCTGGGCGAAATACTTACGTTTCAGGATTCCATAAGCATCCTTATCGACACAAACAGCCGCAGTAAATTCGGCAGCATTGACATAAGTAGTACCTTCCCATACCTCCTCACCAGTCCCCCAAAATCGAAAAGTCGTGGTAGCCGGATCCCAAGTACCAAACAAAGGGTTAAAGAATGTCTCTATGAATCCACCCACGAGGATATGTACTCCCTTAACTTTATCCTGAGCGTCAAGATATGCCTTTACATGCTTCATCGGATCCTTTGGAAACAATTGTCCAAACTCAAGTTTTGTATAGTCAATCGACCAATCTGAGGCAACGTAACGGGGTACTCCGTTATCTGCACAACGGTCAATAAGGAGCTTTTGGCCATCGACCATTAGTTTGCCGTCACCGAGGTAGCAGCAGACTACTACATCGCAGCCAGAGACAAAGGTGTTGATTGCGGCGGTATCGAATCCGTCACCTTTGATCAGTGAGATTTTGGGATTTGAAGATAGAGCTGAGGAAAGTTTTGAGGGATCACGACAGTAGCCACGGATTGCGACTTCGGGATATTTTAAAAGAGAGGAAATGAGGACTCGGGCAAGCTTTCCGGTGATACCGGCGATGCCAACCGTGATAGTCATTTTTGGAAGTTCAGTAGGAAAGTGGATTTGTTTTTTTAGGGATTTTTGGATATCTGTGAGATTTTCTATTAATCTATTGTAGTCGATATTGAGAAGCTCTGAGCTGGGAAGTTAAGAGGAACATATGTGACAATGGAATACGCGCTGCGTTTTATATACGTTAACAGATGCATAATTTCCTAAGAAGTCCAGAGCTTTAACTATTGATTTCTAATAAATTGGTTCTGTTTATCGTATAGCGTATAATTTGATAGCTTGCATATGACGTTGGACTAACTTCGGTGTCTGGTCGCTCCGGCTGTTGCAAGCCAATCGAGATACCGGAGCGATCTGAGACCGAGAGAAGAGAGTAAGTTTCAACTAGTCAGCTATGAAAACCTAGAAGCCATATATACACTCACCCCAATAGAACTTTCCAAGGGAATGAAAAAGCACACTATCTCGATTTCACTCATCGGATTTTGGCCCATTTATCAACTGATCTCAAACACCGTTCGTTCTCTCCTATAATAGTGATTTCTGGGAGCATGTGTCTCGCCTGTCTCGCATTTACGGGTGTACACATTGCGGTCTCCCGGCCTAACATATCCTTTTCCTTTCGGCCAAAGGAAATAGATATTTCTTCGTAGTCTGGCTCATCTCTGGCATTGGTTCGGTTCGGTGTACCAAATGCAATTGCGTTAAGCTTTGGCGAAGGATCATGCGTATACAACTTGCTGAATGCCCGCTCGGCCATGGTCTTTAAACCACCATGGCAGGCACAATGAAGGTACCTATCATTCAGGATGCGTAAAGGTTGAAAGTTTTGTCCTTGGGATGGTCACCGCGCGGACCATTGATATGTTGATATTGCATGTAATACTAAACCTTCCGTCGTTGTTTCCCAGTCGAGATAAACCGCCATCTCTCGTAACTTGGGAAATGCTTTCGATATCAGAAACCCCTAGTCTAGGTAGTTTTAGTCAGGAATAATATCCTCTAGAGAGTTATTTGTGGAAGACGACTATCCCATTCTGAGTTCTCCAAATACAGGGTTTCGAGAGTTTGTGCGTGAGACACTCATGCCTTGGGTGCGATGTATGTTTCTGTAGAGTTCCCATGCACAACATAGAGTACTTTGAGTCTACAGGGGAGATTCTCTATTTGCGTATTCAGGAAATTCTGACCCCTTGTTTGTAAAGCCGCAGATCGGTGAGATTCGTGGCGAAAGGGAAGGCAGTACCCATCGCTGACCGAATGGACTCAGCTCTCCCGGCCCCATAACGTCAATTTTTGGAGTCGGCTCAGCGTTGAAATCGGTAAATTTGCCTCGAGATGTGGCTCGATTGCGGTAGGATTGGGGACTGTTGTATCTAGTTCCTCTTGATAGAACCCTCTTCCCTTGACACTCTGTAAGAAGAAAGATATTAAGCTATTAACATCCCGTACTGTTTCAGAGAACACCGCCTCGAAGTCGCCTTCAAGATCTGCGGAAGAGCGGATTGCCTTGATCCTAATCGGTCGAAGCAATGAACTCGGTTCCCTCGGTTTGATATCGATTTCCGCCACAACAGCCAAGCCCACAGTTATTGCAAGGTCAAGTAAAAAAGACTGGCAGTAGAATCGATAAGACAGGAAAGATGGAGCTCAGTCTTTTTGGTCCAACTGTCAGAAAGAGGTGGGGGAATCCACCCTTCATCGAAAGAAATACATCTCCGTTGTAGGATTTTCAGGTTATTCTGATCCCCTAGGTTTTCTTGATAAATTTTCTCGAAATCACCTGTACTATGACAAATTAGCGTTTTAGAAAACGTTATAACTCTTCCTGAATCTTTTTTGGCCTCGTATTTACTCAATGTAGAGAGAAGAGAGTCGGTTAGGCTTAATCTTCAACATCAAACTCGCAATATCTTCGCGGATGTCTTCCTACTCCTCTTCGTAGTCTTCGATGTCATTGAGGCGGACAGTACGGCCCTCCGAAATTGTTAAGTTTCGAATAAATTTGATACCGCCATGCTCTTCTTTAAGCCGAGGGTCCAGAGAATATTGCAGAATGGTGGAAGTGCTATAGAATATCCATTCGTAGTTTAGACAGACATCTCGATACAGCATAGAAGTTGCGAGCTGGTGGAACAACTTGTTCACGCGACAGCTGGTGCGTTTGCCTAATTGATTCGTGGGGAACAGTGCTCTTGTATAGGAAGTCTCCAATACCTAGAAGTGTGTAACTTACTGGAAAGTAGCTACAGATCTCGGCGAGAATTTCTATAGGAAGGTTGAGAATCGAGGAGTTCATGTTTGGACTGATAGGCCTAATTTGGAGAATGGTAATCAAAAGAGAATTTTTCCGGGGCCATTGGATATAATGTAATGGATAGACCTTGAATACCTGAAGCCCTACCCTTTACAACGTGATTCCTTCTGAAATAATGTTACAGGAACTGGACTAGTTTAAAACATTGTGTCTAGGCTATTGCGGATGAAGCTAGGTACGAGGATAAGTTTCGAAATCTCGGATTAACCGTATATTAGTAATACATTCTACGAATTGATACACTTTCGACAGTGTATTGGGGATCCCGATGCATCATGTCCTGGCCGCGAACCCCTGGCTTTGAATGGCCCAAGTAAAAAGGTGACACTCCAACGGTACAATTGTCTACTGCCTCTGGTAAGTAACTTTGACGATACCACTGCCGTCCGGCCCTAACGACATTCCCTGTGTGTTCTCTTTCGCACTGATAGCACCAGCTTCATTCTCGTATTCCACGAAAGCAATACCCTTTCTACCAGGAACCAATCTGACTTCTTTGAATCCTTCGAAACTGCCAAAGATTCCATTTAGTATATCCGAAGTAGCATTGTCGGGCAAGTTTTGTAAGAATAGAATCTTGTTTGGCGGTAAGTACTCGTCGGGAATTTGTGGGGCAGCTGGGGCAGCTGTTGACTTGAGACCGCCGGGTGCAGACGGTGCCGATGTTTGAGTTTTCTTTGCTGGACGCGAATCGGCACCAATGCCTTGTGCGGGACCGGATGCTGCAGGTCGTTTTAGATGTTTCTGGGCTTCAGCGGCACGGAGTGCTTGTTTCCGTTCTATAACCAATCGTCAGATCACCATATCACCGAAGCATAGACACTATAACTTTATACAAGAAGTGCATACCCTTCTCTGCCAGTCTCCTCCGCTTATGAGCCTCAAACTCAGCATCTGAGCTCTCTAATTCTACCGTCGCATCGCTCTTTGTCTTCGCATACTGTAGTACCATCGGTTTCTCGAATAGATTGAAACCCTGGACTTCTTTTATCGCTCTCTCTGCTGCCTCCGGGCTATCGAATACTACGAATGCCTGTCCCCTCGCTCTTAGGTTCTTCTTCGCGACGATCTCAAGGATTGTGCCATACTGCGAGAATAGGGTTTCGAGTGTGGCAGTTAGGACCGGGATTTTAACGGATTCTTCGAGGTTTCGGCACTATTAGGGATAAGGATTAGTATCGATATCGTAGTTATGATTAATCGGTTGGTGGTGGGCATACATAAACACTAGATGTCAGTATCATATGTTAGCGATGACCTAGATTAGTGAGTGTCTATTGGGCCACATACGTGCTATTTCGTTCCGCCATCTCGGTGATTAGAAGTGGAGATGAAAACTCCAAGCTCTATCAATTAATAGATGAAGAATAGTCGGTGTTATAAATATACCATTCGAGGGATGTTGGTTTTCCGCGCTGATGTTTGTCGTGGAGAATGAAGCTTGAAGGTTGATGGAGAGTCGCGAGCTTAGTGGCGTCGAATGCCAAGAAATCCTTGTGCGGTCGCCAAAATTAAATCCACCAGCATGAAAAATTTCTGCGGCAGAAACTCTTAAAAAAGATAAACCCCCCGCGAATTGAATCAACGGTTCTATCGCAACTTCGGAGGGCCGAACAGTCTTACCTACGAAGTACTAACGGGTATCGCCCGCCCTATACTACAATGGCACCAGGTCGACGTGCCCGAGCTGCTTCTCCGGCTGCCAGCGAGAACGAATTCGACATAACTTCTGCCCTCACAGGCACAGTTTCATTCGATGACGACGATGACTTCGGATTTTCTGAGCCACCAAAGAAGCGTTTAAAATCACAGAAGACTCTCGATGCTACTTCTATTCTCGATTTAGATAAACCATCCGACAATGAATCCGATTCAGCAGACGATGATGACAAGTTCATCAAATCGCAGTTGGCATCTGCTAATCGAAAAACCTCGAATATCAAGTCAAAGTCGATCAAGAAGTCCGGGGGTTTCCAGTCGATGGGTTTAAACCTTCACCTGTTAAAGGCGATTCAACGGAAAGGGTTTTCGGTGCCTACTCCAATTCAGCGAAAAACTATACCATTGCTGTTGGAAGGGCAGGATGTCGTGGGTATGGCTAGAACAGGGTCCGGAAAGACCGCCGCTTTCGTTATCCCAATGATCGAGAAGTTGAAGGCACATTCTGCGAAGGTATTATTCCTCAAGATTTCAATTCATAAGACTAGCCTAACGTTGGCATTTCTAACTAGGTCGGTGCTCGAGCCCTCGTTATGTCGCCCTCTCGTGAACTCGCCCTACAAACCCTCAAAGTTGTCAAGGAACTCTCCCGTGGTACGGACCTAAAAGCTATTCTCCTCGTCGGTGGTGACAGTCTTGAAGACCAATTCTCGATGATGACTACAAATCCGGATATCATAATCGCCACACCCGGTCGTTTCCTACATTTGAAGGTGGAGATGGAGCTGGATCTTAGTAGTATGCAATATGTGGTTTTTGACGAGGCCGACCGATTGTTTGAGATGGGTTTTGCTGCCCAACTTGGAGAGATTTTACACGCTCTACCAGCAAGCCGACAGACTACACTCTTCTCTGCGACATTGCCGAAAAGTTTGGTAGAATTCGCAAAGGCTGGTTTGCACGAGCCGTCACTTGTGAGATTGGACGCAGACTCGAAGGTTTCAACGGAGCTAGAAAGTGTCTTCTTCACAGTTAAAACAGAGGAAAAAGAAGGTGCTCTACTCCAGATCCTACAAGATTTGATCCAGGTTCCCGTGACATCGTCGAGATCTGTCGAAAAGCAAGCTGAGGCAGAAGAAGATGGCAAGAAGAAACGAAAGCGTTTCGTAAATCTACCAAAGAATGAACTGTCTAATCCGCACTCTACGATTATATTTGCGAGTACGAAACATCATGTGGACTACCTCGCTAGTTTACTATCGGCATTCGGGTACGCTGTGTCGTACGTATACGGAACCCTAGATCAAGTCGCCCGAAGGAACCAAGTCGAGAAGTTCAGAACCGGCGAGTCGCAGATCCTAGTCGTCACAGATGTTGCCGCCAGAGGTATCGATATTCCTATGTTGTCAAATGTGATCAATTTCGACTTTCCACCCCAGCCTAAAGTCTTCGTCCATCGTGTTGGTCGAACAGCTAGAGCTGGAAGACGGGGTTGGGCGTACAGTCTCGTGAGGTTGGAGGACATGCCATATCTATTGGACCTCCAACTTTTCTTGGGTAGGAAATTGGTGACGGATGGTGCATCGGCTATCACCCAAGGCAAAAAGAAGGAGGAGTACGACTTTGCGAACGATGTGATCATAGGCGCTCTAAAACGAGACGCACTAGAAAGGTGTACGGAAGCTGTCACCCGGGTGGTTGATGCTAGCCACGATTTGACAGCTATGAAGCAGGTTGCAGGAAGAGGTGAGAAGCTGTACCAAAAGACAAAGGTAGCAGCGAGTACGGAGAGTGTCAAGAGGTCAAAGGAGATCGTGGGTGGGAAAGATTGGATGAGTGTCAATCCCATCTTTGCAGATGAGGTTGACAACCTGGAAATGGAAAAGGCGGATATGCTCAAGCGACTTTCAAACTACAGACCTCAAGAGACGGTTTTCGAGATCGGCCAACGAGGAATCAATAGGAGCGAGGGTGCGAGCATCATGAAGGCAAGAAGGGAAAAGATCAAGATCAAGCCGAAATATCAGGAAGATACCGAGATGCTCGATGTGCCAGCAGCGAAGCCTAGGGTACAGGCCGAGGATGACAAAGAAACTGGCAACAATGAATGGGAGGACATGGATGAAGATGTCCCAGAGAAGTCTGCGGTGGAAGTTAACATGTCTTCGGCTGACGAAGAAGAGCTCGAGACCGTCTTCAAAACCCAGAAATCGAAAAAATCGAAATCTAAGTCAAAATCTTTCCAGGATCCAGAACACTACATGGGCTACACGCCCTCTACGTCACTCGCTGAAGATCGCGGTTACAGCATTACAAACTCGTTCGCTGAAGCAGCTCGATCAGTCACAATGGATCTCGTCAATGATGACGGCACTGCGTTCGGCGAGCCTAGCAAACAAACTACCGGCATGCGCTGGGATGCCAAGGCGAAGAAATTCGTCAACCGCCGAAACGATGAAGACGGCTCACGCGGTGGTTCAAAACTCATCCGCGGCGAGTCCGGTCAAAAGATCGCTGCATCATTCAAGAGTGGCAGATTCGAGGGTTGGAAGAAAGCCAATAAGTTCTCCAGGATGCCCAGAGTTGGTGAAATGGAAAACACTGTTGGTGGTGGTATGGCAAACAAGAACGGATACCCCGTCGCTGGTGGTAAGATTGGTGGAAGGATGTTCCATAAAAGGGTGGCGGCACCGAAACAGGCGGATAAGGCGCGAGATGACTATCATGTGCGCAAGAAGAGAGTGGAAGAAGCTAAGGCTAAGGGTCTACATGGCAAGGGCTACGGAAAGAAATTGAATAGCGAGGTTAAGAGTAATATACAAATAGCGAAGGACAGGCGGTTGAAGGAGAAGAGAAGGGAGAAGAACGCTAGGCCCAGTCGGAAGGGGAAAGGGCGAAAGTAGATGTCGACTCCTCTTCGTGTGTATATTTAAGGCAACATCTAAACGAAATGATATACTTGCATTAGCGCTGCTCTTCGTTCATAAGTCCTTAACAAATCGAAGCCGAAGGTTCGAATTCTTTTAATAGTCTGTTAAGCGCCCACTAAGAAAACCCCAGTCTCGAGGGTCGTGGCATTTCCGTCAACGCAACGCAAAAAATGGGATTTCATAGGCGCCGACCATGAGACAGGCATTATGTGTATCAGGGGGACCCTCTGAAATGGCCACTCCGAGCAAGGCTCCAAGAAATTCTATAGAAAAGCTCCAACCCCACCCAAGCCTCATTTTTGGGCAATAAAATTCAGGGGGATCACAGAGACAGCTAGCCAGAATGGGGGGTTCAGTACTTAAAGCTGATATCCCAAGGCTTCCCCGCGCGAGTTCCAGCTAGCAGCACGACAACATTTTACGACTAAAACGACTAATTTCTTTCAATTCTTGTTCTCCTAGAAGCTGGACTATCGGGATCTTCTTAATTCTATCGTTTCTAATATCATTCTTTTTGTTCTTAAGATCTTAGTACATTTATAATCTTGGCCAGTAGTTAGTATCTAAAGATGGCGGAAGTACTAGGAACAGTCGCCAGTAGCCTCCAACTCGTCGACACAGCCTTGAAAATCGGACAAAATATCTATAAATTCGTTGAGAATATTAGATCTGCGCCTAAGAAAGTACAAACTTTCCGTAACGATCTAGATCAGACATTGGCTCTTCTTAAGGATATCCGAAGTTCCCTAGAAATCGCGAAAACAAAATACAACAATCTTGGAGATACAGCAAAGTTGGTCGAAAGCACACTGGAAGATTTCAATAGAGAGCTTGCGGAAAGTTCAATTACTGTGGAAACTCTCTATGCGCGGTCAAATTCATGGAAATCGAAGATGAAGATTGGGTTCAAGGGGGATGGTGAGTGGGTGCGGATCGATGATAGGATCAAGGTCCAATACAGCAGGCTGACTGCAGCGTCTGTGCAGTTGTCGAAGTATGCATGTAGTTTCTTACTTTTCAGTTTCCATTAATTCCGCAGGAGTTTGTAGTGTAGCCATAACTTTAGAAGTATCAGATATAACATCGGGTTCTCTAAAGTCTAGCAAAGGGTTTCGAATTTCTCTCAGTTTCTAAGTATGCACGGCCTGTTGATTTAGTTTGCAGGTTGATAGATACTTGAATTCATAAGCATTCAGTCGGATATATAGGTGTAAATACTAAAATAGAATAATTATTGATATAGCAAACTTGGACTGGAACACGGAGAACGGCTCAATGAAATCGGGACTAGTGTTACCGCAATTGGCATCGAAATCACCCAGAATGTTTCCGAACCCATCCAAGACATCCAAAAGGATGTCCAGAATATACGCACAACCAGCGATACCAGCATCCTCCTCATCCAGGAATCCATGGCTCTTCAAGTATCTCATATGAACAGAGTGGAAAAGCTCCACGGAGACCAATTCCAACGGATCAGTGAAATCCACGACACCGTTACTGCGAATCAAAATGAAAACGCTCAGGCTTTCGTGAGGATTGAAGATACTTGCAATTTTATTGCCCTTGAGCAGGGAAACCAAGCTTATGATATGCTCAATTTGGGTGAAAAGGTCGATGACCTCACCGACAGAGTTCGAAACCTGGCAGATGGACTTAAGAATGGCATGGATATAGCGGCAGTGGATATCGCAACTCAGTCGCAAGCTGTTCTAGATGGCCTTAAATCCTTAAACATTTCTTCAGGAGCGACAAGCCCAACCTCTGGACCAAAATCTAGAGACGAAAAACTGCAGCTAGAGAAAAGAAAAAGAAAGTTATCCTCAGCAGTCAGGTCGATCCTGCGATTGGCGGAGGACCCTTCGAAGTCGAAATTGATCAAAGGAGAGGATGCGGAAGACTATTTGGCTGCGGTACAAGAGCTGCTCGAAATTTTGCAAGACGATACCGATAGCGGACAGGACCTTAAACAGGAATTATCCATCATTGCGACGCAGCTCCTTGGAAGTAATTCATTGTATCTACAGCGCGCACCGGATGCAGCGATCACAAAGCGAATCCAAAATGCTGGGAATCGATCCGAAGACGTTCTATCATCCTTCGAGGCAGACGACGTCACCACCGAGAACTATCTGGTTCGGAAAACGGAAAATCTCGATAATGGGACCTTAGTATTGTCTTCCTCCAGCAAGAAGCGTTTTGCAGAGGATGAAAGTGAAGTTATCAGCAATAGAACAACAATGACTTTCAACCCAAATTTAGTGCAAGGTGAATCAAAACCGTCCTGGATCGTATCAATCTTGAACACTTTTGGGACCGAAGGCACAGTCTCTGTTCCATTGGTGATTCGAGTCCATAACCGCCGATTCTACGACCCAACGGATAAAACTTCACCCCGATGGCTAGCCGGATCCGGGGACATCAAAGGCCTACAACGGCTCTTTTCCTCTGGCATGGCCTCGATATACGATATTGATGAACACGGGAAGAGTCTACTGCACGTAAGTTTAATGACTTCAAAATATAGTAAGCGCTACTAAAGTTACATTTTTGTTCCATCTAACCAAGCTCCACTGGACACTAGTCAGCTGTGGATACATTTGGCTTCGGAGAGTCTATGAAAGAACAAATTGAAGCTCCGGGCTGCCTTGCAGTTTGCGAATTCCTGCTGTCACAGGGCTCCGATGCAAACTTTCTAGATGATAAAGATCGGACGCCTCTAAATGCTCTCGGCAGAAACATTTTTGATTTGCCTGCTAGTGCGAACTTACCAGATATCCACATCGCAAGCTCTGCGTTTTATCGATTGCTTGAGGCTGGCATTTCGAATAAAACTTCACCCTTTGGACCGGAGAGAGCAATTGCAACTTTAGTTCGTGGTCTAGCCAACGGATCTGCATATGTAAGCCCCACCACTCACTATCGGTGCTTATAATTAGATACCTAATGCATAAAAACTGTATTCTGACTTCATTTCGAGATAGTTTTTTGACAAGTTTCTGTCTCGATTGAATGAAACAGATTTTGATATCAACTGTTACTCCGGGTGTAACAATGCAATCATGCTGGATCTCCCTACTGTTACAGTGGGAAATCCGACATCGTTCTCAAAGAACTGTGACATCGCAATCAAACATGGCGCAGATATCAAAGCCAGAACATGGAACACTGAGGAATCATGCTTGCATGTTCTCCTACATGCTATCAAACCCACCCCCGGCGATTTGTTCGTGAAGTCCGAAAGTTCTTGGCTCAGCTACAAAAACTATTTACTCAGGACCTACAAGAGCAGACTCCAGGAGGTTTTAAGGCTGGGTGCGGATATTTATGCCAAGGATGAGAAGTATCTTGAGTGGACTGACGGTAGAAATATTGGTTTCACTGTCACGAGGGATGTCTATGCGCATGAGGTCCAAGACACCTGGTGGAGTTGCCTTGCTGATGCGAAACTTGGATACTCAAAGGAAGAAGTGATCGCGCGGGAAGCAGAGGAACTGGGTACCTCAAAGGAAGAGTATGAGCGTTATCTGGAAAGTCTCTCTAGGATAACATTTGAGAAACGACAAAAACTATTTACGTGAGCTGTATGGAATTAATGAATCTGCGTCGACGTCTGTCTGTAGATAGCTTTGCATATTTGTCGGTTAAGTATTTCAAGACTTAGTACTCGAGTACTATAATCATGCCTGGTTGTTTGTATGTTAATGTTATGCCTACCATCATCCTTGCTTCTATGGCTCTCTTTAGCTTATCTAGCTATAATGATGAAATTAAAAAAAATTCTAGAATTCGAGCTAAATACTATAAACTACAGCTATCCTAATATATACCTAGACGATGTTTGAATCTAGAGCTTTTGGGCATTGGGAATATTTTTGACAGGACATCATATAGAGTGTTTGGGGGCCCGCGTTTTAGTTGATTCGAAAGTTGTATTGGAGCAAATTCAGTTTCCCCTACGGCATCTTATCATCCAGTTGATCGCTCGAGACCTAGATTTAGAATCGGATATCGGGAAAATCATGTCGCACAACTGGTTACGAGACTAGTCGCACAAGGCCAATTCCTATTACAAAATCCAACACGGAGATCATTGCCCAGCAGGGATTGACCTGGGTCTGCTAGCACCATGCGTGCCAAGCCTTATCCGAGCTATAAACTCCTCCCGCAAAAAAAAAAAGTGGAAGATGGAAAGACTCAGAACTCTCCAAGTTCTAGCGAATCGAATACCGAAAGGATCGCGATACACTCTCTATGACATATTGATATACATATACTGTCCATATTTCGTTCCACCCCCTTTGGTCAGAAAATTTTCTCTATATAACATTTTTCTTCAGTAAAGAGTAAAATGGGTAAGTTACTCATATATCCGACGTGTTCAAACCGCTTTGGCTAGTAGCGCTAATGTTCTTCGTCAATATGTAGGTTCAATTCTTATTCCACATTTAAAGACCGGCTGGCACGTTGACCAAGCCATTATGTCCGAAGAGGAGCGTCTAGTGGTTATCCGGTTCGGCAAGGATGGTGACCAGGACTGCATGAAGATGGACGAAACACTATTTAGTACGTCACCGCCTCCATTGCCCGCCAGGGGCGAATTCCCGATTGTATCTATTCCCCAGCTAACTCAGTAATATTTCCAAACAGAGGTTGCCGAACGAGTCAAAAACTACGCTGTAATCTACGTCTGCGATATAGAACAGGTTCCGGACTTCAACACCATGTACGAATTATACGACAATGTCACCGTCATGTTTTTCTTCCGGAATAAACATATGATGTGTGATTTTGGGACGGGTAACAACAATAAATTGAATTGGGTATTAGAAGATAAACAGGAGTTGATTGATATTGTAAGTTCTTGCTTTCTTATACTTTCCCTTTTTTTTATTTTTAAAGAAAGGAGACTTCGGGTGGAATTAAAGAGGAGTTTCAACTGACTTTGATCATTTTTAAATTAGATCGAAACAATCTACCGCGGGGCGAAGAAAGGACGTGGGTTGGTCATCAGTCCGAAAGACTACAGTACCCGTCACAGATATTAAGCTATATTTCACCATTTTATTCGATACCATTGGCGGATCGATACCATACCGAAATTTCCCATGCATTTTAGCCCAGGGCGTCATGATTTTGGATTCATTTGAATATTTTTTTCGGAAGTTTTATGTGCTGGTGTTCAATTTGATCTAGTTTATATCTTGTACGAGTATTTATCTCCTAGGATGGGTATCACGGGCAATATGAGGAACATCCTAAATCTCCTATAGTTTCTATCGTCTTCTATGCTATCATACATAAACTAATCTCGTTATATCCCCGCATTGATGATATGCTTAACCACGGACATCTACCGTTATAACTCCGACCACACCTAATAACCATTCAACTATCACAAATCACCATCAGCAAAGAAATCTACTGGGAAGGGTTAAAAAAAAACTTACAATCTTAGCCATCCCCATCCACTCCTCAACGCCCTTGACCACCCCATCCTGTGTCCCATCCACCGCAACCTCATGCCCCCAAACCATAATATCTCCAAAAGAAGCCTTAGTCGTCCACTCGACACTTTCTTCAATACCACCATCTTCTTCTGCGTTATTATCTTGATACAACGTCTCCCTCTTCTGGTTTCCCGTGGGCGGTGGATTTGAAGCACTACCCGCGTCTAGGACACATCCTATACAAATATATGAATTTATCAGTATATATTGGTCACACCTTAAATTTCTTTACCTAAAAAGATGCTATATTATCGAGCTACTGGTATAAAAAATTATTTTTACCTTGATACCCATCAGGAACAACCAATTTCGTCCCAATTAATTTTCTGCCACGAAAATACGACTTGTGTGTTTCGACGCTCGCGTTGTCACCTGGATTGGCCGGTTGGGTTGTCGGATTCCATAGCTGACGCGAGGAGGATGCAGGGCCTGTATATTTTATCCTACAAGGCAGGACATTGGCTTTCGAAAGCGCCTCCGAGGATGTTGGTTTCTTGATCGATATCATTTTTAGATGCTAGCACACGAAGATATGTTAGGTACTGTAGGGGATTTGATCGAAGTTTTGTCCAGAGGCGTGTCTGCGTGCAGGGGTTCTCTGCAGGGGTTCGCCTTCTCAGCTAATGCAACAAAGTAAAATAGATAGCACATCGGTATTTTAAGTCACGATTATACGGATTTCTAGATAATTTTTAATGTTCAATTCCCATTGCTTTCCACTCCCACCATAGTATGCACATCCTGACGAGAGTATGGTAGTTTACTCCCACCGTCCATCACTAAGAATACATACGAGTGATCGGCCATGCCGTACTCCTAAACGCTGAAATAAAACAGAAAAAAATGGGAAATTGTCAGAGCTTAAGAGAGTAGAGGTGACGTTCTGTAAGTGAGGTAGGACAAGACCCTCCTCTAAAACGGGTGATTGAGATGAAAGATAGAGGTTGGAAGTGCGAAGTTGTAAAGAAAAAAATACTTCGGCATGGTATGGAAACATACTTTCTCGAAATCAGGACAATCATAAACTCGAGACCGATGTTATAAAAATCCCACATGTTGCTAGCTTGATGATAGCAAAATGGGGGAAATTGATAAATCGAAGCTGTGATGTCCGCGAATTAGGGGGCAACTATCTCTGTAGAGAAGAAAGGAAGAAGGAAAAAAAATAATTTCGAAACAAAAACCCAGCATAAAAAGAATCTTGTGTACCCTTGAACCGGAAAACCCATCGCTGATAAACAGAAATAGCAAAGGGAACAGAGCTGGCTAAAGCAATCAATCATACCGTTAGATGAAAAAGAAGAGAAAAGGAGGTTTGAGGTAATGGCCGGGAAGAGCCAGTGATCATGAGGACTGTATGGGTAAGTAATGGGTGAGATAAATCTTGACCAGTTGTAGCAACTGGCCACGTATTTTCCAGTGTCGGTGAAAGAAGACGAGATCGAGAGCAAACGGTAGAGGAAAGAGCTGAAAGAAATTAGGAGCAATCGCTGTGTTTGATTGTGCGACAAAACGCCAGCTCAGACCCTGCCTTGCCCTGCCTAAGAACTAAAGCCTCTGAAACCAGCGACGAGCTTGTTCTTTTTCTCTTTCTTTTCTCTCTTCTCCTGTTTCCCCCTTTCTTTCTCTTCTTTTTCCTTTTTACCAATATTTTGGACCCCACCTGCAAACACGAGGTTAGCATCAATGAAAGAAAGAAAGAAGGAAAAATCGGAGATAGTTACGTACCACGTCCGCGAACACGAACCTCGGACTGAGGTTTGATCTTGGGCCGCCTGTCATTGCCCGAGCCAGTCGATGTAATACTATTACTAAGCGAGATCGCATCGTCATGGCTGGCAGAAGATGAAGGAGCAAGCGAAGGCCGTGCCTGGCTCGACACAGGGGGTGGTGAGTAAACACTAGGACTCATGTCGTCTTGTGATGACATCGCAGGAGAGTAAGGGCCGTGGGTTTGGAGTGCCTGGAGGTGTCGCTGTTGAACGGGAGACGGGCGACGGTCATGTTGCTGAGGGATAGGGAATTGAGCAAGGTTTGGAGAAGGGTATGACTGATTGTGCATAGAAGCCTCATGGTGTTGCTGTGAAGGGCTAGCATAAGACGGGCCAGCGTGGGGCGAAGGGTAATCCTGAAAAGTGCGGGCCTTATGAGTATTTACTTCCATGATATGCTTCTGGCCATTAAAGTCACGATCGACGACTTGGTGCTCGCGGGGAGGATATCTAGCCGTGGGGTCGGTCTCCAGGTGAAGAATGGGGGTCACCTCCTGGTAGCTGGACTGATGGTGGTGGTTACGGGTAGAAGGGAGCTTGTCCAATTCTGTAGCGGCCTGCAGTTCGATGTATTTGATTTCTAAGTCCGTGTAGCGTACGAGCAATTGGTTGTATGCCTTTTTCATAGCAGCTAGATGAGATGCGTTTGCGTGCAGGGCTGAATCTATCATTGCCTGCATCGGGGCTGACGGGTTTTGGATCCTCTCATCCTGTGCGGCGGCCAATTTATTCTGCAGGTCACCAATGCGCTCCTCGTAAACCCTAAAAGGCCCGTTAGTTATATGTCAAATGTCATACTTCAAGCAGTTTAGAGTCACCTCTTCATTTTTTCACGCTCGGCTTCGCGAGATTTAAGTCTCAATTTAATCTTCTCGACTTGGGTGTTAGCTGCTCTTTCAATTTCTTTGTAGGCTTCGATGCTCTCTTCCGTAAACTTTAACTCTTTGAGCTTCTTGTTCAACTGTTCGTTCTGAAGTTTCAAGTGATTAAGCTCGACCAAATTCTGCTCTACAGCTTGCATTCTCTGACGCGATTGCAACTCCTTTGCTTCGGTCTCAACAACAAGCTTTCTGAGCTGAGTAGCTTCAGCACGAGAATTTGTGAGTTGAGATTTGACTGACTCCTCTTCCTCCTTCCAAATCTTCTTTTCCTCCCTAAGCTTTTGGATGCGACTGTTCAACTCAGCTTCCCATTTGCGAGAATCGAGTTTGGTTTTGATACCTTCCTCTCGGAGTTTCTGATAAGCCTTCTGTACTTCATCGATCTTACGCTTCAGATTCTTATTTGTCTGGATAAGATTGTTGGTTTCCGCCTCGATAGATGCATCTTTAATGTGCTTGCGCTGAAGCGCGCCGATGTGAGCGAGATGCTGTTGTTTAAGGTACCTCTCGAAGTTTAGATCGTTCTTAAGTATAATGTTTTCTCGCTGAAGGTACGCGATCTTACTCTGCGCATCTGTGGCTGCAGGCTTCAAAGCAGGAGATTGTATCTTATCGTTGAGGTTTAATGACTGTACATAGGCACTCAGTCGCGGAGATGAGGGATCGTGGGCTGCGAGAGCCCCGGTAAGAGAAGTGGCAGAGTCGTTAACCTTGCCACCCTTGAGGGTTCCATGCAATTGCACCATATCCTGCAATCTGTCTTCGCTAAAGTTAGGGATTAGAGGAAGTGGACCAGCTGGTGGTAAAGTCGGACTGTCAAGGCCGTGCGGATCAACTGGTTTAACCCCAGGGGTGCTACTTCGAGAGGAACGTCTGTTGCCATTGGCTGTTACCCTCAATCGGTGATTATCCATGCCGATGCCTTCGTCCTCGGAGGTATCGCGCTGGGATCCATCACCGAGCAGGCTTTCGACTGGAATATCCTCAGTTGGAACAAGCGCTCCAGGAATTTCTGAGTGGCTAGAAGGTTCCTCGTAGGTGTATGCGTTGGGGATAGTAAGCCCGACACATTGTGCGACGACATCCGACGGTTCGGACTTCATCCATCTAGCTTTGTCCGTAAGCTCCTTCTCCTCAGTAAGGGTAAAGAAGTTCCCATGTAAAAGATGCCTTTGGCGATGTGGTTCGCTTCTCTGACGGATCAGATGATCGTCGAACTCTACATCCTCGAACCCCTTGATACGTTCCCGATCCAATGTCTTGTACGGTTCTTTAATGAACGACATGAAATTCATCGGGTACATCCCGTATAAAAATGTGAAGAATTCGCTGACATCAGGTGGTGTTGAAGTAGCTGTTGGAAAGGATGTTTCTAATTTCTGCCACTCGTTTTCACCAAAGGAGATGGTAGATCGGCTATCATCCATGAAATCATCATCATCGTTCTTCTCGGGGAGAATGCCGTATTGGTTCCAGCACAGCAAACGGGCGTAGATGGCGAAGAGTCGAGGAAGAAACGGAGCAAGGGCGTTCGGAATGTGTGGCATAAACATGATCAGGGTGGACAAAGCCAGCGATATGACAGTCGTAGATGTATCCATCTGAAGGCAGAGAAGGAGGTGATCGAGAACCGGTGTTTCAAGAATCTGATAGAGATGTGGTCCCTGCATCTTGACAAAACTCGAGAGTAGTCCTAGGATTTGAAGACGAGTTTCTTTGTTGACAATGTAACCATCGGCAGCCTTCAAAAACGCCTTTGCTCGTCGTTTCCCGAAGGAGAGTAGAATATCCTCAACGTTGATTCCCATCAATTTATTCTGATCCCCTTTCGGTGAATTCTCATTTCGTTCGGAATGAAGATTGACCGTCTCGATATACTTTTGGAAAAGCAGGCCAGTGAATATGTCAGAGACCTCCTTAAGGTCCCCGTGGATATCCTCATCCTCGTCATAGATCAGCATTTTGAGAACCAATTGTCTAGCATCTGTGACAGCGGTCTTAGTGCTCTCCAGGTTTTTCATTGTCGGCTCCAATAAACAGTCCCACCAAACCATCATCCTGTCTCGACCTCGTAAGGCAGGTTTCAGCTCTCCGAGGATTCCGATAAAGGTGAGCTGACGGTCCTTGTGGCCCTGGACCTTTGTCGAGTGGATTGCGAGCAACTCATCACTAAGACGCTGCTGGTCACCCTCGTCATCATCAACATGTCGATCAAGGAAGGCTTGTATCGTCGTACTGAGGTCATCTGGTAGGGGGTACGGGGAAGGTGTAGCCGTGACGGTGGTGGTGACCGCACGTAAGAGATCTTTGAGCGAACTACATCATCGTAGAACGAAAGAAGTTGGTCAGCAAACCCATTCCGTCCATCAAATCGCCAATGATATCCGGGTCACCGGCATCATTGGAACGGGACACAGAAGGTACAAACCCGGTAGACATGATTGAAACGGTTCTCCGGTGACCGCGGGGAAGCTCAAGAGCCCCCGGTCGTTTCGCTGAAGCTCGGTTGCTGGGTGGTCGGTGCTGCCGATGTAGTTAGCCGCAGAACCCCATGCCCATCGCCATGTACCACCAAGGGCCGACCAGGATTAGATCGCACAAGACCTACATTGCTACAGCGATTCGGGACGAAGGCGAACCCGCCGGTAACTATAGATGAATCGGTACTAGATTACCCCCACAGGGCCCTTGAAGTTTGTGGAGGAGTATCTGCTGGGATGGAGGAGGATGAGGTTAGCTGGTTGATGTGGCAGAAAATGTTTCGAGCTTGCCTGGGTTTCGAGGTGCACCCTAGTTTCGATGAAGTAATGTCGCAGCGACCCAAGCTAAGCTGCGGGAACTTCAACGACAACAGTGCAACACGATTGATGTCGGGAGTCGGTGTAATAGTCTGACATAGGGAACAAAGGGAACTGGAGTATATAAACCAATTCTGTTTTGAGGAACTAGGCCGGATCAAATTAATGTTCGGAGTTTTTGAGACCCCCAGTTATTTGGGGGGTGCATGGTGTTACCAACGTTAAAATTGGCGAGCTAGTTGTTCGCCGATGATACTATAATTCAGAGAAATTAGCAGGGAAGAAGTTAAACTTAAACTTACAGAACCGAGATATACCAATAATATGTATATCTAGCTACGTGGATACCTAGCGGGCGGGGGTGAGAGTTAGAAAAAGGGACTTGATAGGGAGGTTGAGGTTCAATTGGTAGAAAGAAAGTTTGCAGCTTCGAAGTTTTGTTCTTAGGCAACGACGAGGGCCATAGTGAATGGGAGGAAACCAAAGCTAAAGCCAAGAGACGCCGCTTTCTTTTAATAGGACGCCTTCCTGCCCGCGCCATTTCGCATACATAGCAGATAAGAGACGGACTTATAGCGTACCGATCGGTCAATCGGGTGTAAATTGTGAGGGTTATAAAAACAAGTAAGGGACCACGAAAGTGTCTGTAGATTGTTTCTAGAGGGGAGAAGTTTGGTCTTTAGACAGATATCCTAATTGTCTCCCTTACTCAGCGTAACTAAACCACCACGGTCCTTCGACATCATGACTACAGCATGCAGGTTACTTATCTTAACCCAAACACACTAGATGTGTCCCTGCAAAGCGCAGGTACGGGAAAACCTCAACCGTCCCTGGCCTGGGCGTCACTTTGTCAGCAACCAGGGTCCCGCAAACGGCAATTCGCGAGAATCCCATGCCATGGCCATGGGTTGCGAAGTAGTCTCGAAGCACGTTTTGGCGGAATTAACCGACAGTCTGGACAATTGCATGTATTCGACCAGATCGAGTCTACCTTCGTAGTACAGAAATATTAAATGCATTGCATCCGTGTGTATTCGAATCCAAGCTTCCATTCGATACAGGTACGACACAGGATCCGACATCTTCCTGCATGATCGGTTTCTAACTAGCTAATTGCATTCCAAAGGTAGATTACTGCTTATCAGGGTGCATTTGGACCCATTTCAACTGCATGATATCACTGGCCCGCCCCTGGCATTGCCGAAAACTGCCATCTGCCTTCCAAAAACGCAATATCGAGCCCCTAGGTTGTCGGTACCTACCTCTGATATCTAGACCTGAGAACACTTCATCCTCTCGAGTGTAGATATGGGACTCGGTAAAGTCTGCCTGCGGTTCTTAATTTCATAAAATTATGGCTGCCTGTAACGCTGAGAACCAATTATTATAGTACGCCGATCTATAAATTCATTTCACTGCCGGAACCACGGCTAGTTTATCAACCTTTCCAACATCGAATTTGTCCTTTTAAGCCAGATCCCCACTCTGTGTTGACAGTGAATGCCCCCCAACTATACTTTTAAAAAAAAAAAAAATTTAAAAAATCAGTACTTCGAAAGAATTTACAATTGACGGTAGACGTTGTTTTGTTTAATGTGATATCAGAAATCGTTAACAGTACTCCGATAAAGAAGGAAGAAACCGTTGGGGATGCACGTTGGATTCCGAATGTCGCACTCACCCAAGTATCCTGCTTATATCAACCAGCATTCGCACCTGCCGCTCCACATTTTTCTTCGCAATTAAACCACCCCTCAGTGCTGCAGCTTGTTAGAATTCTCAACCGTTATAACCCACAGTTTTCGGCTATTACCGATTTTCTTTCTCCTATCTTCAGTTATTTTTAATTTTTTGTGATAGCGCATTCATCACATTTCGATATCTGGTACTTGGTACATAGTAGTCTCGGGAACAAAATGCACGACCCAATGGGTGAAACGTGGTTAATGAACATCTAGCTATCCAAATAACCTCATGATCATGAATATACACAGTCTAGATCTCCGGCCTTTGTAGTTTATCCACACAAGGTAACTCTATCGTTCTTTACATATGACGGAATCAACAAGACACCACTTTGAACAGACGGAAAGAAAGAGAAAGAAATTCATACGCACGACAAAAACCGACCAGCTAAATGCTACTCTAAGAATCGCAAGAACCTTACCAGCTTGAACGAAAAGCAATAAAAATAGTAGAAGAAAAAACACCTTCTATGCAATACCTTTACTTTCACCAAATCCATCCTACCTATTCCTTCCAAGTCTCTCCTTCGAGTCCGCTTCAAACTCTAACTCATACGCAGGTCTAAAACATGCTACCAAACTCTTCCTCCTCTCTTTCGTCGCCTCGTCCTGCAGCGGCGGTGTACCCTCCCCATCCACTATACAATCTCCATTCGCCATTCCCTCGACGTGATCTAAAGACGGCCGTCTCTGTAATGCAGGATTCGGATGAGTATCCGTCGTTCCCCCAAGACTCGTATACCCCAAATCATAAAGCGAACAATACGGAATCTCCAGCTCTCTCAGAAACTATAACCATATCAGCATCAATCCCTCAACCAATGTGTAAATTTGTAACTCACCCCCCAAACATCCGCATAACACCAATCGATCACCGGATGACACCTCATAAACCCCGGCCACCCTCCATCCGTCAGATCAAAATGCTTAAGACTCCCACCATGCGGATCCGTCCTCCTAGTCCCCACAAATATCGCCTTGACCCTCGGATTCTGCGAAAGGTATACTTGAAAAGCATGTTTCATCCCACCCTTTTCGTCATATCGGAGGAGATCCAGATGGTATGATTTAACGCATTGAGCCACAAATTCATCAACCTCGACGAATGGGTGTGAAGAGTGGATATAAACAGTATGGATCTTTTGGGGTAGAGATGTGCCGTTGGTAGTGCCATTGGAGGTGTTGGTTCCATTTGATTGGGCTGGAGGGGTATTCTCGTTGTCTTGATCTGAATGAGAGTCTGTGCTTTCTGTTGGTAAGGAAAGAGATGGGTATGTCGATGCTGTGACTAGCGATTCCAGGGTATTCGGGTACACCTTCGCTGCTGTGAAGTCTGTGGTCGGCTTTTGCGCATTCAGGGTGAAATACTCGTCAAGCACTGCGAGGAGGAGGATGAGCAGGACTAGACAGTCTTTGCCGCCATTGAAGGAGAGAGCGATGTGGTCAAGCCTATACATTGACGATTTATAGTTTAGTACTACAATTTACCCTATTTGGAATTATAGGTATAAAGACATACCCATAAACTTCAAGAGCTTTTGCAATAGCCAATAATGATATTCTAGTATGCTCCTGCACAGATCGTAGGCGGCCCGTAGTAGGCGGCGTGGACAGAAAAGCCGTAAGCTTGGAGTTTATGCGCCGACAGACGGCAGGGAGGTCTTCATTGGCAGCAATGCCGTTCGAAAGCGCAGTTGTCATGATAGAGGTCGGTAACAAGCGTTTTTATCCCAGTCAGCTGGCCTGTGGGCGAATAGCTAGCGCTGGGTAGGTAGAGCTCGAAGACTTATATAAGTTGCAAAGAAGGACGGAATTCGATGAAAATCGAATGGCCATACAATACAGGAAAGCAAATAGGTAAAGAAGGAAGAAACAAGGGATTGATGGCTGAAGGATTCGCAGCCCAGGCTATTGCATCTGCCGGCCGGGAGAATAAAGGGCCAGTAACGCTCGTGCATCGAAGCGGCGACATTCGGCAAGCCATTCCCAAACCATCGGAGCCCATCGGCTATCCACCGCACGCAGCCTTGGCACTCGACTGTCAACACGCAACCCCCAACAATGCCCTTCCGAACAAGAGGATGCCTTGGGTATCACTTAATTATCTTAGCTGGTATCATGATGGGTAGATGAAGTAAATCTGGCCCCGAGATTATGGAGCACTCCGGTGAAATTAATAAACAATTCTTGCCAGAGTAAATTACATAATATATGTTTCGACATCCGTCGACCATAGTCTAAATCCCTTCAATCGGACATATTGTCCCAGATGAGTATATATACAGATAAAAATACAAATATTTACAATGGCCTCGCCTTTGAGCTAGTGGCATCGGCAGATTTTACTGGTCGGGGTCCCCTAGCGTACGTCACGAACTTATCGCTATCCCTCCGCTTTGGCGGTGTCGTGATAGTAGGATGCTGCTGAACATTGCTTCCTCTCCTGACTGTGTTCAAATCGACAGACTTGCCTCTCCTTGCATCTTCCCTGAATGACTTCCTCAAAACGACTTTCTTACTTGTATCTAGCTCTTTCATGGCAGCATCAATCTTCTCCTCCGTTTTGGACTTTAGAGTTTCCGTAATACTATCGCCGCTCAATACATGACGGAAACGTTGACTGCCATCACTACTAGTTAATCTCCAAAATCCAATATGGAAGAGGGGAAAAAAGGGCAGGGTAATACTCACGAGCACCAAGAATAGAGCATGATAACTGTATGCAGCTCCTCAAGTCTCTTAATCATCAGGGTCGGCTCTTCGGCTTCAATATCCAAAGCTTCAATATCCACCACCTTCTTCGAGATAGTCAACAAAGTGCTCTTTTCCCCCTCCGCGATTATCTTCGCAAATTCTCTGAATGCTGTCACACAACTTTCAACATTCAACTTGACTGGTGCTAACGACAAGATAATTTTCTCCATGTCGGAAAGCTGCGACAAGGCTGCTTCGCCCGATTCTTTCTCCTTTTCCGTAGGCTCTAAGAGCTTCGCGATCTCGATCATTGGTTTGACATTGGTGAACTTGAACAAGTTGCCAACCGAGGCTTGCGATGCGATCTTCGAGAGCATTTCATGGAATGGCGTGCCGGCCTTAAACAAGGCGCAGTAGTTTTCAAAAACACTATTTCTAGGGAGGACAATGGCCTCCTCGATCTCTGGTGGCTCGGTTTGCATGTTACGTTGTAAAAGTTCCAAGTCCCTTTGCACAAATGTAGTTGTGTAACCAGTCTTGCCATCGATGGGGGGACCCTTTGGTTCTGGTGTCGCCGGTGTTTCAACGCTAGGCGGTGTAACCCCAACATCGATAGTCGGGTCCCAAGACTCTTCCTTTTCTGCTTCTGCTGCAGCTGCAGGAGCCGGAGCTGGGGTCTTCTTTGAATCATCTGCAGCTGACCGATAACGACCTGCACGGCCTGCGATCTGTCGTGTCAATGGGATCGAAATCTCTACATTTTCTTGACCATTGAATTTGTACATGGTGCTGAAGATAACTCGCTTGATACTCCTATGCGCACTTCATGTTAGCATTTGGCTCCATAAAAAGTTCCAGATTTTTGGGGGATTTACAAATTCAATCCCAACCCTATGGCATCCGAGGCTACGAGGACATCGTAGTCATTCGTCGGATCGTTGAAGTATTTCGCTTGCGCTGCTCTTGTCTCCGCTGGCAGAGCCCCGTACACTATCGCACATTTTAACCCGGTGATATGCTCGATAAACCTTTTGAGAGAATGAATATCCTTTCTCGCAAATCCAACTACACAATCTCCTTTCTCGATCTTGGTAAAATCACCATTCAAACTCTCCTTCATAACCTCCAGCTTTCCCAAACGTTGGTACCGATGAATGACCAATTCGTCACCGCACAACTTTGCAAGTTTTTCGACGATACCTACTGCTCGCTCCTCACCACATAAATGTAGCTCCTTAGCCATAATACCAAGTACAGCTTGCGTCCACGCCCACCCACGCTCTGGATCCGACAGCATCTGTATTTCGTCGATAACCGCCACATCAAATGGTACCTCTACTTGTGCCATCTCAACTGTCGCCGCCCAGAGTTTTACGTCTTCACCTACCATTCTTGTTTCTTCCCCTGTCTTCAGATTGCATTTGACCCCTTTAGCATTCAACCGTACGAATACCTCGTGAGCCAGCAATCGTAATGGCCCACAATATACGCCTTTCTCCACCTCCTCCAGCCTCTTGAGCGCATTGTATGTCTTCCCGCTATTCGTCGGTCCAACGTGTAAATGCCATGTCCGCTTCATCGTCCTAGTTTTAGGAAACCATTCTGCTGGGTGTGTAAAGTCGGCCAAGTTTCGTTGGGCAGAGACGCAGTTACTGGAATCATACTTTCGCATGATAAACGTATCCATAAGTGCCACATCTAACGCCGAAACACCGCCCTGGGAATACATCTTCTTGAATTCCTGGATATCCTTGACAGATTGGAGAACGTTTGCGGGGGTATCGGCTGGAGGAGGATCGGCTAGACCAACAGCCAAACGAATACTCTCGACGTATTCACGAAATAGTCGCTTGAATTTTTCCGGGTCGGCCTTTCGCATCGCGGTTGCTTCTTCACCCCATATTATTCGCATATTCGGGTCTTCAGGATTCCGTTTGAAGACCATTCCCAATCGTTCTTTAAGAAGACTAATGGACCATGGTCGCTCTTCCTTCGGGGGACGTGCTGCCGGACGCCAAGCATTAGGTTTGAGGAAATAAGGGACCGAGCCGATTTGCGGACCATCATCCGAACGGGTGTACTTTATGGATGGGCCATTGCTTTTGCCTTTAGAGGCTACGCGAAGACGGCTGGGGGTGCTGGAGAAGTGTCGGCGGGTCGGTTGGGAGATACGACAGAGGAGGCATACTGACGGCTGCGAACGAGTCACGAGGCCGAATGCTGCCCGCCGCATGATGCTTAATAGGTTGGTGGGGAAGTTGACGAGGCCGAGGTTTGTAGCTATAACTATTTGTTTATCGATCCATCATTGACACCCTTCAGTAATTGGTTAGTGGTACTCCGTAGTTTGAACACAGTGTATCTTAGCCAGAGGGGGAGAGCATACTATGGTAAGTACCAAAGTTGTATCGAAGTACTCTCAATACAATGCAGTGATTGTAGTTTGTCAAGATAATGTTTAGAGATGGGATGTACGATGTGGGATGTTCTATTCACCAAACACATTGTCGCAAAATCTTTTTATGGTCCCAGAGCCCGGAACCCTGCCCGAGACTTGATACACCGGGGCCAAGAGTCGCAGCCACATGTGGCTCTACCACACCACCAAAGAATAGTGGCGCGGTGTTATTACCAGATTTCGATTTCTCCACTGAACTCCCACCAAAAATTCACTTTTAAATACGTTATTAAATTTCATAATTCGGGCTTCATAAGAGTCGCTGAATCTAGGCGTTTCTAAAAGTCTTGCTTTGTTGTAATTCTGATTATTCATTCGTGAACAATATACTCATGAGAAAAAAGTGTTCGACCTTTCAATAAAGTCATGTGACCTATATCAGTCACGTGGGTGGTGAACTCCCTGTTGTAATTTTGTCGCTCAACTCACTACCAGGTCTCGTCCAGCCCAACTCATTTTGATATTTTACCAGGATTGTACTTCAAAAGGGAATGCCATTCAAGACAAGTACATATTAAATTTAGTCTGAAATACTGGGTACATGATGCCGGTTTCTGCAAAACTTACATAAAAACAGTGTCATTTTCTCAATGAAACACCAACGAAATTTAAAAACATGCCAGTCTTGGATTCGGATACCAGGTATAACATCAACTTGATTATTCCTTTTGAAGGTTGTTAGCCTATCCATCGTTACCATCCGCTTTCTCGCGCCGCGATAAAGCTTCTCGCTTAGCCTTAAATCCGGACCCTGATCCGGACCCGGGTGGTCCGGGTCCATCTTGGAAATCATAGAGGTTCAGATCTCCAGACCCCCAATACGTCCTATACGACGAATCAATCCAGGACCAAAGTTATTTCCATGTGGTCAATATAGAAAATTTGGGGGCTCATCGGATGGGGCAACATTGACCCCGTAATCGAGTGGACCCGGAACAACGGGCCCCCGGATTAGTTATAAAATCGAATGGGCCCGGGAGAACGGGTGGACCGAATCCAACAGGGCCCGAAGCATCCCGAGGTCCGTAGTCGATGTTAGCAGCCAATGGATCAAGATTGGCATACGCCATTCTATGTCCTACGTATTGCGCAATCCGCCACGGCCAACTTTCATTTGCACGATCGCCTCGGACACTTCTGGGGATTCCATTGAGAGCCATCAAAAGATGCGATACCCGGTGGCAATTTGGCTGTCCCAGTGTAGCCGTATATACCACGGGTTCATATGTTAAACTCGATAGATATATGTCGTTTTTCAAATGAGAGCACTTATTAGAACTAATTTCCAGTGTGAGCCCGAGTAGGGTCTTCATGCTCGCCACAGCCTGAGAATTCAAGATCGTGTTTGTCGAAGTATTCGACTTCGAAGCTGCATCCCTAGAGTCGGTCAGGTTTCTCGAAGTCGAAGGAGCAAGCAGTTGGTGCTTGAGTAGGAGAGCTTGTTGGGGTATATGTTTCACTGACAGTAGCTGGGTCAAGCCTCTCCGTAACTGTTACGGGGTTGGGTTGATAGTAACTGTTACAGGGTTGGGAATGGTGGTAACTGTATTCGCACAGGTCGAGGTGGAACTCGTTGTGACGGGGGCTAGTCGTACTGGTCGTCGACGTGGTCAGTGTTGCTACACTACAATTACATGCACTGCTAATTGTTGCGATTGGAGTTGCAGAGATGCTCGAAGGAACTGTGACAGTAGGATTGGAAAGGAGAAGGGCTTGGCAGAAAGATCATTCCCTCTGAAGGCGCTCAAGAGTTCTGTATAGGTTATTCTGAGAGCATGTCCGTCGTTGAAGGCAGACGGACTGGTAAGCGGCAATGGAGACGTTGAAAATAGAGACACTGAACTTCATCTTGGCTGAAAGTTTGAGGGTCTTAACTTCCAACTAAGATATCTACTACTGCTAATATATATGTTTCTTGACAATCGCACTGAGATTTACTCCGCTTTCAATACTACATAGGACTGAAGAACAACGTTATACGCGCTCTTTCGACAAATGATAGGGGCTGTATCTATATCAGTTGGTATATTCTATTATATGCACCCCAGGCCAGAAAAGTTGCCCCGTCGCAATTGTCATTTTCGCCGTTTCGATGTCTCACATGATTGGTAGGGCTGTCTTTTGACACCTTGGGAATTGCCAACTTTAATTGAAGGGAGAGACATATACGTGGGTCCGTCAGCATGGATAACCTGGACATAGCCTGCTAAGGCAGAGGGGAGACCGCTTGAATACGAGTTATACAAGTCTCGTCAAAATTAAAAGAAGTCTTGTGAGTTGTTTTGACAGCAAAAGCTGAGAGTCCATGTCAGCCTATATGCAAGAGCTGAAGTTTGCACTTTCATTCGGCGAAACGCTGCAAATAAAAAGTTCCTTCTTTTGTGTAAATTCATAGAAGGGCGGTTGGGTCGTTGGATTAATATAAAATGTCTAACTGCACCCAGATAGTACGAATACTACCTAGGTAGATCAGTACGAATATAATATCGATCCGACTTGGTGGGCTGTCGGCAAATCTTACCAGCATATATCCCGTGTCGTGACTACTAAAATACCACAAAGCCTGAATCAATCTGCCTGATAAATTTCAATCATTCAGATCTTAGTTACCCAGCTTCTATCGCCAAGACTCTCGGTAGTAGCTATATATGTACATAGTGCTCATAGAGTATCTATATTTATCGGACTTCAACGCCTATACCTGTGCCTTTTGGTCGTGAACCTACCCAAGTTGGTTATTTCCCCGCTCGGCTTCGTACATTGCAGTGATATTATCATACTAAACGAGTATGAACCGGGGAACATCACCCCAGGCAAGCCCTCGAACGCCACACCAGCTGCGACTCGTGCGTTGCCGTGTTGTTCTTGGTAATACAAGACCGTCAAACTAAGTTTCATCCACGTGATCCGCTACCACGCGGTCCGTTTCCTGACCTGATGGATGGAACCTCCCTTCTCGGCTGTGGGTGAGATATTTCCCGTAATCTGCCAGCTCTCTTCCAGCCCCTCAAACAACGTCTACTCAAAAATAATCTCGAGCATCAAGGCGAAACCTTCATTAAATTTCCGTCACCTGCGAACCAGCCAGGACCGTTTTCTATTTGAAAGACTAAGCGGCGCCAGAGTCACGGGGGAAGGAAGCTAGACGAATCGGCCTACGGCTTCTAGTGGACAAGATGTCTTCTGATCTCATTAAGCTTCAGAAACGATGTACTGTGCTAGCTACAACGCCTTGGAGCTAGAATTGAAAGCTAACAATTCTGATCTTTAGTGATTCTGGATACGGTGAAGCGCACCTATCCAGAGGGACAAGTTAGTAAAACCCTGGCCTCCCTTGCTGGACCGTTGAACCCGACTAAATAGCGAAAACTAGTGGAGATACGTTATTGCCGACACCGAAGCTCTCACTCTCATCGATAGTGTTGTAACAAGAGATGAGATTATTAGTCAGAATGTTGCTGGCAAGTTGGATGTTCTCAGGGCTATCTGGGTTCAATAGAAATACTGACAGTTGTCCTAGGTGTGGAGGAGCTTGAAAGTCGAAGGACTGCCCATCCCGACATGGAAGCCGTCTACTTCCTAACACCAAAACCCCATATTCTCGAGTGCCTCCTCTCGGAGTTCAAACGGCAGAGACCAAGGCACATGGGAGGGCATTTGGTGTGGACATCAAGTTAGTGCACATACCACTGTCATGACGAACGGATTAATCTGGTAGCTAATCCGTGGATAGGTCCCTCCGACTCCATGAGAAGCCGTCTTGCTCGACAAGCACAGAATAGTCGGAATTGGGTTCTCAGCGAGAGAATCTTGCCAATTAACTTCCATCCGATGGAGAGTCACGTTTTCACATTCCGGGATCCTAAGTCGTTCCATCCTTTGTACAATCCAAAATGTGACGCTTTGGCACAAAGAGAGTTCTCTGAAACGGCAAAGAAGGTCAGGACCCTCCACTGGCTGTTCCCAGTTGATTACATCTAACAATAGGCTTAGATCCTCGGGATTTGCGTTGCCCTCGATGAATTCCCAGTCGTCCGATACTTTATGAGCCCTCACCTTAGCCACAGAGCAAGCAAATTACCCCAGATGATTGCAATGGAAGTCCAGAAGGAATTGGAACGCTACCAACAGTACATGGAGGCATCCGGTCAACAATGGCCTCCCCAGGATGACAAGATGCGACCTCGGGGTATGCTATTTATCGTGGATAGGAGTATGGACCCAATAGCACCACTGTTACACGAATTCACATACCAAGCCATGGCCCACGACTTGCTTCCAATCCAAGAAGAGGATGGAAAGATTACATATACACCACAATCCTCAGATCCGCGACCTATGGTTCTCAGCGACGAGGATACAGTATGGACCAAGGTTAGGCATAAGCATATGACAGAGACTATTCAAACTGTTATGGCGGATCTGGATAAGTTTATCAAGGACCATCCAGAATTCCAGAGCGCGTAAGTTTGATAAATGTTTAAACTGCTCAGATTGGTATTAACAAATTGTCATAGCGAAAACGCAAACACTGTCTTCGCGCTGAAGACCATGTTAGCTGCATTGCCTCAGTTCTCTGCTACAAAAGATGCATACGAGCTGCATTTAACAATGGCGCAAGAATGTATGAATATCTTTAAAGAGAGGGGCCTGCCGGATCTTGCGGATTTAGAACAGGTATTAATAAGGATGCCCCTACTATATCATCCCTCACCGCTAACCATTACTAGACTTTGGCAACCGGACTCGATTCTGGGAATGAGAAACCAAGAGACGTCACAAACCAACTAGTTCAGTTATTGGACAGCCCGATCACACAGTAAGAACCGTTCACTTCTTAGTAAATCTCAATTGCCTTCTAATATTGAACGATTTAGGAACGGAAACGACCGTCTACGGCTGATTATGTTATACCTCATTTGGCGAGACGGGCTTCTAGGCCCCGATGTCGAAAAGCTCTTCCGCCATGGAAAGGTTAGCGGACCCGTAAAGGCAGCCCTCTACAACCTTGATTTGATCGGTGTTCGTGTCCTGCGACGTCTCAAGGAAACCAACAGACCGGGTTACAAATACCCACCAGCCAAACCACCACCAATTCCAGAAGGAATGGAGCTTTCGCGTTACGTCCCTGCGGTCAAAACGATGCTCGAAGATCAGCTGAGAGGAACGTTAGATATGGAATCCTACCCGTTCACAGACCCCGCTGTTGCGGCCGAAGCAGCCCAGCTAGCCGGGCCACAGACTTCTCTTCGAACATCTAAACCTACATGGACGAAACAGAGAGCTGGCAGTGTAGAAGTGAAGCAGCGAATGATTGTTTTCGTCGCCGGAGGCGCCACATATTCCGAAACCAGGTCTTGCTACGAAATCTCTCAACAGTACCAGAGAGATGTATACCTCGGAAGCTCGCACATGGTATCCCCGGATTCGTGGTTGGAGCAGTTGGCCTTTGGAAGAGAGGACAGGATGACATTGATGCTAGATGCAGACCAGCCACCACGCAAACCACCACCGCACTTGTTCGAGCCTGACCCGGACCCGAAGCGTCCACCGCCAAAGCCGCAGAGTACCGGCGGTAGTAGTAGTGGAAATGTTCCACAGGTGCAAGGCCGCCCCGGGGCTCACCCACCACCGCAGAAACCTGGTCGACATAGATAAATCAATAGAAATGTGTGTAAACGAGAGGGACACCGGGTTACCTGTTTGATGTAATTCTTGTTGGCTTTTGAATGGTTTGTCATGTTGGCCTTTGCGAGATACTGTGTCTATAATTGCTGCATTTTTTGCGACTTGTGTAGCGTAGAATTGTTTGACTTTAAATAAAAATTACATCGTATGTACTTACATACACTTTGTCGAGATATCTTTGAATTTGGTGATTCTTAACTCCGCATCGGAATCGGAAATAACTGGCGTCGGTGTTACCGGGGTACTCCCGAGCTGCCCCTCCCCCGGAGCATCGCTGCCCCGCGCTCCGGTTTCCAAGCTTCCCTTGCTAATATTTTGCGCCGAACAGATAGTCTCACGAGCTCACTCGTCGACACTTCACCAAAAACATCGCACATTCAAAGTCACCACCACAACATCAGCACACAATGGAAACTGTTCAACAGCTCCAAACCGTTCTCTGTGACGAATCAGCAAACCTCGCTCTCCGATTCCGTGCTCTGTTCTCTCTAAAACACCTCGGTGTCAACGGCGATCTCAAAGCGATCGATGCCATTGCCGCCGCTTTTTCGTCGGAATCTGCACTTTTGAAGCATGAGCTAGCATACTGTCTCGGCCAAACTAAGAATGATTATGCGATAAAACCACTAAGGGAGCGACTCGACGACTTGAATGAGGCTGCTATTTGCCGTCATGAGTCTGCTGAGGCTCTCGCCGCGATCGGAGGGGCAGATAGTTTGCCGTTGTTGCGAAAGTACTTGGACGACAAGGAAGAGGCTGTAAGGCAAACTTGTGAACTTTCGATTGCAAAGATCGAATATGATCTTTCCGAACAAGGGAAGAACGAGGACTTGCAGAAGAGGTTTGTTTACAAAAATCGTTCCCAGCTAAAACCTTTATAGATTAACTGAAAAACGACAGTGCCTTCGCCTCGATTGACCCTGCTCCACCACTCCCATCCAACATTAAATCAATTTCAGAACTCCAGAATACCATGAACGACCAATCTCTCACCCTCTTCTACCGCTACAGAGCCATGTTCCGTCTCCGTGACATTGGCACACCAGAAGCCATCGACGCCCTCGCCAGCGGCTTCGCCGATCCATCAGCTCTATTCCGTCATGAAATCGCCTTCATCTTCGGACAAATGTCTGATCCACACTCTAAAGATGCTCTTCTCAAGGTACTAGCGGATACAAAAGAAGACGGAATGGTCCGCCATGAGGCAGCCGAGGCACTCGGAAGCATTGGTTTACCAGAAATTGACGAAGAGTTGATGAAATATGTTAATGATCCCGAGAAATTGGTCAGAGATAGTGCTATTGTTGCGTTGGATATGAGTGAGTTTGAAAAGAGCGGGGAGTTAGAGTATGCTTTGATTCCTGGGGATGTTAGGGCCTGAAAACGGGGATCTTGCTGGGATTTTTTGAAGCGATTTAGAAACGAGACCGAGAATACATACCCCCGGGATGCCTTTTAAGAATACATGGATTTTGGGAGATACCATCAAAAGTTTTTGTTTATGTATGAACTGTTTACGAAGTAGACGACATTTGTAGATATTTTAAGCATTTGGAATTCATTTTGTTTCGCCGAATCACACCGAGATTCCCTACTTGATTACGGGCTTGACGTGGATATGAGAATAGGCTTGGTGCCGTCATTTTGATTCTCTTTTTATAGGGACCAATCTTCTCAAACCTATTTCGAGTTACCATGAAATAAGTTCAATCTCACAAACCAGGCTCATAAGGTCGATAAGTTTTTTTTCAAAACAATCTATTACATACAATGCCGGTCCTAGCCTAGAATCAAGGATTGATTAGGAACTCTAGATACTTAACACTTCCTTAAACTCCATCGTAAACCACGGAATACAATATGATACAGACAACGCCCCTCATGACAAGCCTCTAATTGTTCGTATTATATCTAAAAACAATTATCGTTAGGGAAAAGCTGTACTAATAAAAAATTATTATTACTATCAGAACTTACCTGTAACCGCAGTTCGGGCAGTTGTAAAATACTAGATGGCAGGAATGTTAGAATAGCTGGTGGGAAAAAAGTTAAAGAGCAGTGACTTCGTATGCGTACCAGTAGCCTATGTATTCGGGTTTTTTGTTAATATCAAATCTAAAAACAGGAATGGATTCCGGGGGATTTCAAAAACTTACACCTTCATCAGCACTCCTCAATTGCACGGTAGTAAATTTCATAGTTGGATTTTCGCATTTAGGACATGGCGTATCAATCTACCAGCCGCCGTGGTCAATTGTTGCACTTTCTGTGTTGTCGCCAAAAAAAGTTTCTTCGATCGGACGGCTGACACAAGACCGTTCAAGGTGCATCAGGAAAGATGGTCGAAATCTACAAACCTCAGCTTGGCCGCCAACCTCTTCCGGCGCTAGATTTTGACCAGTAGAATGCTTTTGTTTGAGGGCCGATGGAAAGGCGTCCGGGTTCGAGTGTGTTACTACTGTTTTAGAGCTTGTGTCTTCAATTTTGATTTTTCGTTAATTTAATTGTTCATTCGTCTGCGGCAGGGAGTTAGGATCATGGGAAGAAACCTTTATTGATACACCCGCAAACATTGCATTTGATCTTATCCTGGCCGACGGATCGGTCGAGAAGGTTACCGCAGTCGGTGCAGAAAACGAGAGAACCGATTGCTGCCATTTCTTGTGGTATGGAGAGATGAAGGTTGGAGAAAAGAAGGGAGAGAATGGTTTTTTTTATAAAAGATTCATGCGACGCGAAAATTTGAAGAATCTGAGACATGCAGGTATGGCTCGTACCGCTCCCACCGTCACGACGCAATTGCACAACTGCAACCTACAGGGATACCATTGAACCATTGCAACTACTTAAAAGAAGGTCGTCGAGACAAAAGTGCCAATAGATATATTGTAAATTCTAGAAATATGTCTTGTCCTTTCTACCAGAAAATTTGTTGAAGATTGCAAAATGCCTTTCGCATCGAGGGAATCGGCTTCAGCCCATCTGGAAATTCATATCAGTACCACTAATCCAAGTCGGTCGCCTGGGGCGTTGAAATAGCCCCAACGTGGACCCATCGAACTTCCAATCCAGAGCTCTACTAGCAGCTCCTCTCGAAAATTCGATACAATCCCTTCAAATTCGCCACCTCGGTGACACCCTTCAATAAATTCTTCGACGGCAGTAATCTCTTCCTGAATTCCGGGAACAGCACACGCTCTAACGCTATGCCGATTTCTTTCCTGCGAGCGTCATGCACCTCCATCCGCTCTCTGATATCCGCCGGAATGCTATCCGGTGTGCCTGTCATCTCTAAGTCCTCGCCCTCTGTAGCCTGTGTGGGCCCCGTAAGTTGTACTGGACGTGGGACGGATTCTGGGACATAAAATATTGCGAGTTCACGGATAATACAATCGAAACATTCGAGTTCATCCTCCCAATTAACCTTTTATAGCGTTAGCATGAGTTCTGAATATCGATTTTTATATTTGAAAAAGGAAAGCATACCCTTGGTCCTAATCTTAGTAGGAATGTGGGTAGCTTTGCTAGATTCGGTGTGTAACCTTTCAATAACAAAGGTATACTCTCGATCTCGCATTCATCGTTAATACTTAGAGAGAAATATTCGGACATCATTTCTCTTTTTCCGAATATTGTCTCTGTGACTTGCTGTAGCGCAGAATAGTTTAGTTTCTAACACTTCGGTGGCCGTATAAAAAATTAGAACTTACTGCTGCAACCCCTTCCCAATCTGATTGAACTTCACCCGCCTCCTCTATCTCCGCACTTTTCTCCAGTTCTATTGCAATATCCATCAAGTCTTTTATAGGTAAAGGCTCCTGAAGCCGCATCTGACCAAAATTCCCAAAGTCGGCTAAACCGAGCTGGTAAAAGAATTCAAAACTGTGGCTCCTGTTAGCTTCCAAACATACTCCCCAGGGTGTATCCTCGACATACCAGACCGCCCCATAGTCTACCAAATACAGCTTGATTCCGTTCTGAACGGCTGCTAGCCTCTTCCACTCGTCCACAACGCCGACCCAAGTATGATTCCCAAATAATTCTATAAGCCCTTCGTGGGCCTGGTCCCTCACCTCGGTTTTAAGTGTTCTTATACTCGCAAGCTTAATCACCCGTCTGTTTGTATCAATGACTTCGTAATCAGGCTGCGAATCGTCTTCATATTCCGCATTCGATGCGTCGTTGTTTGTCAGATTTCGTAGCATGTCTCCTGACGCAGACGAAGGTGTAACGGGTGGTAGCATTGAAGTGATTTTTCTGACTTTCGCATCTGTCCGTACCATTTCGTTTTCGTACGGACGTTTCGGGGTCTGAGCCGGCTTTGCCGGAGTATTTGCAGCTGTTCCTCTAGAACTAGAAGCTTTGGTGGCGGGAGGAAACGCCGATGAAGAAAGGATTCCCGCACCAGGCAATACTGTTTGTGTCATGAAAGAGCGTGATTTGTCAACCGCTGCTAGCTTTTCTTGGACAGCGTCTGATATTCTTTCAATGATTTCATCCTCATGTAGGAAGTTTACTTCCCGTTTGGTTGGATGGACATTGACATCTACTCGATGAGGTTCGATTTCGATTGTCACGTATATATATGGGTGGCCACCCTTGGGTAGAAAGGCTGAGTATACTGATTCCAACGATTTTCGAATGGCAGTTGACTCGACACACCGATCTGTACTCTATCGTTAGGTATTTCGTAACGAATCTTAGAGTGCCTCGTACTCACGATTAATGAACAGCAACATTGTGGTCTTTTTTATGCTATAGTTCGCATTGGTGATTAGGCCTTTAGCCTTGAATCCAAGTTTCTGATCCTCAATATCGAAAGCGATGAGCTCGTTTGCGACTGCATTGCCGTATATTTGTCGGACTCGATCAATCGTTTTTGCAGCACTTTGTATTGCTACCCCCATTGAAGACTCGCCATGCTAAAATTCGCATTAGCAAGTAGATCCAATGTTTCTTTAGTAAATTCCTACCTTCTTGCAACTAAAGGCTATTCCATCGCAATGAATCGCATATTTTCCAACCATATCCAGGACCTTGGAATACTCTTCATTCGTATTCCGAAAGGCCCGTCGCCTACTAGGGATATTATAAAATAAATCCTCGACCGTTATCTGAGTTCCTTGCCTCCCGGCGACAGCCTTCGGCTCTGCTGAGCCACCTGGCTTTGGCGGTATCGGTTTGCCGTCAGAATAGACAGCTCGCCAGGCGCAATCCGAATCTTTTGTCCTTGTTGTGACACTAAGATGGGCAATGTGACTGATACTTGCGAGCGCTTCGCCCCGAAAGCCGTAGGTACCAATACTAGCGAGGTCTTCGAACGTTTTCAACTTAGAAGTCGTAAACCTCTCACATAAGATCCCCATGTCATCTTTCTACGTCATTTTTGTTCCATGTCAGCCTCGAAAAATAGCGAACAATAGCGTGTGGGTACCATACGTTGATACCGGAACCATTGTCCGTGATTTGCAACATCTTCAAACCGCCATCCTTCACCACGACTTCGATAGAAGTAGATCCTGCATCCACAGCATTCTCGAGTAATTCTTTTAGGGCATGCACGGGCGCAACAATAATCTCGCCTGCAGCGATTTTGTTTATCACCGTTTGCGAAAGTGCCTGTTTTCCACAATTCTCCTTAGCGATATTCGTCTAAAACTCCATGAGACTCGGAATGAACCGACCTTAATCCTTCTAGGAGCGTTTCCGAGTATGTCGTCGGTAGCTTTGCGCTTCATTCCTCGCGGGTCATCGTTTGAAGCCGTGACTTCTGGCTGTTCAGGTATATCGGCGGATGTATCCATTTCGTCCGCCATTTTTGCGAAAACTTGGAGCTGAGATGACTCGGACGTAGATATGCGACACGAACTGCAGCTGCGATAGGTCGGTGAAGCCCCCTGCTCAGAAGGGTGGACGTGATTTGAGCTAAGAGAACCCGCGGTCAGATGAACGTGATTACGTTTGTCGAGGCCGCCAGCTACCCAGCTTGTGTTGCCTCCAGGCGATAACGATGCTCCTCCTGCCTTAAACCTGCGACTAACGAGTACCTGCGACACTATCGATAATAGCTAACCGACGACGTCACCATTCAGCCCGACTTCACGCCTATGTGACGAATAAATATAAAGCTTCACGAGCTTACTGCGACACGTACTAGCATGCTGCTGAAAGTACAGCACCTTCTGAGCAGTCTAGTTGCTTCTTCCGAACTCCAACCACCCTAACAAGCTAGCCATCTGGTAGCCAACTCCAATATGGCTGAAAACTTCGAGAACCACGACAACCACCAAGGCCCTATCCCTCCTGCCCTAGGTCAGGAAGAGGAGGAGAGATCTGAGGTATCCGAGGGCTCGTTTATCGAACATTCTGAGGCAGTCGATACTCCGGCCGAGAAACCAGAACCATTCGCCCCCTCGCCGCACCTTTACCCCACCAACCCAGTCCATTATTCCGGTAGGACTTCTGCACATTCGCATCTCGGGGGTGGAGATGAGAAGCGACCACCCCAGCAGGCCCTATCAGATACACCCGATGGCGTCCATCGTATGCAAAAGTTCATACTCTACGAAACATCCACACGATACTACATTGTCGGCTCCGATTCACAGGACGAACTATACCGAATGCTGAAAATCGACAGAACTGTTGACCCTGGAGAGCTTTCCATCATTGAGGACGATGTCGTCTATAGCAAAGACGAATTGACACAGCTTCTGGCCGCCATTGAAGATGGTAATCGAGCTCATGGTGGGCTCAAGAAGAGGTGTGCAATGTGGGGGATTCTAGGATTTATTCGGTTCACGACAAACTACTACATGTTGGTTATCACTCAGAAGAGTATAGTTGCTATGCTTGGTGGCCATTACATCTACCAGATTGAAGCTACGGAATTGATCCCCATAATTACTGCGACGTCTACGAAGAAGGCGGACAAGAATCCCGAGGAGGCACGTTTTATGGGCATATTTGGCAATTTAGACTTGACGAAGAACTTCTACTTCAGTTATTCTTATGATATCTCTCGGACGCTCCAGTACAACTTGACCAAAGCTAGAGAGTCTCTAAAGAATGGTTTGAGGCCTTCCATGACGTCTAGTGCCGATTACAACGAAATGTTTGCCTGGAACCACTATCTTCTACAACCTGCTCTCCAGTACATGACGAATACCTTCGATTGGTGTCTCCCTCTGCTTCATGGTTTTCTTGATCAATGCAAGATCTCGGTGCTTGGACGTCCAGTATATGTCACCCTCATTGCCCGAAGATCCAGATATTTCGCAGGTGCAAGATTTCTCAAGCGAGGTGCAAACGACTTGGGATACGTAGCAAACGACGTGGAGTCGGAGCAGATTGTCTCTGATATGAGGACTACATCCTTCCACGCTCCTGGTGGAATTCTTTTTGGGAGTCCAAACTACACATCCTACGTTCAACACCGTGGAAGCATACCTCTGTATTGGTCACAGGAATCTAGCCCGTCTGTTCCAAAACCCCCAATCACTCTCAACCTCGTTGATCCCTTTTTCAGTGCCGCAGCCCTCCATTTCGACCAACTTTTCGATAGATATGGAGCGCCGATAATAGTACTCAACCTCATCAAGTCAAGAGAAAGGGTTCCTCGAGAGTCCCTCCTTTTGCATGAGTTCACACAAGCCGTTAATTATCTCAAAAATCTACTACCCAACAAAGATGACATCATCTACAAAGCTTGGGACATGAGCCGCGTTGCGAAAAGCCGCGACCAGGACGTCGTCGAAAAACTCGAGGAAACTGCGGAAGATGTTCTGAAACAGACTGGCATCTTCCACAATGGATATGGCGACGACCACCCGATTCAACTCCAACGCGGAGTCTGTCGAACAAACTGCATTGACTGCCTTGATCGAACTAACGCTGCACAGTTCGTTATCGGGAAGCGAGCTTTAGGAATGCAATTAAAGGCACTTGGGATTATCGAGGATGGGTATCTTAAGTATGACACCGATGTCTCCAACTTGTTTACTCACATGTATCACGATCATGGCGACAGCATTGCTCTCCAATATGGCGGCTCGCATCTGGTTAACACCATGGAGACATACCGTAAGATCAACCAATGGTCCAGCCAATCGCGGGACATGATTGAGAGCTTTAAGCGGTATTACAATAATTCCTTCATGGACGCCCAGCGACAAGAGGCTATCAATCTGTTCCTGGGAAACTACATTTTCGCAAAGGGCCAGCCGATGTTGTGGGATCTTGAAACAGACTACTATCTGCACCACGCAGATCCGAGGATGAAGAAGAATAAACGTAGCTATGTGAAGTGGTGGACCGACTCGCATCTCGAGAAACTGGAGATCCCACCTGTCGTTTCGATGGCGGAATTGAATAATCGAGACATTTCGTTCTTTGACGAATTCTGGTCAGAGTATTATAAGCCAAAGGCTCTGTCAGCTTTTCCAAAAATATTTGCCTATCGAATGGTCTCGACAGCCAAGTATGCAAAACCCCATGGCATTGTCCAATTATATAACCGATAACTAACACCTTCTATAGGAGTATCAAAGTTCCAGACGGAGCAAATCAAGACCCTTCCCCGTTCGCTGTCCGCGGCTCGTCCGGCGAGAAAGATAACCGTCGCAAACGTCGTGGCGTCAAGATCCTCGACCCAACCATCGACCTTAGCAAGCATATCAAACGACTCTCCCTCCAACGCTGGCTCACAGATGCCAACGGTGGACAATCTCACCATTCTCACGAAAACAACCTAAAGTACAGCCTAAACCTAAGCTTAAACGACAGCATCCCTTCAATCCCCGGCACAGTCTCCAAATCCGACAAAGAAACTCTCCCACCCCATCTTTGGACAATGGACCAGATCGTCCACCACTCTCTCAACCCTTCCGTCTCTAAATCCGAGAAAGCAGAATACGAACGCTACGTAACTCACCCGCTAAACCTTCCAATGGTCCCTCACGAGGGTGTTTCGAACCCACCGAGGGTCTTTGTGGATTACCTTAACAGTGGAAGTCCGAGTGCCGTTGCGAACCTGAGGAGTACAGTCGAGGATGAGGCGGTTTATACGTCTTTTGTGGATGCGGCCGATAACTACATTTCTGGAGTTGAGGATATGCCTGCTAAGCTGAGATATAAGGCTTACCAGGGATATGTTGCCGGGAAAGGGTTTAAGCAGATGAGGGCTGAAAGCTTGATTAAAGGATGATTAGGCTCATTTCTACGGGCTTACTTTTTTCTTAACTATTTACGAACTACATTGTATTTGATTCATTTACAGCGAGATAGCAACTTTTCATTGCCGGGGTACGGATCATAGCATTGCGTGGACTTACGGGTTTCCTTTATTTCTTTCATCTCTATATTGCGATGGTGTTTTGGGTGCATACGAGCAGCGGGATGGTTATCAATATGATCTTTAAGAGCGTTTCAGCGGTGGCACTTCAATCAAACATTTTTCTGTTTATGAAAATTTCTAAATTGTGAAGCCGGGTCCTGAATGCACGATATTCGAATGCATCGGGATACACGATGTATGATGAGAAGTAAAAGAGGATATTACAAATGCTCGAGAAGTAAAAAGGAAACATAGAAACAAGATGATATCTAAAGTCATTAAAAAAGGAACATCGCTGGCGTCGAAGAGGAAGCTTGAGCTTAGGAGAAGACATGGCCATGAAAACATCCATCAGCATCATACATCATATATCGCATAAGTCTAAAAAACCCATTGCAAAAATATCAAAAAAGAGAAAATCTAACACGAAGTACCGTATACCGTATACCTCTATCTTACCATCCCGATAAATTCTCCGCTGGAGGCATCGGCGGCGGCGGACTAGTTCTATCTCCCCCACGTCTAGCCCCCAACTTCGGACTCTTCGGTAACTTTCCAAACCCTCGAGGACTAACAACCCTCTTCTCCTTCTCTGCTGCCTTCATTTCCTTCTCCCTCTCCCTCTCCTCCTTCCTCTCTTCCCTGCCTCTTCTTAAATTCCTCACACCTTCAACCCCACTCTTCGCCTTCTGCCCCGCACTTCTTAACAAACTTTCTAATAAGAAAGGTGAATCATCCTTCGGCGTGGTAGCAGTAGCATGGTCTTCAAGATCATCGTCACTGGCGTCTTCTTCGTATTCGTTATCACTAGAACTTTCGCTACCACCGGGATGACGTCTGATATCTTCATATCCCAATTGTTGGTTCCCAGTGATACGATTAGGCACTCCTCCCTTCCCAAAAGCAGCGGGCGTCATAGGCGGTGCTGCAAAAAGCGTGGGTGTCATAATAGGCGGATGATCTCTAACCAACCCCGGTGGCATACTTAAAGAATCTCCAAAGGTATGGTTGAAACTTGTAACACTCGGTGAACGTTGAAGCGATCTGTTGAGGATATGATAAACTCTGTTATCGTATGTCTGTGAAGCTGTTTCTGCAACATCCCCATCCGTAGTTTGGGTTTGTACACTATTAAATGACTCGTCGGCGAAGAAGTTATCGAGGGATTCAAGACGGAAGACCATATCTCCCAATCCACCTTCACCGCCAACACCCTCGGAAAGCATGGTTGCGGTGCGGTCTTGAAAGCTAGTGTACCCGTAATCTTCCATGATGAATTGCATATCTGGTGCATCACCCAGTGGATCTTGTGGTGTCTCAGGGATCTGACAGGTATAGAACACCGAATGGACATTATGTCGTGTGGTTTGTGCTTTAATAGCCGGCGAAGGAATAGCCCATCCGCTATCCTCAGGAATCCCAAACAGAGTTTCGGTCCTTTCGTACTCCTTCCTAAGCGTTCGATTCCCCATGCTCATTCTCATAACCTGTCTATCCATCTTCCCTCCAGAGATCGAAATGACTTTATCAAGAACCTCAAGCGCCTGTTGACAATACTCCGTCTGCAAAAGCCTTAACAACGGAGAAATCAAATCCGCACCAAGTCCCGTAAACTCCGGTTTTTTAAGATCAATAATCGGGAGTAACGAATTCAACAGTTCCATAACCTTTTGTTTCACCCAGGGTGTAGCATTGGTTAGAAGTCCGACAAGGAAAATCAACGCGGGTCCCTCGTAGTCAGGAAAATAAGCGTTCCGGATAGCAGAGACAGCTTGTGACTTGAATCCATCTTTATTCCTAAACCTCCCAGCCGCATAAGCACCCATGATCCTAGCAATATCCGGCTGCGACTCGTCATCCGCAATCTTTTTCAAACTCGCCGCACACGCTAGAATTTCATCCGGAACCGCCTCTTTCTCCGATGCATCCAAAAACCTCGGAAGATTTGATAACATCGCAATAAGCAATCGATCATCTCCTCCAACCAACTTATTACTCGGGAATTTATTCAACTTATCCATAACCTGCAGTGTCTTTGGTAAAGCAACCCCAGATCTCAACCCCTTCACCATCAACGCTTGCAGTCCTTCAAAGTTCCCATCCCAGTTACTGGGGAACATGCTAACCAGAATGTTCACATTGTCTTCTATCGATAAATCGATCTTGAGTAAATGTTTCTCAAGCAACGAGAGTACTTCCATAAACTCATTTTCGTGAATAGTATGCAAGCACGCTACTGTCGCCCAGAACATCTGCGGGAAATGCATAAGATCTTCGGGATCCAACGCCGCCAGCATCGCATTCAAGGTTATCAAAATCTCCATAGCGAAGGACTGTATATCCGGTGAGTTATCCGCAATTGTATTCGAAAGTCGAGCGAGCATATCCCCCAGCATCGGTTGGTCCAAATCCGCCGCGTCGAGGAGACATCTGAACACCTGGAAGGATCGACAAGCCAGATGTCGCACGGGGCAATTTGTAGCCCATTGTAACGCCACCCGGCTCCACTGAACCTTCAAAAGTTTATTATCTGGCGTAAAAAAGTCAAGAACATCCTCGATCATTTGTCCCATAGAAGGCGCTACCCGGTGAGGGTCGGTATCGGACCCAGTCTCATCATACGCCCACTGCATCTTCGCCTGCTGCGTTCTTACTGCCTCGACAAACTCTCTAACTCGGTGAAGCTCTTCGATCGACTTGCCTGTCTTGGAGATAACAAGTTCATGAATCAAATGCACCAACATCTCCCTCGCCTGCTCTTGCACCAACGGGACATAATGATCCCAAAGCACAAAAACCACCTGCAACAGCAACGGCAAGTTCGGCGCCATCTCGGGTACAGGTCCGACCATCAAATCAACCATAAAGATCAACCCCAAATGACCTCTCGAAAATCCATGCTGTTTCCCACCAACAGGCAACGACTCCGCTAGGTTGGCCATATAAGGGAACAAACTCGCGTCCGGAACCCCCTGCGGCTCTTGGTTCTTTTGGGGAGAAGTCATAAGTCGTGGTTGAAGATACTCCAACAGTGCTTCCACAAGTTTCGACCCATTCGGGGTCCCCGCTAAGAACACGATGATCTGCTTGCCGACATTGACGAAATTTTGTTCCTTTCGCTCCAATGATTGTGCGATGATGAAGTCCAGGACGACTTTAACATTGCCAGCATACGGCGCACTGGCCAAGGCCTTCCACAACCCTTCGATCTCATTATGTATCTTCCCGCTAAACTTAACAGTGATCTCGAAGAGATTTGCAAGTACCATATAAGACGACGGACTGGGTCCCCCATTCGGATCCTGCTGCAATTCAATCATTTGAACCCACGGAAGCAACACAGCGAGAATATCCCTCTGGCCCTTGCCATCCACAATATTGAAGAATAGCGTAAACTCCGAGAAGATGAAGAATGCAGCTTCGGGGTGTTGTTGGGATAATGTCCTTGACAGTTCGAACTGTGCCTTTTTGAATACCGCAGCTGTTTTATCTGATATACTAACTTCATAATCTAGGGTCGTTTGGCTGCCGAAGTAGCGTTGCTCAGTAACCCGTAACAATGTCGCGGCTTTTGATCGTATCTTTTGATTGTCGTCTCCAATCTTGAATAACGCCAAGGCGAATGACTTCCAATGATCGCAAGGGTCGTCGGTACTATTAATGAGGACTTCGGAAACTACATGGAAGTAGCTTTCAACGCCCTTGGGACTATTCTTGTAGAGATAGCACTGTCGTATGGCGAGGGCGAGGATGCTGGGTACTTTTTGATTATACTCAAGGAGGTTCTTAAGCGCTTTTCGTCCAATACGGTGGATTCTGTCGCTGGATTCACCGAAGATGGATTCTAGCCAGTGAAATATACCTAGTATATCGAATGTAATGGTGGACTTATTTTCAATGATTTTCATCACAGGGCCAGCCTATGATTCTCCATTAGTAACTTAGATGTCGATGTTGACGGAAATGGGACCTTACACAAAGTGAAGCCATAGCACTCAATGCTGCATTTTTCAGATCATTCTTCTCAATCTCCACAGCCGCATTAATATGCTGTCTCCACGCCGAATTCGCCCCACACCAATCTTCAATCAATGAAAACAACGACCGTCGCCCTTCAAACGGCAGCCACTTCTCCGGCTCCGGATCCGGTAGCTTAAGGATCCCTTCATAAAAGTCCTCCGTCAAACCGCAAAAGTAGCGTCTCAGTCGATGATAGGCGATATCGCCTTTGACCTCTGGATCACTCAAAAAGCTCTTGTTGTCTTTGATCAAATTAATGATATGACGCAACATCCAATCGTCGTTGTATACATCCGGCTGGAGGAGGAAGTAGGAGGTAAGTTGCATGATGTGTGTGATTCCGGTTCTCCACCTATCTTGTCTTGTAGACCTACGCATAACCATTTGTCCATTTTGTCCAGGTCGTTGGACTTTCGTCCCCGAAGCGTCATTCCAGCGCATTATTATCGGCTGTAGGGTTTCTACGAGAGTTTTGTAGAGGTTCAAGTTGATAGATCCCAGACCGGCGATTACAGCTTCGCGGATAGCTTGATTTTCGGAGTTGATGAAGGGGACGACAAGTTGGAATAGGGAACGCCCGGAGTTAAGTCTGTCATAAGGGTTTTGTGAGGCGCTACCGGCTGACTTTGAGGTTTTGCGGGCGTGCTGAAGGTTTGGTGTGGGCTGGCGAGCGACTTGTTCGTCTGTTAGAGTAAGTGTAGAGCATGCGACAATGAGATAGAGCTTCCATTGCTCAATCGAGATATCAGCAGCAGAAGGCGATGCTAATCTAGCTTGGAATCTCGGGGTTTCAGAAGCATACTGTATTTGCGAATGCATATGGTTCAGTCTCGCGCAAACGCTATCACGACATTGCACGACTGTCAATGGGAACCTCTCGAAGCAGACTCGAATAAGTTTGGGGAAGAGTTTGAACCACAATGATGAATCGTATTGATTCTCACTGGTGGCGAGCTTCACGAGAGCATCTTGAGCGTTGTTATCCATGAGTTCACGGCGCAATCTGCTTCTATCGGCAACTGACCACTTTTCGTCGTTGATGTTCTGGTTCATGATGTGAAGGGAGTCGTATTCCATAATTTGAATGATTCGAGTAAACCGCTGTGATTCCCTTCGGCTTTTTCTTAGTGCTAAGGAAGCGCTACCGTGCTCTTCCTCATCCAGGGCACAGTCGAATTCTGTGATTAATTTTAAGACCATAATTGCGAATTTCCGTACGATTCTGGACTGGCTGGATAGGAAGAAAAGACCGTGAGACTCGATTTCATCGACTATGGCGAGGACGTTTGAAATTTCTAGGTCATCGGGTTTGATAGGCTCGGGTTCTGGGGGTTGCATATTCATGTTCATGTTCATGTTCATGTTCATGTTCATTGACAATAGCGATGGTGTCGCGGGAGCCTTCGTCTTCTGCTTGATAGCATCGATCCATATCTGCAGAAGCTCTACATAGAGCTTCAATGTATTCTCGATATGTGCCGGGCCAAGAAGTCCACCATCTGCAGTTGTAGCATACTTCGTGTCGAAGTCGAATATGAACCGCGCAAATCCAATAATGACCTTTTGCCTTTGTAGCGACTGTCTAGCGATACACTTGAGCGCATTCGCGGATGCAGTCGCGACCCGTTGGTCGGAATGCGCCGTTCCATGACATAATATCTCAACAATCTTGTTGAAATTGATTAGACTTTCGGGTGGTAGACAACGTGGAAGGGCTGCGAGTGCCACGCATAGTAGTTCAAAGTAAATTTGCTTCTGGTCGACAGGCGGATGATCCAGATTGAAGCTAAAACTTGCTGCCACCGGTGTCTTAGGCGGTGGTGGGTTGAACTTCTCATCCAAAAGAGCCTTGCCACCGAAGTTCGCATCACAGACTAAGATAATCTGGCCCAGTATCTTACTAAATTTGTCAAAGTACTCCCGAGCGACGGCTCCAAGTCTATCCAATTGCACCGGGCGAGACATTCTATCCAGTCGCTTCATTGCTTCCGACCTCTCCTCCACAAACTTCGCAAGCCATGTTGATATCGGGGGCGGTTGCTCTTCATAGCCAGTTTCAAACTTGACTGGGAAAGGGGGTGTGTTATCCTGTTTTTCGAGGTCGTTCATTATCTCAAGGAACGCCTTGATACCAACGATCATTCGTTCAGATGTTAGGCATTCCAGTGTTAGATCCGTATGTCGATGCGAGAGCATAACATCAGCGTTCAACAACGGCGTGAGGATATTCCGGAAGCAAAAGTCCTGGTGTTTCGATCCAATAAATCTGATTAGTTGGACGTATACGGCCATCAAATCAGCGTCGGCGCCGATCAAAAACGACTTTCTTCCCGGCAAGAAAAGCGCGCGAATGACCACTTCCAGCTTCTTCACAGTCGTATTCAAGGTTTCAGAGCACCTGAAAATATAAACCCAGAGTAGCCGCGCGGTAGTTTGGAGAAGCATCGTTCTAACGGATCGGTCCTTCAGTTTCGGGAAGTTTGCCTCGAGGAGAGGTAGCCATGTCGCGTTAAATGATTCTCTCGGCATGATACACAAAACCGTCCCAAGAACTGGAAATACAGCGGGCCAGTGGCGTGCTTTCATCAGCATTTCCGATAGTCTGGGGTAGACTTGTTGTATAAAATCGATCCAACGAGGCATGTTAAATTCACTGTCTCCAGCGGCAGCAACAGGAAGCAACAGCTTCATGTAAAGGTCGCAGTATGCATGTTTGATCCTCTGCACTTGAGATGAAAGGAAGAGTTTTGTGATGAGATACATAAGCTCAGAGCCCTGCTCGAATGCATCCGGTGGATAAAGCTTTATTTTCAGATAGCTCATTCCTTTGATCACCAATTCAATCCTCGGTTCCGACTCCCGGCTCACGAAACCCTTGCCACTGTCCTCGAGTGCTGATATGAACAAGTCGGAAACACTGTCGAAATGTAGCTCACTCATGACTCCAAGTAGTTGTGCGAATAAGGTCCAGTTCGACATCCTTAGGGGGGAGGCAACAAGAACGTCGGGGTCCGCTAGTCGTAGTTGTTGGAAGACAATATTCTCTAACTTGAACGCCATTTCCTTGGACATACTCTCTAGCGTAGTCTGTCCAATGACTTCTATCAAAACACGGCAAAGTATGTATATAGCAATCGTAGATTTGCGATCCGCAGCAATCGAGGCTTGGGCCTGTGGTGTAGATATCGAGTTATTGTGACTGTGACCGGGACTCGTTAAGGGTGTGCCGGTATCCGCTGGGACATTTTCGGTATTCCTACGCATCAATGCTGAAAACCCGTCCTGGAGCTTTGTGTTAGAGCTGGGTGGCGAGGTAGGTTTGGTATGCTGCATTTGCTACAAAAAACAACCGTCAGAACCAAATTTCCACCATAATATTCGACCCAGGATAGACTATCCGTCTGACACGGAGTCCCTACATGCTTAAGCTCCGTCCTGGCACTGTTCGCTGCTTCACTCTTCCCTTTCCTCCAATACATCACGCTATCGATGACGGGTCGAGGTTTATGTCGAGCAATGTAGCCTAGAGATCCAATAAGTTTATCAAAGGCCGGGTCTACACCGGCACCACATATGGCTTCGACATTGGGTTCTACTTCCAATCCGCACTTCATGCACGCATCAATCTTGGCCTCGGCGAGTCGTACGAACTACAAAGAGTCATGTAATGAGCAACCCTCCCCTTTATGCTCCGGTGTTTACGGGTATGTCTACCTGAGTGAATAGGATATGCAATGCGTATTCAGCAGGCGTCTTCGGCTCAGAAGAGTGGTGAGAGTACGAGTGCGAGTGACTGTGGCCTTCCCTTCTGGATGTCGAGGGTCGTCCATGGGGGGTTATAGTCCTCATGGTATCCATTGCAGACGGAGCACGAGACTGATCGCCGGAATTAGCCATGGCATTGATCGTCGACATGGTTGATAGCTGGGATGAGAGAGCAGATATATCGGATGGCACCAACGTGCCCGTCGGCGAGAGCGGAAGGTCTGGGATGGTGATCTGCTCACCAGCTCCCCTAACGGTCCCCATGTTGTTCGGTGATAACGGTGAAGCGGAAGGAGAGTTTACGAAGGACGGGTTCCGTGAATGCTGGATGCCACCGTTTACTATAGATGCCTGGCGGTTATGCGCATGCGGGTAGGAGGAAATGGAAGGCTTTCTTTCGACGCCTCTCGAAGGAGGAGCGCCAGGTACAGCAGAGCCAGGAGGTCTTGGTGATTGTGATCTGCCAGCGTTGACATGCGAGGCCATAACAATTCCAGTCCTGGAAGTATTCCTGGAGTGATGGCCCGTGAGAGAGGCACTCCTTGAAGGGGGTCGGCCAGTCATGATTCGTAGGCCGGCAAGGTATCAGACGACGGTTTCCGACAAGAACTTAGACTAGGCGGGTGTTTCAGCACAGCCCTTTTCGGAATGGCAATGATAATTTTTGAGGGGTTAAGCTTTTTAACTCGACGAACCAGCAGATGGAAGCTTCCCCCTAACCCCCTGAGAAATATCACAGAGGGAAATAGAAAGACAACAGGGATTCGACGGACAAGGGAGTCGGAAAGATCGCGTCTAGCGACGAGACAGATATATTCCAAGAGAATTGATTCTTAAGTCGTCATGATTTTTATTGAGGCAGAAAGACAAGGACGGATATAAGCAAAAAAAAACAAATGGCTAGATGCAATTCTTAATATAGAATAGGATGTATGCATCGACGAAAGCCGGAGATTTCGGATCAAGCTTGAATGCAGGTTCAGAAGGCCAAATAGACCTGGGAGGATCTCTCCGTCCGAAGACACAGAAATCGAAACGAGGTCAGGCCAGGAGGGAGGAGACCCGCCCGAGTTTTGCGGATGGCTCGTTTAAGTTACTCTTTGCGGCGGATGACCTGCAGGCTGTCGCGCGTTCCTCTGGACCCTGGTCCATACTTTACTTCGTACGGTGGAAGGAATTCAATGGCATGTTGCATGTCGCATGTTGAGATATCTCGAGGTCGATGACATGCAGGGATAACTATGCGGTCCATGGTAGACATGATATGTGGTTGTATATCAGCGGGGTCAATAAATACCATCATAGATATCTTGATCAGAGTTCAGCCACCAGCTGCAGGCCAGGCGCTCTCCTGTAGAGTTAGGCAGTTCAATGCGACCCGAGGTATCCTCATCGATATATCCCGGTGGATATGACGTTAGAGTATAGCGCTCCAATGGATTCACCATAAGATCTTTGATTGAAAATTTAGACATTCGGCCACTTTAGCCACAAATTCGAAACGGATGCATGATGCTCGATGGCTCAGAGTCGCACGGTAAGGATGCATGCATCTATCTCTCGTCAGCTTAGTCAAGTTGTCGTACATGTAGAATTGCGTGTAACAAATTCCTTCCCTCTCTCGGGCGACTTTGACATAGCTAAGTCCTATCGCAGAGCCTTCTTTTTTCAAAGAAGTGAGGCCTTCCTTGCCTATAAAACGTAACGTAATGTGCTGTGTAAGTATGTCTATGATCGGAACATATGCGCGTAACGTAAACCCTGTCTGGAATGCGCATGGCGTGGAACACAATGGAAATTTGATATTTGTTGGTGCAGCCAGCTGCTGGGGGCTCCGGAGGCCGAAACGGGCCGATTGTCGTTGACAACTTAACATCAGCACTAAGATCGGGAATATATGGAAGTACCAACTGGTTATACCCGAGATGAAATTGAAAGCGCGAACGAGCGATTTGGAACGGTGGCTTCCAAAAAAAAGACTATAATAGGAAAAAAAAAATTTTTCAAAATGTATCGTTTCCCGTTTCCCGCAAAATGTCATTATCAGGTCAGCCTATCACAGTAGTTTTCGCATGGCTTGTTGAAATTTTATAAACATCGTGAGCATCCCGTTCTTCGATGTTAGAAGTACTGTAGTTACACATCCGATTGTGAGTATAGATGGGTAATACACTGCATGCTTCTTTAAATTTCGATCTCGAGTAACACCAGAAGTACAACTTCGATTCTCTTGCATTGCATTCGAGTCGGTAAAGTATATCTTCCATGATCGTGTGCATTCTCGTATGCGACGGTGCAGTTAATTTTGTTTGTCCGAAAGCACATGCGAATGCTAAATACCATTACTTATTCCTTATTGATTAGTACGAATACGAAGCTTTTTCTGCGACATCTGATTCATCCCACCTGCTGTTAAAAGTCGCCCAACATAATACTATAGTATAAGGCATTCCTTCGGCCCGGCATAATCGCTATCCTCCACCTTGTCCTCTTTTTATTACTCAGACTCCGACTATCACCGCCTTCCCTTATACTCATCATCACCATCACCATATATCCCAGGTCTTGTCGACGCTTCCATTTCGAGTACCGCCAGAATAAATACCAGAAACTTATACCTGTTATCGTTGACCAGCGCATCGATACGGAGCCGGTTAGAACGGACCAACGCCACCGCAACCCGCCACACCTGGACGTTGCCCTGCAGATACCTATTGGCAGGTTCTCGAAGCTACCCCTTCGACTCTGTATCCTAGCTCCCACCACACGCCGGTTCAGCCACTTGCCGTGGAGCTCTAGACAGGAAATCTCACACCACCCGACTTCTGGCCACGATAGTCTGAATCACCGCTTCTCTCTCTTTTCCTTTTCCTTCTTCTTTTCCTTGCTCTTCTTCCTTTAGGTAAAAATTCCCTTTCGTTCATTGTTTGTCGTCGTTGTCAAACTTGTCGGCCAAAAAAAAAAAATTCTAACGAGCTATAGATCCTCCTATACCAGTCATCGGCTGCGGCCACCCACAAATATCAGCCATGGGGATCGAATACGATACGGCGGATATCGTCATCCTGACCGCCATATTCGCCGTTACCATTGCCTACTTCACCAAGGGCACCCTCTGGGGGAAGCCGAAGGACCTATTCGCCGATGTCGCTCACACCAATGGGTCCGCCAAGACCGGGAAGACGAGAGATTTTGTCAAGAAGATGGCCGAAACAGATCGCAATGCCATCTTCTTCTACGGTTCGCAAACGGGTACTGCCGAGGATTATGCCTCTAGATTGGCCAAGGAAGGTCATGCACGCTTCGGGTTGAGAACCATCGTTGCAGATATCGAGGACTACGATTTTGAGAACTTAGACACTTTCCCATCGGATCATCTCGCCGTCTTCTTGCTCGCTACTTACGGAGAGGGTGAGCCTACCGACAATGCTGTTGAATTCTATGAGTTTTTGTCAGGTGACGAGCCACAGTTCTCCGAAGGTGCCTCGGCCGACGAGAAGCCATTGCAGAACTTGAAGTATGTGACTTTCGGACTTGGAAACAATACATATGAGCATTACAATGCCATGGTTCGCCGTGTCGATGGATTCCTCACCAAACTTGGTGCAACCCGCTATGGATCAGCCGGAGAGGGCGATGATGGTGCTGGTACTATGGAAGAAGACTTCCTTGCCTGGAAGGAGGAGATGTGGCAGGTTGTCTGCAAGGAAATGGGCCTAGAGGAACGTGAAGCTGTCTACGAGCCAGTCTTCAAGATCACTGAGGACGAATCGCTCTCTCCAGAGTCTGACACCGTCTACCTCGGCGAACCCAACAAGAATCACCTCGAAGGCAAGGCCAAGGGTCCTTATAACTCGCACAATCCCTTCATTGCACCTATTGCCAAGTCTAGCGAGCTGTTCTCTGTCAAGGATCGAAACTGCCTCCATATGGAAATTGATATCTCTGGGTCAGGACTAAGCTACACTACCGGTGACCATATTGCAATCTGGCCTACAAACTCTGGAAAGGAAACGGATAGAATACTAAACGCCCTTGGTCTTGGTGAGAAACGACACACCGTTATCCGTGTCGAGGCCCTTGACTCTACTTCCAAGGTCCCATTCCCATCTCCCACCACCTACGATGCCGTTATCAGATACCATGTTGAAATCAACGGCCTGGTCTCCCGTCAATTCGTCGCCTCCCTCGCTCCATTCGCTCCTTCCGATAAGGCAAAGGCTGAGTTGGTCAGGTTGGGAGGTGACAAGGATGCCTTCGCTGAGGAAATTTCCAGCAGGTACTTGAACATCGCCCAGGTTCTCGAAATGCTTGCTCCAGGACAGACTTGGTCCGCTATTCCGTTCTCCTTGATCATTGAAGGTATTAACCGTGTCCAACCTCGTTACTATTCCATTTCTTCGTCATCATTCGTCCAAAAAGATCATATCGCCATCACTGCTGTCGTCGAGAGCATCCGATTACCAGGATCTAAACACATTCTTAAGGGCGTTACTACCAACTATCTATTAGCTTTGAAGCAAACGCAGCACGGCGACCCGAACCCAGATCCTCATGGTTTGACTTACGACATTACCGGTCCAAGGAACAAGTACGATGGTATCCATGTCCCAATTCACGTCCGCCACAGCAATTTCAAGATGCCATCGAATCCTGAAAAGCCAATCATTATGATCGGACCAGGAACTGGTGTCGCCCCGTTCCGTGCATTCGTCCAAGAACGAGCCGCACTTGCAGCAGAGGGAAAGAAGGTCGGAAAGACGCTATTGTTCTTCGGATGCAGGAATAGCACTGAAGATTTCCTATACAAAGACGAATGGCCGGTAGGTTACCATCCAAGAAATAGAAATCAAAGAAGGCACGTTACCTAACCACCTGATTTACCCAGGAATACGCCTCAAAACTCGGCGACTCCTTCAAGCTAGTCACCGCTTTCTCCCGTGAAGGCCCCAAGAAAGTATACGTCCAGCACCGCCTCCAAGAACACGCCGACGAGGTCAATGAACTCCTAAAGGCCGGTGCCTACATTTACGTCTGCGGTGACGCCGCTCACATGGCTAGAGACGTCAATGCTACATTTGGCAGGATTATCGCCGAGAAGCGGGGTCAAACGGAGGCCCAAGGGGAGGAGGTCGTAAAGAGGATGAGAAGTTCTAATCAATACCAGGTAAGGGATTCGCATTCCTTCATTTCGGATTTTACACATTTTCGTTTTTCGTTTCTTCGTTTCGCCTATAGGCGAGGAAAGTACACATGGAGCTAACGCGAAAATCTTTTTCGTACCTTGCAGGAGGACGTCTGGTCTTAAACCACCACTTGGGTACCCATCATGAACATAACGATCGATATATTTTCTTCCCGGAGAGAACTTCCTCCTCCTGCCTTTCATGACTCAACATGTTTTTCTAGAACAACAATATTTTTTATTTTTATTTTTATTTTTTTTTATAGACACGAGCTCTAGACGATTCCCTCCTCGCATTTTCTGCGGAAGCGAGATTCCACTAGCTCCTTGCGTCGAATTCAACCCTAGCTAGCATAGTCGTCGTCTAGCTGACCTCTCTCCTACCTCCTTAAGTATCTACGGAGTACATACCCGGGGCAATAATGGCGTCCACACGTAAGACTTTGTCATAGAAAAGAATTTTCGAAACCTAGCACGCCTGTTTCCGGAGTTCCATTCTTTACTTTTTTCTTCATTTTCTTTCTCCTGTTTCCTAGCCAGTCATCATGTAATGCATAATAATATAGGACGGATTCTCTATCAAACACACATTTACTTTTTCACCTCGGCGAAACTTGAAACGGAATAGCAAGGGGGATCGGATAAGGGGTCATGTACTTCGCGGTGCTGTTTGTAGACGGAGCGACGGGGGAACAAAATAGTATGTCAGCCGCTTAGTGTATAACTAAACCAAAAAAGAAAAGAAAAGGAATGATATCAAATACCCAAGTATCATAGGTGCTTGAATCGTAAACTGGTCGTATTGTAATTTGCAATCCAACCAGGGAAAACCCCGATATCACGTCATGTCGGGAGATGGAAATTGGGGCGGAAGTACTTTTACGAGCCAAAGTTGTATGCCAGTACACACCATGCGTATGTATCGGTACCTGGACCCACCCAAAATGATCTTCTTTTACTCTTCCCACCAATTATCAACGCTAGCGAGTGAAGCGGGAAGGTCTAGAACATTTGGCCCTTCTTTCAGGAACAAGAAACATCCACATGATCATGGTTGTTTCCGGTGCTTTATGGGATGACCCTAGTTTACTAGCGGTATACTTTGGACGAGAAAAATCACCTATGCAAGTGGTTTATACTCTGCAGAATTACATACACACAGATTCATATTCGCTTTCCCTTTCTTGTTTTTTCCTTCTCCTCTCCCATCGCGTAATGCGACTGGTTCGGGGCGGGAAGACAGGTGGTGGTGGGTGGATGTTTTCTTTTCGACCCGAATCTTTGGATAAAGTTATAACCCTTCAAAAGCAAATAACCACCAAAACCAGCTGAGGAAACGGGACCACCAAAAAAAGAGGCGGTCCCAGTAGGCGGGAGACGGGGTTTGGAGCTTATCTGGCGGTGGGTGTATCCTTGCACACATGCACGCATGCACACCACCTATAAAAACTATTTTCCTTCTATCCGCTGGTTCGATAATTATGTGCTTGACTTCCTCTTGATTATCAAAGGATGTGGATGGAAGGGGGAAACCTAGGTACGAGGCATGGGGAAATATCATTCATAGATCCGTAGGCCCACGTCCAAATCTTGAAAACCTAAGAAAGAGTTCAAGGGTGATTGTCAGAAGGGGTAATAATATATTTGTTACCTCGGTGCCTGTATTTTTCTGGTCGTTTTGGGCCTTGACTAAGGTACCATCTAAACTTCGGAAACTGTTTCCTATCGACACCCTGCTCCCCCACACTAAGAAATGCGTTCGCGTCTTTGGCTCCACCTCTCAGCTGTTCTCTCGCCCCGTTTAATCCGTGTTAGTGCAGAACTTGGAGATATAATCGAACGCCCCATCAAGCCCCCCAAAGAAGAAAAATATCGTGACCGATCATCCCATCAATCCTATCCAATGAATGACTTTCAACATTCCCAAGTGATCGGTTAATGAGAGGAATTGCGGGTATCCACTTTTTGGGGTGTCTTGTGGAGTCTATTCAACGAGACTAAGTCTGGAAGGAAACGTTCACTATTGGATGAATGTATAGGTTCTGCACAGGTGCTCCGTTGGAAGAATCTTCCGGGCACGTTCATGTTAGTAGTCTGCTTTTAGAAGAATCTCGGATCAAAACAGGATAGTAGGGTCCTTAACTTTATATCGTGGAACCATGTGCACATCGACTTGATGAAAAGTCTCCAGGATTCTTCAAGACGACATCGTCCCGGGCAGAGAGCTCGGAGCTCTTAAGCTAGAATACCCTCCGACGACAAAAATACCTTGAGCTTTCGTAGGCTCTCATGATTGGCCTCGAATCTAGCCTCGTGCATCCAAGGAAGCTCTACAGACAAATCCTGTAAATATTAATATAAACGGTCGGTTAACGTTGCAACAAGAAAATGGGTTTTGGTATTAATAAGAAAAAAGGTATTTGACCCTCAATCATCAACATCCCATCTCCACATCAGTATCCACACTCGTATTTCGGCCTAAAACACTCCCCGCTTGAACCAAGAACATAGGTCCCATGATATCATGATTTTCGTCCTGTCATGTGCCAAGTGGATCTGGGTCTTTCGATGGCTGGTAGTTCAAGGCTAAGCTTAGTTGAAGTGCAAGATTAATATTGTAGTGCTAGCCGTAGCGATGTAGAAGGCTTTGAAAAAACACATGTTGGCGATGTCTAGATCCACAATTAGCTAGGATATTGAAGTGGGGCCCGGCGAAGGACTTAGGGGGGATATATACATACGGAAATACATACTTGGGTACCTTTTACTTGGCAGCGGTGTGCATCCTATAAACGATATCTTGAAATTCTTCCGAGATGTTGATATCCTAAGATTTTGACCACTTCAAGGTCGATGAGAAGGAAGAGGATCAGACCAGGCCAAGTGAAAAATCCACACTCCAGGAATTTGTGATTGAGCATGATTAGGCAAGAGACACGTCAACCCGAAGGAGTAGAAGGTTGCACAGAAAGTTAACGGGGATCCATATTAAGAGCATGCGCATCGATTTCCGAATCTACGAACAAAGAAAACTTTGGCCTCGAATATGCACATACCAGGCGGATATGAGGAAACTTACACGATGCCAACCAGTTTGCCCGTTTCCAATGAAATCAGGCAGCTCCCCCCAGAGGTTGGCTCTGGAGATATATCTCGAGATGTGCGAATATCAGTCCGGCGAGGATGCGACATAGCAATGACAATTAGCAATCAAAAACCTATCGTGTCTCATGTATTATGCCGAAATCCGAACACATACTGCTGCACCATCTGACAGGGAAAATACCGTCCGGATCCTAAGACAAAAAGTCGGTTCCTTCCGTTGGAATCCTATACATCAGTGCGTTGCGCATATCCACATTCCTCGGGTTGGATTATCATATTAGCAAACTCGCAGCACAGCCAACGGCTCCCGGATTACCTACAACGTTAGGCGGAAACGGTTTTCTCGCTTTGGATATCGAATGTCTTTTTTTTTTCCCTCTCGTGATAATGATGAAGCCATCAGCCGTTGGCAGCTTGATTGTCCACGGATCCAGATCCAAAGCCATAATGCTGAGTCTCATCTTCCATGCAATCCAGGCGAACTACTCCGTAATGGTCCTGGCTACCCGTACCCGTTGATTAACGAGCGAGACGCTCGGGCTCAGGGACCAGACCCTGAAGCCTAGGGCATCCCGAGCCCCCACCCCTGCGCAATAGAAAATTACTAAACCCCAACACCCGTAACGATCTGCTGGGGTAACCGAATCCGAACAATCGCACATAGATGTGTGTGAGTGATTGCATATATAGCATTCATCGGATACTTGCATCGTCTTCTGTTTCAGCTTCTTCCAATTGTGAAAAGAAGATTAAAAAAAAAAGACTAAGACAAGCCAGAGGTGGCAAATCTATGCGCGAGCACCAATCAGAGATGCCCCTCTTTTTTGAGCTCACATTGGGCATTTCCTTGGGGCTTGTTTTTTTCAGGCAACTTATAAGCCGGATTCTGTCCATGCTGATATCGCGCAAGCAAAATTTGACAGCAGGATGGGCAGACAAAATGCACCTTTCGGCTTCAAGCCGAATATACGGTAGAAATCGCTACAATTTATTAAAATGTTTGCACCCATAGTAAATGGCAAGTGACAGCCGTGCCATGAAAACCCGAACGATGGTGTAGATTTTCAAGAGGAAGGCGAGACCCTGGGTCAGCCAACTTGATCGTGGAAATGTAACCAAATCAATTGCCCAAACCACACCGAGCATACCAGAAGAATGCAATGCGGCCACATGCGTTTAACGCATGGAATATTTTTAATGTACATTATGTTTATAGTACGTGCGTTCCCCTTCCCGGTGCTGACGACCCAGCAATCGAAAGGGTGGATAGAAAAGATTACGTGCAGATTTGCCATGTTGGTGATTTCAATCGATACGGTACATATCGATTAGGAACGACTCCAACCCAACATATGGGAGAGTTATTTTGAAACGCTTCGGATTGCATTTTGCATATCAATGTTGGACCGGCACATACACCATGTGAGTATGCTCCGAAACGGTGTTAACGGTGTGTTTGGATACTCATTCTAAAAGGCTACAATCGGTAAATCGGTGAAACCCGGCCGAATGATCCGAGGGAAGATGTTGATTGATGCTAAATTCCGGTGATGAGATATATCGCGAGATGTTATCTAACATGAACGAAATCGATATGCTAACGAACGGGTTCCTGAAAAACTCTTGGTACCAAAGCCAGATGGTTTCGCAATCCAACAAGATTTTATAACTTCATGGATCGAATGCCTTGAGCCGCCGTTCGGCACAATTACAAGATACAATTGCAATACGGAATGCATTCTTTTAAGTAAATGCGAATTCAGGAAAAGAAGAAGAAGGGAAGAAGGGGAAGAAGAAAATAACGAAATAATAATAATAAAAAATAAAATAAAAGTAAAAGTAAAAGAAATAAAGAAATAAGGAGATAAAAATAATAATACACAATGCGCCACCATACTGTTAGTCGCCGGACGAAGAAAAATTTTATATTCCCAAACATGATTTGAAAACCCCATAGCATGCGTTTTGTTTTTACTCCAACTCAAGCCGAAATCTTTCAAGCGGATATCAAGAACTGAAAAAAAATAACAAGAAATGCAAGTAACCTCAAAGGTTGCATACTCCCACCGATCGTCGAGAAGAAGAAAAAAGTCAAAGAAAAAAGAAAAAATATATGATCAGATTCTAGGTACTATGGCTTAATCCCATTTTCCAAAGCAGAGCATTCCCCTCCCTAGTCGTCTTTGAGGCCATCCTCTTCGGCACTAATAACACTGCGAGGAGGGGTAGGTGGAGCATTGACTGGGGGAGCCCTGTTTCAGCACCGAAATATTAGAAAAGTTGTTCGCCGCATGGTTTCAAGTAGGAGATGGAGAAATATATTCCAAGGGATAAAAAAAAATGGCATCCAAAGGGATATCAAAGGATAAGCTTACCCAGATGCCCTCCAGCTTCTCAAATGCAAGAGGACTGGTGCACCCGATTCCGTATTGCTAACGTTCATACGCTTTCCCTTCTCCACGGTTTGCTGGTGATTAATGAGCACGCTTTTCTTGGGGAATTGTCCAACTGCTTGCTGTTCCTTTTTCAGTTGCTTCTGAGCAAGAGTATCGGCGTAGCGGACTTGGAGGGGTAGGTGATGATCCTTCTCGTCGAGCTGAACGCCACTGAATTTCTCGATTACTTCGTCGCAGATTTCGCGGTCTTCAAAGGTCACGAAAGCGACGCCGCGCGATTGACCTCTCTGGCCGACAAGAAGTCGGCATTTGCTGATTTTGTATCCAGGGAAGAGAGAAATGATTTTCTAGATGATGTTCAAGGTACATAAGCTTGTGATTTAGGATTAAGCATATGGATGGAAAGGAACATACCGCCTCACCCCAAGTACAGGGAAGGTTGGATACATAGAGGTTGGTTGATTGGAGGTCAGCTAGGCCCTTCAACTTCGAGTAGAATGAGTCCTAGAGTTTAGATTTAAACATGTCAGCGGAGGTAACATTTCACAAAGATTAGGTTGGAGTACCACCAACCTTTGCAACGGTTGCTTCGTAGTTCTTGCTCTTCAAATCTGCAATGCATGCCTTTGCACTCTCTATGCTTGTGAATTTTGCGAAACCATATCTATATAATCCTGTTAACTTTCGTGCTTGATCCGAGATATATCAACCAACTGACCCTTTGCAGACACCAGATGGTCTATCGATAATAGCCTTGGAACTAACAACCTCCCCGAATGGCGAAACCATATCCAACAACTGCTTGTCTGTTGTCTTTTCCGGTAGTCCTTTAATGTAAACGTTTGTTGGGCTACCGTCCTCACAAAAATCCATGGAAATCGGACTCATAGGGTCCGCTTGCTCATCTTCATCTGGCGGAACCCTTGGAGTACTAGCAATAACTGGTGACTTCCGCGTCATTTTGGTAGCTGTGGATGTTACAGTGGTCGTGGGACTAGATGGACCGTTCGAGTTCGAGAACACGGTAGAAAAAGTCGAGGTACCAATACTAGGAACTGGCGAAGGTAGATGGCTGTACGGCGGCAGCGGGGGCTTCACAAACGATGCGAACCCTCGAGGAATGGGATGAAAAGGCATGAATGCAGAAGGGGAAAGAGGAGGGAAGGGTTGTGGATGGTAATACGGTCCTTCTTGGGCTGGAACTGGGTGCAAAGGGAAGACAGGTGGAACCATAGGTAGAGGGAAGGGATTATTATTATAGAGATGCGAACTCGAGGGCAAGCAGTGCATGTTTGGAAAGTTCATGTTATCGTATTGGGGGTACTGGGGGTACGGAGGGAAGCTTGGAGGATGAAGCTGTGGGTGAGGTCGAGATGGAAGTCCAACTGAGCCAGCAGCTGAGACGGTTTGTGCAACCGCCAGATAGGGAGGATGGGAAGTATGGGCCTGTCTATGTTGATTGCTTTGATCCATGGCGGAAGGGGAAACGGTATCGTTGCTTCGGTTCATCTTATGCAAGGTGCCCGTTTGGATGCTTTTGTGCTATGCTGAGGTCTTCCTCTTCGCCTCGAGTCGCTTTATAGAGGAAAGCTCCCGTAGCCGTTAAAGAGGTTTCCCTTCTTTGGCTGATGTGAACCTCAGGGAACGACCGGGATGGTTGGATATTTTGTGTTACCAAGAGAAGGCTCGTTGTTAGCTGTGCTATGCTGGGTTTACAGCGGCTGTGAAAAAAGGAAGGGTCGGGAAAAAGGACGTTGAAGTTTGATATTGGGAACTTGTGGTAAGTTATAGTAGTAGGTTGCGGATTTTAATAAGATAAACTGAGGGGGTATATGTCAGAGGAAGATAATTCAAGTGCCTTGCAGATGATTATGCCGATGTGGAGAAGGAGGAGGTAGGGCGGGAACTCAGTGCTTCTGCAAGGTCCGATACACGCTTAAGTACTTGTTAGTTATTGTCTTAATCAGTCGGTGAGTTCAAGATGCATGTGGAAGCAAGAAGACCTTACACGTTCAACAGCAGTGTGCTGACCAAACCACCTACGAGACAAGCCTGGATCGACAGCCCACAAACTTGGGGTTGTGTACAGGAGGTTACAAACCCGAGCTAGCTGCAGCAGCAAGCAAGGATGGAAATGCAATAATGTTGCTCCTAGCTCCTCGACTGATGAAAGGAGGCTTAACAGGCATGAGCTGTCCAGAGGACAAATGATTGTTAGCTTGGCCGAACGTACGTCCTCCGATTCGACAAGAGAAGATGAGTAGGAGAATTATGTTTCGACGTCTGCTTGGGGAATCAAATCGGGGTAGAACATGAGACAGAGACGGGAGGATAGCTTGCTTTACGCGAGAAATATCTTTATTGCCAAAGTTTCTTATTTCTCCCTTCCGTCGAGCGATTCTGACCACCCATGGTCTGGTCTCTTTGAACAAATACGCCGGGGTCGTAAGTCGTTACAGCGGGATCCCAAATCGCTGGTGGTTGGCACCCGCCGGTCGAATGACTGTCTGGTACATGCCGCCGAGGAGTACTCGAGGGGCTCTCTAATTTTCTTCTTCACTTGCTCCTGCAAGAAGAAAAAAAGAGCCCTCGATTATGGATTCGGCAGCAGCATCATTGCTTCTTTCTCTCATTCTTAACCAAGGGGTTGGGTTTGGGATAGGCAAAGCTGACAGCCCTGGTCCCGCTCAGATTCCGCCGTCAAGGTACCCGCAACCTGTTACGACAGTGATGGTGGGTGGCCCGCGTGAGGAGTTGAAATTGTTGGAATACATACATCTGTTCGGTTACTCAATAGTGCCACGCGGTGGAGCACGCCCCCCATTAAGATCTAAGGCGGCCCTTCGGTTGCACGGGAGCATCCCTTCCTCGAATCTCGCAAGGGAGCCGAAGCAAAATGAAGGATACAATTTTCAAAGCAGCAAAGGGGAGGCGCAAGTGGCACTGTTCGTAGGCCAAGCCTGTGAGTTCCCTTGCTTTCCGATCTCATTAAGCGTCCACCCTTCCGACGGACGGATAGCTCTGTCAATCTCTGTTTGTCTAGATCGCAAGTGCAGAAGCAAGATTTAGCAATAACATGGTTTGCTATACAGCAATTTCTGGGAGGGACGGTGCATACGGGCGAGTGGGGGGTGGAGCTTCGAGTCCAGACCAGTCCTTGTGCGCAGGCGTTGGGGATCCTGGGAGGGCAAGGGTTAGAACTAGTGGTGCGGCAGACCCGGCCAATTGGAAGCAAGCCTTGTAAGGGTGTCGGCATTCAGTTGTGCAGCCCCAAAAACTACACCAGGCTGTGGTTTGGCAGGTCAATACTCGTCTGTAACTTCCAAAAATAAAAAATTGATTGATATCAAGCAATCAAACTTTTCGGGGTTGGAAGACGCTGGGTGCTGCTAGGCAGAACCATGGTATGCAGTTGGCGCTTTAATATATTCGGTTTTCATCAACACCCGTTATCTGATTTAAGTGATGCAATTTATGAATGTGGGAACCGTTTGCTCGGGTATGTGGCTAGCTGCCTCAAACCCCGGAACGAGGCGCTCGTGGATCAGCCTCATTTTTCATTTCATGACTATTTTTGCTAAGATTGCTATGCTCGTCTTCGACTTCCTCCTCCTCTGCGTCGCTACCTTGTTCTGGTTCACCCTCACCCTCATCCCCATCTTCATCCTCATCCTCGGCGGAGACGTCTCCGCCAGCTTCGTTGCCCTCTCGCTCGCCAAGCTGTGTTATTTGCTGGAGATACTTGTCCAACTCTTTAGCTTGTTTCTTGGAAAATCCGCTGGCCTCGACTTCAATATCAAGCTTTCCGGTTCGCTTGACATCGTCCCAGGTTGGCCCCTCGTCGTCACTAACAAACTTAAACTTGCGTTCGAAGAATGTTTTGATGCATTGAACGTCCCTGTCAAAGTATTCCTTTGCGTTGGCGTGATCAATCGAGACCATCTGTGGAAAGTCGATAACAACTGGCTGCTGTGTCTCTTCATTGACAAGGATGTTGAATTCATTGAAATCTCCGTGAATCAAACCCTGGGATGCGAACTGTAGGATCAAAGCCATAAGGTCGGCATACAATTTAGGGGGGTCTGCTATCGATGTGACTTGCCGAAGTGGATACGAGTCTATGAGCTCCATGAGGACACAGTGTCGAGCTTGATCTAGCGGTGTCGGCACAGGAAACCCATTGTCTTTCAAAATCTGTTTGCACATGGTCAACAGCCTTAGCAATCATCGATCGTTTCATATTTCCGGTTGGTTCTACTTTGCCGTAACACAATCGGACACCTGCATGTATGCGCATACCTTCATGAACGCAAACTCCTTCATGGCAGCGAGGCGCGACATATACATCCAACTCGCGGAGTTACGATTACGCAGATAATCCCGATTTGCCTTGACGGTCCTAAAAGATATCCGTCCCAACCTGAACGGCGTAATCCAGTTGTCAGAACGGTGACACAACAGCAAGCATGTCATTCAAGAAGGGAATGTCCATGCGGGTCCTACCGGTGTATCTTAAGAATGATCTGCTTCCCCGATTCGTCGGCCACCACATAGATATCAGACTCCTTTCCAACACCAACCTGGTTCCCAATGGAATAGACGGACTTCCGTTTGATGAATGTGTTCAAGGCGAGGTAATCCAAACCTCCGTATGTGAGTCGGTAGCCGTCATCTATGGGTTTCAGAAGATCCCAGATATTCTGTTATTAGCTACGCCACGTCAGAGCTCTCGAGGAGAGAATCAAGATGTATGGTTTTCGAAGCTCGTGGAAGAAAAAAAAAAGATGGAGACAAGGAGGAGGGCAGATGCACAAGGACAAGGGTGTCTGGAAACGAACGTACATTTTGCATTCTTGACTTTGGCGATAAGTCCAACTTTTGCGAGATTTGAAATGCTCCTGTTGACTCCACTTGCGCCGCGCAAACCAGATATCTGTGATATCAATGGTGTTGGAACAACTTCGTGGTTTTTGCTTCCCATCTCGGCCTGTATGAAGCCGAAACACAGCAACCGTCTTAGCACATCAAATCCTTCATCGAAGCAAGATATTACCACTCAGAACCTCCCACGTCAAGAGAGAGGATACGTCGAGCACAATGAAAAGTTGGTTCTTCTTGTTGGTAGCACACATACAGCAGTTAGGACCCGCCAGTCTTCGCCGGTCAAGTACCGGATGGCACGAGTATCCAACTTCATCGTTTAGACGATATGATCTGATGCCCAGCAGCACCTAGAGGCTGCAGGACTGTGGGGCTAGAATGTTGTGGCGGTGATTATCTTCGAATCCTAGCAGTTGTGTGCGTTCCCTTCGAGCTTCCGAGTGGGAGCTTTGACTCTGTCCAAAGTGTGGCTGGTGGTCGTATATTGGGGACGATGGTTTTTTTGATGGGACGAGTCGATTGAATTTGTTCGGTTGATCGGCGACCGGCGCTGAAGTCGTCTAACTTTTTTTTTTTTTTTTTCTTCCTTCTCGCCTTCTTAGGTTTCGATCCTAGTCGTTTGCGCCCCAGCCAAAACCAAACCAAAGGAGAATCAAAGTTCTAACCAAATTCGAAGCTGCTACGGCCTGCCAATGCTGGTTTGGTGGGAGCTGTAGGTGGTTCCTGAATGTGAACCGGCCCGAGCCCGACTGCGCCTGACTGACCTTACCAGACGGCTGTGATGAAGGGTGAATATAACCGGCAGTTCAATTCGTCCTGTTAGTTAATTCGTTGAAGCTCAGATGCGTCAAGTCGCACCCATCCGATTACTAAGTCAAAGTGAGTACCACCCTACTACGCAGTAACTTTTGCCGGTCAGCCACCAGAGCAGTGTTTTCCCGGCCTCCGGACTTCGAAGGGGGTCCTGTGATATCCAAGATCCGAGATCCAAGAGGGTGTTGGAGGGGTTCTGTTCTGGTTTATTCGGTCTAGTTGAGATGGAGGTTTTGTTGGTCTTTTGGTCGCAAGCAGCGGGGAGTCGTCTGTTAAGAGCTGGGAGCTCAAGCTACTTAATTAAATCTCATTCTGAAACCCGCTCTCTCTAACTGTTCACGTCCACGTTCTCCCCATCGCAGAACTCTCCAGCAGAGCCATTCACCAACTTAAGCTTCCCGGCCCAAACATCCTTCGGGTATGTGCAGCTTCCCTTGCATTGATTGATTGATTCCAAACCACAGACCACCGGTTGGTCAAAGATGGCAAGCAATCAAGAGCTGACCAGGTTATGCGACGATGGGTGGATGGATCTAGGGTCCTTGCACACGACCGACGATACGCACGTTGCCTCTTCGCTATATCCAGAAACCCTCCACAATGGCCACCACGACTGCTACCCAGACCACCGCCCAGACAATAGGCACTGTTCGAATTACTGCTGAGAACATGCAGCGACTCTTTCCCGAAATCAATACCTCTCTACGCGAATCTGTTGCTAGGAGCTCAGAACTTGAAGGGTATGATGCCGAGCAAGTTCGTCTTATGGACGAAGTCTGCATTGTTCTGGACGAGGATGACAAGCCAATTGGAAGTGCATCCAAGAAGACATGTGAGTTTCTCATGTTTTGAAGGGTCGTCTGTGGCCAAGTCGTCGCCTGATGGCTAATGAAATCTCCCATCTATAGGTCACCTGATGGCCAATATCGATAAAGGTCTGCTTCACAGAGCCTTCTCGGTCTTCTTGTTTGACCCTGAAGGTCGTTTGCTTCTCCAGCAGCGAGCCGACGAGAAGATTACATTCCCAAGTACGTATAACCTACCATTTTACCACCTTGACAAGGCCTTAACACTCAAGACAATTTTCTGTAACAAATACAGGCTTGTGGACGAATACTTGCTGCTCTCACCCGCTGGGCATCCCCGGCGAGACTGGTGACACCCTCGAAGCCGCCATTGTTGGTGTTCGTCGAGCCGCACAACGTAAATTGGACCAAGAGCTCGGAATCCCAGCAAAGCAAGTTCCATTGGACGAGTTTGAATTCCTCACGAGAATTCATTACAAAGCACCCAGCAATGGAATCTGGGGAGAACATGAAAGTAAGTCAATCATGTGTCAACAGAAGGTTCGGATCGGGTCATTCCACCCGAACTTCTAGCGATGCAGCTACCCGAGACAAATCAGCAGACTTCCCAGTCGCCAGGTTCGCACACAGACCATCTTCTTTGGCTAACAGCTTATCGCGCATAGTCGATTACATTCTTTTCATCCAAACCAAGGTCGACCTCGCTCCAAACCCGAACGAGGTCAAAGACACAAAATACGTCACAGCGGACGAACTCAAGGAGATGTTCCAAGACCCGGCGCTCAGCTTCACTCCTTGGTTCAAGCTGATCTGTGAAACCATGCTCTTCGAGTGGTGGGGGAACCTCAAAGATTTGTCCAAGTACGCCAATGAGAAAGACATCCGTCGGATGTAGTGACGTGGCAGATCGCCGTTTGTTTCCCAAGAAGGCGCCCTTTGCTTTTGTACATCTAATTTATCGCTGGTATTGCAGGGAGGCAGGAGGGGTTGTACATCCTGTCAGAGATTAGACATATATGGCTGCGATTTTCCAGCATGACCATGTATGCTTTGGAATTTTACGATCGATGGCTCTTCAAATCGAACATAAGAGTTTTATGGGACTCCCGCATGAAGGTTAACTTGCAAATAAACTCGATCGCCATAGGAATTTTAAACTTAGTCCCAGCCTCGGGACTATATCGCGAGAAAGACAATCTCCCAAATCGGTCGTCCTGATAGCCCCTGCCCGCCAGCACAGATCTCACGTATTCCTTGTATGACTGGTAATAATTAAGTCTCCGCACGATGTATCACAGCTGCACCACCGGTACGCTGCAGGACAGTTTACCGTTTCACATTTCATTTCGTATGGAAGTATTAAATAAGTAATTGTTCGTAAATTTGTCATGCAAATGGCGGCTCCAAGGAATGCCATCGGTCACGGAATTTAACGCCCAAGATCATACGACCCCAACTTTGCGAAGGGGGGTAATAAGGCATCGACGCAGAAGCAATGCAATGCGTCTACACACCCCATCCCCACTTCCCTCTGGGCCGCTGTTGCTCAGTCCATCGATAGCTCGTATGTATGTCTCAATGTTTTGGCTAGTTCCTCGACAATATAGGTCAATGTAACCAAATTACTGCCCGGCTTCGGTTGATTCCATACCTTTCTTCGAAGCATATCGTGGAATGTCCTGCGCAGGCCGCATCCAGTGGAAACTCTTCATCACATCTGCAGTTTCTTATTCCATGTCCCTCAGCCTACCGTTTTGTCTTGACGAACGAAATTCTGCCCCGGCCGTCGCGCGTGGGGGTTTGAGGAACGTGGTCCGTCGATTTGATCCATTGATTCACTGATAGGTCTCGGGCAACTCCATATCCCGAAGGAAGTTGTTATCGTGGAAGCCTTTTCTAACTTCGATTTTCAAAGGCTAGGTCCCCCGTTCCCGATGTAACTCCCGTATCACCTCACGATAACAAATTATTGGAGCAAGTCGAACCGTGATCCGGGTCAAGGTGGAAGCTTGAGCTAAACTTAGAGCTTGAGCTCATGTCTTACGTTAACAATATGGTAATGTGATCAAACATAGGAGTATCGTAGATATCACGAGGTTACCTTTAGGTAACTAATGCTTCGTTCCTATGCATTGTTAGATTATTTTCTAACATCTTGACAACCCCAAAACCGAAAGGTTAGTTCGAGGCCCGAATAAAGCAGTCGGATGGAAGGGTGCTGGAGGTCTTCTCCAGGTCGAGCCTAGCTACCCCACGCCAGCGTGATGCAGCTGACTCACCCATGATCATCGGCAGGGATACCTTGTCCGCTGGCAGAAGCCGGGCAGCCCTCTCGAATGCACCTACCACCCCTCGCAAATTGATGAAGCCGAACCTGCCTCCGTGATGATATTTTTTTTCGAAATCAAAACGGCATCTTCGATGGCCTCCTCTGACGGAAGTATGATTCCGTCACTGTCGCACAAAGAGGCTCTCACCTGACAACATCTGGGGAAGCTCTCTTTCGTGGATCTCCAGCATTGGCTCGTTCTCAAATCTGGTGACCAAGGTACACCGTTCCGTGCTGTGGGTCCCATGCATGATTTCGTTCCCAATCGTGCGTCCAGAATCAGACCTGTCAGTTTTAGGAAAGGTTAGTGTCTTGTCTCTTGGTTGCATGTTCCTATCATGTATGTACATCAAGTTTCGTCGACGGTGACTTTTTATTTTCTAAATTCATCGGTAATTGATCCCCGTGCTAATATCAAACACCTGCGCCAAGCTTCAAGTATCTGTCACCAAAGCTTTCGGGAAGGCGGTCGCAAATTCCCAGCACCAGACGGCAGTTCCACGGCATCAATCTTGTGTCCGATATACGGATACAGATCGTGTAACTGGGGCATATCGTTAGAATCCTAGGATCCAAAATCTGGCTTATCCGTTGGTGTCTCCGAAGAGAGGCCAGTTCTGAACTGCAACGACCTACGGAGCATCTCGAGGGAGAGTGGAAGAGCAAGCTTTCATTGGAACGGGAGCTCTGTGATCAGACACTACCGTATCTTGAAAGTCCCTTGTCTAACGTGGGATGCCAGCGATAGGAATACCCGAGGGAACAGGATTGGGATCTCTGGGGTTTGGTCACTATCAGTCTATGTCGATGTGCATCAAGATGCATCCCAACCAAGAGGGGACCAAGCGATTGGCTTTTACAGCGCCGGCCAACTGGCTTGAAGCGGCATGTTGGATGTACCCGTAAGGGGCGCTCCTCGCGGTCACATTTGTCTTGCCTGGTTCGGGTTATAAATGGGCCTCCCACATACCTCCCCTCGACCACCTCGGATTCCTCTTTCCACACCACTTACCACAGACAACGCAAATCTTCGTCCAACCTGCAACCACGACTTCAACCATCGCCACGAGGCACCAAACCACGCTAACCGATTACCAGTTTTTATCTTTTCGCTTCTCTATCTTACATATTCAGGCCGAATATACCGGCAATCTTAACTTTCAAACAGCAAATATCATAAATACCAACTCTTATCTTCTTTATCTGTCCGGCCTTGCCATACAGACGGGATATAAAGTTTACTTTAGAGATATCTTACTGCTACGTTTCATCAACCAATTCCAAACTTCATAAACAATCGCGAGAAATCAATTCCAATCTATACCTATTCATTGAGAAATACCGCAATCATGGCTTCAAGTATTCTTATGAGTAATTCCAAACAAAATTCTAATTGTGTTCCAGCGTCTCCGGACGCTGGTTTCTTGTCCACAATTACGAATTCGAAACCGAATCCAACTTCGAATTCAAATTGTACTTTGGTGACCGAGAACCAAGCTCTCAAAGTGACAAATTTGGCCCCTGGTGCTGCCTCTCTTCGCACCGATGTCAAGCCACTCTCCACTGCCACGAACCCACCACCTCTCCAGGTGGTCATCCCGCCTTCGAAACCTATGATCCTCGTGAAGGAAGTCTCGCTTCCATCTCCCTCGAGTTCTCACTCGAGTGTTTCTTCCGACTTGAGTCGGAAGGAAACCGCCAAGAACCACGAGGTTCGAGTCTGCGGCTGGAAGGAGTGCAAAGCCATCGCCAGATCGCTCGCCGAAGCGTTCAGGGATGACGAGGTGTCTTTCTACTGGCTCAGAACCGGTGATGCAGCTCATCGATCTGAAACGGATCTATGGAAGCTACATGTCAAGGTGTGCGAGTATGTTGTTGCGGCTCACTGCATGCATGGGCTTGTCTTAAGTATTGGCGAGAACCACGAGGGCGTCGCCCTATGGTATGCGAAATTCCCTAACGAGACTAGTATGCCCCATGCCCTACGAATGACACTAATGCAAGGCCCGCTCGCACAAACAGGATGCCACCAGGAAAAGACTACGACGACGTTTGGTCGATCTTCCGGAGCGGTATGTGGAGATTATACTATCAGCTTACCAAAGAAGGCCGAAGAAGATATTTCACGGACCATCTGGGACTTGCTGCTGTTACCAAGTATCTACCACTGGACAGATTGCCACTGAATCTGCTCTGGCACCTTTCCCCATTCCTCTGTCCAACGCTTAGCGTTTCATGTTGGACCGGTATCTAATGCATACCGTCAAACGGACGGAACTTTTTTCCTTCCCTTTTCCCTCTGTGAGCTGTGTTATTTCCCCAATTCTTGACATTTGAAAATCCTAATTCACTTATGCGTGACCCTTCGTGGTCCGGGTTTACGAGGACTTATTTAGGGTGGATATTTTGGGTGATAGAGATGCAAGTTCATGGTACTTGACTTTTCTAGGTACACTCCCCGCGGCAAGGGGGCTTGGATATTCGAGAAAACTGGTTGAATATGTCACCAGGATTGTAAGTTCTGCTCCTCTCCCATATTCAATCTCGCCATCGTTGGGTAGTATTATATTAACGATATTACCAGGCCGATGAAACGAACGCGCCTTGTTATCTCGAAAGCTCTCACCGCAGTAACCGCAAAATCTACGAGCGCTTCGGCTTCGACTATAAGCGCACCGTTTACCTCGATCGAGTCAACAAAGGAACCGATCCTATCCCGTTGGAGATTATGGTTAGGGAACCAAGAAACCCCGTGGTATGTACCTCCGTTCCGACTGGTAAAGAGGCTTAAGTGCATGTTGTGGACGTTAGGAGGGTGTGTGGGAAAAGATGGATCACTCGTTTATATCCTCTTTTTGTGTGGCTTCCGTGATGGGTCTGGTACGGAGAGGAGAGTTAGGTTTGAGAAGAGTCTTTGTAGGTTTTTGAAGGATTCGTATGCCGCAATACCCAACTATCGTATTGTCACCCTTTTTATGTCACTCTTTTTGATACCAACCGCTCTTGACGTCCTAATGGCTTCGTCGAGGTGCAGGTTGGTTTGAACTGAGGTCGTTACTGGGATCAGTATAATTGTAGGGTTGTCCATACCGTTTCTTTCTCTAACCTTCAGCTTTTTTTTTTCTTTGTAAAACGGCCAGTGAATCAAAAGGCCATCACCTTCTCCTCTTTTACTATTCTCTTTCACTGCTCACGATATCTCCCACACCCTCCGCTCCCTACGTCGTAAGCTAAACTTTCATCAATCAACGGGTTGCATAGCCATCAACGACAAAACAGGGTTTTTTGTTTTACTTTTGTTTATTTTCTTTCATTTCATTTCATTTTTCGGAAACCAGTACGAAACGACCGGAGAGGAAACTACGCTTTCAATCTCCTCTTTTCAACATTACGATTACACGAAGTTTATCATCAAACTTTCTACTCTTTGCTTCCTTCCCTTGTGTGGGAGAGGAGCAAATCTTGATCATACGATCATTGGCATATATGATCAATGGGATGTGTATTTTACGGAACCACATTGGGCTGGAGTTTTTTCATAGGATTTCGGGGGGGAGAGGAGGGAGGATTCAAGGCGCTGTTTTATTTTTGATAAGGGATGATATCTCTCTGGAGTTTTTTTTCATGACTTTCCTTTTTATGTTTGGTGAACTTTTCATTGCGCATTTTGGGCCCATTTTGCTTTATTGGTGCTGTGCTATTTCTTATGGCATTCTTGAACCAGCTGTATTCGCAGACTCGAAGGCCTTCTTTTGGCAGAAAAAAAAAAAAAAAAAAAAGCATCGAGAACTGATCCTGCTCCCAACTCCGGGTTTCTATATCCAAACCGTTCTTTTTGAAACGATCATTGTTAGTTTTAGCTGGCACTGTTCTCCCGTTAGCTATTTCGGCGTTGAAAACCGAATACCATGGTACCGCTCACCTCGATATGAAAATTCAATCCCCCCAATTTTAGTTGGCTACAAATAATAGATATTTTGTATAGCGACACTTGAGCACTATTGCTTAACAAGACGACCTTGGGGAACGCTTTTCGTCGAGTCATCGATTTCTCGAAAATAGTTTTCTCCCATGTGGAAGTCCCGCCTGCAAACCCGGTGTGGGGTACGGCAAAAATACCACATTTCCAAAATATCCTGATAACCCACATTTTCCAACTGAGACAAACATTCGGGCTGTATAGCTCAGTGGTCGGAGTGGTAGCTCAGCGGTAGAGGTAAGCTTCAACTTCCAACCCAATTACCTATAAAACAAAATCCTAACAATCTGTGCAGCAGGAGATTGCAGTCAGCTTCAGGCTAATATCTCAAGGTCCCGTGTTCAATCCACGGTCGCTCCTAAACTTTTGGTAAACTTTTGAACAAGGCCACATCACTTCTTTTTTGAATTCTATTTTTTTTTTTGCCTATTTACGTAAAGCTTCGGTTGCAGGTTGCAGCAACACAATGGGATGAGTCGATGTCGTTAGAGGTTGGAATCGGAGGTAGTTTTCATTGAGGATGTCACGCATAATACCTTCGAAGATTGCTTCTTCGGACGATATACACGGGGGGTTGGCTATTTCTCAATAAAAATGGTTTCAATTCGCATACGACTTGCTGGACTAATATCGAACAAGTACTTGGTTTTTAAGATGTTATGTCTATCGACCGCCCAGGTGTCAACGTTTGAGGACAAGTACTCTCGAATCCAGTATTTGTAAACCCCGATGTTGATATCACAATTTAGTAACCATCGTGCTGTAGGTCCTAAAATGTACGGATGTACAAGTACTCATGTTCTCTGTTTACATTCTTTTGCTACGACTCTAAAACCATTCGCCCTTGATCGATTAAGAAATATATTTTCTTGATTCGATCTGCCGGTAGCAAGCCAGTTTATACCTGCGCATAAAGATAAATCCAAATGGGACATCACAACTTAAACAAAGGCTCCGTATTTGATAAGGCGTTCATATACCCCATCTCTCATCCCGCTCCTCCGTCAACCGAGAAAGGTCTCAACCTTCGAAGGCGCTAGTGGTTTAGTGGTAAAATCCATCGTTGCCATCGATGGGCCCTGGGTTCGATTCCCAGCTAGCGCATAAGCGTTTCCGTCGCCTTAGAGGTTCGGGATTCTTTCTCGCCTTCCTTTTTCTTTTGTTTTGATAATTTAGCCAGGTCCGGTAATTTCGATTCGATCAATATTTTTGATGGTGTGAAGATTTTTTTTTGGTGACAAGGGTTCTCGACGTTCCGGGGTGGACTAGACTGGTTCTGGATGGGGAATATTATCGTCCGAAAGCACCCATAAAACTTGGAATCCCATGGTGCCGGAGGCTTTGCAATCGAAAAATTCATGAATTCCGATTCGAACCAAAATCTTTTATATCACCAAAACTTCAAAAATCCAACATCTCCAGATTGTGTTGCTGTGGTGTTCCTTTGCGTGATTAGCTTGGTGTCACACTACGAGATGGGTAAATTTCTAATTCGAATGTCTAGGGTTTATTTCTTGCAGCTCCGTACGATATCACGTCTGGCCGCCTGTAAACTCGACTATAAGCCCACAGGGCAGGTTCAGAGCATTAATCCTTCAGAATCAAGAGAAACGTAGAATCGAGTTTTTGAATTCATCCCGTGGTATAATATGCTATAGCGAACACGTGAACAAAAACGTGATCGAACCGGAGTTGCAAGAGTATACTAGCACTCTACAAGCAGAACTTGGAAAAGGACCGAAAGAAAAATGAACGCCTATGAACGCCAACTTGCAAGAATGTTTCCTCCTTCTCTGGATACCCTTTCATCTAGGTCTCGTAAACCGGACATACCTCCTCAAAAATACCCCATTTCAAATCCTCAACTTAGTTTCCGTTCGCATTGATTTGCTCACCATTCACCTCAACGGGGACATTATCAAGATCGTCTAGCGATACGATCTTGTGAGGGATAATTTTTGGTCTCCCGTCTGCTGCCCCCGTGGAATCCTTCTCCGGCTTGACAGCTTGGCGCGGCTCCTCCTCTCGTCCAACATTATCCCCTTCCGCTTCCGGTTTCAGTTTCTCCTGTTCTTTCTTTATTTTAGCCAGCCTTTTTCTCTCTTTCTCTCTGATAACCCTCTCCGACTCTAATACCTTCTTCTTCCCTTCTTCCAACTTCTTCGCCTCCTCTTCATCAGCCCTCTCTTTCTCCGCTTCCCTTTCCACCTTTCCCGCATCCAACCTCTCCAACCTCTGTTTCTCTTTAATCTCCTCATCTCCATCACAAAACAAATCATCAACTGAATCTTCAACACCATCATCCTTCTTCAACCCTCCACATTTCTTCAAAATCTTCTTCTTATACTCCGTCGCCATATCTAACACCTTATCGAGATCGGTCTTAACCCCATCCATCCCGATGATCGGTAAACCGGTCCAAATCGGTAACGCCCCGCCGGGTAGGTAATTTAAAATATTATTAACCCTCATGATACCCCTTTCCTTTGCAGTGGCTGTTACTGCAGACTCTGCTTCGGTGTGATAGACTGCAAGGGAATCGGAGGGGTCGAAGTTGGGGTATAACATAAAGTATCCTCCCGCTGTGAGAAGTTCGATGAAGTGTTTGGTCCACTGTGGGAAGGAACTTGGAACTGTGGCTGGGATGGAATAATCTACTCCTTCGGTGTATGCTTTATCTAGACGTTTGGCGATGTAGAGGTGTAGAAGACGCCAGTGGCTGCCGAAGAAGAGAGTTGCATGGGTGGTTGGGGCGGCGTAGAGGTATGGGGTTAAATAGCGGTCTTCACTCTCGGAAGAAGAAGAGGAGGGTACGACGGTGGATGGGTCGAATGGTTCACCATCGATGTGGGAGAGTGGTGCGTCAAGGGAAATTCCGTAGATTAAGCTTGAATCGAGGGCGAACTGGGCGTTTGAATGTTTATATTCTAATATAGAGTAAAAAAGGAAGTGATAATAGAAAGGAGAAAGTTCGATGTTCGCGGAAAGGAATAAAACTGCAGATTCTTTGCCGTTTGGGTAGAAAGATTCGACGAATTCGGTTGGGTCGTCGTCGAGTGATGTAGACCGCGGGGTTATACGGTGTCGAACGAATATCCTATCTTTTGACGGCCAGGCGAAGCTGTCTATGAACTCGCGTATCGTAGGGTCCGTGTCGGGGTTGAGATCGATATACAGTCGAGGGGGAGAAGCAGTGAAGTAATCGGCATTTTTTAGTGATTTCAACAGACGGATTAGTTGACCGCTATGGGAATCGGCATGGATGACAATATCGATCGATGGCTTGTCCCAAGCTCCTAGAGACACCGCATCCAACTTTTGGAACCAAGGTATCGTGCTGACGTCGTGAGGTAGCCTGATATGTGTGATGCTGAGCTCCTTTGCCTTTTGGACGATCGATTTTTGAAACCACAGGTCCTCTCGGTCCGTATCGGATATGAAAACCGTCGGGGTGATATATTCCTGAATATATTTCAACGCCGACTTGAGAGAGCGTCCCATACGTTCGTCCGTGGATACACTTGCATAGTCTGGCCTTGCATCATGTATTATCACACCACATCCATCACCATTCATCCCGTTCGCCTTTCTGAAGAATTCGATCGAAAGTTCATTTCTTCCAACCAGGGCTAGATGGACCACATTTTTCTTAGCAGTGGACATTTCACAAGCCACACCGGCGAGTATAGAGGCTGTATTCATGTTCGCAGCGACAAAAACCACATGCCTGTTTCGGAGCCTGGAGTTGAACGACTGGACCTTAGCCAGCGTCTCGTACAATCCGAGAAAGCGAATCGGTCCGTTATAAATGAACTTTGAGGCATTCGGATCCGTTGACTTCATCGAAGGGTCTATCTTCACAGTATTACGCGACGGAGGGGCAGATGAGAACTTGGTATCCTTCGGTGAGGTGGCCGCGTGGTCCGGTACGGTGCCATCAGCGAGTAAGAGACCGTCGTTCCACCATTTCGAGTGGAAGAAAAGATATAAGATTGCGCAGATTGCAAGGAGAACAAAGATGGGACGTCTTTTCCGACGGAATCTGATAGCTGACCGCCAATTGTCGGACTGGAGGGAGAGAGTTTTGGGACGACCGAAGTCATCTTTGTCTCGGTAGGAAAGAGGGGTTCGGGTGGTCATCGCGACGAAGTCAGGCGACGGGGAATGCTACGCTGAGGCCTGGCAGGAAGGCATGAATACTGTACTGTCCACACGGATACCTTTCGGCAGGCAGCCCCAATGGTAGTTAGGTATACCGAGCTCAAGTTCAGACCGGCGGTGAAGTTTGTAGATGTGATGACGATGCAATGTCGAGAGGCCCAGAAGGGGGAGGCCGAGGGGACCGAAGGCGTTATTGTAACAGAACAGCTGGCCTGTATGCAATGTCGGGTTATATGGCAACTAACATGACACAACCAACATCGGCCGTTTTTTCAACCATCTGTGCATCGCGGCGCTCGAGCGATAACTAATACCTATTGGACTTCATTTCCACCTGGCCAATGTTAGTGTTGGAGCTTCCGTTTTTGATGTTAAGCCGTGCTGGTTAAAACGGGAGCCTGTGGGGCACCAACTAGGTCGCATTGGGTCGCTTGCATGCATGGCACCAGCTTCTTCGCCAAAAATCTCCACTGAAACCTTCCTTTGACATCAAACCTGCCCGGCCGACACCGACATCTTGAAGAGCATCGCGATGCCTTGTTAAGAGGCAGGCAGGGACGTCGTTCGTCGCATATTATATCGGCTTTTACACGGACTCATATAAGTGTTCCGACCGTGCGACAGCCTCGATGTCCAATCCTCCACCATCACTTTCCAGCAATTGGAAGGCTCTTCAAAAGTCGCTGAAGCGTAAGAGCCCGGCCGACGAAGAGTCTGGGAAGCCAAAGAAGTCGACATCTTCATCACTATCGGCTAAGCGCCCGAAGACCTCCGATACGACTTCTTCTTCTTCTTCTACCTCAACTAGGAAGCCAATGACCTCACAACCTCCAAATAACGGCAAAAACGGCAAAAACGGCGGCAAGTTAGTTCTTAGGACCACTACCGTTGCGAAAGCTCAAAAATCGACGACTTCCGATAGTCCGGTTTCCTCCACTACATCAATTACGACTACGGCTACGGTTACGGCTCCGACCTTGACATCCAGGAAATCTGCGATAGCATGGGCGAAGGACAATGATCTGGATCCTGATGCTGTAGCCGAGGCCTTCTCGTCTACACCGGCTGCGACATCGGCAAACTCTGCAAAATCTACAGAAGCAGGACGATATATCGCTATTGATTGCGAAATGGTTGGAGTGGGGCCCCCGGATCATGAATTATCCGCACTTGCCAGGGTTTCGCTTGTCAACTACAATGGTCATTGCGTTCTGGACACGTTTGTAAAGCCGAAGGAACGAGTGACCGACTGGCGGACGTGGGTGAGCGGTGTTAGTGCAAAAGACATGGCGAAAGGTGGGCTACAGCCCCAATAATATCTATTTTTGAGGGGTTTCATCTAACGAATAATTTCATAGCAATCACGCTGGAAGAAGCCCAGAAGAAAGTACACGAAATCATTAACGGCAAGATTCTCATCGGTCACGCTATTCATAACGATCTCGATGCCCTATTTCTCTCACATCCGAAACGGGACATCAGAGATACCGCCCGGCACCAGCCATTCCGAAAGATCGCCAAGCAGAAGAATCCTGGGTTGAAAAGACTGGCAAAGGAGATTCTAGGACTGGATATTCAAGGCGCCGCACACAGCAGTGTGGAAGATGCCAGGGTCACTATGATGCTGTATAAAAAGGACAAGAAGGAATTCGAAAAGCTGGCGGCAGAGAAGTATGGAATCGTCCAAAAGGGCAAACAGAAGCAGATGCCGAGAGGAAACAAGAAGAAAAAGAAAAAGAAGAAAAAGCAAGAAGGAAAAGAAGGATCTTGCGCGACAAATGCAGCAGATATCAAGACAGACGAAAGCGGTGACGAAGACGACGACGACGACGACTTTGATGATTGGTTGGCATGAAGCAATCAAGAACAAGAAGGAGAGAAAGAGGAGGCTATAGTTTGTGGACTTTATGATACCCAACTAATATTGACCCTTGCAACTGCATCCACTATTGTCATACATGTATATAACATCTGTACTATAATTAATAGCCCGAACATGATATCTTTTACACACACCCACCGGCTCCGCATAGGCATACGTATGTCTACAGACGGACAGGATCTAGATCTGAAGATATGCAAGGCGATAAAAAGGCGCATGAAGACGGGCGCAGTTAATCTCCTTCAGAATCCGCCATTCCGGACGCTAATCGTTATAGAACAATCCACCTTCCGTTTCCTTCGAACCCGCATTTTCCAGTTATCTTTTTACTGTTCAGGGAACCCGAAGCCTTCCCGGCCTCGCCCTGCATGGTGCTTACATGTACACCGCCCTGTCCTGTCCTTGTCTTGCGCGTGTTGTGTCGACTGGCTTTAACATCTCATCCTCGTCCTCTTCTACAGCCTGAATCCCCTTCTTTCTCCCTCTCACCGAGCCCCTTCCTTCTTAGCCCAACCTCACTACCTATACAAAACTTCACCTCGGAAAAACACCGTTCGTTCAGACGACATGGCGACCTCCGTCGGCGGGATGGCCCAAGTCCCGCCTTTGAATGACGATTCCAAGGGCAAACCGACCGCCGCTATGGAGTCTCTCCTGCGAGGGCTCTCCTTCTCGAATACAAATTCGAAACCCTCGCCGTTGATATTATCTTCTTCCCGTCCGGCGGCTCGGAAGGAAACCGTGGTCATCATCCCATACCTACCAACCGAAATCATCCAGGAGATCCTCTTCTATCTCTCACCTCACGACTTCGATTCCGCCAGACTCATCTGTCGTGACTGGTTCCAGGCCTCCAGTTGTCGCGCCTTACTTCAGCGAAACATCGATGCCCTGCATTCCCCTTCGGGCGCAACCTCTCGCTCGAACCAGTGGTCCACCCAACAAATACAAACATTCTCCGTCCTCCATCTTCGAAGATACTTCACCACCCTGGTCACGGAATGGCCGGGCAGCCGTCACCGTGTCCCTTGCCTGAAAACTCGCCTTGACGCTCGCGCTCTCCTGGATGTCTCGAATCCAACTACCAACGCTTCCAACAACGGTAATAACGGTAATACCAATACCGCAACACCCAATCCGAATAGCAGCGGTTATTCGCCCACCGACTCCTTCGAATGTGTCGGCTTCTCCCGTCAGACCGGCTCCTTTGCCGCCATGGTCGTTGGTCGCCGTGCTAACCGTAAACTCTACATCTGTCGGCTCTTCTCCAAAACTCACCTGACCCTCGAATTCCGACCTCACCGACACTCCTGCTGTCCATGTATCCCCGAGCCAGGTCCCTTATACATGATATTCGATGTCAAAACGGCGCTCAACCTTAGGATAGTTAAAGTTGATATGGAAGAAGTAGAATCACCATCGAGCGTCAGGGAACTATCGATTACATTCGAAAACGGCATCGTTGAAACGTACACATTCGAAGGACTGGCGCCGCACAGGATCTACCAATTGAACATCAAAGACAAAACGGTCAAGACGGCGGCTATAGCGCACAACCACGGACCAAACCAGACCTGTGGGAATGCGCAATGCAAGGCTGGAAACGGCTACGCTTTGACGAATCCGAGGTATCCGAATCCGACCGGCCAGCCGGGGAACAAGATTAGAGAATTTTGGCAGGGCTTTTTACACCGCTTTCATAAGCATCCAAGCGCAGGACTTCCTACCGGACCAGGGCAGGCGAGAGGAAACCCGGCAATATTGGAAGTCAAGGCGGCCATGCAATCGTCGGGACCGAAGACTATGAGAGTCAAAGTGCTGGACAGAGAAGAGTTATGCTACGTGCTCTCGGTCCCATTCGACGGACAGGGCAGCAACGTCGGAGTTCTGGCCGTATCGAAGAGCTCTGGGATGGTATACGTCTGCGGAACATCGCCGGAGCTATCACGATCAAAGAAAGGCAAAGATGAAATAACAGCCTACATGCACCACTGGCTGTCCGTTCCTCCAAGGAAGAGCGGAAGGGGCGAAATGACCCATATCTCGGTCGCTCCCCTAATGCACTATGATGTCGGGCAAAACGATGCTTACATGGGTGTGCTGATCGGCTATGCGAATGGGGAAATCTGGCTGTGGCGTATGAACCGCGAGTGGCGCCATTTGGTGCCCGGAAGCGGACAAAATAAGGCCGAAGGGTCGGAGGATGGAGAACAAGTGAAATACCTTGATAGACCGCAGCAGACGCCATGCGTCAGCACGGTCATACCGCCGCCGCTGGAAGTTCCTGTTATCAAAGGCCAAGAACCATCGTTACCGGTGTTGAATATCGTTGCGCCCGAAGGCCGGAAGGTAGATGCGGGCGACTCGAATGAAAAAGCATGGAAGCTCGCATATTTACCAGGCTTGAAGGCACTGAACTTTGTGGCCCGGGGCGTGGTTATCCTCGCCGCGGACGGGAAGTTCGTTTGGGGGTTTGATCTCAGAGAGCTTCACGGCTTCGATAAGAATACCGTACATGTTCCCGGGGGCGGTGTAGGTTTGTACGGAGGGGCTTGGGGTGACGGTGGAGAATTATCCGGTTTTTTGAATTGGGGGCGCGGTTGGTGAGAAGATGATTTTTAGCATGGTTGCTTTTGTCTTCGAAGGTCCACGGTCCCCCGTTCGTTTTGTTTCTTTTTACGTTCTTGAATTTCCTTATGTTTGATGATACCCCGGGATGATTTACTTTGCGCTATATATCGTTTTGGTTCGGTGTCATAAAAGTCTTTTTGATGATAAGCACGATCGCTGGGTGCGGGATAATGTAATATAATACGGATACGACTATAATATACTACCACTCATACCATCTTTCGATCGATTGGTTGGATGCCAACTAACAGTGAATTCGTAGCGACTTTGAAATTGAAGCAAATGAAATACAAGAACGCCCCCGTTTTGACCAAAGCTGTTCCGTACGGAAAGAAAGCAAGATATAAAATACCCAAATCGTGCCCACCACAAAAACGAGAAACCCATTCCAAGGAAATCCGTATCGTCGTAACGAAAATAACAAAAGCGTATGATGAAAGCGAGAGGGAAAGGAGGCCAACTACTGCCAATGCCTTCTCCTGCCGTTGGTCGACGCCCCCGCACTCCTCGACCTCGCCTGACCGCTCCCCCCGGGACCCATACCCATATCGTGATCGCTCAACCCATTCCTCGGATCGCTCTTCTTCTTATACTCAATATCCTCCGCCTCATCCTCCGCACTGCTCCCCACCAACAACTCCAACACCTTGAACACCCTATCGTTCAGTATCCCACCCACGTTATTCCCGCCTTCTTCCTCCGGCGGTCTGCCGATGGCATTCCACCCCGCGGTCCTAGCCCTCCACTCCCTCTCCTTCCTCCTCCTTAACGCCAATTCGATCCTGACCGGAATCGCGAGTGTGGTCCTGACGAGCTGCATGGTCACCCTGACCCGTCCCCTGACATCCAAATACCCCAACGCCATGAACCGTTTCTGAACACGGTGTATCCGTCCCAACTCGATCGATATCAAAAACGCATAAACCCTCGTCGTTATGACCAATTGTCTGATTTTGAAAAACGCAGATTCGATACCATCGATTACTTCGGCGCTGACCAGGTTGGGATAACTACGGTTGAGGGTTTCGAGGAGCTGGCGGACGTGGGTGAAGTCCCCGTCGAGGAATTCGGCGAAAATGGATTCTACGGCGCTGCGGAAGGAGATCTCACCGTCGAGGAACGGGGCGGCGGAGTTGCCCGTGGTTGTGAATTTGGAGGAGAGGATGGGATCGCGGGAGGCGCGGTCGTAGGTCCGACGGGAGGAGGGGGACTTTAGAACGTCGAAGGCGAAGCCGAGACGTTGGAAGGCGCTGGATGGGTACGATTGGTACGCTGCATAAATTGGGATGTACAGAGTACGTGCGGACGTGCTTACCTGGTCGAATCAGGATGGTAGGGAATTTTATCCGGATGACAGATCTTGCCGCGTTCGAGATAGCACCTTCGGATCTCGGCCGGAGATGCATTTCTGGGGGCGCCCAGGACTTTGTATAGCTGTCACGCAGCAGGTTCGTTAGTTTTATATGAATGGCAATGGGTTTACGTCGTTTCGATTCGAGAAAAAAAAAAGTATACGATCCACCATCGATATGTGGTAAAGTCGAAGGCATTATTACAGAGGCTTTTCAAAGCAATTGGGAATTTTATAAAATGTAAAAGATGGAAACGAAGAGAGTAATTTACTTACATCGTCTTCATTCAGGATCTCTATGATGGTTACACAAATACTACGGTTAGCATTCGATATTCAAAAATCACACGTTGCATTTATCCAAAACACCCCCAAGTCTAATAAAAAAAGTTAAAAAAAAATAAAAAAAGAAGGAAGAGGAACATACCTTCGATCAGCGAAGCCTTAGCAATCGCTCGGGGTGAAAGCGGCTCCTCCTGCGCTGCCTTTTCGGCACTCATTCGGGCGGGAAACGTCAGTTGACCGGAAATCTGTGTTGCGTGAATGCCTTCGAAGGCCTTGAGGATTGTTGACGGACCCAGTCGCAATATTTGCGACTTCGAGAAATAATTGATAGATCGACGTGATTAATAATATTCGGGTCCCGGGCGTGTAATATCAAAAGAACCAAGATCGTATATTAAATTCGACCTCCAAACATCCAAACGGTCACAGGATTTAATCCAACATTGAAAAAACACCAAACTAAATTATATCCGTAGTATAAAAAAATAAAAACCAGACGGCGAATTCTCGGAGACCCGGGCCTAGTTTTTGTAATCCTCTTCTTCTCGTTCCGTATATCGGTATCCTTCCCAAAGAGGGCGCGGGCCGGGTAGGGGTAACGGTGCGTGCGTGAGTGCGTGCACGGCAAGGATTCGTCGTATTTAGAGGTTTTCGGGAAGACTGTCCCGTCCGAGAAAGAAAAAAAAGAGAGTTCGGTAGATGTGATATGTATCGATGGTGTGATAGTATAGCAAATATCAGGCCGGGCGACGGGAGTGTGTGTGTAGGAAAACTGGCTCGTGAAAACGGTCTAAAAATGTTCCCTAGGTATTTCGTATTGATATCCACGCTAAGTTGGTAGGCTTCTTTCCCTTTTAAAGATATAAACGTTCAGGCTTCTCAATCTTAGCTTCGGAAATGTTAAAACGGTGCCTGTTTTTCGTTGGAACGAACGTTGGGTGATTAAGTATCTTTTTTGGTAAAATCGATCAAATCTGATTTTCTCGTTCTGGTAGGCACCGTGCACGGGGTTCTCCAAAATGCGGTTACTGAGAACTATGTAAGCAGGTACCCAAGTTAACCCCCAGTTTAAAAGTCGTTAGATGTCTATCAACGTACAGTTGGAAGGTGGTTTGCGTAAAAACGGGTAATTAACGGATGCGCGATACGAATAATCGATAGCGCTCGGGCTAGAAGTTCTGTAGGTGGTATACAAGGGTCTTTTGGCAGTTCGCGGTAGGGTCAGGTCTATTGATAGCTAATTTTTTTTTTTTCCTTTCGAGCGAAGGGGTCACGAATTCATGAAGTAGTGTTATTTCTGGGGTATCTGACAGACTCGGGAAGAGGCGTCGCGTCGAGGCCCAGGGGGATAAAATGCAGAATTGCGAAGAGGAAAGAAAGGCTAAGAATTTTTTCAACCCGGTATTGAACTTTCTTACAGCATTTCAAAAAGACGAAACAGATCTTTAAAGTCAAAAATTATGTAACTTTATTATTTATCATGGTTGAGCGGCGGTGCGTGTGGGCGAACGGTTTTCGCCAATTCGCTGAAATCTTCGATGCAATGAGACCCCCATGTCTCAACGAGGGTGGACTTTGAGCATGTGAAAACGGCCTCTTTTGGCAAACTTCAACGACAAAAGTGGCACTGAAGGAGCATGTGCGGGAAATTTCCTAAGAAAAAAAGTTCGAAATCTGGGGGCGTAGGGTTTTTTTTGAGCATGTGAAGCTTGTGATTATCGGTGTGGATCCCTGTACAAGAATCGAGATAACGCCGAAGGAGACAGCCAATCGAACGGATTTACTTCGGCTGATTCGGCATGTGGGGATGCGGCAGGTTTGCCGCATAAACTAACGTTATAGAGTTAGGTTTTTAGAAGCTTGGATTCAAAGCTTCGAGACTGGATCCCTACGAATTCACCAATAATGTCCAATTCCAGTATGGTATGCAAAGTAAACGAGTGGTATCTACATCAATTTCATAATCTCATTCTGCTGGCAATCGATAAAATTCGCAATGAAGAAAAGACAAAAACCAAAATGTCCCGGTGGTATCATGTATGCTCTCCGAAAGAAACGAAAGAAGAAAGAAGACGGTAAACTCGAGAGACTACCTTGTCTCTTATTATGGTAACCTGTAAAGAAAGCGACTTGGGGGGGGAAATCAAATCTCATAAGGTTTTGCCCCTGCGCCGAATATCAAGTGTGGCTTCCTCTTCGCCAAATCCAAAATGGTCTGCGCGAAAACCGAGTTCGCCCATGCGAACCAGCTTCCTAAAAGACGGGTTGGTCAGGTACAAAACCCTTCGACCGAGGATACGGAACAAAACTTACTCGTATAATCACCCTGCCTGTTAACATTCACGCTCTCGTTCATCAGCCCGAGCCGGCTGACAGTCTTTACTGCATCCAATGCCGCCATAATTTCCCTGTCATCGTCGCTTGTCATGGCTTGCATCAACAAGCTCATAGGCCATGCGTGTTTCAATCCGATGTGAGGGCCCCCGATTCCCTTGAACACCGGTCCTTCCAAGAAGTACGGGTTCCCCTTCCTCGACAATATCATTTTCCTGGTATTCTGATAGACCGGATCATCCACCGTTGTCCATCCCAGCTTGGGTAGCGAAAGAAGAGACGGCAGGTTCGCATCATCCATCATGATTCTCGAACCGTAACCATCGACCTCAAAGGCATAAACTTTACCAAATATTGGGTCTTCGACAATACCGTGGGCCTTGATACCATCGGAGATCCTCCTCGACCAGCCGCTCGCGGTATTGGAATGCTCGGTTTTCTTGGCATCGGCAAGCAGTTTCGAGAGCCGGCCGAGTTCGACGGACATGAAGGCATTTCCGGGGATAAAGTATTGCAAGATGCAAGCGTCATCCGAAGGCCGGAACGCCGAGCGAATCAGGGAGCTGTTGGCATTTAGGGGATTTCCTCTGCCCGAAAGCGAGAGCGTTTCCGTCTGAAAAAGCTGTGAGTTAGAATCCACATTTGGTACGAAATCAAAAGGTACCGCTCACCCCGATATTCGTATTCCTCTGGAATGTATAGCCCGGGGATTGTAGTTTGCCGGGATCGGAGAAAGTTCCCAGCGCCTGTTCTTCCAGAACGTTGAATACGGATTCTACGGCCGATACGAATCTCTCGGTGACGAAAGAGAGGTCGCCCGTGTGCGCATAATACTGATTTGCGAGAGAGAAAAAGTTGGCCAAGCTGTCGATCTCGTACTTGCACTCGAAGACCGATCTATAGTCATACGAGGGGTGAACGGAGTCGTCCTGGCCGTTGTTGGCTCTATTTGATTCACGTTAGCGGAGCGTATCGACGTGGTCTCCTTCGGTGAAACGTACGGCTTGATATGACTGGCCCTCGGTGGCTGAAAGGCATTGCAATACGGGCTTTCGATCACATATCCTGCCTGCGTATTGATAGCTCCCCAAACCAACCTTTTCAACTTCTCATCCTTGCGCAATAATGGCATGTATCCGGCCAATTGATTCGTAGAATCCCGTAGCCACTCCGCATTGATGTCGCCGGTGACGATAAAACTCTGAGCACCCTTGACCTTCTCTTCCCCCAGTATACCTCTGACATCAACTTGGCTGCCTTCTGTTTCTTCACCGGTTACGTGCCATCTGACGGTTGTATCCAAAGTGCTAGGATAACAGTTTTCGAACAATCGCGCAAGATCTCTATCGATGAGCCGTGTTGTGACATCCTTGATAACCCTTTCCACAGCATTCGACCGAAAACTCCTGCATTCCGGAACAGGTCGCTGGAACGGTAAAAGCAAAGGCCCGTCGCTGAGTGGTAGATGGCGACGTGCGGAATAGTGTCTGTAGTCCGGGCACGAATCACCCCACGGGTCGCCGTCGAAGTCGTTTAGATACAGGACCTGCGAACGTCCGGTTTGAAAGAACAGGAGGACGAGGATTATAGCGGTAAGGAGGAACATTAGGATATTAGAAGGCGACAGCCAACTACGGCCGTCGGAGTCTGTGGGATTGTATGTGGGTTTACTATGTGGATGTTTTGAAGGCGACGGAGGACGGTAAGTAGAAGGCCCACGGCGAGGTGGCGGCTGGAATGGAAACGGAGCAGCACCCTGCTCGGGGACCTGGAGGTGGTGTCCCGAAGCCGCAGAGCCGCCGGCGGGACTGTAGTCCGGCTGTTGGGAGGGTTTGTCCTCCGGTGGGAGGTCGCTGGACGGGGTATCTGGCACCGGGCGGGGGGTTCGGTGGTACATCGGATTATATCGACGACGTTTTTACACAGCTAACATCAGCAGTCGCCTTGCCTATCGCTATGCAATGCCACGCGAGATGATGGAGAAGACGAGCGCATAACTAATCTGACGATGGTGTATCCCTGCGGTAGAAATACGTCCGGACTGACCAGCCCAACAATCTGATTCCGAAGAGGGCTGCCTGTCGTCGTGCCTGAACGTGTTTTTTTGCAGGCGAACTTGGCTCGATTTGCGGGGCGGTTTAAGCCGAAAAGCGGAATCCTAGCCTAATTCCCCTGCAAGCGGCCACCAAGACCGTTTCGCATTGCAATCAAGGATCTTGGAAAACCCCGCCGAAACGAGAATCGATGGCGATGGGCTCGAGCTTATACCCGATGAGACTATATACAAGTGGTGTTTTTGAGGTTTTATTGTATACTTTACGCTGAGGCGCAGGGTTCAAATAGCCCCTCCAGTCTTGCCCTATCTTTCGATACCACGGCATTCCTGGCCTCTTCGAACCATACGGTTCCGGCATTTACCTTCTCCAGCAATGCCATGATCAACTTCAGCTGTTCTCGTAAAAGTCGGATTGTTCCATCTGCCTCCTCTTCATAAACTCGTATCCAACAAAACACTGCTGCCTTCAAGATTTCGTTATTATACCCGGATATCCTTGGCCAACAATTCCTAGTGACCTCCACCAAAGTCCCAGCCGCGGCGAGAGCAACTTCCGGATACGTCGAAACAAACGGAGAAGTCATGGGTTCCGTGCAGAAAGGTATCAATTTCTAATCAAACGCCGACGCGAAACCGATTCATGTCAGCCAGCCATTCCCAGGAATCCCATGCAAACGGAGAAAACATGTGATGTTTACCGAAAGATGCTTCACACCGTTCACTCCTAAAACACCTATGATGATACCGGTCTCTTGCAAGAAAACCTCTACCATTTTAACGTTCTCCCCAGCATAAGTCATCCCGTGGAATACCCCATCCCTCAAGATCTTATCGATGGCTTTGTACCACATGCCGTCATCCGCACCTGCATATCGATGCGTCGCCAATCCCACAAGCGCTGCAACCCCAGCTTGAAAGCTTCTGATAGCATGGTTGATAGGTGTCAGAGGCGGTAGGAAGTGGAGACACGGAGACATTGCCTCTTCGAAAACCGATCCAAGACCCGTGCGAGATAGGAAATCATGGCCGACGGAACGGATTACCCGGTCAAGGATCTCGCAGGCATGTGCTTTGCTAAGGACGTCGCCTTCGTCCAACGTCGTGAGAATCGGTGGGATGACAAGATGCCAGTTTCGTTCCAAGGATTCGCGCTAGCCGCCGGTTTAGTACGTAGCCTATGCAGAACGGCGGAGAAGAAAAGCTTCCATACCTTGAGGTTCGAGACGGCATAGTTCAAGATACACAATGCCTTCGGTCGATCCTTCCTCCATGGCTTCTCGTCCGAGAATGAGAATACTGCTGCCTTGGCCTGGGGTACTCTCATTGCTTTTCTGCCTTGCTCGGTGATCCCGCCCGGGCCCCTGCCGAATAACGGCTTGATGGTGCTCTTCAGCATGAACTCTATTATAACATCATCAGATGTCAAGATAGAACCATACGTATCAACCAAGCTATCACAAACTCGAGCGGTTTCTTCTGTCGCCCACCCGGCCGTTCGACAAGCATGTGTCGCTACAGCTGAGGCCACGGTATTCTTGAGATCCGAACTCGAGCTTAGGAGTTCTTCTGTGAGAAGTTCGCGAAGAATTGATAGAGATATCCTTGCGATTATTTTGAAAACGACAAGGTTTGGCGTAGGCTGCAGTCCTAAGTTCAAGTCAGTGCGCCCGAACCTGTTTCTGAAAAAGCGAATCCGTAGAATTATACCTGTGAAAGTATCTTGCTCGAGATCGACTTCATCCGCCACCGCCTGGTTCGGTCGTAGAATTTCACACAGAGAAAGCACAAACTCCTCAGGACTATATGGCACCACCGTCTCACCGGTAGCTTCTTCGCCTGCTCGCAGCGATTTTATGTAACCATATACGTAAAGTTTTGCCAATAACTAAAGATGCCGGTGTCAGTGAAACCTCATGCGTGTTCCCGTGCACCGTAATCATGTCACCTTTCTACTATTCTTGAGCGTGCCATCTGCTGCCTTCTGACACTCGATAATATCATAAGCTATAGACTTGAGGTCCGGTACAGCTCTGGATACCATCGATTAGCTCGGGTTTTTGCCCATCAGGATATTCTTGGGCACGTACTCTATATCGATGACGCCGGAAACCTGGAGACTTTCGGGAGGGTTATCGCTTCCAGCTGCCTCCTTTGCAGCTGAATCCATGGTAGAAAGTCGACGGAGACGAACGATGCACGCGTTCTCGAAGCTCTGATTCTATACATATGACATGCATGTGAGGCTAACCGTGCGGGTGGGTCTTGCTGCTCAAAAGAAGCGCTTTGTTGCATTTTGACCTGTCAACGCAAAAATGCTGCCGAAATGGTGGATCGAAATGCGAGGTCGAACGAGACTACGTCGAATCCGTAGAAATGGCACGATCGATCGAACTTTTCCATCGATGCCGTGAAACGAATAAGGAATGCTACGCGACGGCATTGGCGATTACAGCTCCGAGTATCGTAGATGTCCTGCCTCCTATTTTGGTATTGCAGCAAGGTCCCAGCGTCGTAGCAAAGAGCTTCGGGTGTACTTTTTAGTCTCAAGCTGCGCCACGAATGGAAGACCGTCATTTAGATTCTCAATGTAGTCCCATTCCCATGTCGACGTATTTGAGATATCGATCATCGTATAAACCCACGGTATACTGACGGTTAGCCTCAAAGGCAAAGAAAAGGATGAACGAGACTGGAAAGTCCGGACAAAATTTCCCGAGCTCTTGCCATCTTCTTCTCCACTCTCGACACCTTCTCTTTCAAACCCATATCCACGACAAGAAGACTTGCGCTCCGAATCAAATCCCGAAATTATCCATATCCAAACCCTTGGTGCCCAGTTGGGACACTTTTCATTCCCTCAAAACCCGACTTCGACCCACCCGCAAGCTCCGCAATGGCCAGGACTGTCAAAGCCACCGAGGCCAAGCGAGACCCAAAGCTCCAAAGAGCCAGAGCCATACCCACCTCCGGCACCAATACTCCAACCCGTAGGACGAAAAGCAACGCTAGTATCAACTCCGAAGATGACCATCCGATAACCAAGTTGTCGAGTGTCCGAATCTGGTTCTTCCGACGGAAGCGTCATTTTAAAGACGTGTACAAAGCCTTTGTACGCCACGGAGTCACAGACCATCACGAAATCCTTGAGAAGATGCAGGAACAGTGGGACGGCCGTTCAAACCATTCCGATACTTTGGGTAAATACCGGTACAACCTGCAGATAGAACAACGTGTAGGTTAACCTCATTCGTATACAATAACATTTTTTGTCATGTTGTAGTGCAGGATGAGGGGATAGCAGGGCTCACAAGATTATAGGTCCACTTTCGAATGCTCAAAAAAGAAAGGTCAACAGCTCGCCGAGAAGCTCGCAATGCCATCGGTCTACTTCAAAACGACCCAATTCTGGATCTCGAACAGGAAAATCCAGTGAACACCGATCTCGATACCAGTGACCCTAAGACTCAAACCCCGAAACTCAAAAAAGAAGCATTTACTTTCAGTCTCGATAGACCTTACGAGTCTATTGAAAATGTTTGGAGACCGAAAGATAAGGATACGGGTTTGGATACTCGAGGAGTTGCCGGGTCCGTAAGCAGCGGTTCTGTCGGACCTTTCAGTAACAAAGCGACTATCGGGGAACTTTTGGTTCTCGGTAAGGGAAAGAAAACAAGATTTCTGAGCAAGAAACCGACGACGCCACTGAACAACTAGCTGGGCTTAAGCTCGGTGGAAGAACCTTGGTTGACGACGGCGGAGGCGGTGGTCATCTTAAAAGTATTACTGAATAGCGATCGAATGAGGGACTATAACACCGGTTGGACTATATTTCTTTTTCTTTTCTGTTCATTTTTCATTTTTCATCTTTCCTTTTTTTTTCCGAGACGGGATTTTTGGCCCGAACAAGACATGCTTCGTTAATGTGGAACTGACGGTAGTCAGCCATTAGCTATCTTTCTCTGGTGCCTGCTGATATTTGAAGGTGGACATTCTATCAAAGTCGGAACCGGAGGACATCCGCCATGAACACGTTGTATTTTATGTGTTGAGCAAGGAGCCGCACAAGCTCGAGAGACGTCAAAGTTGCGCCGAAAACCAACGATACCTTTCACCCCAGAATTTCGCATTTCCTCTCCATCACATATTTCTTCTCTTCTCACTCTCAAATTTCAATCGATTCTCCTACATATGATCCGCCCTTGCATCTTTAACCGCCGGGTGCGACTGTCATTGCTCCAGCGCCCCTCCTCCTCTGAGTCACCCCACCACTCCTACCGCCGCCAATTCTGCGCCTTTGCCGTAAACAGACGTATATCAGCCTTCCCTCGCCCGTATTCCTCTCCACATTCACGCAGCATCTCGCACTCACGGTGTCGTGTCCTATTGCTTTCGCTGTCATCATCTCGAACAATCACCCACCGATCGCGGTTCTCAACCTCCACGATGGCGACGCAGACATTACCAACAATAACATTAACACCGGACGAAGAAAAAGTCCGAACCCTCCTCGTCGACGTCGCAACTTCCATCGATTCCGCAAACCCCTCGTCTTCCGATACGCCCACGGTCCTCCGTATAACCGGCGGGTGGGTCCGCGATAAACTTCTCGATGGAAAATCGCACGACATAGACATCGGAATCAACAATATGACAGGCTTCGAATTCGCCTCGCATTTGAACGAGTTTTTAACCAAAAATGTTGAGAAATATAATATTCCTGCGAATTCGATCCATAAGATCGAGAGTAACCCCGAGAAGAGCAAACATTTGGAAACAGCGACGACGAAGATTTTGGGGTTGGATATTGATTTTGTGAATTTGAGGAGTGAGAGTTATTCCGAGGAGAGTAGGATTCCGAAAATGGTAGGGTGATCGGGGCCCTTTCCCTTTGGTTTTCAAGGGGGGGCTATCGTCGGTAGTTGTATGGCTGATAATTTGCAGGAATTCGGTACTCCCAAAGAAGACGCCCTCCGTCGCGATGCCTGCGTAAACGCCTTATTCTACAACCTGATGACCCAACAGGTCGAAGACTTCACCGAACGCGGTCTTTCGGACCTCCAAGATCGCATCCTACGAACACCCCTCCAGCCCGTCCAAACCTTCAAAGACGACCCCCTCCGCGTCCTACGTCTCATCCGTTTCGCCAGCCGCCTCTCGTTCACCATAGACCCCGAAGCCGAACGAGCGATGCAAAATCCCGATATCAAAACTGCATTGAAGCAAAAGATCAGTAGAGAAAGAGTTGGGGTCGAAGTCGAGAAGATGTTATACGGAGAGCGACCTTTCGAGGCGTTGGATCTCATCGAAAGGTTGGGGTTGGGGGATGCTATTTTTGAGGTGCCGGAGTTGGGGGAGGATAAACGGGAAGAGGTTAGGGATGTATACTTCAGGAAGGGGATAGAGACGGTTAAATGGTTGTTCGGAGGGTTTGAGGATTCGGAGGGGTACAAGGCGGTTCGAGGCCTGGCAGCTACCAAGAGGGATGAGTATATAATGTGGGTCTTCGCAGCCGCAATGCCGTGGATCAAGGTTTCGATTCCCGATAAGAGGAAAGGGAAGATCAGCGTGGGTGTCGTGGCCGCGAGAGATGGATTGAAGATGAGCAACAAGGACTTTGAGAGTTTGGAAAGAATGGCGAGTGCGATCAATGGGGTTAAATACACGATACCGAACGTTTCGGGACTTCCCAGGAGTGCTTTGGGAGGGTACCTGAGAAAATTGGGATCCGAATGGAGGATTCAGGTACTGGCCAGTTTGCTGGTAGAGTTGATCGAGGCGAGAGTTGAAGGGTCCGAACCAGGCGGTCGGAGGGATTTGGAGATTATCGCGGGGTACGAATCGTTTCTGAAGAAGATCTACGGTGAGGATTTGGGTGAGGTGTGGGATTTGAAGTATTTATTGACGGCAAGTACTCTTTTCATCTCGAGATCTCAAGATCGTGATGCTGATGGAGGTTCCTTTTCGTATCAGGGCAACGAGCTGAAAGATGCGCTGAACCAGAAAGCGGGGAAATGGATGAAGCCGGCGTTGGAACAAGTTATGGAATGGCAATTGGATAACCCGACTGCTACGAAAGAAGACGCACTAGCGAAGATTACAGAGATAGTAATCCTACCGTAACAGTAACAGTAACAGTACTGACCGGCGAAACATAGATTAATTGTTTACCAACATAATATAACTACGAGCATAGCACGGGCGTTACACACACTACACATAAATTTTGTATTCAAAAGAAGGTCCTTTGAGGGAAATGAAAGAATTGATTAAATATCCATCACATGATGTTTATCGAATTATAACCAACGATGACAAAAAGGATGAAATGGTCTTTTTGTTTTCCTTCAAAAAAAAAAAGTGTTCGAATCCCCGACTCATGCTTCGTATGTAAAAAAAGAAAGGGCATGGCAAGACTCCATCAAAACCATCGCTGTTTCCGTGATTAAAATTTGGGCAACATTCGGAACGGTTCGCAAGATGTTGGTGCGAAAGACAGTCGGTGGGGTTGGGAGGAGGGATCATTGCGGCGGATGGTGAGCATTTACTTGGAGTGCTATTGAGGACAAGTGTCAGAACGGGTGTTATGTTGAAAGGTAAAAAAGGTATCACGGAGATGGGAAAGTACCTTTGGGCATCCGGCGCACTTGCAGTCGGTGCAGGAGCAGTCGTCACCGCATCGGTCAACCATGGTGATTTGAGCGACTAGAATATGAACATCAGCAAACGAACGAGAATGCAACATCGGGTGGAAGCCCGTCGTACTCATTTTGATAGGTTTTATCTTGAAAAAAGACTTGATAAAAAATCGTATCGTGTAATATTTGGGGTATCTTGGATGTTTATTCTGTAGGATGATTAAAAAAAAAAAAGGTCAACGGGAACTGGGGAGCAGGAGGGGTATTTATAAACTTCCAGCTGGGTGGATTCTCCCCAACGTCACTACCAGCGAAGGACTAAAAACAGTTACCTAAGAAGACTATTCGGCGGGGCCGTCATAAAGGTTGCCCTGATTCGGTTCCCACCATCCAACGAGAAGCAGCTAGAAGGGAGGGGCACCGACTGCACCATGTAATGTGAGCGTGCACACGTTACACCCCACTTTTGGGATGCATGTCTTGACAGAGCAAGCGAAATCTGCTCCCCGTCTTCTTTTTTTTTTTTGCTGAACTGGGAAGTCCGAGTGGACGTGGATCCATCCCAATCTACAGAATTTTCCTTCTTTCTACCAGAAAGTGTTGCATTTTTGTTATTTCCTGCGAATTATCTTTTACTCGATTGGATCGGACCAGGCCGTAGACGACGTCAAACGGGATCCCAGGCTTGGTCTTCGGCGCTAAACTACGCACAAATGGCTCTTTTCACCGTGTTCTATTTTCCTTTCGTTCCAAGATCGAAGGTCGACTCGTTTCGCAAGAGCTCTCCCCCCTGTGCATTTTGTAAAACGTAAGCTTGAGAGGAAGTTCTTAATCAATATCATAACGGTTCGTTATAGCTATAGCTCTACGGACAAACCCGAGGAGAAATACTGGAATCTTGGGATGGGGAAGAGTTTGGATTAACAAATCGATGACCGATAAGCATGACTGATAGATAGGTTCTCTTCCATAACATCCTTCTTGAAAGACCGATAATATCTCCACATTATAACTTAGTACTTAGCAGAGTCGTTGATATAGCCAAGCAAACCGCTATCGAGTACCTAGACTGCAAGCCCGCATATGCAGTCTTTTTTTTTTCGTTGTCCTTTTTTATCGAGCTCCCCAGGATTGTCAAAGGCCTTTGCTCCCAGCCCAGCCCAGCAACTGCGCAAGGTGGCGCCTGCCCGATGCGATTACCATATCGAAAACCCCACATTTTTTTTTTTTTTCTCGAAGGGATTAACCTGCATACGGATCATCTTCCCCATGCCTTGCTTGCCGCGCTGTGGGATCCTTTGGGTTTTTTTTATTGCTTACGGTTGTCTCGGGTGGGTGGATAAAATCCGTTCGAGCTGCGGACATGATCGACGTGGGTTGTGGCCGATAAGTTTCCAGCCAGCAGCAGAGCTGCGAGACCAAGCCAAACTCGGTAAGCTAAGCTACCGAGAGCTTTTTTTGGTCGGTTTCTTTTTACTACGCACAAATATCGCAGAACCTTGTGACCGCCGCTTGGAAGTTAGGGAAATCAGAGGCAAAGATCAGGTTTCCAGATCGAGATATTTTCAAGGTATGAGACAGCACAAAGGGCGCAGGATTCAAGGCTGATGTAGGCGGTGTATTGGTTTGGAGATGGTAAGACGAAGCACAAAAACCGCAGTGCAGCGACCAATTTACGAGATCTTCTGCAGACGGAATCATCCAGTCGAGATGGAATGTATTTGCATTTACATGATACTTTTTTTCTTCTTTGGTAGATCGTTCTGGGGACTTCGAGGCGACCTTCTTTCGAATATGTTTGCGCCGATTTCGCCCGGGCCAGCCATGCACGGTCCTCATGATCTGCCATGATGTGCCATGTGGACGGCCGTATGGGAAGATGTTCGACTTGGCGCGAAGTTCTTAACTTTAGCTTACGAAAGAAAGACGCCTGGAGCGTTGTTGGCAAAGAAAAGGATCGGATGAGGCTTCATGTGCTGTAGGTATGGGATATTCGTACATTTTGGGTATATTTTTAGGTAATATGATCGTTCCGGATCGATAAAGGTATCTTGTGTTTGTAATACGGTATGGCATCGGCTCGCTGGTAATATCAACATCGTGAGCGTCCTGTGCCGCGGGTTTGAAGAGCTTTTGGGTGGTTATTTATAAGAATTTTAAAGTATTTAAATAACTTGGCTGGCCAGGCGTTTACCGTTTTGATCCCTTTGAATTTTCGTCCCAGAGGATCCCTTGGTTTCCTTTGACGTCTAGATGTCGAAACGGCTTCGGCGAATTGATGATGGACGGTTGTGAAATCATGTCCAGACGTCTCGATAACAGTCGGGTCTACTGACATGCATGGCAATGATATCGGTCAAATTCCACGGAGATCGGAGCTGCGGATCGTATCAAGATAAACAGATCTCCAATCTCGTAATTACAATATTCCTGAAAATCAATTGTTTATTTTTTACAATATCGTTATAATTTTTGAACGCCGGATCGACCACGCACGATCAAAGTCGTACTTGCGAGTGTCCGAACACTCCAACGTCTCTATATATCTCTTCTCGAAAACGAAAACGGAAACGAGTGTCGAATATCGATATCACCATGCCGTCCTCGCTTCCGACGCCACAGGCCGTACCGGCCCCACCCGTCGCCCCGCTTTACATCCTCGATGTTAGTATACCCCCGCTGACAAACCCTCACCTTTCTTCTCCAAACCTTATCTCGCATGCGCATCGTATATTAATATACGTTACCAGGACTCCCTCCGCACCCGTTTCCGCCTCGCAAAACTCGAGGGTGAAGCGATCTGTACGGAACTATTATTTATCGAACGGCAGATCGATGGGTTGTTGAAGTTTATCGATGATATGAAGCTTGAGTACGGCGAAGGGGGGTGTTCGGGGGAGATGAGCAAGGCGTTTTGGGAATTGAAGAGGATGGAGATGGAGGTCAAGGAGAAGACGGGGGGGATGGGGAGGATTATGGAGGGTATGGATGTTTTGGAGACGGAGTTGGATTTGTGGGTATGTACTCTCTTTTCTCTTTTCTATCTCAATCGTGGAGTATGGCTGATTTGTGGGTGTTTGGACAGTTGAGGTATCAATCGAGTTTTCGGAATTATCAACCTCGGTAGATGGGTATCGGGTTCTAAGGATTGTGCCTTTTTTCCGGGATGGGGTTCTTTCGTTTTAGCTATAGGCGTCTGGTGTTTTATCATAGTCTCGAGGGTTCTAGATTCTGTTGATGGGGCTTTGTATGGCTGCTCGGCTGGAAGGGCCCTTGTCGACTTTGGCATGTCGTGCGAATGCACCAACGTTACACAGCATGGGGCACGTCATGGCCTTCGGATCCCTGCTTCCTGCGAGAACCCGAGTCGGCTCGCATTCGAAAGTTATCGAAACCAAACGACGGTAGTATGATATAATGTCTAATGCCATTCAATTTGATCGTTTTACATTACTCATATCGTGCCATATCACAATTCCGCAACACCCTCGAAATATGATTTAACATCCTGATACCCTTCCACTTTTTCAACCCTAACGCCCTCCCCTTCCTGCCCGAGTTCCAACGCTTTGACGACTCCGTTTTCTACCTTCCAGTTACCGAGGAACTCACGAAGGTTCTGTTCCACCCCTTCTTTACGCTCGTATAGGAAACATACGGCGTCGTAACCACCCGCACCGGGTACCACGCCGCCGATCACTCCTTCGACTTCGTTCGCAGCTGCATCTAGCAGTTTTGTTTGAGACTCCGGTTCGATCTCGACGGTTGCTTGGGTGCCCAGTTCTCGAACCATCCGTCTGATCGCTGCGATACGTTGTTTTACGGTGTCGGTGGTGTGTTCCCCACCGGTGTTGATGTCTTTGATAGCGGAGATCAGATCCTCGTTCCTGGAGTTCAAGTTTTTCCAAATGGCTTCCGCATCTTCACCGCCGGATCTTCGCCACGATAGGACGGTTTTTACCATTCCCGGTGTCGAGGAGCCGCATTGGACGTCACCCATTATCAGACCGATTTGCGGTGGGAGGGTCATGGGAGTCGATTCCATCGATGTCCATTTTTTGTTTACCGTTTCTTTTAGGATTTCTGTGAACGTTGGGTCTGTGGGGTCGGGGATCGAAGTTAGGATCTCGGGGGGGAAACGACGGTAGACGCAGGAACCGTACGTCGCGGCGGCTACGTCGAACCCGCTGCCGACTTTTCCTTGAGCGGCGCAGTGGGATGCCTGTGCCAGGTTGTGGAAGATGTGCGGTGACAATTTTGGAGAGGAATTTGGGAGGAAGTGGAGGAGGATCGAGGAGGTCAGGGAGGTTACCAGGGCTGCCGAGGAGCCCAAGCCGGTTTTGTAGGCGGATTTGATGGGGAAGGGGAGGGAGTTGAAGCGGGGGATCGGGGGAGGGGGTTGGGAGTAGTACGGATTGTCGGCGAGGATGGTGAGGGTTGTTGCTGGGGGAGCGGGGAGGGAGAGGTAGGAGAGGGTGTATTTGAGGGTTGTGAGGACGAAGGGGTTGGGGTCTCTGTCGCTGCTCCGTTAGAATCGTTCACAACATTCTTACGAAGGCGTATAAAGGCATACCCGTCGTTGGTTTGGACTACAGAGACGCCGGCTCCGTCCGAATCCGAAGCGGAGACTTGGTATTCCCAGATCGCATCTTGGAATTGAGGGGATCTGACCGTGATCTTGCCTGGTGTCGAGGGGTCCCGTGAAGGAGTGGCGACGCAATGGATCCGTGCGCTGAGGGCGAAGACCAGGCCGCGACAGGAGGGATCGAGGACCGTGTAGCCGCCTGCGAGCAGGACTTTGCCTGGTGCTGAGACAGCGGTGGGTTCTGATGACATCGTGTCGGATATTTACCCCAGATTGCCCTATCTACGATATCTCGATAATTGAAGCTAAGAAGCTAAGGGAGTTCGGTGGAGTGGGGAGGTCAGCGTAACTCCGAACCGTATGGTAAGAACCGGCAGAAGTCGGCTTCGGTGCTGACAGGCGACCCGACTGCCGATTTGACCCTTGATTCAGAATCCTGTCAGCTGCCCCGCCTGGAAATTAACACCAGGCCGGAGTCCTCGGGAAGCCGAGAAGTTTAAGCCTTTTGTGGCATTGGGGCTTCCGTTCGCACCCGATAAATGGCTCCAACTTTGGCAGGTCACGAAAATTATACAGGATCTCGCAGCCGTTCTGAGGTTAGAGACGTTGCGGATTGGAAAATTTTGTATGGTCTCGTGGACGTTTTTCCTTTGGTTATACGTTATTGTTGGTTTTTTAGTTCCCCTGCAGGCTTCCTCGCGGAGATGAGGTATCCTCCTCCAATGCAAGGACAGGACAGGACAGGGCAGATTGAGAAGCCCTGGATCGCATTGACACCGTACCTTGGTGTCTATCAGCTAGTGTTAGTGCGGACGTTAGTGTATGCAGGACATTGCATTGGCCATCGACAAGGTCTTCCCGCAAAATCTTCGTAATCGAGTCATCCATCATAAAATACTGCAATTGCAGTTCTCCCTCTGTACTCCACTGTTCTCTCCGTATTCTATTTTATTTTGAAGCGTAGGTGCTTCAATATCCCATCTTTCCAAAGAATATAATAATAGTTAGACGGTGGAGTGTACGGTATAATAATTTCCTCGGTCGGCCAAAGTGCAGATTCTCTACCCAAGTTCCGCCAACCCGGAACCAACAACCAACATATCTTTTGACGTTTTGGTGCCGCACCAAACAGGGAAAAAAAAAAAAAAAAAAAAAAGACGACATCCCACCTTCCTCCCTCCGAATTCTTCACAGCCCACTTTTATATCCTGACATTCACACCACACACACTTCCTCTTTCCTCTCCTCTCTCCACCAAAAACATTGTCATCACCATACTCATCCTTTCCTGCCCTTCGGTCATCACCATACCATACCCTACCTGGTACATTACCGTCGGATCCGAGCGGACTCCGGCAATATCTTAGCATTCTCCATCTCGCCGAAATTCTCACGCGAACGCCCGTCCCGAGTCATCTTGCATTGTCCTCGGTTCAGATGACGCGGCAATCTCTATTATAATCGGGTATACCAAACATCCTGAGGAATATAGTAAGCCTTTTACCTTTTTGTTTTATTTTATTTATTTTTCATCTTCTGTTTTTACTCGTCGCTGCCGACTCTGCCGGCATCGAATGGAGTCAACTGTTGCTAATCTCCGAGCAATGTAGCCCCGGTTATCACACCACTCCGATATATTTCCCTTCCGGGCCCTTGGCCTTAACCACTTATGGTTTTCAAGCCCTTTACCATCGCTGCAGCTCGTCAGAGCTTTGCACGAAACTTCGTCAATGGATACGCTCAATCTGCCGTCGCCGCTGCCCAGTCCTCCTACGCTACCACTACATCCTTCCCCCTCTCTCGTCTAGGCCAGAACACCCCGTCTAAGATCCAGGCGGTCTTCAATGGTCCTAACGGTGGCAATCGGTCTAAATTCGCCAGAGGAAATGAGCACCTGGGAGGGCATTACCACTCCATCTTTAACAAAGATGGTGATCGTTCCTTGAAGTATCCGGAGCGACTGCAGCCTACTCATGCTTCCATATCCCTGCAGCTCCAGCAGGAACTCGAGAAGAAGGATGTCGGCCCTCCATCTCCGGAATTGAAGCCTCGTGCTTCGTCCATGTCGACGGTCCGGGACTACCCAACTCTGGAAGAACCTGATAAGCTTTCCCTCGATAGCCTGGAAGTCGCAATCGAGGAGGATGAGATTGTTGCCACTGCCCCAGCGAAAGCCGCAGTAGTCGAAAATAGTCTCGAAAAGGTTCCCGAGACAGCTGAAGTGAAAGCTGAAGCTGCTTCTTCGGAAACCGCCCCCGAATCTGCTACTAAAGATGTCGCTGCTGCTCCGGCACCCGGCGAGGTTGCGGAGACCGCATCCGAGACCAGCGACCTTACCATGGTCAATAGCTCGAGTACGACCTCCACGTATGTTGTCAAGGACTACATTCAGCTTTTTGATAACATGAAGCTTGCCGAGCAATACGACCAGATCCCGCTTGCTTTCGGAGAAATGGTCGAGAACGGCGTCGTCCCGACTACCGATGCATACAATTACTTGCTTCATGCTTTCACTCAGATCCCTTTGATGGGCCATGAGCGTATCAGCCGTGTCATGAACATCTATGCCGAGATGGTAGAGCGCAAGATGGTTCCGTCTCACTACACTTACAGCATTGTCATCGGAACGCTCGCCGATCAGGCAACCCGTGTTCGAGAGCATGCCAAGGAAGCCGATGTCAAGGTCAAGCGTTTCGGTTTCTCCCTCTCCGGTCCTGCTCAGGTCTACAGCACCATGTCCGATAAACACTTCGCATTGGCAACGGACATCTACGGCACCGCCCTGACGTTTAAGCACCATCTGACCTCCGAGTCCATCAACATGCTCCTTCAAGCTTCCGCACAGAAGGACCGGAGTGACATGTTTGCTCCGATCCTCGCGAAGATGGAAGAGCTGAGCTTACAACCCACCATTCCTTCCTACCGTGAGATGATCCGAAGCTTCGGCCGAGCTAAGGACATCTACTCCGCTATCGACACCTACAACGTTGCAACGGACGCCAAATCTTCCTTTGGAGGATTGACCGACGCTTCGAAGCAAAAGATGGTTGACTCGCTGGTTTACGCCTACTTCTCTTCCGGAGAGGTTGGCGAGGGTCTGGTCTACGTGCAACGTCTTCTCGAACATGGAATCGAAACCACCGCTCTTTGCGTCTCCGTCGTCAAGTCTTACCTCTCCATCCGCAACTACGACGCCGCCGTCGAATGGACTACCGGTCTGAATGCCTCCGAGCCGAAGGAAGCTGCCGTCCTGAACCGGGTCTGCACCGAAGCTGCCGATGCCGGAAACGCCGAAGCTGCCAAGGCCGTCTACGAAAAACTGACCAGGTCCCAGAGTGCTTTGAGCACCGCCGCCTACTCCAGCCTCGTCGCCATGTCTCTCCGAAGCAAGGACCTTGCTGCTGCTGAAAATTTCTTCAGGGAAGCCGAGTCGCTGCCCAATTTCTTGGTCAGCGAAACCGGTTTACATTTGGCTACCATGTTTGCCATCGTTGGCGCCGAGGTTAACAAATTGGACTACGGGATGGACGTTTACCGCCGAATCGTCGAGAGATTCCACTCTACGGATCAACCGTTGAAAGCCCAGGCCATGATCTCCATCCGCGTCGTCTTTGATAACTTGAACTCCTTGGAACTCATCACGCAACGACAGAGCTTGAATCTTTTGCACCTGATCAACCACCTCGGCATGCCGATCCCGGACGTTTCGATCGCTCGCGGGCTCCTCAAGTCCTTCGAAGGTGTTCCCATGGACAGTCTCTCCCCGGCCGATTTCCACCTCTTGGTCATCCCGCAAGCCGTCGTCTCGCTCCACCCGGAGGCCAGCAAGAAGGACGCCCAGAAGATCTACTCCATGGCTCAGCTCGCTCACCAATTCCAATTGCCACTATGGAACTTCCCAGCTCACGTTGTCGAATCTGTCCAGGAATATGCCATGCCCCCCGCTGCTCCCCAGGAGATGCCATACTCGACTCCGGTTAGCGCCGGAGCCGAACATGCTGTTTTCCCATGGTCCCCTCGACCCAACGAGCACGCTCCTTCCCCGGTTGCGCAGAACGATCCTCTCGATGAAATCGACCCCCACCAGGCTACTCTCGACCTCGAAGGTTCCAACGCATTTATGGCCAGACTGGAAGGCCGAACCAGCCCACCCCTTCGTGCTACGGAAATCGTCAATAGGTTCAACCTTCTCAAGGGTCACCGTCACTACCAACCGCAGGTCGTCGCTCGTGCCATCGGAAGTATCGCTCGTCAGGAGGGATATGGCGAGAAGCGTCTCGGAGCTTGCATCAACATCTTCAACCAGGCCCTCAAGGATATGCCCCTTTTCAAGGAATACCGAAAGGCCAGGTACGGTTGGTATTTGATGTACGATGCTGTGATCGCCGCCTGCCTTCACCTCGAACGTCTCGACCTCGCCCGCAAGTACCACCAGGAAATGCTTGATTTTGGAGCCTCGCCCTCCGCCAACACCTACGGTCTTTACATCGTCCAGCTCAAGGGATCTCATGGCAACTTTGATGAAGCATCCGAGGCCATCAAGATCTTCGAGCAGGCCAAGGCTGAGGGTATCGCACCGACTTCCTTCCTCTACAATGCGTTGATCGGCAAGCTTTCCAAGGCTCGTCGTATCGATGACTGTCTCTCTTACTTCTCGGAAATGCGTGCCAACAACATCAAGCCGACTAGTGTTACCTACGGTACCATCGTCAATGCTCTGTGCCGCGTTAGCGACGAACGTTTTGCTGAAGAACTCTTTGCTGAGATGGAGGCCATGCCGAACTACAAGCCACGGCCGGCTCCGTATAACAGCATGATCCAGTTCTTCGTCCATACCAAGCACAACCGCACCAAGGCTCTGTACTACTACGAGCGAATGAGGAGCTTGAACATCGCACCGACCTCGTTCACTTATAAGCTCCTCATCGAAGCTCACGTTACCTGCGACCCACCGGACCTCAAGTCCGGCGAGGACATTATCCGCCAGATGCGCGCCGAACGTGTCCTCGTCGAGGCTCAACATCACGCCGCCATTATCCACGCCAAGGGATGTGTTCTCGGAGACGTTGCCGGAGCTCGAGAGAGCTTCGATAAGGCTCTCCGCGACCCCTCTGTCAAGGCCGATACCACCATCTTCCAGGCCTTCATCGAGTCCCTCGTTGCCAACCACCGCGTCCGCGAAACCCCCGAGATCGTTGCCCTCATGCAAGCCAAGAACATCCAGATGACACCTTACATTGCCAACCCACTCATCCACGGATGGGCTTTGGAAGGTGAGATCGAAAAATCCAGGGTGCTGTACGATTCGCTCTACCCAGACCCATCCCGCGGGCATTCCGCCAACAAGAGGGAGCCGAGTACGTACGAGGCTATGACACGAGCATTCTTGGCGGTCAACGACCACGATTCCGCGATGGGAGTCGTGAACGAGATGGCTTCCAGGAGCTATCCCCCACCGGTTATGACGAGGGTACTCGATCTCATTCGTGGCGGCCATGAGGCTTAGGTGAGGTGGAAAGCGGAGGTTGTTTTTTATTTTCATAACACGGGTGTTTCTTTTCATTTTTTTCTGTTCCTAGATTCTGACGGACCTCAGCCAAACCTGCACATACTTCTCTTTACTCTTCTTCCGCCCAGATGATTATTTTTTTGTTCCCTTTTCATCTTATTTCCTTTTGTCAAATTGTTTTCCTATCGCTAAAAGCTATTTTCTTTCGATTCGAATTAACATGCATGGGTTTGGCTGGGTTTTTCTTGTTTTTCCTTTATCGTACCGTGTTATGACTGTTTTATGACCTCCAGGTAACGGGATCTTACGGCGTTCTGTGCTACTTGCTGCATTTTTATAGGAGTTTTTCTTCTCCTTTGTCTGGAGTTTTGTGTTAGGCTTCAAGAATGCTAAAAAAGAAACGGCGTTTTTTTTCTTGGTGTGTTCTCCAGTTCCATCCGGGTGCGTATGTGTCTTTTTTTTTCCTTTATTATTTCCGCGTACCTACAGGTACTACTATTACATCCCTACGAGGGTGCCCAGACATTGCACTCCGGGACGTCGACAAAGGGTGGTCCGTGAAGCCCTTGAGGCCACGGCTATTTACCCTTTTTTTTGTCATCTTTTTGTTTCCTACGTTTGTTCTCTCTCGCGGCTACTATATGACGAAGGGGACCGGATCTTCGGTGGGGGATATATACATGGCTCGGGGATCTGAGCCGTATGCAGGATTTTACTCGCGCGACCTTATGAGGTCTAAAGATGAAGATAAGAGGTAGGGAAAAACCCCGAAGCCAGGGAATTGTAAATACTGTTGAAGGGCTTCGGGGATTTGGGGTGGGGGTGTATAGATGGAAGGGAACCTTCTCCTTGTAACTAGGAAATCTCAGCTCTTAGATAAATATTTTTTCTTTCTTTCTTTTGTTTTATTATTATTATTTCCTGTGGATGGTTGGTTCGGTTTAGGTATATACTCTACTATGTAGGATAATGGAAACTGGAGATTTTCTGAACATTATATAATGCAATTGCGCACCGTTGAGGTTCTGTAGGGCGAGGAAATCAACCGAGAGGACTCGGGTCTTCCACGGTAGATGTGAGGCTGGCTATTTACCAGGCCGGCCGTTTCGCGAACTACAGAGTAGGCCTAGCTTGACTAGAGACCAATATGAAGCGTGCTACGTATTATCACGGCTCGCTCCAAACGGACAATTGCTAGATTAAGGTTAAGATTATGCGAGACGTTGGATCTGCAGACGTTGCGAAGGAAGGCCAATCGGTATTATACGTCTTCCGAACAGGTTTTTTTGCCTGGTGGCTCTGGCGTTTTAAATGTTTTGGAAGGCCTCGTTCCGTATCGAACTATTGTAAAGAAAAAATTGTAAATTTGGAAAATCTAAGCACCATCCATCTTTCAAATTCAAGATGAAGCCCTGGCCTCGAGACTAGGTATAATAATCGATACTTTCTAGCTATTAATCAGCGCTGTCTATCGATTTTAGGTTAGCGCTTGTGTTACCTTGCGTGAATACAACAACCTCCAACGCATTTTGCAACACCCCTCCCTCTCTTCACGCTTCGTCACCGCTCGTATATAATATACGCACGCAATCTTCTGCCGATCGGTTCCGGCCATTGAGGTGAAGAAGGAAAACGCCCGTGCGGACTCCGCGAGTTCTTCGAGGACACCCGAACCAAACCTCGGGATGAGACTCGGATTCACCCAAGGTTCCGAGGGAACCTTCCTGTCCCGCCCGCAGAGCCCATCCAAGCTGCCGTCGCGTACAACCAGGCGGAAGAAGAGGCTCAACGATCGGCCAAAGGACTTGATCCGTTCGCCAAGCCGTTCGTTCCGGGGCAGTACGGTGGCGGTCCCTCTGTCTCCTGAGATCAGGGGAAAGCCTAGGTACGACAGGCAGCGTGAGGGGGGTGTCTCGGGAGACCCCTCTCACCGACAGAAGCAGGCCGTTGACAAGAGCGAGTACAAGTTTCCCCACGCGCCGAAAACTTTGTTCCGTCTCAAGATTTGCCGGTCGTGAAGAGTGAGCCCGAACAAGCCGGGAAGGAGCTTGTCAAGTTCGAGCAGAAAGCCGGGGAGAAGGTCCAGGAGAGCGCCGCAGTCACCAAGAAGGAAGTTTTCAAGAGCCGCACTCTCTACATACTCCATCACGCTTACGATGTGGGAGCGGAGTACGAGGATGTTCACCAACTTTATGCTCGCGGATATGGCGGAGAAGAAAATGCGGATGAGGAAGTTGTCAACTCCATTCCGAAGGATGTCCAAAACTTGCTCACCGAGAAGTTTGAGCAGCGTGATTCGGTCGCCGGAGGAATTAATGGGTCTGGTATTCTCAAGAACGGAAAGCTTAACGAGAGGATGAAGAGACTCATGAATGAATTCGTTGCTGAAGCAAAGGTACGTCCACCACCCCGAAAGACTAAAGATAAGAGAATATGGCCAACTAAATTCTCTCTATTTAGAAGTTCCTCCCCCGTCGGGCTAACCAGGTCACCCTCAGCCTTCGCGAACAACCCGACTGGAAAGCAATTCAACAGCGAGACATAAAGTTTAGCCAAGTTGAGAAATGCGCCGACATTGAGGTCGAAATCATGGAAGCGGGACTATCTACCCTCGAAGGCACCGACCGCTACAAGAAATGAGATGACAAAGTCTGTGGTGTCTAGGGTCTTCACCGGCATCTTGAGGAGCTTCGAGAACACCAGGCCAAGTTCAGACGAGAAACCAAGAAAATTCTCGATGAGATGACCGGACAAAGAACCGTCATGTTTGTCAAGTGCTCTAGCAACTCGGATATTATCCTTGGATCAGCCATGGTTGTTGTCGATGAAGTTGAGGGGCATATGGCGAACTTGTTTAAGAGAGAAGATAACCTGAAGTCGGATGAGAAATGCAAAAATTTGGACCTTGAAGCAAATATTGAGATTGCTATGAAAGGTCCTGGTGCTCTCAACTTGGGATTAATCGATAGCGAAGACGACGATGGTGGCGTCAAGCTTTCTCCCGAGGAGGCAAGGAGCTGGTTTTGAACATTTCCTACATACAACGCGATTGTTTTTTTTTTTTGAAAATTCGAGGTCATGCTTCTTTGAAAAGAGGGGATGATTTTTTTGATTTTGCATTACACGATATCGATGTTTTTCCAAGGGCGTTTCGGAGCAAGGCGTGCTTTATTATCGTATGGCCTTTTTCTGCATTTGCATTTTTATGGATGGAAGAAAGCTAACTTTGCTTGCTATTGCTGGAATGCACTTCTGTTGTTTTTTTAGAGGGTGTTTATGTTCGTGATCATGTTTTAAATGATGCACTTTTTTCCATACGATGCATGCCTTTTTAACATACAATACTTTTTTTTGCATGGGAGGGGTTTTGTTTATGCGTTGGTAGGTGTTGGGTTCTGAAGCAACCGGACGTCGTGAATTTTCAAGGACACGAACAAGCTGCGTAGCACTAAATGGAAAATAATTGTAATTTTATAGTTAATAAGGTAGAGAGATAGGCTATGGGTTTCACGCTTCGTGATTTTAATTCTTAGGAGTGCATTGATATAGCGTCAAATCGTTGCCATTTGTAGTTATTTCGTGGTCTATATCGGTTCCTGTGAGATATCGAGAGATAGAAATCTAGATCTTGGCCCTTCAGGTATAAGGGATCCTACTTTCGGATTAAAATATTTCTTTTTCCTCTCAATGTTTTTTTTTTACTATTCCATGCCCTTGACCAAACTAACTTCTCCAATCCTGCAGCTTTTCACCTCCCTATCGTAAGCCAACCAACCCTGCACTCATCCTTCCCTCCTGTATCGACTCCTAGTCTCGTGCCCCAGATCTATATTTTGATCACCTGGACGAAATAGGTGAGAATAATGCTGCAATATTCTATTGGTCGTTCACGTTCTGCGTCTAACCAAAATATCGAAACTACAGACGCGTTCACGGGATGCCATGCGACATAACTGCTCCATTGGCTGGCCACGCCACTCCAACTCCTCGACGAAGCTGCCAAGGTGTGGTTGGGGCCCGTCGGAGAGATCTTCTTCAAGGCATTGGATGGACGGATTCTGTTCTTCGCGGTCTTCAGAAGATCTGGATCCCGCTGTGGGAAACCATATGGTGAGGCTAAGGCCATGGAGGTATGTCAGCTCTATATTATTATGAGAAATATATGGCCTACCAAGATAACCGATTGATGGGTTTTTGAAACAGGAGGACTTGGGGGATTTGGAGGCTTTGGAGAACTTGAGATTCAGATGTTGAAATGGGAGATGGCCATTTCGGGCCATCTCCGGCTACCTACAACGGCGATGGTGTCCATGACTGCCATCAAGCCGAGACCCATTATTCTCTACCTATCATAAATCGCAAATCCTCCTTTCCTCTCCTTCCTCTCCTTCCCCTTTCTCTTCTTTTTCTCTTGTCATTTGTTCCCAAATAATTATCGCAAGGTACGTGTGATTCTATCCATCCTATCGTGCGCGTGGTGGATTGAAGATGGCAATGTGTTGAAAGTTGCGTTGTCGACGTTGCAATTTCGAGCTGGGATCTTTGTGCGACGTCAGCCGGCCACATTTAGCTTGTTCAGGCCAGCTACCTCATTCGAGCTTCTGACCAGCCGACAGCCGACCTCTCCACGCCGACATCTCTCCATCTTTCCACCTCTCCACCATCCTCCCATCCCCGCCATGGCGCTCCACTCGGTAGCTTAACTAATGTCGCTCCGACCCCTACTTTCTTGGACTGGTGAAGCCGGATGAACGACCTCCCATAACTTGCCCAGCCAATATCATACTTGCCGCGCAACGAAGATCAACCCCCAGCCAGGACTACTTCGAATCCTCGAATATCGATCGATATCCACAACCATGGCCCTCCCACTCGAGATACCTCCGCGGGCTCGCTCTGTCATGAGCACCTCCAAGGCCTCACCAATGTACAATCTCCGTTCTTCTATTGCTTCCACTGGATCGACAACCTCTCTCACCTCCTTGTTCGCCGGCACAGGCGCCAGCCTACCCCGAGACATCGTCGATGACATAAAGTCCGTCATCCATCATGCTTTCGTCCCCCATATCGCTGTCCACGTCTCCGATGACGTCGACGAGGTTGTTCGCGAAAAGGGACTCCCAGATTTCTACCAATTGATCCGACCATATGGCGAGAAGGTACAAGGACGGATCACAGCTCGAGATTCGCAAGGAAGTAGTGTGCCTTTCGAAGACTTCGCTGTTAGGTTCGTCCGGTTATCAGACGTTGCCCAGAAACCGGAGAGGAAAGGGAATACAAGTGGAAACTCATTCAGGAATGGAGAGTATGGTGGAACCAATGCTGGAATACCGGAAGCAATAAACTCGGAGGAACTGCCGCTAGCCGACGAATTACTGGATTTACATTTAAGCCATGCTGAAGAGCTTATCGATACGAATCTGGCTACAGAAACGGAGAGTCATACGGGACAGGCGTATTACTTATTATATTTACGGAAGATATTATCTGGGTTTCCGGTTACACCGCATGAAACTTGGGCCCACCCTGTCGCTTGTTTGATCGCTATCTCGTCAAGGAATACAACGCCTATCGATACTTTACGGCAACTGTATAAGTCCGGATCGGAGGTCAACGTTCCAGGATATATCAACAAGGAATACTTACGGTACTATGTACTTGTTCACGATGAAGACAAGGACGATATTGTGAAGTTGGTACTCCCATACCTGAAGTTTTTATTGGGTCTCGAAGATGTGGTGGCTTGAAAATTTCCAGTAGAGATGCTGAGACTGACATTCTTAGGTCGGCAGCTCTGTTTGAGCAGATGAAGCGACATTTTGGATTACATTGTCACTTAATAAGGTTAAGGTCGGCGATGTGTATTGTGTCGGATGAAGATTCTGTCCCGGTGGCCAAGAGTCAATGGTTACCTGCTTCGGAAGAGCTGGCCGAACTTCACGCCCATCAAGGTATTACGAACCCTTCCGCTTTTAAAAACATCCGCTAAGACATCCTCCAGAAGAGGACATAGAAAACGACACATCCAGTCGATTCATCCACGGCTCCGATGAAGCTGCCATAAAAACGATGGTCCGAGAAATGGTTGCCCAAAGCGTAATACCGTTTATGGAAAGGAACATTGCCAGCTGGAACGACCAGATATTATCCCGAAGGAAAGGCATAGGTGGACGTGTGCTATCGTTCTCTCGAAGATTTCTCGGCTCCACAGGCACCCGAACTTCATCAAATTCTGCAACTGCTAGTAACTTTGACGCTGCGACGAACTCGTATGACCCGATGACCCCAGAGGCGCAGATGAGAAAGCTGGCGGATTGGTCGTTTATGTTGAGAGATTGGAAGCTGGCTTATGATGTTTATAATACCATACGGACGGATTTTAATAACGACAAGGCTTGGTTGCATGTTGCTGGAGCACAGGTACGGGGCTTTCGACTAAAGTTTTAAGGAGAACCTGCTGACTGAGTGATGGGTATAGGAAATGACTTTAATTTCGCTGCTGCTAACCGGACAACCGATTACACCGAAAATAAGAGCGGATACAATAGATGTCTACTTGGACGCTGCTTGTTACTCTTACGTCACTCGGTTTCGTGCTATATATGCTGCACTTCGCTGTCTTCTTGTCACAGTTGAATTATTACGTCTCGCTGGTGGCAGTTCTGCTGAGCTTGCTGCCAAATGGGCAATAAAGGCACTAGATCTAAACATTAGACCAACAGTAGGCCGAGCTCTGATATCACAACGGGTCGGTGACTGCTATGCTGTTAGACAGGGTGCAGGGAGTGGTGGATGGGGCGGTAGACGACGGAAAGCTGCGATGTGGCACGTCCTAGCTGCGGAAACATGGATACGGCTCGGCAAATTTGCGCAGGCCAGACATTGTATCGATGTTGCTATGCCCAAGTACGTTAACACCGAGTTCGTCTTGATACGACGGTTCGTAGATCAGATGAGGCTAGATTCAGGCTATGTGAACTTGCTGGATCTGAAGATTGATACAGGGGTCGGTGAGGCTGGTGGAGAGATTGTTGAAGTTGAAAATGGAGATGGGGAAGAGGTGCAAGAGGATGACGATGGCGAGGTCGAAAAACCAACGCTCGATGGAAAGAGACGAAGCATTTTGATTCCCCAGACACCGAATGGCGATGCTCCCGGGGTTATGACTATGGATGATGCAGATGGACCGCTGTGATATCTCGAGCGCTTGTGGGCAGCCGGTTTAACTTACCATTACTCGTACATACTTTATCTTGCTTCTTTTTATGATATCTCTGGGAGATTCCCTTTCTCAATACTATACTATTTTGGCTGATGGGGAATATCGATGCATCCCGTTCATGATTCAATTAATATTCGGTGAAGTCATGCATAATATGCTTAGCTATCAGCATCTTATGTCGGGATCTGGAAGCTTGAAACTCCCACACATTGATGTTCTGATCTCGTGTTGTTTTGACATCAAACCACTCGAACTTTCCACCGCGCGCCAGAAGATTCAAACATAGCCATCCCATCGATATTACGCTCGTAGTCTTCCCCTCCAACCATCTCCTGTATCTTGCTCTATGCAAGTATATCCACCATGGGCGAACTCCTATCCTTCATCCTCGCCCAAGAGGATTTCCGCAAGTGCGTAACAATATTCCCCTTATCATCATCAAATCCACCCGATGATATCAAACGTACAAGCCAACAAAAACACATGACTAACAAAATTCCAGAGCCCGTCTCCCATCCCTCTACGCCGACTTCGCCCCCCTCCAAACCGTAAACCCGGATGGATATACAGCCAACATCACGGCCTGGAAGTCAGCACTTTCAAAAGCGACGTTCGCCGGTTTAATCCCCTCATCTACTTCCTCAACCGACCATCTAATCCTCCCAATAACGTCGTTACTATTACCGTCACTTGCCACTCGGGAGTATGGAACCCCCGCGTTAGGATGTGTTATAAACGAGGGTATTGCCTCCGAGGAGTTTATCCCTCTCAAGACGTTTTTGGCAAGGGAAGGGAGTATATACTCCAAACCATGGGTGGATCCCTGGAAGGTTTTATCATGGGGGTTGAAGCAGGTTGGTGTGGGAGGGGGTGCTGTTAGCGCGAAACTGGTGAACGGAGAAGTTGTGGTTGTGAAGAATGTGGAAGAGATATCGCGGAAGGTTGTTAAGGCTATATCGAAGGCCCAACGGGATGTTGATAGGATTATGACGTTAGAGATGTTGGAGCATGAAATTGGGGATATTATCGATAAGGTACAATTGAGTGAGAAGGATATGAAGGTGCTAGTGAAATATTTGTCCAGGGATCTAGGGGAGGCGAGTGTTCAGGGGAAGGTATGGTTTCCGTTCAAATCCATCCGGTGGATCGATTATGCTGACTGGGAACGGGACAGACTATCAAATTCAAGCCTGCGGACTCGACTCTCCAACCGATCTCGCAATCGGATATCACGACGGCACAATTAAAACATTTAATCCTAACACAGAACCTTAAAGTCGATGCCCTATCATCCAGAATCACAGCTCTACAGAACAAAGCCAAGCAAGCCGTTCTAGCCAACAACAAAATCACAGCACTATCGGCTCTCAAAAGCAAAAAGATGACGGAGGAGCACTTGCAGATGGTGACGAATAGCCTGTCTTCGCTGGAGAGCGTCCTGATGAAGATCGAACAGACTGTCGATAATGCGGCGTTGATCGATACTTTAGAACAAGGTTCGAAGGTTCTGGCCGGGTTGAATAAGGTCACGGGAGGTGTAGAGAGGGTGGAGAAGGTTATGGACGAGTTGCAGGAACAGATGGATGAGACGGACGAAATTTCCAGGATCGTTACCGAGCCTGGGACAGCCAAGTTGGACGAGATCGAAGGCGATGTTCAAGAGGAATTCGATATGCTTATCAAGGAAGAGAAGGAAAGGGAGAGGAAGTTGGAAGAAGAGAGGAGGAAGAAGACAGAGGAGGAGGATGCGAAATTGTTGGAGCGACTGGCTGGGTTGAATGTGGCAGACCAGGAACCCCAGGCCGCGAATAAGGAACAGGACGAGGAGCGTGAGGCTTTACCAGCGTAGAGTAATGGTGTGTTCGGCTAGCGATAATGCTTAGGAGTTTGGGTTATTGGGGCTAATCAGCGGGCGTTGGAGCAGATTGGTATCTTCGGAGCTTGTGAATATTTTGCCCTTGATATACAAATATTTGTAGTAATATTGCTACCTGATAAATGCAGGCTTATTATCATCTTTGAATTCAAAGATACACCATGAAGACCTCGCAGGTTTCACCCTCTAGATAGAAATACATACCGGACGGTACAAGAGATTCCGGCATCCAAATACCTTCCATGCAGCCAGTGACATCAATACAAACGCTAAATATACTCTCAATGAAAATACTCCAAAGCGATGTTCCAAAAAACAACAAAAGCAGTATGGAGACTATCTAAGCTTCGATAGCCTCGGGAGAGCCTATACCATTCAATTCCGCCTGTACTCCCGCCATCGAATCTAGTGGCTGATCCGTTGCTTCGGCCTCTGTCCCGTCCTCTTTTTTTTGCGTAGCAGTTTTTCTAGCATTCGCTATAAGGGCGTCGAATCCGGGTTTGTGGGCGTTGCTCCATGCCTCCCGCTCGAAGTCCTTATTCTGCACTACACTAGGCTTCTGAGCCAATTGGCTCCGTTCATAAGCCTCCAGTTCTTTAATGAGAACCGGTTTTGTCTTGGGACTCTCGGAGTCAAGATTGGCATTCCACAGGTTCGTCCACTCTTGGAGGCGAGTCCACAAAACCTGCTTGGTATCCTTCCCTTTGACGTCACATTTAATTCCGATTTCGCGAAGTTTCTTTCTAATATCGGCTTCCTTTGCGAGACTAGCATTCCCCTTGGGCAAGCGGAGTTTTTCTCTCTCTTCGGCGGTATACGGTGCCCGGTGTTGCAATTTCGATACGTTGGGAAAGGATATGGGTTGACGCTTCAGCGGCGTCCCGGCTGATGATGCGTCATTGGCTCGCCCGAGTGTCGGAGATGGTGACCTCTTCCCATCAATACAGCGGTCGACATGCACTTCGATGTTCGATTGTTCCTTAAGCCGGGAACAAATCGGACAGGGGACCAAGTCAGGTTTCTTTGTCGGTGTCTCCGGGACTCGAGATGTAGGTTTCCGTTTCGCTCGGCTGCTCGACCGGAAATCATCATCTTCTGAGAATTCCTCGATTGGCTGGAAGTCATCATCATCATCACTTTCCACAACAACAGGAGTCTGGGAGGACCCTATCCTCGAATTTATTCGCTGTGATGACGTTCGAGTACTCCTTCGAGGTGGCCCTATTTCCTGTGTTTGTCGTGATGCAGTTGTGTCCTGTCGCCTCCTCTTTCCTCTGGGCCGATGCACTGGTTCGGCGTCCTCCATTATCCCGTCGTCGTCGAGGTCGTAAGAACTCCGTTTTGGTCTAGTGCTGGCATCTCGTTGAGCTTCTTCTTCAGCTTGCTTCCGAGCTTCTTCCTTGGCAACCAGTGTCTCCAGTAGAGATTTTCGGATAGTATCGAAGGAATTAACCAATTCTGAGACTACGATGTTATCACGTAACCGGGGCTCCTCGTCCGGCTTCATGCAGGTAGGGCATTTCGAGGAAGCCGATAAACATCGTCGGATGCATAGTGAACAGAAAGTATGGCCACAGCTAGTGACTTTGGGTGCTGTAAAAAGCTCCTTACAGACCTGACATCTGAGAGAAGTTTCGAGAGCTTGGAGACCTGGTACTGGAGTTTGGATCCAGTCTGTCGGGTCTGGGAAGTCTGCATCCATGGTATAGGGAGGTTACGAGGAGAGAGGATGCCGAGAGCGAGGTATTGACGGCGATTAAGGAGTCGAACTAATTGCACAGATCATGGAGATAGTTATATAGTACTATATCAAATCGCGAGTAGCATTTGGTATAGCCGACGATGGTGTATAGATGGAGGGATGAGATGCTGTCGAGGGGAATGTTATGTAAGAAAGCACGTAGGAAACGCGTTGTCTAAAACCTTTGAAAGTTTTGGTCGCATCATGTAAATTCTGCGACAGAACATACCACCCCAATGACAAGAACATCGACATTGACATCATGACGACCACAAACCCACGGCAAAGAGCGCACAAACGGTCGAAGGAGCTTCCAAAGAGTAAGGACTCGAAGATTATATTATAAAGACCTCATCGAAGCAAGGGCCGTATCTAATAATTTTTTCAATTTTTTTTTTATAGATTCTAAATTGGTCAAGCGTCAACTGCCTCGCCCTCTTCCTCCAGCTCGACTTTCAGCGGATCCGAAAACCGTCTATGTTTCCACAAAATCCCCATTCATAGCCACCGTCAAGAGAGTCCGGAAGGCACTTGCAGTGTTCAAGGATCAATCAAAGGTCTCGGTTGCGTCCGGTGGACGCCAGAAACGGGCTTTTCAGCGAAGGCTTGAACAGCCAGGTCAGAATGAGGCTGGACCCTCGACATCGACCGCTACAACCGATGACCGGACGAAATATGTCACAATCAAGGCCAGTGGGAAGGCAATCGAAAAGGCGCTAGGACTTGGACTCTATTTCCAGGGGCAGAAGGATACATCTGTAGAAATACGGACAGGGACAGTAGAAGCTACAGATGACATTAAAGCCGACCAGTCACATCTGACATTTGAAGACTTGATGAAGGCTAAAGAAAGAACTGAACGGAAAGCTCGAGGTTCCAAGGGTCCAGGAGGTGAGGATGCAATGGATGTTGATGATGGCGACGACGATGCTGCCGAGGAATCCGACGAGTTTGAAGAAATCGACGACGTATTCCCGTCAAGGACCAGGAATATCAGTGTCATCGAGGTTATAGTGAGAAACAAGACTCCTACTTGAAACGATTGGAGATGAACGCCCGGGCATCGGATTTTTTGAAAATGCCCAAAATTCAAAACCTTTTGACATTTGAAGAAATGAGGCATATACGGCACACGACGGAATACCAAAAGTGGTGTTCTCCATAGGTACTACGCCATCAGAAATCCGTCCGGTGGTTTTCCAGGCCTGCTCAGTCGTCGCCTTTCTGACATTTGATAATAATTTATGTCTCAAAAGGCGCCGTTATCGATAGCACCATACCAAGCCTAGGCATTGCCTTCATCCCCATGGCCAATTACAACCCAACTCGAACTTGTGTCGGTCACAATCCTCGAAAGATTGCAGATGTCAAACCAGAACCTATATACATATCAAGGATGCCTATCTTCTTTCCTCGCTTCCAATCCCCTTGCCGATGCCCCATGCCGTTTGCTGATCCTTTGGCCTCGAATTCTCGTTCCGATAACACCAATTTTGGTTCCGATGCCTGTCAATACATGTATAGTACATGGAAGATGCGGGTCGATCCTACAGTTTGTTATCCTTATCGATCGAGTGAAATATCAAAGACTGTTTCATACACGTCCGTTTCGTGGTTCCCTATCTTTCGTTTGCACGTTTGAAGGTGCCCAAAAAGTCACCCTTAGATCATGCAACCCCAGAACAGGCTTCTCCACCCGACCTGACCCGTTCCCCCGCAAGGCACCTCTTTAGTGTCTAAGACCTCGAGCTAGCTCTACCCCAGCATTCCCAGCGTCGCCCCAAGGTTAAGCAGTGCAACCTTCCCTAGGCCCTTCCAACAAACCCAAGCCCACCAGCGTAGCTGCCATCCTCGGCTACATTCGCACTGGCATTGGCCAGTTAGGTCGTGTGCCTTTCGATCTAGTAGGTAGAAGACCAAAAGCGACAGGTGATGCAAACCGATAGACAGATTTTCCCAACATTTTTCTGCATTCCAGAACTTCTGATTCGATCCCCAAAGTCGGTATCTATTACGCTATCGTAAGACATGATTTTAAAACATAAACGACGCCTACGATGTAGCTCAACTTATGGAGCTACAATAATAACTTGCCAGGATCGTCCTCGTCTTTCCTAGCTTCCATGATACGATAGCACAACTTTTTGGGATGAGACCAGCGACCCTTTTCTTTAGGCTTGCGCATGCCCGAACAAGCCGTCCCTGCAAGCGGCCTACTCCGTTCCCCAGTTACATGACGACCTCGGGAAAAAGGGAAAACGAACCATAGTAGACTGACCGACTGACGATTTTTGTATCTATACTTAATGCGACTGACATGGCCTTGCATTTTGCATGAAATCCTCCACCCCGATTTTGTTTTGGTTTTCTGTTGAGAAGGTTTTTTAAACTTCAAGTTTTCCCCCTTCTATTAAAAATATTATTTTCTCTCGTGTGCGCCTTGAAGTTTCTTTTGAAGACACAAAAAAGCTTAAGCTTACGAGCTAGCTAGATCCTTTTAAGTCTTTGAAGATTGTTGTCACTCCGTTCGTCTATAGCTAGTGACACATCGTCTGGAATTACGTATATTTGCGTCTTTCGTGATATATATCATCCCATCTTCCATTCCTCCGGTTTCAAAAGTTTTTCGAGTCGACCTGAATCCCTCTCGCTAGAGCTCTTTTGAACCTCGATTGCTCAAAACCTTAAGCGTATACCACCACCACATCACCCAATTCAATTAATTCCAACAATCCACAAAAATGGCTCTTACACTCTTTAGGTATGATCTATTCTTTCGAAGCTTTGTATTTAAAGGCATTCTTCTAACAAATTTTTAATTTTTTTTTTTTTTAAAAAACATTTTAGCCGCAGAGCCCTCCCCTTCCTCACAGTCCTCGGTGCCTCCGGAGCATACCTCGCAATCAGCAGAATGCACAAGACACAGGCCGCAAATATGGCACGAAGGCATGATAGGCTAGCATTGTGGGAGACTGCTCGAAGTGGTATGTTATCTTTAGTTCATATGGATCACCTAATTTCTCGTCCGGGCCAGACCAATATTAACGGATCGATTAGGCGGTGGGTTCTAAAACAACGTCGACGGAAGCGACCTATATTGCGAATCCCTTTTCGAAGATTTCCCTTTGCATTTTCAGCTTGAAGTTAGCAGATTACAGTTCAGTTGTGATATCCGAATTGCCTTTTCTTACTTTCTTTGTGGGTTCAACTCGGGGTGTTTATGATATTCGACAGTTGGTCAGGTCAGGTGGTACACGATACGGACGTCCAGAACGGATACATTGTATGGCGTTTTTTCTTGCGAGCAGCCTATCTTTGTGTTGGATTGCACCTTTTAAGTAAAGGCTATTCTACCTACCTGTTGGGATTAGGAGTTTTCTATCTAGGATATAATGAAATACCAGATTATTGAGATGCTGTTGAGCTGCAAATGTGTAGCTTTAAACTCGCTATGCATGAGTTCGCCGATAATAACATTGACTATCTAATGCTAGGCACTAGTGATGTAAGGATATCAATATGCATCCATCCCATGGTGTGAATGTAATAAATGGAAATATGAACGACAACCCGCGCCCAGAATGTCGAAACCCGCACGTCTAGTCTAGTCACTATGCCGTCTAATCCAAATCAGTAGCCGTATTCGGATGTAAAACATAGACAACCCTATCCGTCTGCCGTGCAACAGAGGACGAAGAGCCCACTCCTCCATCTTCTTGCTGCTCTGCCTGCTCTCCTCCTTCCGCAGTAGATCCCTCCGCAGGCAACAGACCCTCCTTCTGCCCAACCTTCATCAAAACACTCTCCTTCACTAATCTCTTCAGAACCTTCTTAACCAAGTCTCGTTCTTCGATCAATGCCTGCTCGTCTGGAATCTCTTCCTCATGATTCTCCAAATACCAAGTAACGAGCTCTTCATGCTCGATACCATCGCCTCCAGTCTCCTCCTCTCGTTCCCTAAGTTTCTGTACAATTCCTGAGGAAATCTTGGAAAATCTCTCGTAGGTGATCTTTGTCCTTGGCCTTCTGGGTGTTGCATCTTCCATCTGCTCGTCTTGCATAGCTGCTGGCGTTCGTGAAGCCTCGGGAGCGGCAGCTGTTGCTTCTCTTTCAGCTTGTTCCGCCGCAGAGGGATCAGGTTGCGGCACCTCATCGTCATCATCAACATCGATATCATCATGCTCCACATGAATAATACTCTGCCTCAGAAGGTTAAACGCCTCCTTCACGAATGCCTCGCTAACCTCCTCCACGCAATTCGCCTTCGCAATAGCCTCGCTCAATCGAATCATACTTTCCAACTGTCTGACCGTAATCCTGTACGAATTCCTTCCAATTCCACCTTGTGCATCATCTGCTCTCAACTCCTTATATCGCTTCACTAGTTCTTCCTCGGCCTCTTTAGTAAAGACTGGCTTAAAGGTTCTAGCGTACCGAATATATCGCTGCAACTGCTCTGTCGTAAATTCAGGTGTGATATGTTCGTCTCGCAATCTGTGTAACCTAACGATATGACGTGCGAGGTTCGTATCCACCTGTTCATTACATTCGTCCAGAACAACGAAGAAAAGGTCGAAACGGGACATTATGGGAGCGCTCATGTTGATGTTGGATCTCAAAGTTCCTTTACGGTTATATCGTCCTCCGTTGGGATTTGCGGCTGCAAGAATTGATGTGCGAGCGTTAAGTGTGGCTTGGATACCTGCTTTGGCGATAGAAATCGTCTGCTGTTCCATGGCTTCGTGAATGGCAACTTGATCCGATATGTCCATTTTGTCGAATTCGTCGATGGCGCAGATGCCGTTATCAGCAAGCATGAGGGCGCCGGCTTCGATTGTGAATTCACCAGTTTCTTCGTCTTTGACAACAGCGGCTGTGAGACCTGCGGCGGAGGAAGCTTTGCCGGAAGTGTAAACCGCACGGGGGAGGAAGGAGCAAATGTACCTGAGGAAGAAATCAATAGTTAGAAGGGTGGTCAAGCCTCGGGGAGAGATGCGTAGACATACTTCAAAAATTGACTTTTGCTTGTACTCGGGTCACCGACGATACAAATATTGATATCGCCTCTCAACTGTGTCCCGTCAGCAGTATTCTTATGAACACCTCCCATCAACTGTAGCAACAATCCTTTCTTCACGATTTCATGCCCGTAAACTGTTGGCGCGATGCTGTTTACCAGCCTCGAATAAATATGGTCACTGTGTACCATTCTCCTAAGATCATCGACTTCACTCGGCGACAATGACTCAAGGAATGCCTTTTGGTCTTCGTTGGGATCATCACTCGACTGGTCTGTTGTAACGGCAGTGGCTCCAGCAACTGTGCTATCATCCGTTGTAGCCATGCATGCCAAAAACGCGAGTTTGTAAGTCAAATCTCTTACACCCAACGACTTCAGGCCTGTAACACCAGCCTGTTCGGCGCCTCTAGCCGTATTTCTATTATCTCTCATCATTTCCGCTTTTCCGCCAGGGAGTCCCAGCTGCGAGACATCGGGAACAACGATCAATGTGCCGGTAAACACACACTTCTCTCCAGCTTTCGCACGCTCCACAATTTCACCGCGTAGAATGACGTCCAAAGTTCGGGGCATCGAGCCGGTAGGTATTTCCGCGCTGTTCTCCTGAATCCTGACCTTCTGCCAATCCACAAATACTGATTGTCGGATATCTAACCTCCATCCTATTCGGTTACCACAAGTCAAATTGGGACACTGTGTGGGTTCCGTATATTTAAACACCTGCTCGACATTGGGCACTATAGATCTGCAGTTCTCGCAGGTAAACGTAGCAACTGAGAGTTCTGGACGGACTTCTGAGGTTCGAGTTACCGTGCCAGATATCGACATCATTTTACCAACATGATAGGTTCGAAGGGCACGGATTCGGCTGACGAGTGGAAGATTGTAGAAGGCCAGGGCAAAAACCTTGTCGGTCTTCAAGGCGGTGGTATTAGCACGGGCAATGTTTTGGCTGGCATCGACCTGTTGGTGTTTTGCGTAGTAATCCGGTACGTATTTTCGGATGACTCGATGAAGACCATTGGTGAGGTAAGGGAGTAAACGATAGTATTGGCTGGTGAGAGCATCTGCTAATACGGAGCTGTGCCTCATGAGATGTTTGAAATTCACGTAGAGGGTTGAGAGTTTGTATGCTTTGAGGCCATTGATTTGGCCAATGTAGTATTTATCTGTAGTGGTTGTGGATGGAGGAGGTTGGGTGCCGTCGAACTCTTCGTCGTCAACATATCTGAATATCGATCAGCCTCCGTCCCTTTAGTTTTCGCCAAGTAGGTGGCCACTCACTCTTCGAGGAAGGCTACGAATAACGACTTTGCTCTCTCTCCAGCTTCGTCCTCCACCTTAGGAACGGTAGGATCAAACGCCCGCCTAACACGGCCACTGCTCTGGACAGTTCCTCGTAATCCAACAACCTCATCTTCAGGATCCACCATCATATCATCATCGGTATGAGCTGCAGGCGTAGACGGCTCAGGACCCCCTCGCCTAGGCCTAACGGACGAACTACGCTCGTTGCGAGGTCGAGGGGTAGGAGCATCGGACATTTGCGAACCAAGAACGGCATCGGATCTAGGATCGGGTAACGAGTCCGACTCGAGAACCCTGTCTAAGAGGGAAGACATGATGGGTGGTAAGTTCCTGGTGGGACAATGTGGTTAGATATCGATACCAGGCGTATACTTGTTGAGGGGATGCAGTGGGTTCGAACCGTGAATAGAGCTCCCAGCAGCAGATTGGTATTAGTTACAGGTCTTTTGGTGTTTCCGTTCTATAACTTTAACTTGTAAGGTTGGTTGTATGTGTGGAGAGAGGAGATGATGAAAAGATGGGGAGTTGAGCCAGCTGTTGGAGGGGAAGAGGAACGCGCTGGCAGAAAAATTACAGCTTCGAATGTTGGAGCGCGAAGCTCCTCGCATAGCTGCCCTGATTGGTCGCCGACGTCTGGCAACGCACCAAAATACAACATTGCGATATTTGATCCTCGATTCAAAAAAAAAATAGATATATCCATAACTATCCTCTGAGGTCGAAATTAAGTAAATTCTCAGAGACTTGGTCTGTTAAAACAGTGATTCTAATGGTATCATGCATGAAATTTCATTGGTACTCATCGGCTCCATTTCATATTACTAATGATGCAAAATCCTATGGGCTGGTACCTTCAAAGAGAGTAGCATTGAAGTGAAAGAATATGATGTCTACACATCGCATATGCATATTAAACTATTGAAAACGAAAATGCCCATCACCAAGTCAAATTGGTCTCATAATTGTCCCCAAATGTCTCCCTCCATTGCTCGAAACACGAGAACCCTGGCGACGCCGTCAGTTATGAAATCACAAAGAAAAAGAAGAAGGGGGAACATTAAGCTGGGGCTCACCGTTATCATCCACAACGGATATTTCAAGCGGACACAAGCGCCGTCCTGCATTTCCGTGCCCCTGCGCTTGCGGACATCTCCTAAAAGGGCTATGTTCATAACCAATATCGTTGAAGAAATGAATCTCCTTCTTATCCCACATATGTGTCAGCGCAACCGAATGCACTGGCGCATCCCCCCATCTCTCGTAAAAGAAACTCCCAGTCTTGTCAAGATACTCGAAGTACTTTAGATACTTCTCGCTCGTCCATAGACTAGTTCTTCCGATTTCGAAATTTGCCCAAAAGTGACAGGTGTTGTAGTCGATATTTTCCGTCTCGTGTGGTGTTTTCGATGACAAAGCCACGCATGTTGTTAGGGTCTACGTATTCAGGGTTCTCGTAAAAGAATTTTTCGGTGGTTTCTAGAGGCTGACAATCGTTTCGCGGAAATCGTGGAGGGTAATCGTGAAGCCGTATGACTTTCCGTTTTCACGAAGCCACCTGAAAGGATCATAGTGTTGGCCGCAATAGAAGTTGACTCCAGGTTCGACGCGCCTATATCAAGTAAATTATTATTGCAACCCATTCTAGTAGCAAGTTCTCAATCCTTTTATCGTACCTGTATGACCGCCGTAAATAATCTTGTCGTCTGCCATTTCTTCATCTTTAGTTTTGCTAGAGTCCGATTCACCCAAGGCGGAAACCCCAGTGCTTCCTCGGTAAAGGGTTCGTCGTTCATGAACATCCAAGGGTAGCGAAATCTGTGGTCGAACCGATCTTCAAGCCATCTCATTGACTCTCGAACAGCGTACAGATCAGTATTCCTAGTTATAGTTACAAGGTCCGACGTCAGCTTCGGTTACGTATCCTTTTGAGCATTTCCCGAGACTAGAACCTTCTAAGCCGTGAAATGATACTAGAAGAATATTACTACCGGTACCGGCCTTGACGGGTTTCCTTCTGCCATAGTGCACAGGAAATCCATGGGGCCTTTGGATAACACCACCAATCTTGTTGTTCGCACGTGTCATTAGACACCCGAACTGTCTAGTGGTTGGCGGGTCCGATGCTGCGAAACCCGGGGGCGGTACAAATGGTTTCGTTGCATCTATATTACCCATATGCATATGGTAGCGAGGATAATCCACATAGCCCCAAAGATGAGGATTCGGGAAATTTTCCTTTGTGAGATATCCATGGTCGCTATAGCTACCGAAAGACGAAGAAGTAGGGGATGTGTATATGAGGAAAGTAGTAACTAGGCATATAAGTCGGTGGTATACCCCGTAAGAGCGATGTGACCATGTATGATATTTGGGGGTGTGATAGACAAACTTTCGTTCGTGGGGGGGGGGAGCTCTATTCATATATTCGTATGGCGGAGGGAATATCAGTGCGATATTGGTCCGCCAGAATGATGAGTTCCAACGTGCAGGCAAGAAGCGTGCCGCCATGTGGTCGCACGTACTATATTAAAGCTGCTCGAGAAATCGGTGGGTAAAAACAAGTCGCAATGTTGGATTTTGTGCGTTGGCCCGGCAGCTATATATGTGTCCATGCGGCATTCGAGGAAGCAATACAATTTATCGGACTTGAATTTATAAATTATAATTATATATACCTATATATATAATTTGCCTAGAACAGTATAATCGATTGTAGTTGTGTCTGCATAAGTAGGTACGAGCCTAGCTAAATAGACACCGTTCCACAAGGCCAAAGCCCCGAAATATCGGTATGTTAACCATCGATATCACTGGGTCGAATAGAATAATGCTTCCGATTCGAGAAACAGAATACCACATTGCACGCGTACGCGATGTTAATCCTTCACACCTTTAACTGAATCTCAGACCTGCCCCTCCCTGCACCTAATTTCGAGGCTAGGTCTCAGATCGCCAAAGGAGCAGCATTCCAACATGCATGTCATCAGGAGTCGGTTGGTAATGGTTTCACCAGTATCCAATAGTTGGTTTATTATCCAAAAGAGCGCCGCACCGCCGATTAGACCTGCATGGTGTCGCTCGCACCGAAGAGGGGGTGTTACTGATTATATTATTGTACCAATTTACGCAGGAAGAAGAAGAAGTTGCAAAGGAGGCCGAAAGGGATGATTTTGCAAGTTCTTAGGATCTGCTCCATGCTCCCAATACGATATCAGCAATCCGGTCTGGCAATAGTGTGTAAACAATATTAAACTTTAATATTTCGCCAAAGGACTATACACTCACCAACCTACATAATTCCCAGTAATAAAGAGTGCCATTATTGATATTCCAGATCTGTTTCCTGACGACTCGGCTGCAGTCCCATGCTCGACAACGTGAGAACGAAAACTCAAACTTGAAACAGCCCTCGAGTTTTCATATAGCGTTTCGCGCGAGCCGTATCGTACCTCCTAACGCTAGACAATTGCTTGTGCTACCGTCGTATACTGGACCCGAACTTGGCCAGGATTACGAGCTCCTTTTTAAGGTTGTTGTTAGAAATATTTTACGCGGAACGGAGGCCAGTTTGATCCCCAGAAACCGTGACCGGCATGCACCGGAACTCGCTTAGCCCATTGGCACACGCGACCGGTCCCTTTCAACTTTTGATACGTCAGATCTAAGGGTAGTGCAGGCCTCAGCCAGATTTGGCTGTGGAGCATGTGCTTTCTGCAGTTAAAATTGCCAGTTAGTAGGCTAATTCCGACGCTTGCAGGGACCATAACTAGCAGTTCTTTCCTATACGTACTCTGTATTACCTGCGCCGCTGCTTGATCTTACAGGCTGGGCGACAAATATTAATTGGTTTGTTGACAGGAGAACTTTTCCCCCCCTCGGTCTCCTTGCCTAACGAAGAAGAAGAAATAATTCAAAAAATTCAAAACAAAAAATCAATCGAGGAGTCGACAATATTAAGAACGAAAGACTCGACGATATACAAAAATAAACTCCCTCACCTCGTTTTTATCTTTTTCTTACCACCTCGACCTCCTCAAGTAAACGACACCTTCGATTCACTCGGCCACTTTTTTAACTTTCTCGTTGCTGATGGTACCTCGAGATAACCTCGGGGGGAAAACGATGGCATCCGTATCGACCGACCCACGCGGGTTCGCCACAACTGGCTCCCAAACGCAGACCCTTGAGCCTCGGAAGTCGCGGAAGAGGTCCTCCTCTCTGCTAGGGGGTGAAATACCCGGCGACACCTCTGCTCCTGCCATCTCGACCTCGAGATCTCCTGCAGCCGTATGTCCTTCAACCTCCTTTATCTTCGCTTAAGCTTCTTTCGCTCCAAGTTCTTTCAAAATAAGAGAAATAAAAATACAGTAGCAAGAACGATATATATTACACAGCATTCGATATGAACCGTATACAGATAGAACCTGTTGCTAACAATGCATCCAAGCCACAGAGGCAAGCTTCTAAAACCAGACGGCGAAAGCTGTCTAAGCAGAGGCAAGATGGCCAGATGATACCTGGCCCAGAGAACTTCTTCCTTTGGTATAAGGAGATGTCCTATAGACACACATGGGGTATGGGAAGATTCATTGGTACTACCACTTTTCGGACATGAACATCGGAAACTTACAATGTATTTTCGCAGTGAACCCGCTCATTGCGATGCTCGTCATCATTGGATGCTACCTCCCGAACCCTACCCGCTCAAACTGGGCTCACGATTTCATCTTTGTCGCATATCCAATCGAGGAAAAGGGACCCAATGGCGAACAGATGTACAGCAAAGGCCTCGGCGACGGCAAATTCCTCTTCTTTTACACGCTCTTCTTTACTTTCACCAGAGAATTCATCATGCAAAGGATACTATACCCGCTCTCCCAGAAGCTCCTCCCGAAGTCAACCAGACGTAATAAGGCCACGATTGCTCGATTTTTGGAACAAGCGTATACTGCCATCTATTTTGCCGTATTTGGGCCCCTTGGACTCTATGTTATGTCGCAAACTCCCGGTCTATGGTTCTTTAATACGACCCCCTACTGGTCGAGTCACCCTAACATCATTCATACCGCCACTTTCAAGGCTTATTATCTCCTTCAGTGGAGCTACTGGCTACAGCAAGCGATTGTTCTGGTCCTCATGCTCGAAAAACCACGAAAGGACTTCAAGGAGCTCGTCATCCATCATATTGTCACCGTAGCCTTGATCACCCTCAGCTGGAGATTCCATTTCACATACATTGGATTGTCCGTCTTCATCACCCACGACATTTCCGACTTTTTCCTTGCCGTACGAGCCCCCCTCGTCTGTCCACCCTTGTAAACGAATCATATGATGCTAACAAACCTACCCGAACAGACCTCCAAAGTCTTCAACTACATCGATTCGCCAATTACCGGCCCGTATTTCGTCGTCTTTATCTTCAGCTGGATCTACCTTCGCCATTATCACAATCTTTGGATCTTGTGGTCCGTTTTCTACGAACTCCCATACGTTGGCGAATACTATCTCGACTGGGATGAGCCACACTACAAGTGCGGGCTTGCCAAGCTCGTTATTTCCACCCTATTGTCGGCCCTCCAGTTAGTCAACATTTTCTGGCTTTACTGCGTACTTCGCGTTGCATACAGATATGTATTCAAGGCCGAGCTTGCCGATGTCAGAAGCGAGGACGAGGGTGGAGAGGAGGATGATGTTGGTTTCGATGATGATGGTACTAAGACACCAACTGCAGAAGAGTAAGTTACCTACATTTTCGCTTGTGTTAATAATTAGTTGGACGAGCTCGCTGATTGTTTTTTTCCCTTCCTTTCTTTTAGAACTCCTAAAATCCAGTTGAACGGAGAGGCCCTCGCTAGCCCCATCGACGGCCAGGCCACTGGTTTTGAGAGCCACAGGCCTAACGGTGTCCACAAACGTGCATGATACCCGTACAAACTGCCAACCAGGAGCCCAACCCAACTCCAACTTTCTCGACCCAAGCCGACGGAATAAAACTCTCGGATCTAACGGTAAACCAACAAGAAATATCATTTCATTATATGATCTTTGAAAAATCACACGATCGTTTGATACAGTAGCATTAAAGCATTCACACGCCCCCGCACCCGCATAATATTATTTTCCTCCTTCTATTCCTTCGCTGTACAATTGACACACCCACAATAACGTTTTCCTAATACCCTCGTTTCCGGGAAACGTTTCCCTTCTGTACTGTTTTTGTTTTTGGATAAAGGATGTTTCTCCTCGAAGAGATATTTTAATACCCCTCTTTTTTGATGTCATTGATGTTTTAATGAGCGGGAAGTGGGGGGAGAACGAAGAAGATTTCCGGAATGGGAATATTAATGTCAACGAAAGTTTTTAATAATTAATGTTGAGTGGGAGGAGGAGGAGGAGAAGAGATTGTTGTTTTATTGAATTGCCCGGATTGGTTATACGATCGTGTAACTCTATGTATGAGCGGCATCGGATTCATGTCAACGTCACCTTTGCGATTGCATGTGGATGAGATGTATTTGTATAATGGAAGGGTGGAGATGGCGGTAGAGTGGCTTCGTACTGTACCTACGAAATTGCCTGATGAGAATCCAAAGAAGTTTACCGAATGATATCAAGCCCTAGAATACAACAATACCAACACGGCCTTCCTTCTCTGTGAAATACTAAAGCCGTTTCCACCTATCGTACGAAGAGGTTGAACACTCGGATTGAAAACTAGAATGATAATTTAGTGAAACCCACCAGTGGCATCATCGTCCGGAAGGTTTGGTAGTAAATTCGAATAGCCTGGCTCAACGCCTCCATCGTATCGAAAGCTCCTTGATCCGGACCTTGATAGTCTCGACCGTATTCGCAAGTTTTTCCGCATCACCTCTTAGAATATCAGGGCGAGATCCGACGATACCGTTACTACCTATCTGGCTTCGAACAAGGTCAATGATCTCCTGTGGGATAGCATCTCGAAGTGCTCTTGTGGTATTCCGGGCGGCTTGTAAGTCCATTGAAATCCGGACTTTGATCGAAGTCGCTGCCACAGCATGACTCGAATCGATCCATTTCCTTTTTCACCCCCCCTAGTGGAGCTTCGAGGGCATCGGCGTCCTTAATGTCCAAGCACGGTAGGTCAGCGTCGCCCCAATCATAATCGGACTGCCGTCCAGTTCGTAGCCCGCCACTTCAAAAAAAAAAATCAAAAGCCTCTTGATCCCTCCCCGGACGAATATACAACGCCGGAACAACATCCCTAACCCCCATATTACCCCCCCCCCCCCCCCTACAAAGCCTCAACATATCCAACAAACGATCCAACGAAGCTCGAACAAAACTAACCCTCCCCCCAGGTGCACCAAATACCTGCATGGTGGTATCAACAAGGCCATATACCCCAGGAATGATCTACGCAGGACCTGGGGATAGTTTGCTGGTGGAGTGAAATAATTTGAGTGTTTTGATTCAGCAGTTTCGATTGGAGGTGTTTGGTGATATCTGGATTTGTAGATTAACGTTAGGAGATGTTTTCAAGCTGCTATCGATCAATATTTGGATTCCGATTGAAGCCCATAAAGTATAAACTTTCACGAAAAGAAGCTCCTAAAGACCTACAACCCGGTATTTATAACCCAAAATCAATCGCGGTCCAGATAATTCGTGGGAGTGTGGAAGATTGAAAAAAAAAACCTAGAAGGAAAGAATACCACCCCCCATTCAAATCTGCAGAGAAGCCCTATAGACACGAACTTTTGGGCTCACCCACCATATATTTCTAGGGTGTTTTGAAGACGAGCGTTTCGACTAGCGGCTCGGAGAGACTGCGAACTTGAGCACTTGGGAGAAATGCTATGCTGTGTACCCCCAACGGACGCGTTATTGGATCCACGAAGCCATGTGATGGAGGCTCACGCTAACAAAAACAACGAACCGAACCCTGATTCCTTTAAACCCTACGTTGAAAATCAAGTATCCTGTAGACGAGATGTGCATATATGACATTGGAGTTTCTATAGCTATGATCGTAATGAACACGCTATTTGATTGTTCACAAAATCTCTTTGAAATAAATTGATAAAGTGCGCTGCCAAAAGTGACTAGAATCGAAGGATTATAATATTATCGTAAGTGGATGGATAATGGTGTATACAGAGAAACGAATTCGAAAGCTCAAGCTGGTTGGATATGCACGATGAAAGATGGGACGGTAAAACGAAGCGGAACGCTCAAACGGAATCGTGCGAGATGGAATCAAAGCCGGGTTTAAAACAATACGGAAAGTAAATGGAAATGGTATCAAAGCAAAGAAATCGAGATCCGAGACAATTCGTTATCATTAGTAGCAAGCTTGATCCGAGCGAGACATATCCTTTGACCTGAAAATCAACCGTGAATCTTTTTTTGTAATATCTCTTTCTCCCCCTTTAGCATAAAAGCATAATGTCGAATAACTTTGTTTCCCCTTTCCGGAGTTTATTATCATTGCTTCGGCTTCAATAGCCTGCATATCTTCTCGATTCTTCCTGCATTCTCCGTTGGAGTTCATCCTTCCTGTTTATTTCGCAAATGACATATTCCATCTTCTTCTCTTGTAAAATCTGACCCAACTTATTACCACCTTGCTTCTGAGAAAGGTATCTTACAGGAGGGGGCGGGATGCCGTCTCTGCAAGGCCCTGTTTGTTGTGAATGGTAATCGTACTTGATATCCTGCGGTCTAGGATCATTGTCCGGCCTGATACTTGCGTACGATGGTGTACGGTGAACACTATTGCTATATCTCGGCGAAGGAGGATCGTTTTCCGAGTGAGTAGAGTTGATGGAGAGAGAACTTTGGTTGTAATTATTTGGATAATGCCTCTTTTCATCATCAAAGCAGAACGAATTCCTGCCGACTGGTTCTTGCGGACCGGCAGCAGGTCCTAATACCCCGCTGAGTGATGGGAGACCGTTGGAGTCGAATTGGATGGATTTCTTTTCGTCTTCTCTACGAGGGGTACGGCGGTAGGAGGTATAGCTTCTCGAAGGAGGTTGCCATAATGGATCTGCGGGATTGACGGGTTCTGGGAATTGGGATTCACGGAGGTTGGATTGGTCTGAGTGGTAACGTTCATGGTCAACGGAGATGGGGAATGGGTCGGAGACCGAGAGATGTGGGACTCCGGGTCGGGAAGGGTCATGTGTTTCACGGGTTGCATTTGAAGAAGATCGAGAGGGACCTTGACTGTTTTCAGACCGAGGTGAGGCCAGCGGAAGGGGTGGTGCTGAGGCAGGTGTGAAGGTCGGTGTGAAGTGGTCGTAGTAGTCCATAGATATCTTCTCGTATTCCGGTTCTACTTCCTTCTTGATTGTTCTCAGACCGGTGTTATCGCGATCCTGGTGAACATTCTCTGGCGGTGCTGGAGTCCAGTTCGACGGTCTTGAGGTATCATAGAATGCCATTCCTCCCCATCCAAGCTGAGTTAAACCTTCATACATTCCATCGGATACCTGTTCTGTTTCCCTATGATCTCTTGACTCTACAGCCATATTGTGTGAAGACTGTCTTGGATCGGGCTCTGTTGTCTCCGAATAAGTTGAATAAGTCTTAAAGCTTGGATCGACAGCTTGCGTCTCCGGCAGTACCGGCTGTATGGCGTATGTTTCTTGATATCTTCTTGAAGAATTATTTCTTGAAAGGTTGGTTTCACGATACCCAGTAGCGGCGGGCGAAGAGGTAGATGATGTGGATTCCACAGTAGTTATTAACACTTCGGTTTCATGATATGGAATTCTCCAGGAAGACGACTCGGCCGTCTCCTGGGTTTGCTGGGTTCCCTGGCGGTATGTCCTTGGGCGGGGAGGTATGGGCGGCGGCGGTCCTGGTGGCCCCATACCTCCATGGGGGTAGCCCGACATCTTGGCCGTTTATATATCAACCAGGATATTCTATCTCCCTATCAGACACCCTTCTCAAGCGAAGTGGTATATAACACACAGCGTGCACACACACTCTTTCTCGCGGGATTATTATCAGATCCCCTTGTCTTCTCAATATCAAATATGCCTCCGGCGCCCACAGGAGCGCGAGGGAGGAATTTGGCGACTTTGGCGCAACTTTGGCGCAACTTTCAGCGCCTACCAAGCCTCTATAATATCAACAGAAGTGTACACGAGACACTTCTAGGTTGGTGGCTCGGAAGAGCGAGCGATATGGGTAATGTGCCGGCGTCGATGTGCTTCTTGTTGTACAAAACTAAGCCTGCGGATGGCGATGATGCTATGCCACAGCCGGATTGGATGATAAGAGAGAACAATCGTGCAGTACCGAAATCCGAGAACAGGCCCTGTTCCTTTTTCTTTTTTTTTTTCTTTTTTTTTTTTTTTTTTTTGCCAGCTTTGGCCAGCTTTTTTCAGGCTTGGTTGTGCCTTGACTTGTACCTGTTTAACAAGTTATACTATAGCAAGTGCGAGCGAAGTATGTGCTTGTTCGAATTCCGACAGTCGCGACTGATGACAAATAATATTTAGGCTCGTATATCTATGTAGGTCGTGGTCCGGACGTCCTCTTGGCTCAACTTTCTCGATCGAGTATATTGAAATCGAAGGATGGTGGGATTTTTTTCCTCTTCTTGGTTTTTGTTAATCTTTCGGGTGCTGCCCGGCAAGGGTAACTCGTGGGATTTTTAGGCGCGGAACAAGAAGAACGAGCTATTTCTTTTCGAGCATGGTGGACAGGCGAGAAACCTAGTTCTCTCTGGTGATCAGGGACTGATAAATCTACCAAGAGGGGAGAGAAAGGCGTTCTCGAGGCAGATATTCGGGTTCCAGAAATCCTTTAAGCTTTTTGAACGAGCGCGCGCACTCTTAGCTAATCTCGAGGGTGTGAATCCGTGTTAAATTACAAGTGTTCTGTGATGTTTGGACATGTGCACAGATGAACCCAGAAGCTTGATTGATGGATCCGGAGAGCGAGAGCCTCATGCGCGGTGCTCCCACAGCAGACCAAATGGCAAAGCGGTTTCGAACAGGGACCGCATGTCCGGTCGTTGTCCAGATTTCGTATTCGAAACGACAATCCGGCCGGGAGCCTGGGATTCAAGTGCTCACGATCATAACGTTATTGGTTCCTTGAATATCGCTTTGGTTTCAATTCCATGAAGGAAAGAAACCTCGAGTTATCCCCGAGTATAAGTTTCCCTAACATCCATCGAGGGGTCTAATTCCTAGAAGGCTGACATCTTTCTGTATCGGCAACTTTGCCCTCCATAAATCTAAGCCGGGTTGCATTTTCCCGTTACATGGTTGCTTCTTTTCAGCCGCAAATGTAAAGTTTCTGTCTCAGGCTTTAGTTTCGCGGCTCACAATGGCAACTCGAAGAAAGAAAAGGTTGGTTGGCTAGCTAAAAGTCTAGTATCAAAAGTTCACAATATAAAAAGCTCGTCATGAGGTATAGATATCAAGGACATGATGGTCGTCTGAAAATTATCAGAGCATTGAAACAAAAAAAAAAAAAAAATAATAAAATTTCGGATTCGAAGGGCCGTACAGTTATAGAAGAAGAAAATCCTACACGCTCCGCTGCCCACGCAAAAGTACCCTGTGTTAAATTCCCTTTTTTCTAAACCAATACTTTCGCCTTGCTCAAAATCGTGATTTGATCGTAACCCTCGCCGGACTCGTTACCGTACTTGAGGAGTAATGGGAAAATAGTAGCTTGGATCGGGCGTCCTTCCAATGGATGGGTGGTAGTGCCGTCAGCCCCGGTAATGATATCGGTCTGTTGGGAGACATCATCCATCGTCGCGTATCCGAATTCACAGCCCGCCGGTTCGCTCAAGACCTGGAAGTTCGCGCGCTGTTTGCCAAGTGCGAGTGCAAAGTCCGCCGCCTCCTGAATGATTTCTTCGAGGAATTTGTATCTAGCTGGGTCACCGTGGAACGATTGCTTGGTGGCGGCGAGAGGATACGTTAATTGTTCAACCTTGTCGGCAATAGTCGAGACAGCAGCCTTTCGTTGAGCAAAAAAGCCGTCGCTCTTGTCCAAGAGGAAAAATGTTTCGGAGCGCCAGTTGTTGATAGCGGGGGCGGGGGCAGCTACGTTACAGGTTAATATTACATCCCAAGATTTTATACCTAGGAAAGCATATATAAAACTTACAGCTGGTTCGAACAAGTGGACCGATCGCAGACATGGAATTTCCGAAGAAAGCACCACTCTCAAAACTTTCCTGAAGAACTTGTGAAACAATCGCCCGAACAACCAATTGCTTGCTCTTTCCGCTGGTCAACAGAGATTCAAAATTTGGAACATGCTCGGTGAGGAATTCATAAATTTCGGTGGTCAAGTTGATTGGATCGCTCGAAGCCTTGAAATAGTTTCCAGCCCATCCAACGATATCAGTGCCAAGTTGAGTGTATTCGCGAGAGATGCTGTTGTCGTCTTTGGTTTGGGGTTTCTGGCCAGCAGCGAGGAGGCTTCCTTGAACAGATGTAAGACGCCTATTGGCATCGGCAAGTTGGGACCGTAAAGATTCGATTGGAGCATTGGCGCCTTTGTCGGAATAAACACCGGCTTCTGGAGTCGAGTATGCTGTGCTGTATCCGTTCCTTCGATCTATAATTTACACCAACATTAATATAAGAACTCGAAGATTCATAAGTTCGTATATATATCGGATGCATGTATTACCTTGTCTTCTCTTAACAAAAAGGAAGATAGCAAATGCGAGCGCAGCTGCGAAGAGTAAGGCGAAAAGAACCGTCAAGCCAATGAGAGCCTTATTATTGTTACTCGATCTTCCTTCTACTGCCACGCTCGAACCTTCTGACGTTTGGGTGCTCGAATCTTCTGACGTTTGGGTGCTGGTGGCCGTGGCCGTAGGAGCCGGTGAGCCTGTATCGGCTGGGCCGACACTGCTACTCACTTCTGTACCCTGAATAGAGCCACCACCTTCGTTGATCTCCTTAGGTGCGTCAGAGCCTGTGGGTTCTGGTTCATTTGTTGGGACTGAATATCTAACGTCAGCATTCGCGGATTCCGAGCCCTGTCACCGTCTACCAATTGGTAAAACGATTAGCCTTCAAACTCACCTGTGTTTGTAGCGTCTACAACAGTAGGAATTAGGTCGGATGGCACAGATGGTACAGCAACATCAGTACCGTCAGCTGCAGTCACCGGCGGCTGATTTTGAAAACCCTGAGCCAAAGCAACACTAACGACCGCAAGAAGCGGTATCCCAAACCGTAAAGGCTTCATTATCACAATGTCGAATCGATCTTCCACAAAACCCCACGATAACCCAGTCGGAGAAAAAAAACAACCCCGAGAAAGTCGAGGAAAATATCTAACGATGCAAAATGCAAAATGCAAAAAACAGAATCTGACAGTTGATCCCGGGGGTACGCTTTTATTTAAAAAGGCATCCCAATTTTAGATAGCCTTGCAACATTAAACATCCACCCCTGATACTCAACAGCAGGTATGTGTGTGACCCAGACGTTCGATGTGGGGATACGAGTCTGAGCTGACAGAACGGCTGTTTCGCCGCCTTTGTACCTCCACCATACTTGCATGGTATGCATGTATTGCTACATCCCATTCAGCTTTCTTGCTGGATTGGATTGGCATTTTGAGCCGCTTGGCTGAAATCCCATCGTTACGAGGGTGTAAATTGCACCACCGTCAGCGTTGGGTTCTTCCGAAATTCTGGACTGCCCTTTGAATGAACAGATGCACTTCTCTGTTCTTTTCTTCCCACATTTTGCTTTGTGCATTTAAATTCTTGCAGCCTACTTCGTATCGCACCAACCCGGCTCTTGCTCTACATTGCGAGACTCATGTATCCTCGTAGCTGGACCCTAGCAGAAAACCTAGGCCATCGACCACCCCCCATGGATTGTGGACATGGTTGGCGCGGCTGGCCCCAGGTTGGCGATTTCAAATACAAACAGCGTTGTGAGCTTAGCTTTCCCCACTAACTAGGGAGTTTATACTTCGATAGGCATCATCAGATCGGTGAGCTTGTGGCTATGAATAGCTTTTTTTTTTTTTTTTTCCTCGAAGAATTCATACGTGTAGAGAAAGCTTCGAGAAATTCTGATTCCAAGATCGGGAGGATGGACTGTTCTCTGGTGCACACCATTCCTTTGTGATGCAGGCAGGCAATCTTCCACTGATTGACGGGCAGCCGAAACCGTCTCAATCTGATCCCGCGGGATCGAGATGCGGCTCATTGCAGCGGAAAAGCTTAGGATACCCTGAAGGCTGGGCGACCAGGCATCATCAAACAACCGTAGCTCGGTCATACACTGGACCAGACCGGTACAAAATACCAAGTCACCACTCCACCTTAATGAGCCACGAGGATAAGCAGGTGTTATTCATGGCAGACCACAGATGCATCCCATCGTCGATAGCAAAGATAAATAAGTAACCGAGGCGTCCACCTCACGATGAGTCGACCCTTCTGAAGTCGAAGGATCTGAGCCGCTCTTGGGTGCAGACCCTTCAAGCGAAATTAGCTAGCCTTTGAGCCTCTAACGTTAGTTAGCCCCCAGAAAACACAGGGGAGCGCGAGGCTGAATGGACTCGACTATTGGGCCAAATAATATGCATGGGTACCACCGCACTTGCGATCCTGGCGGCGTTTTTCGATAAGTGTGCGCAGAAAAAAGGTCCGTACGAAACTCGAACTGGGACTCCACGCTCCTTTATCGACAAGCTGTCGCGAATCCCTATTCTGTATATGTATAGTTCTACTTCCTTTTGAAGTGAAAGCAAATCTTCCAAAATCCTTGGACTCGGTGTCGAAAAGCGCGTAGTTCCTGGACCCCGCTAGGTTTCACCCACCGTGTAGATCGGACGATACCAGATCCGAACCATCGACCTCCAGGTTTATTCGATACGAACCGATCGAAATGGCATATGCGACTCGAATCGCACCGGCAGAACTTCCGGCGCCGGTTCCCGCGACCCATCCAGGCCAGAATATGAAAAAGGCACGGGTATACCAGGCCACCGCTTTCGCACGGAACCCACATGGACAGTTCCTACATCGTATAATCATTGGTGTGGATTTTGGAACGACATACAGTGCGATCGCGTGGGGTAGCTCGTCGGATCCTGGTGGGGGTTCCCGAAGTTTCATACGTATAAGATGGAGGAATGCTAACCCTCGTGGGATGGAATAGATTCGATCGAGATTATCAATAGTTGGCCGACTTCCGGGGCTCGTGTGATGGACTCGGTATGACCTTATTCCAATATTAAACCGCCGTAGGATCAGAATCCAGAGGGGTTAACGACTTAATAGTGTCCCACCGAGATATCATATCATGAAGGGTCGACAACAGAGTTCAGCTGGGGCTACGATATCCCGTCTACGGCTAGAAGGCTGGCGTGGTGTGTCTTGCATATCTCCACAATATCAACACAACGGAAGCAAATACTGACATCCACCGCGCGAGCGTTCAGGTTCAAGCTACTACTCGAGTCCGACGATCCTGATATCAGGCGCAAAGTCAATATACCGGATGGCTTGGACGTTATGGATGTTTGCACGGATTTTCTCCATGCACTATATATTCACGTACGTTTGCTCCAATTGGACGTATACTACGACGTCGCCCGCTAACGAACTCCCTCATGTTGACAGACAATGGAAACCCTATACCGCAAAAAAGGAAACCAAGTTATGGAAATCACTCAAGTCGACTTCGTCCTAACCGTACCAGCCGTTTGGACCGACCGCGCAAAACAGAGGACCCAGAAGTGTGCTGAGAACGCAGGCTTTGCGAATGGCCACAGATTGACAATGATCAGTGAGCCCGAGGCCGCTGCTGTATTTTGTATCAAAAACCAAGATTCGCATAATATCAAGGTCGGTACTATGGAATCTAATCAGATATACCAATGCTAACGAATAATATCAGGCTAACGACAGAATAGTCGTTTGCGACGCCGGCGGTGGAACAGTCGATTTGATCACTTACAACTGCTTGGAGGTCGGTCATACTCCTCATAATCCTACTGCTCGATCATCCCTGATATCAATACATCACAGATAACCCCTAGGTTAAGAGTACGAGAATGCGCAGTCGGCGAGGGTGCCTTCGCAGGATCCTCCAAGATCGATCGAAACTTTGCAGAATTCTTCAAAGCCCGGATGGGACCTCACTTCGAAAGTCTAAGGCTGGAAACACAACAGAAAGTGGTCAAGAATTTTGAGGCTATCAAGTGTGGTTTCAGAGACCGTTCTGATCAGGCTATATACACGGTACGAAACATCCCAATGTGCCCGAGAGCCCCCGAAGCTAACGTGAAACCTGTACTGCTAGGTCACCGTCCCAACAATAAACAACCTCCCAGAAGCCGGCATCGAAAACGGTGAAATGTTAATATCGCGAGAAGAAATGAGGGCTCTCTTCGACCCCGTTATCACAGAAGTCATCACTCTAATCTACAACCAAATCAAAGAAACATCCGACAACGCTGGAAGAGTTAACACGATCCTACTCGTCGGCGGCTTCGGAGAATCTCTTTATCTATACCAAAGAGTCGTCGATTGGGCCGGTCCGTACGGAATTAATGTTATCCAACCGAGGAGCGCGTGAGTCGATCCAAAATCCTCTATAAATCTTAAAGGTGACTGCTGACACAGGAGTTAGAGCAACGGCTATTGTGAAAGGGGCCGTCATCCGAGGGCTTGAAATCCATTTAGACGCTTCGAATCCCGGAAGAACACAAGTTGAACGACTGTGCAGAAAAAACTACGGAACCGTTAGTTCGCAGCTTTTTATCGAAGGGAAGCATCGAGCCGAAGATGCCTGGATAGACCCGCAGACCGGTAAAAAGATGGCAAGGAATCGTACGTCCCCAGCAGGAACACCCTCTTCAATCGATTGCGTGCAAAACCCCAACATCCTAACCTCCAGCTTTTAAATTATTTGCAGAAGTCAGCTGGTTCATCTTCAAAGGCCAACCCCTCACCGACGAACGCCGTTTCTCCAACCACTTCCACCGAAATTTCAAACACATCACCCCCTTCCTAGACGCCATGGTCGCCTCCAGCAGCGACAACCCTCCGAATCGCGTGGAAGGCGACGTTCAGGTCGTTTGCAGAATGACATCGGATTTATCATCCGTGCCAAAGAATTTGTTCGATAAGAAGTGGAAGGGGCTCAGAAGCTTTTACAGCGCGAGGTATAGGTTGGATATGACGATTGAAAGTGCGGAGATTAAATTTGAGCTGGTGTATAAAGATCGGTAAGATCCTCGCGGGCTAGCCTCCGGTTTTTACCGTTTGGGCATCTAAGGCTAATAGTTATAACGTTTAGGTCCTACGGATTCGCACAGTGCCAATTCGAGTAATCCCGGTCGTGGTGTTCGATCAACCAAAGAAAGAAAACAACCGGTATGATAAGAGTTTTTGCGGTTGTGCTGGAGCCACAGTTCAAGTCATACTTAAGATGCCCATCAAGTCGATATTCTGTTTTTAGTACATTTCCTGCAACTTAGCGTCCCGTTTTATACCCGCCGTGGGCTTGATATAATACCACCTTATCGTTATTTACAAGTCTGCATAACCACTTGAAACTTTGTACCATACCGCCAGTTCAGTTCGATGTAAATATTTCTTAAAAACACCATCCTTACCGGCTTTTCTCGCCGAGTCGATCGACCAGGTCCGGGCACGACTGCCTAGATATGCGCTTAACTAAAGGTTGGAACACCGATACCATCGACCGCTATCACCGCAGTATCAACGATATAGTCTGCGAGTACGCCAAAGATAAAACATTCAAGTCAAGGGTTTTTCCTTTTCTTTGCCACTGTTAAATACAAAAGCATATATAGATACGTTTTTCAAAATTCCACCGCGCGCTTGCGCCACGGTCCTTTCTTTGCAAAAAAATATGAATTATTGACGATAAAGTCTAAATGAATGTGACGAATGCCTGACAAAAAAGTAATAATGGTAGTAGTAATGCAATCTTTTTTAAAAAAGTATCCTTCGCTTGGAAAACAAAAAACCAAAAAAGCATGAAGTCTTTCAAAATGTAAAGATGAAGTTAAATTGGAGAAAGCCGATCCGGTGAAACCAAAAATGTCGAAGGTATAGCCCCGCTAAAATGCAAATAAAGGGGAGAAAAAAGATATGTGCAAGAAAAAGTCGATTAAAACATAGGAAAAGAACGGCGTGTATATGAGAGTATGACAAAGGAAATTTTGAGGGAAAGGGCAGGTATTTTTTGCCTCTGCAAGGTGGCGATTTGTAGGTCGAATGTTTGCAAAAAGAACAGTCAACCGCGGAACATTACTTCGTTAAAGAGAAAAAAGTTTAGCTGGTGGGAAGTTGAGCATGGGGGTTTGAAGCGAAGGGGCTATATTGCCTCTTCTGTAACATATCAAGGCGTCGTTCAACCGATAACCGAGCTCCTCTGGTATGCCATCTTCTCCGGCTTCTTGTAACCTTGCTCGCCAACAATCCCGCTTCCGGGACCGGCACACCGTCTCTTCTCATCCTCTCGTTCCTTAATTTCTCTTTCATCCTGGACGAGCGTGCAGACGGGGCAATAGTATGACTTTGCGCAGTCTCCGATTGGAGATCCCTTGATTTGGTAAAGTTCCCTGATTCGGGTTCTCTGGAGCATAGTGAATACCCAGCTGACAGGGGTCAAAGCGCAAAATAGGACGCAGTGACCGTTGCAAGAGCCGTAAGCGTCCAAGTTAGAGTCTGGGACGGTCTTTAATCTGTGATGAGTCTTGGAGTAGAGCATGCATGGGCACCAGCATCCGAGACAGCCTGTGATCATTTCAAAGTTAGCATTTTATGCGTTGAATTTGTTGTATTTCCAAAATTCCTTGGCGCCTCGCTTTCGCGAGGCCACGGAAAAACGTGGATGGGAAAACAAACTTACAGGATCCAATGTCGCCAAAACAACTGCAGAACCCATACTTGTACTCCTGAGCACCGAAAATCTGGTTTGGATGCGCAATTTGTCCCGGCGCATGTGGTTGGCTCGCACCGTTGTCGAACTGCGCTGGTGGTTGGTATTCCATCGGCTGCGGTTGTTCCGGCGCACGATCTAACGCCTGAGTCGGTGGGGGTTCGAAGGTCATCGTGTGTCCGTATTCAGGGCCACCGGGTGTCACGTTCTGCAGCGGGATCCCCTGCTGCTGCGGTTGAGATGGGTCTTGTGCGTATCCAGACATTGCTTCTTTTCGTTTTCTACGAGCGATTTCGGCGTTTACTTCTGTGTTATAGGCGTACAGTGAATTATCCTTTGCGGATGGGTTGAAAACGTGGATATCTTGGATTTGGGGAACCGGCGGGATGGGCTCGGGTTGGTAGTAATGATAATATAAATTATCGTTACTCTTCGAAGCTAAGGAGTGTGCTGAAGGTGCAGAACGGAGTGGTGTTAAAGGAGGAGCGGCAAATCCAGCCTGCGCGTAGTCGATATTCGCGTCAGGAATAAATGTTGATGTGGCCTGCGGTGCGTGTGTCGGTGTCCGGGGAGGAGCTGCGAATTGTAACGGGAACCCCGATCCGTAAGGTATATTTGTCCGTATGGGCGCCGGTGGGGTCTTCGTGCGTATTGTAGTTGTGGGGGACTGGGGGGTTGGATAACCACCGTATTGATGTGCCTGTGGCGGAAGTGTGAATATCTGAGATGATGTGAGCTCAGGAATATTTGTATAACTACGGGTGGGATCGTTCCGTTGATATGCCATAGGAGAAGTTGTATCAAGGGAAAAGGATTAAAAGGAGGGTTGGGAATGATGAGCGCAGGGAATGGTTTATATATCAACAGTGTGACTGTGTGCACTACAAGGGCCAGCGACGGGTAAAGGAACTCGAGAGGCAAAAAGAGACCGGGATAGGGGATTGGTAGGACGGGATAGACTGCAACAGTGTCGCCCAGTGGAGTTCGAGAGTCTTGGGGTTCTTCAGTCACGCATACTCGTGGAGAATATATGCGAGATGAGAGCGCTTGCAAGACTATCGGGATGTTAAGTATGTTCGGGACAGGGAACCAATATCGCAGAGTCCTCCTCCGCCAAAGGCTTCTCCGGACCTTCTAGACGTAGCCGCGCCGTGGTACACTCCACCTTGTGATAAATATAGATATCCCCAAAAAGAAAACTGTATTTTTTGTTTCTTGCAGATGGTATGTGCAGATGCAAACGAACGAATGGAAATGATGGTACAAGTCAAAGTCAAAAGAGTCAAATGGCAAGATGTGGGCGGACGTGTGAAATATGTATGCAAGATGCGCGGATGCAAACGGGCCTTATGACGGTTTTGTGTCAAGTGATTTGAATGAAAGGGCGTGGGTAATACGATTCTCAAGCAATCAAAAGGAGGGATTTCAGATTTGAAGTTGGTAATGCAAGATGCAGGTAATTGTATATGTTTTGTAAGAGAGCGACGGAGGGAAAACTGGAAGTGAGATGCGAGAGGGAACTGACCTATCTAAGAATGGGACTGATGCAGGTTCAAAAAGCAGTGATACCCCAATTAACAATCAACAAAAGGCAGCCTGATTGGAAGTTTAGCGGCCCAAAAGAGTCCTGTTACTTCAGCCACTAACGAAGAAACCGAGTTATACTGTTGAGGGGAATGATCACGTAGTATGTCGGTCCCGGGTTTCTGGGAGAGTAAGTGTTAAATTTGCGTCGCAGCACCTCTTCGCTACTTCAGAAAAAGGATTGGGCGCCTAAAATGAAGGGACCGGAGCAAACAGTCGAGTATGGTCTGAGAGTGCAGAGTGTTCATTTGCGACTTTATGGTATCAGGAACGAGACCGATAGAGCGAAGAAGCAGCATTACGCAGATGTCTCTGCTAATTCCTCACCGCAAATCTGCAGCAAGCAATGATGGAGCCCGCAGCCAGGGTGCTGTGAAGTCGGGCTGCGACTGCTGGCCATTGGTTGGTTGAAGTCCAATGTGCAGGGGATGGCGCCTAGATTGAGCCCTGACCAACCAAACCGCTTCTTGGCAGATATCCCGCAACCTTAGCTTGTCGATTGATAGCGAATAACCTTGCAGCGATGGAGGGTTCTTGCTGCAGGTTCCTTTTTCTTGCCTGTTCCCGCCCACCTAGCGTCGTTGCGAGCCAGAGCATGGCTTTTCGACATGCAGGCACCGTCCGGCTCGAGACACACCGGAACGTGACTAAACGTGACTAAAAAGTCTGCATTTGTCGTCGTCAGCGAGGAGGGCTTTGATCGTGTTCTTCCTTCGAAGCATTTTGGACGTGGCAACATCGATTGATGTCGACTCTTTTCGATGGGACAAAGGTATGAACTGTGATGGAGATATCTCCACTGGTGGCGTGTTATCAGCCGGCCCCGCGATACGTCTTTTCCCTCTCCAGCCACCAAACAAAAACCAAAAAAAAAAAAAAAAAAAAAATGCTACCAAGACCCTCGAAATTGCCCTTTCCGCTGCGGGTCTCGTATCGGGAAAATAAGCACTGGCATTCGGGTCGGTGCGGGGACGCTGGAAGCAGGTATCCGAAATAAAAACTTCCTGGTTGGACATTTTGCATTTTCAACCCTACGGAAAGGATGCCACTGAAACCATTGATGTTCAGTTACCTAGACTTAGTCGACTTCGACCCCAGCGATGTTAGCGATTGAGGACACTCCAAACAAAGGTGGCTTCTGCGTGGCGCTTGCTTGCCTTTGTGGGATGTATTGCTGCAGACACGTGTGAAGTCGTGCTAGACCCCGTGCTCGCTGCCTGGCTGCAATGCAGGTCTCTGTTCGAACCGAGTAGGCAAACTGGTATTTGCATTGTTGGCGGCTCCCCGTAAGAACAATATTGTTTCAACCGAAAAGCCCCTCCCCTACCGATTTGAAAAAAAGTCCAACGAACGAAAGGATGCCCCGGTGCAGTGCCAGATTTAAACCTGCATGGGGTAGGAGTTTAAAGGCATAAGATCTACTGGTATACTTCCTGGCCATGCCTAAACCGGATGATATCGATAGTGGCAATTGACAGCGTGCAGCCTTTCGGAAGCCATACCAGATGTGCATATATGCATTGCTATTCTTGTAATCCGAACAATCAAATCGAATGCATCTACATCCCTGGGGTTATAAACGGAATGCGTATACACGAGGCTAAATATTACGCATCACGCATATACGTCTATAGTTTTCCCACGATGATGACGATGACATTGACTATGAAGATGATAATTATGGATTTTACTTGGATGCATTTACATACATTACATGAAAAGCTAAAACTTAAAGGCTGAACTAGCTAGCCAATTTGCAGCACAGCAAGCCGCCTTGAAAATGTCATCGACCGTCAAATACAAATCAATTGGATCGGGTGTATCGATGACATCAAAAAGGTTTCAGAACTCGAGAAGTACCGAAACGAAGTTTTTCTTTTCTCCCTTCCCTCTTCGTTAGCAAAAATGATTCAGTTAATTAACAACATCAGAACCACCCTTGTTGGTTTTTTTTTTTTTTTTTTTTTTTTTTGTATAGGTGTTCCATTCTTCCGTAGACGGGTTTGGTTTCTTGAATAGTGGCAAAATTTTTGAGAAACGGCGAGAATTTGAAAAGAAAAATAAAAACGGGAATAGTTAATTTTACATGTCAATGTTGTTAAAGGCCCAGGACTCGCTCGTGTAACTTGAGAGGCGATGCATAAGGGCCACAGAAGCAGCAAGAAGGAAAAGCATACTGAAACTCGTAAAAGAAAAAGAAAAAAAAAAAAAAAAAAAAAGGTATACCTGTGATACAATGTTATTCCTTTGGTAATGTTCTTCGCAAGGGAAAGATCTCTCAATGGGCTCCTCCAAGCACTTCCTGCCAATATTGCATCCATCGAATTACCATACCTTTTTTGTTTCTTGCTCCGGTCGAAACATTCGACGTCGGGGTATAAAAAGAGACATAAGAAAAACCACAGGGATTATGGGAGATATAAAAAAGTAGAAGAGAAACGCCTCCCATACCAAAAGCCTCGAAACGCCGCCGAATAGAATCCCGGGGAAATTGAAACCCACCCAGTATATTTGGTATTTGTGATTTTTCCCGAAGGTTGGAAAGAAAAGAAGAAAAAAGACAGCTTATGAAACCGAAGTAAAGAAACCCACCCCGTGGATAGAAAGTAATAGGTAAATAAGAAAGGGAAAATAGGAAAGGTGATGGGAAATAGGTACTTTTGGTTTGGTTTCTCTTGTTACAGGGTAGTTTCAATGAAACATGAGTGGTATCATTTCCTAAAAAATGCGACGCTGTGCATGTTGCGCTTGTAAAACAAAAGTTCCTCCAATGCCTAAGAAACTGTGACGAAAAGTTTCCATCAAGAATGAAAAAAAATGTCATTAATTGAGGTGTTTTTGGTTTTGTGTTTTTTTTCCGAGATTTGGTATGGTATAAAGTGGTATCGATGTTGCAATACTTTAAAAAAAAAAAAAAAAAAAACTACCCTTTTTGCCCAAGAATCCGCTCGTTGTTGTTACATGAGGCATTGTTTCGCTGGTGTTAGATGCTGTATCCTCCATATCCGTTGACGCTAAATTTCAAATAGAAAGCTTCGCTGAAACGGTTCGCAGTAATGTTGAATTGCCCGCAATGATGACTTGAGAGAGTGCCGATGCTCGTGTTGGTGGGACTTAGTGGGCAAGACCAAGGATTCCAGTGTTCTTGGGTCTGGATTCGATGTTGTCGGCGTGATAGCGAAGGGCAGAAGAGTAGACCCTCACAACTATTTGATATGATACGTATGTCAGGATGCTATCTCGAAACGAAGCGTGCATTGTAAGACTTACCTGGCCAGACGGAGGCTTTCTCCAACAAGTGAGCACTAACTCTCAAAATGCTCACACTGACCTCGTCATTTCCTCCAACAATGCTATCCCACTCAAACACCATTTTCTCGTGTGATTTCTTAAGAATCTCGATCACACGACCTAGCAACACACGATCTTCGTTCTCCAACATCATCAAAGCCTCAATGCTCATTAGATCGCACTCTGCATCCCCGAATTTGCCCATGAATGGTCGCACTCGCTCCTGGACGGCGTTAACCCACTCTGCTAAAACCTGCGCACAATCAAAAGCGCACATTAAAGATTGCATTGGGAGTTCCCTTGATAGAAAGTCAGGGGATGAGAGCCCAGATTTCTCAGACATGGCGAGAGCATCGGCGGCATAGAAGGCGGCTCGGCGAATGTGTTTTTCACGCCGAGACGAGATCCCACTAGATTGTGGGTACGGGGTTTGGTAGTGTGCGGCACCCTTTGAAGGATTAAGATCTGGCGATGTTAGCGCCGAGTTGGGGGACGAGGCTGGAGAGCTGTTGGATCCCGGCGGCGTATCAGCAGACTCGGAAGCAGAAGAGTTTGCAGAGGAAGCAGTAGTTGGTTGCTCAGCCCAGTTCTTGTTCAGTTCGTCAATCATCCCGGAGAAATCACGGGCAAATAGTGGCCCTCTCGACATGCCTAGATCAACAAACAGGCGAACATAAGCAAGATTTAGGAGAGGAATACTGTCCGCAGCCATTGGACCGATTCCGAATGGACTGGGTCTCTCAATGCTGGATTGTGGATGCGACGCCCAAGCTTCTTCCCAGGCTCGGAGTGCTGGCTCGATATGTGCATGGACAGCCTCGACTTCGGTCGCAGAAAACTGCCTGGATTGGCTAAGCTGTCGAGTTTCCCAAATGTAAACGTGAAGTGCGAGAATAAGAGAAAGTGCACCGAAGTGGCTAGGGCGAAGTTCAGAGGGCTTCGGTTTTCCGTGAGGGTTCATGTATTTCTGATCCTCTCTGTTCTGCGCACGATCATGTTGAGCTTGTATAGCATTGGCGGAGAGGAGTGTGTTCAACGCCATCGAGAAAGGAACTGCCGCCTGCTTTGCCGCCTGAATACCACCTCTCATCTTCCACATTGTTGCTGTTTCTGCTGCCCAGAGTTCTTCGTCGCACGGGAGATCCAACCGGATTTCGGAGTTTGTTAAAGCTGGCGAGTGGTTGTAGGTGATGCAAAGCATTGAGGAGAGCTTGTGAACTGCATATAGCGTCCGCTTCCTCTCCTCTTCGGCAATCCACTTAATCCAATCTGCATGGTCGTCTAGGCTTTCTAGCTTCATCGCTCCGTTCCACATATCTAGCATACTTGCATCAGGCCCAAGGTGGCTAGTGCTATGCACGTTTGTATACGGTTTGCATAGCCCGGCATTTCGCGCCAGGGAAACCACCGCAGTGCAGTGGGACAGGGCAAGTTCGCTGGACATATGCTCTCCGCTGTTCAAGCCGAATACTACATTCAAGAGCATCGACTGCACCAACCAGAGCGGAGTTGACTGTGCACCTCCGTTCCCAGAGACTGCAGCAGAAACAGATGCCTTTCTCCTGTTATCGATGAAGACATGGATCATCTTCTTCGCTGCTTCATAGATTTCCTTAGCCACGGAAACATCTCCCGCGTAGAGTGCACCGATAGCAGACATCGAAAGAATAAGGCAGCCCCCACCACCGGCGAAACCACTCAATCCAAGTAAGTTGTCCTTCTTTTGGCTTACAGCATACGAAGGTGAGGAAAAATCCAATGTTGCGATATGGAAGAAAGGCATGTGAGGATGGAAGTGCTTGATGTAACTCTGCACGTATTTTTGAAGATCTTGAGTTCCCGGAAGCTGGGCGGTGAAAGAGTTTCGATGAACATGAAGAGGAGGCGACTGAGCAGAGGAATAGCGACGTTGATGCTGGGCCTGCTGGTGATTACGATACGCATTGGATGATTGTGCTAGGGTTAAAAGAATGGCGGCTCGTGCGGAGTCCGTTATTGTCTGCGTCGCATGTGCTGCTGGGGTCGTTTGCTGGAAACCTGAGAAATCGTGAGAAAAATCATGTTGCATCTCGGGTTGGAAGTGAGACTCCGGGGAAAGAAAGTGGTTCGGCGAAATATTGCTCATGCTATAGTTGGCGAAGAATGGCAAATCGTGATGGTTCCCACCCTGTGCCTGGAGGGCCTTGGGAGATATTGTCCCAGCAGGTGGCGGCGGAGATGGATTGAAGGATGTGGTATTGTAATCGGAAGCCGACATAAATGGAGAGGTGCTCAATGTTGTGGCGGAGCTGATGGTGGATGTATTATTATTATTCCACCATGTATTAGTGTCCTGCAAAGCTTCACTAACAGCACTAATCGACGTCGTGCTGATTGCACTCGGAGATGAGCTCTCGACGGCCTGCTCGGAGGCATATACACCTGTTCCGAGCATCATCCATTCGGTAGGATCATCATCGTCATCAATAACCGCGTTTGAATTCCCGAAGACCGGCTCGAAAGGGGAAGTAGGAGATCCAAATGTATTAGCGTGTGGAGATGCACTAAATTGAAGAACCGCCGGGTTTACTGTGGTTGGGTTTCCGAACAATATCCCCTCAATGTCGAGTTCCTGTGGCACCACCGTAGATGCTCCTAACGATGTACCTACAACGTTGAGGCCACGGAGCGAACCAGTCTCAAGCTTCGGGAGATTCTGATTGGCTCCAGTGGTCGTTTTAGCCAATAGGCTAAGGGTGTTACTATCGACATGTGCGATAGTATTTGCACGAGGCCGTCCTCCAGCATTACTAACCGAGTTCTTGCGAACTCTGCTGCCGGCTGGCTGCGCCACGGAGGATGTGCTCTCGCGGCGCACGCCATTGCGAGGTCGGCTCGAAGGGGTTGTAGTGAGATGTAGTTTCTGCTGATGTCGTAGCAGCAAATCGCGGCGTGCAAAGCACCTCAGGCATTCTGGGCACTCGAATGGCTTTTCCTTCGTGTGTGACCTCTCGTGGCGTTTTAAATGCTCCAATCTCGCAAATGACCGGGTGCATATGGAGCAGACATGAGGACGCGGACGGTCGACTTTAGGTGGTGGGTTCTCCTTGGCTTTCACCGGCACACTGGCCGGCTCCAGAGGGATTTGTTCTATCCAACCGAAAAACTTAGTCACAAGAAGATATTGGTCAAGTTGGTTCGAAATCCATACCGTTGGATTCTTTGGGAATCGGTATCATATTCATTGGGGGCATATCGTAGGCTACAGCAACTCCCCTCGCAGCCCAGCCTTCTCCGGATGATTTCTTCAAAACAGAAAGAAGAATAGATTAAGGAGAATATCTAAGAACGGTGAATAGAACCAGTGAGCATTTGGTCCATGAAATTAAAGACTTTTTTTTTTTCTGCAGAGGACAGTTGTCCAAAATTCCAAACTATCGGATGTAAACTGCAAGCTTACCACTTTGACTGCAATGTGATTAGCAGAAAACGTCCGACTATAACTGGAATTCAAGATTGTGTAGGTGTAGTGTCCACGGGTGAGATATTAATCCACCGTTCGGGTTGTTAAATCGGTAAGGAGCAGTGAAATTCGAGTTTATATGAAATCACGGGTAACCAGCCCAATAGTATCCTCAACCCAGGCAGACAGCTGAATTGAGAATGGCACTTCTTGCTGGGGACAGGATGCAAAGAAATTCGTTCTGTACGCAAGGTACAAGGCCTGGACGCTGAAGCCAAAGGCAACAGGGAGGCGGTATAGGTAGTTCCGTAAGTATTAGCTTTCGTGCAACGTTGGACACGAGTAGCGAAGGATAACTTTGGGATGCTTGATCTCAGTTCACCGTCGGTTCCATATAGAGGTCCTGCGAGGCCCAGAATAAATGATACGGGTTGTATCTGGAGATAGATATAGGTTTAAATCTTCAGGCGAATCGATTGCTAAGCTGGTAGAGAAGAGTTGTCGTTGACGTTTAAGGGAGTAGTGATCGTTCGCTAAAAGCCACAAATTGATTCGGGAGGAAATCGAAAGCTGAGATTGCTTCTATATAGAAAACCACATGCTATGATTAGCTACACCAGTTAGGCTTAAGGGAACGACGTCGATGATGCAGTTAACGTTGTGAGTGGTGGTTGTGGATAAGGGTGGATAAGATGGATATGGCAGGAGGCGGCTGCAGGGAAGAAGGGAGTTGAGCAACGCAGGTGTGTGTGTGTGTGTGGAAGAAGAAATTATAATCATGGACGGAGGAGGACGGGTTTCAGGATCCATAGGGTACGGACAGCAAAAGCGTATCCATGGCTCTGAAAAACGAGAAAGAAGAAGACGAAGATGGAGATGAAGAAGAAGGTGAAGCCAGAGGTGCAAAAATACAGGTGGTTTGGGGGCAGGGAAGCTATGGAGAGGATGAGATGTGATGTGATGTCGAGCCGAGTCGAGGTGAGGTAGCTCAGGTATGGGACGGAGATACTAGGTAATGTGCCCAACAAATGGAAAGGGCTGGCAGGCAGCGCTAGCTGACCCACCGGCCGACTTGGACTGAAATGACTTGACTGACTGATTGATTGCTTGGCCGGCCGGATGGGCTGCGAAAAGCTCCACCCGAAAAATGCAACACGGCGAACGAAGACAGTTAATGGAAAAGGGACTTACTGTGCTGTGCTGTACCGTACTGGATGGAAGTACTGTGGGAGATGCCGAGGGGCAGTTAAAGTTGGGATGGAAGTCGAGTCGGAGTCAAACAAAAAAAGGTAAAATGGAAGTAACGACAGGCAGACGAAGATTGTGATTATGATGATGATGATGATGATGATGCTGATATGATATTGAGTAATATCTGACCGACGATGAAGAAACAGAAACGGAAAATGAGTATTTTATTTTTCTTCCGGGATAAGTGTTCGTGTGAAGCTTCGTCGGACTGACAGCCTTTAATTGGAGAGTCCAAGATCAAGTTGGTTAGTTTGGTGTGTTTAAAGTGTTGCCCCCTTCAAGAATGGTGGATTTCATGCCATTGAAGAATGGCTGACAGTCAAGACAGCTCCGACGCGCCCGAGAAAAGGGAAAGGGAAGGGAAGGAAGGAAGGGGAAAAGGCTTAATTAAAGTCCAGGGATTCAAAGGAGGAAGGGAAGGAAAGTGGATCTTATTACAAAACAGACACTGCACTTACCTCTGTCTGCACTGATGCTCAATGAACAATATCGCGATGCTGGTCCGTATATATTTCCCTTGGTGTTATGCAGGCAAGTCGTATAACTCGGAAGTTAACTGATCTAAGGTAAGGTACTACTACTACTACTGAATATCTTTCCAACTTTCCTTCCTAGTCGCTGTCGTCGTCGTCAATTAGAGAAAAAAAAAACTCTGCTGCAGCGGCCAGGTTCGTTCTCACGGAACTGACAGCGCTGAGACCGGCCTCTGCGCTTAAAGTCAAGAACCCCAAAAGGAAACCTTATTGGAAATCGAAAATCGAAAAAAAAAAAAAAAAAAAAGTTGACGAACAGGTATTTGGAAATGAAACTATAGCTACTATTTAGGCCTGGCAGTAGTATAGTATAGTAGATAGAGTATCGAACTCCCGTACTGCAGTGCGGTTGCAGATGCAAGTTGGTTGGTCTGCTGCCTTCGAATTCACCGGTCCAGTCGAGTCGATAATAATTATGAATGGCTGTATGTATGGCAATGCAAGCAAGATGCCGTGAACGTGAAAGGGTCTTGTTTCTTTTCAGACCTACATAGTCAAAGTCAGACTTTAGCAGACTACTTCCTAAGTACTGTACTTATTCCTGCATGTACCCTGACTTACACACTGTGGCGGGTGGGGCCCGGAACGATTGACGCTAAAGGTCGTACCAGCCCTGGACCCAGATTCACGAAGCCTGCCCGTCTAAAAAGCGCAATGGGAACTTAACAATGGCCACCCTGGATCTTATTTCTCTCCTATCGACAAGCTACTAGCCTGCTCCTATTTCAAGATACAGCGCATCAAGTCTTGTCCTTTGGGCTCATTCCTAAGGTACTAAGGTCAAGCGCTGTTTCTTTTCAGAATGCAGAGACTCGACCGTTTAGAGAATGGAGATACGGGATTACGATAGCAATAACCGGTTAACCTCATCGTATGATCTTATTCGAATTCGTATCGGATTGTTCAACGTTAGGCAAAGGAGGCCAGTAGCTCGAGAGAAGAAGCAGGAAAGAAAAGAAAAAAACCAATATGATCGAACGGCCACCCCCAAAATCATCATCAATTACAACTCGGCTCCAAAAGAAATGATACCTGTCGACTACAATCCACTACTACCGGTTAAGCCTCCCGAACCTCTCTTAACTTCATCCATCTTTGGCAGCTTGTTCTTAGCGCCATCAAGGCTTCAATCATTCCAAACAAGTCACTCCATATAGCCACAGGCACGTAAAGTTGGCTCCTCCCTCATATTTTTATCACCTCCAAGACAAACCATCCCATCATCGATACTGTCTACCGGCATACCCCCAACTGCGTCTTTAATACACCACTTCTAAGACCTCAAGAACGTGGATTGGCTGCAGCAGACAGAGATCAACAAGGGTCTCCGATGAACCTTTCCCACTTCAGGATTTAAACTTGGTATGACGAGAAAAAAACACGCACATCCTGCTAGCCCGTTCGCACAGGTCTCCCACCAACATGGTAGGTTGGAAACCTGCATGCGATAAAAGGCCGGGAAAGACACTCTTTCCTTGACGCTTTTCTTTTCCTGCTCGCTAAGGTGGGCAAGCACGGGCAACAGTACCATATTTGGATATATCTCTTTGCTCGAGCTTCCTGAGGAGGGGCTCTACAGATTGTACATCATCCATATTTCCACCACATGTACAATCCCCCTCATAACTCCACCCCACTGCATGAGATTACTTTATATTCATTGAAATGCGACGACCTTAAACCGTACCTGTGACGATGCCATCGCTTCGTTTTCAGTTGAATCTGAGACGATTCCCAGACACAAGTTACCCACTTAATGAACTGTCAGCCCGTCATCACATTTTGTCTCTTTAGATGTTCTACATATTGCGTATTTACACCCCTGCACCTTATTCCTTTCCTCACACCACGTCTTCCTCTTTCCCCATTCAACTACTTTGCCTTTCCGATTATTGAAAAGCAAAAAAGAAAACAAAAAATTTGGCTATTGTTGTGTAATGCAGTGCAGAGATGCAGGCGGCTTTCTTTGCTAGCTCCGTCCCTGTTTAATTCTGTACATGTGAACGTTTCTTTCTTGCAGCGCTCCCACACTGAATATCTCGAGTCTTTCCGTATCCGAGTCAACTCACCTCGACGACACAGAACGTGAACCCGATATACGCCACGCATGTAACTCCGGAACTGCCCACCCAAGTAGCAATAACCCAGTTGACAACCTTTAGCCCAACTCCCCGCGATATACCACCATCAAGGCAAGAGCTTAAGCAACAAAAATGTTAAGAATTATAGTGCTCAAGAAACCGCCTTTTGTGTTATTAACCAGGGCTAGACGGATAACAAACTCCGTCGCCGGCAACCCCCGTGCAACAGCAACCGCCTCTCTTTCACCAGATGTCTCGCTATTCCAAAGTGGCTGCCGAAAAAGCGACCAGGGAACGTCCAACTTAACCAGGCGAGCGACATGGAGCAGCCGGTAAGCTAAGCTCGCCATTTTATGCGGCAAACCGAACGTGCTTCTCCCCCCATGCTTGTTGGTCATGCTGCCTGTTACAGTGCTGTTACAATGATGGCATTGACAGATTGACATTGAAATAAATCAAAAGGATTTGTCGAAGATCAATATCATGATAAGCAGATCTAAAATTATTTTCTTTCTAATGATGTGTCGACGATATGCAAAAGGCTTCCCAAGCTACCATCGGATCCACTATATTGAAAAGAACAAGAAATATTGAATTCCATATACAGTTCGGTTTAACTCGGCCTTGGGAAGGACAAACTAGCGGAGCCGGAGCTCAAGGCAATTGATCATCCATGCCGGTGGACAGACTTCGAAAAGAAAAGAGGAACTTTTCTAGTTTCCCAATCTTGCTTTTGACATATAGCAAAAACAAGTGGGGATCCACATTCGCGGCCTACTAGCTTGGACTCGAATTTTCAGAACGACTGTCGCATCCTTGTAGATGAAGTCGCCATGGAACTTTGATCAGACAACTGATCAGACAACTCGAAGCAGCAATCGATCATTGGCGACCTCGCAACTTGCATACGAGTGGGTCTTCGACCTTCGGAAGATCGTTTCGTGGAATTTTCAAAATCTCTTTCTAACGCTGTCTCGTGGGGCTTTTGATAGTTCGGGTTCTGAATTTTTTTAGATTCAGGTTTTGAAAAATGCCATAGAACGGTTTTTTTTTTTTCCTTCCCAACGAACTCCTCGATTCCCTGCATAAGGAGGTCCGATTTGCCTCCAAAAAACCTTCCCGCTTGAATGGCACCGTTTTTTCTTTTCTTTTCTATTTCTCATCATCGTACTACCGAGACAGCCGCTTGGGTTGATGAAGGATTTTGGGGGTGGTGTTGTGCCCTGCAGGACCAAACAATCGAGCGTCCAGACTGCACCCACATTACCAGATCCACATCTGGGAGGTGGGCTTGCCTAGTGTCGAGGTGTAAGGCTCGCATCGATGTCCTTTGAATCCTAGCCATGCCTACCTGCAGTTGATCACGCGTTCCGGAATATTTTTCAACCCAGCCATTGCAGCTCGTTCAGCAAACGTGCCCTCCCGGGTTCAATATCAAACGCTATACTATTATTATCGAAAACAACTTCTCTATAGTCTCTGAAAGTCCCAACTTTTTCTGTCCGAACTACCGTGTTTGTTAGCCCATAGAGTTCAACGGCTGGTCTGTCAATCGCTTTTTCGGAGAAACCTGGGAGTCGAGCACCCATTAGCTTATCGACTTGCCTATATCCGCCAGCAGGGACCTCTGATGCTCTGATACTGATATGATACGATGCTATTGACACCATTGCATTGCATATAAGTGAGGGACAAATGAGTTGTCAAAGCAACCTGCCTCGACGAAAACTTTATATGCAATGCATCACCGATGAAGCCTCACAAAAGTATCTCCGAATCCAAGACTAACAGAAATATCAGACGAATCCTTGACGGCTTGAGCCGGAGTGCTGCCCATCTTGCTGTGGTTTTTTTTTTCCTCCTTCTCTCGACCCGCAGCTTGTTTGCAGCCTTGTGCAAGAAAAAGGTGCGTGAAATATCGTCCGACCTATCAGATCTCCTTGTACCGAGCTAAACTACTGCAAGCCCGTATGTCAGTACAGAGGTATGCAATCGTATTTTCTAAACCTTCTAGCTACTAGACTAATTAGCTTGCCGGCCTCCGTGTCACATTTTATTGCATTCTGTTTTTGTGCTTTCTTTCGCTGCTTGCATAGAACGGCACGCACTGGAAGCCTTAGAATACGGGCGGATTTCGCGCCAAATAATCCTTTTCTTTTATTATAATTCTTTTCCCACTAAGATAAAAAGGCCAATGCATGCATGCAGTGGGCTTTTTGTAGCATTTTTCTGGAAAAGAAAAGGAAACTGCACGCTCTCGCTTTTTCTAGCCATACATAAAGATCGGTGGGAGCTGCATGATGCGGCTTGTAAGTACTTCTTTATGAAAGACGGCTCCACTACATACTCGTTCATGACAGGGGAACAGATTAAATCGTCTTCAAAACCGGTCAGCTGATGGGGTTTTAGAGGGAAAAGAAATGATTGAGCACGGATACTCGTTCGTAGGAGATAGTTCCCGAAAATCCCCCCCAAAGAGCATGAAAGGGAAGTCCGGGGTAAAAAAGGACTCCACAAAGATGGTATGGGAACATCTAATTCGCGAGCATATATTCTGTCCGAGACGAGCAAGCGGTTTGTGGAAGGTTGTGAAATTGTGATACGACTTCGGTTTTTTTTTTTTTGACATGCATGTTAGAGGGAAACGGGACGATACAGTTCTCCTCCATCCTGGTAAGTTATTGCATGAATTCGGATGCACAGGCTTGTTGAAGCTTGTCAATGCCTGTTGGGGGTGACGTTGGAATATCGATAAGGAAGCAGCAGACGACGTTATGGCCTGTAGGCCGACCATTGAGCAAGCCTGTGAGGGGATGGAGCTTGGTTTTCGGGCTTTGAGGTTGTCCCACATCAACACAAAATTGCATGATAAGTTTCCCCGAGCATCTTGAGCTTAGAAGTTTTCCCGCATCGCGAAGAGATCGAGATCATTGATTAACAACCCCTAGGTACCTCTTCTGATGAAAAAATTCCGCAGTGCTCTATAATGCTAGGATGCACTATAGCCTATCAGCGGATATAGTCTATCAGCCATGGATGGCTTGTCTACAAAATCCGGGGTAACGGGGACTCGCAAATTTTGAGCCATAGTGACGGGTAAATGGTCCTCCCAAGCCTTGGGATATAGCCAAAATCTGCCTTGGATCTTCACCGCTGCTGAAAATCTGGACTCTGGGTAGAGAGGGGGGATTTGGACAATCACATGGACCTTTCTGGACTTGAATCCGAGAGGTTGATACTTGGGGCGCAATACCGCAATATGGATTTGTGGTATCATATATAAATCTTCACATCGACAAAAGGAAAAGGCCGTCGTGCAAAAGTAATGCAAGTGCTAAAGCCTCCAAGCATACATATACTTAACGTATGCACATTCGTATCACGATAAACGAGAACCTGACCCAAGATCTTTTGCGGCTTTCCCTCGATCGCTGGGTATCGAACCCTTTAGATCAAAAGCCGGCCAGATCCTTATCTAATCTTAGCATCATGCAGGATCGATCCGATATTCCTTTTTCCTAGCAGTTCCCGCGGAGAATTTTTAATCCTTGCTTTTCATCCGATGTTTTGTCGTTCGCGATCAAAAGGTCCTTTATTATTTGTGGGTGTCTTGACGTCAATCTTTAAGGCGATATCGAAATGCGGGGTTGAGAGACATAGGGCCGGCCGTTGAGGCTTGTGGCGTTTGGAATAATCGGGCTATTAGATAAGAGGGGTACTTTCGAGGAAACCTCCTATGATCTCGGATCAGATAAGGGAGGAGGGGTAATTGGAAATTTTTTTATATGCATGCCATGCATGGAACTTTGATTACCCCGCTCCGTGATGCAGATATCGGACGATTGGTCTTTAGACTGGACGAGAGCTCTGTGAGACAATCGTTTTCGGAAGAACCAATGCATTTGAACGGACCAAGGATGGATGCATATCTAGACTACTCGGTTTGAGAGTTATCAAAATAATTATAAAGCAGATGTTCTCGCCTCATTGTTCGAATATTGTGGTTCTAGATGCTTCGCTGCTTTCGAAGTAGAGAGACTCGAGGATTAGTATGCAGATAACTTGCAGCGTATCAGGTTGTAGATACGTAAATGAGAGGTTTATCGACCCTAGATATTTCGAATTGACCTAGATAAAGAGTGAGCTGGCAATTCAATCGATTAATACACTATGAGAGAATTTCGGCGAAAATTTTTTTTATTTGTGAGGTAAGATGGTTACGTCGACGGAGCTGCTTAATTTTCGTGTTGACGTGGAGTCAGACCACATTCCAACATGCAACAATGACAGCATGCAACCCGATCCAGTCCAATCCGCGAAGGGACCCGTACTATACTTATGCACACCAGCCGGACCCTCGCAGCTCAGAGGAATGGGAACCGAACCGCTTACAGATTCATGCGTTATCGATAGGGAACACGGACTGTTCCCGAGTTTCCCTTGGCGGTATCAGATTTTTTTTTAGGGCCAGGATGGGATTCCTGGTACCGATGCATGAACCGATAAATCTGATAAAGGCGAATTTGGTGGTCTTCCTTCACATGCCTGTTGCTCTTGTGAAGTGGGGGCCTTTTACATAAGCATGGTGAGTAAATGCATGCGTTAGTTTTTTCGATACTACCATACTACATACATGGTGGCGTTTATGGCGATGCAGAGAGCTGACTTTCTCGCCATATTGAATAGGACACTTGTGGTGAGATTTTGAGACAGATTTGTATTTAGATACGAGCCATTGAGGCGCTGCGCTTGTGCAGGCAGGCATTCCCAACCTGCTACGTGATCTGATACTTGCACCGTCAGGAGCGAAGCAGGAGATATTGAATATCGTGAAGTCTAGACACACGGCACAACTTCACAGTTGACCAGCTGTTATGATCACACTTATGATTTCCCAACCGACCTCCCAAATACGTGAGAAGTTGGACCGGGCTCCTTCGGTTCTCGATAGAATTGACCGGATTTGGGAGAGATAGCGGCCTTTTCCCTGCCTCAGAGCTGAGGCATGCCGCTTGGCGAAAAACAAGAATCAGGACAAGAAACCCCCAAGAACTCGAATTTCTGGCCAGGCACACAGACCCTAAAATTGCCCATCAAATCATCACCTGCAGAAAGACATCGCGCTTCCTTCCGATCACCTTGCTGCAGAACCCCCCACAATTTACCTACCTATTACTATCCTTATCATAATTCTCCGGCACTCAATACTCTGGATTGAGTCTTTGTCTACGAATCGATGCAACCAGAGAAATGCTGAACCGACCCCTGGACCCCTCCCCTAATTCGTGATTCCACCACCGAGAGGATATGGCGCTGCAAGCACCTACTCCGACTACTCTGTGGACCAGCTCGGTATCCGTCGCGCCGTCACCAACTAGTCCGCTCCCTCTCCCGGGTGCTACGCCGTTCGTGGCGGCGGCGATATGGCGAGAATCTCCGACCCCCGGTGTCTACGACCCCTCTTGCACACCCTACGTACGTTCGACCGAGTTCTCCAGTAAGAATGATTTTGAAAGGAAGAATGTGTATACTGATGCGGGACGATATATACAGATTCTTCCGTCTCTTGGACTCATTAAAATCGCACCGAATACTACAATTACCTTAGAAGCTGATGCCACATTTACTCCGGTATGCTTAATAAACGACACATTATCTTATCTTGATAGTAATAGTAGTCTGGGACCTCGAGTGCCGCAGTCTGATTTGCGGGATCCGTTCTATTCAAGTATGTAGGGACTTTGGCTGGAGCTGCCTATTCGGAAGAATGATGGGCTAACGTTTTAAAACAACTAGGTTCGATACCTATGGCCTACGCAATCGGTGGCACTACTGTACTAGCCTATATCCTACTTATAATTCTTTTAATATCGCCTCCTGGATCACGACCTATTCTACAAAAAGCAGCTACTCTTACTGTTGTTATATCGCTCACGATAGCCTGGGCTGAGTTAAATGATGTTGTGGAATACCAACACGCGCATGGATACTCAAACGGCGCTCAAATTCGGGACCATATTCTCAAAGGACTGAAAATACAAATCGTCAGAGTAATATCCGACACATTCTTATACCTGGCACAAGTTCAGACCCTTATACGACTCTTTCCCCGACACCGCGAAAAGCTGGTCATCAAATGGGCCGGTCTCGTTCTGATTGTCCTGGATACGGTCTTCAATGTCATTAACAACTTTTTCTCAAAACAAGGATCTCCGAAAAGTTTCTTGGATGCAATACCAGCCCTATCGTATCTTTTACAGATAGCTCTATCACTATTGTATGCCTGCTGTGTACTGTATTATATGTTCAGCCACAGACAGTTTTCGGTTATGATGCCTTGGTCGATACATAATCAGCATAAATATGCGGGGGATACCTCTAAAGTTGCCATGCCGCTCATTGCGATAGTTACGACGGCTACGATATTTGTTCCGCTTGTGTTTTTTGTGGTAGATATTTCGAATCAAGATCTTGCTGGTTGGGGTGATTTCGTAAGATGGGTAAGTTTATAGTCCTGATTCTTTGAATCTATATTTATCCCAAATGCTAATTACTGTAATAGATCGGAGCCTGCGCTGCAAGTGTCATCGTTTGGGAAATGGCAGATAGAATCGAATACTTCGAAAAACAGACCATGCACGCTGGTATTCTCGGCCGTCAGGTCTTTGAAGGAGACGAGATGCTTCACGGGATCGGAGGCCGAGTAGTTGATTGGGGAGGTAGCAGTCGCAGCGATAAAGGCGACGGACCAGGTGGCGGTGGGGGCGGAGGCGCTGCTGGAGCCCTCGGTCACCCTTCGGACTCCGATGAAAAGATGGGATACGTCTTGAACTCGGAAGCGCACAAGAAAGGAAAACACGCAGACAATTCACCCGGACGCCCGACGCCGCCGTTGTCAATGGCTGCCTCTGGGTCTACGACGTATGTTATAAGAGTACATCCGACACAAACGCCGCCGAGTCAAGTAGCCAGACCGAGTAGTACGGTTAGCGGATCGACATCGTCAGCGCGTGAGACGAACCGTGGGGCGAGCACTATTAGTGATCTCGCGATCAGCCCTGCGAATACCCCTTCTAATGAAACGGGGACGAGTGGTCCGAGACGTGCCATCACGTTTTCGGATAGCAGTCGTCCGTTAACAGAATCTCCGGGGGTTGGACAGTCGAAGACCCTTTCTCATACTTATCGGGCGGGACAAGCTCCGTTCAACCCTGAGGACTTTTCGGCTGAGGGTTCGGGTTCCCATGGGCCCTTGGGCCTTGGGAAGGGTTTAGCGTTTTTAAAATGGTTCCGGCGGGGAGAAGACAGCAAGCCGAATCGGCCGGCGCAGAGGATACCAGAGGATGTTGACGATGGTAATACGAGGCATGAATCTGCGCTTGGCCAACAAGTAATTTCGTTCGATCCTCCATCAAATCATATATCTGCACACAGTTCGACGGAAGACGACACGTTCGGAGACCATCATTCGATAGACCCGGAGGCACAGAGCCGCTCTCTACGTTCTTCACCGGTTCGTATAAGAAACACCCCGCCGGACCAAGGCGATGAGCAGCAACCTCAACCGTTGCATGAGGAGGATGTAGAAGACCAAGAACAGAAACCGGCATCATCCCTTTTCAAGAGTATATGGAAGCGGAAACCTTCAACTGACAAGGTCAAACCTCACGAGCCATTCCCAATCACATACATCCCAGCGCAAGCCCGAGGCAACAATCCAGTAAACCCACAGGATGTTGAAGATGCGCGCAACCGGGAGCTCGAGCGGATCCGCGCTGGTGGTAGCAGCAACCAAAGCAGCTCGGAAGGTACATCCAGTAGCCCTTCAAACACCAGCGATGCGATGGTCACCAGATTTGAACAGCATCCAAGCCAAAGAAGTGTGCGAGCTACACCAGGCACAGAATCCCTCAACCGCTCATCAGTATCACCCACATCTCGACTCAGGCATTCAGTCGACTTTGACCTGCCAGAAGGGAGTTCTGCGGGGCCACCGGTTTCGCCTAGGCGCCATATGCACACTCACAGCGCTAGCGGGACACAAAGCATCACACCTCCGCCACCGGTAACCAGATCTTCTACGGCCTCTCCCAGCGGTAGCGCTCGGACATCATCGACGGGCTCCTGGCAGTACCGGGCTAGCCCTAATAATGGTGGCGTAAGAATGGCTCCCGTGAACCCACGACCATATAATCCGAATGAAGGTGGTCATCACGTACAAGGCCCTACACACTCCCATTCGCACTCGCATTCGCATTCGCACTCGCATTCACATTCGCACCAACATCAAAGTGTACCACACCAACCGGAGGGTATAGGCCCAAATCTACCGATATCGTCGAAGAGCGCGGCTCCCACAAAACTATTGGGACGCCCATTAGATCCAACGGTGATACCAGAAGAAGCGGAAGGTTCGTCCATGGCGAGTATTGAAGGCGTAGACCATAGCGCTGATGAAGGCGAGATACAATATCCAAGTATAACAAAGAATAAAGGTAAATCAAGAGAAGACTAATAGACTTTTGCAATTGGGAACGGAATAAAGATTCTATATAAAAAGAAATCAAAAATACTAATAATATTTGGGGATTCCTTGGCGTTCGCTGGAGTTGTGTTCTGTCGCCATTTTAACTTGGAATATGGCTGCAATTCGATGTTAGCATGTTGGAAGTGTAAGATTAGCCATTTCCTTTGTCGATATATATACCTTTCTCTCTTTCCGAGGTGATTTTTTTTTTTTTTGCAGGGAGGATGCTGTGAGGGTTTCGGGAAGCACACGGCGTCTGGTTCATTTCTCTCTTACCTCTACTACCTACCTACCAGATCTCTCTTGCATTTTTGGACGCTCATAAAAAGCACCACGCTCGTACAGCTTGGAAACAAGCTCACCAGCTCATGACCCTGATTTGTTTATCTGGATGGTATACTCTCTAATGTAAATTATGCTCGGAACAGAAGATTTGAATCTATATAGCTATATAACTTAACTTTTGATACCTCCCAGAAACTCCTGCATGCACATTGTACTATATGCCCTAAATATTCTTAAACTATGACTTCTCTTTGTTACACTCATGTAATCGTCTATACACTAATGGACTTGAAGACACTGAACCCTTTCTCGCCGGTTGCTACTACCATGCCGGGCACTTGCTTAACCCAATGGACCTCCCTCACACCTTCACAGAAATGCTCAAACATCAGCTGATCGGGTGCGTCACCCGCTCCACCGGCCTTCCCACCTTCCTCTGTATCCTCCTCCACAGCCAAATTCCACAGCGTAACCGTCGAATCAGCACTCCCCACTGCTACAACTGTGTCATCATTCGAATTCCACTCCACACTTGTAATAGGCTGTTGATGCCAAGAAAAGCTCGCAACAGCACTGGCATTCCCACCACTGCTCGAGAAAGTTCTTAAATCCCAGACCGCCCATACACCATCATCTGCGCCTGTAGCTAGTAAATGTTGTGTTCCAGGATTCCAGCTGGATACATTTACATCCGAAGAGCTGACGTCAACGCTTAATACGAACTTCCTGTTCTTTTGTCTGACATCCCAGATTTTTACCGTTCCGTCTGCGGATGCTGAAGCAAAGACTGTACGTTCTGATGGAGACCATTGGATTTCTTCGATACTGGAGGTATGGCCCGTGAATGGCGAGTTTTCGGCGATGAATTTTCCGGATTCGTTACGAGTTGTGTGGAAGATTTTACCGGCGTTGTCACCGGTTAAGAGGCGGCCTTGCGGGATTAGTGGTGACCAGTCTATCGCGTAGCCTTCTACACCTCGGTGCATGGATAGACTTGCAATTGGTTGGTTGGAAGCTGGAGGGATGGGGTTTCCTGGGGACTCTAGAGAGGTGAGGTGGGGGGTTATGTTGTAGATGTTTACGGAACCGGTTTCGAGCATTGTGGCTGTTAGGTATTCGGAGTTTTGAAGGGAGAAAGGGGATGTACGGATGCGGTTTGTGGTTGTGTTTAGTGGGATATGACGAGATTCGAGGATGGGGTCGGAGTCTTCGTCTGCATCGGAATCCGAGTCTTCGTCGTCTGAGTCTTCGGGGTCTGTATGTCCTTGTTAGAGAAGCCTGTGGGATTGATTTTGAGATACGGGTAAGAGCGTACCTTGCTTCATTCTGGTCAATCCGCTCAACTTCATGACTGTTATTTCGTTTTCTTTAGGTTTTGAAGCTTGTGTGCCTGTAACAAGGAATACTGTTGCCGGGTATGTCTGTCTGTTATCGCCCAAGCTATCCTGTAGGACATCGAACGATAAACAAGGCCACTTTGTTCCCATATTGTGCAGCAGGTGGAAAGCACTCGGGTCCGGTTCTAGCACTTCGTCTTCTTTTAGGGGTTCCTGAGGCCGCGATATTCTGTATGCTTCTGTATCGACATCCATTGCTATCGACCGATTGCATTAGCAAGATTCTAGCCTGGATGAGAGGTAGACTATGACATTACCCTCGTCTTCGTCTTCATCTCCTTCCATTTCAGAAGCTGTACCAGCCTCTACGATGTCCTCGTCACTCTCCATTTCGTCTTCATATGGATCTTCGAACTCGCCCATGCCGTCCTTTACTGGTGCGGTAGCTTCGCCTAGCCTAGCAGTGCTGCCCGCTCGTTCGCCATTTTTGAGGTTATCGAGGTCGCCCTCTGTGAATTCGTTTGGTCTTTTCGCCATTGCTTCGTAGTGTGTCGGTAGGAAGTCGAAGCGGATGTGGTGATGTGAGAGGGGTAGGATGGGGTTTAGAAGTTTATGGTCTGGCGGGGTCTGCCTTTACATTTCTTTGCGACGGACGATCAAATAAATTTTTTTTTTTTTTTTTTTTTTCGCTGGTTCTATTTCCCAAAAAGTGTTGGTTCAACGTCAAATCTGCAATATGTCTTGGCGAATGTCTTGGCGCTCATCACCTCGCAACAACACAGATGCGATCCCTGAACCGATCACCATAGAGTCTGAGATGCGCCTCCATCTACATCTTCCATAGTAACGCGTCGAGATAGCGCTCCATAACGTTCCGAGTTCTTTGTGTTGTCTAAAGGTCCGCTCAGTTGCTGAGGCTTGATTACGAAAGGACCTCCTGCTCCTTCCTCTCTTCTTCATCCTTCCTCCTTTTCATCTACAAGCCAGCTTACCGGATACCCCCAGCGACAACACCTCCACTATCCGCATCGACAACTCTAACATCACGACATTCCCAACATTGACCATGGCGCCACAAGTTCCCCTTCAAGCCCAAGTCAATCTCAAACTCGGCGAGCGAGGGCAGCGTGAGCGGTAAGTTCGTAAATGCACTCTCTTGTATATATCCTATCAACTCAAAACAATGCTGACAAATTTATAAAGCCTCCTAAACCACCTCATCGAGCAACTGCACATTTGCGGTTGGTACGAGGAAGCCCGCCGCGCAGCCTCAGCAGCAGTCTTTGCCCAGCAAAACTCCCACGCCGCTGGACAGGTAGCCTCTTCCTCCGGGGAGCCTGTCTCGGACTACCACCAGGTTTTGCACCGAGTGGAGGACGAGATGTGGCGGAAGATCCCCGTCGAGGTTCAACGGGAGATGTACCAGCGAATCCACGCGGTGCTTGAGCAAGTGCTGAAGAAGTGATTGCTCATCTTTGTGTTTTTTTGTTCTTTTGTTCTGCCATTTATCAAGGATATCTAAGGCATAGGCTGTTCCTGAGGACGGACGTTGGTTTCCTGAGGGAAACGCCTGGCTGATATACATATCTCGCAATCCGTGAAGTGAGAGGTGGCTTCCGGTGATGGCGCTGGCCCTGAGGTAGACACCTTTGCTTACTAGCCTATTGTACAAAAGTCATGTTTGTTTTTTTCTGTTCTTTCCGTGTATACACGTGAGTGAGGCTCCCTACGACGGTGATGGCGTTCTATCCGAGGGGGACCCCTTTAGGGGTCCTATGCCACTTCGTGTTTTTTTTTTTTTTTTGTTATACCTTTTTTTCCCTTGATGACATAGACTTTGTTTCTATGTATCGAAGAAGATAAACTTTTTTTTTCTATCCGTCCCGCCCTTGCATACTAAGGTGGGCTAACTCATGGTATTACAATCTTTATCACCATCCCGGTTTGATCGCCACGAGACCAAATAAGTGGTGAACGATATTGTATGTAGGATGGAATATGCCGAAGATGCGTGTTGAGGTCATCCCTGGGCGACGGCATGGAGGATGGGGAGTTCCTGGTTCTCCGTTGCTCTTTCCTCATCAGATGCATGGACTGCATTCAACCCTTCAATCTCCTTTCCTCAACCATTCAGATCGGCTTTATATCCGTGACCTATCACCATCCGTGCGTTATCTCGTCGCGCCCAGATGTAAGGGATATATATAGTCACCGGAAACGGGCTAGCTAGATATATATATCGGACCCCGTGCGAACAAGGCGAGACGCGTGGGAGGATATGCATGAACTTCCACTTTACCCCTCGCATTGTTAGCTTGCGATTTATTTTTTTTCGATAAGCCCTGCGGTCCGAGATCCTTGCCCGCATGTGGCGAACGCCGCTAAAACGCCTCGTGCCGTTGTGATTTGGGGGGTTTTGGGATTTATAGTTGGGTCCAGGTCTGGATCGGTCTTTAAATTTGCGCCATGGAGCTGAGTTGTAGATGTATGTAGATGCGGTATGATCTAGGCTTACAATACATATACAATTCAACTGATTCGTCATTTCACACTGTTTTTTTTAGATGATAATGCACAATGATGTATCCTTTTAATCCAACGTAGATTTGAGATTTTATATTTAAGAAACAAGAAAAGCAGAAGACGCCATCAAGACCAATGGGGGATAATAACCATCAGAAAGAAAAAAGAAAGAGGAAAAGCTTTAAAGATATGAGATGCAATACAGAAAAAGCGAGAGTCGCCATGCTGGTTTTTTTTAAGTGATGGAATTCGGTCATCAGAAACGAAAGGCTATTAATACTTACTTGTACCGGGTTATATGACTGTATGTATCGTCATCATGTCCAAGGAAAAAAAAAAACAAAGAAACATATCACACAGAAAGAGGCTTAAGGAAAAGCGAGAGTGGTGGTATCAAAAAGGAAAGAAAAAGAGAATAATGAAAAAAGGAAAACCAAATGGTATGAAAGGAGAATGCCAACGACAGCCGTAATAACACCGTTACACTGAAGAAAAAAAACCAAAAAGACGTGCTTTGCAAGGACAAGAGAGGAAGAAAAAACGCAGATGTCGCCCCGGTTGACCCAATGCCTGTAGGAGGTATAATATATAAGAAAGGAAAAGGAGAAAGGAAAAGAGACTGGGAAAATGGAAATGCTATATAGGAAAGTATATATGCGGCAATATTAAAAGAGAATTAACATGCCAGGATCGGGTGGGTTTCAGGGACGGTTGTGAAGAGTATCGGGATGGGAAAAAGTAACGGAATGGCTGTGCATGGATGCAAGTGGGGGGGATGATGTTTGGTTCTTGAAGCCGTTTCTATCAATCACCGGTTGCCGGCTTCGACGTCTTGGTAGATTAGTAACGGGTCGCCGACATTTTCGATCTCGGGTATCGTGCATTTCAGGTCGAAGGCCTTTGATAATACGATCTTGAAAATCTTTTGGACATTGATGCTGTGTGATGTCGAGCTGAAGATTAAGGAGGCTTTCATGGCGCGGGCGAAGCGTTTCGCTTGCTTGGATATTTCTTCCTGGTCTTCTTTGGAGAGATTGACGAAGTGATCGTATTTGGTGCCGATAAGGAAAGGAATAGCGGTCTATGTTGCGGTTAGCTTATTCCGTCTTAGTTCGTGTCGATAGAGGGAGCGGAATGTACCTTATTAAGACCTCGTCCCTGTCTATACCATTCCTTAATGCTGTTCAGTGTGCTCTTCCGGGTGAGGTCGAACATGAACAGGATAGCCACGGCGTCATTACACACCAACGGCAGCATGTTCACGAACTCACGCTGGCCACCCAAATCCCAAATCGAGAATGTAATTTCGGTATTCCGTATCGATATCGTCTTCTCCATAAAGTTGACGCCTGTTGTAATTTAAAGTTAGAATTGTTTTGATTCGCGTGGTTTTTAAAACGTGGAAAGGAACTGGTCTGACGTCAATTCCCCCTTAACCGGTGGCATAGAAGAACGAACCTAATGTCTGGATATAATCCTCGTCGAAGCTTCCTTCGACGTACTTGACCATTAACGAAGTCTTTCCGATCTGTGCATCTCCAACCATTCCGACTTTGATAACCACCCTGTTTCACATGAAAAATTTTCTAGTTAGTAAAATAACCCCCCTGATGCCATACAATCCGTCAATCCCGAGATAAAAAAAAATACGTACGAATTCTTCTTGCCTCCGGATCCACCTTGGCTGCTGACACTGCTACGATCTCTATAGCTCTCATCGTTTCTATTCTCGCTGGCAGTAGAATCTCGTCTAGTATATTTCTCGAGTGATTCGTGTCTTGTATGGCCGGCAGCAGCTCTGATGGCGGCAGTAGCCGAAGAATGGTCGTCTGCGTTGAGGTTGGCAAAGGAGGCCCGAAGGGGGGAGACGGGCGAGCTCTCTCGCTTTGTCGGAGGCGTTGCCGTCATTTTATAATGGTGAAGAGGAATGAAGGGGTAAGCTGGCGATGGACAGCAGAGAAAAAGAGGGAGGTATGGGAGATGAGAGAAAGCCGGGGTGATAAATCAGCCTTGACGTATGATAGAGAGATCGATGGATCGAGCGAGGAGAGGGGAGAAGAGGAGGAAGTAAAATCCGGGGAATGTGGTCGTGGTGACTCGTGGATGTCCGTGGTCGTCAACAATAATCCGTGGCAGCAGCTGAATGCAAGATGGAAGCGGCTACAAGCACAGCGGATGAAGTGTCGATGTGCTGGTTCTCCAAAGTAAGAAGGGCGTATCGGGTTCGGCGGACGAGTTGGAGTTTCGATTGGTTGGAGTTTTCAGTCTGGCTCTTAGCCTGTGTGATGGAATGGACTTTATATGCCACTGCACCACAATAAGAAATAAGAATGACAATGACAGCCTCCACTTCCCGGCGTTAATGTCAATATAACGTCAGGGTATCGATATAAGTATCAGAAAAGAATATTCCTGGAAGAAAAGCTCATCTAAGAACTTCCCTTGAAATAATCCTCCCTTCGATCTTCTTGTCTGGCTCTCTCCTCTTTTGCTGCGCTCGGCACTCCGTTGGCGGGTCCCGCTTTTTAATCACCCCGCCCGAGCTAGGCACATGCACTAATGGATTGGTGAGTGGCGTGTCGATACCTTGGACTCCAGGCTGTTTGTTAGTAAGTATATGTACTGCCCTGTGATGGCTACGCCGGTCAAGAAAAGTGGGATAGCTAGAGCTAGCCTATTCCGAATATCTACGAAGTAGTGATATACAGAAAGTGTACCCTGCCGCTTTCCTCTTATATAATCCGTACATACGTCGTTGAGGACTCAAGGATTTCGGTAGCGGGCTAAGGATACAGTGGGGACCTCTCTCTTCTTATCAAATAGTCCCGAAGAATCTATTTGGCCCAAGGGAAATCAGGAATCAAAGAGACCTTTTACTTACTTTATCGGAGAATTCCCTCGTCGAAAAAGATTAATGAGATTCAAAAATAAGAACCAATTTGGCGGCCCTCCTAAACAGACCCTCGATGCGAACTAGGTACTGCGCTACCGGTTTATTCCTTAAATTGGTTAACAAAGTGTGATCAGGCACTGATACGGTGATAATTCGTTATTTTATATTTTTTGTTCTTCTCCCTCGAAAGGTGTGCCCGCCGAAAAAAATGAACAAGTGAAAAGATTCCGCGCCCCGGTTCAAGGCGGGTTATTTCCGAGGCGGACTGGGGATTTCAATTCGGTAGTATAATTAGTTTTCTTTTGGTTGGGCACGGTTGTCTGGAAAGATCTTGAACCACGATATTTTCTGAGATTCTTCAATGCAAGAAGGCAGTGCAGTATCAGATCCTACGCCTTACTGACTGTGTCGGTCGATATGCTGGGTGAAATGTATGCAAGATCGTTTTTGATTTTTACTGAGAGAAAGGTTAGGGTTGAATGCAATGAGAAAGCCGAAAAGTTCCTTACAAAGGAAGTATTCTTCTTCTTCGTTTTTCGAGATGAGAGAGGGGAAGATAAGGGAAAAAAAGTTGGGAAAGGAAGTAAAAAAAAGTCCCTCTTCGTTCCCTTTGGTCACCCCGTATTGTATATATACCGGAGAGATGAGAGGAGGGGGATCAAGGACATCTGGAGGGGGAGATGAGCAAGGAATAAGCAAAATGCCTTGCTCGATACAGATAAATTGCTTCTTTAAATCATCATCATAACGGCGGGCTCAGGAACCAGGAACCCGCGATGCCCTCCAATTCAATTGCCCCCCTCAATCCTTCCAACATTGCCAGCATGCTGCTGACCAAGGAAACAAAGTCCTCAGCATCAAAGAGTGGGGCCAAGGGGTTTCTGGTTCAGCCTTGGCTTCTACACCAGGAGATTAATTTGGAAAGCTTCCAGAAGCAAGGGCGGATTCCCTTTTTTGGTTCGTCTCAAACGCGCTCCGACTTAAGACCGCTTCGATATAATTTCGATGATAATTTCGATGGACACCACTATCCATGGGCAACCCATGTTTCCAGTGTGTAATAACTGTTGGAGCAGGCGAGGGTAAAAAAAGACAGCCAGTCTTCTCTCTTCTTTCTTGCTTCGCGATGAGCTTGACCCCTGAAAGTGAAAGCAGTTGAAAAAGCAAGGTGAATCAAAACGCGTGAGCGTGTCTTGATCCCATGCACGCAGGGCCGGAGCGAGAGGAAGGGATCCTTTCCCTATCGACCTCATGGTTTTGAACCTGCAGTTGCCTGTTTTCCTTGGTTGGACAATTGAAGAAAGCAAAAGGCGAAGAAAAGAAAACATCCCACCGTGTCCTCCTCTCGTAAGCGGCTTTCTTCAGTGGTGTAATCTTAAAGAATTCTTCAGTGCTTTTCTTCTTCTTCTTCTTTTGTGTCCCTGAAGCTTCAAATGAATACCTGAAACAGGTAAACACCAAAAAAAAAGCGGGCCGACAATACTGTGTCATATGTGTCAGCGCAGCATGGCAGGTTTGCTAGCTTTCGTTCATGCTGTTTGCGGTTTGCCAGCTGACAATTGAGCCGCTGCCGGTGGTGAAAATGAAATCGTCAAGAAATTCTAAAATTCCTACTGTTTAGCTGAATAGCTGCTGTAACAAGGTTTGGTGCGGCGGAAAGGGGATGGTGGGAGATTATGCACAGCACCGGCCCATGATCCAAGCAGCCGGGTCATTCCAGAAACCCGGACCATTCAGGCACCGCAGGATCTCATCGAGTCTTCCCACTCACGGCCAAAGAGCCAAGGAATGTGGCCCATTTCTTGTCTTATTCCGGCGTTCAGAAGGAGATTATGAAGTCATGAAGATAAAACGGGGGGAATGTTCGAACAGGGGACGTCCCGACGTCCGGAAGTTTACATCAGCGAATGGGAAAGGGTCCATTGAGGATGGTGAGGATCTTTGAAAGTCCAGATTCAGCAACTGTTCGTGTATTGTATGTACCACCCCATAGAGATTAATTATACCATCCATGGCGGTGGAGGTTTGCCGCATTTAGGTTGGACCATGAATCAGGAGGGACATCTCCTGTATCGCGAGGAAATTTTTTTCTAGAAGTCTGACATTACGAGTCACTGTAATCATTTTGCCTCTGGTCTCCTTTGGAAAGTATCCGCTCGTCGAATATTTCGAAGATTCCTAGCATTCTTTCTCGAAAGTTGCGAATTGGATTGTCCTCTAAGTCATCTGCGCGGTTAGTTTGTGCCTAGCCTCTGAAGGTCTGAGAACCTTGCACTTGCATGCAGCGATTCGCCCGTCTGCCACGTTTGGCGGGCAGAGAATTCGAAATGTGCATGCTAGTATCAAGATCCCAAGATGTTGGTTGGTTGGTTGGTTGGTGGTTGGACCTTGCATTGCTTCAAGCCTCTGTATGCAACAGGAAACACTCGTCGTCTTTGAAGCTTTGATCGCGAATTAACTGCATATTGGTGGTGGGGTTTCAAATTTCTATTTGTTTTAGCCACACAAGCTAAAGGTAATGCTCTCGCCACCATCCATGCTTCTTCTTATCCACATCATGTTATGCTATTAATAACGAGAGAATCATTGTAAGAAAAACAGGCGTCAGGAGGTATCCCCGTATAAACGTGCCCCGCTAAGAGTAGCAGTAGTAGTAATAATAGACAACGAAAAAAATTAAAAAATAAAAACAGGTAGGATATCATAGTGCACGGTAAAGGTATAAGCAAAAACAGAAACCCCTCATTATCATGATAACGACGACCCCAGTATGAATGCAAACAGTTTTTATAAAACAAAGAATAGAAGGTAAAAGCAGAGGGATATCTAGTGGTTAGTAATAATAGAGTGCGCAGGCCTCGCTTGCTCGGTGTTCATTCCGAGTTCAAGGCAGTCAAAAGATAAATCAAACAATCATTTTGTGCAAGAATCATGTGCTCCGATCTCACCTTCATCACTTCTTAGCCACCCCTTCTATCGGACTCAGCAAAGCGGATACCGCGTCTGGTGGGCTGCTGGCGCTCGGTACCGTCATCTTCGCTGTCATTGTCATCAGCGGTGGAACCGAGTGCAGCTTCACGACGTCGGCGTTCTGCTTCAGTTTCTGGTTGGTGTTGTGAGGGGCTGCCGCCAGCACTCTCTTCACCTCCCAATCCGAGTGCAGCCTCTCTTCTACGGCGTTCGGCAGGGGTCTCCTCTTCGAAGTTTTCCGGGTCATCAGCGCTGGTGGTGCTCTGGATCTTTGACAATGCTGGTCCTGGGTCAGGCGAACGAGCGGATACGACAGCCTTCTCGATAACCTGTTCAGTTGGATCCGTGACAGTTCCACTTCGGCTTCGGCTAACGTTCCCAGGAGAGTACGTGCCGCTCCCACCGTCGTCAAGTCGGTCAGCTTCGGCGACTAACTTCTGGGGAAGATTATGGGCCTGTGCGATCTTGGAGCGGTATCTTGGATCAATAGTCTGGAAGTGATCAAAAATCTCCTTTCGGCTCATACGTCCACCGTGGAACGGGTTGTGAAGGTGAATTCCGTGTTCGTCATTGGATCTGATGGACATAGTTTCATCATTCTGCTCTCGATGCGGACCATCGCTTGATTCTCCAGCAGTCGATTTTCCAGTCAACCAAGATCCGAATTTCTGCAAACTCGGCCGACGACCAGTCGGAATACCCAAGATAGTGTCCCTTCGTTCGGTGTTCGTATTCGTGCGAATGACCTTTATAACCTCACCATCTTCATCTTCAACAATGACGTCATTGCCACTTTGGTAGGCGGTAGCAGTTCCACGTTTTCGGTGAGCATCGGATCCGCGACGTTCCTTGCTGCGAGGAGGTTCGTTTCGGTGCAAAAACTCCTCAGCAACTTCTGCCGGGTTGGGTGGTGATGCGCCGGGTTTTCCTGCACGGGTGTCCTTGGATTCATCGAATGTGTCCTCGATTCTGCCGTTAGAGAGTCTTCGGAATTGGCTGACAACGTCGCCGTCTGCGTTTTCGACGAGGATTTCGTCGCCTTCTTGGTAAGCGTTGCCCTCGGGTGGAATATGGACCTTGACAGCTTCTGGAGGTGGCAGGCGTTCGCTAGACACCGACGTTCCAGTGTGGTTCTTCGGTCTACCCAGCCCATTACGGCGTCGAGGTGTTTCGGATCCACTCACGCGCCCACTAGATTTCCTTGCGCCGCCGAATCCTCCAGGGATACCGCCTGTAGGTGGTAAACTACCAGGAGGGAATTGTCCTTCACCAGGGAGTTTCTCGTTATCCGATTCTTCTGGTTTCCTTATAGACATCGATTGGCCACGGTGCAAGAACGGAAGGCGGCTAACCCAGGATTCTTCGGGACCTTGCGTGGTGTATGACATCGTGAGTGTCATCCTGTTGATGCGTTTACCCAGCGTGAACACAGCAATGGAGGATCCATGAACAATAATCGAAGATATAACCATAAACGTGACAATCGGCCAGATAACCTCAATCAACAGGAGATTTTCAAAGTCACTATCGGGCTCTGGAAGTACCGCAAGTGGTGTTGCGGCGTTTCCAGTTGAAAGTTCCGATCGAGCAAGAATGGCGACGAAGATCGCGCCGACACCAATAGGTCCAAAATGACCGGCGAAAAGAGATTCCCTGAAAGTTTTAATGTCGGGTATGAAAGGCCGGAGTACGACCATGACAGGTATCCGGCGGAAGAAGATGACCAATATCGAGATGCAGACCAGTCTCCAGGGTTCTAAACCCCATTCTGGTCGATTGTACATATCCCATGGAATGATGGAGCCGAAGTAGACGAAGTATGCCAAGTTTAGTAAGAGGTCAATTACGTTGGACACATGAGATTCCTCAGTCTTATGCGCAAACCAGCCGTCGTTACTAAACGCGACACCAGCGCAGAAGCCCACAAGGAGGTCATCAACGCCTATTTACCGGTTAGTAACCTTCTCATAATGTTTTCTTGGGGGGGTCTATGGTTTACCAAGAATGCTTCCAGCACCAGCGCAGAACAGAGCCAAGGTGAAGTAAAACACCAAGAAACTCTCTCGGTCGATAATATTCTTGGCTTCGGCCCATTTGATGAGTCGACGTCCCGCGTATCCCACGCAACATCCGAAAACCGCTCCGAAGACACATTCGTAAAGAACGGTGAAAACGAACCAATGGTAAAAGACTTGGGTGGCGTCGGGTCGGTAGTGGATGAGATATATCGCAAGATAGATGAATGGAAAGGCCATACCATCATTGCAGCCGGACTCCGCGGAAAGCAGATCTCTAAGATGCTTCGGGATTCGCTTCGCGAACTTACCCTTACCAACAACCGAAGATGCAAGAACCGGATCTGTAGCGGTGACGCAAGCTGCTATGCAAAGTGAGTCGAGCCATGACAGAGGCTTGATGAGCCACCAAATGAACACAGACACAACCAGCCATCCGAAGGTCATAACGGGGATAAGGAGATAGACGACGGATTTCCAGTGACGAGTCATATACGCCTAAGTTTGAGATACGATTAGCAATCCTGTCTCAACTTCCCGAAAGGAGCTCTACAAACCTTGGGTAATTCGACACCAACAGCGAAACACTGTACTACTAGAACAATTCGGCTACACTCCAAGGTAATCTGATCCACATTCCCCCAGCTATTCGGATCAAACAAATTTGCGGCATAGGGACCGAATATGACACCACAGATGGTTGCAACAGTAGCTTCACCGATGTAAAGCTTTTCCTTGACGAACAAGGAGACCAACATGAAAAGGGAGGTGAAGCCTCCCAGAATGATGTATGCCAGATGTGGCCGGTTGATCTAGAAGATACAGAGGTGTTAGCTACCTATCCATCCATTGTTCCGCTCGGCGATCGTGTAGCACAACAAAAAAGCCCAATCAGGAATTTTCCCTTCCTAGCAACATCCAGGCCAAAAAGCTGAAGACGTCGACGTCGTTGAAGGGGCCAACACGAAAATCGCAACAGACATGGTATGTTCACTTACACTTAAGTGTTCCCAGGTCATTTTGGGGTTCTGTTAATTGGGACCTATTAAACAGAACGTTTCCTCTCTACCAATCCCCCGCTTCCTAATTGCCTCTCCCTTCTCTATGGTTTTCTTCTTATTGATGTGACGAATGGTGGGTAACAAATGATCAAGGTCCTTATGGGGGCTTTTTCAATATAAAAGTAACGTACTCTAGCTGCGGCGAAGGCTGTGGACGTTTGTGCATGCGCTAGGAGGAACTCGGAGCTTAAGGAATGCCGTATCACCGGCAGACAGCGAGGGGCAAACAGAGGTATGACTAATCTGAAGGGTTTTAGACAAGGCTACGGGGTGGCATTGACAGCTGCGTCCGATGCTGTTGCGCAAGGCCTTGCAAGGAATGGATGCGTTTAGGATAGAACAGGTATGAGGTTGCTTTTGGCCGCTGATGCCGGGTTTGCCGTCCTTCTGGGGGTTCGCAATGAAATGAACGAAAGACACAAGGAAACAAGGAAAGAAAGAAACAGAAAGAAAGAAAAAATAGACAGATAGTATTTTTTTTGGTTGTAGATACTAAACTTGTTTTCTCTCTTTCCCTATCTCGGTTCTCCTTGTCGATGTAACGGCTGGTGTCACTATCAACGAGAGTTAGAGTTCTGACCTGCCAGTTCAAGTCCGGTAGGAACCGAGAAGCGCCTATTCGACAAACCAGCGAGAATTGAAGGGAGTTTCTCACCCTACTAGGCTGATTGAACGATTGGAGGTAGGATGGATGGGATGGAGGTAGGATCAGGGAGCGTGGTGGATGGATGAGGATGGGAATTCGCGATGGTCCTCTAAGAGAGGTTAATTGGGGGTTTGGTTTGCTAGAGGGAAATGAATGGTTGATGTCGTTGCGCCAGGTCGAGGATTAAGTTATGTGTAATGCACAACCAATCGATAAATGATAGCGACGATGAACAAGTATGCGAGCAAACGGCTGCTCCAGGTGCACTCGCAGGCCGGTCAAAGTACCCCGGGAATTTGCAGTTACAAGAGAAAGAAGAGCTTTTCGTCGTCGGTCGACTGCAGGCCGGTCGATTGAAGGAGATTTGGAGACTAAAGGGTCGACCGGTGAAAAAGGGAGAAGAAAATTTCATACAGGGGAAAAGCAATACAGATAAATACTTGATACACGTCTGGTGGACTTCGACCGATTTCACAGACCAAGCTGCGACTTCACACGGTTTTTTTTTTTTCCTTTTCGACCCAGATGTGCCTGTTTTTCTCATCCAACAAGCCCATCATGGCCAATGGATTAGCTTTGTTGGCGGTGCCGAGAACACAAACCCTTGCATATCACTGCGCCGTGTGCTCTATCCCCTTCACTTTCCGGCTGTGGACCGAGAAGAAATTTCGGAAGATGAGCTAGGGTGTGGGATGACCTTGCAGAGCCTGGACATCATCAAGCATCATGGCGTTGGTGTCAAGTTTTTTCGGTTGTTTTTGTAGACAACGAAAATGAACTGGCGATGCTGCATGCTTCCCTACCGTATATACATGAAATGATCGAAACAATGGGATATAAGGGCGATTGCAATGCCAAATACTCTGAGCAAGAAAAGGCGGCAAAACGAGGTTATTCTGGCGGTGATACAGATGATGCCCAGAAATAAAACCCATGCTAGTCCCATGCACAGTGGATCACACTCGCAGATCCAAGACCACACAGTTGGTCAAACCCATCGAACAAACCCAATCACTATTTTTCTTAGGTATGCTTATCGATGCTTCATTTTGCTTGTATCCTGCCAATACTCTCGGTATTCCTGCCAAGTTGGTAGTATTTGGCTGGGCTGTTTCTCAGCTCGTAGGCTTGTTCTGGAGCCAAGAGACTTGTGAGTTTCAGCCGAACAAATACAAAATTTTGCAATTGTGAGTTCGCAGTTAAGAAACTTGGCTGGCCATACGTAGTAGACGATAACGAGCCCTGGCTTTCCTACATACGTACGGGTGTTCTAGGATCTACGTAAGCATGTGAGTAAAAAGCTGGGGAAGGATATATAAACTTAACTTGCAAGGAGCGCTTCATTTTCTGATCTCAAATGTCCACATGCCGATTTATATCCGCATAGTTCCAAGTCCTTACTTAAAAGCGTTAGCAATAATAGCAGTTCGTTATCAACCATTGGGCTATTTTAATCGGTGTTTGACGGGAATTCGGAACCGCAGTCAACTCGGATCCCAACCGGAACTCCACCTTAGACGCAATGCACTTCGCTAGGCCAAGTTACCGATTACGTGCATGAGAGAGGGTCAATTACTAATACTTTGCATGATACCCGTACAAAGACTAGAACCCAGGCTTTTTTCAAAGAATCCTAAGGAATATTGAATCTGATGTGCTACAATATAACTGAAAACGTCGCTGCCGTACAAACTTTCGTACTTCCAACATTACCCGTGTAAGAGAGAAAACCAAAGGAAAACAAGAGAGAGAACCCGATCTCATGAATCTTGGGTCCTAAATATAAACATTATGTGAGGAAAAAAACCAATTGATGCTGTTGAACCTTGGCGCCAGATCCGATACCATGATATTAGCTAAAAAGGAATGAGCTCGAACGAACCAACGAACGTAAAACGGCAAAATTTCAGCGTTGAGCAATAGGGTCGTGAGGATTTTCCCGCCCCGGCATGTGCCTAGAAAGATATCGACGCTCTTGCACGTCCACTTTCAGGAGGGATATTGAGTTTTCGGAACTCCATTCGAATCGTGGAATTGTTCCATTGTTCCCCAGCTGCAAGCATTTTGTTCACATGTTAGATACCCCACCTGACGATTCAATACAGTAAACACCTACTTGAAGATATTGAAATCCTGTTGGAACATAGTTCCCATGTCCCAACTGTTCAAAGTTCCAAACCCATCGTTGGTCATCATGGGATAATTTGGCGCTCCTTCTGCGATCATGTTGAAAGATTCGTCTACCATCGGAGCACTAGAATATGTAGGTGTATAAGTGCTAGAGTATGGGTCCACAGGAGAGATGTATTCACTCTGATCTTGGAACGCCATGTGCATGCGCATATCATAATTTTGTGCGCTTTGAATGTCGAGCGAAAGGGAATGTATCTCATGCGAGGGATGATGATATTCTTCCCGATTTCTTTTTGGTTTCCGGATCGGTCTTTGCGACGATGTAGAGCTAGCGTCAGTTTGCTGTGGGCTGAGTGTAACATCCGAGCCGGTGTCCTGCATTGAAGGTGATAGAGCTTTCTTTCTTTCGTCGGCAACGTTTTCGCAGAATAATACCAATGTTCCGGACATCAGTCTAAAGCTCCACCTCTTCTCCTCACACATGTGTCTGGCGATATCCACAACCTTGTCACAAGCCCTGTCAGCTTCCTCTCGCAGCTCTTGGGAGTAGTCGATAGCTGTTTCTAGCTTGATACTCAATGCTGCTAGGAAGCAGCGAACTTGAGCATAGTATCCAATACCCCATATTGCAGGGCAGCTGTGGACTAATTCTTTACTTGCGTACCCCAGGGTATAGACTGCAGCTTCAGCCAACTCTCGTCGAAGCTTTACGATATCCTGTAAGAACCCTGCTGCCTTGACCTTCTCCTCAGCGTTAGCCGGTTGAAAGAAGGGATAGTAAAATATTAGTTTTAACGCAGCATAGCTTAATGCGAGAGTCGCTTGGCTGTCATAGTCCTTGCAAACTGTCTGGAATCTACGAAGTCGATTCTCGAGCTCTGCTATGGAATCTTGGGCATCGCGGAAGTCTGCATTTGTAACATGCGTAAATCTATCCGCGCGGTATGCGACGGAGTGACATTTACCAAGTACGATGGCTTGCTGTATCAGTTCGACGAAAAAGTGATGTTTTGTGTCTTCGAAACCTGGATCGAGATTTCTGACGTCTGGGAAGTCGAGATCAATGTCGTCGTAAGATATCATTAGAGGATATCCTTTCCCTGTGCTCGTCCTGACAAAAATTTCAATATCAGATCTCAGTCAGAAAATGCAATCTCCGATACGGAGAACCTACCATCGGTCTTTGATGAAGACAGCCCAGAATAACCGTCTTCGCATCTCTTGCATATCTTCCGAATACTTGCTCTGGGCCGACCGTTTGTGAAGTTTCAGCTCCAAGGCCATCCGAACAGCCTGTACCCGTACATCTTGAGATTAACTTCTGAAAGACATTAATTGAAAATTTTATGAGTGATATTTACTCACCATCCCCAGCCTGATCGGCCATGCTTCTGTATCATGGATTCCTTCGGTTTGCAACTCGACAGTAAGATGAATCAATGTTAAAGCCATCAATGCCTGTAGAGACGGCTTATAATTGTTCATCAACCTCATAAGCTGTGCATGTAAGACTTGCTTAATGTGGACAAAGTCTCGACTTGAAACAAGAACCCCGTTCAATCTTGCAGCAACGCCATACATGGCTGCGCGCAGGAGTGGGGATATCTTGTTTGTCTTTACATACTGCCTGGTAATTATTGGGATGTAAGGTTGTACTTTCGCAAAGAAGAGATCGTTTTCAATGTATTTTGCGAGCGGCGGGTCGATGTACAACTTGTCCGTGCCCTCAATATCTGTCCAGGGTTGATAGTTATTTTCCGTAATATTTTGACGGATTCGTAGGATTTTTTCTCTTGACTCTTCGGTGGGGAGAAAAGATTGATCGGAAAGCTGGAAGCCCGCATGAGCGGACGTTTGTCCGTTCATAATCATCGAACTACTCATAGTGATTTTTTAAGACGAATGATTTAGCCACGCCTGCCTTACATGCATTTTATGGGGACAAACTAAGGAAATTATGAATCTTGGTATATATACTAACCCGTCATTTGGTGGTCTAGGAGTATTCTGCTGGAGAGACTCGTCGTCCGGCAGATCGCACTCCTTACCGTACTTAATACACCAGAGACATTTCATGGACCCATCGGGCTGACTCTTGAGTTCGCATCGTGTCCGACGGGTGCGGCATTCGTTGCAGGAGCGTCGTCTGGATGCCCTGGCAAAGGCAGTATGTACGCCGTCGTTGGCCATATTGTAGGATTGTTAAGCTGGGCCTGGGGCCATTTGACACCGAGCTTGTACTATGGGGGTTCAGTGTATAACGGGGGATTTTTCGGGGACTCTAAAAGGAAGGCAGCAATGATTGCTGGACTGTGTTCCACAAGTAACTTGTAAATGTACGGCAGAATGGGAGCGGCGAAAGTGGAGTCGGCTCTCAAGACCGCTGACTGTGCACTGTGCTCTGCTGCATGGGCGGTTATAAATCTCCACCCGGGGTCGTTTTAGTTGTGTTACTTGGCGAGGAGAAGGGCAAAAAGGATTTCGACGAGGAATTCTGGAGAGAAAACGTCAAAGATGCAGGGAGGCTTGGGGAAATCATCCGAACATCTCGAGACAGCTTCGATTTAAGTAACATCGCAGCTCCAGACCTTGTGGATATGGAAAGCATCCTTTCCTCGCGTTTGCACATATTAAAAAAAGTCTCAGCATAACGGATGTATTGCTGTTCCTGAATCTCGCTTCAAAACCCCACTCGGTAGCTCTCGGCTTATGATACTTTTTCGTTGTTTGACGTGGATGTGGCTCCAAACGTACAGCTGATTTGAAACCGCATACGTACCTGGCGAGATATCTAAGACGAAAATGTCATTATATGCCTGTATTATAGACAGCTATCCACGGATATACAGACTCGCCTGCAGCCAAGCTCGAGAGTTTGTTTGCTTTAATTAAAACAGAACTGTTGGGGACGTGTGTAACATAGGAAGTGGGTGCTTCTGGAACTGGTTCCTGCAGCGTATTGCGTATTGATTGTATCGATGGCTGATCATGAGCCGGGCTGAACCAGGCTGGATAATATGGGATTGGGTAGCATTGCATCGGGTCATAAAAATTGGATCATTTTAAACGGTTGAATTAATGATGATCGATCTGTCGCATGGGAGCGAATTCGAGCGAGGCGAGGAATATTATCACACGCTACAATCGTCTCCTCATTTCGCATGCCAAAATAGTACTAGACTAATAATATCTTCGAATATTCATGAAAAGATTAATATTAACCCAAGCCAAGGGCTCACAAGACGGCTGGATATATCGAGAGTATTCACGGGGCCTGTGATGAGGATCCAAGCCTCAAGAGTTCGCTTTAGTTGGGGCTTTAAATTACGTCTGTGCAAGACCTGTCTGGAGAACACGCTTAGTCGATCTAAATAGGATTTTGGAACTTAGGCAAAATGGGGCAGCACCTGGTAATTTGTTCCCGTGTAGACGTTTGAGTTCCTTTAACGGTTTGTCGATACGAAGGGTTTGAACGTTCGCCCTTTTAGCTCACGTAGGATACTTCTTAGCTTAGAATTTATAGGATTCTAGGCTAGATCAGTCGACCGAACATGCATATGCGCCTTGTAAACTCTATCACATTAAAAGCTAGATTAGATAAGTGAACTTGTATTATTTCATAAATCGTTCATATGACCTCCTCAATTTTTGAGCTGCAGTTAATTTGTCATGGATCAATCGATGTTAGAAGCCTTGGTATAATTAATTCCAGCTAACGGTGACTGATGTTCCACGATTCCGATTTGCTATCTTAGAGTTAAGCCCTTGGTACCAGATCCTGGTCGCAGTTTTACCAAGCCAGTACCTCGATCAGGAACAGCTCTGGTTGCACTTGTAGGGTCAGGCGGTCCAGGTGGCCTGAGAAACCCGGTATAAACTAGGGTTCGGGCTAGAAATTTGAGCGAAATGGTGCATTAGCAGCTACTTGTACTTGCAGGAAGTGACCAGCATAGAATAGCCAGTCGAGACTGGGTCTGTACCTGCGCAATATATTCGCTTCCCATGCCATCCGAGGATTGAGCATTCAGAAATATACCCCACGGACGTGGACATGTCGACATGTGAATTTAGACCCTTGGACTTGCGGGGCTAGCTAAACTCGTTAACCCTGCCCAACTTCCACACCAAACTTTAGGTCCAGTTGGTCTCCGATCTGCCGTGCCTTCTCCACAATATCTTCTCCAGTTTCCGCGGGTAATATTGTTCCTGGCGACCGTCTGAACGAAGTACCTCTACTTCTGATTCTATAGACGGTCTGTTTGTGCTCAGACGGGACATCAATTGCGTTTGCGGCTGCATCCAGGCACCTCCGCGAAGCCCCCAAGAACCGTGGTTTCAAAGCTGGGCTCGAGCGTTCAGGCACCAGATCTGCGGACTAACTTTGACGTCAACAAAATCCACCGCGAAAATATTTGGCATCAAAGTCGAATAAATTTCGAGAAGGATCAAAGCGCTTTGGAATCCTATCTTCGGAAATATACTAGGTGTCCTGCATGGTTTACGTTTCTTCCCCTTTCTTGTTCTATCTTTGAGCCTCGACAATCAACGTTTCGATGCTTACGGAGCTGCGAGCTGCTGGGCGGGGATTACAATCGTGACGACGTTTCCTCAACTAGAAGTATTCATGATTCATGATCATGACGGCAGCTGTACGTTGAAATTTAAACAAGAACCTTCTTCCTCGAAGAAAACGGCCCTTCTAGAATTTTCCGATATCATGCTTTGTTACCAATATATCTTATCAACAGTCGACATCTCGAACGCTACCTCGTAGTTCTATTATTGAGGACTGTTCAAATGCCGGAACTCGAAGGCCCACTAAAGATCAAGAGATTGAAAGCGAAGAAGGCTTGTGATCGTAAGTGCAACATTCCGCAACACAATGATGAGGGGATCACGTCTTCTCGTAATGGTTTGATATGGTCGAAGGCCCAAGAGTCAGAGATATACGGCGAACGGCTGACAATATTGGTGGTTGTGATTAAGAATGCAGAAGGCTACGAACAAAGTATGTCAAAGATCCTTTACTATATATACCCGTTAATATATCCTCGGCATGTCGAAATATGGATCAATATAGCCATTCGGCATCATGCCGACAGGATCCTGTATCGCTCACGTCATCGACAAAAGTAAAAGCCTCGAAAATTAATTCTGCTCTCTGTAGGTGCCAGCTGCCTGAAGATGGCCCGAGCGCATCTGCGTTTGATGCCGCAGGGTCTCGAGACCGAAGATGCACGCGCTGCGCAAGATTAAACATCGACTGCACTTTTATCTTACCAATCACCGAGACAAGAGATCGCAGACATGCTAGTACTAGTGTTCCACCAGCACTGTAAGTGATTCTATTATCTGCCGTTCGAAGCTGCAAGTGGAGTGAACTTGAAAACTGACATGCTCAATACTTTAAGAGAATCTGTAGCTGAGGGAAGTACTTCTCCTACTTCTTCTTCTTCTCGGCCTAGTATAGTAAGGTAAATACGAGCCTAAGATTAAAGTATTTATGCTTCGAGCCTGGCTAAAAGTGGCTCGCAATGAGTAGAAAACATTCTGCGGCACCTTTGCCAGTTAGTCAGCTGGACCCTGTCGAGCAGTAAGTAACCTAGCCAACCATGTTCTTTTTTATAGTCTAACCTTTTTGTCTGCAAGATCGAAGGCGAAATTCGGAGAATTCTTAGACACTTGCTTGCCAATTGTCAATTCAAAGGAAATTTCGAATACTACTAGTGTTTTATTGAGCCAAAGTGTTCGTCGCATGGTTTTGTCGTTCACGGAACCAAGTAATGTTGCGGCCGATAACAATATCCAAGAGTCTATTCGAAAGTATTTTAAGGACAAAAATGCGATTACTATCCCCTCCATCCATAATGTCCAGAGCCTTCTGTTTTTGAGCCTCTTCATTGACGAACCAGGTTCTGGAGCAGGAAATAAATTGATGACAGTGAGTTAACATTACGATATGCTCTTCCCTCATTTATATATATACCTAAGTATGTATTAACCAAAAGTTATTTTGCTAATCCGCGATAATCGAGTTTGATTAGGCTATAAGAATGGCATGCTCGATGCATTGGAACCGCCCCCCGGAGCAGGCGGACGAAGACCGAACCACGGTCAACTATCTGTGGTGGGCCCTTGTATCTAAGGATATCTGGTAAGCATGGTTTTATTATAACCACGGTTCTGTGAGTTGTGCTGACAAGGGTAATATGTAGGCTATACCTGGCCTCCGGCGTGCCACCTATCATTAACTACATGGGGTTTAACGTACCGAAGCCCCAGGGCGCCCCGAGCTTCTTTTCAGCATTTGTCGGGATATCTGAGGTCGTGCGGATGTTCATTCGTCGGGACTCTATCGGCGTCTACATGGATGGGACAGCACTAGAAGCCCTGGCTGCTTGGGAAAGACTCTATTTCGCCGAAGTTTATCCGTCAGCGTCCCCGAACTCCTATAGTCATCCGTTCGACCCACCGGCCTTCCTAAGGCTCCTGCATTCCGTCGTCCTGTCACTTTTTGTTCTCACTGATCACCTCGGCTTCTCAGTTAAGTATTTTGCACTCCGTCAACAGGGCACTGTGATGGATGATGCGATTGGACGGCCTTCTGCGACTGAGTATAGCGTGGGGCAGCTACAACATCCATACAGCCAACCATATCCGACTTCTGCAGGCTCTTCGTATTTTGGCTACCCAAATGAAGAGATTCTCAGAATACTATCGAGGACTTTGAGCCTGCACATGACCCACCCTGTTTTATTTGATAGGTGGAGATACCTGCAGCGTTTCTCAGAGATCGTGGTGCTGGCTATCCTCAGGTTGACGCACGGTCATGTGCGCGGAGACAGTATTGTATTCAATGAACAGAATTCCCTGATTCCGAATTGGCGGACCAGGTGCATGATAAAGGACGAAAGGTGGGTCAAGATCCTGTCGTTGGTTGGCGAGGATCAGGGATGGGGAGTGGTGTTGGAACTGTGTAGAGATTTCGAGGAAGATTCGGAAGAAACAGACTCTGGTGAAGGTTAAAGGAATTAATAGGTAATAGGTAAGAAGTGGGTGATAGTAAATAGGTTTGGATATCTCTGTTTCTAGTCAAGTTCGTAAATAATTGTATAGATGTCATAAGAACTTTTACAATTGACCTCTCTATAGCTAGTTAATAAATTTACTTAGTCTCGCACAAATTATTCGCCATTCAGATGACCAGGCAGCTCGGGATTAGACACGGGCTTCTAAAGCTAGGCTCCAACTTCGGACCTTGGGCCCCGAAAAGGACTCCACTGTCTGTGTCACACAGCTAAGAGTTGCTACTATTGGAAGGAGATCGGGTCAATGCTCCTTTCGTGTGTCTTTGATGGGCTCAAAGCGGAGAACACCCCCGGATAGCTTAGCTACTTAAGTAATTAAGTATCCGCACGGTCGACATCTAAGCTACAAAGTCTAACTGGAACGGTCATGTGCGGGTACGCTCTAGCCAATGGGTGGCTTCAAGTTAACAAATGCAACAATTACTCCGCAATCTCAATCTTGTCGGGAAAGCTTAAAAGCTAACCCGTAGCTTTGGACGAATCTAACTTGTCGATTCGAAGTATCTCGGCTTAAACCTAGGCTGCGGGATGACCTCATGCATCCAAGCGAACAAACAAGCGAGATGCCGTCCAGACTCCGTCAACGATAACGCACTTCCAACAGGGGTTGGATAACGATCCTTGTCGTCGACGAATCTCGCCTCAGATTTGAGAAACAACATTCTTGAGGGGAAAAGCCCACGATTCGCCTGCTCTCCAAAGAAAAAAAAACACATGCTTCTAAAAACCGCCCGCAAACATGTTTTCCCGTGAAATCTGCACCTAAAAAAGTAAACTTTCGGGGCTAAAATGGTTGTTTTGCGGGGATCTTGAAAAGCTAGGCTGCAACCATGATGGTATCGGAATTGCCCCACCCCAAGCACCGGGGCACAACTTTGAGAACTTCTGCATATAATACATAGTATGCCTTCCTCGTATTTGACGAGCTCAGATGACATTGAAATAGTGTCATGAAGCTCACATAAAAATGGTTCTCTCAGTATCTTCCATCAATTAGCGCTTGGTCAATCGAATGCTTTGTTGGGACGTCTGCCACGTTTCCAGCGAAATATCGAGTTATTAATCAAGGCCAACGACCCCGAAGGTTTAAAAAACTTATAAACCTTGAGCTTTCCCCCGAGAAGACCGATTGTGGTCTGAATTTCACCAATATTTCCCATATTTTCCGGGAAAGGGGCATCTAATCGATTAGTTCTCGGTTGTTCACTCCGCCATCAATACTGGTCGACTCTTTTGCTATATATTGTATCTGAAACGTCCCAGTGCTTTTCTATACGAAAGATCTTCACAAGTGCGTGTAAATTTGAGGTTTGGCCCCTTCCGACTGTGACTACGACTAATTTATTGCGGCGGACATTCTGAAACTTTTATAGAGGCTAGTTAGATCCTTGTTCTTTCAAACCCATAGTGATTTTGGCTCTCCATTGGAGTGGTCAATATTTCTGCCTCAATCAGACCGCTAAATTTTTCGAGAACCTCTCAAAAAATGGATACTTTAAGTCCAATGGCTGCCGATGCTGTACAATGTGTTCTGGAGAGTGCGGCCCAAGCCAATCTTAGGACAAATGCTCCCCAGGGTATATCTAGTGCGAATACTGCTCCAGTCGTCTCCCTTATCAAAGAGCGTATCTCTGGAGATTATAAACTCCAGAAGGATATAGATCACAGGTCACCCAGTGCTTGTGTTGCCTACCTACAAGGCCCGGAATCCCACGCTACCAAATACGGCCCTTCTGCTCATCGACTAAAGCTCGAGGTTAAGCCTTTCACGACACAAATTGCTCGGATCAGGATCACAGACGTAGAGAAAAGACGATGGGAGATCCCCGATGAGTATGTCCCTATTGGGGCTGATATTAGTTCGGATATGAAACGCCCTGCACTCGCCGGTTACGACCTTTGGTTGGACCCTGATAGTGGAAACCCGGGATTCGCAATTATTCGCAATTCCGACAATGTCCCGGTTTTTGATACTCGTGGTACATCACTTGCCTACGCCGAACAATATATCGAGATTTCAACGAAACTGCCTAAAGGAACGTTTGTGTATGGAATGGGGGAAGTTACCGGACCATTTTGCCGCGAAACTGGGCATAGATATGCGTTCTGGGCTCGTGGTATGTGTTAACATTAGGTCAATCTATTATTTTATGGTAACTTGAGTTCTAACCAGCCTTGTTATTTTCCAGATGCTCAAACACCAGTACATGAAAACGCATACTCCAGTATGCCAATGTTTGCGGGTATCCACAGGGGCAAGGCATTTGGTGTCGTAAGTTTCTATAAATCTTTATCCAGAGTCAAGTATCCTAAAAGAATTGGGATATCTAATTGCGGCATCAGTATTTGCACAACTCCAACGCCTTAGATATGATCTACACCGAAGGATTCATGACCTATAAAATTGTTGGGGGCATCGTAGACTTCTTTGTATTTCTCGGTGAAACATACGAAGACGTTGTCAAGCAGTACCAATACGTTACTGGATTTCCTCAACTGCCGCCCTACTGTGAGTTCTAGAATTCGCAGACGTTTATAAAATAACGTTCCCACTGAACAATCAATTAATTGAGTGAATGCTAATGTATAGTTTTTAGGGTCCCTTGGCTATCATCAATGCCGTTGGTTCTATAAAACCACCGAACTACTTGATGAAGCCAGGCAAATGAACATGCAGGCGGAAATCCCAGTCGATGCGTTCTGGCTTGACATCGGTAAGCTTAAGAACAAAATTCTATAACATAATAGTAAAATAAACCGCTCGCTGACTAGCCCATGCAATGATTAGACTACATGACCGCATATAAACTCTTTACCATGGAAGAGGATAGGTACCCCTGCTTTGCTGATTATGTCGAGAGGGAAATCCACAAAGAAAACCAGAAGCTCATAGCTATTCTGGACCCTGGTGTCAAGAATAAAGTTGACGACTACCAACCCTGGATCCGAGGAAAGGAACTGGATATCTTTATTAAGAACGGGAACACCGGGGAAGACTTCGTCGGGAAGGTGTGTATATTTTAATACTTAAGGGGTTGCAAACTGCTTACACATAAATATGTTAATTAGGTCTGGCCAGGACATGTTGTTTTCCCGGATTGGATCCACCCAAAGATTCACCAGTACTGGACAGAGATGCTTACAGAATGGTTCAAAATTACGCCTGTGGACGGTATCTGGCATGGTAAGGGTTTTGGGCTTGAGTATGTTAAACCTTTATATGCTAATGCGATAAAGATATGAATGAATGCAGCAACTTCGTGAACGGAGACGTCCACGAAGCCGGTGGAAGTGCGTTAATCGACGAAATCCTAATCCCTACAGACACCGAAACAGTTGAAGATATGGCCAAGACTGCGGCCGAGGGTGTCGAAATCGATCCAAATGCAATGCAGCGAGGGGAGGCCAAACCTGAACCACCACCTGCCTTTGACCCAACACTACCACCAGGCCTTACAAATCCGCCGTACAGTGTCAACCATGGTGGCGTGAACTGGCCACTACACGCTCGAAGTATTTCGGTGGATGCGACACATTATGGCGGGGTGCTTGAGTATAACGTTCACAACCTGTTTGGGCATCTGAATTGCAGGACATCATACAATTCAATGTTAGAGATTAAACCGGACGAGAGACCTTTCATCTTGACTCGTAGCGCATTTGCGGGGACTGGCAAATATGCTTCAAAATGGTACATTGCCCTCTTAAGACCCCGATAACTCATTAATCGCCGCGTTGGTAATACTAATAAAACCCATTGAACAGGCTCGGAGATAACTTTAGTCACTGGGATTCTATGAGATGGTCAATCTCTGGGATGTTGAACATGCAAATGTTCGGTATTCCGCATATCGGTGCTGATATTGGAGGGTTTAATGGTGGCCCGAGCGAGGAGCTGTTAATCCGCTGGTTCCAGCTAGGCGCTATGTATCCGTTCTGCCGGTTTGTTAACCCATGCTCACTCTTGGTCATTTCTGACGCGAGACCAATCATTTCTCCTACTGACATCCGCATTCCATGCAGGAACCACAATATGCCTAACACACCTCCACAAGAAGCCTACGTTTCGGAAGCTGTCGCTGCTGTTGCAAGGAAATACCTCACTTTCCGCTACAGGATCTTGCCGTTTTGGTATACTGCGTTCGCGAGAGTTAAAGATTGCGGAGGCAGTGTTGTCCAACCGGTCTGGGCAGCATACCATCCTATTCGAAAGTCACCTGAAGAGACGAGGAAAATTTTACAAGAGAGCAATGATGCTTTTTTGATTAACAAGAAGCTCCTTGTTCTTCCGGTTGTTTCTCCTGGCCAAAGGGAGGTTACTGCCTGGTTTCCAAGAGGTGTTTGGTATGATGCGATAACTGGGAAAGTCTACTCTTCGAAGGGGGATACCTGGCGGACGATAGATGCGCCGCTCGATAAAATTCCGGTGCGTAGTGCTTTTAAGTATTTCATGTGACTTGGATGATTCAGAGCCTAATAGTTATTACCTACAGCTTTTCTTTCGTGGGGGATCAATTATCCCGATGCATTATAATAAATCGGGACGGACAACCGTCGATTTCAGAAGTGGGGGGCTATCTCTTGCGATATACCTTAATTCTGAGGGTAAAGCCAGGGGCGATGTCTATTTGGACGATGGGAAAACCTTTTCATCTGCGAAGTCGATGATCATCTTCTCCGCGGAAATGGACCCTGACACGAATGCCTTGAATCTGAAGGCTGAGGGAACTTTTGGATACCTAGCAGAGCATAACCCAGTGGAGGTATCGATACGAGAGATTACGGTTGAGTCGACAACTGGAAATTTTAAGAGAGGCCACACTAGAATCTTTCTTGGCTTCCCCCAGACACATACATTTGAATTATAGAAAAATTCAAAAATTTCTCTGCGGAAAATGCTTAGGAACTTGTGGGGAACAATAAAGGGAAAGAAACCAACAGCCAACTCCGCAAGAAGAAATGCATGCGAGTTCTGGAGAGGAGGAGGAAACAGTTCTGGAGGATCAGGAGTAGGTTGGAACGACTGAGGTAACCGAGGATAGGGCAAATATGGAGGATATGTCAGGGTATACCTCTGGCGCTACTTCCTTAACGGCGAAGGTTTTGGGGTATTGAGAGATTCAAGTAGCAAAATCTTCTACCTTTTCTTCTGGAATGGGTGTTTTCTTCGGGTGTTCTTTTCTCAGTCTCTCCTTTGGTTTGACTCTAGGAACTGCTGAGAACTTTGGAAATGGTCAGAAGCTCTAGGCGTGCATGGGGTATTATATCCATGTTACAAACCAGTGTGATTGGTGTGTAGATAGTCGTTAAGGGTTCTGAAGATCGGTAGTCTCATGGGAAACGAAGTTTTTGGTTTTGGTATCTTCCAAGAATCTATCGTGGAGAGCTTTGGCGTTGTAGCTGTTGCGTTTTGACGCATTCCCGAATTGGCTAACCCCGGCCGTATAACCTCCCGGCTTGGCGAAGCACATCCCTGGGCCAGAGCTCAGAGGGATGTGTGCTTGCTCTTCATCCGCTCACTTGTACATGTCCCCCGTACCGTATCGTCAAAATTGATGATTCCGCAGGCCTGTTAGCCGGCCATCTCACCGTCCAAAACCATGGACACCTTTCGCAGACGTCGCAGTTATAGTGATGCCGAAGAATCCGATGTATCTAGTTCCCAATCCAAGATTATAAACACGCGAGTCCGTATATACACGATCTTAACAATTGGCACGATACTTTGTTACATGTACTATGGCTACCAAAGTAGTGGGTTTAGGGGCTATCAGTACAAAATATTTGGGACGATTAAGGCACCAAATGCGGAATTTCCGGTAGCGGGGCCGGCGCCTCATACTACCGTTGTCGAAGTTGATGTTACCAAAACGATATCAACGGTGTTTGAGGCTGCACCGACATCGATGCCTGGAAAAACGAACTTTTGGTTAGCGAATATGGAGCACAAGGGGGTTGCGCCTTATCATTCTGATAAGAAGTATCAAGGTATATAAATTCATTGTTGAAATTGAAAGTTTCGAGTTTTTTCGTAGTATTTCTAACTGACTGTTTAAACCTAGCTTAGTCTTTCGGAACGTCTTCGATTTTGGAGCAAAAGGCGACGGTATAACCGATGATACAGCAGCTATAAATGCGGCCATAACAGCGGGCGAACGCTGCGGTGAGGGATGCGACTCCTCTACCATATCACCGGCACTGGTGTTCTTTCCGCCTGGGAAATATCTAGTTTCGGCGCCAATTGTGGCACTATATTATACGCAACTAGTGGGAGATCCATTGGATCTACCTATTCTTCTGGCATCAAAGAATTTCAATGGATGGGCGGTTGTCGATACGGATCCATACGACCCACCAGGGAGGAATTGGTATATCAATCAGAACAATTTCTTCCGAGCGATAAGGAATTTTGTGATTGATTTGACATTGATGGATCCGAGTAGTGGTGTTGGGTAAGTTATTTAGGGAGATTGTATTTATTCCGTCATAGAGATGTTCTAGGTATAGACACACCTATGAGTCTGGATTCTAGCCTTTGGAATGCCTAGAGGTTTAAGTACTGACGTGTGAGGAGAATACATCACCAGGTAGCCCAGGCGACATCGATATATAATGTCATTTTTAAAATGCACGATGGCGAAAATACGAAACAGAGAGGTATATTTATGGATAATGGATCTGGTGGATTTCTGTCGTCGTTAAAGTTCTACGGTGGGGATTGTGGTGCTTTCCTTGGGAACCAGCAGTTCACTACACTTAACCTAGAATTTTATAATTGCAAGACCGCGATTTACATGGTAAGCTTCTGTTGCCAGTATGCTTTATATGAATATGGGCCTGACAGGTTTAAAGAACTGGGATTGGGTATGGCTTCTTAAATCTATTAAGATACACGATTGTGGTATCGGTATCGACATCAGCAATGGTGGACCAGACGATATCCACACCGGCTCCGTCCTTCTGCTTGATAGCTATATCGAAAATACGGAAATTGCGATCAAAACCTTTCGCACCAAGGAATCGAAGCCCCCAGCGGCGGGTACCCTCGTCATCCAGAATCTTATAATCTCGGGCGTTAAAACCACAGTTTCTGGCTTGAACGAAGAGGAGATATTTGGCGGTAATGACAAGGGTCGGAATACAACGATACCGTTCTGGGGTCATGGGAAAGGCTATTCGGACCATCTTCCTCATGGGGATGATATCAACGTCGTCGCAGACGAAACTGTTGATGCGATCCCTGCGGCCTTGAAGGACACGGCGGGAAAGATCCTGGAACGACCGAGGCCACTTTATAGGCATATTACACCGAACCGATTCGTCAGTGTCAGGGCCGCTGGTGCAGTTGGAGACGGTGTCACTGATGATACTGCAGCAATACAAGAGATAATTAGTGCCAATGGCAACACCCCGACGGGCCGAAAGAAGAAAATTATATTTTTCGATTACGGGGTTTATCGGGTCACGCAAACTATTTATGTCCCTCCTAATACCTACATCGTTGGAGAAATGTGGAGTGTTATAATGTCTTCGGGTAGCTTCTTCAATGATGCGAAAAACCCGAAGCCATTGTTTTTGGTGGGGAAGTCTGGAGAAGAAGGTATCGTTGAAATTTCAGATATGCTTTTTCAAACTCAGGGCCCGGCTGCTGGCGCCATTCTTATGGAGTGGAATATTAGGTAAGATAAATTACACTGGAATGCGGGAACCACGGCTAATTTAGAAAGAGATCTCCTCAAGGACAAAATGTATCCGGCATGTGGGATGTCCACTTTCGGGTAGGTGGTTCCGAGGGAACAAACCTACAATCTCCAAAGTGCATAAAAAAGCCAGATGACCAAGTCGATCCCAAGATTGATGATGATTGTGTATCCGCTTTTATGCTGCTACATATTGGTAAAACTGCGAGCTTGATGATGGAAAATATGTGGATTTGGACTAGGTAAACTTCCCTAAGGTCTAGAGTTATAATACAAGTGGGACTCGGAGCTTATTCTTAGAGGATATCAGTGACCACGACCTGGATGCCCCAAAACATGAACAAATAACCATATATACCGGACGAGGTCTTCTTTGTGAGGCCGAGTTAGGCCCTGTCTGGATGTATGGCCACGCCGTCGAGCACAACGTCTTATATAACTATCAACTCGCCAATACGAAGAACATATTTATGGGTGTGATACAAACCGAAACGCCGTACTATCAATCCAATCCTCGGGCCAGGCAACCTTTCCCCCCTGTTGCCGAATACTTTGACCCAGACTTTGAAGCAGCCTGTGGAGCGGCGGAAGTCCCTCAAGATAAGATTTCGATGTGTGAGAAGAGCTGGGGATTACGTATACTAAATTCGACGGATGTGTTTGCGTTTGGTGCGGGTTTATATTCTTTCTTTGAAAACTACAGTACCGGTGAGTTGAATCCGTGGCTACGTTACAATGTCCTGAGTCTATATGCTGACGTACGTGGGTCTGTCTTTATAGATTGTATCGCGAAGCGAGAATGCCAGCAAACGATGGTGTCAATTGATAGGGATAGAAAGAGCGATATTGTTTCTTCTAGGAGCAATATTTGGCTAATGGGATTGGTAACGATTGGAACCCAAAACATGGCGAGCTGGACGAGGGATTCGGAAGAAGGCGAACAGATTGCGCTTGCAGCGTTGGATGGTAATGGAGCTGGGTTCACGGATAATGTTGGATTGATATTGTTGTAATTGAAATTCTTATATATGAATATTGGGTACGTTATAGACTGGGTTAATGGAATAAGCATTTAGATGGATTTCGTGAATATGAAACCTGCTCTCGGGAGTATTATATTAAAATTCGCTGCAAAACATCAACATGTATAGATTGGATTATCTGAAGGAAAGGCTGCATATATAAGGTATCAGAAAGGGAGAATTAGAAGAAAAGATCGAGATAGTCGCAAACCGCTAATAGATCACAAAACATAGGGTTATAAATGGTCTCGTTGGTACCGGACTAGTTGTAGCCACTATTTCCTCCAAAAGGACCCTCCGAAAAAGATCTTCAACTAGCACCCGCTTCCATTTCCGCCCAGGTACCATTCGGAAACACTGTTCCAGCCTTCGTGTAGTCTCCCACAAAACTACCTCTCACATATCCAACACGGATATACATCTTCTCTGCCTCTTCGTTCCCAAAGGGGCTCTGATCTCCAGCCAAATTTTCAGTTCCAGGATTATCCCAGAGACTTTGCTTCATGATCTCCCCTATCGTCCGTCGTTGTAACACAACGGAACTCTCACTGCCCCTGTACCTTTCAACGTCATTTACAATTACGCTGACTGCATCCCAGGGCTTTTCTATAGTGGCCCATCCTATCGTCACATTTCCGGCCATAGCCACAACTTCCTCAACTTGAGGTAAGATGCTCCCGAGGAGTGCGTCTCCTCTCAGTTCAACACTTGTCTGTAGGACTCCATCCCATCCCCATTTTGCCAGTCCGTTGATAAACAAACCCATCAACAGTCCCTGATAAATCAGAGATGGTCGTGTCTGTATCCTCGTTCCAGGTAACAAGAGCAATGACAGAATGTAATGATGAATTCTTAAATTAACGCCAGGAACCGCAATTAGTAATCCTAAACAGGCAGCGGCACCAGCATAGAACCATAAATACTTTTTCATATTCCCTTCCCTTCTGATGTGCAAAGCCTGGAATACAGCTATACCAATCAACACCACAACGATAATTGCGAGTGCGGCTTTAGCTCCAGGTTGTTGGCTCAAGTCATGTGGTGTTAATCTCGATATCGGGATCCATTTGTCGAAGGTATAGTTATTTAACGCTCCGAACCAACAGGCGCCGACCCAAAGTATCGTCTTTTCGAATTGAGCATTGAGATCTCGAAGTGTACGGCGAACCACCATTCGTTCTAAAACGTATGCAGCAAATGCCGTTGGTAGAAACCTGGTGGCACCGATGGCAACGAGATCGTATGGACCGGCATGGCTTGGTGGGTCGCCTGCCATGGCTACCTCCCAGAATATACTGCAGAAAAGGGACCAGAAGAACACCGTGGGGTTCGTAGTAAACAAGGAGATGACGATGTTGAAAACCAGTGTTACACTAAATGCAGTCCAACGAAGGTCGGTGCATGGCTCCGAGTCGTCAAGTCCTTCAACCGTGAATGAGTATGGGAATGGTGCGTCGAAAGGAACGGATTCTACTCCACTAGAGATCGATCCTGGGAATCCGGCCTGCATCCCTGTTTTGCGAAGACGCGCACATCCTCCCTTGTTGGGTCGCAAGATGTCGGCATGGGTGGCAGCAAGACAAATGAAAGAGTCCGCACGGTAATATCGGGTTTCTGGATCAACTCCCTGTGAAGGTAGGCCGCCCCCCACGACTAGTGATTGGTAGTTGAGTTGCTGAGTACCAACAGCGTAGGGTTCCAACAATCTGGCGGAGCCGCAATCGGTTGGACAACGGAATTTAAAGGTTTCATTGGCAAAAGAGCGACAATCAATGCCGTCGATGCCGCACCTGCTATTCTTTGACCTTTACATGCACTGTGTTAAATACCCTTTTTAGCATTAATAGTAGAACATCGTACCCACCAGAGACTAGTACTACAACCCAACATCGTCTCTTCTCTAGTAAAATACGAGTAGTGGATTACCAGAACGAACGCAGTTATCCATATTGCGCAAGCAAGCAACCAGGAGATAACCTTTGTCCGGTTTTTAGGACAAAGACTATCGAGGATCCTGATAGGGATTGCTTGTATATCCGGGAAGATTGGTGTTATCTTCAACGTTTCTGATGGAACCGGCCCTTTTATCCATCTCGCTATTGCGGATGTATACTTCTTCGACTTATATCTTAAACTCGTGGAGGTCGTAGTACTATAATACCATGCGCGTGAGTGTTGTGAATCTTCTAGACGTTCAATGTCGTCGCTATATCGGTATGAATCAATTGATTGACGAGGGGTAATATCGTCGTCATCTCTGTAACGATTGCTCTCATTCCGAGTCCGAGGTTGACGGGGAATCAGAGGTTGATCAGGCGAAGGGGAATCTGACCTTGAATGCGGCGAACCGGATTCGAGATCAGCTGCTGATGCGACTTCATCCTCTCGTGCATAGCCTGTCATCTCGACGGTTGCCTGCTAGTGAAACTATTCTAACCTTTAAACTGGGTAGTCCCCCACTGCTTCCTCTCCCTTTCTGGACTTCGTAGGCTCTACACACCGGGCTATTTTCGCTGGGTACTGAAATACTAATGGATAGTGACCAATACACAGGAATTCCGCCGGCAGACCAGCTAAAGAAGGTACCAGGCACACAGGATATGGTAAGCAGGTGAAAAAAAAGACACACCAAACTACGCTAAAGGCAGAATGTCACGCGAGCAGACGGGACCGTATTCCGTGAGGAGTAGACGCGACATGGGGGCAGGGTATGAGGAAATGGTAGAGTTCTGTCAGATCATCGGAAACGGCGGAAAACCAAGAATCTTGAGCTTTCTTAGCCTTCTTGCAGCTCTTATGTGCGCGTTATGCAGGAAAATGTGTTGCCGTGTCGTTGGCGGGGTTGGGACGGCACATCAATCGCCTGTTCTGGTTTAAGCCGTGCCGGCATCTTTCGGCTGCGACGTCATGGCCCGCTCCTTTCGGCGCTGTCGGCTCCAATTGGCTGTAGCGGGCCTAGGTATATTTAGAATCCATGCAGGAGCTTCATTCCTGTGGTGTTTCGATTGATGCGATTGTGTGCATATGTAAGTATGTGGTGAGCCTCCTGTGAATTTATGTGAACAGGATCGCGATCCTCTTCGAAGGGGCCCTCGTGGAAAAGTATTAGGAGTAAGCTTGAAATTTCCGAATCTACTAACATGTAACTCTAACGACTCAAGAGTGCTTCAATCTCCTCCAGGTTCATGCCTTCCGTATCTGGATATATCACATATATCCCAAGCCACCCCGCCGCGCAAATGGCCGCAAAAAGCACAAAGGTAGCAACTGCCCCCATCTTATCCATTAAACCTAGGAATGTTTCCCCGATAATGAAATTGCTGCTCCAATTACACGCTGTGGCGATGGCGGTGCCCAAAGATCGAACCGACATCGGAAAGAACTCAGCTTGCTGCCATGGTACATTCCCAATACCAGATGCATAGGATGCAACATAAAATGTTGTTGAGAACAAGATAACGTATGCATAAATTGAGGACGCCCCTGTGGGGTCGGCATCATTGACCGAATTCTCTTTCTGCGCTGTAGATATTTCTTGCGTCGGTAGGTTGTGGAATCCGTATGCTGCGATTAAAAGGCCGACTGCCATCATCGGAACTGAATACAACAGCAGTCTTCGTTTCCCAACTCTGGGTATCAGTACCAATGATACCAGTGTAAATGTGAAATTCGTAGCAGCGACTGATAATGATGTTAATGTCGGATTCTTAAAATCAAGCATGGCGTATATCAAGCTCGAGAAATACATCAAAGCATTGAAACCGCATAGCTGTTGAAAGCCCTGAAGACCACCGGAGATGAGAAGAGCTCGGCGATTACTTCTTTTCCCAAATAGATTTTTCCATTTGGCAGATGTACTGGCGAGCTCGCTTTCGTTCCTCACACCCCGCTCGATGCTACGCACAATGTGGGAGAGCATTCGCCGGTCAGCCGCATTGGATTCCTCTTGGTTAATCCCATATACGCGGGCAAGGACTGATGTAGCTTGTTCGACATATCCGTGCCGAATTAGCCATCGGGGCGATTCTGTGTAACATGGTGTGAGCTCCGTTCATTGTATCTATACTGTCAGCCGATAGATACTTACCAGGCAAAAAAAACAGTAGCCCTATTTGAATGGCAGCCGGAACACCACCGAGAAGAAACATGGGGCGCCATCCAAACGGTGTTCGAGAATACCAATAACCAATCAAATACGCCACAATTTGACCAAGCGTGATGAATACGGTGTTGAGGGTATTCAGTCGTGATCGTAGATGGGCGGGAGACAGTTCCGTAATGTACATGGGAACCACAGCACTCCCGGCGCCCACTCCCAGACCTATGCACAGATATATTAGATATAATTTCCCTCTCGGCATTCTAACAGCTATCTGCACTACTAACCGACTATGAATCTGCCAACGACAAGCCCCTGAACCGACTGAGCCCAGCTCTGCCAAACAGCCCCTAAGATAAACACTACCGCAGCTGCAAAGATAGCTTTCTTTCGTCCATACTCAGATACTAGTCCCGAACATAAGGACGATATAAGTGCAGATACGGATGTAATGGAAGTGACCAGCGACTGCTGTGCCACTGTCAGGGGGGTATCGGGGATGACTCTGGAGGATTCGCGAGTTGCAAAAGGGCAGAGCTTATAATTGCAGTATCATCTACGCTAATAATTCAGTCGACATTCTATAAGGTTAATGTAGGTATAAAGTACGAATTGCTCTTACAGCCAAATAACAGCCCTGATATCCCAGCGCTCACAACCAGTAACCAGACCCAAATCCCTGGTTCTCCGCGCACTAGCTTGGATGCTTCTTCAATATCATTACCGGATCCAAGAAGAGCGTCATCATCGCCGGCGTCGGTATGATCCGGGTCGTGACCGTCTCGAGGTAGAGGAGACATTTCTATGGAACCATCGGGGGATATGCGCATAGATGCTGCGGGCGTGTCCTCAGGATGGTCGTGCGGCGCGTGAGCCGAATCAAGGCGGTTACCCGATTCCGCCACAACACAACTTTTGCAACTACGCCTCGAGCCCCCGGTGTCTCACGGCAATGATTCTCCGACTTGATAGACGGTGTTTGGATTTTGCATTTGAGATACTGGTTGGCCAAGCATAGGCGGATTGAAACTTTAATATAGAGGTAGTAGCGAATTTGACCCCCTTTTGGAGTAATGCATGTTTCGAGAGCTTCCTAGATCCTTAGTAATATTCCGAATCCTAACTTCTAGCTTCCTGATAAGGAACAACTCAGGTACCCTAGCTAGGCCTATCAGTAATGCAAGGAAAGGCGGAGACCTAGGGCCAAGGGTAAATCGAATATCGACAACCCCCAAGAATTGCTCAAGGTCTTGGTGTAACCGTCGAAGAGATGCTCTACCATCCTACGCGGGAAGGTATTACACACTAGGCTTTGAATCCTGCCGCATGCCCTATACCCCGCGAGATCCTAGCTATATCAGGTGCTGCTCAAGATCGATGAGTGGTTGTCAGTCGCCATCCTGACTAGGAATACTGTCAACTGCGAGATGTCCTTGGCTACCCTTGTCAGCTACTCCGCTGCAGAATTGTCATTCGTCATGCAAGAAGATGAGGCGTTTAAATATCTATAAAAACCCAGGTTTCTCTCAAAAACTATCAAGGCTTTTAAAAGGCCAGTAGCTACTTAAGCTCCGGGGATCAAGTTAAGGGTATATACGTATTTAGCACTTCAAGATGAAGGTCAGATATATCAACATCTTTGCAGGTTGCATTGCCTGCGCAAATGCAGCAGTGGTGACGCCCCCCCTCGATTCGGAGGGAATGCAAGCTCTCGTCACCAGAGAGAAGTAATATACTTATCCGCCAAATATCTATTTTGCTTCATATCTAACCTTCGCTTTTCAGGCTTCTAAGCAATCTCAAGGATCTCGAGCGCATTGCTTATGACAATGGTGGAAACCGTGCATTTGGTCTCCCAGGCTTCACTGCGTCATTAAACTACGTCAAGTCCCACCTAGCCACCTCCAATAAATACAAATCATGGACACAAGACTTCACGACTCGATTCCGCCAACAAGCGGTTAGCTTCACAGTCGCTGGCAAGACCTACTTCGTCGCTAGCATTAACTACTCTACCAATGGACCGGATACAACCTTCGACGTCACAGCTCCGGTTGTCAAGGGCCCAGTCGGGGCCGCTGCTTGCTCTCCGGATGCGTATTCTACTCTTGATGTAAAAGACAAAATTGTCATTGTTGGCCGCGGTGACTGTCCCGATGGCCAATCTGTTGTTTCTCGTATACGCCCTGCATTATCCGCCGGTGCTGCCGCCATAATAATCCACATGGATACACAAGAGGGTAGCGATACTCTCCGTAACAGTATCCTCCAAGTTTCTGACCCCCAAACCTTCCGCCCTACCGCTTTCATGGACTACAAAGATGGTCTCTCCCTTCTCTCCCTGCTGGAGGCTGGTGAACCTGTTTCCGCAAGATTCGTCCAAACATTTGTCGAAGACACCCGGACGACCCAGAACCTCTTTGCCGAATCCATCGCCGGTGACCCAAATAATGTCATCATGCTGGGTGCTCATCTTGATTCTGTCCAAGATGGACCTGGAATCAATGACGATGGTTCTGGAACTTCCCTTCTCATTACAATTTTCCATGCTCTCCAGAATTATCTCCCAAAGAATAAGATCCGTCTCGCTTGGTGGGGTGCCGAAGAACTTGGGCTTGTGGGTTCTAGATACTATACCTCCAATCTGTCCAAGGCAGAAGCAAATTCTATCTTGCTATACCTCAACTTCGACATGGTTTCCCGAGGCTACTATGGTGTCTTCGATGGTGATGGCAAAACGCACGGCCTCGCTGGTCCACCCGGGTCCGATGTGATTGAGAAGCTGTTCATCGACCATCTAGTCGCTAAGGGAATCCCAGTCACCGCTGCAGTCTTCACAGGCGGAAGTGATTACGCCAGTTTCATGTCCACACTCAAGAAACCTGTTGGTGGAATGCACTCTGGTACAGGAGTCGCCCAGGACCCATGCTACCACAGGAGATGCGATAACTATTCCAACGCTAATGGGACGCACTTGGAGGTAATTGCTAAAGCAACGGCACATGTGCTTAGTGTTTTAAGTAATGAGGGAGATAAGATTATTCCAAAGGCATTGGTGGAGCCCAGCATGGACGGAAGGATGAGGATGGACATGGTGGATTCATTCCCTTGGACGACGGTAGAGGGTGATGAGCACCTGGCTGTTTGTGGTGGACATGATAATTACTTTTTGGAACAGTGAGGGTGTCTAAGAGACGTAGTAAGCTGGGCATGTAAATAAGAGTTTTTTTTGACGCCAACTAGGTAGAAGGTTGAGATACCCTAAAAGCTTTGTAGATACAGATAGATGAAATTTCCGTGGGAAGCCTAATGAGAAGAGATTAGCGTCGAGGATGGTACGAAGGCATGGTCATATCCTTGAGCATATACTAACATCTGAATGGAAAATTGGTACAGCTAGTTCCCAGCTCGTTGACGTGCACGTCTAAGGTCAGGATCGGCCTCAACCAGACGAACAATTGCCAATACATCTCCATTATCACACAGCTGCAAACGAGCTACCGCGTACGCGACATCGGAACCAGTTCTTTCAAATCAGCCATTTTCTTTTTCCATGTATTCGACAATAGCTTTCATGATGTCCTGAAGGATTTTGGCCGTTTCCTTGAGGTCAATATTATCATCTCTTGCCACCCTCTTAGAGCCATCGGCGATTTGTAGAGAATTGATCTCATGTGTTACACAGTCGACAATTAATAGCGTTGAATCGGTGCCTCTGACTTTGACGAAAGTTGGATCCATTTTGAAAGATCGTGAACGCGAGTGGTTTGGATAGCCTGGGAATATATTATCACCAATTGCAATAACGAAGAGTGAGAATGTTTGTATGTCGAAGGTGCATCATGACGTGGAGCAAACTAGCCTATTGGATACTGAGGCATGCTAGAGAGGACTATTTAGAGGAAATGGACTTCTGGTTGGTTGAGGTGATCGATCTTGGAGCTTTAGGTCTTAGCTTGTATAAAAAGTTCAAGAGATGGTTAGGTGGTTACGAGAATGCTGATTAGGAGGATGTTTCTCTTACTGCGATTCATCTTCCATCACCACAAGACTACTGTCCCGTATATGAGAATTTGGAGTGGAGAAATTATATAAAAATCAGGCACGGATACTATAAAGAATACAAAGAAATTCTGGACGGGAGCGTGCATGAACAGTCAATCTACTGAATTTGCTTCTGGGCTTGGCTTTTAAAAACAGCCTACCGATGTAGGTATACTGAAAAACCATTTGCAACTGGCGTCCGGGGAAAGGTTCAAATTTCGGAAGAAATTCAAAAGACCGATGAGAAGGTTCTAGCCATGAAATCCTAGAAGGCAAAACAGTTGTCAATTCGTAGAAATGATGGACCAAATAGACTTCAGTTGAGCCTATACGTAGTCTGCAAAAAGAGAGGACTGAAAAGCAATCGAGATAGAAGCTGAGGATAGATGTGCTTTGCTGAAAGAATGAAATCTCACTGATTGGTATATAGCCCCTGCCGGTCATATATTGGCGTTAGAGGCTATCGTCATCGCCGGGATGTTGGGCAAACACACTAGCCTCAAGACCACTCGAATTCATGAACCTGCGTATGGATGTTCAGATCCACCGCCTCCATTACCGAAACCAGTACCACTAAAGCCACGTTGATTTTGGTCTCCGAAGCCTTAGTTTCCATTTCCAAAGCCTTGATTTGCACCTCCAAAAGCAGGTTGATTTGGGCCTCCGACACTTCGGTTTGTACTCCCAAAGTCTTGATTTGTGCCGGAAGTGACTTGTTGATTTCCACCTCTATTGGCAAAAGCTGGCTGCAAGTTTCCCTGAGGTTTACCAAAGGCACTGACAATGAACTTTGGAGCATTAGCGACGCCGTGGTTTGATTGGTGGCCTGCCGTAATTGGCCTGACGGTTGATGACGCAGTTGCCTTGACTGTGACGAGTAAGCCTTTGCCATCACAGATAGTCGATCTGTAGGCATTCCAGATGCATTTGCCATTATCTCTCTCATTCAATTTGACAACCAGGCCAACGAGGTACCTTCGTTTGTAGTGTTCGATTTGAGCCATAGCGTCCAGATTGAATCCCTTTGGATTAGCATCATTGGGGTCGACGGGCACGATGAGGACGAGCGAGTACGTTGAAAAAAACATCGAAAGTGACGGAACCGAGCTGGTGGGATAGACGATGTTAGGTTTGTGAGGATTTTGTGGTTCAATTGATGTGAAGTAGACCCACCCAGTCAGCCATTTTGATGTTCCCTTCTAGCTAGTGAGCTTAGCACTTTAATGCTAACTTTCTTGAGTCAATTGTGGTTATGAGGGGAGGTGGATGTCTGTAGTTGTTAGATGAGAGACTGAGATGGATGAGGATATTGGTGGTAAAGGGTGGGTTGAGAGTGGTTAAGTGGTTGGTCGATGGAGATCCGACTTGTGGCAGGTCTTGTTAACAGCAAGAGGAGACAACGAGTAAGGAAGAGGGGACAAAGAATTTGGGTAATCATTCAAAGCTTTATATCATCAGCACCGCCGTAAAATAATTTACACACCGCAGTTATTCAACAAGGCATACAACATCAAGAAACATGGGACTCATATCATCAAGACATATAGAACAGGAAAGGGAAGTAAAAATGAAGGTTACAGCCCAAGCAGCAAACGAAGGAAAGCGGAAGAAAACTTTCAATCAAGGATACTTTTACCAAAGAGCCTATATTCCGGTCGCCAAACAAATTGATCGTTTATATTACATCGTCATCTGTTCCGGTACTCCTTCTGTCGATTTCCAAACTAGCGCCTCGTCTCCCGTTGCTTCTTACACTTCTTCTTCGCTGTGGAGGTATATCTGTTGATGACGGGGACTTTGTGCTTCCACCCTCACCCCTATAGCTATCTCTTTCAGGCGATACATATGACGCCCTTTGCTTTCCCTTCGAGTTCGACCTTGAAATAAGAGGTTCAGGGCCGCGGGAGGCGATGAATTCGTCTTCTTTTGGTGGTTGTTTTAGTATTTGCGTATACTTCGTAAAGGAATTTTGAATAGACATGATCTAGCAGTTTGTAGGCCGACTCTTTCCCTCTCAAAATATGGTTCGTTCTAAGGAGAAAGACTTCAAGCCACAATTATAACACTAGAAGAACTCCGATCCGTAGTCCTCCTCTGCATGCTCTTGATGAGCGTGGGTAGCTTTCTTGTTCTTAACCCCGTTGGTGGCACGATGAGATGCTATAGGTTCTGCCATCCAAAAAAAACGAGCAGAAGACACAAAGATTAAATAATCAACAAGACCGAACTTTCCATCCCGACGATGGCACCCTGGTATATATTGCAGAAGAAAGACCAAGGCGGCAGTATTGGGAAGAGGTTAAGAATCGATGGGCTTACCTGCTCTCATCGTCTCTGCACTTCTTAATCTCTCCTCCAGATGGGAGATTGTCTTCTGTTGCTCGTAGTACAATCTCTTGACCTTATCGTACTTGAGTTTTAGGATGTCCTGTGGATAGTCGGATCCGGTCGAAGCGTGTCCGGCAGGTGGCCCAGATACCCTCTTATCACGGACGCCATTTGCGTGAGCAGCTGTCTGTGCTTGCAGCTTGGCGACTTCGTCTTCCAAATCCTTGACCCTATTCTGGAGATTCTCTTGGTCTTGCCTCGCCTCGTCTCTTTCAACAAACGCATCGTGCTTGTCCTGCAGGGCTTCTTCCTTTTCCTTCTCGGCGACATCTCTATCGCGGAGAATATCGTCTCGCTCCTGCAGAATGGCATCTCGCTGCTGTAGAACAGCGTCTCTCTCCTGCAGAACAGCGTCCCTCTCCTGTAGGGCTGATTCTCGCTCCTGGAGGGCTGAATCCCGATCTTGTAGAATCGAATCTCGTTCTTGTTCCAACGATTCACGCTCTCGTTCCAACGTATCACGTTCTTGTTCGAAGGATCCAAGCTGCTGGGCAAGTGCTTCTTTTTCCTTGGTCGTAGCGGCCAGGTCCTGTGCAACTTGATCCCGCTCTTTTACCAGTATATCTAAATCACGGTTTAGCTCTTGGTTCTCATTTCGGAGATTTTCAAGTTCTTCGCCGTCCCCTCGCAAGGCTTCATTCTCCTTTGCTAATTGGTCGACTTGTGATTCCTTCTGGAAATAGAGTTTCTTGACCTTGTTGTACTTTGTCGTTAGGTTTTCCAAATCCTGCAGAGTGGTTGGATCAGGCACTGGAGGACGGTTTCGGAGCTGTAATGTCAATATCAAAAATTTGTCAGCCAGTGTTACACACACACCCCCCAACGAATAGATCTACCTGAGATCATCGAAGCTTGTGTAACCAACATACCTCCTCGTTTTCGTCCTTCAATCTTGCCTGTTCCGTCAGAAGGTTGGCCAGTTTTCCTTCCAACTTACGGAACTCGGCCATGATACCCATCAAGTATTCCGCTGCCGGAGAAAGGTTTAGCTCTGTAGCCTGGGCGTGCTTCGACTGTCCATCGTATGACGGAGGTGCTTGGTGTTCTTGCGGAGGCACATCATCCTGGTATTGGTCCTGCATTTCCCCGTCTTCGTCCTGTGGGCCGTAAGACTGTCGGTGGTCAGGAAGACCAACTCCCGAGGCTGACTCTTCGGTAGGAGCGGTAGATGCACGGCGTGGGTCTGGTGTCTCGGACGTAGCAACGTCGGGAACAGATTCGGTAGCAGTAGCCATTCTAGGCGTAGCAGTTGTGCTAGCGGTTCTTGATATCGAAACCGATCGCGAGTTCGCAGTGGATGATGAGACAGATGAGTTGCGCCGGATCCTAATCCGAACAACACGTGGATTGCGACGGGTTGGCGATGATGTTGAGCGTGTTCGAGTACGTGACCGCGAGGAGGCTGGCGACGGAGGGTCGGGCTTGGTTGGTTGGGGGCTGCGATGGGAGACCGAAATTGAACGATCGCGACCGGGCGCCCTTGCAGTTGCTGGATTCGAGGGCGCTGTTAAGGCAACAGAAGACCTATTAAAACGGCGGTGTCTGGTATTGGCGGTAGTTCGACTACGAAGTTTTGGGGGAACGAACTCGAATGACAAGCCAACAAGACCGAGACCAAATTTGAATCCAATTCACTGCACTTTTACCCGACTCAATTCAATCCAATTTCATGAATTCAATTGGGCGGAAAAAGAGAGAGAAAGGGATCAAAGAGAATTAACGAAACGTCGGTCGTAGGCACACACGGGAGTAACAGAAAATGCAAATGGCAAATTTGGGCTGGTAGGCGATCATGCAGGGAAAAGGGAGGGAAATTACGATGGCTCGAGATCCCGCGACATGGGGAAAGTGAGAAATCTGAAATCTGGGGGGTTGGCCCGGACAGTCCCCCAACGGCTTGTCGTCTTTGGCTGGCCAAAGGTGTGGCAGCACGGCACTAGCTGGCTGTAGTTGGCTGGCCACTTGCCAGCAGTATCGAATCGAGTCTCTTGCGTCGGGGCTGCGTCTGCAGTATTATGCTGTAATCGATGCCGTCGATGTCTGTATAATCCGCCTACGATTTAATTCGGTCTCCCTGCAGTATGAGTTACTTCGTAGGTTGCCTTAGCTGGTCGGGGTTTAAAGGTTACCTCCTCTTCCCCCCTTCGAAGATATATTTCTTTCCTGGTTCGGGGAACTCTCGAGGTTTCATGCTGCTGTGCACACTTTCCGAACACTGATGGCTTCAAATTACGGTGGTTGGTCCAGGTGACCATTGCATGTGCTTCCATGCAAACGAGCCACATTGACCGGGGAGCCACGGCATCACGTCTGTGGCGATTCCTTGCAGAAGATATGGACGCTGTAGATCCATATCGATGCCCTTATCATGTCGATAAATAGAACGCTCAAAGAGAAAAGACGAAGAAAAGGATATGTATCAGATATGAAATATTATACAGTCAACCCAGAGCAGAAATTGAAACCCCAACAACCTATAATGGAATTAAAGAAAAATGCCGCTGATGTGATAGAACGCCAATGATATGAAATGTCCCAGTGCCGTTCGTTCCCACTGAGAATGTGACGAGAAGTTCGAAGGGTCCCCCCACATGTGCAAACTACACATTCACCGATCGACCTTCAATGTGAATGACCAACAAGACTTTTTCCAGAAAAAAAAAAGCGAGCAAACATAAGCGAGCAAGAGAATTCCGTCCACCAAAACTAAATGAAAAGAAAGGACTCCGTCATGATCAATGTCCCAACGTAAGACACCGTCGTCTGTAGTAGAACTGCTGGAGCAAGCCAGGTTCAGACCAACGACCCACGTACCCACTAGCCAAATACGCCCATCAGAAACTGAGATGCCAGGAATCGGCTTCAGATTCCTCTGCTGCAGGCAATGCGAAGTCGTCCAGGTCATCCAAAAGATTATCCAGGTCCAAACATCCGGTATCCGAAGTTGGTGCCCGTTTGTACCGGGCGATATCCTCGAGATACTGACCTCCAATCGGGTTCGATGAAGGCAAAGACTCGGCGACTGTCGGTTCGCCAACCGAGTGAGGGCCTTCCTCGATCAAGCCACCAAGAGAAGACTCCGCCATGAGGTCCCCAGTTCCATTCTCTCCAATCCAAAACCACAGTGCTGCCCCACACGGGAATATAAATTCCCCCCACGGATCCGTACCCCCAAACCCCACTACCGTGAACCTCAAAAGATTCAAACTCCTTTGTTGGTTTCGTCCGCGAACCCAACTGTTCCTGCCTAGGAACTGCATCCTTCTTGCATGGTGTAGGGCTTTTGTCGAGGAAAACGGTAAACGGGTTGCCAGTTTCTTAACAGCAACCCTTCTCGCAATCAATGAGCTTGTGGTACCTAGGATGGCGGCAACAGGCTTCTTCGAATCCAACTGACCGGTATCAGTCTTTGACTCGTGACTGACAGTAAGAGCAATACCTCTGCCCGCAGAATATTGCTGTTGGAACATAAATAAGATCTCGAGAAGCCTATCGAGGACTACTTTCCTCTGGAGGTGGGCAATCGATAAGGGCGAACGCTTATTAAAGACCTATAGCCACGACGGAGTAATATAGTCAGCTGGACTGGTTGCCGGAAGTGAGATGCGGGGAAGATAAAGCTAGCTTTAAATACTGCATATGCATTACATGTATGTACATTTAACATATATGCACTCAAGCAACTCCAAAAAATACCGCGGTTTATGGAATCTAGCAGCGAACCCCAGATCCAACCAAGTTTTTGTCCAACATGCATATCAAGCGTGATCGGGTTCCCAAGGATATCGATTACGCATCCGCTGAACGAAAGAGGGAAAGGGGCATTATCAAAAAGCGCGATATAGGATCCTTACCTGGTCGTGGAACGGAGCCACCAGAGGGAATAGATCTAGTTGTGGAGCGGATGCCATTCCCGGCCAATGCTGGATCTTGTTCGACTGGATAAAATCAATGTTGCCGGTGGGTTTCTTGGAGCTCGAGGGAGAGCGTGCGGAGAGCTAAAGCTGCAAGCGCAAGGATGTCGTCTGCAATGTCGTTTCTCGTTCCCGTTTCTATGTGACGACGAATAGCTCGAGTGGTTTTTCTCGTCCGTTTGTGTTGCAACCGTGGTGATAATACAATACTCGGTAGACGGGAGGGAAGTAACCGATACAATTGACAGGGCAGCGATAGAAACGAAAGGATGAATGAACGAGGGTTAAATAAGTGAATGAAAGGCCAGGCCAGGTTATAGTGCAAGAAGATCCGTCGAAGAGTTTGAAGGCTCCCGAGCACTCCAAAACCAAAAGTTTCCAACAGTCGGGTAAACCTCGACATTAAGTACTCCCTACTCCTGAGTTACTCCTGAAAAGCTGGAATGATTCGGTCTACGCTAGTACTCCGACTGTATTCGGTCCACATTCAACGGGATAGTCCAATTACCCCACAAAATGCTGTTAGTTTGGTTTTTAGCCTTGATTCAGAAAATTCGATGAGTAGAGTTTCCCTAAGCCGCCAGATATTTGCCTTCTTCGCCCAAAGATACAACATCCTGAAGTCTCTTCTATGGCAAATCTTTTTTTTTTTTAAACAGAAAAAAATTTAGACACCGCATCTCCTACTGAACTCATTATATCTGCTATTATTTCCTTAAATCCAGTCTAGTTCCATCAGGCAAGCAAGAGCACACGCTGCATCTGCCATAATCACAGAGCTTTTAGCGAAGTCCTGTACCTGGAAGCGGAAAACCCGAGGCTAGTGTAATGGGAATATTTATAACCCCCACTCTTTGAACGGTTTCAAAAAATTTTGTCCCCGGATTTGGCGATGTAATCATGTAAGGGGTTTAGACCATCCTGATGGGACCTTTTTTTTTTTCAGTGTGGATACTAAAGGGCAAGCCACCAAAATATTTTAGTTTGAGAAGAGATGGTGTGGGGTATAAATGCACATGATCATGAGCATTCCTTTTGGCGTAATTAACTATCGAATATTCTCCGACCCCTTGCTGATTAAAATACTCCTAAATTAGAATTTCTTTGGCAGGAATTTGCTAAATGACGAAGTCCGAGGAGATATAGATTTACCCCACATTAGACAAAGCCGCATACTATCAGAATATGGCAAACTGCATCAGAAGACCATAGCGGCATACCACATATCAGTAATTCGTAGAATTCCATAACTTACCCATATGATGGTAAGATAGTCAATGAATTTTATATCGAAAGTAATACGAAAGAGTGTTGGTTTTGCACCTAGATCATATATTACATACTTAATATTTAGAGAACAGGATCAACCGACAGAGGGCGGGTTGTTGCGATAGATCTAAGATAAAACGAAGGGTAACCACAATGGCACTAAATATTTCTGTAGGGGTGTATGGCTCGAAACTGACGTTCCCATATTATCCAGGTTTTCCCGGGCCGTTGTCCTGCCCTTCCGGAATGCAACGAACTTGCACGAACCTTTAGAAAAAGTACATAAAAGACGGGTCCAATTCGAATGGCATCCACATATACAAGGCCTAAATTTTTAGCATCCGAACACTTTTCGTTCTAGCTAATGCCCCCGTTGAAATTGTTGTAGTATCGTTGAGGCTCGAAGCGTTGTTTCATACCCACGGTGAGCTACGAAGGATACAACTCGGGACTACTCATTATATTTTACTAAGGAGCAAATTTTACCTATTATAATATAACATTAGCTTCTAGGGTTATTTGTGTGCAGTTCAAAGGAGGGTGGTGAGAGTGACGGTGCCATAATTAACACAAACTTCGGCTGTGGTACAGATGCGATGTAGTTAGCTCGAAATTTATTGTATCTAGCAATTCAAAGAAAAGATCTATGAATATATGGGTGGCACATTATGCGCTTAGGTATTATATTTTAAAAAAGTTTACAGAATATCAACAGGTAAATGGTATGTACGGATGCAAGGATCTGGAGGTGGTGTTTTAGGGAAGCCAAGCTCTAAGATCGACGCAAAAGCATGTGGTATAGCGTTTATCACATCAGCTATTAAGAAATTTGGCCGTCTTTTGATTTGGCGGCTAGATAGGAGAGAGTGTCTTCTAGGTTGAGAATTCAGATGAGTGAATAAAGAAGTTCCATCTACCAGTAGTCTCGGTAACTGTGTAGGCTTCCGCATATTTAAAACAGTTGTACCTAAACACTTTATAGAAGCATAGTTATTCAACTGCACCAGCGGATCTTTACGGAATCACACTGGATCGTCACACTGGATGGGAGGCATTGAAAATTAATGTTCATTATCATCGTCCCTGTGAGCTCACGAAGCTCACAAAGGGGAAAACTTGGTAAAAAAAACCCCCCCCCAGTACTAAACTTGCTAGTCGCCCCTCACGCCCCCATCCCTACTATCCGTATCTTATTCCCAGTCTACTCACCCCCGTGCGCCGCCCGCGTCATTCGGCACTCCCGTCAGGCTGGGACCGCCAGAGAGCCCCGTACAGTAGATCCTCAGGCTAGACTACGAGACCTCTAGTCTGAGCACGCCCTCTATTGCAGAAACCATCGCGTCATGCGTGCAGAACTCCGGAGGGCAGCATTGGAACCTGGCAGGAAGGCTGCTCAGGTTAAGCACCTGAAGATGCTCTGCGAAGGCAGCGCTAAGCGCTGGCCCTCCTTTGTCCCCGTTCCGATGGCCAGCTGCCTCGTCCTGCCCACCGAAAACGGGGGTATTGGAGGGTTGGTCATCTTGGGAGTCCGAGATCGTAGTATCATCCGAACTCTCGCCTTCATCTGTTGTCATGTCACCACAGGTGCTAGTCTCGATATTCCTCGCCCTAGTCACTAAAAGAAGACTGAAACCCCCAAAGTCCAATACTCTGAGGTCGAAAACATATCTCAGGATGGACCCGGGCTAGCTCTCAAGAGACACCAGCTGGTCTAGGCTTTCCGCCGCCTACTCCTCCAACTTCTCCTCCAAATCGGCGATTCGCCGGGTGAGGGCCTCTACAACCTCCTTCGTCTCATCCTTCCTTGGCTTTCTATTGGGCCCCTTCAAGCGGGCCCACACCTTTCGCACCCTAGCACGCCAGCTCTTAGGGGAGGTGGCTGCTGGGGATTTAGAATCCCCCGCCCTATTCGTTCACAACACCTACATTAGCAAACACTCACAACAATTTGATATGCACAACACGTTGTGTTGTCTTTGTTGGAATATTTTTTGGTGGTCGATTTCCTGATTGGGCAGAGAGTGGACTAGCGGCGCATCCTGATTGGCTGATGAGAACAGCAACGGAACCAACACATCTTGGGCAGATATAGGAAATAGAGGAAATTGTTATCGTCGGGGGTAGACGAAAGAGAAGCGCATAGGAGAGGTGACATAAATCAAGGGAATACATGCTACCACCCGGGAACGAGGATAGGTAGTTCTAATAATGGGAAGCTTGATCGATGCGGTAACGGGAGCTAGGCCTATGGAGATAGCAAACTTACCCTCTTCCTTCTGGCATTCGTCGCCAGCACCTCGGCTGAAGGTGATTTCGAAATTCATCGGAAATCATATTGTTTTTAGTGTGATACATAAAAGTTAATGGTAGGAGAGCTTTGGAGAGGATGAGGAAGGTGGAAGTGGAGAAAATATAATGGAAATTTTTGAGGAGAGAGAGTTATTCGAAAGCTGCGCTCTCCCATAACACCATGCTCTAGACTAGTCTCGTATCCTTCAAATAATTTATTTCTCTACGCAGCGTACCAAACATTACGGCATTGAACGAATATGGCTCTCGAAAGGATAATGTTAGTTTCATAAGACTATCATGATGATTTGGTTATTTCAAATCGATTTACGAAGATTTATTTTCTTGGTCTCGTACACTAAAAAACCTGTCACCTTCGTAGTAGAATTTGGCTTACGAGATAGCCTATTACCTTGTTCGAGACGGGCCTATCAAGCATAATAATAGCCTGTGTACAACATACAGAATTTAATCAATATGAATATGTATTAGCGGATATTATACATGTTGATTATCCCGAACACAGAATAACGCTATCAAGTCTTCATTGCTTGGATAACGTTGATAGTTCTACTGGTTCAATGGCTTATATATCTTAGATTTCGCTAACTTGTACCTAAGTAGAGATAACAAGCGATAGCTCGAGACAAAAGAAAGTCTTATGGCTTTCCATATTGGCATTAAATTAAATTCTTCTCCGGTTTAGAGATTGAAGCTTAATCAAGTTACAAAAGGAAAATATCGGTAGGTTTCTAAGTTGGAGTCTAGATGCGTAATTTCTTTGAGTGGAAGCCGGACTTATCGCTGCCAGGCAGTCGAAAGGTCATGAGGCCTAGCATTAAAACGTGCGGTGGGTATCTATAAGTCCAAATAGTACGGCTGCCATCGTTTCGATAATACAATCCGACTTGAGGGTTCGGCCTATTCTCGGTTGGACGGTCCCCTTTAGTTTATTCCGAGCCGAAGGATGATGGGATATCTGGGGATTCTAGATGTAGATATGTGGGACTGAATAGAGTCATTTAGAGCTCTTCGTTCAAGTTCTACTGCGGATGTGTGCTGCGGATAGGGTTGCGTATTTTTTGATATTGTATCGAGGTTCCTGCTGCCTGATCGAAATTCCAGTGGATATTTCTTCATATATAGATATCAGATATAGGGTAGAGGGTTCCATCAGTATTCTTAGCAGAACATCATTGATTCTAGGGCTTAGAATAGATGTTCTATGGGTTTCAGAGGATTCACTACAGAGACTGGCCGTCATGGCTTTGGTGGATTAGTAGTGGCAGGAAGAATAGCTGTGGTGTTGTTGAGAGGGGGGTAGGCGTTGACGCAGTATATAAGCACACAAACGCTTCTCCCATTTTTTTTATTAACATACAGCCTACCGTCACGTCTCAGCTTCACACTTTACCATCGCTGTCGTCGTCAATCATCCACACTTTTTTCATCAAATCTAAACCTCATTCTCCGACGAGCCCTCTACCTCCTCGAAGCTCTCATTCTCTTCATCAGGGAGAGTACAGATTAGTGTCGGCTCTCTTGCATTCGTTTCTCTGTGATTTGGTCTCGAGAACCCGCTTGTTATAGCCGGTCCTCGTATACATCTTCACATTCGTTCTCGTATCAATTGAATCAATAGGATTATTCCCCAAGTGGTTAATAAACGAAGGCAAGCATTGTTGACCTTAATCCTGATGTCCTCTCGGCCAGATGTGCATTCGTCGCGTCATGCTGCAGTCTCGATAACGAGACTGTTGTGCTGTAGAGGCCGTTGGCTGACCATGAATTTGTGTGGGCCTAGATGGATTCGCCTACGAATCAGGAGCATATTGTGTCTCTGATTCGAGGAATGAAGGTCGAGCTTGATTCCAAAACGGCGGATATTGCCGAAATAAAGGATAACCTTGCTCTTTTGAAGAGGTAAGTCAAGGGAATATAGATTAGCACACAAGACAGCAGCAGAAGATATTGACACTAGGCGCCTTTTCTAGCTTCATTCTGGGAGCCGCTACCAACCAGGCGGGGGCGAACAAACCGACTGAGCATGACACTAGAGCTAAAGGTTTATAAGCTTCTAACAGCCCCCCCAGGCCCATCACATTGTGATATTGCTAATAAAGGATTGCTACATCAGTAGATGCCTCAGAGAAGAACCTTCGTTCTTCTGAGGGGAGTTCCAAATCAAAAAAACTCAGTGACACTGAGAACAGCATCGAGAAAGTTGGAAGCATGTCACTTTCGATTGATAATAATCATCTTCTCCACGGATTGTATACCCCCGTATCCGGTGGCGATGATGAAATAACCCGTCCCCGTTCTACTGGCGAACTCTCCATCACCAGTAGCCATTGGCAAATGCAGCCTCAGACCGAGGCTGGCAGCGACAACGAGTTTAAGCCTCCTGCTCATCATCAACGACAACAACAGCAGCTTTTCTCGCACCCAGACCCGGTCGGACAACAGCCTACGACGAAGATTTCGATCAACGGTGTCCCCCGAGCCATTCCCAGTACCACCAAAGGCTCGGCTCCTTTCAATAAGCCTTCTATACCAATCCAACCTGGGGGTCTTGCTCCACCGTACATGATGCACAATCGTGCTTTCGGACCCTCAGTCCCACAAAACTTCCGTAGTTGGCAAGGTGGTCCACAGCCACAGCAACCCTTCGCTGTTGGCTCCTCAAATTTGCAGGTTCCTACTATCGGACAATGGCAAAGTAGGAGATCTCCAGGAGCCTTTGGGCCTACTACTTTCCCTCCTGCGTTTGGCCTATCAGCTCAAAGGCACAACTCTCGTGCTCCTGGGATGCACCCTTTCTTTAAGCCGCGCATGAAGTCGTGCACCTATTGTGGAGGTCCTACACACTTCTATAAACAGTGTCCACAGAAACTTGCGGATTTCAAGGGCGGAAGGCTCGATAAACAACCCGGGCCCAATGGCGGGAACAAATACAACAAGCCATTCAACTCGCACAAAGGGGTCCACCCTCCCGATCGCCTCGATAAGTCTCCTTCCTACCCTATCGATCGCCAATTGGAGCTCATCGACTATATGGTTGCACTTAATCGTGCCGATGATATTAGAAAGGCTGCTCAAGCTGCGGTTCAACCCGGACCTCCTTGCACCTAGAGCTCGGTTTATACGGTATGCGAATGCTTGTTCTAAAACTTACCATTTGAATTAGCCGTTCTAGAGAAGAGATGTTCGATGTTGCTGTTTCGCCAGTTGCCAACCTCATCGTTCTCTCTTTTCTCTCGTTCGTTCTTTTTCTTTCTTTTTTTCTTTTTTTCTGTGCTGGGATTTTATACAGGTGGGAACCAGAGCATTTTCCTTTTATTAATGGGCAGCGATCTTTTTTTCTTTTTCTTTGATACACTTAAGCTTCGATCTGTTCCTTCCTCGCACTTCTACATCCATCCTTATCCATCATGTCACCAGTCAAGGGTTAGAAAAATCATGTTAATAGTAACATGAATATATTAATTCCATTAAAGTCGAGGTGCTCTATGGTGGTGAAGGTTGCTGAGTTCCGAGTGCCGAGTTCCCTATCACGCTTTAAGACCGGCTTTGCAGATTTCCAGCTTACATGCTGCATATATACCAGGTACTTTTACACCCCGCCGTCTTACTACTTTGGAAGAATCCATACGCATAAATGGCGTTTTATCGTCTAATCATGATTATGTAGCGATATTCAAAACAAGAAACACGTCGATTGACGCAACAATAGCATGATTATAAGATAATAGAATAATCAAGTGATAATATCCGAAATCTTCCACAAACTTGGTCAGTTGTTTGACAGCTACAGTTATGAGGCAACTAAAGTATGCAGTGTGAAAATGCGTTGCATGTGGTGGAGTAGAGTCATGCAATTGCTCGAGCATTAATTGCAAGCTCAAATGCAATATCTAGACTTGGCCTCGCGACAAAATTTTAAACATCTTCTAGTTTCAGCTGATCAGGCTTTGTCTACGTAATATGTGTAATGCAGGGTCTGTAACACACAAGGCACCTTTCCCAAGCGCTCGGAGGACGGCAATAAACACCTTATCATGATTATTATTCAACATAATCGGCAGAGCCGCTTCAAAGTCTACGATCTGTTAGCATGTTGCCCTGAATTGAGAAGCTAGAGGTCAAAAATTTTTTCCATAGTCCCAAACTACAGGGTTGTATGGCCAATGCTTTTTGGTGGTGCGGAAAATGGAGATAGGGCCATTACTAAGCCATCTAACTCCAGCTGATTTTTAAGTTTTCCAAGCGGCCGGTGGGGCAGGGGTTAGGAACTAACGAAGGGCCAGGGAGTTTAACTCGACGCGGGCGACGCCAATGCATGATCATCAGCTAATCTCGAAGTCCATAGCATCCATGCTACATTATATATGCAGAAATATGCATGTGAAGCATTTGCTTCCATGCCGTCCGACCTTAGTCTGTCTCCTCAGCGCGTGGAGTCGATGCTAATTTGAATCATGATATCAACGATGTACCGATAGTACTTGCGCATGTTCCACCCAAGGTATTCGGTTCCGTACTGTTGAGAACCTCCCAATATCAGCTAAATCGTGGCCTTTAGTCATCTGGCTTGCCAGTCAAGATGCTGAGATATGGGGTTCTTTTCGCAATGGAGATAGTGTTTAGACGGTTTAAAGCTTGCTTGCTTGGATAAGCGTCCCTAGGCGGGCCCGTTAACCGCCGTTTGTATCCCCTGTTTGTGGTATAGCTTGTGCGTATGTAAGTATACTTCTACCTAGGTAGATAGTGTACATTCCCAGGTCGGAGTATCGAACGAATAGTATACGATCATCGAAAATGCTTGGCTTAAGTGAGCTCAATAGTGTGGTCTCACTCGTCAGCCTCGAGGCATATGTCTTTGTTTTTTTCTTCAATTTTTGCCGGATGCCGTTATCACAGTATCCTATTTGAAACTTATCCGGGTTCGTAGACACTAGTATACCCGATTAAGTTTAGAATCATGCAATATCAAAATTATAGTTCAATATACGAATTAATGGTGCACAGACCAGTTTGTACAATTGTAACTGGCTTCGAGCGATAGACGAATACTATATAAAGAGCGGATTTGACCTCTCTTTGACCACAGTCCTAACTCCCAATCACTCACCATCGCGTAGCAATATTATCTTCTTTCTACGATTGAATCAATTAATTGAATTTGATCAATTGCCGTTATATTACCATAATCACACGTTATCAACACATCACCCTCCGGGCATCTCTTCTTTCAAGAACATTTACAATGGCTAAAGACACTTTCAACGGTTGGGTTGGCAAAGACCTCTCTGCAGCCGATGGCAATCTCGTTTGGGAGGCCTTCACTCCTAAAACATGGGAGGAGACTGATATTGATATCGAAGTTACCCATTGCGGCATGTGTGGTATGTTAATTATAACACGTTGACTAGATTTATGTCCCACAACCTCGAGGCTACAAGAAGACTTGATTTCAAACATTTGCAATTGCATGGCCGTTTGAACCTATGTGGATCAGTAAATAATACTAATATCCTCTTTTTCGTAACACTAGGATCCGATGTCCACACTTTGAGAGGCGGCTGGCACAAACCGGAATTTCCCTATGTCGTTGGTCACGAAATCGTTGGACGTGCCATTCGGGTTGGTAGCAAAGTCACTGGTATCAAGGTTGGAGACCGAGTCGGTGTTGGTGCTCAAAGTGATTCCTGCTTGGAATGCAATCTTTGCAAGACCGATAATGAGCCTTACGTACGTATTCATTATCTGGAAATTCACGATATATCGATATCAATATGTTTTATAGTATAAATCTAACGGATATTGGGTTTTATAGTGTCCTAACTTCGTTCAAACGTATGATATGCGACATAAGAATGGAGACAGGACAATGGGTGGATATGCAGACTACGCTCGTGTTCCCGGACACTTTGCGATCAACCTGACTCCTTATCCTAATATTCCTTCGGAAATCCTAGCTCCAATGTATATCTCTGCGTCTCAATTCTCAAGGCCTTAAAGCCTTTTAATGAAAATGCCTTACTAACTGGTTTGTCTACAGGTTGTGTGGCGGTGTCACAATGTTTTCTCCACTGAAGAGATACGGTGCGGGACCTGGAAAGAAGGTCGGCATCATTGGCCTCGGCGGCTTGGGTCACTTCGGTGTTATGTGGGCAAAAGGTAATTTCCTCTTCCTCTTAATTCTGAGAAGGCACCTGGGCTAATTTCACCTGACAATTCATAGCACTGAGAGCCGATGAAGTCGTGGTCATTTCTCGCAGTCGATCAAAGGAGGAAGATGCTTTCAAAATCGGTGCTACCAAATTCATTGCTACCAAAGACGAGCCTGACTGGGCCACCAAGTACGAGAAAACGATCGACCTTATTGTCAACACGGTCGACTCGGTCGATATGCCTCTCCAAGAGTATCTCGGCCTCCTCGCACCCATGGGAACTATGGTCCAAATCGGAGCCCCGGAAGGCAACCTCCCAAGCTTTAATGCATTTGCATTATTCTTCACCAATAGAAGTCTCACAGCAACAGCCATCGGTTCTCGCAAGGAGATTAGGGAAGCGCTACAGCTTGCCAACGATAAAGGACTCAAGACTTGGGCCAATCCTTTCCCCATGTCGCAGGTTAATGAGGCTATCAAAGCGTTCAATCGCTCTGAGGCGCGATATAGGATTGTGCTAGTCAACGAGAAGCACTTGCAACAGGATAACTGAGAGGATTACATTTCCTTCTATCTCCTTTTTTCTTTTACCGCCATCTCCTTCACAAAAATCACCAAAGCCTTGAAAGCTGCCTGATACTGAACTACGTCGTTAACATGAAGCAATATAATGGCGGGCAGTGCTTCTGCTCATGACGAGTCATTTTCTGATATTTATGTTTGTTTTTGTGGATCTATGAAGTTTCTAGGACGAAGCGGGTTGAAAATGTATATTTTTCCTTTGTGCTAGGTTTTCCGTAGGGAATGTTGAATGACAAGTATATCATGCCGAATGGGCTATAGCAAATGCAAGGCTTTCGTATGAATGTGATATAACTTCCAACTTTTTTCAAAAAAAAAAAGAAAGGATATCGCTAATCGTGAGCTGTTAGAGTTTCCGCCCAAAGCAAAATGGAAGGTTTTGTCCCCTGTAATGCCGACTTGCTGCGCCCACTTTTCACAGGTTCCCAACTTCAGCGGATAATGAGGGAAATATATTGACACAGCTTCCGTTCTTTGGAGTGGTCTTCGGTGCAACATGCATGTGTCGGAGGATAGCTGAAGGAGAAGGCCGATCGTTGTGCCGTGTTAGATTCGTATTCTGATGCTTACCATCGTGATACCTAGCCTGCTCCTCGCTTTGAAATAAGCATAACTTCTTCCGCTAGACAATTTCGATTCGTAATCTTGTAAGGCTTGGAGAGGAACTGATTCTCACCCTGTTGAATATCAGAGAGAGATAATTTCAGCCCTGTATCTCCCTGTATATTACGGACACGTGGGGATGTCGAAAACCTGACCCTTCATGATCGATCTAGGTTTGAACGTCGGGCCCGTATGGGCTTAGATGTTCGACCACTTTGGCCACCTCCGAAAGGTCCGTATATCGCATTCCAGAAGAGCGAAACAACTGTATTTTTTCAAACAAGCTTATTGTAATGCTTAGAATGACGATTTCTTGGTTGTCGCTACCTACTAGGCTAAGCTGGTATCAAGACTCTCTGTCTGAGGCAGTGCAAAAGTTTACAACCCGGAACCCCTTGAAAAATTTCCCGAATAACTGGGAAAAAATTTGATAACGAGAAAAATCGCAAAAAAAAAAAGGCTGAAATCGTCGTTATGGTTAGGGGAACATCAGACGATTAGGTAGCTACAGAATTGCAAGATAATTGAAAAGGCCAAGGATTTTTTTTCTTCCTGCAATATCCACGAACTCTCTTTCCTCTTTGGAGAGCTGCCTAATCGCTGCTGTGTTGTGTGTGAGGTTATTTGTGTGTGTTCAAGCCACAGTTACTAGCCACCTCAGCTCATAATGGTCCAAATCGTCGAGTCATCGCATAAAGTAAATTTCATCACAAGGCGCCGCCACAGCTTTTCGGGGTAACGGGCCTTGGAAACACATAATGAGGCCCGACCGTTGCATACGTACTTTGCCACTTGGTGAAAACCTCCGTTATGGGCACAGCCATATATTAGCCACAATACTGTGGCTGACACCAACCAAACCTCAACACATTTTCGCAACGGTTGGGGCGAGGATTTAAGCAGTTAGCGGGTCGAACAGTGTAACGGAAGAAAAGTATTGGCAGAAAATCCTCTGACTGTTAACATGGAGGCGAGCATATAAGCAATATATCCTCGTGATCGAACGCGTCTTGGAACATTCCCAAGGTCTTGTGTACATATCGAATCGTACAAACATGGAGTGAGTTCCAGGGTAGATTGAGGCTGTGTAGACTTTAGTTTCTTTCCCCACGTCTTGGATGGGACATATCAGAAATCAAGATTCAGTTCTTGACTTTGATGATTGATGTGATGCCAAGTGGATTCCAACGATATAGAGAGTTCCGACCTCATTGATCGATGCTAGTGCGTCACTAGTCCTGCATTGGCATCGTTGAAACAGCAGATATCTCGAACTTCTAACTGAAAACAGTTCTCCAAGAACCCGCGTGTGGCCGAAGTTCAACGTTAGTCCCAAGAGGTTGATAGTGTAAGCTTTCTGTTCTGTTACCAGCTGCCATTTGCAAACTGTTTGTTGACATAACATGTGTCTGGGCCCTGTCCAAGAAAAATCTACATCGTTGCTGGCTTCACTTGGCAACCCATTCGTTGGATGATACATGCATATGATGTTCGGTACTGCTGTTCGGAGCGGATCGTGAGAGGTATATTTTAGGAAGGAGGGCCTTGGCGGTACAATCCCGTCTGTCTAGAAGATAAACGGCTCAGGAAGCTGCCGACGAGACTTTTTGATACATTGATGAGAGTAGTATATACTCGTTACATACGAACAAACAGCTGACCCTGCTCCCACTCAACGAAAGCGGATGAATGATTTGAGACCAGACCTACCCGCGGCCCTAACTGTCAAAGTAGGCGCCAAAGGATCCTAATCAATTAAGAGTAAGGGTGGCTATCATGCTCTTGTCTGCGATACCAGCTCTTAGCTGGGCGGTTTGATTTCTTGGAGGAGAGGGCGTCGAGTGTAACTTTTTAGGCGCCCTGTGTGGTGGTCCCGGCTGGCCTCGAGTCTAGCACCTGTCGTTTAAACAAAGTCATTTTCTTGGAATCCTAGCCCCACGGACAGGCGATTTGCACAAAATCGAAGTAATGGAGATCCAGATAGACACTAATAATTAATAAGAAGAAGGATAGATAGACGATCGTTGCTTTTAAGGTCTTTAAAAGCTCAATACTATATGGCAAGGGAAGCAGGAGAGAAGCTTGGGTGGCCAAATATCCTGCCTGCAAAGGGTCGTTAAGCGGGATTACTCTGAACCCAAAGCATATCATGGAAACCCAACAGCCTTCCCCCCTGTACCAAGACTTTTGCACAGCCTTCTTGTCAGATACACAGTACGTGGAAATGTTCGACCATGCGCACAACATTGCCAATCCCAAAAGCACTTTTGGATTCTTCTGTCCGAAAGCAAGAGCTGTCAAGGCAGTCAGTCAAATTTACTTCGCCCATTAAAATGCTTAGTCCGTTCTTTCCTTTTCGTCATCGTATTTAATACGTATTGAGGGGATCAATTATATATCCCCAAACCCTTTTTCATTTCTAAAGGATCGAATCGCGGCTATTGAAAGATCCGACTCCTCAAGAACGCCTCACTCGCAGCTCCTGCGTCTTTTTCATTAAAAGGGTCAGCTAAAGGACGGGGTTATCATCTGAGCCTTCTCTTGTATCTGTCCCCGTATATCGTTTCCTGCATAACTTTTATTTTCTCCTCTTCTGGACTTTGGATATATACCCCTTTCATCAAGTCTCTTTCCTGCAATACCATAAATAGAACCTCAACAGCCTTGATATCAGGAACGAAGCGGCGTTGAATCTATAATAGAAGCTTTCGAAGAAAATATTCGATTCGAAGCGTTTACTTTATTTAGTCGACCAGTCGTTGCACAAAACCGTTACGAACGAACAAGGGTCAATTGAGTCGACATCTATCAATCTAACTACAACAGACAACACAGTCTCGCAAAACTATCATCATGGCGCAACAGGTGCCGTCTTTGACGGTTAGCACCGACCAACATCTTACAATAACACCCGTCGATGATTCTCCGAGTGGACGGTCGAGAAGTGAGAGTTTTGGCTCTCCGACTACTCCGACAAATTCTTATTTAACAGCGGGGCCCCACCATGTCCGACATTATAGTACCGCGTCGTCCATTGGTGGATCCACATTACGACCTAGATCAAGTTCCATGGGCATGTTCGACGGGGTCAGCCCGGAGGAAGCTCTAAAACCTGATTTAGGATCAGAAAATGATTTTAAAGCTGAAAATAATCCGTTTGCATTTACCCCCGGCCATCTGAATAAAATGTTAAACCCAAAGTCGTTATCCGCATACCAGGCCATGGGAGGTATTTTTGGTATCGCTAAGGGACTAAAAACGGATTTACGAACCGGTTTAAGTATTGATGAGACGACCATCGATACTCCTATAAGTTTTAACGAAGCTGTCATTAGCAGTGAAGATGAACCGAAGAAGGGAACTCAAAGTCAAGCGGTTCATATTCCGCACTCTGGCGATAATACGCCTTATGCCGACAGACTTAGAGTTTTTAAGGACAATACCCTCCCGGAGAAAAAAGCGACTCCGTTGTGGAAGCTTATGTGGAATGCCTACAAAGATGAAATTCTTTTACTTCTTACGGCAGCTGCAGTTATTTCTTTGGCCCTTGGTCTTTATGAAACGTTTCGCAAACACCCCGAATCAGAAGAGGAAGAAGGTGGTGTTAAGGGCGCGGATTGGATAGAAGGTGTCGCTATTATCGTGGCCATTGTCATTGTCGTCTTGGTGTAAGTGGTATTCTAACATATATCTTTGTATCGATTATAGACGGCTAACAAATCGTTTAGTGGAGCCATCAACGATTATCAAAAAGAAAAGCAATTCGTCAAGCTCAACAAGAAGAAGGACTCCAGGGAAATCAAAGTTGTCCGGTCTGGAAAGTCGATCCTGGTCTCTGTCTACGATCTTATGGTCGGCGACATTGTTCACATCGAACCTGGTGACCTCATTCCAACCGATGGTGTCTTCGTCGAGGGCCATAATGTCAAGTGCGACGAATCCAGCGCGACCGGCGAATCTGACATGATGAAGAAGACGCCCGGTGAAGAGGTTTGGAGACACCTTCGCAACGGAACTGCCACTGCTAAAATGGACCCCTTCGTCATCTCCGGCGCTAAAGTCCTCGAGGGTGTCGGTACCTACATGACTACCTCGGTCGGTGTTAACTCTAGCTTTGGCAAGATCATGATGGCACTCCGCACTGAAGCCGAAGCCACGCCTCTCCAAGAGAAGCTTAATCGTTTGGCTGGTATGATCGCAAAGCTCGGTGGCTCGTAAGTTTTTATATCACATCATCACAACGATTTTAAAACATGCTAATTTGAGCGTTTAGGGCGGCTGGTCTCTTGTTCTTCGTTCTCTTGATTAAGTTCCTTGCGCAGTTGCCTGGAAACGATGAATCCCCTGCTCAAAAGGCTTCGGTTTTCACGGACATCCTCATCACTGCCGTCACAATCGTTGTTGTTGCCATTCCTGAAGGTCTTCCACTCGCTGTGACTTTGGCTCTTGCCTTTGCCACAACTAGGATGCTTAAGGACAACAACTTGGTTAGACTTCTGAAGTCCTGCGAAATCATGGGAAATGCCACTGCTATCTGCTCTGATAAGACCGGAACCCTGACCACCAATCAAATGACAGTCGTAGCTGGTACTATTGGGGTTGGCAAGGGCTTCGCCGCAACCGAAAATCTTCAAGAGGGACTTTCCCACCGGTCAATCACTGATATCGTCTCTACCTTTACACCGGCAGTAAAAGAACTCTTAGTTAAGAGCATTGCAATCAATTCCACAGCCTTCGAGGGTGAAGAGAACGGAGCCAAGACATTCATTGGTAGCAAGACTGAGACTGCCCTTTTAATCTTTGCTCGCGATTTCCTTGGAATGCAACCGGTTTCCGAAGAACGATCGAACGTCAATATTGTTCAGATCTTCCCATTCGATTCTGGCCGCAAGTGCATGGGTGTCGCTCTCAAGACCGCCTCCGGGTACCGTCTCTTCGTCAAGGGTGCTTCTGAGATTATGTTGCGATCCGCTTCCCACTACCTCGCCGATGTCTCCTCCTCAAACGATGTGTCGACTATCGCCTTCAGCGCTCAAGACAGGTCCACAGTTGAACAAATTATCAACTCATACGCCGAGAAGTCGCTCCGTACAATCGGTATGCTCTACAAGGATTTTCCTCAATGGCCACCAGCAGAAGCAAAGTTCTCCGAGGATGATGCTTCCGCCGTTGAATTCGGTTCCATCCTTAACAACTGTGTTTTCATTGGTTTGGTTGGTATTCAGGATCCTCTTCGCCCAGGTGTTGAGGTTGCTGTTGCTCAATGTCAAAAGGCTGGTATCACTGTCAGAATGGTCACTGGTGATAACGTTGTCACCGCCAAAGCCATTGCGACCGAGTGCGGTATTTATAGCGAGGGTGGCATCGTTATGGAAGGCCCCGATTTTCGTCAACTGTCCCAACCAGAAATGGATGCTATCCTTCCTCGCCTTCAAGTCCTAGCACGTTCTTCTCCTGAGGACAAACGTATCTTGGTTCGCAGACTGAGGGACCTTGGAGAAACTGTTGCGTGTACCGGAGACGGAACAAACGACGCCCCAGCTCTTCACGCCGCTGACGTTGGTTTTGCTATGGGTATCGCAGGAACTGAGACCGCTAAAGAGGCTGCCGCTATCATTCTTATGGATGATAACTTCTCATCTATCGTCAAGGCTACAATGTGGGGTCGCGCAGTCAATGATGCCGTTCAGAAGTTTCTCCAGTTCCAGCTTACTGTCAACATCACTGCTGTTCTCCTTGCATTCGTTTCTGCAGTCTCCAATGATCAAATGAAGCCAGTTCTCACCGCTGTTCAATTGCTCTGGGTTAATCTCATCATGGACACTTTCGCTGCTCTCGCATTGGCCACCGACCCTCCAACACCAGAAATCCTTGATCGAAAGCCAGCCGGTAAGAAGGCGCCGCTCATCACCCTTCGCATGTGGAAGATGATCATCGGTCAAGCTATCTTCCAGCTTGTCGTTACTTTCACTCTCTACTTCGCTGGCGCCAGAATCCTAGGCTACACTACCAAAGAGCAAATGAACGAGCTCAATACCATTGTATTCAATACCTTCGTCTGGATGCAAATTTTCAACGAGTTCAACAACCGTCGTCTTGATAACAAGTTCAACATCTTCGCTGGAATCCACAGAAATTACTTCTTCATCGGTATTAACTGCATCATGATTGGTGGCCAGGTTCTCATAATATACGTTGGTGGCGCTGCCTTCTCGATCACTCACATCAACGGCCCTCAATGGGCAATCTGTATCGTTTGCGCAGCCGTTTCCCTCCCATGGGCCATCGTGATCAGACTTATTCCGGACGAAGCTGTTCGTGCCGGTTGGGTTTTCTGCCTCCCATTCGTCCGCTTTATTGGTCGTCTCTGGGCCATCTTCGCTCGCTGGGTTCTTGACCCCATCGGATGGGTCTTTAGAAACACTTGGAGAGCCGCAAAGAAGCCTTTTGGCCGCAGCAAGAAAAACCAGTCCGATGAAAGCGAGGATGAAGAAAGGTACCCTGCTTCTGATGAGAAGGATACCCCTACCCTTTCCACCCCAGCAGCTCCCATGCCTGCTATCGTTGTTGGCGACGACTCAAATAACATTACTCCCATCAGCCCATTCTCCAAGCCAACAGACATCGAGAAAGGAATTCCTCCGAAAGCTTAGCTGAAACCTTGAAAATTCCAATTTGAGGCAATGCATCACACAACAAACTTGGCAGGCTGTGTAATGAAGGCCACCGACGCAAACATTTGCGCGCCTAGGAGTCAACAAATTCCTCCACATCTCGCCAACACAACAAAATCTAACAAACAATATCTCCACGGCGTTCTCAAAGGCGTTTCTGCATTAATATTTTATTTCGTTTCTATTCTTCGCATTCGTTCTATATCTTCGGGAGGAGGATTATACGCTATCCACGAATATACACATCTCCAAAAAAAGTACTCGCATCTACCTTTATCACGGTTTTGTACTTCATTTAGCGAAGGGAGCGGGCGTTCATGAGGAGTTATTTGAACCTTTATTCAAAGACTTTTATATTTTATAACTATATTAATACCGATAGTTTAGGTCCTGTTTTGGTCTTTAATGCATCATACTCGTAATAGATTAACTTTGTTCGATCACGATCATATATTCCTTTCGTAAGCTTACGGTTGAGGCCGCGAATCCATGATTATATTATCTCGCTATTCGAAGATTTATAATTCCGCGGAGGATAGCAGGGAAACACATGTATCATGACCAAAATGTCAACGTAGTTGCACGAGAGCCCGCTTACGCCTCTCCTGTAGGGCTGGAAGATTTCAAAAAAGAAAAACAGACCAATGTTGAACCAGAAATGCAGAGTACCAAAAGCAAGGCCTCCGTAGGAAAATATTTAGTAAGGAAATCCCAACCCTGTATCCTTCCATATCCAAACCCAACCAGTTGTACCTCCTAAAAATGAGAAACCACTAAACCATGCAAAAGGAGATACAAAGGAAATAAATATATATATAGGAAATTATGGGAAGAAATGGCACAGTTTCTGGAGCCTGCCGCCGGGATGAAACGCGAAAAAAAGGGCTGGATGGTAGGATAGTCAAAACGCAAAGCAATGCTAGAAGGCTGAAAAGACTGAACGCTAAAAGGGGAAGAGACCAATAGGGAAGAAAGAAAAAAAGAAGATATATTGATGAAGAAAAAGGTCATGAAATCGTTAACTCGTAATGAGCCTCAAGTATGTCTCGATAACCCAGACGAAGGATTCTTGAGGGCTCGCAATGCGGCTCCGCGGTTGGAGGAATGCATTAGAGAACCCAAAAAACCAGATGCCATCCTTTAGATCTTTTCAGTAATGGGTTCATCGATGCTGGCTTTAGAGGCAGCCGTTGATTCTTGGGGATGCATGGACCACTCGATACCTGTATCGAGGCACCATCTATCCCACATCCTTTCAAGAAAATCGTCATCGTATAGGTCGACCTATCATGATACAATTAATACCAACAATCCAACACTCCGGGTGTCTTCGAAAGGAGAAAACAACACTTACAGGACTCGTCCTCCACTTCATTCTATCCCACAAAGACCCTGCCTTATCGGTAACCTTCTTACTCTTATCAATTGCCAACATGACTCCGGTCTTGCAGCCTTCCGCGGCCGGCATTGGTGCTTTAAGTGTAGTCAAGAGCCACCAGATCATGTCGTCCTTCCGTTTCGCCGACTTAACTCCTTCCTTCTCAAAGAAGTCGGAATCAGCATATCCCGGGTTATAAGCATGGGCGACATATCCCTTCCCTTCAACCTTCCACTTCGTCATTAAATTTTTTGCAAAGATCAATTGCATGTGTTTTGAACTGCTATATATGACGCTATAGGCTGGCTTTGGGTGGGCGGATTTGATGTAGTTGTAGCCTGGTTCCATAAAATTCCTTGTCGATTGCTTCTCGAAGTCTGGGGAGAAGCCCGCAACATAAACACCAGGCGAGGATGTCATAACCACACTAGCATCTGGGGCGAAGAATCGTTCCAAGCCATGCGTGAGAACGAAATTGGAGAGGAAGTTCGTCATGTACATGTGCTCGAAGCCGTCGGGGCCGAAGAGGTTATCCGGGGTAGGAGGACATCCAATACCGGCATTGTGGAAGAGTATATCAATAGTCTTCCCACCATTGGCAGCCCAGTCTTCACAAAACTTGCGGCAGTTTTCCAATGTCGAGGTGTCAAGTTGAATGATATGGAGGGAGGCCGTGGGTACGGTTTTGAGGATGTCTTGCTTCGCTGCCTCAGCCTTTTCTAGATTGCGACAGACCATGTATACAGTAGCCCCCATCTCTGCGAGGTATTGTACCGTTGCCTTGCCTAGACCTACATTGCTCCCAGTTACTATGGCTAGTTTACCACTGAGGTCTGCGGTCTTGAGCTTTTGGCGGGAGAGATGTTTGGCTAGAAAGACTTTAACTCCCACAATCATTAGGGCATTATATTGGATGGCAGCCTTTGTCTTGGCCTTTTTAAGGAAAGACATCTTCTTCTGCCCCTTGGAGACCATCTTGGGGGTATATGATATGTCAAAAAAGATCGGTAAAGATTGTTAAGAGAATATAAAGATTGGATGATCAGGGAAGGCCTGTGCCGCCAGAACTCGGATAGGGATGGAGGATGGATAGAGGATAGAGGAATATAAGAATATGGGGAGAAAACGCTAAATGACAAGCGCAGGCCTAGCTGACCGGCTGAATGGATATATTATAGTCCCAAATCCCAGGTTTTCCAGCTTCATCTGCGACTAACTAACGGCAATCGGTTCGCTTTTATAAGCTTCAACTGGAGACCTCATCCCGCGGTGGGCCATGTCATCGCAGCAGCTTTTGGGGAAAAAAAAGGAAAAAAAGAAAGACAGAAGATACTCAGGACGAACGCCAGTCCGTGGACTGGTGGGGTTTCGTCCCGCTTGTTGGGATAAAGGTTATCCGAGTTGCCAGAAGGATGTGTCTGTATCGTGAATTCTATTTTTTACTTTTCCAGACGTTTTTTTCTTCTTTCTCTCTTCTTTGCCAGGAGGGCTCCGATAGATCCTAGGTAGACATGCTATACCCACTTGTGACAACTACGCGCATATGCGAGGCTGCGAGTGTGGAGTGTGGTTTTTTCTTCTAGCATCTATTCGAAGGTTAGCCGTCGCGAATGACAGAGGGATTTCATTACCTTCGGCTAAATATTCATCCAGAATAATACCTTGGCTACATGACATTGATATTGTTTGGCAGCTGCATGTCGACTTGGATGCTTGCTTTACAGGGCTATAATGGTCGCAATACACCTCCACAGCGAGGGAAGCGGAAAATGGCAGCTATGGGTTTGTTCTGTGCCTCTTTTGCGCATTCTCCCAAATCGGTCCGGAAGCAGCTCGTATCATCCGCGGCAGGTGTATGGATCCCCATCGTCGGGCCATATGCATCTGCAGGTGTCTGTAGACGAGTACGACAATTTCATTGTGGACCTCATTGCAGCAGCGTCTCAGATGCTCATTTGGAGTTATATTCCTGCAACACTAAGTCGACTGGCCAACTTAACTAGGCATTTTGCCCAATTGTGGATACGCCACCCCTCTTTCTTACTATCTCTACCTACAGGAGATTTCTCGTGACTTTCGAGCAAACTGTCTGATGACGAAAAATGTTTGGGCAGAATGTAATACCTGCATAAACGGAGGGCGAGAAGTAACCCTGATCATGCAGCTCGTGTCTTTTTTGTCGTTGGCTTGCGCGCTAAACGAATAAACATGCGCAAGTCCACACGAAGAACTCTTTGAAGTTACAGCGTTCAATACTTGGGATGGACTCTTTCAAACTTTCTCCACTTGTCGCTGGAAAGGATTTCCTGCCAGCGCATATGGCTTGTTCTTATTTTCTAGACCTTTCATTTTTTGGTGATAACGAAGGCGATCGGCAATAGTTTGGGTCCTATCAGCATGGTCCAAATGACGCTAGCGGACGGCAAACCCGTTTGATTCAAGACATTACGAGGACCCGAAGAATCAGGTTGACAGCAAGAAATCGAGCGATTGATCCTGGTCCCCAGAAAATATGACGGACATTTCTATTACGCTAGCGTGATTTTTTTGGCAGGACAGCTAGAGAAATGTGGGGACCAAATCAACAGCTTAGACCAAGGAGGGGTAAGCCCGATAATGAACTGGCCAGATAATTGGTAAGGCTGGAGCGAATGTCGGATACAAAAATTTTCTTTAGAATTTCGATATCCGAGGGATATATTCTTGTGATGGTGTTGCATTTTCTTGGAGTGTCGTCTTCGACTGGCCTCCTCGTCTGGCGCCTACTGAGAAGCCTTGTGTAACGGTTGTTACATAGTCGGTACCAAGATGTTGGAACCAAGACGAATGCGTCTACGTATACGCCGGACAGGTAAAAGCCAATACATGATGCCGACTATCGGACATGTTGGATGGTGCTGGGGGAAACCAGCCAGCTGGACCCAAAAACTTGGGGGGTGGGCGATTAGTGGCAGAGGGCCCTGCTATGTGTTAGTGGGCCAAGCTTGTGCTAACGTGGCCAGCACGCAACCACCAACATTTTGGGAGATTTCCCGGCTTCTTTGGATTGCATTGGGCCGAGTGTGCATGTGAAATGAGCTCCTGGGGTCTGCTTCAAGCACCAGCAAACATGGTTTCGTGCATTTGTTAGCCTGCTGGTTCCCTTGTCGCAATGTGAAATTGCTTCGTTATCAGACCCAAAAGAACCAGGCTTTCTTTTCATTCGGGACTGAATTCCAGAAGAGGTTCGTCAACCCCGGCGTGTGGATCCACTGCAATCTACTACGTATCGCGTTGAGACTTTGCGTTAGCTTTGGCTCTAGGGAGTCCTTCGTAGCTTTGTGATCAATTCATTATCAATTAGTACACTAAAAGTGTGACAAGCACTTGGTTTTCTACTATAACGCTAGTTTTCCAGTCTAAAGTTTAAACTTTTCTAAAGGAAACCTCGTACCCACTAACCATGCAGGTCTATTCATTTATCCTGTAAACCAAACGATGTGAAATTGAATATCTACCAGTCGCCGTACGCTGCATCCTCAAGATCGTCGACATTCAACAGCCCGACCGGTACATCCACCAGCTGTCTCCATATATTGTGTCTTCGTCGTGTCGGCCAGTTCGGTGTCTCCCAAAATCTCGTCTGAACCCCTCGTTCCTTAGCAACTTTCACCAATTTTTTGACCTGATTCAACTGCTTCTCGCTCAGCTCTCCTTTGATGGAGCCGATAGCTGTGACGAGGCTGGATGTGGCAAAAGGGCTGGATGTGCTGTCGTACAGTGGAGTCTTCCCGTCCGTGTGCATTTGCTCAGACTCGGTCCCGATCTTCAGAAGAGGAGCATCGACAAAGTAGTCTCTCGGGCGAGTTTTATTTACAATAAGGACCTCCCAGTTCGAACTGCCGGTCCCAATCACTGTCACAGGCCCAGGGACTATAGTCTTTCCAGTCCATTTTGTGAGCCAATTCCTTTCGCGGAGGGGGGCAAGTTGAGCGTCGACCAATGGCCACGTTTCCTTCGCACCAGTCTTAAGATCGACCCAGAGATAAAGAGTTTGGTAGCAATTTTGGTCGAAGGGCCCACTAATAAGTAAATTTAAGTTTAGGAAATGAAGCTCCCAGGCAGATATGCTGATTAAACTTACCATCGAGTATTGTTGACAAATTCAGTAGCCGGGTTCTGTTTCTCGAGGACGTCTACGATTGGGTCGATATAAAGAGATCTAAATGTACGTTTCGCATCTAGAGCAGTTTTTTCATGGCCGACCTACTTCAATTAGAATTGACACAGGTGATCCAACAGAATGTCTTGCATTGTACCTACCAGGAGATCCCCATTGTGTGCCCATACATCAGCTTCAGTCGAGACCGCTCCAACAGCGAGTCCTACAAATCAGCCTAGAGTTAGCAAATCCCCTTTCCGTCGACGATTTCCAATTTGAATTGTACCCACCCTGGTAGAAAGGTACTTTCTGCCAATAGTCATTGTGTGAGTGGATATTCTTCTGCACAAAGTATCACATATCAGCATCCGATTTTCCATAAATAATGCGCACCCAAGTCCTGGGCCCATCTAAATATGGGGGGCCACGTTTAGATCCAATACTTACCGGCTCGATGCCCCGAGTGAAACTAGACGGGTATTCTGACAATCCAATCTTCTCGGGCCATTCCTGTACCAATTCGCTGATGTGACCCGATGCTGTGAACTCCACAAGTGCCGCATTCACGGGACCAGCTTCTACTTCGTCATCTCCATGAGGCCCATGCCCATCGGCGAGGGTGAACAGATATTGGACAACCAAAGCAAGGATACTGTATCGATATCGACATTAATTATGCATTTCCAGAGAAGAACAAAAGTGTTCACCTGCATCTCCTCCGCGCAAACCTCATAAGAAGGGGGGTAAACGATCCACACATACAGCATCATGAAAACCAAGTAAGCGACGTAACTAGGCGGGGCGGATCTATCTCGATTGCGTGCTCGACCTTGCGGAGAGAAACCGAAGCTCGATATCTTCGCCAGCATGGATAATTTATATCGTTCTGCAGCGATGATACCTGGTTTCTTTAGGAGAGAAGGAACAAAAGCGAGTGGCAGTGTGAAGCAGAAACGGCTGACGAAATTACTGTCCTGGATGCATTCTTTGGCTCGATCCGGATGGTGATACTCGCGGGGAGCCAGCGGAACGGGTCGACAACAGCGCGATTTCGCATGTGCACAAACAAGCACAGCAATTCGTTCGGTGGCGGATGGCTTATGTTTCCGAACCTTCCCAGTTCACTGGCAACCCAGAATTCTTGGCAGGTGGGATTTCTAAGTTCGAGCTTGGTCCATGCATGCATCTGCATTCTCCATTACCAGTTCACATTAGCTAAAAGGTAGTGTGCCCGCCCTGTGTTAACTTTGAGAGAAAGGAAGATGGGTGTTTTATATTCGGCAGTTGCTGTCGATCGGTTGAAGATTTAAAACTAAATTAACTTTGCTAATTGTTTTGGGCTCAGAACCATAACTTCAACCTTTAATACTCCGCATGATATATTAACTGACAACATGGCTAAGATAGCACGAACTCGAGCTATATTGCAAACTTAGGTCCCTGCCGGTCCCGAATCTCTAGCTGCCTTGCCTGAGCAGCATGTTGCCGACAGGGCTAGCCGAAGCAGAATCATACCTGTTGCAATCACAACTTGGCGCCTCGTGGCCTTATTTGAAGCACAGACCCTTAGCAGTGCAATCCTTGCGGTCGTCAACCACCGTCCAAATAATCCTTTGGTCTGTCCCGTTCTTTAAAACTCGCCTTGGCTGGCCACAGTATCCATCTTTTCTTTTCTTTTCTTTTCGAACCAGATACTTTCACTGAAAAAAATTCCTAACGTTCCATTCATGAAAACCCCGCTATCAAAGAAGCTTTCTTCGTTGAGATCTCTCCAGATATCGTGATGGGCATAATATGCATGTTTAAGCATATCATATGCAACCACAACTGGATATGGAAATCTAACAGATTCACCTTCATCAGGCTGGTTTGCAAGGTCCTTTTTACGGAGATAGAAAACATAGCCTCTCCTCTGGTTTATGAGCGATAGATCGAGACCGTTTCCGTAGGTACTCATACCCTCGAGATCCATCATAAATTCCTTTTCGTAGCTTTTTCCTCGACGGCCTTTGAAGATAGCTCTGTCGAATTTGTTGTCATGTCCGGGGTGGAGACCGGAAGCATCAAGTTTAATATCCCGGCGCATTTGATCGCAGGCATGGTGGAATTAGTAATCATGGGCGATTACATCACAGCCTATTGCAATGAACGGTGGAAATAGTGTCATACCGCAAATAATTAAGATTAGAGCGACTAAGTATCGTCGCGGGTTTCTTTGGTTTTATGAACATTTGGAGTTGATGCATTGGGTGGTTGAGGCTCCTTCAATTCAGCCATCTCAACATCGACGTTTTGAGGAGACTGGTTTCTCATCCTCCTAAAATACCACCATCGTGATGGCTTTATCTTTTCCTCGTGTGAGCCCTTGATGGGAGGAGGGATGGGTTCTTGTATTCTGATTTGCCTCTCCATATGGCCCCCTACTCCGGACCATATAACGCTATTCATATGCTACAAAGCTGCTTGTTGATCATAGTAAGACCCGTGTGTTATAATTATCTCTCATGATCCTGGTTTGTTCAAGAACGGGCTCATATTCGGACTCCTCTCTATCAGAAGACGCACCAGATTTTGGTTGCTGACCGGGTTTCCTCTCCGGCTTGCCTTCCCCGTCAGAACTGTCACCCGCTGCATCTTGGTCTTTTGAATCGTCGCTCTGCTGTTCCGACGAACCTTCTCCAGACCCGCTTAGAGATTGAGGGTCTGGATTCATCACTCTTCGAGTCTTGGGGCATTTGTCTTTTTCCCATGATGGTGTGGACGAAGAGCTGCAGTGAGCACAAGTATTCCAGTTCGATGACCCGGAGCTTCCATCCGCAAACTTTGCCTTCTTGCATGTTGGAGAGCTATACGTAAACCCGTCTTTCGGTCCCTCATCTTTTTCCTTCCCTTTTTTCCTTCCCTTGCCCTTCTCCCGTTTCCTAGCGAATTCTCCAGCCGATGTTGCAGAATTTGGCCATGTGGTCGTAGAACTTGGCGCAATATCCATCTCGTTTTGTGGGAACGGATAGGCTTCGGCATGCCTGGAAACACTCCCTTTGCCATTACTCTTTAAATTTGGAAAATCGACATTGCGTTCCTCGTTCCATTCCTTCCAGTGAACGACGCCCTCTTCCCCCGTCTCAATTATATCTCCGTCCCCAGTTTCCTCCATAATCGGTTCGTGTCCTGTATGCAAATGATATTGCTCCATAGGGTGAGACAATAACCTTATTCCTCCTTGCCGCCATATACGAATTATTACTCGCGAACCATACTTTAGACCCAGGTCCATTCGGGTCCCACTCTTCACATTTATCGTCCCCGTCTTCTTCCTCCCCTTCTTCCTCTTCATTTTCACCTTTAGGATCTCGATATCTATTCCAATGACTTTCCGCTTCCTCCTTCTCCCACTTTTTACGAAGCCATCTGACACCAAAAGTCCCCAGCATGTAATTATAGAGCGCCGTAATCATAGTTCAGATACTGCAGAATATTTTAAACACAATCATACCAGTCTTCGAAATTACGGCTTGGCTAAAATCGTGCGGGGCGAGGATAGGGGCAAGTAAGATGTGGATTAAGATAACAGAGACGACATTCAGTAGCGTATACGTGAAACCAATACGAAGGGCCTCATGCCGTTTTTCCTCCGGTGAGGATTGACGCTCGAGGCGGAGGGTGGGATCGTACGACCCCTTCTCCTTCATGATTTGGACTTTTTCCGTTCACGAGGTTCCGGTGTCGTAGCATACTTAGATACCTTTTTCGAAGGCATTGGACGGAATTTTCTAAATTTGGGAGACCCATTGTTGGGACGCCGTAGTATAAAGTAACAAAGGAGATAGAGCCATTTCCCCCATGGCTAGGAGGTTTGCGGTGGAAAAGCAGTAGTGGAGTGGGTTGGATTCTAGACACGGCTACGGTAACTACCATAGGGAGTTTGCAGATTTGGTGGTGTTTTGAGGACCTCCTTGTGTCTCGAAGACGTCTTTAAGGTGCTTTACACCAATATTATTGCTGTGAAGCTCAATTCAAGACCGACCTTAGTCGGATAGCTGGCCCATAAATCACACCCTTTTCTCCCGTGGTACCAATGAGCTAGGTCCCAGAATCCAGTCCAGCTGTGAAACGTCTAGACGGGTCATCCGCCTCTGAGCGGGAGGTGTTTCGAGGTGTTAGCTCATTGAATCGGGCGCAATAGTTATGAAGTGCAGCGTAGATCATTAAATCTGGTGGTTACTCTCCTCTCGATCGCCAAAAAATAAAATTTTACTACTGGTGATATCAGGATCATGACACCATGCACCTCGTTTCTCACGAAATCTCGGGGTAGATTTATAGAAATCCCACAGGGAATTATGATTCGGGTATACCTATGAAAAAGCCAAAGCTATGCACTATCTACATTTCTAAAACTCCAAAAACCATTAGACATCTATATGCAATAATGCATTCTAGAAGACAAAATGATTAAAAATATTATATCGTTTGAAATCTCTTGCATCTTTTCGTTTGATTTCATTCCCTTTTTTTTTTTGTGGCATGGCGCCTAGGGGAATTATCGTCATGATTGGTATTTGGTTCCGAGTTTTCAGAAGCATACGTCTCAGCTCTCTTAGGAGTTTTTGCAGAGCTTCGGCTGGGGTTGGGTCTTCTTCTGGAGCCGATTCTTGTGCTGGCTTTTTGTTGTCTTCGGCTTCCGTTTGGGATTGAGTATCTTCGGGTTTTACCTCAGGTTGGACATTCTCTGCCTGTTTGGTTTCAGGATCAACTTTGGGGATTGTCAGTCTTTCGGAACCCGGTGAGGAATCAATCAATTGTTCGCTTTGAGGTATCTCCTGAGGCGCTTCTTGAGGTAGTTCCTCAGGTACTTCTTGAGATGCCTTCTTGGGTGCTTCGGCCTGTGATGTCCCCTGAGGTGCATCCTCAGGTGTTTCAGTGGCGGCTACGGGCTCAGAAGTTGGTTGTGTGTTGAGGTTAGACATCTTTGATCTTCCGAAGCATCAACGGGCGTAAAAGCCTCCGTCCCTGCAGCATCCTCCGTCGTAGATGATCTAATAACCTTTTTCAAAGTCGCTGGTGTATAGTCATACGTATAATCAGATGATGTTGCTCTCCCGTAGCAGCAGCTTTCGTCAGTGCTGTGGGTGTAACATTCTTAACAACTATAGACTCTTCCAGTTTTGGTTAGGATGCACCTCCCTTTTAACCTTTGTTCTTTGGATCAAATCCTACGAAACCGCCACCCGGGAGCATTAAACTCTTCGAATCACCTCCACCGGGTGGATACTCTCCACCCCCTGCTGCACCAGCCATTACAGCAAACAAGGCGACCAATCCGCCGAAGACCAAAAGGCTTGCGACAATAAAGATGGTAGTGTGTTTTATTACGGCCATATTTGGAGAGAAAATGTGTGTGCGTGTTCTAGATCCGTAGTTATGTATGATTGACTAGTTGTCAAAAATTGATATCGCGACGGTGTCGTCGGAAGGTTGCTTCGATCTATATACTAGGTACAGATTGACACTCCCTAAAATATAAAGCAACAGGTATGGTCGTAATATAAAGTAAAATCTAAAAGAAGAGCGAGAGGATATCGGGTTTTCTGGCAGACCGGAACTTATATGTGCTATCCTTGGGTAGCATTGACTATCGAGGCGGCATGTCTTCTAATTGAGTCTGGAGTTTTTAGCCCGGCATGTCAAGATGCCACTAGTTTAACTTGGACTTTGAATCTTTAATTATAATTTATCACACGGGGATGTCATCCAACGCATTTTTGTCGACATCGACTGTTGGATTTTTGACTGATTGGGATTGTTACACAGGCGCTACTGGGTTGCTGGCAGCGCGCTTTATAATTGAAGGATCAAGATCTAGATCCAAGTGGCTAACTATTAGACTCTAGGTTAGTAGATCTGAGCTGGTTTAAGGCAGGCATATAGATGTTTGCACTTGGATAGGTGGCCAGGTGGGATTCGCACGAAAACCATGTGGTCGATCGTAATTGAGTTCATTGCGAGTGTATAACCATGATATCATTAACCGTATTAAAACAAAATAAAAAAGTAAAATAAACTTTCGAGATCGGCAGGAAGCATTCAACACTTGAATAACTACTACAGCAAAAGGTCGTTTAATCGAAACTAACTTTTGAAGCTTTACCTAGTATTACAGTCGGGTTGGATTTCGTCCCAGTGACCCTTCCTGCGTGGATCTATAGAGTCGACTTCTTTTGATTGATCAAGTTCTAGGGGGATACTCCTATCGCTGCGTACTTACAAGGCTAAATATCTTATGTCAATTACATGGCTTGAGACCCCGTTTCTGACAAAACATGACATGTCAGTACCCCGAGCCTTCCGTACACTGTATATAGCTTATATTGAAACTTATCCATGGCTTTTTTTATCCCGCTAAAGAGGTAAAATCTGCCTAATCAAAACCGCATAATGTTTTACATACAAAGCTAGTACATTCAGGCGCCGTGGGTGCCTGGCAGCACGGCACCGTTAACCACATGCACATCCCCAATTTCGATCTGACTTCAAATCCTGTGGCACAACTGAATCCGCGAACCAATCGAGATCGGCATGCTTACTGCGAAGAGGCTTAGAGTTAGTGAACTTATAACACAGCGTGAGGCAGTTTAGGGGAGCATAATAACTGTAGAATCGTAGACCATAGCCCTCGAATCCAAAGCATTGATCTAATGGTAATACTATAATACTAACTAAAATCCTATAAAATTAGGACTGGTAATGATACAAACAAAGTAACTCGGATTTCCCGAGTTCGGCGTTTTGTGCTATGTGGATACAGGCGTGACATTCATGGGTACAGTTTCAGTGGTTGATACAGGCCACCGAAAGAAAAAGAGGAAGAGAACAGCATTACAAAAATACATTAGTGAAAAGGTGAAGGAGCAAGAAGAGGTAAGTACTTATGATTACCAAAAAAATAATCGTAACACGCTATGTGGGTGCGTTCAGGTGAATGTTGCGCAGGCATGCAGTTCGAAACCTAAACTTTTAGTCGACGGTTTATGTTCTAGCTCGACATATGCTTTTGAGATTTGTACTGATTCCGATATTAGTTATCCCGATCAATAAACTTCCACCATTTCCTTCCCTCTTTCTTGGGAATGATTTCTGCCTTGTCCTCGTCACTGATTCTAGACAAGGGCAGCCGCTTCAACGGAGATCCCTCGATTTTCTTGATTCTCTTCCCCTCAATGCCGATAACGACGCCAGCGGCGATAGCGACACCGAATCCCAAAACAATGAACAATGCTGTGAACCAATCAGGTCTCACATAACGGTTCATACCCCACATACCACCCGCAAGGATAGCTTGGAAGATTGTATTCCAAACGTAAAACCAAATAACGAGATCGAGCTTCCAATATGCAGTCGGACTCGCATACTGTCCTGTCCTTGTTCGAGACATAGTCCGATGGGTGGCTTGGGTGAGTTGTGTAGTCTGTGATTGTGAGAGATCTTCCTCATCACTGCCTTGATAACGGATCGGGTATGTTCGAGGTCCCTTATCGTCCATACGGAACCATCCACGGTGAATGTTGGCGAGATGGTTCAGGGCTACTAGGTCGTGTTTCATGCGGTACCGCATTAGATAGTAGAAGTCGCGGAAACGCCATGGGATCAGACCAAAACCTGTGACGCAGAAGAGGGCGTTAAGAATCTGGGCATCGATTTCTATCCAGATACTGCGAGCGGACCGTTTGTCGTTTGGGCCATAGGGACCTCTCATAGCGGGGGCGGCATTGCAAAGGAGCAGGAAAATCATACCACCCCATGCGACAACCAGGAGGAAATATAGGGTGATAAGGAAACCCTGTAGAGATATTAGCACATTATCCTGCGTATGACGTAGTCCGGGGAACCCACCATTGGTGTCAGGAACCATTTCCAAAAGGCGGCAAGAAACTTTCTTGTCGCTTGCCATTTTGTTAGTTTAACCTCCTCCTCGCCGGGGTATAGGACGCCAGCCGCGATCTCCTCAGGGGTCAAAATCCTTCTTTCATCTGGTTCCGAGGAGCTAGACCCTGCTTCTTTGTCGAGAAAGCGGCTAGTCTCCTGGGCGGTCCCTTCCGGTCGTTCCGGAGCATTCGGATCTTCTTCTGTAATTGTAGTGCGCCGTATCATCTCGATTCTTTTAGCGTGAGCTTTGTCGTCCTTCTCCATATCTGTCATAGTCCTTGACTGGGCCGAGATCTCCCCTGCGACCTGGAAGAAACCCGATGGAATCTGGGCATCCATCATTGATATCGATGCGCGCCTTATTGATTGTGCTAGAGAGCTACTTCGCGGTCGATTTCCAGATGCCGTAGCCGGCGACGGAGGTTGATGAGGGGTTGAGGGCGATGACGGAACCTGATCTGTCATGGCTGCGGTGAATTATCGATTATAATGCGATGCTCGCGTGGGATAAAAACCGAATTCTGGTCTTGCGAGCGTTTATTAATGATATAGAAGCAAAGTCGGCTGATTTTCCGGGCAGCGAGTGATTGACCGTCCGGGCGTGGTCTCGTGGACCTGTTCTCGAGATCCCCTTTAACCACCAAGGAATTGTACTCGTAGTTTCGCGGTTTCGCAGTCAAACACTCATACTAATTGTCGAATTTTTTTGTCTAACAGGCGAAAGAGAGCGGATTCGGATCCGTCTGCATGACCGAGGGCCAGAGGTGTATATAATACCCTCCTCGAATTGATCAGTTGGGAATAATATAGTATGGTGTTTGTCGGTGGCCAACGTTAATGTTATGCGCAAAGAACCACCACCGGCAGAACTAAAATCTGAGTGGACAATCGAGATGAAGTTAAAAATACACCCTCAAACAGGCGGCCTTTTTGACGCTGGCTAGCTACGTTCGGCAGATGTCAACCGACCAGCCTTGGCTGCGATGAGAGAGTGCGTGTTCCGTACATCGTATCCAAAGAATTTTCCCAAGCCAAACATCTTGATTCTTCGTACATGCATACAAGCGTATGCCTAATTACTGCAGGGGTCAACGTATGTAATTGGGCGGTGCAGAGTGGTTGGTGGATGAGGCTGTGGTTTCTAACTCGAGCCAGCTTAGCGAACCGCAGAGTTTTAAGCTTAATCCATCCATCAGACAATATCAGGCACAGTGGAGTGTCTGGCGACGAGACAGCATATTAGACAACATCATCAAGTGGTCTTCGGTCTATGACATCCCCAGACAGCTCCGAACCGCAGTCTTAACCGGCTTATATTTCTTAGTCACAATGACGACCGCTGAAACGGCCGACCTTCTCAACCTACGCTCCGTCGTATTGTCCAATCTACAGCATCAACATTACTGGACTGATATCAAACTGCTCGATACCCGGGTAGACATCGATGAGGATACCCAGAATGGTCCCCTTCCTCGACCTATGATCTGTGGACGGCCTCCAGAGCAGCTGTACAACCCAGAACCAGCTTCTTCAACAAACGAGAGCTCTTCGTCAGAAAGGCCTCCCACGGATAGGGAATATGTTTTGCCAGTTCATCTCACCGAGAAATTGTCGTTGAGGACGTGGGCTTCCGTTTTTGATAACCTCCCCACGCCCTCAGGAGGAGGAGAAGGAGATGCCAACAAGAAACGGATAGTTGTTGCGGTTGTGTCTGGAGACAGCACGGTCGTCTACTATATCATGCATGATGGGATTGTCAAGCCTCGCCAAAACTGAAACTTGTCTTTTTTGATTCGACTCTATTCTTTGATCAGGAGAAGAAACCATGGCGGCGAGGTTACGGGATTCTGCACATCCCACATCTTCGTATATCGTGAGGGCGTTCCCCGAGCGGGTCTTCCCGCTCAGCATACGGATACCCTGCATTTTGTAATATCATCCTTCGCCAACATTGTCCTGATAAGCTCGATTAAGGTAAGGCAACCCTTCAAGTTTTCTGCCTTGCTTCTCCTTTTCGCATTTGCAAACCGAAGCAATAATAATAACTCACGCCAGACATCTAATTATCATCTCTTAGACATGTTAAATTCTGATATCTGCATATTCTGCGTTGGATGCGCCCGAGCTGCTAGTTACTGATGACCATATGCGGTCGAATGAAAAAGGAATGTAACGACAAACCAGACACCGAGTCGATGACTAAAAAAAATTAAATTATATCCACGCAAGATTTCGCAATTGATCCCCAAAGCAAATGCCTCGTCTCCTATTTCTCAGCTGGCAGGCCGTTTGCCTAATATCAATGAATGATTCAAAGTGTTCGTGTCTAGAAAGCGTGGGCAAGCGTGGGCAGCGTGGGCTAGGTTCCAGCAGCTGCCAGTTGAATATCGAATATGTTTTGTCGTTACCACTTTGCATTGGTCCCGTCGTATTTTCGAACATCGGAGGGGGTTTTGTCAGATAGATAACCTGTTACAAGTCACGAGATTCAACATCGTCTATCAGGCGGCCGTAGCTCGTCCATTCCAAGCTCCCACGCGCAAATGCGCTCAAGCCGTTAGGTCCGCAAACGGAATACGGGACCCCTTATCTCGTCCCACTGTCGCACAAAACTGGCGGTTCGCTTCAACTTTGCCTATTCTGCCATCCTTTGGTGTATATCACATCCGTGGTTTGATAAGTTGGGTTGGGATCCCAAGTCGCCCCCACTTTCCTTGTCCCAGGCTGTCATTCGAGTCTTTCGGAACGGAAAAACAATTAAGGTATTGCAGGTTTCGAAACTGTCTGGGCAAGTAGGGCAGGCAAAGAGGATATGATAAGAAAGAAGCATATTTAAAATAAGAACGTGTCGAAAGGGAGAGCACGTAATACGGTAGTGCCCGAAGGAGCCTGCCGTTTGAGAAGTTGCATACGCTAAACTATCGAATATTTCGATTTCTCCCCTCAGTTTGTTAATAATACCTAAGGCGACCTCCACGACCTCGTTAATAATCATATGACGGCACGGTGGCTGGCAAGCCTAGTACTAGTAATAATGTCAAAAAAGACGGGCCGCAGCCCTTCAAGAATCAAAGACATGCACCATAGGGAGTGACGAAGGGTCTGAATTCCTTTTCGATCGTTTTGATCCTCCAAAAAAACCTCGGATTTCCTTCCAAATCTTCAGGCAAATATGGGGGGTTTTCCGAGAAATTATTATCTCTTGCATCTTCAGGATTACCAAGCTAGGCCAGGTTATGCGATGATGAATGACCTTTCGACTAGGTAGCAAATCTTAAAAGTTATCGGTTTTGTACCTCCAATTTTTATATTTCGATGACAAGTTTTTGCATATTTGTATCATATACTTGTCACAGTATTTCGAGGAAGCCGTTACCAGCAGCAATTGTAGAAATACAAGCCCCCACTTTCCAGGCTTAGCCCCCGACGGAAATCAGCGGGAAAATTGCACAACGAAAAGGCTGTAGGCGATGTTAAACAAGCAACAAGCTTATTGAATTCAAACTTTTTTTTTTTTTTTTTTTTCACATCTTCGAAATACCCGAAATCCATTCTATTCGGCCGGGAAAATATATTCCTTGAGCTTGCTAAATGATCAGGGCCTGGATTTGCATAATCGTCTGAAGTTTTTCTTGGAGGCGAAAAATGCGGCCTACCGTCTACGTGATATCTCGCCCCTTCAAAAAGCATTTTCGCTCGCAATGATGGTTTTCTGACCTTATTTTGGAGAAATCCACTGCATGTGTGTAAGTCGCATAGGGAAGGACCATCCCTTCTACTGTGTACTTACAGGCAAGATCCTTACAAAGTAGGCCAGCAGGAATCTGGTTCTACGAATCGGAACACGTTTTCTAGCTTCCGATAACGTGGTGCTACGGATTGCGGATGACTTTCAGGGACATGGACGTTTTTTTGCTTCCTCATAAAATGTCTGTATGGGAGGGCGAAAAAAAAAAAAAAAGCCAAAGGCAGTCCAGAGTCCCAAAGGGAATGGCGAAGAGGTATGCATGTGTGGTGGGTGGGAGGGGAAACCGCGCAGCTACCATTTCGCGATAAGGCCAGGGAATGAGGAAATCGATGAGCATATTTCACATGAATTTGCCAGGCGAAACAGCAGCCCCCAGTTGAATAAAAGTGGGTAATGAGAAATGCGGTCAATGTCGAGACTGCGGTCTAGCAAGGAGGACACTGACTCGAAAACACGGACCAGGAGGGGCCGTATATGCCAAGTTACAAAGAAAGTCCCATGGACCCGTAATTGTATCAAGAATATATTCGAAATTACGCACGAGATTTCGGAGTAATAGCATGCTCGAGGGCAAAAAAAAAAAACCATTCCCTAAAATGCCACTTGTAAACCTGTCCACGTTTTTACGTCTTGTCGACAAACCGGTGCTACCTGGCAAACATTAGTCCCAAATAATTCCTTGACGTTTTGGACAGGGCCTGATTACGGCCATAAGATGGCCACGATTTCAGCACGAGGTTCGAACAAACAAAACCCAACGCTGATTGGAAAGCGCTTTCAGAGCCAGAGAGTTCGAACATGTTTGGGACGAAGGGGCTAACCTGGCGAGGACGGAAGGAAGATACAGGCACTACCCGCTACATGGATAACCGTTACCCCACCCCACGGGCACCTTGGTCCCGTTGCCGCTGATCGGATTCAACCAGAAAGTATGTCGCAATGTCACTGGATTATCTCTGCTTCTGTGAACCTTGCAGTGTATTGCAAAGACATATGTAGGGGTATTGCTGCGCATCCCCAATATACATAAATCATTGCATTGGGACCAGGCCAGGGCAGTGTGTTATGTTGAGGAGAAACATATTATTTGGCATGACATCGCGATATCGAGAGTCCTTCGAACCCCCAGCAATTGATGAGAAACCCCCAAACTTTTGCATGTCTTTGTGATGGAGTTTCCCCTTTGTCTTATTCGAGACAGAAAGGAGACCTCTCCGGTGCCCCGCGAATGCAAAGATTGAGGAATTCCAGGCGTGAGAGTTCCGTCCATTGCTGGTGATCAATAATGCAGTAGTGGGGGGTTTTCTTTTCAACATTTTGAAAATGAAAGGCCCTAAAAGCTTCACAGAAACCTCGCCCGATTAGAAACTATCGCGAAATACAAGACTGACAATTAATTGGCTGCTAGAGGTGATATTAAGAATTTAGTTACTGAGGGGTTCGGGTTATTATTATTACAGTTATAGAGACTCAGCCAAAGCCAGGTCCATTCGGGTTTATTCATGCCCATCATCTTGCAGAATCATGCGACATGTAGGCTTTCTTGCTAGCTTGTCAATCGAGAAGGTCCACGACCGAGTGACCGATTCTGCTAAACGCTATAGCGAATGATCGTAAAGTATGGGCGGGAAGGCAGGTCACCGACAAGGTTATTCTCATGCATGAAGCTTCACACAAGATAATGAATACAGCAGCAAGCAGGCCTGTCTCAAGCTAGTATCAATATCGTCGAAGTATACTAGGTATACCTACTAGTAACGACAGCGACAACTGCAACTAGCTAGCTAGTTATGTACGAAGCGTGCTGGCCCGCTTTCGTTATCTGGTGTCTGGTCCATGTTCCTTCCCCCCGATACCTTTACATACCGAACAAGCACCAAATGGGAAACAATCAAACGCACCACCACCACAATTGGTTCGACCCACACCCTGGACGATCCCACCATTTCTATCCCACCCTTCCAATCTACAGTGAATCTCTCTCGAGGACGGCCTGGTCGACGAGCCCTTTTCTTCTCTTCTGAACCGTAAGAGAATCAAATCGAGAGGGAAAAAAGCGGGTCCACTGAGTCGAGTCCCACTCCGATGCATTTCGAAGGTTCTTTATTGATCCTTAATAGGGAAAGAACAAGTCTAGTTGAAAAAAGAAGGAAAGAAAAATTTTTTACGATTTTCTTCCGGCAAAATCACAGCAGAAATTTCCAAAAATATGTGTGGTCGAATATCAATTTGACCATTTCCGACAAAACGTGCGCCATAGATAACTGAACGTTGGATGCCCAAAAAAGCCGCCCCCATCATTGTCTGTCTGGCCTGTTACTGAGGCTAGCGTTCTCTTACGAACAAAGCAAAGCCGCTAAATGAACCAGCTATCTTTTGCAAGCATCAACACCACCATCATCTATCACCAACAGGAAGGGTTCGGGGCTCGCCAGATCCCCCCATGCTATACCCGTGATTTAGACTCCGCCAGCGGACCGCTCAAAGTCAGGAAGGAAACCATGAATCTCAAGAACCGAACATTCTGTCTGAGTTATGCCTGCGGGTGTGGGACGGAAGTTTCTTTTCTGACAGGCCAGTCAATCTACGAGACCACACCCTCTTCCCAGGCCCCATGGCCAAAAAAAAATAAAAAATTAAGAGAGCCTCTCTGCCCTCGGTTGTGGGGACCCCCCACGGCACACTTGCATTTGGCTCAAGCACGTACCCCTTAGCAGATTGGCCTTGACATATTTTCCCTTCCACCCTTTTCTTTTTTTCCCCTTCCCATTTGACCCTGCTTTACCTTCGCAACGAGAGCAAAGATCGAGCATAGCATAGGGTAAGGCAAAGGAAAAATTAGATATTATCCAAAAGAAGAAACATTTGTTAAATGTGTCGACGGGAACAAGAAGACCAGGACCAGGCTTCTGATTTCAAAAAAGAAAGGTCGAAATAAAGACGAAGAAGAAAACATAGGTTGCATTAATCCCATTCATATCAAGGAAAAAAGGCGGATAAGCCAACTAGCCTGCCATGCGGGTATCTCGAGTATATCTCGCAGATGGGGGGACCACTACTGTAAAAAGCACCTAGCCCTTCTTCTACTGGGTCGCGCCCATGCCTTTTAAGACCTGAGAGAGAGAGGAGGGTTTCGATTATCAGCTTTGAGTTTCCTTTCATAATGCCTCAAGCTTCCCGACAGTTGGGAATACCCTATCGAACACTGATAATCTCATCTGGTCTAATCTAGCCCTTGGATGGCTCCATATATTATCCAGACCCTCGCCCATATCTTTATTTTTACTACACCTTCACAATACCTTCTGCAGGAGAAGGACGAGGTTGACTCCCTCTTACGCAAAAGATTCGGTATTCGGCCTAAGCAACTTTTCGAGTTTATACGCAATTCTCGCGACGTTTGTATTATCGGTTGAAGGCAAAGTTTCGAGCAAGGGAGGAATCAGCCGCCCCGAACAACGGCTTCCCTTGGCTCTGTTAGAGTTGGATATCTCGACCTGGCGCTAGTTACTTAGCTACTGGTTAGTGGGTGCGGCCGACGATATTAAAGCTACGAAAAGGAACCCGATTTCTTTCAACCTACTTCCTTTGCCAACTAGTAACCAGCAGCTTTCAAGAGTATCGAATTGAGGATTCTACTTTTTGCAGCTATTCACAAAACCCTTATCAAAGCTTGTCCAGTCCAGTCCAGTCCACCTTGGATTATCACCGCAACACACTAGTTCCAACAAGCCTATCCAAATTTGGATGTTGGAGGCCGATAGTTGATACTCGGATTCGGTCCTTGTCTCTTTGAAACTCCAAGCTGGAAAGAATCACTTGGTTCCTTATGGCACTACTCGAACTTCTCAAGCCGCCGTTTAAATCTTACCTTGTTTGCTAAGACCTACTATATAACTTTTTAACAAAGATCCCCCACAGCTTCCAGGAGCATCTCAACATTCGTCCTCGATCTTTAGAGAGCATCAATTTAAGCTTTCTGGAGAAAGACACCCCTCTCCCATGCTCGAAGAGCCCAGTATCATGGCTAAGAAGCCAATACCAGCAGCGCCACTATTAAAACCTATATTCCCAAAATTTGCATCAGTAGCCGGTTCCTGCTGCTTTATCAGCGTAAAAATCATCAACTCTCAGCACGTTAGAGATAAGTGCAACTGTCGATCATTCATTCAACAAGCCCGGCTAGAAGACTCCTGGTCTTCGCTGGATAGATACTTTTGCTCCTGCGGACATCATGCGCAGTACCACCCGCCAAGATCTCAGTGTGCGAATATCATCCACGGCGGGGGACACCACGACACTCCTATGGTAGAGTGCGATATGGAAGCGCAAGAGAGGGAGGCGGCAGCTACCAAAGAAGATGTAGAGCAAATACCTTTGCAGATTCCTAGGTCGTTAACGCCGGTTCCGCCTCAAGAGGCAGAGAACAATAGACATATATGGCATCTTTATCAGAAGACAGCAAAGTTGGAGCAGGAGATCTCACAGAAGCCGAACCCTGAAGATGTTAGGTCGGTAGGAGATATCGTTGGAAGTCTGGAGGAACGGATCCTGGAGTTGGAAGATCGACTAGAGGACACAGAACTTCGGCTCGAAGAGTCGGAGCGGAAAGCAAATGCCCTCCAAGGAGAGATGGATGATCTTATCAACGAGAATGAGGACTTACGGCGTGACTCCGCCTCTTCCTCGGTGGAAAGATCTTCCATACCTGATATCGAAAGACTGCGGGAGGATTCCGAGAGACGCCTTCACGAAGCTCTCACAGCTCTAAAACCAATATCCAAGGAGAATCCGTGGCGGGTACATGTCAACCTTGTTTTGGACCCCGACCAGAAAAGCCCACCGCCTACGGATTGCCATGAACATACTCGCTGTGAAACAGTTGGCTGTTATCAATATATCAAAGTCGAGGGATCTGGATGCAAAAGCTTTCAGCAAGCTGTCTCTTCATCCTTCCCATCGTCTCTGCTCACCAAACAATGGATGCCTTTGATGGCTTCACTGACCGAAGATGGCCAAATATTGCTTGAACGACCCGCGGATCTCGAGAAGTTTCCGTCCCTATGGTCTGTCGATTTTCTACGCAATAGCTGTGCCGTCAAGGTCGACGGCCAGGAAAAACTCTACATCGCTCCTTACAACGGCTCCCTCGCTCTCGAAGAACTAGAAAGCCCGCGAGAAAGTCCTGGTCTCACCGAAGCCTCGACGATTTCCAGCACCTCCAACCTCCGCCGCTCCAGCAGAAAAAGAAGCATCACCAATAACACCAAAACCGAAGCCCCAGTCATCATGAAGCGTCCTCGTGTCAAATCCAAGTCGAAAAAGGCGCAACCTATTTCTTTCTCGTAATTTAATATGTCGCTTCCCCTACACAAATAACGCAATTATACCCCACAATCGAACAATTTAAAATTCTTTCCCCCCGTCCCACCTCCAACGGTTGCCTGCGCTTCGAGCCATCAACACTTTCAACCATAAGTCTCACACGACATCCATAACTACTTCTGACTCGCGCATTCCCAACGGACTAGTCACATAATATCCTCCTTCGATTTCGATTTACTTTCAGCCCTTCCTCCACTCTTTGTGCGCGCTCTAACGACCTCGACGATAAAGCTTACTTTTTATGACGACCGTTGATACCCCCACTTCAATGAATCGAAATGAGTTTCTTCCTCTTCCCCTGCGACATATTGATGCTCTTTATTTTTTCTTTCTCATCTCTTTTTTTTTTTTTTTTGGATATGATATCCCTTTAATATCTTGTGGACTTCATCCTTCTATCTCATCTCATCACCAGCAAACTTGAAAGCAGCAGACTCAAGCATAGACACTATAGATGTGTACCCGGAGTTTTATCGTTTCGTTTCCCTTTTTTATTTTATTTCGACAACTTCTTGCCTTGTCTAGATTTCTGACGTGATTTTTCTTCTTTGTTCTTTTCTTTCTTTTTATTCTGAAGCACTAAGGAAGTATTTTGTATGGGTTTTAGATGACATTGTTTTAAAAGAGGCGGTGGAGTTACATTTGTTTATGGGAATGGGTTTGTGTCTATTACTTGGTTAAGCTGTCTTTTTTCTCTTTTCAATTTCTGTTATTTAGCCAAGTATCCGGATCAGAGTATGCTAGCGGCCTGGCGTTCAAAGTATACTATCTCGGCCTTAAGGTATCGTTTTTTTCTTTGATTCTATCCCCACAAAATAGCTTGCATATAGGTGGTAACGTAATCCACCCACCTGCGAGATGTACCCCAACGCGAGATGCTAACCGTGTTGGGATTGAGTGGTTCTCTTCGTCAACCCCTTATCCCCTCCGAAATTTCTATCTTCTTTCTGTAGATTCGTTCTTCTCTGTATTTACCATCGAAATTCATTAATTTTTGCTCAAAGCCTAAGAGTGGGTTCTTTAAATTTATCGAAAATGCCACCGATTCGACGTCGTAACATCGATCCGGAGAAAGAAGAGAGAATTCGTCTAGTATTAAAAGCGTTGAAAGCGGGAAAGGTGTCATCTCTGAAGTATGTAGCAGAGAGTTATAGCGTGCCGGTATCGATATTGGGATACCGATTTGCCGGCCGAACCGTCTGGGGGAACTGCTAGTTTCAGTATAAACAACTACTTACCCAGGCCGAAGAAACAGTTTTAGCGAAACATATGGAGAACTTATGGAAGTCCGGGTTTCCCTCTAACTACAACATCCTTCGAGCTATGGCAGGGAAAATGGCAGGCAGGTCAGTGGGCATAAATTGGTGTTATAAATTTCTGGCACGTTATCCTCAATTGACGACAGTCCGCAGTCGCTTATTGGAGTCGAAACGTGGGAAGGCGAATGATGTCGAATCGATGCTGCATTGGTTCTGTTTTTATAACAAAATCGTGAAAACTCATAAGATTTTGAACGAAAACATATGGAATATGGACGAAAAAGGGTTCATAATTGGGTTTGGAAAGCCTGAAACTATTATAGTGCCCACATTCTGCAGAAAGCAGCGATTCTGTGCTCATGACGCTACTCGAGAGAGTGTGACCATGGTCGAGTGTGTATCAGCGACGGGAGAATATTGTTCTTCGCTCGTTATTTATTCAGGCAAGGTTCACATTCTCGATTGGCACCGTAATTATGAGAAGAGAGAAGGGTGGCTCTGGGGCACTAGTGATAAAGGCGTAATAAACGAACATCTTTCTTTGGCTTGGTTGGAAAATTGCTTTCAATCTACTACCGCTCGAATCGCCGGAGGCTCAAAACGACTGCTAATCTTCGACGGTCACGGATCCCACGTTACTGCAGACTTTATCGACTTCTGTCTCAAAAATAAAATTATACTCCTCTGTCTTCCGCCGCATTCTACGTACTATCTTTAACCTCTTGATGTCGGACTCTTCAGCCATTACGCCACCGCTTATAAGAGAGAGGTGAATGAATATTCACGTTTTGAGGATGTGGCGATTGGGAAACCTGAATTTAAGAAGCTTATTGGCATTGCGCGTATTAAAGCGTTCACGAAATGCCATATTATTGGCGGTTGGAAGGGAGCTGGACTCGTTCCCTTCGACGCTTTACGAGTTTTAAAGAAACTGCCTGAATTTCAAAAGGGGGACCATATCGAATCGCTGCGTGAAATCATCTCAGAGCATGAATTACAGCTGCTGCAAGAATCTGGTGTCCAGCCGTTTCCAACGCCCCAATGCTCACGCACGCTGCAGATATATATCGATGCAGTGGATGCATTAACTGCGCTGCATCTTAGTTCTCTGCTATAACAGTAATATAACAAAATTATTAAAGTTGCAGCCGAATCCTTCCTTAGGCGTAAGGTTCTCGAAGTAACTAATAAAAAGTTAACTGAGGTATTGAGAACGAAACGGAATAAAAAGGAGGGAGGTAAAATTTATTTATTAAAAGCGAGGGTGTTAGCGGATGCTGAAATTGAGGTAGCTGTTGAGGCAGTTGAAAAGCGGGTAGCTGCTCGATCTCTGGGGATATCTTTACGAATCCGTAGCGCCGATAACAGGCAGCTTAATTATGCCCAGTAGTTTTGGACCTGGACCCTGAAGGATCAGTAGTACCCGGGGGGGGGGGTTATGGGGGTGCCGGGACGAATTGCGTTGTGTTGTTGCATGTTTTTACTTTTTTCGACGAAAACCGTCGATTTCATAAATAATTTATTAATTTTTTTTAATAATAATGTAAAATTAGTTAATTAAAATAGTTTTCACCACCATTTTCACGTTTTCGAGGTCCCGGAGGCATTAAATTTTGAATTTTCGGTAAAAAATAGCATCTCGCGTTGGGGTACATCTCGCAGGTGGGTGGATTACGTTACATACATAATATGAGTTAGATAAGTAGATTCAAGTGCTCTCGATATGGGGTATCCTTGGCATATTCTCAAGCTTACGACAGCTTTAGATATCGATAGAGAATTAAAGAAAATATCATTTGACAAGCCTATGGCGAAAATAAAAAAAATCGCTATCTCCATAAAAAGGCCTTATCTTCCAGAGTTTCCTTAGTAACCACAAAAATACCCACTCCGTATTTCCTTTGAAGCTTCCATGCTACTTAGAAAAGATCCATAGTTATCAGCAACCCACTTCACTCCGCACTGTCCTTTTTGTTTTGCCCTCTTTCCCTTTTCCAATCCTTACATGAGCTGTCAGCCAGCTTATCAGCCAGATGCTGCAACCCAATCACGAAGCTGTGATAGGCCCGCTTCCATTAAGACATCGTGAGCAAAAGAACCACCAAACATCGGGTGGCACACCAGCCGGCTACCGAAAGCCACTGATAATCGCATGGGTATCCCCCTGCTAGATATTTTGTTCCTTTTTCGCAGAGCCCAACAAACGTCCCAGGCTGGTATATCTGCATGAAAAGGAATGATACTAACGTTAAGCGGAAATTTTTAGTCTTTCTAGCCTTGGGGAATTGCTTGCGTGTTTCTATCTATAAATTTCACCAAGGTTGATTCCGATTCGGGTTTTCTACATGTTGGAACGGGATGCCTAGAGGTATAAGTTGCCGGGTATGAAGATCCCGTTATCAGTGCTTGGTGCTTGGTGCTCGTGATATGGGAAACGAGAACATCGGTTCGCCCTTGTCTCGTCGCCAGTCACCCCACGCTTTACAAAGTTAACAGCCGCAAAATACCAGCCCAGCCTACTGCAACTATGATAAAATGATATACCAAAAAAAAAAAAAAGTAACCAAAGTGCGGTGCGAATCATGTCCTCCACGACTCATAAACACGCAATTCACCCTAATATTTGCGGTTTTTGGGCAAGTTCCTTCCCTGCATTGCGCATGTTATATCTTATTACTGTACATAGTATACTCCTAGAGTTAAATCTTGGGTAAAATGGAAACCTGGTCGAAACTCGGGTTACGAAAAAAGCTGGGGGATATATTATTAAAAAAACCAATGGGGAATCGAACATGGTGATGCCTAGCTGTGGTAATCCATACGGCGCATCCTTTCGAATTGTCCGAGCATGTCATGCTCGTATCTTAAAGGGAATCGTACACACTTCTAAACGTTCCTTTATTCCATCATAAACCTACAGGATTATGAATTCATATGAAGGGAAAGGATAGGTTTCTATTCGAATCTTGCTTCACTCCAGTTATGATTAATCGATTACTAACAAGGTCAAATTTCGCCTGCATATAAACCGTCTATTCGACATCAGTCAAGAATCGAAAAAAGGAAAGAAGAAAGAAAAAGACAGGACCCACTAGCTTCGCCCATGTTCTCCGGGCGTGAATGCCTGTTGGCTGATCTTCAGAAGGAACCTCGACATACCACCCATACATGCGAATTAAATTTGATTGGATTATAAATGGTGTGAATATCTGGTAAATTGCGCATCCCATCTTAGCCGGCCGAGAAGGATACCTAGTGGAATAGGTAACTAATTAGAGGCAGTTCGTACGGACGATGTACATAGCAATGTGATATGATATGATACGATATGATCCGGAATTCGCGGGATGGGACGGCTCATTCGCTGCAACAGCTTTTCGGCCATTGATCAGCCTGGGGCCTTTGGGCGCACACTCCCCTAGCTGCATGCAAGCGCGGAGTTACACAAACCCTTCCCCCTAGGAAAGAAGCAAGGGACAGGAAATAAGCGATTCGATTTTGCTTGCTCGTTTATTCCATGTTTTTTTCCAACTGAACTTCAGAATACTTTGGGACTTGAAGAGAAGACAACCTACCTACTCCGAGGAGTTTTGTGTGTGTCTTTTTTTTTTTTTTTTTTGCCTAAAATAGCTTTCGATATTTGCTTCATGCATGCATATATGTAAGGGTGCAACCATTACACGCAGGTTTCAAAACTTCCTGAAGGTTTCGAAGTTTCTCGTCAACATCACGATGTCCCAAAAAGCCAAGTCCCGTGACTGGGTCACGATTAGCATGGTATAATATCATGAGCTATTGCCGGAGTTTAGCTTTCAAGTTTTAAATTTTCGCTCTTTCACTGACTCGCATTTCGAAATTCTCAGCCGTGCGCGGGTGTACAATCAAATTGGCCTCCCGTTCGCTACCTTTAACTCCATTCAAGCCTTTTCTTGACCTTAAAGTTGCATGATTGGAATATGGGGGCGGGTCGAGATATATTTTATCATGATGCAATACATAAAACGCACCTGCATCCAGTACTGAGAGGGGGCGCTTTCAGCTCGCCGGCCGGACGAAATGTCGACCAAAAAATCTATAATATAATATTGAAACTTACCCGCGCTTCACGATGTGACTGAGATACTTGTGTCTGCGCAGTGCTTATCTATTCTTCCCCCACTCTTTGCATGATATTCCAAGATCTTGTGACCTCGCCCGGGTCCCGCGACTCGTCTCTCTCTATGTATACACACTAGGTATTTGCAGAAGTCAGTGTGTAGAGCTCGAGCTCGAAACTAGTATCAAATATATAGTCTTTCTCTCTCTGTATATCGACTGTGATTCCAACTTTTTCGAAAAGATATATAGACGGATTCGAAACGTCTACAAATTAACAGTCTATAATTGATGCAAAACAAACCCAAAGATATCATCAGACGGAAGATGAGCATTGGCACCAACTGGACAGCTGCAGGCGTTACACCTTCCCACGTGGGCGCCGCGGTTCATCTTCGACACTCTGACAGTTGCATATTTGGGGGGACGTCGTCGAATGTGCTCCCACTTTATCATCAATGGACTCCACAATTCCTTTTTTTTTTTTTTTTTTTGCCTTTCAGAATTCTCAAACTTTGGTCTCGATACTCGATAGGCTAATCTAAACAATTCCCTTGAGCTCTACCCAGTACTGCAACATGTGCAAATGTGGGGGCTATTAATGTTCACAAAAAAAGTTTATGAAACTCCGTATTCGCATCTCGTTTCGAAGAACCAGAGAAATCCCGGCTGGGCATTTTGTTTTTTTTTGAAGCAGAAAAAGGCGTCGATTTTTTTGAGGGACCCACTTTTTATCTTTTCTTTAGGGTTCTCGGATCGCCTTGATTTCCTTTTTTTTTCTTCGTCACTTTGGAATTTGTTTCGAGATTATTACTTGGAGTGGAAATTATGTATTTTGGATCTGAGAGATGGGATGAAATGAAACAAAGCTGAGAAAAGAAAAGAAAAGAAACGGAGCGCTCGAGCTCGCCAGCCGTTAAGCAAATATTTTGTTGTCACTGATACACCAATACACTTTAACTCATGAGCGCTCATGAAGCTTCATTTTGACAATCTAGAACTCGAACTCCTCCGCCATGAGCAACCCCTTAACCACAATGCAACGAAAAAAAAAAAAACTAAACAAACTCTGCATGTCAGGAATACCGAACCCGGATGATTTCCCACCTTCCACATGTCAAGGTCACAGATTTTCCGTGTGTTCGGGGCGGGTGAATTCAACATCAACTCCGCAAGGTGTGCCAATTCCTGAAACCTCTGGTCAAATATCATCAAGAGCTCGAGCTCGAAACCACACAAACCCCAACATTTTTCTTCCCCTCTCCGAGCAAGGAACATCGTGGCAAAGCAAAACGAAAGAGTGGAGAAAGGTCATTCAAAACCCTTCTCGAATCGAAAGAAGCTCTTTTTCGTTCGTGGGGTCGTGGGGTCGGTTATACTATGTACGTAGGTCTTAAGATATCAGTATATTGCTAATAAGATCTTAAGCTCATATAGATATAAAGGCATGGTCCAAGGATGTATGTTCATAAGCTTCGAATCTACTGCAACCATCCTCTTCTGAAGTGCTTGGAGATACCATGACAAGGTTTCCCTGACCTTCCATCTACCACGATGCCCGGTAAATAACGTACATACTTAAGGATGGAAGTACTTAAGTACATAAACCTGAAAGCCGTTCCTATCTCCTGAATTTTCCTTCCCGCGAGACACGAACCGGTCCGCAGTTAGGGACATGGTTAGACCCGGCATTACGTTTTAGAGTTACTTGTTCATGTATGCAAGTACCTCTTTACCGACGGCATCGATCTTCAAAACCGTTTTTGTGATCCGGGTATTTCCATGCATGTACTGTACATACTGTACATAACTGTTTCTGCGAGGGGAGATCTGCACTGTTGCATGGATAATATGGGAATACCTTTTTGCAACCTGGCTGCGCGATGTTACATGGTACTTGAATTTCCTAGGAGTATATAAAAGTTCGTGCGAGGAGATGCATATATACCCCATTGTATTTGATCTCAAAGGTAGGTACCGGCAGCTGCATTACAGGGATAAAACCGTTTTTATTACATATCGATATCTACATTCAAACAAACCCGTCTGCACGTCTGCGACCTTTCAGCGGGATTAATCTACCATGTTCTTGTATTTCCCACACTAGAATTGCCTACCATATTCCATATTTGATTTGAAATGTTTGCAATGGCCGGAAGAAAAGTGTAATCCCGGCCGAGGTTAGGAAAAACCGGGTAGAAGGAAGTTTCGAAGTTTTTGAAGTTCGATTCGACGAACGGACGGGAAGAGAAATACCGGGATGAGAATGTGTCAAAACGTGCAGCTCTTGTGCATGTGAGGTTTGGCATGCGGTCAGAATTTCTTGATGCTCCCAGGAAGGACATAACTTCGAGATCCGAAGTGGAGATCCGAAGTAGACGACGGAGATGCATGACGGCAGTGAATGATACCTAATTGATATCGTAAACTAACGGCACCTCAATTGGCCCGGCCTGGCTGCAAACTTAATCCGTCCATAGAAGCCAAGATTTCGGAAAGTTATTCCTACTTAAGTACCTGCTATCACATCGCTATATTCCTATCACATACGGTAGCGAATAATGGGAACAGAAAGAAAAAGCATTTTGCAATATTTTGATTCAATTTATTCATTCTTATCTCCATTTGGCCTAAGATGCCTCCTCTGTACGCTATTAGTCTGAAAAAAAAAAAATAATGCGGGGAAAGTGCGGATAGGCGTGCGACTGTAGGCCTTCCGGGTTCCATCTTGAATACCCCGATATCACCTAAAGAACAAGTTCTCAGTGTCCTTCATTATTTCCAACTTATACTTACCGTCGAACTAACCAAAGGAAAAACATATCAAAAAGAGAGAGAGAGAGAAAAGGCAGAAGACCCAGGAAACAACCAAGCAAGTGTATCATGTTGAAAGAACACCAAAGAACACCAAGGGGTAAAAGAATACTAAACCAAAACACAAGCAGTCAAGAGCTGAGGGGAGGGGATATCATTAAAAAAAAGTACGCAAAGGACTGGAGGAAGAGAAGTTGGAACACCGGGAATTGAAAAGTGGAAAGGCTGAGAATAGAATGAGGATGCTGAACATAAATTCAAGGGAAAGGAAGGGAGGTAAAGCTGAGAAAAACATTGCGTGAAGAGATGAATGGGCAGGCATATGAATCGCTAGGGTGACATCAACTGTCATATCCCGTATGGTCCCAAACCATACCGGTCGAATTCGCTGCAGTCCTCTTCTTTCACAAACATCACTCAGCTGCCCACCAACCAGTAAACCATGTGCGCGCTGTATTCCAACCAAAGGAAAGCAAAAGGATAACAGCCCTATAAAATCAGGATTCCAAACGCAAGCCAGACGCAATAGATAAAAAGAAACGAGGCCCCCATCAGTTAAAACAACGTCCTGGCCCATAAACCCTCAGAAGCAACCCTCGCCAGAGGCTCAAAGCTACAGACCACAGCTTTTTCGAGAATATCCTAGCGGACGTTAACCAGTAATTCCGCCTCCAAGATGTATTTTCCTTCTTTATATTTCTCGCTGCTCTCGAACGCTTTGTCGTACTTCCAGCCTACTATTTCGTCACAGCTCCGGCACATGATATCTCTGACGATATGACGACCTGTCGTCATGTTGCGTTCGACGGGTTGACCTTCGACGTTGTTGACTACACTGGAGAAAAGGAATGCTTTGCCATGTTGGCCACGGAAGTTCTATATAAAAATAAAAAAAAATAAAAATAATAGTTAGCATTGCCGTTGGTAAGTATATCTGTCTTCGAATCCTAGAAGTCGTATACATATAGCAAGTAAATTTGATACATATATAAAACAAACTCCCGGTTTACAAAGCTAACAACGGAGATAGGGAACGCACTCTACTTATGATATCTTCATGGTTTGCCAAATGGGCCTTGCAGGTCCGGCAGCCGTATATCCTTGTGGAGTTGAGATATTCGTTGTAGATGAGACCCATCTTTTCAGATATGTCTTCTGCTTCGTTCTCTCACACGACCTTTTTCTCTCCGCTATCGCTCTCGCTCGCCCTGATGATGTTCCGGGGGATGGTGGTTTATATTTGGCAAACGGGATTGTGCAACCCCGGTAGCGTCGGTGGTTCCCGGCACACGGAAGGTCTCGGCAGGTGACTCCGGAAGTTCCTGTAGGCTTTTGAAGTTGGATTATTCGGAGTATTCCAATAAAGGCTCTTTGGAAATTGATGATGAGAAGGAGAGTCTTTGGGAATGGCTGGTAGTAGCTCCTTGGAGATGTGTTGGCAGCCGGGATATGTGGTCCTTGTCCTTGTCTTTGTTATGTTTGGCTGTTGTTTGCTTGGAAGATGCAAGTCAATCAGCAATAATATGGAGGTTTTCGATGAGGTCCGATTTCCCCAGTTTTTTAATTTTTTTTTATCGTTTTCCTTTTTCTTCCGGTTTATTTTTGGTATTTAAAGAAAACTTGGTAAACAGGTAAGGACCAGGGGGGGAATTTGATTTGATTGATTGGAAGTAATTGCAGACCGGAGGATTTATATATAGCCGTAGTATCGGGGCAATAATTCAAACGTGGTTTGTAACGACGTACAGGATTCCCTCACGGTCAACGTTGGCTGTAAGTTATCAAATTATTCCTTTAGCAGGTCGTCGCAGCAGTGCTTTAGTGGATCTTCGCTTGCCGAACCGTGTTTGTTAGGGGGCTTGTTCGGTAGGGGAGGGCAATACAAGGCGAAGTAGTACAGTAAGGTTTCGAGATGTACTTTTAGCTGAGCAGATTGATGATGATGGTGATGTTGTGATGGTGTCTCCTTGCAGGGTGTTCTGAGGGAGAGTGGAACTATATATATTTATATCGGAAGCAGGCCGGGTGCCGGAGCCAGGAGGAGTGGAAGTTGACAGCGAGAGAGAGAGAGAGAGGCGAGCAAAGTGAGGCGAGGCGGCGTCGGTCAGGTCAGGTCAGCCCGCAGTCAGTTTAGCTAGGCAGTTCAGTCAAACTAGCTAAGCGATATTAAAAGTATAGATCTTCTGCGTTACAGAATGTCGAACAACTTCAACTGATGGTATATGAGTAATATAATAATATGAGAGAAAAGAAATGGGAGGTTGGGAGGTGTTAGAACTATCATCATATGCACGAGAGTTATACTTATAATAGATGTTAGACCATCACGTAATCCCAAGGTCTAGTTCATACGTTAGTATACCCTGATTCCGACAACATTGCTAAACCCGGGTTCCCATTCCCATTTTCAACCGCTTGTAATGACATCCTCGATTCCTTTTGGTACCAACTAGCACTTATCGCCCCCTAGCCATGGCTGTTGGCTAGTCCGAAACGGACAGCGAATGCGGTATTACAGGACACTATGTCTGTATACATGGCCATGATAGATATCAATACGAACTGCACCGCTGTCGGTAACGTTGGGCGTTGGAGCCACCATATGCCATGTGACCAAGTAAAGTTCAAAAAGTTGCTCGATTGTGATGCATTTGGCAGAGTATCCTGATCAGATAGTCTCGAGGCCGGTCGTCTGCCGGTCAACTGCAGTTCGACTAGTTCTGTAGGTTCTGGGGTATATCTTTGCATGCAGACCGTCGGATCGAGAATAGCTGGCTGAGATGTCATGATATATCGAGTCAGGGGTTCAATGCAAGTTTTCTTGAAAGGAGGGGTAGCCGGTTTGCGGGCACAGCCGAACTGGCAGAACAGATCTAGATCCCAATTTATCGGGGCACTCTTTGTCGGTAGATTGTCGGTATTGATTGTTAGCAATGACTTGTATTAAACATATCCGGATGACTGGAGTTTGCTTTGTCATCGAACGATCAATGCAATGCGGTTATTCCAAAGGTGTTTGCATATATCATGGAAGTAACTTGTTCTTTTCAAAGTGGTGATATCACCTCTGAGCTGTTAGTCTACTCGTCCCGGTGTGTCGCTCCAGCCAGCTGCCCCACCTCTATCAGATGCAGAAGAGGGGTCAGCTGCGAGCCAAAAAAAAAAAAAAAAAAAGACCCTCAACATGTGCAGCTTTGTAGCAAAATACAACCTCATAATATTTGTCCTTTAAGCTAGGGGAGCCCCAAGGCCGAACTTTACAGAGGAACGTCCAAGCTTAAGTTTTTTTATTTTATTTTTATTTTCGTCTACTGTCTAAGCTAGGGCCAATCGCAGTTTGCCCAAGCTAGCCAACGAAGCAAGGGTCCCCCTTAATGTTGGCTTATCAGACCCATATCATTGTTACGTACAGTGGATGCGAATTGCCTTCTGCTGCATGGCCTTACGACATATTCTTTTTTTCATACCGTTTCTCCTTAGCTGGTAGGGATCTATCGATCAGAATTATAATCTAAATCACCCCACACAGACAGGCTATGCACTGTTCGGAGTACACACATCTAGCCAAGCAAGCTTCTTTATCGTTTTTTGTATCATTACACATGACGATGGAGTCGTTAGAGAGGTATATAAGGCGGAGGGAAAGGCGAGGTGGGAGGGTATGAGATATGGCTTATTTAGGCCAGGCACAGAAAAGAAAAGAAAAAAAAGTTGTTAAAAAAATGATGGTAGAAGCAAGCTCGGTAAAAAGGAAATGATGGATGAACACCCCCCCGCAAGTGCCATAATGAGCAGACCAAAATCGATTATACGTAGAAAACGAATACTTCCTTCATCCTAGGAGGCTTCGTAATAAAGGGAAAAATTATACACAGCAGAAACCTAGTGAAAAGCAAAACAGGAAAACCGACAGTTACTACCAGCCGGCTTCGGGAGCAGCAGCAGGAGCAGCAGCAGGCGGCTGTGGCGGCTGCTCGTAGGTCTCCGCTGGTGCGGCCTCTTCGGTTGGTGGTGGGATGGCAGCAGCTGGCTTGGCGGTGTAGTCTTGCGAGTTTGGTGCAAGGACTGGCTGTTCTTCCTTTGGGTCGATGATGTTGACAGTATCTGGGAGAGACTTGTTGGGGCCGGCCTTGCCATCTGGGTCGGAGCCGCGCATGATCTTGACCTTGATACCGAGGACACCCTGACGGAGGAGAACGTGGCGGGTAGCGGAATCAATGAAGTCACGGACTGGCTGACCGGAGTGGATCATGAAACCATCCTATCAAAATATCTCAATGTTAGCCACTATCCAAAATATCATATATATCTGCAAATGGAGAGACTCAATGCATACAGTGAACTTCATCGACTTGGCACGAGCGGCTCTCAACTTTCCGGAGACGACGACTTCGCAACCCTTGGCGCCAGATTCCATGATGAATCTGAGGACACCATAGCAAGCTCTTCGGACGGCCAAACCGTTCAAGAGCTTGTATCGGAGGGACTCGCACTGAGCGACAGCGCAGAGACCCCTGTTCTGGACCTTGGCGGCATATAGGGAGACGGAATTTTCTGGGAACTTGAATCGCTTCTGAATCAACGAGGTAAGCTCGCGGATTCTGCGACCCTGCTCTCCGAGAACCTCCTGGGTGTGGGTGGCACGGATGACTGTGATAGCATTCGAATTAGCAATCCGTAGTCCCGCATTATTTTTTTTATAGAAAAACCCAAGCTGCATAATCCCCCCCTCCCCCAAGTAGAACCAGCAGCTTATCGTTGGAACATCAAATCGGAATAGTTGGTGGACATACTGATATCGGTGACAGTTGGAGTAACTCTGACTTCGACGCCAGAGTAACCTTCTTCAGCCAATTCTCTGGTGAAGAATTCGTTCAATTCGGCGTAGAAAACACCGTCGGCGACGGCCTTTCTTCTCTTGGAGATACTGTATATCCATAAATCCTCTCGTCAGCACTTCAATCCCCAAATCCCACAGATAACAATTTCTATATCCAATTTCCACCACTATTTCTCGACCAGAATCCAAATTTCGAGGGGGTAATATCGGGGAGCACTAACGCGGTAGTGGTGGCCATGTTGGATGATTGATGGAGCTTGGTATATTGCTCGTAAGTGTCGACGGGTGTATTTGTTTGTTTGGAGGGGTGATGTCGAGATCGAATGGGTCGTCGTCGTCTGTTGTTGAAGCTGCAATGCCTGTCCGAGAAAAATTCCAAGCTGGGTTTGGTTGGGTGAGGGCTTTGCTGTGTGGAAGCCCTAATCTCGCGCCATCCTCAATGAGGCAATTAAGCGAGAATAGACAAACATAATAACGATCACGTGTTGATGATGCGGCTTAAAGATCTTGGCGTGTTTTTTTGGGTGACAAGCGACTGAAAATTTGCCGTCTGTCACATTGGCAAGCCTTTCCTTCTTGAACATCTTAATCTATCACCAACTTTTATTCATCATGGCACGAAAGAAGTCTGCAGCAGCCAAGGTCCGCGAGGTCAACGGCAACGCTCATCCTAAAGATACAATCCACTCGAAGGCTGTCCTTGACTTAGACTCGGACAGCGAAGCTGAAGGCACTCCACAAGCTAATGGCTCGAAGAAACGAAAAGCTACCGACGATTCTGAGGAGTTAGAGTCTGGATTCAAGATTAATTCCGAGTACGCCAGGCGATTCGAATATAACAAAAAGCGAGAGGAACTACACCGACTTGAAGAAAAATACGGCAAATCCGCTTCAAAGCGCCGAAAAACCGACGGCTCGGGCGACGACTCCCTCGCATCATCTGACGAATCTTCCTCTTCGTCGGAGGATGAAGATGAGTTCGGTGAACTTGTCACAAACGATATCGATGCCCAGATTAAGGCAACAATCAACGCTATCCGATCGAAGGACCCGCGGGTATACGATGCCGAAGCCAAGTTCTTTGACGAAGACGCTGAGGACGGCGGAGATGACAAATCGCCAAAGGAGAAGGGTATGACACTGAAACAATATCACCAAAAGAATATCATGGAGGGCTATACAGGTGGTGAAGACGAAGACGCACCACCGAGGACCTACGTTCAGGAACAAGAGCACCTTAAGCGAACGGTTGTCTGGGAGATGCACGCTGCTGCCGAAGGATCGGATGACGAAGCGGACTTTTTGATTCGCAAACCAAAGGAGCCGGAAGCCGAGGACAACGAGACACCCGGTGTCGCGCTACCAGAAAACCCTGAGGCGGATCCTGAGAAGTTTTTGGACACCTTTTTTACAACAAAGGCATGGATACCAAAGGGCGCCACCGGAAACATCCCATTTGAGTCAGATGACGAAGAGGAAGAAGACGCGGCAGAAGAGTTTGAGCAGATGTATAATATGAGATTCGAGGACCCGACTGTTGCCGATAGGTCGAAGATCATTACGCATGCCAGAGACATCGCGAAACAAAAGTCGCTGAGAAGAGAGGAGAAGAGTAAAAGGAAGAAGGCAAGAGACGAAAAGAAGGCACGAAAGGAGAGAGAAGAGGAAGAGAAAAACGCGGGAAAGAACCGGTTGAGGAAGTTGAGGGTTGAAGAGATGGAAAAGAAAATCAAAATGGTAAGGGAAGCTGGAGGCCTTGAAATTGAAGCTGGAGCCGAGGCTGTTGATGACAAGTGGAAGAAGATCCTTGATGATGCTTGGGAAGACGAGGGTTGGGAGAAACAGATGGGTGATCTCTACGGCGACAAATATTACAACGAAGAGGAGGACCTTGGAAACGATGATGATGGAGAAGAGGAGGAAGAAAGCAAGGGCAAAAAATCGAAGAAGCCGAAGAAGCCGATATGGGACGACGATATTGATATCAACGATCTTGTTCCCGACTTCAAGGCGGACGAGTCCATGTCTGATGCTGAAGATGCCGAGGAAGGAGGCGTCGCACTCGAAGAGCCTGTTGTCACGGAAGCTTCATCTGCGGCAGTGAAGCTAAAGAAGGGTGCGAAGAAGGATAAAAGGGCGGATAGGCTGCTCCGCGCTCAAATCGAGTCATATGTCGACGACAAGATGCCACTTTCTCTACCTGGACCTTCGAAAGACACCGGTGCTACCTTCCGTTACCGTGAAGTTACTCCCGAAGCTTTCCAACTTACACCGACGGATATCCTATTCGCCGGTGATAAGCAACTGAATGCCTATGCTGGACTGAAGAAATTGGCGTCATACAGAGATGATGCGAAGAAATTAAAAGATAGGAAGAGGTATGCTAAGAACAAGGGATTCAAGCTGAGGGAGTGGAGGAAAGAAGTATTCGGAAAGGCTGAGGTTAACTGGGAGGAGCTCAACGGTGGCGGAAAGGGTGATAAGTCGGCGAAGAAGCATAAGAAAGAAAAGAACGATAAGCCGAAGACCGATGGTGGTGACGAAGGGGCCTCCGTCGAGAAGAAGAAGAAACGAAGACGGAAGAACAAGGGTACAAAAGAAGCTGCTGAAGTCGAGGCTTAAGCACTTAAGGAGAGGTCCGAGTATGAAGTACGCATTGACTTGGATATTCTGTAATATATATACTTAAGTACTGTGCGTTATGTGAATTACAAAAGCGAAGGTTTGCCTCACGAGGATTATCAATTTTTGATTCATTCGGTATCAATTTAATTGCTAGTTTACAGAGGAAAAGCTACTACCTAGTACTATCCGAAATCCAAAAAAGAGAATATCCCATGGAATTTGGCAACACCCATTAAGTACCCAAGCTCAAGCTATCCGATAACTAATATAAAGAGTCATTCCAGTAAAACCCAAGTCAACCCAACTCCCTGAATGATAAAACCAAGAACTTATAACCAAGGCCACCGCTATTCGACAAGACCCATCTACTTCCTATTTTCCTTCTCCAACCATCCATTCATTAAATCTATCCACCGCCTTCGACACCTTCCCAAGGATACCTTCTTCTCTCGGTGGTTCCTGGCTCGGAGGAACGTAATGATCCGAGATTGGACGTTGTCGGTACCCAACTGGCATTGGAGCGATTTCACTACTTCGTCGAATGGCACTTGGATAATTGTTGTAAGATGTCGATGTTGCAGTGGCCGTGTATGATGGAATTGGTTGTCCACGCATAGTCACTTCTGGTGGGCCATATGTGGTCTGGACTGGAGGCGCAGTAGAAGGCATCTCAAAAGATGATCCAGATACTGGAGTAGCAGTTTGATACGCGGTGGAAGTTTGGGTTGGGAGTCTGGGTACACCGCTTGGTTGTGGAGCGGCTGGAGATCGAGGAGATCGAGTGGTGGCTGTAGAAATTGGAGTTGGAACAGCGCCTGGCTGTGGAGCTGGTGGATCGGTAAGATTTACAGTTGTAGTGGTAGTTGCTGTGGGAGTAGTGTCGTCGTCGTCTAGAGATTCAAGTGTGTCCGTAGCAGCCACAGAACCTAGCATTTCTGTTAGGTTATTGGTTGTAGAAGTAGGAGCGGTAGGCCTAGATGCTGGCTCAGCAGGTGGAGGGTAAATAGAATCCGAAGCTGTGTATGCTGGAGACTCTGGGAGAGGGTTGGGATTTGAAGCTGGAAGATTAGGTTTTGGAGATGAAGAAGTCTCAGTACTAGACGGGCCCTCTGGAACAGCAGTCGTTGGAGTTACGCCGGACGGTTTGGCGGCCGTGGTAGAAGAGTCAGTCATGATGACAATAAAGATGATAGCGGTGATTCTTTGATATGTTGAGAAGAGTAAGGAGATGATGTTAAAGGTCGAAGAAGGGGTTGAAGAGCAGGATTATAAGTGCCGTCCAGTGGCAACTGCAACGGCGTTACGAGAATGTGTTGGAATGTTGTGTGACGTAGGCCTCTGACCGGGATCCCTGTCACCTTATTTCGTCCTTCTGAGATCCCCGCAGGCTTGGCAACACACCAACACGAAAACGGCCGGCATCTTCACGTGATAATACCATATCACATGACCTAGGTCTTGCCCTAATCACCTGACCGTGTTGTGTGTTTTGGGCAAGCGAACCAACGAAGACGAATTTTGGAGGCTAAGCAACCTCAAGCCCAAGCAGCCCGACCTCGACGACAATCGACGACTTTTTCGACCATCTCCAACCACCTCATCCCACCTCCTATACCCCCCTACACGTCGACATCCTAGCTATCACCAGCTACAGATCGTTCAACATGGCCGTCCCAAACTCCAAGATTTACGTTAGTCTTCCCTTCCGATGACGACAATCTTCAAAATTTAAAACTTCGAAGATTTTTTTCAAGATGGCGTGGCGATGGGATATATATTTGAAGGGAGGGTTACTGCGACAGGACAAATTGGCTAACTGGATTCTTTCGACTTGATATAGCCCTCTTCCGAAAGCTACGCAAACCCAAATGAAATCGAACTCCAGGTCTCCCAGGCCTTGCTCGATCTCGAGACCAATGTTGAGCTCAAGGCCGCTCTGAGGCCGCTCCAGATCCAGTCCGCCAAGGAGGTTAGTTTCCAACATCATATCCAACATCAGGGAGGGAGAGGAAAATTGGGGAGAATTATCGTTGAGGAAGATTCTGGATGGATTTGACGAAGGGCATGGGAGTACAATGCATGGAGGGGCGGGGAAATATCATTTTGGATTGGGGGCTGATATGAGTATCTTGGTTTATACAGCTCGAAATTGGACAAGGAAAGAAGGCTATCGTCATCTTCGTTCCTGTCCCATTACTGTCCAACTTCCACAAGGTCCAGCAGAGGTATGCAAATCATCCAAATATTCTTGTCGCTCAAATTACAACATACTAACAAACGTACTGTTCTCAGACTCACCCGTGAGCTTGAGAAGAAGTTCTCTGACCGCAACGTCATCTTTATTGCTCAGCGCCGTATTCTCCCCAAACCAGGTCGTCGCAGCCGTGTCACCCAGAAGCGCCCAAGATCGAGAACACTCTCTTCCGTCCACGCTAAGATCCTCGAGGACATTGTCTACCCCACCGAGATTGTTGGCCGACGTATCCGTACTAAGGAAGATGGCTCGAAAATCATGAAGGTCCTCCTCGACCCCAAGGATGTTGGTGGTTTGGACTGGAAGATTGATAGTTTCGCTGAGGTCTACAAGAAGTTGACCGGAAAGTCCGTCGTCTTTGAATTCCCAGTCCAGAGCGAATTTTAAGATATTACTATATTTTAAAAAATATAATAATATTCGTCTCTTTCTCTTTTTCCGGCTCACTTCCTCTTTTTCCTCTTTTTTATCAACCTAATATATTAGATTTGGGGGCGCCGTCCTTCCTCACGACCATGACCCGCCTACCTTTTCGAACTGACCCATCTCTCCTGTTTATACGCCCTCATGAAACTCTCACACACTCTCACACACACTCGACCCGAAACTCCTCTGGATAACGCCCTCTTCGTTTTCTTGTCACTTTATATTAAACGGTGTTCAAAAATGGGGAAACTTATTTTCACAAACCTCCTGTGTACTACTCATTTTTCCTTTTTCTTTATACATATTCCCGGTCGTCTGCTGTCACTTTTCACACGAGGCTCTGTTTGAATGCCTTATCTTTTTTTTTGTAATGAATGGATATCAAGCATGAATATCTGCACATTCACAATGAAGTGCGCCATAGTTTGGCCGGAGTGGTCAATTGTAGACACTGTAGGTCCACGTTTTATAACTTTATGTTGAGATATATAACCTGGTTATTGTGCGATCTCGGCTTTATGTTTTATGGCCGGGTTGGATAATTGACGATCCGGCAGTCGAACATGGCTTCGACAGCGCTAGGGCTGCAGCACTACAACTATACACAGCTCGTAAACGTCTCGAGGTAGGCATAGTGGAAAAGGCAAACAAAAGCGCAAATGCAAGTAAGATGCACCTGCCGAATTCCACAATTAATCGCCTGTCGGCATGGCTAGCAGCAGCTAGTTCGGGCGCTCTTCGAACGCATTGATGTCGAGTAAACCAAAACATCCTTTCATCCAAGAAGCCGCGTGTCCCACTAATACAATTGTGTAGACATGCAGATTGGCATCACCCAGATATGATATGTGAACTTAATACCTTACATAGCATGCAAAAAGTATTTATCAGCTTGAGAGAGTTATTTATCCATCGATACGAGAATATCAGAGAGTAGTATCGTCGGGATGGGACTGTTACAGACCCAACAGTGGTTTCGTAAGCCCTTCCCCTCCCATTGCGTCGGGATCGCCTAATCTCGCTCGGTAGAATTGTTCCAGTCGCAAGCTCGAGGGCGTGCGTGTCGACATCATAGAATCAATTTAGCTACGAAGGTAAGCTTTTATGTTCCATTCTTAACATACTCTTACTATCGATAGGATATATCAGAAACAAGGTTGGGGCTAACGTCGACAAGATGCATAGATGATATCGATGTCACAGATTTCAAGGTTGGCGATAGGGCTCCGAATGCACCAGATGCCAATATTGCAATATCCAACATGTTAACATGCCACATGACGAGTGGACATCTCGTCCTCATTCGTAGAAGCCCGAACGATCTAAGATTGTTCCCTAACGGTCCCCTTCAACCTCGGTGGAGTTACATAGATGGCTGTCTGGCCTGGCTCTCGGCGCAGGGATGGGTGCTTGTCGATGGGAGCTAAGCCTCCTCTTTCGGGAAAGAAATGAAGCGGCTTACGCGTCGTAACACACCCACATTTTCGGCCAACGAAACCGAAAGCCAAAATGAAAATGATGCGAGTGAAAAAAATGTTTCTGTTTGTTCTGCAGGCGGAGGAGTCATATGGGATCTTTGGTTGGGTCCTGGGCAGGGCTTGGAGGGAGGATTCAACTTTGGCTTGCCCCCCAGCTCCTCTCATTCTCACCTATGCCATGAACTCTTGTTTTCCGATATTGACATTTATTCCCGGCCGATATTGAAGACAAGGGAAGTTCGACAAGAGGGAAGGGGAAGAAGCCACGAATCCATATTTCTTTCACCGTTTCATCCTAACCTCTTTTCCCAAATCCCATACCGGATATCCGTTATCCTGTCCCTCATTTCTGGTGGCTTTCCCGCAGAATACAGGGCTGGAATAGAGAAAAAAAGCGGGTAACAGACTGAGGAGCCCACCCGCTGATTACGTACCGTCCGATATCAGAAGGTCGTTTTCCTTCTGGTCCCTCAATTGAATCTATTTCCGTGCGGCAGCTGTTTATGGCTGCACGCTATTCCGAATTGTTTTAATTCCTGGTGCCCCCCCCTCAATCACTCTCCCTTCTCTTTTCGTCTTTGGAGATTTAGTGAAATTCATCCTATCTTCGAACTACCGTCTTTTTGACCCTTTCCTATATCCTTTGATTTGCTTGGTACCCTTAATCCTGATCAGGCATATCTTCGTAATACCTTTCCCATCATGGAACGCCGGGAACATCCATCGATGGAAGAATATGCTTCCTCAAACCCTTACATCACCGACAATGGTGTACCCACAATGCCCCTCGAAGGCTTCGTCGCCGATGGCTTCCGTCCCGGTAGCGGCCCGCGCCTTCCCATGGTCGTTTTAAATCCTTACATCACAGCTACAACCGAGACAACCGCAGACATGTCCGTAACGGACGGATACTTCAACGGACGCCAACATCAGCAACTCCCCGTCGTGCATCTTCCCGACGAGGATCCAGTAAAGACAGCGATGCCGGAGCCGATGTCACGGGAACAGACGGCTGAAAACGGCGAAGTGCAAGTGGCTTCTCCGAGACCGTCGCAGGAGGATGATAGACAAACCGTTTATTCTCGGGTTAGTTTCGGGTCGGAAAGGAGTACGCTACCGCCGTCTTATACTTCGCGGCCGATGTCGAGGAGGGTTTCTTATGAAGAGGAAGAAAGAGACGGAGATGTTGAGCGTGGACCAGTAACTGAGATTAGACCCTTGATTATGGGAGAGTGCTTATGCAGACACCCGCAGTGTATTAGCTGTGTAGCAAATGGAACGGCATATAGAGATCGGGAAGAGAGATGTTCTTGGAGGAAGAGGTTAAGATGCGCAAGGGGTTGCACGAGAGGAGGAGCAAAGAAGAGGTCGAGAAAGTTCAGATTCTGCTGCGCTTCGATTTTCTTCTTGATATTCACTTGGACGTTGTTTGGCGGACTGTTTTGGAAGAATGCTACGAGCCGGTTGAGGGAGAGTGTGGTAAGATACAGCCACTGCGTTCGAGAGTGTTCATTCTTCTAACCAGTTCAAATTTAGGAATACATGTCGAGTTCACAATGCGCCGAGATGCTGCCGGGAGTTTATGACGAATCGTTTATGGTACCAATCAATAACTCGCTATCATCCTTCTCACTACGGCAGTCGGTTGTATACGATAAGCCAAAAGATCACTTTGCGACTCGCATAAATGTCGACGGGACTGTCTATCTTGAACATGCTTCAAGAGATGACCTATTTGAGGGCGACGATGCTAAAGTTACGGTCGAGTACACGGTTTCTGATGAGACTGTCCTCCGAGATATCGATATTAAAATGACGGGGAATGGAATCGCTATTCACGTAAGTCAAAAGAGGGCTGGATCTCGTTTTTCTTTGTTAAATTACAATGCTGACACGGGAGCTCAAGACGAACGCATATACGACTCAACTCGTCGACGATCAGAGGGAAGTCTGCGTATACTTCACGGTCACCGTCACTTTCCCTAAACATGCATCTACCATCGAGCTCGAACAACTTCTCGTCGATACCGAACATCTTTCTGTCGTAATACGGCCTTCGCTTTCCCTCAAAGTCCACGACAAGGCAGTGTTGAACTCTATTACCGGACTCATCCGGTCGAGAGCTAGACAACCAACCAAAATCCAGGATGATGAGAAATTGAGGAGTGCAAAATTTGGCTTGCAAGCTAGGCACTTGCTGGTCGGTACGACGACTGGCAAGGTTCTCGGTGTTTGGGGATTGGCGGATTCCGCCTCGTTCGAGACCAAGTCGTAAGTTTTTCAGTTTTAGATCGAGATATTGAAACATGGCTAACAGACAATTAGTGGAATTATCGATATTGGCGTCCACTCCGTAACATCTTTCTCCGATATGTCTCCTCAAACCGACTTCACCGTTACTTCTGTCTCCGGTGACATCGCAATCCACTCCGTATCGACCGACGGCGCACTCCACCCCTTCCACGAATATCTCAAAAAATACAATACCGTCATCAAAACGATCAGCGGCGATATCATCGGACAATACCTCCTCGGCTCATCTCTCTCCGTCCAATCTATCAGCGGCGACATCAGAGCCGACATCCTCCCCATCTCTCCCACCGGCGCCGGCAGCTCTCTTGATGACATCATCACAATCGATACAGACACAAAAAGCGGCAGGACCCATATGAGCTTCTTGGAAGCTACGGATGCAAAGATTCTCACCGAGCCACGAGCCCTTCTCAAAAACCGAGCCGTACAAACAGTTCTTAGCTGGATCGAAGATAAGCAGCGCAAAATCTGGCAGTTGATCCAAAAGCATTGCGCGGATCACGATGATGTTCCTCATTCCCACGGTGAAGCCAAGGCCGGTCGTCCCGGTCATGCCGGCCCTGGCAGTGTTTCCCACCCAGCCGATCCCGATGCCAAACTTTATGTCGATCCGGAAGATACGGGTCTTGCGAATTTGTCTTTTTTCAAGGCTACGCATACTACTGTTTCTGGAGAAGTTTTCGTGCATTATTCCGCTGCTTTTGAAGGAAAGGTCAAAGCTTCAAGTTTGACTGGAGATATCGAAGTTGGTGGCGAAAATGTTAAAATTACCAGGAACTCGAGAAACGGTCCTGTTGGTAGGATTGTGGAGGCGGTGCACGGAAATAGCGAAGATGGGTTTGTGGAGAGCAAGACTATTAGTGGGGATATCAAGGTTTGCATCGGAGATACTAGATGGTAATTATTGGTAGCGATATTACTATTGCACTGCCCCTTCTTGAGCGGCTATAGAGCGATGTTTCTATTTTTCTTTTCTTTTGTACATCTCTTCTCTTTTTTTTCGTTCTGTTATGATCATTTCCTTGGTACACTAATATTTGGGAACTCTGAGGAGTTTGTTTTATGGCGAAGAACGAAAAATAATCAACAAGCCTGTTGTCAATCGTTTCATTTGTGAAGGAAAGGGGGAAAAGTATGCGGAGAGGTGGACTACTCTCTAGTTTTTGGGTCTGATTTTTCCGGAGGGTTATAATATCCGATTTTGATATACTATCTACGGCGTTTTTGCGGTGCCATTTTTCCCTTTAACTTGTACCTTATACCAGTGTCCTTTTTTTTTTTTTACTATTTCGAATGTTGAGCAAGCGGAAACTAGCGGAAAATCAGATCTCTACTCTCTCGTTATTCCCTACAAGTCCTTTCTTTGTATTTTTTTAATTCTGTACGAGTTTTTTTTTTGTTGAGAAAATTCGCTTTTGACAGATACTATTTTGTGTCGAGAGCAGGATCACGAGGAAGGGCGGCTTTTCAGCTTTTTTGTGGCCTTGAAGGTCAGTTGGATGAGAGGTCATGCTAATTACTTACCTAATTATCTATCATGGGGTGTTAGATAGATCGGAGTACACTACCGAAAGAAGAATAAAGTAAAGTAAAATAAAAAAAAGTATTAAAAATCACGTCGAGATTTTGTAAATGGCATAAAAATGGTTATGTTGAATTTCTTAACCTTCTTTCTGGCGGGGGAAACTTTGAAGTTGTGGAACATGTCATGTTTTGTGGATGTGTCTGACCCACTTTTGACGTTTCTGAGGTTTGTGATGGGATGAAACGTTCTTAGTGACAAAGCACCTTTGACGGTTATGACGAAACACTTCCTCTCATGATGGATACAAACATCAGCGACTCATGGCGGGCTTGTCCTTGAAGTTTTCGTTTGAAGGGCCTAAGGTTTTTCTATATCGGCGCTACGGAAATAATAACAATTGCACGATTGTGAGCTTGAGGAAAGTTTCCCACCACTGATATTCCACAACCAAGGCATCATGTCGCTATTTTTGAAGACCGGATGGGTTAATTGGTCTGTGTGGTGCTTTTTACCATAATATATCCGATGTTGATATTGATACACGGCGCCCGTGGTTCGAAGTTTCAATTCGAGGTTGTATTCGGGAAAAGTAGCTTCCGCTGGACTTTTACCGAATTCAAGAAGGGAATGAGCTGTTATAAAAGCTGTATGGAACCGCGTGTGACGATGTCCTTTTTTTTCTGTTTCTTCCTTAGGCATTCCAGGTTGAAACTCCGATATTCCTAACAGCTCTTCTTTTTTTATCCTTCCTTCTCATTTACTGTGCTTGGACACATTCGTTTCTTTACAGGACCGGCTCCTATTGTATCTTTTGAATATAACTACTACTTTAACACTCCTTCATTCTTTTGACACCGCGGCCCTTCTTTCGAATAATTTCCCTCGGATATAATCCATATCTTAATACATATATATTCCTAACCATCCTCCAAAATGCACCCCTCAATCTTCATCACAGCCCTCACCCTCCTCTCCGCAACCTTCACTACCGCCGCTCCAATCAACAGACGCGCACTCTCCCTCCGCTCCTACAACGAAATGTCCATCTCCTCAGGCGTGGGCGGCGACGCCGAAGCCCGTGCAAAAGCAATCTGGTCCGAAGGATTAGACCTAAGAAACCTGGCAGCGATCAGTGACGCCGATCTTGCGATTTTGAAGGTAGAGAGGAGTAATGCTGAGGCGGCGGAGACTGAGGCGTTTAATCCGGCTATTGATGCGGCGACGGGTGCTGAGAAGGACGCACTGCAGGTTGGGAAGATTGCTAATAAGGTATTTAAAATTATATTTAATAGAGTATAGATATGGGTTTACTGATAACTGATTCTGATGTACGTATAGGTCCTAAAGCTCACCGGATTATCACAAGTCCGTCAGATTGCGATCGCAAAGAAGGAAGCTAAGGGGCAGAGGGTATCTGCGTCGGAAAGAGCGGCACTTCAAGATTCGTTGACAAAGTTGGCGAATAATATTGCAACGGACAAGAAGAATGCTGGGAAGCCTTCGAAGGCGGTGTCGTTTGTTGGGGAGACGAGTGTGAAGTTGTAGATGTAATAAGTGTACCCCCATGCATAGTAGATAGTTGGGGAAGGACATAAGTAATAGAAGGAAGAGTCTGTTGGGGAGAATAACTTGTATATTGTATACTATAAGGGCTTTTAATACTCATACGTATACATAAGACTATAGACCAAAGTGTCGCGTAGTCTCGAGACCCCGTCGACTGTAATGGCTATAAAGTGTGTTGGCGTGTTGGAGCGTCGTCATGCATGTCTCGGCTGGCTGGCTGGCTGGCCTGGAGCGTGACAGCCCAGGTTAGAGAGACAGACATACAGTATCACGGACAGCATTATCATCTCCACCATCGTCACCAGCCGACTCTTCCAGCATCATCCCTCCCACAAGATAATCACCAAAGGTACTTCTTTATCCTCCAATCTCTCCATCTGCTCGCGTGCATAACCATTCCATCTATCCGGCTTTTCCCTGAAACTTCTATATTTCCCTCCCCGCTTCCGAAAAGGTCCCACTCGAATGCTGTCTCGATAGCATAAAATAATATCGATACCATCACCATCTCCCGTCAGCACGGTCACAACCCCTGGATCTTATCCGATACTTCCCGCCTAGCTAGAGGCCTCACCTACGGCACCCCCTATGGGTGCATAACCGCTCCTCACCCTCTTCAATTACATAGCTACTACTCTATATTCCTTTCCATTCCTGTCTCACAAAAGCAGCCATGGAGTTCATCAAAGTCGCAAAAGTTGTCACCCCCTCTTCAACCCCCACCCACCACCACCACAATCCTTCTACAAACCCACATCCGCTGACCTTCAATCTTACAACAAACAGGTCGATAACGTCGTTCTACTGCACTCCGGAAACCCCATTCCGGGAACATTACATATAACCCCCACCATTTAATCTTCAAACGCCAGTTAACACCTGAACCACCTTCTTCTTCTTCCCCCCCGGTTCCCAAAGCTGCGCCGGAGATATGGATCACATATCCTATCATTTACACCGTTGATAGACAGTGCATCGGTAGCTATGTTGGACAAGATTCATCACTGTCGAACGGAACAAACGGTAATAACGGTACACAAGAACGAAGAGGGTTAAGCAGAGAAACCAGTGGTATTAGCGATGAATTAACGTTGTCGGCTACGGAGGCTCAGAAGAGGTTACAAGCCCTAGCTATTAGGCTACGGTGTAGGGATTTTACATTTATTACATTTTGTTTCGGTACGGAGCAGGAGGCTAGGGATGTTTTTGATAGCATAAAGAGGTTGACTTGTGGTGGTATGTGTTTTGAGGACGACTTTTTTGGGGGGGTTGGAACTGACGTATTGGGAAGCAGGGACGGTGGAACGGCTGTATGCGTTTATATACAAGCCGACGAAGTTTGAGATACCATTTAATGGTTGGAAAATATATGACCCGCAGAGAGAGTTTGATAGGCAGGGGATAACGCAGGACTGGAGGCTTTCTAACATAAACAGCAACTATAGCGTCCGCTCTTTCTTCCCTGTTTCTTCTTCGAGGGTGGATGAATACTGACGACCATCATTTAGTTCTGCGATACATACCCTGCGAAGCTTTATATCCCATCCACGATCTCCGATAACACACTTAACTACGTCGCCAAATTCCGCTCCCGCCAGCGGGTCCCCGTCTTAACTTACATCCACAACGTCAACAACTGCACCTTAACCCGGTGCGCGCAACCGCTCACCGGACTCCAGAAGAACCGGAGTATACAGGACGAAAAACTGGTTCACGCGATATTTAAATCTTCGAATGCATCCGGCTACGCCAACCTCGGGATATCAAACCCAGAGGCCTCATCGTCTTCGCAATCCATCGTCAACGTCGAACAGGGCACGAAACTTATATATGGTGCCCAGCAATCGAACCTCATCGTGGATGCGCGACCCAGTGTTAACGCCTACGCGCAGCAGGCAGCGGGCGCGGGGTCCGAGGTGATGGATAACTATAAGTTTGCGAAGAAGGAGTACCTCGGTATCGACAATATACACGTTATGCGGAAATCGCTAAGTAAAGTTTTGGAGGCGATAAAGGACTCGGATATTACGCCTTTCCCCGCGAATAGGGATCTTTTGACGAAGAGCAATTGGTTAAGGCATATTACGGCTTTGATGCAGGGCACGGATTTGATCGTACGCCAGATGGCGCTGGAGCACTCGCATGTGCTGATTCATTGTTCGGATGGGTGGGATCGGACGGCACAGTTGGCGGCGTTGGCGCAGATATGTCTGGATCCGTATTTTAGGACGTTGGAGGGGTTTATGGTGCTCGTGGAGAAGGATTGGGTGTCTTTTGGGCATAAATTTAGGGATCGGTGTGGGTTTTTGAGCAGCGAGAAGTGGTTTACGCAGCCCGGGGGCGGGGATGGAGGGCAGGGAGGGGGGAGTGGGTTCGAGCAGGCGATTGGGGCCGCAAGGATGTTTTTCAACCAGCAAGCGAGCAACCTCATGGGAGGGGATGACGATAGCGATCCTGAGGGGTTGGATAGCCCGACGCCTGGGCGCGGAGGGAAGGGGAAGAAGGATAAGGGTGTGAATATTAAAGAGACGTCACCGGTATTCTTACAATTTCTGGATGCGACGTATCAACTTATGCAGCAACATCCGAAGAGATTTGAGTTCAACGAGAGGTTTTTGAGGAGGTTGCTGTACCATATGTATTCGTGTCAATACGGCACTTTCCTTTACAACAGCGAGAAAGAGAGGGTTGACGCGAGGTTGGAGAAGAGGACGCGGTCGGTGTGGGATTACTTTTTGGCGAGGAGGCAGGAGTGGATGAACCCCGAGTACGATGTTGCAGTTGATACGGACGAGAGGGGGGTCGGTGGACGGGTGATCTTCCCGGCGACGATTGGGACCGGAGCGGTGAGGTGGTGGCCCGAAGTGTTCGGAAGGACGAACGAGGAGATGAACGGGCGTACGTCGATATTCGGGAAGGCCGGGGAACCGTCGCCGATGAAAGCAGCTGATGCTACAACGGCAAGGCAGAGTCCTGTAGTTGTTGAAGAGGATGGGAAAGGGAAGTTGACGTCGCAGGATGTGTCGCCTGATGGGGCGGTGAAGGCGGTTACGGACGGTGATATTGCGAAGTCCGCGGCTGTTTTGGGAACAGAGAGGGCTACGGAATTGGCAGAGGAAGGGGAGGATGTTGATTCCGTGGTTGTGGAGAGTCCAGGGGAAGGGCAGGACCGGGTGGACGAAGCGAGCATCTGCGCGACTCTGGCGTCCAACACGACGTTAGATATGTCGGAATCAGTTCAAGTCAACGAGAGCGATTCTCGGATGTCATCGCCGCCGATAATCTCGTTGGATCATACGCCTGAGAAGCAGGAGAAGGATGAGAGGTTTAACGTTTTGGAGGATGGGGAGGAAGATGAGCCGGTGGATATTTCGTTGGATGGGAATTCGGACCCGCTGGGCGGGCATGAGGCTGTTGATGTTGCGTTATTGCCGAGCGTTAGGAATCAGGGAAGGGGGATCGGGTCGAGGTTTTCGAAGAGTCGGGCGGCGAGGAAGGGTACTACCGTTACGAAGGGGCTTGAGGAGCTCGAGTTGGTGTAGCTTCCCGCTATGCATCGTTGAGCCTTTTTTATCATATTCTCTCTGCCTGTTTTGATTGTTCAAAGACAAAAGATCATTACAACTCTCGACTTTTGTTTCTTTTCCTTTTGACGAAGATGCTTATATTTATGCAGTGTCAGTGAGGGTTGAACGGGCGTTTCTTTCCTTCTTCTTTTTTCAAGCATTAATATAATTCAGTAGTACATTGGAGTTGGAAGGATGCGGGTTTCTTATATCTTTTATTGATTACAAACATGTGTTTTTTTAAGAGTTTAAAATATATCTTTACACTTCACTATTCCACTCTCTTGAACCTACTTGGATTTTGAATTTCTAGAATATCGATGATGTCAAGCCGTCTATTGCAAAGCCGGTTTATGTTACTCTTTATGATCCAAGTTTAATCGAGTGATCATTTCTATGGAGCTACATGTCAATGTGGAGTATATCACGTAGACCTGCAGACCAAGGCTTTTCACCAAGCTTTCAAAACAAGACACCCCTTAGTCAGCAGTGCTTAACCCACCATCGGATTAGTTAATATTCCAGAACGGATCATCCAAGTAATCAACGAATCGACTAAATCATGCGGAAGAAGGACAAGCCCGGATGGGAACGGAGTTTATATCAAAGTTAAAAAGGCCAGAAGAGCAGCATATTAAATATAATATCCCGCTCGGAGGCTGTCGGTGACTTTTTGTTATCAGGCTGACACGGATGTTTACGGATCCTTACATTTTTCTTCATTCCATTATATGTGGAAGTACAGAGGAGGGTCGGAGACCCTGAGCGTGCATTCATCCGATGATTTCCAAGTCCCCCTCTTTCCCAGCGGAGGCTTTGTTTCTTTCACGTTAGATATATGTACACCGGTGACTTTAGATGGATAAGCGACGGGAGTTGACGAGCTGTCGTCGCAAAGGAGAAGGACCTTGGGGGTTTCATGTCGGTGGCAGTTGCGTATGCCCTCGTATCTAGCCACCTCCATATAATACACAATACTCGATGGTGGTGATTAAAAGGCAGCCCGGACCTCGTGCGGGATGATATGATTGTAAGTATCTAGGTGTGTTCGAGTAATCAGCCGGACCTGGAAAACCCCGAGGATCCGTCGGCCGTGCCATCGCCAGGACGTTATCTTATACGGGGTACGTCACCACCTCCTGCCTTCGATCTTTCTCTCCATCATCGTCCCACTGAATATATCAAACCCCCAGCTTTTTGCCAAAGGTGCAAAGAAAGTAGGATTGATATTCGGCAACCCGGTCCCTTCCGCCCCGTTGGGTTAAAGTTGGCTGGCTGTGCTGTCGGCCTGGCCCTGCTGCGCTTTTGGTTTCGTTGCAACTGCGACTGCTTCAAGCTGAACTTCTTCCCGGGGAGTCTATTATTCTTACCAACTTCGACTTCTTTCTTTCTGTATTCTTCGTTTGTTTGACACCTTTGTCGTTTTGTTATCATTCTTATTTACTTATCATTCAAAATACTTTGTCGCAATACCATCGATGCGTTCGTAACCTCAGCCGACGTCACTCGCTTATTCAAATATATACAAACCCACGCGAGAACATCGAGGGAAGGCAAAGATAGAAAGTCACAATGACGGCCCCGATTGACCTCCACCAAGCCCTCCAATCCCTCTCCCCCATCGACGAATCCTCAATCCCATCCGACCCTCCGACCCTCCGACCGTTCCTCGAATCGACCTTCGCAAACGCCGCTTACGTCATCGATACCTTACCCATTCCCCCCGCGCCCGTGAATTTCAAGGCATCGCCCGTTCCTTCCCTATCCTCTACTTCGAACTCACCGGTCGGTGGGAGGTCAAGAAGCGCCACCGTTGGTTCTGCGGTTTCCAACGGTTCCGCTACAATATCGTCCAGTTCCTCGTCGACAAAGTTGATGATAACGCCGTCATCCATTCGACCGCAGGGACCGGATGTTCCCAGTGTTTTCACAAAGGATTGGAAGGAGGTGAAACCTGGCGGGAGTAATGTTCATGATATTAGGGTTTACAAGTTAGCTGCGAAGGATGGTGGGGGAGCTTGGTTCGCCAGGAGGAGCGTGCATGAGGGGATCGGGTTTGCCAGGTTTAGGAAGGGACTTAGAAGGGAGTTTGAGGAGAGTCTCGAGAGGAGGATGGGGGTTGGGAGGAGTGGAGAGGAGGAGATGGTGATTCCGGCTGGGGTTAGGGGGATCGGAGCGGAGAAGAGGTTGGAGAGGAGGGTTGCGAAGGGGGTGGGGAGGGTTGACGGTATGCTTCTTCTTTTTCCTCCTATATTAATGTTGAGATCATGCGAAGTTCGTAACTGATGTTTTCGTAGTATACCACCTCTCAGCCCAATTCCCGGGCCCCAGCGCCCCCCGCGACTTCGTAACCGCCTGCGTAACCTCCTCCTCCTCCTCCCCACCGCGAACCACCCCTCCCACAAAATCCCGAAAGCAAGGTCGAGAATTCACCATGGTCTCCCGTCCTCTAAACCACCCCTCAGCGCCGGAACAATACGGTTTCGTCCGTGGGAAATACGAATCCATAGAGTTCATCCGCGAGATCATACCGGAAGATGAAGGAGAGGAATCGGCGCCGAGGAGGAGTATGAGTGTTAGCGATCTAACCCAGCGAGCATCCGTGTTATTAAGTATTGAAGATGCGAGTCGACCGGTTGGGAGGAGGAGGAGTAGGACCGTTGGTGAGACGCCTAGAAAAGCGGTGTCATTCGATGAAACCGCAGCCGCTGGCAACGTTTTACCTGGAGCCGGATCGTTCGGTAGCGATCCGTCAAAAGGGCATAGAGCTTCAAGACTTAGAGAAGCCATTTCGGCGGATGAGTTACTTGAAGACGAAGAGAACAAAGTACCTTCCGCTGATGTTACGGAGCAGAAGGTTAAGAGTGGGAGTATAGTAGAAGAAGAGGAGGAGGATATAGATTCCCTCGAAGGAGATGGAGAAACGAATCCGGTCGAGTGGATTATGCTTACTAGATCGGATCCAGGCGGGAGCGTACCCCGGTTTATGGTGGAGAGGGGAACACCGGGGAGTATTATCAAAGATGCGGAGAAGTTTTTGGAGTGGGCTTGCGAGAAGGTTCACGAAGAGGATGCATCGGATGATGAGCATGAGCCCGAAGAGGAAGAGGATGCACACCCCGATGAGGAGGAGAGTTTCAATACCATATCCAGGGGGAGTACGGTCGATGGAGGGGTTGTGGTGGATGGAAATCACGAGACCGAGGAGTTGAGGAGGGCTACGAGTCTTGATGATTCCGTGTCGAATTTATCGTTTAGGACAGCCGATTCCGGGGAATGTGAGGATGAGGAAGAGGAAGAGGAGGATAGCTCATTGGGATCATCGCAGCTAACGGGGGGACAGCCGAATCCCTCATCGATCGACGAAATCGCAAACGGCAGAGCCCGAGCGGGAACAGAAGCATCCTTCTCATCCTCCTCGGCCGCCTTGCAAAGAATCCAAACCGACGCCCAAAAAACTACCGCAAAGATGCAAACCACTCGAGACAAAAACGACAAAAAGATGGCAGCAAGATTAGCAAAGGAAGAAGAAAAACAAAGAAAATTAGAAGCCAAACACGCCAGGGAAGCCGCAAAACGGGAAGAAAAGTATAAAAGGGAACAAGCTAGAGCGGAAGAAAGGAGAAGAAAGGAAGAAGAGAAGATCAAAGATAGAAAGCGGAGATTGGAGGAAAGGGATGAGAAGGCGAGAAGCGAAAGGGAGAAGGAGGATTTGAAAAGAGAAGTTGAATTGTTGAGGAAGGAGAAGGAGGTTTTGAGCAGAGAGAATGAAGCTTTGAGGAAAGAGGCGGCGGGGTTGAGAGCTAGGTATGAATTAGAGGGCGGCGGGCATCCGGGACTTAAGTCCAGGAGCTCGAGTTCGATGGCATTGCACAGCCACCATGTTCAGAGGCCGGCGTCTCCGGCGTCGTCATCGACGTCGAGTAAAGGTAAGAATACGAAGAAAGAACATGTTTAGCATCTCCTTCTTCTCTAGCGGGGCTACATTGTTATCTTTTACTAGGGGTGTGTATTATATCTTTTTCTTTCATTTCTTCGATAGTTTAGCTCGGTTATGGTACTTTCGGTTGTTGTATTTTGAAGCTCTCCGTTGTATTCAATTTGTGTCGTTCGTTAGCTTTTAGCGGGATTACCATTATACCTCTTTCTTTCTTTCTATGAATACTTCTTTGTGAAGGTTCGAAGCACGAAGCGTGCCGGTTCCTGCATATGCAGCGTACAGCACAACCTTTTTCTATAATCTCGTAACCAATCCAAGATGCATCCTCAAATAACATACCCATGAATGCGCCCAACATACAGAGCCTCAAATCCACCTAACTTGTCTGCATCTTCATTTCGTCCTGACAAAAAAAACTTCCCGGACTGTCTACTTCTTCATATCAGCACATGAAAGAATATGATATCTCGGATAAAAGAGGGGGGTGCTATGTCGGTATCCTAGCGATGGCTGAGGTCCATACCATGCATGTTTATCGATCTACGTCATGTGTTCATTGTTTACGTCGTACGACGGTTCTCCCTAGCAACCAACCTCACCACAACACACCGGCATAGTTGAGGCTTTATGGTTTTCCCTTTTAGATGGACTTGTTCCCCACTCGATTACATATCCCATTTTGGAATCCGTCACTTGTCATTCTCTTCGGGGACGTCTTGCATTGCTCTTTTTTATTACCTACGGCTTCAAAATCATTTTTCGAGAAGCAGAGGGGCTTGTATAAGTACGCCTTTCCCTGCCAAGCCGGACGTCGGACGGAAACCCAAGGCTCTCTCGTCAGCTCATAGGGTCCCGCCCGCCGCTAATTCGATTCGATTCGTTAGCTGGTTCTAAACTAAAAAAAAAAAAAAAACAAAGCTGGCTTGCTGGCCTTTGTAGACGGCTGAAAAGTAAAGCCTTTCTACTCTTTCTCTTTTTTTTGTATGCTGCTTGCTGGTATAAAGGACTAGCTGCAGCTCGAGCTGCAGAGTAACTTGTACAAGGTACTCAAACACGCCGCCCACCCGTCCGTTATATAGCAATACTGACCTATAACTTCCTCTCTCCCATGCAGCTTACTCTCTTTCCCACCATCTTCTTCTCCCTCGTTTCCAATCAAATCGACCATCAGCACAGCCTCCCGGTTACCGACAATCATTTCTTTACCATCTTGCTCGTCGAAAAAACGAATTCGCGGTGACCAAAATAAGAAAAGAAAAAGAGAAACAAGAAGACCACGGTTCCCTCGTTTTTGACATCATACGGGCAGATCAACGGGTTTCGTCCAATCATACGCCATTTTAAGGACTTTTGGGGGTGTTTGGTGGTTTCTACAGAACCTGTCTCTCCCTACGAAAGCTGAGGGTCCTTTCGAGCTTCTGGTCTGGTTAGGGGGGTATAGGCAGCTTTATAGCTGCGGTCATAGTATGCTTTCCTTTTCTTTTACCCTTCTTCTTTTCATATTCCTATGGGGAAATAACTAATCACTCTTCCCATCTACATCATAGCCCTAAACGCCGCTCCCGTCATCTACCAAAAAAACGGACCGAAACGAAGAAACAACAATGCCGGCACCACCACCACCGCCACCCCCCCACGGCAAAGGCGGCAGCAACAACGACGATGACGGTCCTCCACCCCCACCACCCCGTCACGATTCGAACGCAAAAACAACCTCGGGAACCCCTCCGAAACCTCCACCTCCTCAACCCCGAAATCCAAATCTACCGGATACGTTAGATGTATTCGTGATCCCCGCCGGTGGCGGGGTATTATACCTCCCATCGTTATCACCGCATAGGAATTCCTTTTTGTTCGGGGGGGTTACGACGGTGGCATTGGAGGTTGTGTGGTACGGATTGAGGTTGTTGGTGCCGAAGAAGATGGCGGGGTGGTGGGCGAGTTTGGTGATTAGTTTGTTGGTTGCGGGGTTGGTGTTTTGGATTGGGAGGTGGGAGATATTTTGGGAGGAAGAGGGGGGAGGGGGAAGAGTAAGGATAATAAAGAGAAGGGAGAGGACGATGAGAAGGGGAATGGGGGGCCTCCTCCTGGTGGACCGGGTGGACCTAGAACGCCTGGATCGAGGGGTAGTGGAGGAGGAGGAGGACACGAAGGGGCTCCGAGGCATAACGGGCATCCGAAGTCACCGTCCGGAGGTCCTTCTTCCGGGCCTACGCCTAGCAGGTCACAGAGTTGGGCGAGTGGGTTCGTTCCTAGGATGAGGCCCGAAGCCCCCGGTGGTACCGCTAGACATAGAAGTCCTCCCGGGAACACTTCCACGCCGGATATGGGATATGAAGAACCACAACAGCAACAGGAAGAAAACCCATTCGAAGCTGCAGAGGCGGAGTACAGACGTGCTAAAGAGGAGGAGGAGATAAGACTTGCAAGAGAGCAGATTAGAAAGGAAAGAGAGGAATTTAGGAAGGAAAAGTTGGAAGCCGAGAGGTTACGACGGCAGACCGAAGAAGCTACGGCTAGACGACGTGATGAGCTCAGGAAGGAAAGACTGGAAGCAGAACGGCTTAGAAAAGCAGCTGAAGAGGAGGCGACGCTGAAGAGGGATGAGCTCAAGAAGGAGAGGGAAGAAGCAGAACGGATTAAGAAACAAGCCGAAGAAGCCGCTGCCTTGAAACGCAAGGAAGCCGAAGAAGCCGCCGAGCTTAAAAAGCGAGAGGCCGATCAATTGGCCGAAAGGAAACGAAAGGAGTTGGAAGAGCTGGCGGAGAAGAAACGAAAAGAGGTGGAGGAACTGGCGGAGAAGAAGCGTAGAGAAGTCGCAGAGGAACGCGAGAAGGAAGGAAGACGGAAGGCTGCCGAAGAGGAAGCCCGAAGGCAGAGACTCAAGAGGGAGGAAAAGGAAAGAAGACGGAAGCTTCGTGAGGAGGAAGAGGCTGCCCGTCAACGACTCAAAGATGAAGAGGAAGCTCGTCGGAGAAGATTACGTGAGGAAGAACTATCGCATAAACTTCGTCTCGCAGATGAGATGGCAAAGACCGAGGAAGAACGATTACGAAAACTCGACAAAGAAGAAGAATCACATAAACGCCGTCTGGCGGAGGAGAGTGCTAAAACGGAAGAAGAACGGAAGAGGCGTCTCGAAAAAGATGAAGCCTTACGACAGCGTCGTCAAGCCGAAGATGCCGCTAAAGAAGAAGAGCGGCGGAAGCGTCTCCAAGAGGAAGAAGAAGAACGTCGGAAACAACTCCACGAAGAAGAGGAGCAACGTCGCAAGCAGCTTCAAGAGGAAGAAGAACTCCACCGTCGCCGGTTAGCAGCCGACGCCGCTAAGGAAGAACAGCGTCGCAAGCAACTCCAAGCGGAAGAAGAATCCCAACGCCTCCGGTTAGCCGCCGCAGCAGCCAAAGAAGAAGAACGCCAGAGACAAGAAGAGGAATCGCATCGTCGCCGTCTAGCTGCGGAGAAGGCCCAGAAAGACGCAGAAGACCTTGCTAGGCGCAAAGCCGAAGATGCGGTCCGCGAGGCAGCTCGTCTCCAAGAACAGGAGAAACGCAAACAGGCCGAGGAGAGTCTTCGTAAGCTTCAAGAAGACTTACAGCGGAAGGCAGAAGCTCTCGATAAGCGGATCCAGCAGTACGAAGCCAGAGACGAAAAGGCTCGCAGGGACGCTGAGAAGAAGGCCGCCGCTGAAGCTGAAGCTGCACGTCGAATACTCGAGGAATCCATCCGGAGAGAACGTGAACGGCTGATCCAAGAAAAGGTCGCCCGTGACGCCGAGCACGCTCGCAAGAAGGAAGAGATCCAAAAAAGAGAACAGGCAGAGTTTGAAGCTCGACGTGCTAGGGAAAACAAGGCCCGTGAAGCCGCTGAAAGGGAAAGGCTGGTTCGGGAACGACAACAAGCAGAGATCGAACGAAAAGCACGCGAACGCTTGGAACAAGAAGAAATGGAGCGGAAACAGAGGGATAAGGAAGAACTCGAGCGGATTGAGAAAGCGGACGCTGCGGACCGAGAGCGGTTACGCGTGGCAATGCTTGAACGACTTGCCGAAGCCGAGCGGGCTCGTGAGAAGGTTGCAGCTGAAGCATTAGCTGAAAAGCAACGTCTTGAAGCCATCCGGAAAGAAGAGGAGGCCAAAGAGAAACTTCGTCTTGAGAATGAGAGACTCAAGCAGCAACTCGAAGCTGAGAGGGAACGTGAACGACGCCGTCTAGAAGCTGAAAGAGAGAAAGAGAGGCAGCGACTTGAGGCCGAGGAGACTGCCAGACTGGAGCGAGAGCTCGTCGAGAAGGAAAAGGCACGGCTGCAACAGATCAAGGAGCGGGAAGAACGGGACCGCCAGGCCATGCTCGCCTCGCTCGAGCGTGATCGCGAACGAGAGAGGAGAGCACGAGAGGCTCTCGAGCGCGAGATTGCAGAGGCGGCTGCGAAAGAGAAGGAAGAGCGGGAGAAGAGGGAGCGAGAAGAGGAAGAAGAGAGAGAGCGACAACGGATCGAGAGCCTTCGCCGGGAACGCGAAAGAGACCGGTCTCAGAAGGAACCTGAAAAGGATGTCGTTCCTGTTAAAGCTGAGACATTGGAAGGCCCTGCTCAGCCAGCTGATATCCCAGACCTTGGTTCTAAGGATTCCTCCTCGACACCTCAAGAACCCCATATCACCACGGAAGACGTCAAACCCCGCAAGGCTGGCATTAAACATCGCCATAAGAAACACCACCACCGTCATAACTCGGAGCTTAGCAATGACCCTGAGGAATCTGGATCCAGTGTTCCTAAGAGGCCTAAGAATCAAGCACCGGAGTCCGTATCAGGCACCCCTACCGCCCATCGGACAAAGACAAAGAGGGCTCCCAAACCCACGGAGCGGGATCCAAAACTTGAGTCAAAGCGAGCACACGTTCAAGACGTTACGGACAATGAGTCGGACTATCAGCATTTCTATTCGATCGACGGCCGATCCGAAATAGGTAGTCAAGTTTCCGGTACGTCCGGAGTGACCGCGAAATCGAAAATGTCTGCAAAGTCCACGGCTAGCAGTAACGGCAATGCTTCTCGACAAAAGTACTCAACTTCTGATCCGAATAAGATTGTCCTCAAGGCGGTCTACATCTTTACCAATGAGCATCCAAAGAAGCCACAGGCTTCGTTGATTGCTGGCGTTGGTGGGAATAGCGAGGGACTGGTGCTCAATATATCAACTGCCGGCCTCTTCATTGACGATGAACTGAACAACTTTGCCCAAAGGGAATGGGACCAGAAGGCGTGGGCTATCAAACAGATCGAAGTTTATTGCCCTCGTTGCATACCACCAGCCGGCCCTTCCGGGGCTCGAGCAGCTGCAAAACAGACCGTCAAGCATATTTGGTCCGGTTCGACGGCGCCTTCGGCTGCGGAGCAAGAAAAATATCTTGACAGCCTTGGCGACGTCTGCAGGTCTCACTGTGCAAACAAGCTCCAAGCCAGCCGTGACCGTGAGGATAGCACCGTCGCTGGTAACGGTAATCACTTTATACGAGCGAACTTGGGTGATACGGATGACAAGAAGGTCGTTTATGTCTTTGCGGAGGATGAAGGGTGGAAGGTTCCTAACGGGCTCATGAAGCTTAAGAATAGTCCCCAGGTGAAACAACTGATCGTCAACGGGATGCAAGGTGGTGAGGCGAAGAGCGTTCTTACGATGATGGGGACAGCGGCGGCTTAATAAGCTATTCCGCCGTAGCTCCCGTTTCGTTTTGGCCTTTTTTATTGGCGATTTACGATCATTTTTTGATAGATACGACACTTCTTAGCTAATTCTTCTGGCTTCCTTTAACGTCTCACGCAATGTCTATTCTCGACTCGGCTTTTTTCTATTTCATTACTTGTCTTTCCATCTATACCTACGTCAAGCTTGTGGTTCGGAGCATTAATGCATTCTGCTTGGGTTCACTTTCTGAAATTTCTTAGCGTTTCATTTCCGGTTGCATTCGAATCGACTTCATTTCCATGGCGTAATTTTCCTGCGTACAAAATTGCCGCAAAACCACGACGAAAAATGACTCTCTATGTATGAGCCTGCGCTGGTAGCACTTTTTGGCTGTAATGCGCCTAGCTAGTATAGTATGTGAATAATATCTACCTCAAATCCACTATAGGTGTGAACGTGGTGGCCCCCCAAGTATCTCGATTGTATCTACAGTCTTCCTTTCGACATACACCACCGTTTTCTTGTATCGCTGGCAAAAAAGAAAGAAATACGTGCCTCGTACTCAACTCCAGAAGGCGGATGCTGCTACCCCTCGCGGCAGGGCTGTTGTCGCAATCTGTTAATCCAGTCGTTGGACAGGAGGTCGAGCAGCCTTTTCATCTAACGATTATTCCGGTTAGGCTTCCCGAGCTCAAACCACAGCCGGTGGGATTGTTGAATGAGTTTTGGAATGGGAAGGATGAGGTTATTTCTTGCGTATAGCATCCATGCTAATTTTATTTTATAAAACAGTCGAAGAAAACGTCCTCCCGGGCGATGAAATCGGCATGATCGATATCAGGTGGACACCCTCAAAACCACAGGTCACGGAAACAATACTCCAATACGCCGTCGAAGATCGAGAAGCCGAAGGAATGCGTTCAAATGAAAAAGCACAGGTCCAAAGTACTCGACGGAAAAGATCGACGCAATTGGATTATTGTACGGTTAGTAAATTTCGAGATCCGAAGGATAAAGATGATCCGTCGAGGGTTTTGTTGTTTTCGAACGGACATAGGTTTGCTTGGATGCCGTGGGTGGGGCTGTGGACTACTTGGATGGCGGGGAGTGAGAAGGCTAAGTTTTTCTTCTTCTTTCATCCTTCTCTCGCCCGTGCGGTTGTAGATGGATATCTGATGGATATCTGATGGAAATGATTTTGGGTGGATTTGTTCAAGATACGGATGGGTTTATACAATCCAATTTCTGTTCTCACGGTGGTACGGCTCAAGGGTTATTTGGGATTGAAGACGAATCCAGATCTGATGACGAATATGGCTACAATCGGTACTATGACGATGACGTTTCTCCAAAGCCGTCCGAACAGGTTGATAACAGCCGGCCAGAGGAGATCTTACATGAAGTCGATGGCTACTAAGAGTGATGATGTTCTGAGAGACCAAGAGAATGTTGTCAGTTGACGTACATGTAATCAATGTTAGACCTACTGAAACCTGATAGTTTATACACGAGCACATGAATATCGAAGGGATTTATGTTTATAGCTTAGGTTGATATTGCGTTGTCGAACGTTGTATTTTGCACCATGGCAAAATTAATTCGATACTCGGGAGAAACCTCAAGTTTTGGTCATCACCATCGGTTGGCGATGGATGTCGACGAAAATGAAGTCTCCATTAGATGGTCTATTAAAAGGGCCGCTCGATGTCAATGTGGAGAAGTTTCATTTATACACATGAGCATCCCACAGCGCCCAAGCAAGCATCGATATCACGAAAAGAAAACCCCGCAAGCATATAAAAAGGATACCAGCGAAGTTGAATAGTAGTAGTAGGAAAAAGTCTTCTTTTAGGGAAAAATATACACAAGGTGAAGAGGAGTAGGTTTCAAGTTAAACATAATAAAGGAAACAAAAAGTGGTAAGAAAAGAAGGCAGAGGAGGAGGAGGAGTAAAGGGTAGTGGGAAAAAACGGTAAGAAAGGAACTTTTTCTAGTAGGCAAAAAAAAGTACATCCCATCTAAAAAAAAAAGCAAACATGATTTGAAAAATGTACTTTTTTTTCGGAAGAGGGTTCTTTAATTATATCTTTTCTCTCAGGGGGTCCTCCGAATTCTCCTCTCATTTTCTTTCCATCATATGGTTAACATTAAAACGATCTCCAAAAATCTCTATCGTCATTCTCTGAGAACCTCTCCTACATTGCCACCCCTATACCATCATCTGTAATTGTCGAGGGCGATGGTATATATATCTCGAAAGCGTCTGGGGGATTGGGTTGTTTAACCGGAGCCACCCTTGTAGGCCTTTCCGAAGAGGAGGAGCTGAACTTGGTCGTAGATGGACAAGACACCAGCACCGGCGACACCACGGAGAATGTTGGCACCGGCACCCTTGAAGAGAGACTTGACACCTTCCTTGGCGACGATTTGGTTGAAAGCGTCGAAGGAAGACTTGTACTTGACGGCCTCACCAGATGTCATCATCATACGACGACGAACGGTATCCAATGGGTAAGAAGCAATACCAGCACCAGTTCTATAGAAATCATTAGACTTCGCCCACGTTGTGGAGAGTGGGATCATAGGGGAGTAACTTACGTGACACACCAACCGAGAAGGAAGGAGGCGAGGAAGGATCCCTCAAGAGGACCAACCAAGACGACTGGCTTGAAGGAGTCGTACATACCGAAGTAGAGACCACGGTAGACGACGATACCAAGGACGGAAGGACCGAAACCACGGTAGAGACCACCGATACCGTCAGAAGCAAGAGTCTTCTTGTAGACATCGACGAGACCGTTGAATTGACGGGCACCGCCGGTCTTCGCGGACTTGGCGTCGTTGGCGAGACGGGTACGGGCGTAGTCGAGGGAGTAGACGAAGAGTAGGGAAGTGGCACCAGCGGCACCACCAGATGCCAAGTTACCGAACATCCACCAGGCGTAACCATCGCGTTCCTTCTTGTAACCGAACATCTTCTTGAATCGGTCACGGAAAGCAAAGTTCAAGGCCTGGGTTGGGAAATAACGGATGACGTTGGCAGTGTTACCACGCCAGAGGGCAACAACACCTGCATAAGAGGAGGATGAATTAGTTCAAAGTGTCGTAAGTTTTAGCAGGTTCCCCGGGAGGCCATGTTCACGCAATACAGTAATTTTACCATTATCGATTCAGGTGATAATGGCATAGGACAACATGTTAATGAACATGGCCGCCCAAGGCTTTTGCACTTGGACGGAAATCAAGGCTTACCTTCATCGGCGGTTGTCCTTCGGAAGCAGTCAATGATACCAGTGTATCGTCGGTCAAGACGACCAGACTTGATCATTTCATCCTAGAGATGTTGCAAATACGGTTAGTTACCCGATGTATGTAGTGTGTTTGACCAATGAAAAGCCATCCACGGGGCCTGACAACCACAACCGAGAAAAAAAAAAAAAAATTTCCCAAGCGGCTTATCTCGCAGCATTTCGTCATCAGACTTCTACTGGAGGGTATAGCCATGGTGTTTGGGAAAATATTTTTCTCTGGTCGCCATGTTTGGTTTCATAGATGGACAGGTCACTTTTAGGACCGATGAGAGGACTAACCTGATTCTGGACGAGAAGCTTGATACGCTCGATGGGAGCAGCGGCGGTCTTCGAGACAGCGGCCGAGACACCTCCCACTGTAGTGTTGAAGACATGTTAGAACTCTACTTACAGCAAAGATTGAAGGGAGTAAGATCAGGATATCAGTGTCTTGGGTTCAACAGTCCAGTTTTAGCGGCAGTAGCATCGGGATGGATCTCTCCAAGGACGGTGCACTGCCATTGAGATGGACCTTGAGGTAGCCGATAACAGCTGAAGGCCTTGATATCACCACCCTGCGATCAGAAGCTGGTTTGAATTTTACGTACTGAGGAAGTCAACCAGGAAACCCTGCAACGAAGTCCATTAGCATTGGAACATTGGAAAGTTTGATTGAGCCATCATCGAAAGCATTGGTGTTACGATGCAATTATCGGATGAAAGGCAATCTATCCGGGACCGATAGAGGGGCAGATAGAGAGATGATAGTAAGCATACCTGTTGAACCATCGTGAACAAATGCTCAGCGAACCGAGACTATGTGAATTGAAGACGAGAAAGAAAGAAAGGATTAGACACGAACGGCGTTATGCACGTGTGTCTATGAGTGGAGAGTGATGAAGAGAGTCTATGAAAGAGCCGGTGGGTGGAAGGGAAAAGAGGGAAGAGTTTAAAAGGAAATGTGTGTTTGTGAGTGAAAAAATTTGTATGTCCGAAAAGAAACTGCTTCTAAAAAGGGGACGGCAAACACCACCACACAAATTCTATTAGCAGCCAGGCTTCACGGGCAAAAAAGTCGCTCCTGAGAAAAAATTCTGTTTGTTCAATAAACTACGGCAATCGCTGTGAGCTAGGCACAAAGGTACATGTGCAGGCCGGTCCGTGCTAGCTGAAGATGGTAATGGACGCCAGGATTCGGGATCGAATGGTTGTCCCCTGCCCGAGACTGTCCTCGAGACCAGCCGATAAGAGGCCATTCCATACATAAAAATAAATTTTCTCATCCTGAAGATGCTTAGCAGACATGTTCTTAACTCAACCCCACGGCCGGGCTAAATGAGAGGAGGGTCCAATTTTCCGTGAATGCGAAAGCTACTTTGCCATACATCCGCAAGATCTTAGTCCGATACCCAGCGGATGAGGCAGATAGCCGGCCTCACAAAATACCACAGCCTAGATATTTGATACTTGTGAAGTACCTATCCTATCAGTTGGTAGTGTAGTAGAAGTTTCCGTAGACTTGCTTTATATGCATGGATCTGTCTGTCTGCACGTATACGGTACTGATAAATCTACGAAGTCCCTTGTAAAATCTCACGATCTCATTATGTTAAGCGCTCAATGTTATGTTAGCTGTTGTTAAAGCGGTCTTTTTTTTTTTTTGCCCTCCTTCACTTTCGGCAGCTGGAACGGTTTGGTTGCAGCCAACTAACCCATTTCTCTGACCATGCCGCCGAAAACGTACCCGGTCTTTCCCGAAGTCCACACACTTGTTTCGCCTTGTCTCGGTCGGCTTGCTCGTTTAGCTTGGAATGGCACCTTCGATGCAAAGCACTCGTTGCGATATCGACTTTTGGAGCGAGCTCGCCCCTACGTTCGGACGACGTTGGTTGTATGCATATCTTTCGCGGCACCATCTCGCCTGGCAGGAACCTAGCCCGGATGGTCACCTAACCATTTCAATGACTTGAGCTTTGGAGAGCCATATCTCCCGTTACAGGGGAGAATCGGCATCATTTGCGCTCCCTACCCCTCCGGAACCTTCATATTCGGATCACAGATAGACATATACCGTCGAACATACAGAGCACGAGAAATTACGCCGAACGTGGGATGAAAAGGTAATTATATTCGATTGCCGTATCGCTATAATGCCACGGATGTTCATTCGATTTGTCCTCTGTGTCTCCAAACATATATCCATCATACAGTTCTTCTGTCGGTCATCACCCGAACTATCGAGCCTAGTCCAGCTATCTCGACAACCTACAGTTTTATAGATCAGTATAGAATCCGATTTCTCCCCTCTTCAGTAACTTTAAGTGTCCTACCTTCTCGTGCCACGAAAGCAGCACACTCATTCCACCACTAGCACCTCCGGAGCCAACCTGAGGAACATCTTTCTTCGCCATTCCCTTGTACCTATTTCGAACGAAGGCACCCAGTCAGTCAGCCATTCAGCCGTGTCTCCCTCCCTAATAGTATAAAGCAACCGCGAAAATCTCTAGCCGACGTACAAATACTTCATAAGGGTGTCTAGGAGCTCGCTTCCAGCTTCCGAAGACGAGTATATCGTGTTCAAGGTAGCTGACATTTCGGATTGTTTAATCGAGCCCAGAATCTCGACTATTGTGGTGCAATGCAAGTCCTAAAGAAGTAGACCGAACTTCCGTCAGCATCCGGTTTCCATGTAGCAGTGTATTTTCCAAATTTCAAACTCTTTCAATAGCTCTACAGTAGCTATAATTATGTCTCCCTTTGCTTCTGTAACACCTTGGAAGTTTAGATGTGCACAACCTTTCCAGCATCATCGGCACCATAGGGCACATTCTGCAATGCTATCCGTAAAGCCTCCGAGTTTTCACCTTGCTGTAATAAACCTCTGCATTGCTGGTTGAGCTGTTGTACGGTAGATAACGAGACGGGTTCGAACGGTGGGGAGAGTAATTCGGCGGGGTACTGGAGCTCGGGATCGAGGGCGTCTACATCAATGAGACGCCAATTCTGGTTGGCAGCCATGACGGAAGGGAAACGCCGCGGTTTCGAGGTAGGAGAAGGTAGGAGGGGTTGAGGGAGAAGGTTGATGTATCCTCGAGACAGTTTCGTGATATAGTGGAGTGATACGGCTGCAAGCTGACGAGGTGTTGCTGCCTTTCGAGGGTGTTTGTTCCCAGGCCTACTTGGCCACAGCGCACATTCCAGCACTATCTTTTTGCCGTCACCGTCACCCCCGTGCAGTTGAGTAGCAGCTAGCTCGGAACTCGTATTGCTTTTTCGCCTGTGACGAAAGCTACCAAGCAAGCCGACCTCTGCCTTGTCCAGCCTTGTTCGGTGCTGTCTGTCCTGCCTGTGTTTTTTATCACATCTCTTCTTCTTCTTTCTGTGCTGTTGCTGCTGTTGCTGTGCCCATCTCTTTATTATAGGTGGTATTCACATTCACATCCACATCCACATCCACATCCACCCTAACTACAACCTACTCTCGCCTATCGCTCTCAACTCCAGAGCTACCCTCACCCAAATAGAGGCTCTCATCCTTCTTCTCTTTAATATTCATAATGGCTGAAGGCGGTCCAAAGCCAAGCTCCAGCGTTAAGCTGGTTCTGTTGGGGGAAGCTGCTGTCGGAAAGGTACATCCATATTCCTCTGCGCGTCGTCACTATCGGCTATTACAAGGATGTCTACGAGCCACAATATCTAACCCCGCCAACGACGCTCTCTAGTCTTCCCTAGTTTTAAGATTCGTGAACGATGATTTCCAGGAGAACAGAGAACCTACTATCGGAGGTATGTTTCATCTTCATCTTCTCCATATTTACTTCTCGAACCGCTTTTCAAAACAAACTAACACGAAAGCTTCGCAGCCGCCTTCTTGACACAAAAATGCAACCTTCCAAGCCGGACAATCAAGTTCGAGATATGGTGTGTAACCTCTCGGATGCCATTAACCGGTAGCCTCCCGTTGACATGAATCACTAGGGATACCGCTGGCCAAGAACGATTCGCCTCGCTAGCTCCCATGTACTACCGTAATGCCCAATCCGCCCTCGTCGTCTACGACCTCACCAAAGCGTCCTCCCTCGCAAAAGCAAAACATTGGGTCGCTGAGCTACAGCGACAAGCATCTCCGGGAATAGTTATCGCTCTCGTTGGCAACAAGCTCGATCTAACAAACCAGTCGACAGGATTAGAAAGTTCCATGGGTGGACTATCGTTATCCGCTGCCGCCAGCGACGGTGATGAAGAAGAGGAAGAGGAGGGTGATGCCAGGCAAATCACAACCGCCGAGGCCAAGAGTTATGCCGACGAGGAAGGGCTGTTGTTCTTTGAAACTAGTGCGAAGACGGGGCATAACGTGCAGGAGGTGTTTACCGCGATTGCAAATGCGATACCAGAGAGCACGTTAAAGACAAGGGGTGGACCGGGTTCTGGCCGAACCGGTGGTGGTGCAGCCGGGGACACATTTGGAGGATCTGGAGGTGTGAATCTATCAGCCGTTGGAGAAACAAACAAGGACGGTTGTGCTTGTTAGGTGGCCGCAAAAACCAGAGGAATACGAGCCTCATAATACCTCGGTGTTCGGTACAACGAGTACGGGATGAAGGGGTATATTTTACTTTTTGAGAAGACGGTTCTATTACTCCTCTTTTCTCCTCTTTAACTACTTCTCCGAATCCATGCCCTTCTTTCTTTCTCTACTTCATTTTACCGTCCTTTTTTTTTCTTTACAAGATTCTTGATATACTACTACATTGCGGCTACTTCGGGTTCAGGTGTTGTCTCCCATCGCGATTCCCCCACTGGTTTCCTTTTTTATTATAACGTCTTCTTTCTTTTTTATCTTTGGCATTTCTCATATTCTCAATCGAAGAATCCGATTGCTTGACTATGGAGTAATTAGTATTTTTTTCGAGTCTTATGATTATCGATAGTAGCTCCTATAATATACGATCCAATGTACCGCCTATACTTACGCCTTCCATGCTGCAATTACTAAAACTACACCCATACGATTCAAAGTACTCGTAGGATGCCCTTGATTATGGACATCGATCTCAGGATCTTGATACTATAGAATACTACTAAAAGAAGGGAAGGGAGTGCCCTGCATATAAAGCGGCTGGTGGACCGATGTGTGGTGCAGTCAAGACGGACAAAAAACCAACATGGAATCCAATGTCGTCAACATCGATTAAGTTTATCTCCTCTGCGATATTCCGTAACTTTGACTCTGAAACCAATCCCACAACCATGCCTCAAAGTTGCAAATTTCGATAATCATAACAACATCCAGTTTCTATTCAGATAAGATCCCTATCACGGGCAGATGTCAATTTGATGCAGATGGGGTTTCCCATCTTGACTTTGCCTTACCCTGATACCGTGCCGCCCACTTGTGGATATGCCTGTAAAGGTGATGGGGCACAAATGGCCAAAACGGCCAATCAATCAGATTCGTATGATATTTAGCACTGGGACTATAGGTAGGTTCTTTTATTGAAGTGTTCTCGAAAGGGAAAAAATACATTTCAATCCAGAGGTGTCGTCTCGTACACAGACTCCGGTCCGACACTTGCTTATATAAAGAAGCCTCCGCCTTCCTGAGCATCGATTGGTAGATTCCGTGCCGTTGATTTAGGGAAAGCTTTTCTGGAAAAAACATGGGTCGTCTGGGTCTCTTCTTGAAGTCGATTCTCGTGTTCGCATAGTTATCTATCTATCCATTGCGTCGAATTCTTCCGGTAAGCAAAACAAATGTGGGTTTATCGACTTATTATCGGTATCGGTTCGATTGATCAGGGTCCGAGCCCGAGCTGCAGGTTGAAGAAAGTCCGTGAGAGGAGGTATTCGGAACCTTCTCTTCCTGCCATGGCGTGGAAATAGTATTCTTGGGGGCGAATTCCCGTCAAGAAACGACCCGTAACGTAACCGCCAGCACGCAAACCAGGATCAAATGGAGCAAAGCTGGGAAGAGTCTTTCCACTGATCTCGCATATCGGCAACCCTTGTACGAGTCGTTTCTAGTAGCCGGTGGTAGTGGTGGTGTAGTTGGTGGTGCAGCTGCGCCGGCGCCGGCCAGCCAGTAATACCGCTCCGGACTAGATCCAAAAGGGTTCGCAGTGGTTATCGGCAGTCTCTTTAACGAAATACTGCTGGCGAGGATTAGAAGTGCCTTGGTGCTCTATTAACCTCGGTGCCAGGCACCGTAGTCGAGATATCGATAGTTGGAGTGTGGGCACGTCATAGCATTAAAGTTGGGCCAAGTTGGGCCACTATTCGAGTTTCTTTCTTAAGATCTTTCCTTCTCCAGCATCCACGAGGGTATACAGGTGGCCTTTTCGATCCATAGGCTGGCCAAATGGATTTTCAATTCCTGTATCTTATACCTGTTCATCTATTCGGACAATTCAGCTAATAGACAACCTTTGAGCGGTATTGAAATTGAATTCATATATAATACACCCTCGATCACTATCGATAGATATCGACGGGTACATATGTTAAATATCGTGTTATGGCATACAACGATGAGTTTAAAAAAACCTTTATACGTACGAGAGAATCTAATTCTTAGGCTTAGCATCATGACTATACTAAAGTTAATTCTATTCTACAAGTACCTAGTACTCGAGACGGTAGGGATTTAGTGTACAAGATAACTCGAAACTGCCGTTGTATATATTGAAGGCTCTAACAAAGTGTAACAAAGGCAACACCCTGTATGCTTAGGTGGCTCTGACTAGAGCTCAGAATATTGAATTGAAGTCTACCTGATAAACTAAACTCCTGTGCATCTATACTTTAACATCATCACCAAGATACCATAATACACATACTCTTGCATTCATTCGAAGATTCCAACCCCTCAATGGCTTCAAAATGCAACAAGGGGTAAACGCACCCTAGCTTAGCGAGGTATTTTGGAGTTCAGAGGGTGGATTTTACCCTCGAAAACTATAATCGCTTGGTTTAAACCGAATATGCTCACATCATGCATGACGTGATTTTTTTAAAAAATATATATAGTCGACAAATCGAAACTGTTGATTTAACTCGCGATTATATTAGAGAGGTGTCACTCATGGATCCAGCCACATGTCATACCCTAAATGTTATCTAACGTTTGCGGAAGGTGGTCTAAGAATAATCTAGATTTAACATATTGCTGCGGCAACCTGTTATAGCCGTCGTCTCATAATCTAGAGCCTATGGAACCATGCATAAGGAAGGGTTCATCTGCTCGGTTCTGTTGCATTTTCATTTACTGATGCTTAAATATGTGTTGTATTGCTTCCATGAATTTCCAGTTACCGCTTTAGAAAATATCTGGTCTCGAGACTGACGATTAATACTGCTTCACTAATCCTATAAATACCTACGAGTGGGAATGAGTGCCATGGGAAAGTATACGTGCCTTAGCCTACATCCCTCTATATGGCAACGAAGCCTTCCATAACTGGTCCAAAGAGACAATAAATATTGATATAACCAGCGAGTTCTAAACAAGCTCACCAACGATATCGATAAAAGGCCTTGCGCTAATATATATAGAAACTTGATGTAACAGTTAGAATAAAAAGGCCCATGATAAATTCTCGAACCGCATCTTTTCAAACAATCACCATAGCCTCATTCCCATCCTGGGTATAAGACTGATTCTCATCGGCTCCTTCAACTGCCTCAAGTGCATTCCTCCTTTCCAACTCTGCCTCAAGCACCGCGATTTCCTCATCCAAAAGTTTCGCATCCTCCATCCTCTTAAGTTTCGCTGCTTTAAGTTTCTTCCTCTCTCGTCGTCGACGTTTCCTATCTCGGTGGTCCTCTGAGTCCCCGGAATCGCACAATAGTTCAACTGTTGGAGTATCTGAATCAAGAACGAGGTCTTCTGCGTCGGTATAATCATTAAGATCTGAAATTCTCGTTTTTCGTTTTTTCCCTTTCTTCTTCTTCTTCTCCCTGGGGTCAGGCCTTGGATTATGAACTGAGAGCCCGAATCTGTTGATGCCGAAAACTGGGTTTGTACGGACTTTTGGCAACCTGATGGTATAAGAACCTCCATCCCGAATTTCTCTTTCTTCTTCTTCCCCATTTCTTCGTCTTTAGCTTCAGCTTCTTGGGCTCTATCTTCTTCTTGTAGATGGTTTGGCCCCATCTGTTCGTGCGTATCATACCAACTGTCTTCCTCTCCATCTGTGTCCTTCGAATTCCGTGATGGGCTTCTTTGCACACTAGGCAACCTTTGTGAAGCCAATTTTTTCAATGTTCTGACACTACCAACACCGGTAGCTGAGTTAGTTGTCTCCTTAAGCTCTATCGCTGCTTGCTGGCGTGTGGCAGGGGCGAGCGATGAATCCATTTTGTAGATTGCGAGTTCGTCGTTATTAAGACTAACTCTTCTGACTTTGAGAGTTGTTTTATTGGAAGACGATGGAAGTACCGAGGACCGTTCGTCGGGAATGATTGTTAAAGTTGGCTCTTTGGCTTCTTGAACCGGTTTAGCAGGGTTTGGTTCAGGGGTGTTAGCTGCTACAGGAGTAGGTGTATTGATGTCATTCCCAGAGTTTATGGATGAACAAGCAGAGGGAGATTTTCGAGATCTTTGACGAATAGGTGGTTCTCGAGGTGTGGATGATGGTGAGGGAGGATCGCTCCATTTGACTTCTGTTGTTAGTGGCGAAGACTCTGTGGTGGCAGGCCGCAATGATTTAATGGCCTTGGGTTTTGTGGGAGATGTACGGACACGCTTATCCGACTGGGCAAAAAGAATTGGGGTTGAAGTCTGCTTTCGTTTGAGGGAGGAATTTGCTGGCGGTGGAAGATTCTCGGCCCGTGTGTTCTGGGGCGCTTGGGGTTTGGAAATAAGTGAATGCAGTTCGCTGAGAGGGAACTGTGGTGGTGGTGCAATAGGAGGAGGAGAAGTGTGGGTTGACTGGATTGACTGCACACTCCCAGCAGATTCTCCACCCAGTGAACGACTTGGATTGAAGACAAATGAAGGAACCGAAGGTTGGATCTCCACGAATGCATCAAGTATTGTCTTCCTCAGACCGTTTTCCTTGAGAACAATACTAAGCATATCTACCACCGATTTCTTCGCTGACGGGTCAGATGCGTATTGAGGAAAGTCCGCCCCAGGAGTACCGTCTGTAGCTTCCACAACCCTGGCATAAAGGCGGATTTGCAGAACATCGATCCGGCGTTCAAAAGTCCGAAGGATCTCGATGGCTTGCTTCGGAGGGAGATTACCGCGTCTACTAAATATGTATTTGGCATGCTGCCGAACGAGGGGTGCAGTTGTCCTTGGGTGCAACCGGAAAATAGCTTTCCCAGTCACAAAGTCGAGCTCCTGGATGGTCCCAAATATCGGGATTTCACAAGACTTTCCGAGGATCATGGACGGACATAGACGCCATGTGCTGGACCTGAGAGCTATCTCGAAAATTATCTTCCAGTCGAATATCGAAAGTTCTTTTGGGTCTGCGTCTATGATTCCAGCAACACCAACGAAATGCCGCCACTTAGCGATCTTCGAATACGCCCACCACTGGAGCGGTTCGGATGGAACGGTGATATTAGGGGGATTCGAATCCATTGCTGTGATTATGGAAGTGAAATACTAGCCTTGTAACAAGGCCTTGTGGGGATGGAGAGAAGTTGCGAGGTGGTGGTGATGGGAATATGAATTCAACGAAAGGAGGTTGGAGTCAATGTTTCGACTACAGCTGGGCATTATATAGCCGTCCAGGAGCGTGACTTTACTATCCAATATGTAAGTATGTCTAGTAGTGAGGGCGTCTCCGTAGACACTGATGTTGTCATGTGGGAATACGACGTAGCTTTAGGGGTATCGTTGCTACTGTTCCACTGGGATCTCAGTCTCATAGCTACAGATGATTCCCCCAATATCCGTGGTATCAAGCTGTTGGGATCTCTTTCTACAAAACACCACAGCTCCACGATGGGCTGCTATCGATCCCATGATCTTGAGGTTCGGACAAAGACGACTGCCCAAAGTGGTGCGGGGAGGAGTTGAAAATGATGGAACTGTATGTATCTTCGCCCCCCTCGAGATGGTATTCTTTGTATTGGTTTATCCACAAGTCTCGGATTTCTCAGGGTTTATTACCCTAGCTCGACGAGGAAATCGTTGTTATGAAAGCCATACGGAATGGCGTACCGGGCACTGCTGCCAACTATCGCTAATTATGCTATCATTGCTGTAGAAGCAGCGGAATATTCTAGTGCAACCCGGGCCCAGGCTAGCCTCTGCTTTGTTTAAGACCTGTCTCGAAAGAAGTCGGCTCTCCCCTGGTCCGTGTTCGCCATATCGTATATGCATGGTTGTGAATGAGCTGCAATCTTGGCTCATCTTAGTTGCAGGACAAGGGTTAGCAGCTGTCGAAGAAACTGTTGGCTATTCGGACGTTATTTGGCATTTCTCCGACTAAAGGCTGTATCGATTGCAGTGTGCAGAATTAATTCAAACGGTTTCGTCTGGTGATCATCTTGTTGCATTTTGGCAATTGACGCTTTATTTAGGCACATCCAACAGTTGCCGTGAGCCTCTCAGCCTCGAAACCTCCTTTGCTCGCTTGACAAAGACCTGAATAACCAACTCTGAAACCCCAGTTCGAACGCACAGATCAGACTGAAGTCGAAAATTCCAAAAGTACCACTTGGAGGGCCAATGGCCAATGCAGGATACTAATACCACTGTTTATGCATAACGAAGCCATAATTCTTTTCAGGCAGCAGGGTCCTCGTGATAGCTGGCTACCGTCTTTGCAGATATATTACAGGTAATTAATAGCATCCATGGGAGTATACTCCAGAAACAGCCAGAGGGACCCTTGGAATGCTGGTATTGCACCGCAGGGATCGGTATATGCCGCCCGGCAGCACACGTTTTTTTGACCTGGCATCCTGGTAATCGGTCCTGCGGGCAGAGCAAGGCTCGAGCTGCCCACATTGCAACACTGCACGAAGAGATGAGAGGGGTGATTATGTTGTTGTCAAAGAGTTATAGCAATACGAGAAGAGCGTGAGCAAGATCATCTTCAGGGAAAACGAAGCTAACGATATTTAGGGAGCGCACAGACAAAGGAAATGGCTGAGTCTTGTTTTTTAAAAAATGGAGCAGCGAGTCAGCAGCGCAGTTTGAAATGCACTAAGAGGAGCTACCAGGTCGATTGCGTTTGAACAAAACTCGATGGAGACGGGACATGGGGCATCCTTGACATATGGGGAATGCCGTTGATCGCTAGCTTCGTAACCCTTTCGTCAGTACGTTAGCTCTCATCGACGAATACAGGATTCTGTGGTGTTACCATGGAACTGCGCCATGGGCAGGCTCTTCTTTCGCTGGCTTGACATATAACGGACAGGTTTTAGGTATGTAATCGATAGGATATGCAAAGGAGATCATTATAGTACGGTAAGTGCGAGTCATTCACCACCTCCTTCCTTCCAGGTTTGCTGAATTCGATTCCAATAGGCTGTCACGCCGCTGTCGATTCCGCTGCTGCATCTCATTCCCCAAGCCGTTCTTAACCACCTTGCATTGTGCAGGGATGTGATATCTCAAGAGGCTTGCGGGCAAAAATGGAGCCATGCCAACGTCAGATTTAGCACACGAAAAGGAGAAGAAGCAGGACCTGCCCCAGTCCGCCACTTTCTTGTCTCCCTCTTCTCCATCGTTTGACCCTCGAAATCACTCACCCGTCGATGCTTCTCTCACCTTCCGTCCCGGTTGTCAAAGTTGGATCCCGATCCCGCCGCCGCCGGTTCATCCAAAAGCCATCCTTTCGCTTGGAACTTGTACCCGGCCACTAGTTATCAATCGAACGCACTTTAAACGAACAGCCAAAAAGGCGAATGGAAAAAAGCAAATCAGAGTCTTAATCTCCCACTTTGAAATCTGGGGAACCATAACCGAATCCTATAAAACTGCTGTCGCAATCACACCCAAACTGTATTTTTTTTTTCTTCCATTTCGTAATCAAGCCTTTTTCTTCTTCTGTGCCCCTTTGAAAAAATTTCAGAATAGGAGCGCCCTAATGCAGAACACACCATCAAAACTTCAAGATTAGATCGCGAATTGTGGATTTCAACAACTTCCCCGAACGTCCGACTCTTCGGCTATTGCCGTGTTGCATGCTTTCTCCTGGTTCCGGTTCATACAAACTGGGATATATTGATCTTCAGGGCCCTTTCTTGCTTCGACTGTGCCACGCCCCTTTCGGATTCCGGATGCCTGCAGCTGCTACGTCTGCAGCTGACTCTTGAGGGCTCTTTTTAGGATTCAACGACAATTTCACACGATCAATTTTTATATAATTTCTATACTCCTGGAATACTAAATTTCGAATTCAATCAGATACCTTACCACCATTTAATAACCCCTTTGTTCACGACAATCCTGGATTTATACTTGGTTCCCGTGTGCGACATAAAAATACTCTATGTTTGGCGTCTCTTTATTGCACCGAGATTCAATAAACTGCCTCCGTCAGCTTTGTTTGACGCATCCAAGTGCTTCCGGACGTTCCATTATGCCGATACAACCATTGTCCAGAATACCTTAAGATCCTAAGAGTCGATTCCCCTGCTTCGGTGGCGCTAAGAGCGGGAACTGTCTTTTTTATTACATAGCGGATGTCCAGAATGGAGGAATCAGAAGCTAGCCTATCCGGCGCGAGCGTCGCAAAGAAAAGGAAGACATCGAAAGATGCAGATAAAGGGCCAGCTAAAGATATCGAGAAAACCAAACCATCGGCACCGTCATCATTAGACTCATCAAGGACTCAAGAATCTGGGAATGCTAAGAAGGATGATAAGACTGGAACGCAGGAGGGGTCTATTTGGAGCGAAACAAAAACGAAGGTAAGGATTTATGTCTGAAATATGAGGCAATTCGTGCTAATGCGCCACCTACAGGCCGGCAAGGATCGCAAACGTCTACCCCTGGCATGTATAGCTTGTCGTCGTAAGAAGATTCGCTGCTCGGGTGAAAAGCCCGCATGCAAGCATTGTGTCCGTGCTCGCACCCCATGCGTTTACAAACAGACCGCTCGAAAGTTCGTCCCGCGGACAGACTATATGGCTACCCTCGACAAGCGTATGAAACGGATGGAAGAACGTCTGTTGAAATATGTGTCTAAGGATCAGGCTTCAGCATTAGGGCCGATTGCCCGGTCCGTGGTTAAGCCGAATCCAGCGGTCTTGCAAAGCACCAGTGATTCCCAGGGAAATAGTCGGAAACGTAGTGCAGAAAAGGCATTCTCTGAGGAAGCTAGGAAGAAGCCGGCATTAGTTCCAAAAGTTTCGGAATCGACCCAGCCCTTGTCTGTGAAGCGGAGCCAGGGAGATGTAAGCGATGAGATGCTCGAGGAAGGGAAAGATAAGCTCCCGGGGAGAGAGCTTCAAGAGCATCTGATTGAAGTTTACTTTGAGTGCGTTTATGGACAGACCTATCTGTTGTTACACAAACCATCCTTCATGCGGCGGTTCAAGTACGTTCCCCAATCATTTACCGGATCGCAGTGCGGTACCATTGGTTAATTAGCCATGATATTATAGAAATGGAACAGTCCCACCGGTCCTTATACTAGCCCTATGCGCCGTGTCCGCCCGGTTCTCAAATCATCCGACCATCCGGAAGGATATGCCTTTCCTCGCGGGCGAAGAATGGGGCATCGAAGCCGGCCGAATCGTTCGCGAAAATTTTGATCGGGCAAATCTTACAAACTTAACCGTCTTGCTTCTTCTAGGTCTACATGAGCTGGGAACTTGCAATGGTGGTAAGAGTTGGGCTTATGGCGGAATGGCTATGAGAATGGCATACGCCCTCCAGCTGCATAAAGAAATTGACAACGACCCGTTAGGCATTCCGACGAATGGTTCGATGCCACATAGAAACCCTATATCCTTCACAGACCGAGAGATCAGGAGGCGGTTAATGTGGGCGTGTTTCTTTATGGATCGGTTCAACTCGTCTGGCACTTCCAGACCACAGTTTCTTGACGAAGCAGATATTCATATCCAACTACCAATTAAGGAAAGGATGTTTATCACGGAGCGACCCGGTTTGACGGAGGATGTCAACGGGTCTGTGGGCCAAATCGAGACGGGTGGAAGAGACGAGTTGAGGACCGTTCAGGCGAATATGGGAATTGCAGCCTTCAACGTTCGGGTTGTAACATTGTGGGGCCGTGTTATGAAATACCTAAATCATGTGAGAATTATTCCTATGCTACCGATACAAGGTCCTCGAAGCTTACTGACATCGTCCTAGGGCGGCAAGGAGAAGGATGTCGCACAAATATGGATGCCAGAATCGAATTTTGCAAAACTTAACGAACAAGCCCATAGGTTGCGGGATACCCTTCCAGAGACCTTAGTGTATAGCGAAAGGAACCTCAATTCACATGCTGCAGAGAAGCTAGAGGGCCAATTTGTCTTCTTGCATATCGCCATCCATCAGATCTTCCTTATGCTACACCGATTCTCAATACCGCTACGGCCAGGTGTAAAACCTACTACTGGATATCCAATGGACTTCCTGCGGTCAGCCGTGCAAATAAGTTTCAAAGCTGTGAACACCATTGCGACGATATTTGCAGATGCATTGGATCGGGACTATGGAGTATATGCACCGTTTTTAGGCTATACGTCGTTTGCGGCCGCTACCATCCACGTTGTAGGAGCTTTCTCTAAGAACCAGACCATCGTGGCAACTGCAAAAAGGAATCTGACGGTCTGCGTGAGGTATCTTACGAAGATGGCGAGATTCTGGGGCGTTTTTTATCCGTTATTGGATAACCTCAGAGATCAGTATGATCTTCAGTCCAAAGCAGCGCAAAGTCCTGGTTCTGTGGAGGTCGAGGCCGGAGAAGAACCATCGAACATCCTGCAGTACGGTGACTGGTTTACTAGATTCCCACGGGGCGTCGATCAGCAGGGCGTCCGGGCAGGGGACGGTAGAAGGAGTACATTACCTAGTGGAGCTGAAGTAGTAGAATCCGCTCTTATAAAAACCGAAACCTTGGACGAGCTGGTCCGGAAGGACAGTGATCCAGTATTGAGGAAAGCTTCAGATATGGAGACGCCTGATGAGTTTTTGAAGAATCTTCAGGAAGCCGCCGCGATATCAGCGACGATGAAGAAAACGATGAAGAGGAAAGCAGCAGCATCAACAGCAAAGGCGGCAGGGCCATCAGTTCAAGGTGTTCAACATCCAGTATCACATATCCGAACAAGCACCACTACAAAACCCGAAAAACCTACACCAAATATTACATATCCAAGGCAATCTAATCATCGTCTAGTGAACGGGTCCCAGCGGACGAGAAGACATAGTAGCAGTACAGTTGAACCCCGACCTTCATTTCCGAGTCCTCTTGTCACCGAAACAGGACCATTTGACAATCATTTCCCTCGATCCGCAATTGAAACTCGCGGTCCATTCTCAGCGGCTCATACCTCACCTTCATCCGGAGCATCAGACATATCCCTTCCAAGACATGAATTTCCCACCGACCCCGCACAAGCAGCAGCGGCCCTTGGAGCAGCAGGAGCACCCACCGCAGCCGCTTTTCCAATGCACCAAATCACGTTCGCGGGATCAGCTGATATGCATCACCAAAACCAGGCATCACATGGGAGTCCATGGGGCTACCAGAGTGATCTTCCTGAAGGGTTCCTGACAACTTCATCTTGGTTCAATGGTAACATTGGCGAGTTTGGAACCCCCATGAATGGATTTACTGCACCGCATGAAGAGATGCTCGCGACACAAGATAATGGGTGGTTTCTACCATTCAACTTTAGGTAAGCAAGACATTATGCTTTTCTTACAGCATTCTGTGCCTACCTCGATTCGAAAATCATTCGTTATAACGATTCGTTTCACGAAATGGAATTTGTCGAAAATCTAACATGGATTTATTTCTTCTAGTCCGCCCGGAACCGAGGGTTTCGAATTCAATGTGGGAGGCGGAGGCTTGCATCAAATGTTTGAAGGGGTCGTGGGAAGCGGAGACACAGAAGGCGGAACGACTATTGGCGATATCGCGCATCCAACCCAAGGAAATGATGGGTCACCTGGCATGGGGTACCATGGTTGATCGGCCCTGCCACGGGCATTGCTTTATTTCCACTAATTTTTTATATGCAGGCTGCCTTTTTCGAGATGATTTCGGCGCCGCCCCACACCTAGAACTTATCCCATTCGCTAGTTACGGTTGGGGGCAAACAGTTGACAGGGCGGACCAATCCACCACTCTTCTGTTTCGGTGTTATTCCCTTTTTTTCTTCCTTTGCTTATGTCGAGCCTAGGCATTTTGCGAGCCCGGCTTTATCGACCTATCATTTTGCTTTTTATATCTCGCTCGTTTCTTGTCACATTTATTAAGTACCGAGTATACTGACATGTTTCTCAATATCCTTTTATGCATTGGGGGCGGAGTTTTAGGTGTTTTGACAATTTTACTTGACATACTTTGATAGTTTTGATTTCCGGATAACGGTTCATTAACCTTGTGTATTCGTTATTTTTTCTTTCTTTTTTTTTCTTTATCTTCTTTGGAATATATCCAGAAGCTCGAATTGAATGTAAGGAGCCCAGGTACTTTCAAGTACCCCCTACTAGGCTATTGAAACCCATATAATCCGAGGAACAAAGAGTACCAGTACCATGTCAAGTTACTTGGTGATTGTCACAAAGGCAGACATTTCCAAACTCTCGAGATCTCTCAACCAGAAACCAATCACCCATGATTCCCCAGATGATATGCAATATTCGACTTGTATGAAACCCAAATACGCATCCTGCATTGCGAGTCGGATCCATCCATCAGCGCTGCAGTATTACACCCAAATATCAAAACGTCCCCGTTTCCTAAAATCCTCATCAGCACCTGTAACACCAATTTACACAGATCAGCCCTGTCAACGTGTAATCTTTTATAATCAATATGCATAGAGTAACGTAGAACATTCGTACGCAGATATATTAATATCACAAACTTTTGTGAAAGATCCGTTAAATCAATATCATTTTAATGCCTCTTTCTAAGACATGTACAGCGCCTATCGTCGAGGCGATATCTGATGCGATACGATACCCACCCACCTTGGGTTTTTACACTACCAAGGCCTTTTTAAGGGTTATATTTATAAATTTAGGATTCTCGAACCAGGACCCCTTCTGGTCTCCGAAACGGACCTCGTCTATGCGAGGGAACCCGCACGCTAGGAGATTTATTCAGAGATTTCTTTGTCCCTTTAAGACACGAATCTGGGCAAGCTGCATGCACACGGGATCGAGGGAAGTGATGCATAAACGATTCAGGCTATCCATGCGAGTTGGGTTTTGTTTGCAGAAGGGGGATATGAATCGAAACTAGTCTAGAACCAAAAAAAAAAAAAGTTGACCGTTGCATTGCTTGCTGCGTCGACAACCGAAGTTTCTTGAGCCGAGTTCCCCGACAGAAGCGAGCGGTGTTTTCGATAGGGTATGCATTAAAATAAGTTTTACTCCTCAAGGAAGAGGGGGTGTGGGTGTTAGTGTAGTATTTTTCTTTGGTATGTGGTATTTTATGCAGGGCTTACCAGGCTCAGTGAGGATACTTAGGAATAAGTACCCAGAAACTGACAAATGTTTGAACCATGAATACGCGTAACAGGATTTATTCCCTTTTTTTTTTTTTTTAACAATAAGCAGCGAAGCCCATGATCAATATTTATTTTTTCCTTACACGGAGGGTTAAAATATCTACAGGCGGGGTTTCAGGATTGCGTTGCTTGAACAAGGTCGTGGGCGCTTAAAAAAAATGATGTCGATGAGCTCGACACGAGAAGGTGCTCAAGCTCGGATATCGATGAGCACCTCCCATCTTGATAACGATGTGAAAAAAACCTTTTTCTTTTCATTAAAAGGAAAGTAATAGTTATAGGGCTCTGTTGTTATAATTATGGCATGCATGGCGTGATATCCTAGTAATCGAATCAGCATCAGTTCCAAGGACATGGCTACGGGCCATCCATCAAAAGTTGATGCATCACAAAAGTGAAATATTTAATTTCCCCCAGGAAATTCAAGAGAAATGATCCGTTGGGCGTATGTACGCCATACAGTTTCCTTGACATACAGGACGTAAGATTAGCGAGGACGAAGACAGTGTTCATTTGTTATCGACAGAGATAAAGTCTCAGTCGGAGTTGAATGGCAAGACTCCACACGGCTGTTGAGCAAAATACTTGCATCTACAAATGAACTAGTCACTAGTAAAGCCAAGGGGTCACATGGTAGCCGTGGGCAAAAAAAATATTGGGGCTATGCCTGAGTCGAACCTGTCAGAAATGAGCTGAAGGGATCCAATAGGCAGCTCCATGTGAATAGATACTATTTCTCGCGGGCCGTTATGGCGTTTCCTACATGTACCATATACATTTTTTAAACTTCAGGTTTGTCTCTGCCTAGCAAGCAAAATGAGGGATAGTCGGGAGGGAATTTTGCAAGTTAAGCCTATTTTATCGTTGTTGGCTACTTGCAGACGATGTTTCTGCCATCGATAGGCCACGGCAAGGGCCTACCGATCCTCCAGAGTATGCAAAATTCTTTTTTGGGTTTGGTAAGCTTAGGATCCACCGTTATCATATACCTAGTGCAATAAGTCAGGGGCCACTTGCTTGAAATGAGAAATAAGTACTTGTGAGGGGCCATTCGCCCGGAGGAAACCTGGAATGTTCGAACCTCTCGGGATCTACCTGACCGATAACTTCGTCGAACTTGCCACAGGCGCAGGTACGCCGTTTAGCCGGTGATTAGCTATCGATAGTCATTTACTGTGAATTGAGTAGATTGACAGTGCCTAGGAAAATTAGGAGAGAAGGATCATCCCAACATTCGGAGAGGCCGATGAATCAACGGAGAGAGAGCTTAATGGCAATACCTTAGTTTCCCAAGCGTTGGCACCTATGTGTTGTTCGGAGAAAAAAACCACCCAGCACAGCCACGCGGATAGCTGTGGCGTGTATGCACGCTAGTCTTGTGCTCCGTACCTATATTTAGCAGGATTGCGTGGCTCCGAGTGACCTGCCCGCGGAAGACAAGTGGCCGATCCCTGTGGCTTTCTACCAGATGTGGCTTGACAATCGCCAGCCTATCCTTGTCTTTGAATACCTTGGCTATTGAGAATTGCATGAAGCCTCCAAGCGACGGATATCGTCATGCACTCATGCAGTACGATATCGTAGGCTTGCCGACCCCACTGCGAATGTTCTGTGCAACCGACGACGATGTGCTCTTGGTTAGTTTATCTCTACTTCTATTAGCTATTCCAGGAACCCATTGACGGCCACTTAGCTAACCCTAATGTACTGTAACAAGCAGTTGCAGTGCGATCATGACATCAATGGCTCCCAACTGAAGCTGTGTGACTCCAATTTTTAATTTTCAAAGAGGAGCACGAGGACAGTTGGAAATCACCGCCCGCGCGGCTAAGACCACCGGAGCTCTCCTAGCTAGGTTAAACTGTGGAATTTCAATATCAAATTGTCTCTTCGAGCTCAGGCTTGAGCTCTTGTAATGGAGGAACATCCATCACGTGTCCAAGAAAATATGCAAATCCACCTAAGTTTCAGCTGGCTTTGGTTTATGCATTTCTCTGAACCTGTCATAAAGGGTAATTTTCATTAACAGTCATAATAACCAGACGACCCTGCATGATGCTGAAAAAAGTTTGATCACAAAAATCTTTGATAATGATACAGAATTTGCAGAAACAAAATCACCAATTAGGGAAATTACCGAATCGGCTTTCATAATCGCGTTCTTGTATTTGTCGAAACTTCGAGGAAGAAAATTGTGGATAGCTTGTGCTTTCACCATGCATGACGGATCGATATCCTTCCACGCATTTTCAGCTGTACTTGGACATGCAGGTTGAAAAGAGGCGAGACGCACACCGTGTCGTGTCCCCATAGCCCGGGGCGAACAAGAAAGGGATCCCGGCGAAACTGGAAACTTCCACAGGGCGCACCAGGTGAGGTACGTCTATCCGCACCAAAAATGTTCCACATCACTTGGTATCTGCCTGGCCTTGCTGCTACGTATGAAGTGTCAATTTAGGGCAGTTCCCAATAATCCTCTCCTTCGAACAGCTCTGTGATCCTCGGGGCGGCTTGTCCGACTCGGTTACCTGCTCGAAATAGCCAGCGACTAACGAGTTTGAACATAGCACAAAACATTAACAGAATAAGGCAGCAGGAACTTTCCTCGGGCTGTTTCTCTCCAGCACGCGCTTGTCCTTTTCGACGTCGAGACGAAGAATAATAATTTTTAATAAATCGATGCGATAGATACCCTGTCGGGATCTGGATCTAGCCAGAAGGGTATCGTAAAGATCGCGTACAGGTTGTCAAATCCATGAATGGTACCGTAGAATTAACACCCATTTCGGTTTATTCGGGTCTTTTCTTCGAGTTTTTTCTTGTGGGTTCCTTTTTCTTCTTCAATCGTTCATGAAAAAGTTATCGTTATGGATCAAGGAGTGGGGACGTGAATCTCGCGATCTGGTTCGTCCCACAATTCAAGCTATGATGACAGGGATTGACCAGCTGAAAGCTCACCACAGCCTATCAATCTATTTTCCACTTGCCACACCAAACAAGCTCAAGCTCGGAATCCCAGTCAGGAAGCAAGGGTGCACTGAATGCTGGTGTCTTTCCTCCAGCGAACGGTTGATTTCTGTTCGGGTTGCAGTTGTCTTTTTGACAGAAAGACGGAGCGAATGCGAACCACAGAGATGGTGACAACGGTTGCCTTCTAGATTTTTTGGTGCGAGAAATTTGAAAGGGGCATCTGAAGGCGAACCTTCGAAATTGAAATGAAGCATCATTACCTGAGAGCTCTATCAAGATCCAAAGTCTGCGATACCAATTTCGAATCTGCTGCTGGATATGCAGGTGATCATGACGATATTACAGTTACGGGGAGCCATATCTCGAAAAGGTGAACTCTCCGGTCGGAGAATGGGAATGACCGGAAAAAGAGAGTTGGGTGTCGCTTTTTGATCTCACAGCCACAATTGCATGTACTGTCGATAACCTGTTCAGGCAAAATCCCGGGGTCATGTATCCTTGCGGGCTTCTGTGTTGCAGTTAACAATAACTTTCCCAACAGGAAAAACGAAGACTCGCCCGAAGAACGGGCACGCCTGAATTACGTATCTTCAGTTAGTCGGGTCAAGCATTGTGGGTATGGCCTGGGGAGGGCGAACAAAACAAGAGAGCCAGTCTGCAGGTGTTGACGTGGAGGACCTTGCTTGTTAACCATGCTAGATGCTTGGAACTCCGGAGGGCAAGCTGTGTCTGTACTGCGCAGTTCGTACCAGCTCCAACGCATCGTTCACCCCGAGAAGGCTTAGTAGAAGGGGAACTGGACTAAACCAAACGAACTGACCTTCGGGCGACACGCTAATGTGCTAACAGCTACTTCCAGCAAAAAGACATGCATGCATACTCTAAATCTTTGGATCTTTCTTCGCCTCATTGCTGCTCGCTAACCCTCATGAGACCAGGTTAAGGCGGATTCCGAATGATAGAGATGGTGCACACACATGCACGCACATTCCCATGCCTGTCAAGTTTATCGGTATTGTCGAATCATTGACGTGTGTTTTATGATTCACGAACGGGTGTGGCTCCTCACATCTGGATTGTTAAAAGGACTGGTGTAGACCCGGACAGATGGATTCAACATCTCACCCATCACTCGGATACGACATAACAGCCCCAGACAAGACAAGCTCAGGTCAACGGAAAAACTAAGAAACGTTTAACGACGGTATATGATCCATATTACTTATTCCTCTCCAAAGGTCTTTCTTGTTTCTCTTTAGCAAGCCCTCATACCCCTCAGCGAATTTACTGCCTGTGTTAGCGTGGGTTCCTCAAAATCAGGTAGAACCAGTCAGAGCTCGAAGCGACCCTTGTTTAGTAGACTGACGTTTATAAGAGTACTGGGCAGCCCACCTCGACAAAAATCTCTTTAATACAGTTTCTTGCCCTTCCTCTTCCTGCCATATCCCTCACCCCCCTCTCCTCTCCTCCTCCAACCTCACACAAAAAGCCGACCCCACCCCCTCGGTTTCATCTCACGACCACCCAATTTCCTATCTCACGTTTACGTTCTTTCAACTTCATCTCCTATAGTATTTTTCATTTCTTTTTTTTTTTATAACATATACCTCTTTTTTTTTTTTTTTTTTTTTGTTTCATTTGATATATACGATCACCATATCGTCACTTCGAGAGACCGTAACGACCTTCGCTCCGACTATTGTCTTTATCTGTTGAAGTCCATCCATCTCTATCCGACAGTTGGAAAGCCCTCATCAGCTTTTAATTGTTCAATCCTAATCAACAAAAATCCAACATGCCCGCCGTCTTGTTACCAAGAACGGCAGCATCTTTTGCTGAACGTTCAGCACCGACAATCGTTCTCGACACAGTTGTCAACCCGTGGTTAACACAGACATTGAAGAGAGTCAACAAGCACAAGAGACCGTTGAACAGCGTACCACAACATCTGAAATGTCTGACAGAGATTCTTTCTGGCCCAAATGCGATATGGAACCTTTGCAGCCTTTGCGTTCCCAGGCTTCCTGAAGCACAGATCGAACATCAATCAAATCCCATTACCGATGCTCTTCTTCGATATCAATTCATTCACCTGCAAGCCTATGTTGTTTCTATCGACATGGTCCAGAACCACCAGATTGCCTTCAAGCTAACAAAAGAGTCAATCAAGAGCTTGGTCGACTACCACAAGGATGTGTATATAGTTGACCAGGTTGCTAATACATGGCACTGGGCTGAGAAGGATGCAGCAGTGAAGAAGATGCATGAAGAATTTGTCCAGAAGGTTAACAGGTATGTCTTCCAGACGGACAAGATTGCTTTGGAAGGTATTGAGGATGATGGCGCTGGCGAACTCCTCTGCGGGCAGAGCGAGGAAGTCAGGAATGCCATCAGTGAATGCTTCGAGACCCTGATGCCACCTCCGCCAAAGGTTGAGGCTAGAGCGCCAACACCAACACTCGCCAGCACTCCTGCTCCGGTGGGTTGGTGGGCACCTACTGCTCCCTCTGACCATCAGATGGCTCCAGTTGAACCATGGAAGATTCTTCCGTCGAACAACCCCGCCACTGCTGCCCAATTCGCTCAGGGCATGACCTCCATGGCACCTGAGAATCTTCCTACATGGAGCTTTGATGGTCTCGATGACGGTAACGCTCTTGCATTCGGAACTGCTTTCATGGATGATAACTCGGTAATGGCCACCACTGGTACCTACACCGCTTCCTTGACAGCATCATCGGACTGGTGGTCGCCTCAGGATTCCCCGGGTTCCCCGCACGAGCAAGCTGAGCAACTGCCATTCATGCCAACCACCACTGGCTATGAAATGCCCTCGTCTATGCCAGCTATGTTTTCCGCCCAGCCCTGCAGCACGGCTTTGAACTACGGCGGCTTCGGTTGGGATAACTCCAATCGATACATGGACTTCGCCGCCATATGACTGGCCGAGAAGCAACAGCAATCTGCTCATGTTGAGGTCCCTCGACGTCCTCTCCAGGTACCTGTTTACCACGGTCGGGTTCACAAACGAACCTCCGGTAAGAGTACCTCGAGTGCCAACGTCGGTGCTTCTGGAAAGCGAAGGCGAGTTGGATGAACTTATTTTTACCATTCATCTAATAAGATGGAGAGAGTCGGCTGGTGGCGAAGGTTGTCCATCTGGGCATCTAAACTCCACGCCTCTCTTACTCGGCGCACTTGGGTTTGTCCTCAATAAACCATTTGTTTTTTTTTGTCCCAGCATTTTCTTAACGTCTTGCATCCACGGCGGTCATCTCGTTCTGGCGCTTATCTTGATCGTATCATGTCATTTGAAATGCCCTTTCACTTTGTCTGTTTTCCAAGCGAGTTTAGCGAGTTTAGCGTGCATCTACTGTTTTTTATATTGATCGTTTCTTTTATCATTGTCGAGATCTTGTCATTTCAGTTTTAGCGAGCGATATTGTGACATTTTTCCCATTTTTCCTTGTTTCCTTTGTCCTGCATCTTCCTCCTCACCCATCTCCTCACCCTCCGCTCTCCGCATGTCCGCTTCAAAGTGCCTGGCGCACTTCGTTGTACCCATCAGAAGATATACCAGCATCGGCCACACGGGCATGGCCTTTGTTCTTCTCATTTCTTCTTTCATGTCCAGTATGAGTCCCTGAGGTCTCGTGGATGACTATGATGAAGATCCTCTACGACATTCACCAAATTGCCAACCAACACCAACCAGACAATTCATATACAAAGAACCGCTGAGCGACGCCAAAAAAAAAATCATCACAAACTTATTTCAGCATCAAATTTCCTCTTTAATCAATTTTCAACGCCTCAGCCGACCTCTTTTTCCTTTTCTTCTTTTTTTTTTTCGGCATTTGGATCTTTTTTCTTTATTCCATTCTCTCCGACATTTCAAGAAGTTCACGTCAACTCGCATTTTCTGGAACTGGTTTTCGAAATACAGATTTGGGAAACTACAAGATTTCCTTTAATACTTCTTTGGGTTTGGGATTTTTAAAGATATAGATTTCCGGTACTGGAGAGGGGAGAAAGAAAGAAAGAGATCAAGAGTTAGCATACGAGTCGGTGTTTTTGGTTTTTGGGGTGTTATATATATAAAAACCAGCTGAAATACAAACAGAAAACAAAGGGAAAAACTTGAAAAGAATGATTGAAAAAAAAAAGTCACCAAAATAAGATTTGGATAAGAGTTTTAAAAGGATATCGAAGGGTTACTGGAAAAATCTTTTGGGGGGTCGCCTTTATTGGTTCTTGTACCTTACAGTTGATTAGCCTTTTTAGTTCTCTCTCATAACTCAACTTAGTCTGAGCAAGTGTAACAGAATATAACCTCAGGGAGTTTTTTATCCATGAAAGCTTTTGTGCCTCGCGTAAAAATATTTCGATTGTGATTTGTGATATCCTGCATAACTCTATGTTCAGGTAATAGGAAATTGATGAGTACCACCTATGTGCATGCATTTGACGGAACTTTACTGACTCATGACTAAGCCTGATTATATATCATTGTTACTACTAATTATACGGATTCTTAACCTCGGGTAAACTTATGACTTCCCCCCTAGCCCAAACCAATAATATCATTGATCAAGCGGGTATACACATATTCTAATCTTCATATATTAATTCACAACCTTAATCATCCTCAAAACCAGCACCACCCAATAGACCAAAGAAACCCAACTCATAACCACAACAGTATACCCATCAACAGGACTAACCATCCTAGCAACATTCGGCGTTCCAGTCTTCGTAACCGTCGCATAAGCCGTAGAAGTAGAAACAATGCTAGTACCCGTAGTAGTCTAAGTTTCCGTTTCCTGAGCTTCGGTAGATACCGTAGTAGTTTCGGAATATGTGGATAAAGCGGAGCGGGTATGGGTTGATGTGACGGTGCTGGTGGAACTCGTACTTTCTTGGCGTTTGCGGATGTCGTGACGGCTATTTTCGAGACGAGATTTAGCGGATTTGGTAGTGTTGATTATTATTTCGTCGAGGGGTTGCCTCTTTTGAGGATCACGGGGTGGAGGGGGTTTGATGTGAGAATTGGGATTGGAGCGTCATCTCGGGTTAGGAGTATTTTTCGACGTTTACAGTCGGGTGGATTGTTCGGGCAGACCATGTTTGGAAGTTATAAGAAGAAGATGTAGGTCTATGTAGATATACTGGGGAGGAGGCTTCAAGGATAGATGGTATCTCGGTAGGTTACTACGCTAGACTAACGACAGCCGGAGTATGAAGGGTTTTAAATTTCGGTAGGAGGAGACATAAGCTATATGAAAAGAACTTGACAGAATACTACTATTTAAGGATTCTACATTGTATGGGCGGAAGAGTTTACACATGTACGCTCCATCTAGACATTTCGCATAGATCGGATGGTCAGGCCGGTCGTGTCCGTGGTGGAATATCGAATAGACATTGACAGTCTGAGGCAATTACCTCAAGATAACTTTATTAACAATTCTTCAAGTGGAGTAGATCCGCTCTTTCCCCCATAAATAGTCTATGAAGTCCATAAATTCTTTACACTCTAATCTTCAAAGTCTCGAGTCTTAGGATGTCGTCATAGAGCGTTATGTTCAAAATTGTGTTGGCAGCCCCGAATGCAACAAGGTTTGGTATATCTCGTCATGAATCCGGCTTCCGGGTTTCTTCCATGCAATGAGTGAATTATTAGACGATATATGTAGTAGGGCCGTAGCCTTACCAGAATAACTTTAAAACCTGCTCGTCCACCAGTTGTTACTTTCGTCTTCAGGTTTGACCTTCTTGCGAACGAACATTACATCTAGAGTAGTCTGTCCCCGTTTCGCTAGCAATTTGACAGATTTGGAAGTCGTAAATTGGCTTTCGGCTTTACCCTTTCCTTGGCGGATACTGGCCTCAGGATTGTCGGTTATTTTGGTGTTGCCTTCAATATTATTCCCAAACTTTTCCTTCGAAATTGTCCCCGCTTCACCATTGGTAACTTCCACATCACTCCCATGAAATCCTGCCTCAAACGCTGCCTTCATAGCACGAATACATATCTGATTCCTATTTTTCCAGCCAAGCATTGGCTTCGGGTAATCCTTCCCAATCATACATCCTACAGTTCTTTGATCCGGTAGAGGACACTTCCACGGTTCGTAAATGTACTTTTCAGGAAAGTTCTTGAGTTGGGGGATGTAATGTCGGACGTAGTTACCCTCTTTGTCAGTCTTTTGCGGGAACGCTATGGGACTGTAGATACGCATATGTTGTGAGAAGAATGCGGTGCATAATAGCCCTAGATAGCTTCCGTCAGTTATAAATGTCGACATCTGTAGACTCGAGGCAGTGACCGTCCCCAAAATACCACAGACATTGCCAATTTCCTGCGTTGCAGGAAATTTCGTGATCCAGCAGCCACTCTTCGAACACTTCAGCTCCTTGTTCTACAACTGATGGATCCAAAGTGCATATGCGGAGATAGTAGACATGTTGATGCTAGTTGAAAAGTTGGAGGAACAGTTTCTGGTTTCGAAAAGGTAGCAGTGTACTCTTTACCCTTTATGATTTTGTCTAGAACCTCTAAGGCAATCTTTTCACCACCTCGGTGAGGAGTTGTAGCAGCCATCTTGAACCCTTCCATTGCTAGAACAGAAAAATCGCCTTTCGGTCTTCGGAGCCCCGCGTGATATGCTGAATCTTCGGATGAGCGATTTGACTGATTTTAGTCGGCATCGAAGCATTGTGATCCTGGTTTATCCTGGGATACGTGCTTCAGAGACAGGTCTCCAGGCGGCAGGATGGAGGTCGGAGCCGGTATTGGCCGTGGGGGTGGTCCTATTTTTTGCCCTGCTTTCTGAAGCTGTGTCGTGGTCATAGAGGGCCACCATTGATACCCACGATGTCCTATATAATTCATTAAAGCTCGTCCTGTTATCATAAGATTGAATCCAAAGGGAAATAATACATCACAATCCCACAGCGTCCTTCCATTCCCAACAATACTCTCCACCCCCGCTTCCTTCGCCTCCGCCAAAACCTCATCGTCGGGTTTTCTAGCATACGAATCCGTATCGTTCTCAAAAACGAGATGGATATCTTCCACGCCTTAAACAATTTCGGTAAGATAGTAAGGGGGCTCTCACGGAGGACAAGGAGACGGTATTTTGAGTTCAATTGCGACAAACCATCCGATACCGCATTCTGGCAGTCTAGACTGCATGCCGTGGGTGTTAGAGGGGAACACAAAGTGTCTCAGATGGCCCTCCACTCATAGTAGGTAATCTTAAAAGTGGGGATGGAGATTTCGGGAGATACATACAGGAACTGCTGGCGGTTCGGCCCGACTTTAGCGTGGTACAGGTAGTGGGGATCGCAGGTCCAGGCTGGGTATCTGGATGCAGTTTTAATCATATATTAGTGTAGAACATATCAAGCATTGCTCTAGTAGGAGCTCACTTCAAATGGAATTCCAATCGATGTTTGACTTACAGGGCTTCTGGGTTTAAGTCTAGTGTGGCTTTGAGGGCCGGAGAGTCGTGTAACCTTAGATCATGCGGAACTAGTAGAGAACCCTGGCCGCCATCTTGATACTTTTTGTGAATTCCTTCAAGTCTACAGGGCTGGGGCTGTGAGAGAATGGAGAATAAAGTTAACGGCAGATGTCTGGGTGTTTCTGAGCCATAGGTTCATGAAATGCTGCAACTTGTGGTAGTTTCCAGGGATCGAATTTAACTAAGCTATAGTACTACAAGATGCAAGATCGATCGATCAATGATATTACAGTACGCATACAAAATGCAAATTTGATTAAATGGTCTACTCATTCGAAGATTTGGAGTTTTATTGATATGCGATCGCAGCATGGGATTCCGATCTGAATCGATCTAGAACTAAAGACGCACCTGGGCCTGTATATCGATCATTGGGGCCTCAAATGAGGTCATTAGAACACCCGTTTCAGCATTAGCCCTTGTCGCATTTATTTCCGACCAAACCTAAATTAAAAAAATACGACGAAACTCGTGGGCAAATTGAGAAAAAGCGGTCCCAGCCAGCATGCGAATTCCAAAATCCTGTTCGACATGGAACCGGTGGGTCTTGGAAGTTATGAAAGCCCTGTTGGAGGCAAAGATGGTGTAACCCTGTCCGATCGACTACAGTATTGCTCTGTTTGGTGACGTTGGTGGTCTTGAGTTGGATTGTTGCGCCAGTTTCTCGCTCGCTCGACCAATGCAACAATGGACCGGATGTATGCACTGTCCCGGCTAGAACCCGACTTCCGGGGCCCACCCTAAGAAATGGAACCATATGCAACTAAACCGTCAAGGTTATCTTCGGCATTTTTCACACTCGTATAAGGGAGGATTAGCATACATGGTAGTATAGTATCGGGTCTAAAACTCTTTTTTTTATAAACGTCCTAACCTCAACATGACTAGCATCGCTGCACCGATAGCTACTGTGCATGTCTGCCTGTCGGCTCGCCATAGCCCTAGCTTCTGTCCTTTTATCCCGCCCCGAATTGGATTTTGCATGTTGAGCGCATAAAAAAAATCATTCCACACTCCCCAGCAAACGACGATGGAAATGCAAGCCAGTCTGTACGCCCACCTACAGAGTATGCATAGTGCGACGAATTAAAGGTCCTTGATCCAGGAGACCTATCTGGTAACTATAGTGGAACTTAAGGAAGCTATGAACACCTCGTCAATCGATACATCAGAAGTAGTTCGAGGTAATATGGGCAAGATTGTGCATATTGTGGAATTTGATGCGTGGACCGTTTTTTCTTATCAACTAGACTCGTAGACGCGCACTAGAACCAAGGGAGAAATGACGGTCTTCACATTTTCCTTCTTTCTTTTCATTTCTTTTAGCTGCTCTTACTTTGGTTACACTAAAACTCACTAGCTGCAGCATTTGCATTCACGACGAACAACTGGCACACATTACACGGGCCACCCCACTCTCAGAAGTTGGGGGTTCATCGAAGTATCCGAACTAGTTCTGTGTATTTGGCGAGACTTTTCAAGCTTCCTAGTCTGGGGTTTCAAGGACGCTAAAATCGCCTTGGAATAGACTTCGCAACTTCTATCCATGGAATCCATTCAACCGTCCTAGTTAATAGGGCCAAAAACACGGATATAGAAGGTGTCAAAGACCTAGAATTTTTGGTAGATGACGACTCCGCCTTTATCACCCCAGCGCTGCAGCTAGTGCAGAGTATCGATAAATTTATTCTATCGATATGTTTCCCCTCCAAAATTAAAAATATATTTTAGCTTTTTTTTTGTCATTCGGACATATTTTTTTGGCGACAGGAAAAGGTTGCCCAACCCGATGGTCGTGTTTAACTTCCAGGAACGGTCTCGTGAAGCCATCATTCATTGTCACTGATCACCTGAGAACACGCACAAACTTCTGAACCCCCAACCATCGGTCTGTGACCGCTTGGAACCTAGTGAACAACCTAGACCAGCTGAACGCCGTTATAAACTTTTTTCTTTCTTTCCCCCATGAGAAACTGGCGCCACATGCAGGATCGAGGTCGGATGCACATTTTAATTTGTTTTCCAGTCCATATCGTAACTAAAGTCAGGCACAGAAATTCTTTTGAACCACACCAAGTGCACCTGAGAGGGAAAATATTCTGCTTGGTAGTCTATAGAGGGCTAGTGATGTTTGCTAGGTCTTACCCGACACAGGTGTACTCGAACCTAGATGGCTCCACAGGTTCGGGGAGTGAATAGGACTCCTGCCCAACCAGAATTGCGTGTCGCCCTTCGACACCCTCCACGTCGGCCACACACTAGGACATGTCGTATACTTAGGCTACCTTGGTGCGTGTAGGACTAACTTTGTATCTCTCTGTACCTTCACCCCTGTTGGCTTTTTTTAGTTACCGTTTTCTTCCAAGCAAGTCTTCGTTCGATAAAAAAATTTTGGTTCCGCTTGAGGTTGCAAGGGAAGAAAAAAAAATTATAATAATAAAAATAAAGAAAATTAAAAATTTTTTATTTGGGGCCCGCCCATGCGATCTTGAAATGGCACAGGAAGTCGAAACTTTCCAGGCGCACAAATCCTCGAAATTTTATCCTCTTATTAAAAAAAAAAAAAAAAAAAAAAAAAAAAAAAAAATTTATTTCCCCGTATTCTAAATTTGTAAAGCCTTTTCCGCTGCAATCCTTCATATTGTCATCGTTGTTTTCCAAGGGCCCCAAGTTATTTCCTGGAACATCTCTGTTTCGAACATCCTTTTGGATCTTCGACTTAATCCGCTTCAACGATATACTTACAGACTTCCTCTAAAATCTCACCACCCGACTCTGCGCAGATTTATCCAAAGCTGTAGGTGATTTGAGCCCAGCACTGCCTTCGTTTCTCCTTCATCTTGTCTTGTTCGCATCCACCCTGTGCCCCCCAAACTCCACAGTTGCTGCCTTCCCAGTAAGTTAGCTTCATGATCAGAGAGTCTCCTGGAAATTAATAATCCATCGAGATCCCTAAACGAAAAGGAGAAAAACCCCATACAATACCCTACCCCAGCTAACAATCGGATTTGGCTCTACTATACTGGCTTGTGAGCGAGCGAAAGAAGTTTCCCCCCTTCCCGCAGGACAAGCCTACATATACTATTACAGAGTACTAAGCTACTCCGCAGTCATCGAGGGCTATTGGCCCAAAAGTAATTTAATTTAATATTTTTTTTTTTTTTTTTTTTTTTTTCTTTCTTTGGCCCCTTCCAATATTTTTGTGCAACCTAAACTTTCACATCCCAGGCACATTATCTACTCACCTACTTAATAATATTTTATTTTATTTTATTCTTTCCCTTTTCCTTTTTTCCATTTCGTTCTACTTCGTATGTACTAACTGCTAACTAATTTTTGGTTACAAAATCAGAAAAATAAAATAAAAAACCACCTCTCTTCTTCTAATTTTTCTCCTTCTCCCTTGATATTCTGATATCTTGTACCATCGTTTTCGTTCCCCATCCACCCACTATCTCCTGATATCCTGACGAGGGGGGTTGTCGACATTATTTTTCCACGCTCGACAATCAATAATCCTCAAGAATATTCTAAATCCTCGCCAGACTTTCTGCGACTTGAAACTAGCTCTGTCTATCTACCAGCAAATTTATATATTGGCAACATCAAACCCTTGAAACAAAACTCTCCGAATTCCCCGTCGAAGCTTCCACGCCGTCGATACTTACCATCAAAAGTGCAGAAAACCGTACTCGTCATCTAGACTTCTGCAGGGACAGCCAGCTACTCGAAGTTTAATTCCAGGGTTTCAATTTCGAACACTCGCTCTGTCTCTTCTGCCCAAAAAAAGCCACAGCCTCTCGCTACTACCATACGACCCGACCTTTTGCCAATACACTATTTCAGTCACTCTTTCCCCATCATAAATACATATATACATACGCACATCCAAATACAGACGCAAACACCGATAGCCCGACATCATTTGGATTAATAGTAATCAGTACACACTAAATCTACCATGGCATCTTCAAAGGTAAATGGCAGCAGCAGATCGTTTCCCTGCTTACCCTGTCCACAATGTGCCGATTTGGCCTTGGCAAACGCTCGTTTGGCTCGAGCCCTCCTCAGACCCCGATCGTACCATATCATATTCCAGCTCTTCAACATTGATGAGTATGATACTTTCCTTTCTGCAGTTTCAATTTGTGTCTCTGGCGAGATCCAATTGCTGTGCTGGCTGGGCCTTCGGTGACGTTGAAAAATACATACAAGAATATTGGGGGCGGATGTCTTAGGCTGGAGTCCGGCCAGTGTGTTGGCCTTTCACTCACTCGTCGTTGTTCTCCCCTCTCTCTCTCAAAAAAAAAAAAAAAAAAAAAAAGTGTGCGCGCTTTTTCTCGGGTGCGCCGCAACATGATGTCCTCGCCCTCATCGTCGTGCGAAAATTGCTCCCAACAAGCAGACAAGCTGACTTGAACGGTGATGATGATTATCAGGTTGCTCACCCTCCTCGCATACCTCACTCGATAACGAGTCCCATTCCTCCAGCCAGTGCCGCCGTTCCTATAAAGTCTAGCCATCGATCTCACCATGCTCATTCGCTGGGTACGACAAATACGACACACCGGGTCACCCGGCGGAAGTCAATGTCATCGTCTGCAGTGGCTCATTCTGCAGCTGTGGCTGCTATAAAGGAAGCAGCTGCGAATGGATCGCTTGACTCGTCTCCAATCAACCTTGACTTGAAGCAGGAAGTTCTTAATTCACCAAATCTGAAACCACTGGATGGTCAGTCCGACGTTATTGCCGATTACCCTTCGCCTCCGTCGAGTTTCCCATCTCACGGTGTATCTGCATTGTCATCTGGATTCCGAAAGACTAGCTTTGGGACGACTTTGAAGGAAACTGTATCTGAACATGCCATCGGGGAGGAAGTAGAATCGGCAACTGGTTCGCTACGGAAGAACCGAAGGCCGAGCGATGGACCCGATGATGGGCAGCATGTCAAAGGTGAACTTAAGTGTGAACACTGCGGCAAGGGCTACAAGCATAGCAGCTGCCTAACGAAGCATCTGTACGACTCACTCTCGAATGAACCGGCCACCATTGCTTCATACCATAATTATCTTTTTGCAAGGCAATATGCTTACACTTGATTTGCTTGTATTTCTAGTTGGGAACACACTCCCGAATGGTCGTACACGTCCAAGTTGCTCATCTCGAAGCATCAGCAGGTACAGCTGTTGGAGGCGGCCTCCATCCTCGTCTCGATGAAGCCAAACACTCCGCCTACGTCTGCAAGCTCCACGGCTTCCTATAGCATGATGAACGATTCTTCCAATGATTCAACCTCGGAAGACTCGCCACCTCCAATGCCTGAAAGGATGTCGTCTCCTCAGCCGGGTGGCAGATCTAGGGCTCTCTCTAGTGCCGGCCAGCCGACAAGACGTCATGGAAGCCATTCTCGAGCCGCTGCTCCATACTCGAGATCATACCAACATCCACCAATGGGTAGCTCCTTTGGTGGGAAGTCGGTTACGCTAGTTGCGTCTCCGGGTTCTATGCGTCCTGTTTCAGTACTTCCTTCTGGACTTCTTAGTCCTCGCAGCATTGCTACATCTGGCCAGGACGACGAGTCATTGGCCGCAGCTGTTCAGATGTTGAGCTGCAGCTTTGGGGGCACTCCAGTTCTAGGGCCTACCAAAGCCACTCTTAAAAATGGCAACGTGCCATCACTGCCACTTTCATCTCCGCCAAATGATCTACGAGGGCTCGGGTCTCCTCGTACGTTGACAGCTGACTACATTACCTCTAACCCCGTTGCCCAACAAAGTGGAATCCGTGGAACCGCGGACTACTTTGAGAGTGAGGACGTAGAGATGGACGGTAGTGACCATGATCAAGCTGGAAAGTCTGTTCAGTCTCCGTCCTATCGTGCTCGGTTCAGCGGGCCCGAGGTCGTCGTTGAGGACGATGATGAGGAAAACGGAGCTGCCGCGAGAGCCAAGCACGACGACGATGAGGATGGCGTGTTCGGCAAAATGGAGGAATGACACCCCCAGTCGCCGACTCTAAGTATCACGGTCATATTGCATCGCCGCCTGCGCATTTTTACTTATTTATTGTTCATTTTTCGATTTCTTCGTTCTGCAATTCCGTCAACAATTAACGAAAGCCTGCATCAAAGTCCATTTTATCCAACGAAATTCCCAACACCACGATCAACCAATATATCCTTACCACTATATATAACGAAAACATTTTCCTGCCTCATTTACCCATATCTTTCTGCGAAATAAAACAACATATACTAAATTTCAATTGCGCTTTCCTGTTTTTCCTAGGAATTTATCGACTATTTTTTTTTTGTCTTTCTATAGTTCGGGCGTTCAAGGAAACTCTGCTGGCTTGGAACCTATTTTTATATATGAAATGAAAATGCAACGAGGGAATATTTCATGGCGGCATTAGTTGTATAATCCTTTTTTTCTTTTTTTTTTTCCTCGGTTTTTTTCCTGGTGCTTCCCTCGGATTCTGTCATCAAAGCCAGAATCAGTTACTTTTTCATTACCACTTGTTACTTAGTTCATACTCCCCCCCCTGTCTATGGTTTTCGTTCCTACTTTTTTTTTTTTTTTCAATGTATATACATTCGCCTCCTAGCCCGTCCCTCATTTTTCTAGCGCCAAGCCACTGGTGCGCCCATCCCTGATATCAGGAACCTGAAAGGAAAAAAAAATTCAACCGAAGTGGATTTTTCAAGACAATCTTTTTCTTATACACGCTTCGTAGTTGTTGGCTGTGCGTTCTCTCGGAATCCGTACTCCGTAGACAATTAATCGAGCTGGATGATCAGATGACCAGGGAGGCTGGCCGAAGGGCTGGCAACCCGAGGACTCTAGGGCGTCCGATCATTCGTCAACGTTGTTGGCATAAGAAATCTGAGAACGTTTGCTTTGGTTTGGCGCTTCGATAGCGACGGATTTGATTGAAAGGAAATTTGACTACAGAGTTACCTAGGTTCTCTCATTCTTTTTTTTTTTTCTCACAAGGGCATGGGATGCCCTGTCTTTTCTTCCCTTTTTTTCTCTTCGTTTCCCCGCAATTAAAAAAAATTCTGCTTTCCGTTCGTTCAAACTCTTTCCTAAGGTATTTGCGGGGTAGCTGAAAAAAAAAAAAGGAAAGAAATATAAGATTAAAACACCTTTTTTTTCAAAACTTCGAAAAGAGTTATAGTTTGGAATAGCTAACTGGAACTAGCCTGTATCTCTCGGCTTCCCCAGATTATTTCCCTTGCTCGTTGGCCCGGGGCTAGTCTGGTGGACTTGAGGTCCAGCCGCCATGTCGAGAAAGGAATAGCGACTTAGCTGCGTCAATAGAGAGAAAATAACTTGATGGGAAAAAAAATGAAAAAGAGCTAACACCAATGAATATCGACAAGGTCTAATACCTGTTAATGTACAGCAAAGATAACAAGGGGGTATTCTTTGTTTTTTCCGTTTCGATTTCCGTTTTTGAGGGGAGTTGATATCAGATTGACACTTTTTCTTCTTTCTTAGTGTTACCTCAATGTTTTAACCCCTTGTTTCTATAGATCAGTTGATACCTACTAGAGCTAGATTAAGACTATACGACCTAGCATGGGTATGCAAAAGGATATCGAATTTAGGTCTTGGTAATTTTTTTCCTTGTTGGTAGTTAGAGCCTCGAACTGCCGTATTGATGAAGAAAAAGAAGCCCAATCCTGTTTCGAAGGTTCTAAAAATCGGCAAGGGGGATATTTTGTCGATCGTCGGTCGTATTTAGACGCACAGGGCTTATAGCATTTCGTGTAGTTTATTCAAAGGGACATTTTTTGGAGCATTGAGATTTTGGTTCATTTTTACCAGTATTTGATCTTTCTTAGGTTGCAACGGTCCGCTTCCACTGCTTATCTGTACCTGAACTTCTAGGCTATGCTACAAGAGGCATCAGAAACGCCTTCATGCATGTTCGTGTATAAGTCCACAATATGAACAAAAAATAAAGAAAGAAATGGCTTAAGAGATAGACATACAGATAGGAAATTAATTTCACTAAAAGAAAAGGGAATCTCTAACCAAGTATCCTAGCTAAAACAAAAAAGACAGAGAGAAGGAAGGAAAAAAATATATATATACATATGTCATATGATATGATATCATATGTATACTAAACGTATCGATCGCCGAAGTTCACTACACCCTGTTTAGAAGAGGTAGTAGCCAAGAAGCGACCGTGTCTCCTTCTTCTTGATGGTCCTAGTCTTACACGAGATAGCCATTCCGTGAGCACCAGCAGTGATATCATCATCCTTATCAAAGACGTAAGCGCCGATGTCCTGGAACTTATTTTTGCCAGTGATATGCATGACTTGGATCATGGAAATGTCCGATGCAAGGGCACTGTTAGATGGAGATAGAGTGTACAAGTAATCACCACCGATACCGATGTCCAAGTTACCGGGTTGTCCGGAAAGGAAAGATTGCTCTTGGGTCTTGTCGCCGCTGGGGACGTTGAATTCGATGACACGGTTCATTTTACCGTCGGTGACGTAGGCGGTACCGTACTTTGCGTTCTTTGCGATCCAGCCGGTTGCGGATTGAAAGTCGATGACTTGCTTGTCTTCGGGGGGGAGGGTGACCTTTAGGGTCTTGGGGTCGAATGTGAGCTTAGCGACACCGATAGAACCGTCGGTAGCAAAGATCTTGGTTGGAGAAACCTGGACGGCTCCGAAGAGGAGCGGCGCCTCGGAGATCTTGGATCGAACACCCTCTACGCAGACTTTTCGCTTCTCATCCGGGTATGTTTTGTAAACATCAACGATGCTGGCTTCCTTCTTAACGTTGTTTCCCTTGGTGATGACGATAAGGTTCTTTTGGTCGTCTGTGAAGAACATGTCGGAGACGGTACCAGCCGGACCATCCTTGACTGTTCCGATCTTACGCTTAAGTGGCTCTTTGTCGGTACATGTAAGACCCTTCTTCACATCCACATTGTAGCAGGCGACACCATCGCGCTTGCCGGAGTTGGCGACGCAGAGGGTGTTAAGTTTTGGAGAGTATGCAAGGGAGACTGGGAGGTCTCCGTGGCTGGTGACTGGCTTCCCTACTGTTGTGAGTTTGAGAGGATCCTTAGGGTCGACTGTGAACATTGTAATGGTGTTGGATCCAGCATTTACGGTGAACAGAAGCTATAAATTACAATTTTATAAATTAGCAGTTGGCTCATCTAGACATCTATTCCGGCAAGGAAATTGCGGAGGAAGTAACTTACGTCTCCGTTAACAATAACCGAATGCTGACTGAACAAAGCATCATTCGTCGAAGCCAACTGTAACTTTGTAATCTTGCCATCGTCGTCACTGGGAGGAACTGGCGCCGCTCCACCTTTCCCTCCAGTCTTATATCTCTTATGACCACCGACACTTCCATCCTCGTTAATCTGGCAGGCCACAACCTCATTATCTCTCCCTATAGGATTTGTCTGGAAGTATAGCGCAACTCCGATCTGGATTGGCGCTTTCTCAGCCGCTGCCGCAGCAATTTTCTTGATGGCTGTAGAGTTGGTATTAAACGGCAATGTGAACTTTGCAGCCTCAGCAGTACAGACGAGCAATGGGAGGAGGAAAACTCCTGCGTTCAAGAGCTTGCTGTGCATCTTTGCTTTTCAAGAGAGTGTATCGTCTATATGATATACTAATGCGAGTATATATATATGTATATAAGCCAAACTTTTTCAGTGAGGCTCAGTCCCTTGGGACTTTGGTTTTAGATCGGAAATAGATCTGAAACCGTGCCGTTACCCGTACGTTGTCTTAAATAATACTTTTTAGGCACACAAAAGGAACGACGTCAAAAAACAATGTCGTACGTAATGGGTGAATATTCCCCGAGTACCCGCAGAAACCACAAAACGAGTGTAGTAGGGCCTTGGGTATCGTAAGAAAGAATGACAATAGGTCAAATGTAATGAGCGTAAAGGGGGTAAGGGGGGACGAAAGAGGTGAAGAACCCGGATGGCCTGATACTATCGTGAGAAAGAGCGGATTGTTGCTCAGTCAGAAGGGCTTCAGGTGGTTATATATCCCCACCACCGCATGCAAACACCTTTGTTCTAGCCCATCGTTCCCCGATTCTGCCATCATTTGGTCCATGCTGGATCGGGTCCGTTTCCACGATACCTCGTCAGCTTAGAGGCAATAATAGGTTCTGTTAATCATTGGGGGCAGCTGGGATCCCATAGATACACCATCAATTCCTTTTTCCTGTAGCCGTCGACGCTTTGTTTGTGCAACATCCCAGCTTCAAAAAGCAATGTAATATAAGCATAATTTAATATCAAAAAAGCGTCCAACTTGGGCGGACAAGCTAGTTATGCTATGATATCGATTTGACATGCTGAATCGAAGATGAACAGAGACAATCCTTCTCGAAAAATGACCTTTCCGAGTCCAAGCGTAAGTTAAAAAGACCATCAAGAATTATAAGTGGAAAACGAGGAAGATCAACCTAAATACCGGAGACGAGAACGGTTATTTCGTGTTGAAAAAAGGGCATGTTATGGCGGTGTCTATTCCCGTTTTAGCCTGGAAGTCAATGATCCCAACTTCTGGTTGGTTGGAGCGGTCTACAAGAGTAGCCGAAACTTCAATCCGACCCGAAAAACTGGCTTGAAATAGCTTGTGTGCACCTCGACGTTTAAGAATCCCTCCCTCCCGCATAGTATACTTCATTTTCGGACCCTTCGGCCCTGTTAAGCCAAAGGTGTCCAAGCATTTTTATTTTATTTTTATTTATTTATAAAGTTTAAAGTTATCGTTAAACCTCATGGCTTTGTGGCGAGGCTCAATCCGATCGTGATGTATACTTCCAACTTTTTTAAGAGGCATCTATCCGCAGATCGTTTCTTTTTTTTCAGAAACAAAGAAAACATACATATATAAATGATCAAGGGATCAAAATCTAGATTAGGTTCTAGTGCATGCAAGAAATTGGCTAGTGGGTATGAAATAATCATATAAAGGGCAGCCCTTCAAATCTAACAGAATCTTAAAAAATAAATAAATTCAATTCCGATTGTTTCATATATCCCGACCTGTCAGTTTTCCGAAGCCCCGTTGGCTGTTTACTACCCTATCCAACCGTGAAATGAACGCCATAGACCTAGAAAGCACCAAAGCAAACGAAAGCAAAAGGAAAGGCTAAATGGTTCAAAAAGGAATGCCCAGTACTGCAGAAGGGAAGTTGGCTAGAATGACCGCGTCATCCTCTGCTGTGGACATGTCTTCACCCTAGGTAGAACGCAAAAGACATTGGCATATGAATCCCTCTCTTGGCCGGCCCAGTCTTCTAAGGACTGTAGCCCAGTAAAACTAAGAGATAATGGGAGGATTTTAGTCTTATCTGGACTCGGATACGCTGTTCCTTGGTTCATAGTAACCGGGAGATGCTGTAGGAATTGGTTTGAAAAGAATGAAAAGAAAAAGAGAAGCGTAAACAACGGATCAGATATAAATGAGAGCTCCGAACAGCCGAAACTTTGAGTGACCGAAAATTGATTGCCATGCAATTGCCAATAACCTTGACACCTTTGAAGCAGCATATGCTTCCGCTTTTTGTCCCTTTTTCTTCCAAACTTTTGAATTGTTTTAAATATCGTGGACCTCATCACCAATATTTTGGTGCTTGTCCAAGTGTGGGACGTGGACATGCGCGGACCCGGGGGGTTTAATCTCCTTCTCGGCCTCGATCTTGGCTTCCTTCTTGATCTCGTGGAGAGTAGCTGCCAGGGCTTCCTCGTCCGTTTGAGCGAGCAAGCTCTTCCGCTTCAGTTCCTCTTTGATCTGCTGATCCGCTTCCCAGTTGCCAGCGCCGCCACGACCTTGCCAAACTCGCGAGCTACGTTTCTCACCAGAGCTGTCCTCGGTAGGAGCCGGATTGCTGGTGAAGGTACCGGTTTCCTTTAGCGCTGCAGGTTCATACCAGTTACCGGCACCGCCTCTGGCGTAGGTCTTGTACTGTGGGGCCGGCGTAGTGGCTGGTGCATCGATGATTGAAGTGGCATCTGCGGGGTCAGAAGGTTGCTGTGCTTCGAGGTCAACTGGCTTGGATTGCATTTCGACCTCCTAAAAAAAAACGGCATAAATATTAGCCAACGGATATCTTCCGACCACTAATATGGGATCAATTCGGAAGGGGTCCCAAATAGGACATACCAATGGCTTTGCTACTTTTGGAGCGAAGTTTCCAGCTCCGCCACGGCCAGATCGAACGTAAGTCGGTGCAGACATTGTGATATATTTCCTGAATTGACTGATGGATGGAAAAAGTAGGGATGGAGGACGAAGAGGATTGGAAAAGATTGGAGATTGAAAATTAGAGAATACAAATGCGACGGACTGCGAGAGATATAAATCCGCGATCTATGTGGAGGTGCAGGCGCAAATTTAAATGAGATGGAATGAGACACCGAAAGATAGCGAACAGTGCACGGACACTCAAGCTCTGGTCAAGCGAGCACGGCAGATAGATAGATAACGAGATCCTCGTTAGTGCAGATATTGAAATGCAAGGGACCGCGACTCCACAGAATGCAGGCAAGGAGCTGGTTGGTTTAATTTAGATGTCGGGAGGAATCGATCGATGCAGTTTAAATTGTATAGCTGGATGATGGCTGTCCAAAAAGACCGACTGTCCAGCGACCATTTATACCTTCGTCCTCCAAATCAACCTTCAACGACCATCGCAACCATCACGCTCGAATTATACCGCCTCATGACATCATAAATCATGAAAATTCAGTTATTTCGAAAATTTTACAGTCAGCTGCGGCCTTGGGAGGTTTCTGGAACTGCACTCTTCCCATTTTTTTTTTCATTCGGCGACTAAAAGGCAAAAAATTTGGATTTTAACAAGCTGCTAGGGAAGCTAAGAGTTCTTAAGATTGCTTGGTGCCCGAGCTTGGCTGTGCAAATTACTCGATGCTATTAGATCATCGCGGCCGGTTGGCCCTTGCCTCATGCAGCCAATGGCTAATCTTATAGAAGACATGCGGGGTGCAACCGACTGGAAAAAAGATTTTTACCGGCTAAGACTAATATGATTCCTTGCCATTTTGATAATGCATCTCGTGCGACCAGCGACCTGAGCAATATGAAGCGGAATTATTTTGAAATTTTGAAGTTGCAGCTGCAGCGCTGAACTCCGTCAGCTTCACTCTTCGCTTGATATTATAATATACACATGACAATCGCTCTGTCAGACTGCCTGGAACTCCAAAAAACGCCAATCCCCGCTAGTATACTATACAGTTGAGAGAGCTCTATGAATAATAAAAGAGGGCTCCTTTCGGTCATTAAACGCCTCAAAAAAATCTATAAAATCTGTTTCGCTCTTCACGGGACCTTTGTCCTTGGCCTACCCCTCCCAACTGGCATGATGGTATCCATTCCTCCGGCTTTTCGTCTGCCTCTTACCAACTTCTCATTCAGTTTTGATTTCTGTGTGTCCTTCAGAATGATGGTGTCTGTAGACCATCGCTTTCGCTTGTTCGCATCCAGGGGTGTGGAGGCAGTTACATCGAGTTCGTCTTGGTAAATATCCAAATTATGCTTTCTCTTCTGCGCTGAACGCGTCTGGTAAGATTTATCCCTGGTTGCAAACTGTCCCAACGGTTGTCTCTTTTTCTTGCTCTGATGTTGCAGTTCCTCGTATTCACCGTCATCATCGGGTTCGTATGCCGAATCAGGGGATGGTTCTCGGCCAGGCTGCACATGAACGACCGGGTTGGGATTCTTCCTCGGCCTGCCTCTCTTTCTAGGTGCGACAACGATAACATCGCCGGCGCTGTCTTCTTGCGAATCATACGAGGCCGCGTCAACCTCTTGGGGTTTTCTTTTCCTCCCTATACGCGAAGAACTTGGCTGTTGAACAACAATCGTGTCTTCATGATGTTCGGAATCTGCTTCCTTAAGCACTCCGTTCCTAGTCCTTTTTGCCTGTCTAAGAATGTCGGAAATTCTATTATCATCGACACCTTTCGAAGCGGAGGGAGCTTCAGTTAGGTCCGATTCTTTCGATAGAATGCACACCTCGAGCAAAAAGCTTGATAAAGTCGATTTCTCTAGGGATCCCTGCGATTCTAGATCGGGTTCCGTCATTGTCGTATCCGCACTATTAGGATAGACGCTGGAATCTCCTTGGTCATCGCTATTTTCGGAATCAGTCTCTGAAGAGAATGGATTGTTGTTAGAAGTTGCCGATCTCTCATTATTAAAGTCATCTGAAAAGTATGCCTTGACTCGCTCTTTTGGCCGTGATTTCGTATTCTTAACGATTACTTTTGATCGTGATGTTGGAAGTTCGAATAGTTTTCTCGAGACTCTTCGGACGACCTTGGCTCCCTCGCCGGCCTTGTTGCAATCTGAGTCCGATGTACCCTCGACCCAGTCATTGAGCATTGGTTCCCACCGCCAACCGTTGTTCCTTGCATCGGTCAGGGCGAGGTCCCTGACCAGGTTCGAGAATTTTGGTGTTTTCAACTCCGATGCCTTCAGCAAACCGCCCCTCCATATCTTCATTCCGACCAGGGTTTGCTCGACCTTGGTTGCGAATAGTTGTGCGGGGTCTGATTTGCTTGATTCAGCGATCGATGTTGCGAGATGATAAGCAAATGTCGCCAGTAGGTATGATTGCCGCTTTTGCAGTAATTTGGACTTATCGCCTGGGATTGGTGTTTTTGTAACATCGGGTTCCGGGTCTTCAACAGCTAGGCTCAACAGAAGTTCCATAAACTCCTTTTGCTTGTCGAAGGAGTCCCAGACCTGTTTCATCACGCCACAAACATCGTCCGCCAAATCTTTGATATCGAAATTCTCCGTATCTGACCCTTTCTCCCAGCGTGTCGTTTTCGGCGCCTCGGGGTTTTCAACTGCAATCACCAACAAGAGCTCCACCAATTCTCTAACAACATCCTGTACTGGCAGACCCAGGTCCTCTGCACTCACTAAAACTGCACACAATGCCACCGTTCTTGCTGATCGACTGGTCACCCCTGCAAGTTCTTCGATTGGATGATTGTAGGCTTCCGACCAGTGAATCATTCGTTGTACCAAGTTCCCCATGACATCCCTGGCCGCCAGCTTGTGCTCATTGTCTCCCCCAACTTTCCAACCGACTTCGAAAAGCCGTGCTACCAGATCTTCGGCCGTTCTTGCTGCCTTATAAACAGTCAGGTCTTTTGCCTGAAATAGCCACCCTTGCTTGAAGCTTTCGTATCTCTTCTTTCTCATCTGCTTCCCGCTACGATTTGAACGCCTACGCTGAAGGCCGGATTCCCAAGTTTCTATACCAAAAAAGAGTTCTAAACAATGAAGCGTATATCCTGGTATCTCCATGTGGGATCCGAGTTCCGAAGCTCCAGCTAATAATACGTCGCGAAACCAGTTTTCGGTCATAATTTCGCATCTAATATCGGTGGCGACGCGTAGCTGTCGGTAGAGTATGTCGGGCATATATAGAATTTGGGTCCACGGGTCTGGAGCGAGTTCACCACGACGGCGAGCAACGGATCGGTTGGTGTCTTCGTGTGTCTTTTCGTAGGCCGCACGGAAGAATGTTTCCGCTAGGTGGGCATCTCCAGCGTGTACACATTGTGATATAATCGTGCAAGCTAGATCTTCCGGGAACCAATCCTGCTTCAAAGCCTCCACCAGGAGCTGTGTTATGTGTCCCCGTATCGTCTCTCCGAGGAAGCGCCGTAGTAAACTGTTCTCGTCACAATAGGCGTACCACTTTGAGTCTCCCTCGAGGTCGGTAGGATCTCGACCCATGACGATGGCTCGGCCAAAGGTCCGAGCGGAAAGGTCCATCAATGACGGGATTTCGGCAGGAGAGGCGGATTTCGGCTTCAGGATAGACTCGCCGTGCTGGAGGACGACCGTGTAGTGAGGTCGGACGGAAGGGACGGAGATATAGAGAAGGGTATGTTTTCGGAGAGTCGGGTTCTGTCTATAGTTGTTGAAGACAGAGGACTGCGCACCCTCCGCTTCGGAAGGCGACGGCCGTTGCGGCTGCAAATCAATGCCTTTCCTGCGAAAAGCCGAGCCATAGCCCTGCTTCTTCTTCCTCTCCATGAACTTCTGCGTGACGAGGGTCCTCGTCTGCACCTCGACCTTGGGATCCCATTCCCATTCCGAGGACGGGGTGGAGTGTTGGAAGAGGTCTTTGAAGGTGATGGCGGCGAGGGGGAGATTGGAGTAAGATGCGACCTCGGCTTCCTTCTTGATTTTTGCAAGGGCGTTTTCGAGGACTCGGCCGTACGAGGCAGCCCTTCGCACGGTCCAATCGTGGTAATCTTCCATGGAGACGGCGGCGGGAGGAGGAGCGGAGGTTGGGATGTTAACCTTCGTCATGGTAGCGGTGGTTGGCTTGGTAGCATTGGGGTGACGATGGTGATGGAGGAGACAATGATGATTGGCGGTTGGCGATAGGAAGAGGTGATGGGGATAAGAGGTGGTTGCGACGTGCCTTTGTTGAAGGTTGATTTTTGGTGTTGTTTTTGTTTACAAGATCATCTTGTTTGACCAAACCCGAGACTGGCTCGCTTGTTGCTATTGCCGCGATCAGCCAACCCCGCCACAAAATTAGAAGTCAGATCACCAGCCTCGTCGGAATGAAATCAGCCTCAGTGATCGCCGGCTTGGCAGTGCTGGCTCCCCTTATAAAGGGCCGGATCCCCCACTTCGCCTATTTTCCTCTTTTCCTCTTTTCCCCTCCGTCACCGTTTGGAGTTTCTACCATGATTACAACGGTTGACCCCTCTTCCCAACCAGCATGCAACCGGGAAGAGGCTGCTTCCATCCGTGAGACTGCTCATGGAAGCATCTCTCCTCATGTCTTTGTCAACAGCCCGGGAAATGGGTAAGATAGTCAGCCACATCGATATCTCGTACCATGTTGAAAAACTAACACTCCCCAGTTTGCAGATGCACCCTGATCTTGGGGGTATCTTTCTCGGGAGTAACTTGACAATAACGGCTTCAACCCGCCAAGTGTCCTCGCTAGATCTTAGAAAGATTTTGCCAAAGGTATTGCCAACCGACACTGGCGACACCAGGTACCGCGTCGCCGCAACTTCGACAGGCGCCTTCGTCCAAACGAGATGCTTTAAATATATATAATTCTCACGAGCGGACTCGGTGGCACAATTTATTAACACCAATTTCTTGCGGGTTGTCGAATTCTCTTTGGCCTTGCAACTCTGGAGATCTATTCTCTGGTGTTGTAGGTTTCTCACATCTGGCCTCGCGATCTTGGCCGATCGGTGGACCTCCGTAGGGGTTCGCCTGGTCTCGATCGCAGGCCTGTCAATATTTATTACCCTAGCACCTTACAAACGGAACTGCAATGTCTTTGTTGTATAGGATACAGCAATTATCACGAGACTACTGCAAAAGTTTCTAGGGCTAGGGAGGTATATACAATGCTGAGTTGTGGTCTCGGTGGGTGCCAGGCCCAAATCATAGGAAAAATTGGGAGATGAGGTGGCCGTAGCCATTAACTCGTCTCCTGTCTTGATAAACTCCTTCAAGCCCGTACTTTATTGTACTTGGGGGGGAAACCACCTGGACGGATGGAGTCCGCTTCTAGGGATTCTCTCCTCTGACTGTCCTTTTTGGGAAAAGGGACGTTAGGGTAGGGCTTAAGTTCTGACCGGTATATCCGGTCGCCAAGTTACACTGCATCGTATAACGGTGTAGCCTCTCTGCTCGGATCTTAGATTTGAGGTGGACGTTCGGGAGTGGGACGCTACGAACATATCCGCACTTCTCAACACGGGTCAACAACCTCGCCTCGGCCTGTTTTCAAGTTCATCACGTCCACATGGACAATACTTTGGACAGAAGAACTTGGGGACCGTCGAGGTGTGGATTGCCTGTTGAGGGTCGAGAGGGGGGATATCCCATGGATGCAGCAGCGACGGTATCGTCCTGCCCTTGGGAAGTCCTCTGCACGGAGTAGTCAGGTATGGCCTGACCTGGATCGATGAGAGAAAGGTATGAGCACATTGTGCCAACCTTCGTTTAACCACCCAATATAGTCGCTCGACGAAAATAGGACCGGCCCCAGCCACGCTACGAATCGTGTTCCTAGCGCGATGAATGGTGGCCAGAATCCTGTCCTCGGCGTCTTCGCACATCCTCTCCAAGATCTGACAGGTCAGCCATTTTCCCGATTATTACATAGACCCTCCCACGGTTGCCGGTTCGCTTCCGGCCCGTTATCTGTACCTCCTTCTGCCACAAACAGGTGGGAGAGTCGGACGGGTAACCTCGGGGGCGACATTCGCGCATCTCCAACCTGTGGTTCCCATTTCATCCTGGACGACATTACTTCATGTGGTCTTTCCAAATGTACCCGGTTTTCGTTCAGGGATTAGTTTTTGCCATCGGATATTTTAGTTCAGTGTGCACTAGTGGGGTAATGCGGCGGAGGTCTGGGTTAGATCACCGCTCCACGGACGTTGTTGGACAAAGGCCGATTATGGAAAGAACGGCCTAGTCTACTTGGATAGAAGCAGGCACGCCACCATCGGTATCGGTGATGAGACGATCCTGGGATCTTCCGAGTAATGTATGGTAGCCAATGTAGCTGGATGGGAGAATTTCAGTTACAGATTATATAAAATTGTTATTTTTTATAAAAAAAAACCCTCTCCCTTCCCTCGTAAAATCAGGCTATAGTGTGATTCCTATAAACCAGTGATATCGATTGTGTAAATTCCGCGGAGTTTGAGGTTTTGGGTGGTTTTCCGTCAGGCCATCGTCTTACGAGCCATACGAGGTAATGCGCCCAGGATTCTGTACCAGCACTACAGAGTAGAATTTCGCTTATAGATGGGCCCAAATCCCGGATTTTATCTGAAACCGACTTCAACTGTTGAGCAAACTACCAAACCACACGGTCACCACCACAATGTCGTCCGCTCTCCGCTGCCACCAACTGCAGCGCCAGATTCTGTCCTGCGAACGACGTCTCCTCCTCCACAGCTCCCGGCCTCGGTGCCCCGCGCATAGACCTCCAATCACCCTCTCCCGCCTTCAATACCCCCGCCATGCCTCCCACAAATCCCAAATCTCCACCAAAAATAATCCAAACCAAAAGTCAAAATCGACGCCGTCCAAATACCCACCTATAAAACCCGATCCTCACAAGATCTGGCTACGTGAGCAAGCACACCTTGCGAACCCTCGACCGACGTTCGATCCTAAGGGAAAATACAAATTCAAATTGACCGGTGAAACACTTTATCAAAAGCAAAGACGAGTGGATAAACAAGTCGCCACTGCTTTATTCCTTTTCGTGGGCATCATTGTGGTCACGCAGATATGGTTACCCAGGAATCCAAAGTTCCCGGGTGGATATAAACTCGATAACGATTCTGGGATTTCGGACAAGGATAGGAAGAAGTTTGAAGACGCGGTGAAAGGTGGGAATGTGGTTATAAAAGAGGCTACGAATGTAGGGGAGACAGTGGAGACCGTGCCGAGCGGTACGAAGTCTGTAAGCCCGCTGCCAAAACAGATTTACCTCCCGGCAGGACCATTAGGAGGTAATCAAGTGTTGGAGGAATACACACTCATCGGCCACGGCATCCGTACCGTCTCCTTCCTCGGTATGCAAGTCTACGTCATGGCCTTCTATGTCGCTACTTCCTCCCTTCCAACTCTTCAACAACATCTCCTACACACCCTTGATATTCCATCAACTGCCACAACTGCCACGCTACCAGAACGAGAGGCTTTAAAAGCCAAACTCCTCTCCGATGAAGGCAGCGTCGAATTCTTTTCCGGCCTTCTGGATACCCGGGAGAGCAATGGTGTAAAGACCGCTATCAGAATTGTACCGACAAGAAGCACGGATTACCCCCATCTTCGTGACGGTTGGGTCCGTAGTATCCAAGGGAAAACTACCCTCCACCCGGAACTTTACGACGACGATGCCTTCATAGACTCAATTGGACGGTTTAAGGCCATGTTTGGTGGTAGGAAGGCAGTACCCAAGGGTCGAGCATTGATCCTCTTACGAGACGAAAATGGAACACTGTCCGCTTATGGACCCGACGAGGCAGTTAAGGATAAGGAATTGAAGTTGCTTAGCAAGGGAGCAAAGAAGAAGGACAGCATGCACGGGCTAAAGATGCTGGGAGTTATGGATGATCCAAGAATTGCAAGGGCGCTTTGGTTATGTTATTTCGGCGGGAAGAAGGTATCGAGCGAGGATGCAAGGATCAGTGTAGTAAATGGATTGGTGGAAGTCGTTAGTAGGCCGGTGGGAAGTACCGAGGGGAAGGTGGTTTAAATCCCGTGATAAGGGTTTTAGAGTCTCAGATGGGCTAGTTTCGAGGCTAGGTTACATTCACACAATCCCAGTTTGAATCGTGTTATATGAAGGCGTCGATGTAGGATACCGGGCTAACGAGAATCATACAATTTGTACATATTTACAGAGAGCCACCGCAGAGTTCAGCGTTTAATATATAAAAAGCTTTGCATGTTCAATATTTTTAACTCCAGACGATAACACCACTACTGTGGCTAACAAGCTATATACTCTATAGCTCTATACTCTATTCGAGCGCACGCAACCTTTAGACTAATACATGAGCATCAAACAAGGTCAGGTGGCTATCCCAAGGTCTACTGGACTTAGATCGACCGTTACCCTCTTCTAATGTTGGGTTGATCCTCTTCATCTTGTGGCTCATGCTTCCTCTTTAGACGTCTAGACCGCCGGTGTTCAACAGTAGTTCCTACATCTTGCGTCGGAGCTTGAACCAACCGTGCCCGTGGCGGGTTCCCTTGCACCGGTTGAATCTGGTTAAGGGCTGCTGCCAGTTCGCGTTCTTGCGCAAGCCTCTCTTGGCGTCGCTCTTCATGGACATGTTCTCGCCCATTCCTACAATTTTCTCTATGCTGATGCCTTCAGCCTCGGAAGTCGAGACCGCCTGCGAACCTCCATTTCATCCTCGATCCGCCCCATCTCGGTCCGGGTCCGGATCTAGGTCTGCATCTGCATCCGCACATCCTGCATTTGAAGCTGACCTGGTGTGTCTTCGGAATGATGGCCATGGTGCTGTTCTGGATTCTGGGGTTCCGCTGCAGCTGGCCGGGGAGGTTGGGTGGTCTCGACGGGCGGTACTTTACGTCACCTTCGCCTACGCGGAGGCGGCCCGGGTTTGGGGTCAGCATTATATGTCTCCACATATCTTGACTGGGTAGTATTTGGTGTCCACTGCAGATCCTCATAGGCGATCTAAACGTTGGTTCGGCTACCGGTGGTTCTATTATCGAGGGCGGGTTTTCACTGTACAATGGTTCCAAAAGCTCGCGGGAGTCTAGTCCCATATCTTGACCGTGTACAAACTTCATATATGTAGCGTCCCCCCTTCCGAGGGGATGTGCAGCATTTTGAAGGATTTTGGAGGCATCCGACCCGAAGCGTCCCATGGATTCTCTGGTATGAGTTCATCCAGTAGACGGCGTCTCGTGACTTTACGGCCGCCCCGAGAAATTTTAAATGTAGAGGGTGCATATTGATGTTTCAGTGGCCGAATAATAAATCCATCTGTGGGAGAGGGCGGCGAGGGCGGACCTATAACATGCTTGTTTAGTCCGGATGACGTTGGTAGAGTATTATTCGGCGAGTGCACATGCTTACAACCGGGTTCATTTATTGCGCTACTTGTATTGGCAGCATGGATGCCCAGGTCAACTATGGAACGCAATGACACCGAAACTAAGATCTATCGAGTAACCGGAACTGAGATCTATCGATGAACCGGAACCAAGAAATATCGACGAGCTCGAGCAGATGACTATCGATGAACCAAAAGCAAAAACTATCGATGAATCGGAACCGGAACCAAAAACCATCGATGAACCTGAACCAAAACCCATCGGTAGCCGGTACCAATGGCTATCGATGAACCTGAACCGAAAGCTATCGATGGACTTGAGCCGAAGACTATCGGTGAATCCGCACCAGAACCTGTCAATCAACCCGCACCAAGAATTAAGTCTGGACCTGTACTAACAACTATCGATGAACCTGAACCAAAGCCTATCGCTCCATCGAAATTAAAGCCTGTCGCTGAAGCGGACCTCCCGCTTATCAAGAACTGATGGCCCTCCGGAAGGTGCGAGACTCCATTGAAAGTGTTGAAGGTACGTCTATAGACGCACCGTCGTGTCTCGCAGAAGGGATGAACACGTGTCTTATATCACGTGAGCAGCCAAGGATTCCCTGGTGTCGCCTGCGGTAAGAATAGAATAGACAGGCTCACCTATCTAATCATCTCTTAAGAATCTACCGACCTTCTAAATGCGTAGGCGCCTTACCATATTACAACACGTTATCAGCACCATTCGCTCGTAATAGAGGCGTCTATTTTACATTATTACCTCTATTTTGAGACGTTCTATTCCCTACGAGTCTCATTTTATTACCGGATTAGTGGTCTCATACATCTTCGGCTCAATAAATCCTTGTATCCTATTATATAAGATCCCAGGGACATCAATTCGCTCATATAAGATGTCGATTTCTCTTCCAAACAACTTCCAAAAGCTAAAAGAAAATGGCCAGAATTACTACTCCTGGAGAGCCGATATTATTCTGTTCCTAAGGACCTGCATGAAGGAGAATTATATTCTACAAGAATTTACGGAAAAGGATTTGGTTCCTATGCCTACTGCGGAAGAAGATGGAGCTACTCCCGATTCGTCCGAAGACGAACGTAAACCCAGGCGGACTTCATCGTCTAATACGGTTGCACCAGGGGAAGGATCATCTACAAGAGCCCTGACCGGAACTGGGAATCTAGATGGCACTATCCTGCCAGAGAGATCCAATCCTCCGACGACCGTAGCTCAAACAACACAAGATCCTACTACAACACATAGTTCTCCTGCACCGCCTTCCATTACTTCTAGACGTCGCAAAGCCAAGAAGACTCCTCAGATAATGGTCCCCACTGAGGAAACCCAATCTGTGCTTCTGTCGGCCCAGAATAAGTGGAGAGTGGCCTCGAACCTCTGCGCATGGCTCATCATCCAATCCATCCACACAAACCTCAGGCTCGATCTTCAGGGAATGTCTCCATGGGAGATCCTCGAGTCCTTACGAATCAGGTTCCCACCCGGCGACAAGAGCACTATCTTGGCCTTAGAGAACCGATTGATTAATCTGGCTGTGGGTAGGAGAAAGAAGGAGGCCTATGCTATGGCACAAGACTACTTCGAACGTGTCAGCAACCTTCAACAGGAGAGGATCACTAGTACAGCTACAAGCTTTGAGGAGGAACACCTCTTCCAGAGGGCCCTGTCAGCCCTTCTGAATTGCAAGAATAGTGAAATCCATCACACGGTTAGGATCTACATCTCCAGTCAAATGGACGTTGAGGGAGCCATGACCTTCTCTCACTTCAGAGGATGGATCATGAGGGTCCTTCTGGCTCTCAAGAATGTAAAAGATACTAGAAAGCTATTTAATTCGTCTCAAGACAAGCCAGGGCAGACATCTGCGAAACTTGCAAACTCTGGAGGAAAGAGGATAAGAAGAAGGAGGAGGAAGACAAAGCTAGTGCCAAGAAAATAAAGTTTCGGAAGAATAAGAACAAGAATGACGGCCGCTGGTGTTCAAAATGTAAAGTAAACACTCATGATGACTGTTCTAGACTTTTTGTTGTGGAGTATTTTAGCACGAGTACACATTAGGTTTAACTTGTATACGCGTAATTCGGGTTAAAACGGTATTAAAAAAAGACACTGCCCTTCTACATCATCGTCGGGAAGTGGTGGTATTATTGCCCTTGTCTCGCGGTGTATTGCTTTTTCGGATGCATAGGGTCTGCGGGATATTCCGCCCGTTAAACACGAGGTTTTCAAACCCAGGTGTTGAAATTGTGGTATTTTCTTATAAGGTTTACGTGTGGACTAGAAGTTTTGGACGCATGGCGCAAAGTACGGTCTTCAACGGAAATCGTCACACAGACTTACCATTGGCTCAAACCGTTTCTCGACATGCTCATTGGCTCAAAACACTTATCCACAGCAGGATTAGGGAAAAAAGCAACTTGGTCTGGAGATGCAACACTTTGAGGTCGTCATATTCTGTCTATAAAGGTCAGTCACTTCCCCCGTCGATGAATCCATATCCACTGCAAAACCAAACCGTTCAATATAAAATTCTACTCTATCAATATCATACAATTTTTTGGAATTTGCAAAAGAATTTTCTCTTCTTTTCTCCTAACTTTTGGCAATGAATCCTCCAAGTAGTTCGGCATCGCAATCTAAGCAGACAAGGCTGAATCCCGAAGCATTCCTCCCGCTGAGAGATCTAGTCCACCGTCTCTATCTTGTGGATAATAAGTCCATCAAAGATGTGGCCCGGATTCTGGGACGGGAATCGGGGTTCCCAATCACATGAGTAGAGCTCTTAGGTATCGATCGTTAAAAAGCTCGTGTTCAGGTTCCTGTATTAATACCAGTATATCTCGGAAATAGGGAGAAGTAGCTTGTCCACTTGGTAAACGAAGTCTGGGATTTCCGCAAGCGACTCAAACCCTCGGATCACGAATTCATAAGTCATGTAAAAAGGAAACGAGAAGACGGGGGGAAACTCGACACCCGCGTTAAGCTCTGGGGGGTCGTTCAGGACGAGAAAACCCTTGCTCAGAAGAAAGCACGAGTCCATGAGTCTACCCTCCAAAGACTTACCACGGCATACCAAAACCATACGATGCCCAGTGGTGCGTTTCTTTCCGAGTCAACGATATTTATGGCCCTAATAGCTAATGTATTTTCTGTAGCGAAATCACCACTACAACCTCTAGGTCTCGAGGTGGGGACACCTACTTCCCGCCCAACCTCTGGGAGTCCACCGATGACGCCCGCGAGATCCCCTCAGCGTTCCTCCACCCCATTTTACTGCATCATGAGCAATCTTTACGAAGGGCTTCCTTCACTTAAATTGGAAATTGTTTTTCAAAGTATCACGACCAAATTACAAAGGGGGTAAGAAGCTAAATAAAGGTTTATATTGAAACGAACTAGATTTAACATTATAATTTCAGCTCCTACACCCGTTCCATTCTCTCCAGCAAATCTATTACCTGTGTCAAAGATCTCTACCCTTCTATCTACTCCGGGGGTCCACGGCCAAGATCTGAGCCTGAGCCGAATAATCAACCCAGACTTTTTTTTCCTCAGACGAAGAACTCTTGGAAGTTTTACAGCCCCTCGTCGTAAAGATCAGCAACCGGGCTAATGACCCTCGTTCAATAAGAGTAGCTCTTGACAAATTTACGGGATCCAATATCCCTCCGCGCTTTCATACAATGCTGAAGTCATTCTTTAGCAATACAACCCCGATAATTGACGATTTTGCTGTCCAGACCTTCTACAGCGCAGCCAGGACGGGGAATATAAATCTGCTAAAACTATTTATCGAGCTCGGTATTCTGAGGAGTTCACGGAAAGGCAGATGGGGCTCTCACGCCAAAATCATCGGTGTAACAGCCCTTCAATTCTCAATTGAATACCGCCAAGGACCTTCCACTTCCCTCCTTCTACGCAACGACATTGACGTCAATGTCCAACCGGTGCCAGATCTTTCGCAAACTGTTCTGAAGACTGCAGTAGAAGTTCGGGATCTTGAGCTTGTCCATCAGCCGCTCGATATGGGTGCTCAGGATATTGTATTCAGCGAAATCTATGTACCCGACCCAGTCCGAAAGAATTACTTGGAAGAATTGCAGAACATTGGTTTGGCTTGGGTAAACAATATCTTACAAATCGATACAATATTCGAGGGTATGGTATTTACCGCTTTGCATTCAGCCATCATCCTAGAAGACGACAATATTTTCGAAGCGGTACTCCGTAACAGAACCACACGCAAGGAGAACGGGCAAAAGCCAATACCGTTTGACTCTTTGTTGCATATATTAGCTACTAGAATGTGTTTCCATCGTTGGCCAGGCGGGTATGATTCTCCGGGGAATTCCGGAAACAGCGCCAAGGTTACGCGTTTAAGATCTGTACTTGAATGCGATGCTTTGCATATAGATATAAACGGGAGTGATCTATATGATGTAACAGCTCTAGGGTTGGTTAGAGAGAGTGCAATCGGAGCTAACGAGAACCTTGAGGATAACATCATCTTTAAGCTTCTCGTTAGCTATGGGGCAAATATTAAATCTCAAATCCGGCCCCGGTCCCAGCCAACTGAGAGACGTCCTGATATACTCACCAAAGTATCTCCAACTCAACTCTGCAAAATACTAGACAATTTGCGATCTTAGACCTCTTCCTTTCCATGGACATCATATCGTCAATCTCTAGAATCCTTCAGCCACTTGGATCTGAAAATTATGTTCGGCTTATACATCGTTCGTATACCGCTAAACCCGTTTAGGTTATTCGAATGCGAGGTGGACCTATTTTCCAATAACCTAATTGATGCTGCAACTGGGTACGAGACTACCAAAATCCTAAGGTCAATCGAAAACATTAGTGGCGATCTCCTATCCGGTATATCCAACGATCAAGCGGGCAACATACGCATTGAATTCCAGTTCTATAGTACAGAGGAAATCTCCTTAGACAGACTCCATTTGGAGAACTATAATGGAGTATATCCATCCAGCACAGTACAACCCGGAGTAAACGCTTACCCAGAAGAAATTCTCGATTCCAGCGACGAGGACGAAGTACTGGAGATTCTGGAAGAAGAACTAGCGTTATATACTGAAGGCCACGGACAAATCAGTATCGCAGCTTTGCACCAGGCACGCCAAATGGGTGACCTTGAGCTCTGTAAACGAATTATCGACTTGTACTCCAGTGCAATTCAAAAATGACCTCGTTTGAACTCTCTGCCTTCTTAGCCTTGGCCGTCCACTCCAATTCCCACGAAACAACTCGAAAGATCATTCTGCATTCCCTCGGAGCAGATAAAGCATCAGCCCTTGAAGCAACATGGAACGGAGACAATGCAACATTTGACCTTGTTTTCAACCATGGGCAGCACAAGAATGACTTAGGGGTACCGCCAGAGCTCTTAACTTTGATAGCCATTCACATCGGTCATATCTATAAGGTGGTTAGACTGCTTAGCCAAGGAAACGTTGACGCCAACCATGTTCTAGAAAGCGGAACAACTTTCCTAGAAACAGCAGCGGCACTTGGAAGATTAGATATAGCCCAAGTCCTACTGAATGCTGGAGCATCACACCGGCTACCAGAAGCAAAGGTTAAAGTGGAACAATCCGGTCATTTCGCCGTCTCTAATATCATCAATGAGCAAATAAAGCGCCTCCAACCTGACGAAACTCCGGCTACCCCTTCAGATCTTCCCACTCCTTCCGCAGCGAGTAGTGGCCCATCTACGGACATAGCTACACCAGCACCAATAACCGCATAATCTCCTCGTGATCCCATTGTTCATGAATATGGTCTTTATATGTCTAGCGATGGCATACGAGACATATTGTCCGCGGGCTCATACTGGTTTCCGCCCAATTAATCCATACAACAGGAATGGTTCAATAAAAAATAAAATAAAATATTTTTCGCAGTAGACGAGTATGTTGTCGAATTAGAAAACATATCTTGGTTGTTTGGTTTAGATAGGAATTGTTGCAACCTGATTTAGAACTCATCAAATTGCCGCTTTGGATTTTGCCTTTCCTTCCCTTTTCCTCTCTTCTTTTCGTTTCCCTTTTGTCCAAGTAGTTAAATTGAGATTATTCATCTTGCCAAAGCACGCATATGTACTTATAATCCCGTAGACCTATAGGTTTCGAGGCTAGATCTATAGACCCTAATGCATTCTGGACTCGATCCTGGATGCGTTAGTCAACCCGCTAGCGAATTGACGGAATAACAAGGCTAATGTGATTTGCTTAAGCGTATGCCTTTATCTAAAATGTATTCGAATAGACTGACCTCAGACTTAACCTAATCAAAAGGTACGCTTGTGCACTTATCACAAAAGTGCCGCTATAGATAGTTTACCGTATCTTTTAGCTTAATTCGACGCTTTCTAAACTTCAATATTATTCCTGGACCTCCACGAACTTTGAGAATACCCAGAAACTCTAATCCCCTAGACCTTTCGTCCGTTTACGAGCTTGGTATTTAGTCCGAGTAACGGCTTTGCGCTTCCTAAGTCCGTGTGACGACAATTCTGGGCATTGTGCCCAACGGCGTCCCGGTTTTTTTGCACAATCCGTAAGTCTTTATACCACTTGCAACGGAAATCCCCTAGACTTTATTCTCCGTCTATGTACTTTAATACCCGGTCCGAATCTATAACCCTAGAAACAATAAAGAGTCCCATGTTCTCGACTCCGACGATTTTCGCAATATATCAAGGGCGGCGGTACTTTCTCGTTTCGACGTGGTTTTATACATGGTTTAGGGGTGCCCTGTTGTCGTTACCTGAAGGTTCGTCATCGTCATCGCCTAGATGACCGAGATCTCTTTGAAAGTGAGGGTCGAGGTCGGGTCTTTGAAGTACGGGTATGGTATCATTATCCGACGTTGTAATGTTGAGGTCATGTTTGAGGAGCCGGGGTTTGTTTTTGCCTGGAAGGGGTTGCTCTCTGGAGAGTTTTGATTTGGATATGAACCGCTCATTAGGTCTACATCTGGGTGTCTGACTGCGAGGATCGCATAATTGAATCGATGTTATGATAGTGGTAGTAGTGGTGATGAGTAAATGCTCCGCTATGCTCACTTTTCGAACGTCGGGTTTTACTTTCACTTTAATCGATCAAAATATTAAATATCCCATAATGACGTAACATCTTAAACTTGTTATCATCGGTTAAACTATTTGTCGCGAGGCTTCCCGGCTCCGATAAACGATCTTGAGAAAGCAATGGTTATTTAGTAATCAAAGTGAAACCAAGTGTATTCAAGGCGTTTACTTGTGCTTTGGAAGAGACGTGATTAAAATTTTGCTATCGGGTGGTCCGGTTTGAGGTTGACATAGATATTCCAGAGGGACGTACGGGCTATTTTCAATCATGGCGAACAAATATCTGACAAATCTTTTCAAGGCGATTAATCTGGCAGACATACGGACACTGCCACTTGGACTTAAAGCTGGACATTGCCTGGCAACTAGTTTCGAAGGACGGGGGGGCCATGAGGGTTCGTAGTTCCGCCACTCGGATAAGCGTTTAACGTCTTTGAATAACGTGGCTCAGTTGCAATTGAGGTATTTTCTTCGCTCTTGAACGCCATAAGCACCTAGATAATATTGGCTATACACTTTCCATATATACGGGGTTATAAAAAAACAAAATGAAACGAGCGCAGCAAAAATAGAAGAGCCTCTAGTAATCCGAAGGGATTTATATAGCACAAAAGCGTCCAATCTCAGAAAGAAAACAAACACCAAAGTCCAAAAGAACAAGCGTCTAGAACATACATATATATGAACATGGACGCGATTAGATACTAAACTACGTTCAATCCACGTTGATCGTGAGATTGACACTCCGGGAGGCTGCCTTAGGTTTTGTTTTCTTCTTCACAACTCCGGCAACCCCAAATGTACGGTTTGACTTTCGAACAATTTGTACAGTTCGTGCTTTAGTATCACCCCCTTTCTCCATATGGGAGGCGGTTGCTTTGCTTTTGTCGTTGAGTGCGGTCTGTTTCTCTGCCACGGAAGAAGCCGACTTTTTGTTAGTTGATTTTTTGGGGGATCGCGCAGTGGCAGCAGCTCTTGTCATATTCTCAATAAACGTTTGCAACGTTTGTAAAGCCTCTGTTGCTGCTTTCTGATTCTCATGATCCGATACTTTAATAAGTCTTGGACAGGTTCGCCGATCGTGGCCGGTTTCTCGGCAAGCACCACATGCTCTCTCGTCTGTAGACTTGGAGGATTTTGATACATTTGGTGGAGAATGCGGAGATATCGTCGAATTTTGTTTGGATCCCTTATCATTTTCCGGTGAAGTTTTGGTTGGAGCACAGGGCCGAGAACTGTGATCATTATTCCCGCATTTTTTGCATTTCTTCGAGACGGACTTCATTGCATCAGCGGCTTTTCTAGGTTTCGAGGGGGGCCCTTTATTCGGAGAGCTTGGAGGCCGAGATCTGTTGGGATATTTGCGTAGCCTGAATAGTTCGTTATAATATTCGTCCTCGGAATCACTCTGAGGGATTGCAGATCGGGATTTATTGCACGAATCGCGGTGGTCGCTTTCAGATACTTCGTAACAATCTGAGTCGTAACCCGGGTACATTCCCCAACTGGAATCCTTTATTAATCTATTTGCAAATTTGGCGGAAGAAACATAATTGATTTGTTAGTCCAATGCTCCAAGATAATTTGATAGAGGCAGGATAGAAATTACTTTTCTTCGTCGAAAACCATGTTATACTGTCGGTCAGTAGCTAGTAGTCGGTAGGGAACTATCGTATAGGCAATTGAAAGGGCTTTTCGAATTTTCGAAGGTATTCCGCCTTTTCTTTTAGTCTATCGTCACCTTGAGAGAGATCTGAAGAGAGAAATACGAAATTGGTCTAGTCTTGAGAAATAGTAGTTATCCAGCGTAAGTATACCAGCGCCAGGCACTTGGGTAAGCCAGAGACAAAATAAAAGAAGCAACACATAATGCCACCATATTGTGTGTTGCTACTTTATTTTGTCACCGGGGTAGCCGGCTGGCGGGGCGAACAATCCCTGCCCATAAAACCCAATTGGTTTCGTATGGAGGCTGTGGGTTACGTTAGACGCCAATTACGCTCCCCATCGTGGTACTCAATGTATCAATTTATGATATTAGGCTTCCACTTCGTACAAATCACAATTACGTTGGTTCTCCTGGATTTTGAGCCTTACATACATTCTAGATACGTGGTTGGCCCCAGAGAAAATTAAATTACATTTAAAAAAAAAAAACCCCCCAAAACGGTTGAAGACGAAGCCCATCAAATATTGTCTCTCTAATATACACCCCGATTAGGGAAAATCCGGTACCAAAAACGACAAGCAATGCGATATATCGATAAAATAACGGAATCATGATGGTGTGCCAGGAGAAAATTCAGCCCCAGTTGATAGTAAAGTTGATCCCTCCATTGGCAACATTGGCGCTGGTAGCGGCTGGGGCTTTCTTCTTCTTAGCTGCTGGTTCACCGTATTTTTTGGCTATTCCGGCGCCACCTCGAGACCCGCTGGCGCCTAAGGGTTTGACTTTTTTGGACCGCTTGGCTGTTTGGGACTGGTGCGGTTTTGTCGCTTTTTCTTGTTCAGCTTCCACTGCTTTGCCTCTGCTGCCTTTCGTTGTTTGTTTCTTGGGAACTTTGGTTTCCACAGGAGGTGCTTCCTTTTTCGTCTTTGATTTTGCTTTGACTGGGCTCGGGACGGGAGGAGCGACAGCGCCAGCCATAGTTTCCATGAATTTCTTAACGACAGCCACCACCTCTTCCTGTTTACGCTGCTCAGGTGCACCTAGAAGTTTGGGGCAGGACCGCCTATCATGACCGATCTCTCGACAAGCGCCGCATGCCTTTTCTTCTGCGGGCTTCGAGGGCTTCGGTGCCTTTTGCTGTATTGGTGGTGGCGGAGGAGGCGGTAGAGCTGTCGCCTTGGGCTTTTTATTCTTCCCTGTGAAACCTTTATTTATAGCACAGTTCCTGGAATCATGACCGGCGTTCCCACATGTCCTGCATTTCTTTATAACGAGTTTACCGGCAGCTGGTGTCTTCTTAGGTTTTGGTTTAGATGGCTGGGAATCGTTCTCATCATCATCATGGCATCGGTAGTAATCGTTCTCATCGTCATCAGAGTATCGATAGTAGTACTCGGGGGCATCCATCATCTCTTCATCTGAGACTCCGGAATATGGAGGAGGCGATTCGTCGCCATCGCTAGTAATTAATTATTTGTTAAACACGTGCGCATAGAAGTATCGGTGTCCGTAAAGGGGTCGTATACGCCGAACTTACTATTGCTCAAAATAATTATAACCTGACATTATTTGGTTTAGGAGCAATTGCGCCTTGGCCTGAAAAAGTACATAAATGTAATACAAATCAATTAATCGATGAAGAGGGATAATCGAGGAATTTCAGAGGAATATATCGTGGTAGGTCGAAGGCAGTAAACTTGGTAAGGCTGAGGGAACACTTGGTCTCGCGTCGCCAGGGAACACACGAAATGACATTATTTTTCCCCATCCCGCACGGCATCCCCAAAAAAACTCTGATAAGGAGAAATAGGTATTCACCATTAACTCCCTGGGCAAATCCGCGTCCACAGGTCGAGCCCACGCATCCATGTGACTTCTCTTTTCCTCTTTCATCAAAGGGGCTTCCTGATTTCAGGCACGTTTTGCTGGGGTCGGCACGGTAGCGAGTTCCGCGAAATTATAATTAGTGCCAATTTGGGTATCCCGAGGGTTTGAATGTCATTTCTTGTGGAGACCACCTTTTCTCGGGTATGTTATTGTTCGGAATCCTAGCTAATTAGCCTCTTAAAAATGAATAAGCTAGAATATTTTCTTCAATATTGGCGTCAACTAAGCTCGTCAGATCAGAACTCCCGCCGCCCGAAATGTGTGACAGAACAAGATATGTGTTGCTTTTGTGGTAAATTTCTTAGGCATCGACTTGTGGAAGGCTCAAAATCCAGGGTTTAAACTCCTCGAGGCCGTGACATCAAGATAATCTCATTGTGCATATTGCTCAAGTACACATATATGCACTATCTATTAAAGAATTTTATCCACACTCGGGATTTAGGGCCATCTATTTGAGAAAAAACGACTTCATAATATTAAACTATGGAAAAAGCTTAATTAAGAATCAATAATACTTTCCAGATACCTGCGGCATACCTGTGTATGGGTACCTCGTTGCAAGGTGCTCCAATCTCGAAACATTAACCGCGCCGACGAATCGGTATGACGGCGTAACCCGTCGATTTGTCAGCACATTGAATATTATTTAGCAGAAACAAATTTCCCAAACTTATGGTCCGGCGACTTTGGGATATAGATTCATTCTATCGTGTACGTAACTTATGTAAATTTAGGAAATATATGACCCTAGCTAAAGGCGCCAGCTCACCTCAATTGGACCAAATAGATAATCGATCGATCGATCAACATGCGAATACACAATGATAGTGGTTTAATTACGTCAGTTTCTAGCTCCTTAAATGTTAAATTTAAAAGAGAAACTCCTCGAGAGTGGTCTGTAGAAATCTAGTCTCGACACTGACGATATCTACGCCCCAGAGCCCAGAATCTACGGACTCCTTTCACAATTTACATTCTCCAATGAATCTCTCCGCGAAGGTGGCGTTTCCCTCAGCATCTTTTATCGATTAGCAGTGCCCTAAATTACAACATTTACACTCAAAACACAATGACCAAAGTCTTCATCCTCGGAGCAACTGGGTACCTCGGAGGTAGATACGTCACTTCCCACACTTTATCCCGCAGCTTTAAAGCTTTCCGAGGGACCAAAGGTTAACCCAAATTGCCTATTATAGGCACGATTCTCAACCGCCTCGTAGCCACCCGCCCTACTCTCTCCATCACCGCCATGGCCCGCATCCAAGATAAAGCCAACCTAATAACTGCCGCCTACCCTTCTGTCCGCACCGTTATTGCCGACCTCGACTCCTCAGATATTATAATCTCAGAATCATCCATTGCAGACATTATCATTACAGCAGCAGACTGCAATTTCGGACAAAGTTTGGGATGATATGGAAGATATTGAGGGGATCTATAACCTCCCCATGGAGCAAATGCATAAAAATGTGGATTCGTTAGTGCAGGCTCCGCCGTTGGAGAGGAATCCGAATATTAGGTATGCAATTGTGTCTCCACCTTTCATCTATAGGAAAGGAAGCGGGTCGGTGAATAAACTGAATACTCTATGTCCCCGGTTGTTTGAAGCGAGTGTAAAAAACGGGAAGGGGTTTATAGTGGGAAAGGGGGAGAATAGTTGGAGTAATGTGCATGTTGATGACTTAGCGAGTATATATATTCTGCTCATCGAGGAAGCACTAAAAGAAGGCGGTGGGAAAGCTACCTGGGGGCGGGATGGTGGATGGTATTTTGCGGAGAATGGGAGGGGAAATGGAGTGATGTGGCGAGAGAGGTTATAAGGATCGCCTACGAAAAAGGCTACTTGGGAAATAAGGAGGTGGAGGAGTTAGGAGTGGAGAGGGTGAAAGAGTTAAATGCCATGGGGCCATATATTTGGGGCACGAATAGCTTAAGCAAGGCTAGTCGGGCGAGAAGAGAGTTAGGTTGGACACTGAAGGGGAAGGGTATATTGGAGATGCTTTCGGAGGAGGTCGATATCATTGCGAAAAGTTTGGGAATATCAACTTAAGATGCGGGTTAACGTTTTCAAACTTTGGCGACTTAACGGTCAATAACCGAGAGTGCATAGGTCTAGTATTAATTTGAAAGGCATATGACTTCATAATTCGAGGTGGCCAGAAACAATGACTGCGACTTAATAGAGCCTTGCAGTACTGACCTCCTCGGTTTGTGATCCTTAGACAGAGATTATATGTGCAGGCCCCAAAGCTGCTTTTCTACCGCCGCTCCCGAACTGCGGATACCAAGCTTCACCCCCTCTTCTCCAAACTCTCCACCCTGACTCCAAGGTCCCGTGAAGCATCTCGTAACATGTCTAACCTGTCACCCAGCTCACCTAGTTTGCTATTACTCCCTCGGGACAGTTTGAGGTTGATTATGCAGTCAGGATCAGGGAAGCTGCTAAGCTAAGCAAGCTAAGATGTCAAATGGTCGGCGGCAGGGTGTGGGGCCTGACAGGGGATTTATTCGGCCATTCCTGGAATTTACTCGAATTGGCAGCGCAACACAGGGCAATGGGCCTTGCCACTGTGTTGCTCCGCCGCCAACATAAGATCTTAATTTTAACGAACTCCGAATTTAAATTTATTCAACTCAGTGCCCCGAAGCTACACTGCCACTAGAAATTTTAAAATATTACGCCTACTGTGTCGTTCAGCCTTTGCCCCGGCTAGAGCACATTCAAGACTCCGACCTAAGTTGAACCTTTCCAGTTTGGTATCTATTTTCTAACAAATTATTATTATTATATACAACTTCTCTTCATTTGCCTAGTAGGGACCGTCATGATAGCGGTATAAATTTACACATATCTTGCATAGTCATATGTCATGATTTGTATTATAAATTCACTGGTATAGGATGCGAGAATATCGGATCGCCGAATACAATATTGAGGAAATTGTAAAATTCATTAATAGGATGTACTATATATCGTCTTCAACGTCTTGTTGCAATTAAGATCGTGATATCATGTATTCTTGTCGCTGAAATTAACAGCACGACGTTCCTGTTTCCTGATGGGATCCACTAGATTATGCCTCTGTATTAGCCTTGAACTCTACTCGGAAAGTATTCATAGTAATCGGTTCGAACATACCTCGGTGCCAGGTTATCGTATCCGAAGAGCGTAAATCCTAAGAAGGCGCCGATAAGGATGCAAATAATGATGTAACCTAAATTCCAAAGCATCATATGATTAACACCCGACCTCCCTCTCTCTTATTTGTGAAAAAATGCCACTTACCATTGTAGTACATAGCCAACAACATGACAAAATAAGCTGCACCAAATTGTACCATATACAACAACCCTCGAACAACCTGCTGAAGAAAAGATGGTCTGAAATTGAATGGTCTCAAAAACCTCGCAATTCTCGACGATGCGGTGTTAAAACCTCGAATTTGGTTTGGCACGGGGCTTCCAGAAACATGTGATCCCTCGTCTGCGAGTTTCCCGGCTCCGGCGGTTTCGTTAATGGTGGTTACGGCGGCGGTGGCGTGGCGGATAATGTGTCGGTCGTATTCACGTTGCATGCGACGGACGAATTCGAGGGATATAACAAGGAGGATGACCTAAAAGTTTCCCACTAATTAATTACTTGGAATTATAACACGCATAGGGCTTTCGGTCAGCCAGTAGCATATGTAGGGGCTTACACCGATGCAGCTCAAGGCGAATATGCCTTCACTTGACACTCGCCACGTTCGAGAGATAAAGCACGAGTCGACAGTGTACCAGTTCCACAACATCTACATTGCATCATCCGAGTTATCGTTAACAGAAATGTATTTCCAAGTTCCCCCAAGAAGGTTCTCGGGCCGGGTTGCCATGATGTAGCAGAGATGTATTACCGAAATCTTGCAGCCACCCATCATGCTCATAGACATCGAAGTCGTAGCGGAAGCACTCATCCCAGTCATGGTTGGGTCCATGCTGGTTGTCGGTGTGGCCCCCATATCATGGCTGCTATGATCCATTTTTGTTTAAAAGGTAATTAAATATTAAAATACAATCACCGGAGACGTTGTAATAATATTACAATAGTAATAGGCAGCCGGAATTGACAACTCGATCTGCAGGATATAAGATCTTTATGTTATCCAGTATATGCAAGAAGATGTCAAAATGAGTCGAGTCGGGAGCATTTATATATCTGCAAAAGGCCATCTAGTATAACGCTCCCACTACTCTCCCAAACCGTGGGCACGGCTCTCAATATGTCATGGCCAGCATGCCTATCCACAATGAATACTATATTTTCTTATTCAATATGCAACTGAGTTCGTTTACCACCTCCTCGAATCACGGGCGGGTCCTAGTACGTACCCAGCCAATTTGATAACACGATGTTACAGTTATCATGTTTTCTAGTCTCAAAAGTCAACTCAGAATCGCACTCTTTTGATACCTTTTAGTCCCGATTTTTATTTCAAGGTCCACGCTATGCCACCTACTTTATCAATCGAATTCCTTGCATTTTGCTAGCGCGAAAAGCAGGCAACCAGTGAATCTTTATCGATATCGTGGCAGATACTTTATGGACTATTTGCCTACAGCATCGCAACATTTTGGAATTGGATTTCTCCTCTTCTACATTAATTAGCTTTAATCGAAATAACATAATACGAAATTCCTTATTCGTTGGAGCAATTGGTTACACAAAATATCCTAATATGAGCCGAGACAGTCGGCTCGAACATGAAAACGCACACGTGAGAAAGTTTGTGAGCACAGTACAATTCCTCCCAAACACTTTGGAAAACTCTGCGAAACTTTGATCGCCAAAAAAAAAAAACATTAAATTTTGATTAAATGAAATAAAAATAAAATATTAAATAAAATATTATCGAGCTCTCGTCTTCATACATCAGAAGGCGTTTTCCGGCATGCAATAATCATGTCTTAATGCATGTGCCGTGAGAAAGAATGAGCACGTTTCTAATGGTTTGACATATGCGCCATGCGCTCGCTGCTCCACTTCCTCGATCCTTGAGTACCAAGCATTTTAAAGTGGAGGAAGAGAGTTTCGCCGTGTCCCATGTAATTCGGGTCGGAGGACATGGTACCCTTTGCATGTTGGTAAGAACATGGAAAGAACCTATGGTTTAATCTTTGCAGCGTAGCTTTGGGTGGGCAGACATAGGCTATTCAGTTCGCCGTTGTTCACTACCATGAACAGCCATTAACATCGACAGATAAGTAGGTGCATCTGTTCGGTCAGCTGAACGCGGGGAAACGGCTTTAAAGGCTGCTTGGCTGCTTAGGTTCCATCCTCAAAAATGCTCAAAAATGCTCGGCGAAAGGCGGGTCACGTCGCTATTTGCCTGTTGGATGCTTGGGGGTAAAAAATACCACACACCCCACGCTCTGTTGCCTGTGAAGGTGTGTTGGGCATGGTCTTTCCTTTCTGAGGTACAGACCAGGATAGTCTTCAGGGCTTCAACATGGCCTCACCATCCCACCGTAATTATCATCAACTAGGGCACATGGTGTAAAGGTATTCTAGAAGGGAAGGAAGTATAATTCTGAGGATTACATACTTCTAGCTAGATTGGGTCCAAATTCTAAACATGTTCCAGCTAGTCCGGATACACCCACGCTACATCCACAAATGTATACACAAGCGAATAAGACATCTGACATCAGCCAACTGTACTAGTAGTGAAGTACTTCATCCGACAGGTAATATGGTAGCGGTACTTCAATCATGCGGGGTAAAGCTGTTTTGCCTCGTAGCTGCGTCGAACAGACAATATTTCCGCAGCCTCCGGTAACAATAGCCTACAGCCCCCCTATCAATATCGATGTCATGTAGCGACGGCCTCTTTCTTCGAAGAATCGTAGATCTCCCCAATAGCGAGTCTCCCCGATAGTCCGGCGGTTTGTCTGTCACAAATTTACCGAAGAAGAAGAAAGCAAAGCTCTGCTTGCAAAATTTTTGGGTTTATCTCGTGACGAAAGGGTTCGCCACTGCCACCGCTGAAGGGGTATAAGTAGGACAGATGATTTTAGAACGATAGAGTTTTCCCCCTTCCTTTCCTCTTTCTTCTTTCTTACCCCTCATCCCAACTATCGTCAATTTCCCTCTCCCGAAGAAACGAAAAACAAAACAACCAACCTTATCTGAACTCCTGTTCCGAGCAGACCCTTGAAAAACTACCTCAATACCATCCCATCTATCCCAAAATGAGTATGCACAACCCTTCACAACCCTCCCCGCCCCTGTCGGATTCGCTCCGGCACCTGCGCCTGCGCGCATTTTGTCTGATCGATCCACACTCTCGGGAATTTGCTCATGTGTCTCGTATTTGTGAAATAACCAGTTGCCGAAATTATAATTGTTGATCGGTGCGGTGATGACTGCCAGTGCGGAGACAGTTGCAGTTGCAAGGACTGCCCAAAGGTACGTTTATTTATCCCACATTCGATTAGTCTGCTCGATGACCCTAAAGGACGCCATACCACCCATGTTTCGTGCAAGCACAAGAGTTAAAATGTTACTAGAAACTAACTGCTTGCCCACCTCTCTAGCACCCAAAATAAATGTTTGATTGAAGAGATATCTGGCGTGAAGGTTTTTAGCAGAGTCTTGGAGTTTGAGATGGCGAGTTTGAATTTATGAGACAGATTGTAACGTATGGGTATGAGGGTTGGTCTCAAATAGCTTGTATCGGAGTAAAATAGTTCAAGGTGTCGAAAAGTTAGTAACGAAAGGGTAGCGATGAATTGAAACTTTGACAATGATATATGTATACGTCTATGTTTTCTTATGGTTATGCTCGGAGTATGATCGTGTCCCAGAGTATACTAGTAGCAAAGTAAAAAATATAGTAGCTTGCATAAGTGCTTCGTAGAGCTAGAGTCGGAGAGCCATCCAGCTGAACGCCCCCGGTTAGATCTTTTTTTGTACAAATGCACTAATCCTGTGAGATCTTTGGAAATTATGCAGCCGCCACCCGCATATATGTTTCCTTGCGAGCGGCAGCCCGCATGGCATCGAGTTATCGATGAGGGAGCCAGGGCGCTGGGACTCGGATCGCAAGCAGTTACTCCATATGACGCATTCCCATCCGATGTAGACATTAATTTATTAACATTCTAAAAACTGACGGCCGTAATACAACAGGGTGAGAAAAAAAAGTCGTGATATACAAGTCCCTTCCGCCCCCTTTTGATGCCTTTCGTAACTGGCGATATGGTAGCATATAATTCCGTGATTCCTTATTTACAACCCACCGAGAAGAGCGATAGCAATACCAACAACGCCACCGACCATGGAAAAGCTCTTCAAGCTACCGGACGAAGGTGTATTTGTCGCAGTTGGGGCGGATGTAGTCTCAGAGGTGGAAGGTGTATCAGTCGAGCTGCCAAAAATCGCTTCCAAAGAAGCATCCTCGGCGAAACCAGCGTCGACACCAGTGCCGTTCTTGCAAGTATCCGGGAGGTTCGAGTTAACTCCATTGACGAATCTAACATAGGCGCACTATTTCACATCAAAATTAGCATCCTTTATTTGTTTGCGACAAAAGTTGACGGGAGGGGTAAAACATACAGCATACAGCATTCCATCAACCGCATTCTGCACAACCTGTACGATCCCTTGCTTCCCAACCAAACTCTTGGGTGCTGTTACTCTCGGTTCGCAGAAGTCTCCAGAGCCATATTGCTCTACGATGGGGAATCCCTTGTATGAATTAGGGCCATCGGGAGAGTTGCCTTCGATTATACGGAACAGAACCTTAACTTCAGGATGGGAAGAAGCGTAGGCGACTGCATCACCATCGACGTGGAATTGGGTGACGGGTGTATTGGAATCGAGAGTATAGCCACCACAGGGACCTTGGTCTTGTTTGGCGGCAGATTTGCCAAAGGGTTCAGGATAACGGAGGGTGAAGTGGGCATTGGCGACCGACACGGTCAAGAGGGAAAGGATGATAGATTTGGCAAACATTATGAGTATTATGGATTAGGTGTTATCAGGAAGCAATTGATGGTACTATAATGGAATACAGATATGAAGCAATTAGGTACTCCGGAGATGCCCAATTGCAATTGTGGCGCGCGGTGAACGTGAACTTCGAAGCTGTTGAGCTATGATGAAGAAGAGAACAGAAATTAAAATCCAACCCCGAACTTAACGCGCGACCAAGATATTTTCCCCCCCCAAAAAAAAGAAAGAAATATCCTGCAGCATTCAGGTTTAGTGTCCAAGCCGAGATCCGGGTGTGTGTAATTCCATGACTAAGAAATCAGCGCCCGTCCTGTTGGAGGAATATCGTGATGCATCCTGAACTATAGCTCTGGCCATGTGGTGTGTAGTATACAGACAAGCTTAACGTTCCCCGTAGCCAGTCAAGAGACAGGGGAGGTTGTGTGTTGTGGAGAGCCAAGCCTTGGCCTGCCTGGAAACCATCGCAAACTTGCTCACGCTTTACCATTTTGGGAAGTAGACCGTGCAGGGCGGCCCAACGCAGCAACACCCAGTTTCCAACGTTTGGAGCTCACCTGCCCGCCAGAGATCCACATCTCGAACATCTGTGGTTTTTTGGCTGGTTGACCGTGCTCGTTCCTGCACGGTTTAATATCAACTAAGTCCATTTCGTGATGAAAACTGTCTCGCGTTCATGCATGTGCATAATCGATAGCGTTCAGTATTCCAAGCTTCAATCGAACCGAACGAGACAAAATGTTTTTGTGAGCCACTTAGCTCGGAGCCAACTGACCGGGTTTCTGCGATATTGCTTTTTAATAACTAGCATTTGCATTCCCGTAGTTCAGGACGTTGGCTTGGGCCCCATTTCATCTTCTTCCTTTTTCTTTCGATCAATTGAATTGGTACTGGATGTTTCTGCTGCAAAATCGCAGGCGGGGAGGGAAGAGAGGCGATTATAAGATGCTGCGATCGCTGCTGTTTTCAGGCGGTACCTTTGTCTGAACTTCATTCCTCTCTCCATCTCAATTGAGCGCCTGGACACTTTCCTCATCTTATCCTCTACCTCTCCATATATAACGTCGATTGACTTTGAAATCTTTCAACTGACAATCACCCATCATGCTTGTTAAGACTCTCGTCGCAGCTGCCACTATCGCCACCGCCGTCCAGGCCCATTACTCGATTGAATACCCCACATGGAGAGCTGATTCCTTCGAAGAGCCATACAACCAATGGCTGAGGCCTTGTATGTAAAAGTCTTCTTTGTAAATCGTCTTTATCGTGTATAGACACTGACAGTATTCCGCAGGCGCCGGTGCTAACACCACCCAAAATCGCACTGTCTGGCCTCTCGATGGTGGTTCCCTCGTCTTGGGACTTCACCACTCCTTCGATTATATCTTCGTCAACCTTGGTCTCGGCACTGAAGTCACCACCTTCAACATCTCCCTTACTCCTAACTTCCTCAACAACACCGGAAACGGTACTCTTTGCCTTCCAAAGGTCCCCATCCCAGCTGGTATCGAGATCCGTGACGGACAAAACGCTTCTATCCAAGTTGTTACCGTTGGCGCGACCGGTAGTGCTTTGTATAATGTAAGTATAACCACTAGGTTCTACTATAGGAATGGTATCCTAACATGACAAATAGTGCGCCGATATTCGCTTCTCAGAGGACGCTGAGATCCTCTCTGGTGATGCTTGCCAGAACACCACCAGCGGCCCACTTATCTACGTCCAAGACCAGAACGCCATTGCTGCTGCCCAGGGCGACGACACGGCCGACGACAAGGCCGACGACAAGAATACCACCTCTGGTGACAAGCCTTCCGCTGCCGTTCACGGATCCTCGATCCACGTCTTGACCTCAACAGTTGCTGTGTTGATGGCCATGGTTGTTGCTTCCGGATTGCTGTAAACCAGTTTGCATTTTTAATGTTTAATTGTTAATGCGGTGGATGAATTATATTACTTGCGAGACCCTTTTTTAATCACGGTCCCGCGAAATGTTGAAATGTACGATACCAAATACCTTTTTTTACTTTAGGATAGTATTCATTAGTGGTAATGAGACTCTTCAATAACGTTTTCATCGTGGATTTACGAAGTTTCGAAAATCAGAAATTCAAACTTTAAAGTTATCTTTTTTTTTGGTGTAACTCTGTAGGCGATCTTAACCTTAATTTAAAATTTCTCAAGCGAGGTTGTCTTATGAGGACGGCCGTAGACGTCACGTTGTTTGTCTCGCGTCTTAAGCTCAATACGGCAATTCGAAGAGAAATGTAAACTGCTTCAAAGCTTGAGCTTGAAATTTGGAGGTGCTAAGATCATTAGTACGTACTCTCGTGTCCGGACTAGTTTCGTACCCAGCATGCGAGTTTTACAAAATTTCCCGAGTAACCTTGGGAACGGCATTCTGTTTCGATGTGTATACTTATGTACGTGTGCGTATTTACGAGACCGTCAACTTGACCAAACCACGGCTACGAATTCCAGCGTCATCGACGGCACAATACGCTTTATCCTGGTCTCGTACCCGGCTTTATCCTCGATGTTTCTTAATCTAGGTACCTATCGTAGGAGAAACCGAGGATCTGTTGAGACAGAAAATCCGGCTTTAAACAGCCTTCGAAGCTGGGTACGAGGCTACTTCGAAGCAACTAAGGAACTTTAACACTTTATATATAATGCTTTATAATTCAAAAAGGGTTCCCAAAGCTCTTCGAAACACCCTGTGGTAGAAGGTATACTAATATCTATGGTTTCGGGGGCTCGGGGTTATTTTTTGAACTACCAGACTGTTTACAAAGAGGTTAAGGTGACTTTTTCTTCGAAGACTGGCTAGCCGTACGTGTTTTAAGGTAGATTTTCTGTCTTGGAGAACGCTTAGCTTTCCCTACGGTATTAATTGCCTCTCTTGATATCATCCAATTGGGAGGATTTAGATATATAGATTCAGCATTCGGAAACTAGTTAACCATGCAGCTATATTAATGGTCGAGGAACAATTGTAATTAAGGCATGGGTGACACTTCTATAAATTGATGTATAGACAAACACAAGCATCGATATTTAGGATTTCGAAAGCTAATGCGATAGCTAATGAAAAGTGAATCTTCAGCGTGAGAAACCAGACTGCCTCAACAGTACTATGGATAGACCCCTACCAGGTTGGAAATTATACCAATTTTCAACATCTAGAAATCTCTCGTGGACTTAACGTAGGTGGAAGTACGATGTGCTGTGCCTCGCTTGTCGTCAAACAGGGCAAGAGCCTATGTGGATCACAGAATCCTATCGCCTGACACTGCAAGAGCAAATGCCTTATCCCTCGTTAATGACCGAATCCTGCATGAAAGTCCCTCGGAGTGCAAATAAAGACACTGTTATTCAATTTTACATTCGAGTGTCTAATTGAATTCTCGGGGTGATGCCTAAGGCTCTAGGTCGTCGGTACAGGGCACGAGGCACGAGGCTCTGAACCGAACCTTGGGAACCAATGGGGGTATCGACATGGCCGTTGGGCTCGCATATCGTGGATTTCAATCTCCTATCCCCTCATTACGGATACTAGATGCGTCAGCTTTGTAACAGATCCGATATCAGTCGAACACATGCGAGTCCCATCAACTCCGTGTACTCATATCTCCATTTGATATCATTGATCGTCTTATCGGCATATGCGTTCGGAGATCTTGCTCTGCTATACAAAGGACACCTATGTCGAAATCCAATCCCTCGATTTCGAAAAACTTCCAAGACAGTTGATATCAAAAAAAGAAAATTGAGACGAAGAAGACCGAGCTCGCACTACCCGGATGATTCGTCATGAGGCTTCGTAAATCGATTTCGATTGCCTCTCCTTCATGCTTCGCGCCAGTTTCAGAAGTTCTGAATCTAGAGAAAGGTCTGCTGTGATATCGAGCAGGTTTGTATGGCTCTTCAAACATCACTGTTACTGACGGGGACTAATTGTCTCGCTAGTGATCGCTAATGTATATCCAACAGAGATACTTTATAAAATCGGCATGCAGGCCCGGAGAAACCTCCCAGCCGTTCAGTGCGTCGTTAAAAACTTCTGGTTGAAGGTTTATGACATGCGTGCTAATCGCGGTGGCGCCACCGGTTATGAAACTATAATGAATTTCCCCTTATCTTCAAATATAGATCCGATTGATAAAAGGAAGAAAAATTGGTAAAATGAGAGCGCATGCGTGCCATGGCACCTCTCAACGTGGAACTCTCAAGCCACGCCATGTCCATAGCCTGTCAATCTGCTACAAGACCCACCTTTTTGGTGTTGCAGATGTTGCACTAGGGACGGTTAACATGTCCTCGACTCTGAACTTCATGGCAGGAATTGTCGGACACGCTCCACCTAACGGCACACCGTTAGCAGTCAAAGAAAATTTACCCGTTCAAATCTGAAATGCCGGAGGTTTTAAATTTTTTTTTTTCTGACATCGAAAGAGAAAAGGGCTGCGGAAATCCTTGAATTTGGGTGGTTTAGCATACCCGCTATCGTGGACCATGGGTAAGCTAAGATTTCCCTAGCGAGGATTTACGAGTCAGGGAGCGCTGACCCGAAGTCGAGACGATCGGGATCGGTGGATTCGTCATCAACCAAGTGCCTAGATGATTTCTCATATATTAATAGAGACAAGTTTGGAGGTTAGGGCGCTTGGTGTTGACAGGTGGTTAAAGGAATTTGCGTAGCGAATTCGATGGCTGAGGGTATGTAACCGTAAGATACATGTGCATCCCGGCTGTGGATGGGCATTTCGAATTTTCTGATTCAAAGCATTACATATTCCTTAGGAATCATCTTGGTGCCGTCTTGGAGGACAAGGAATGATTTTTGAAAGGGCGGTTTTCGATATGGTTCGGGTCGATGGTTATGGGACCAATGGCTCTGCCTTATTTTCTAATGCCGTTAGAACTGGTTGATATTTGGAGCATGAATCCGCGCAGCTTCGGCTTTGATTCCCTTTAAAACTTAATCCCTGGTCCATGTTCATGTTCTCCCCATGATGTCACTTCCCAGGAAATGCCATCACCAAAGTGCAGGTGCACGCGACTTCAAAAAAAAAAAAAAATATCCTTTCCCGTGAGATCGAGGCTGCCATCACTCAAACCCCAAGTCTCCAGATTTTAGATCTTTGGATTCGATCGCAATCGTTCAAAGAGAGCTTGTACGCCGCTCCACAATCACGAAGTTCAACACACTCCGAGTTTCATAATCAGCAAGGTTCCTAGTTCGGGAGATTCCAGTGGACCAATCAATCCCTGTCCCTGCGCAAATCGTACCATGAATTCATGAAAGGACCGAACTGACTAGTGGTTCTCATTAGCCTGTGTTGAACCGAAGCGACATTTCCTTCTGGGTCCGAAGCCCTGGTTTGACAGCATGCTGCACTGAACGGGCGGGAAAATGCCCCGGGGAAGGTTACGCATAGATTGATGAAGCTAGGACCCCATATTAATTCCATTATAAACAAGATTGTTGAGAGTGGCAATTGCAACATTCTGTACCACGGGGATGGGTATTTTCGAAATTTTCTTGGACAAACCATGTTGTGCTCACCCAACGGTAGTCTAGTCTAGTTGATGTGATGGGGTTTCCCATCTGGTTTTCCCGTCCTGCGCTCAAAATTTCTTTCGGATTGGTGGAATCAAAATTTCTGCGAAGATCCAGCCAAGCGATAACACGTCGTACCTGGAGCTGGGAACCGGTGAACACGGAATAAAATCTGCAGGTTCGTTTCTGCGTGTTGCTCAGTGGACATCGCAGGCGAGGGATGAGTGAATATTTGGTCCATTAAGGAAAGTTATAATGCTCCATGAACGGCTGGAGACGATACATGGATTTTAGAGGTGATGGAGTGCATTGCATTGTGGCTATCAATCAATCATCTCGCATCCTGTGTATTCTTGGTCGGGAGGTATATTCCGTACACAGTAGTCCACGCTCAGACTTGCCGCTGTTGGTAAGTATGGGCGATCGATTGATCATGATCAAGAAGATAAATTCCAAGGCCATGGCCGGTCCGTGGCTGGGAAGTGATGCGGTCGAATGTAAATAGGCTAGAGGCTATCTATAGAATGGGCTTGTTTGGCTCTGTCTGGCCTCGGGGTCTCAGGGCCAATCGGTGTGTCGAGGTGAGACTCCAGCCTTCGGGCAGCAGCATTAATGTTGCAACTGGCTAAGCTTTTCGGGTGAATCCTAGACCCAGGGATAGGATCTATTCTAGATTCAATGAAAAGATCGATTCACGAATCCAGTATGGCCGTGGTATCGCGAGGTGAAATAGCCTGTGATCAAAGGAAGTTAGATGTATACAAATGAGCTATTTGAGTTTATAATTGTTAAAATGTTTCCTTCGGGCGGGTAGATGTATTCAGAATCAGAATACTAACCAGGAACCGTTGGCCAGACCAGGGCGCGAATTCGAAACTGTCCTGAGATGAACTAGTTCGATAATCCAAAACGTCCCGCTATCGGTGAAGTTAAGCTATAGTGAAAAGCTTGTCTTTGAGTATGATATCAGATATATATATCTATCCGAGGAGCCGTCGAGTCGAGTTAACTTTTGGAGGAGGGGTTTTGAAGGTTCTTCTATTCTTCTTCTTCGTTACTACCTTACGCAGTCAATCAGTGCTGGAAGCTGGAAGTCTGCATTTCTTATACAAATGGTCCCCTCTTTTTAATTTAATTTAATTTCTTTACTATCTCTCTGTTCTAGTCAACTTATCCTCACGACTTCAGTGACGTTCTATTGCGTTTATATTGCACTTTTCTGCTAATTTAATTTACTCTTCGTCAACGTCTATCTCCAACCCATCTCGACGTCTCTTACATTACGTTACCTATTCCTACCTCCAACAACCTCCCCATCAACATCACATCTCGCTCTACCAAGCCCTGCCGGCAGGCAAACGATCTCATCACCATCTCCATCTTTGGAACTCCATTCTGTAGGCATCGAGTAGCACCTATAGTATACTACCTTACTGTGCGGTTGTGTGGTATCGCTTCGGCCATCCAGAGCGTCTATTTGGTCTACCAGGCTAGTGCTGTTTCATCACTCCACACCGGAGCTGTCCTGTGCTGGACAAGCCACCCACGTTCTATTCCCCTGGGCTCATGCAAGTCGCACAGGCATCACTGTGGAGTTCCGATTTGCTTGTTTGGATACTCGCTGTTGCTGGTACGGGCGTCCCCTGTTGGTCCATGGTGGTCCTGCCTTATTCCCCTGCTCGGTCTTAGCAGCCACACCCAATATCCTCCTTTTTATATGATCATCCTCTCTCCTCTCTCACCGTCTTCCTTTCTCTTACTCTCCCTCACCGCATCGACAGCTCGCCTGTACCTTGGCCTTTATTTTTGTTTTTCGTCGCTCATTGCCTTATTCTCCTTTCCCTTGCGGAAAGCTGGTTGTCTGGTCTTTTTTTTGTTTCTGTCTTCCCCTTCTAACACTAGTATATTTCCCACAGATTCCTTACTTTCTAGAACAGGACTTCTGGACCGACCTCCATTTCCTCATCACCGCCCCTCTGGAAAAAAAACCACTTCCCGCTTCTTGCATACCGAAGGGAGATTCACTCCTTTGCTCTCCTTCGACGTTACGAAACAAAAACGTCACGATCTTAAAATACTAAAAATAAAAAAAAGTCGTCGAAACTCTAGCTGACCGGTTTCATTCGCTACCTCGATCTTTCCGGAGCCGTTAGCGTTTCGTTTCAACTGTCAACTGGAGTTTAACTACGACCATACCATTATATTGTCAACTTTCATTAAAGACTCTTGCGCCAGTCGCTCGATTGATTCTTCAGGGCTTTTCGATAAGGGCGAAATATTTAGGAGCCATCGAGAACTCGATTAAATTTCGATTCTTCCGACCATTCTTTTTTCAAAGAGCAACAGGAACAGGGTTCTGTTAGATATTTGGGTAACCGACTATACACCATCGACAGGATATCCATCCTCGCCTCTTGCTTTTCCGACCATCAATTTTTTCAGCAGGACTTATCTTATTCTTCAATATGTCCATCAGCTTCTCGGGCACCCTTGCCGCCAGCGCTGCCGTAGAGGGCAGTGGCCTTTTCACTGCACCACCACCTGCTAGTACCGTCATTGCTACACCTCTTGGCCTTGTCTCGTCGATAGTGACGTCTGCCGCTGCCGCTGCAGTCACCAGTGGTGCCGCTGGTGGAGGTGGAGGTGGAAAACAGAGCGCATTGGCCCCAGATGAGGAAAGTGCTATGAAGGCCGAGAACAGGAAGTTCAGGTAAGGATATTGAGTGGATATTTCCTGCAACATTCAAAAGTAGATGCTAATATCGCCGTAGTCACTGGCTCTTTCTATGTCTGAGCGCCATCGCCATCATCATCATCATCTACCGAGGGATCCTCCTGGTGTCAGCTCACATTCGACACTTGGTTTGTATCAATGACTCGACTCAGGCCTACTGGTCTATTCCAGCTGCTCCCTGGCTCTCAAAATTCAAGAAGGACTTCATTCTCGCCCCTCTCTTTGGGCTTCGTCACAATGAGCATTTCAAGATCGGCTCTGCCGGTAGCGCTGGCATTGTTCCAACTAGGTTCCAAGCTCTCTTCCTTCTCATCCTCTTCGGAGGAAATATCGCTCTCACCGTTGCGAGTATTCACTGGTCCATGCCAAGCGCCGTGATCCTTTCCGAACTCCGTAACCGTTCCGGTGTCCTCGCCGTCACAAATATGGTTCCCCTCTTCGTTCTCGCTGGAAGAAACAATCCTTTGATCCCTCTGCTCAGGATTTCATTCGACACTTACAACCTAATCCACCGATGGTTGGGAAGGATCGTCGTCCTCGAAGCAATTGTTCACACGGTAGCGCATATCAGCAACAAGGGCTGGGACAAGTACCTGGCTTCTGTCGGAAAATCACAATTCATCATGACCGGTACCATCTCGACGCTGGCTATGATCTTCCTCTTCCTTCAATCCCCATCCATCATCCGCCATGCCTTTTACGAGACCTTCTTGACTCTCCACATTCTCGCAGCCGTCGCCGCAACCGTGACGCTCTACTATCACCTCATGCTCATCAACAACAAGTGGTTGGTTTACCTTCAGGTTACCATTGCTCTCTGGGCTGCGGAACGTTTCGCTCGTTTGGTTAGCATCATCTATCGCAATTGTGGTAGAACTATGACTCGCGCTACCATCACCGCCCTCTCCACGGAGGCTTCCAGGATCACTTTGGATATGCCCCGCCCATTCAAGTTCCGACCGGGTCAATACGTCTTCATCTACCTTCCGACCGTTACTGGTTGGCAGAGTCACCCTTTCTCCGTCGCATGGGCCGACGAAAGTGCACCTCTTGTATGGGACGAGAAGAAGGAAGAACTCCCCAAAAACCGCCAGGACGTTTACGGGCCACAAAAGACAACCGTGGAACTTATCGTGAGACGACGAACCGGTGCCACCAACTCAATTTTTCAAAAGGCAGCCGCCGCGCCCGATGGAACCGTTACTGTTCGGGCACTTGTCGAGGGTCCTTATGGTACACATCACTCCCTATGCTCATACGGCACGGTTGTTTTGTTCGCCGGAGGTGTTGGTATCACACACCAGCTCCCCAACGTTCTTGAGTTGGTCCAAGGATACGTTGATGGTACCGTCGCTACCCGAAAGGTTACACTTATCTGGGTGCTTCAGAACCCGGAACACTTGCAATGGGTTAAGAGGCAGATGACTTCCATCCTCGCTATAGAAAGGCGAAGGGAGATTCTCAAGGTCGTCTTGTTTGTTACTAAGCCGCAACAGTCAAGAGAGATTGTAAGTTATTCAAATCGTTCTCTACGATACACAAAGGGGATCCATGACTAACATACTGTAAACAGATGAGCCCCTCTTCGACCGTTCAGATGTTCCCGGGCAAGCCAAACATTGAGCAAGTTCTTCAGGGTGAAGCCGAAGAGCGAGTTGGTACCATGGCCGTCTCCGGTATGTAATTTCAAAACCCAATCTTCTTTGTCTGGCCAAATTGCTAACATGGTTGCTTTTAGTCTGCGGCCCTGGTGGTATGAGCGACGATGTTCGATACGCAGTCCGCCGCTTGGTCGACTATGTCAACATTGACTTCATCGAAGAAGCTTTCTCGTGGTAATTTCTATACCAGAGCTTCTTGCATCCTCACCCTCCCCCTTTAGCATATATTGACTTTCTTCAACGAGCGGATACCATGTACCACTAAGCTACCATATAGACGCATGCCCGTTCTTCCTTCTTTATCTTACTAGTTTCTCCTCACGAGTGAGCTAGTGTGGATTCGGCGAGCGACTTTAATGTTTTTTTCTTTTCTCCGTTCTCTAGCAGTGGAAAGGGGGACCAATTGTCGCTACGTCTTTTTTTTTGTCTTGTTTTATAGGATACAAACCAAATTTATAACTTGTACATCTTTTTGACCTGACTGTTTTCATAGCGCTTCTTTGTTTTTTCTTCAGCCATCATCTGCTTTTTTCTCACTTCACTGTAATATTAGGGACCTTTCATCAGTCTTTCACGGGTTCTGTCATGGCGTTCAAACCGGTGATATCCAATTTCATTTTTCTTTTCCCCTTCCCTTCTTGATTCCTTTGTAGTATAGCCTACTCCGTACTAGCTAGCACCCAGCGGTTGTAACCAGATCCGCATCCTCCCTGGCAAACAAACACCTTTTCGATGATCCTTACGGAATATATCGGTGAATTCGTCGTTGAATGCAGCTAGTTACCCATGGAGCTCCCGCAGTAGGAACAGTCGAGTACTCGAGTACCGAGTTATCTGGTGCTAGTGACTCGATTTGGGACGAGGTCTCGTGGTCAGTTGCTCAGTTATGCAAACCGCATTTACATGAAACGAACAGCCGTCATCGGTCACGTATATCGTTAAGGATACCTACATGCATTTACCTAGGAACGTTTCTTTTTCTTTTTTCTTTTCTTACATAAGATTTTAAATCGATAAGAGGGAATTGTTAACGGTCTGGGTATTTATGCTGCGCGCGCGCAAAAACAGAAGGCAGGAAAAGGGAATACGCAATGCCGGAGGATCTCATTGGTTGATGAGTTCATCGATGCTGGCGGAACGGCCATCGATGGATAGATAGTTTGTCATAGCATTATCGAGTTCGGAGGCGGTAAGCCAAAAGGTTCACCCCCGCGTGGTCTCTAGAAAAAAGAAACAAGAAAATAAAACCATAAAAGGAAAAACGACCTCCAATGCAAGTTTAAACGTTTACCATCGTTATGAAAACAAAAAGGAAAAGGAAACAGTAGGGGATATCAGGTCTTTTTTTTTTCAAACGAAAAGTTGTGGTACAAGGGTATTTTTTTTACAAAGCACCGGCCTTTTGAAGCAGTCCCGGAAGAGCGGTCTTCTTCAGGGCCTGTAGGTCGCTGTTTCCACCGATGTGCTTCTGGCCGATGAAGATATTGGGGACGGTTCGCTGGCTGGAGATCTCCTCGAGAGCGTCCTGGATGGCAGAGCCGTCGGCTGGGGATTTGATTTCCTGTTAGTATGTATTTAGTAATTAAAGATTGACGCAAGGTAGTAAACTTACACTCCTTATCCAGTTCGTAGACCTCGAACGTAGCATTCATATCCCTAAGCAAGGTCTTGGTGGCCTTGCAGTAAGGACAATAAGATTTGGAGAACACCATGACGGCATTGTCGTCGATGAGTTTTTGTGCTTTTTCCTATTTCGTCATAATAATAAAATCTTCCGAGTTAGCGAGAGAGCCACATTGCTTGCCGGCCGCCGCCTGCATTGAATTGTCAAGGCTTTCGCTTGAGGGCCTTTTTATGTGTATGTATGTAAGGCGTGATTATGGAAAAGGGGTGGGGGAGGGGCATGCGACACCAACCTTGGCTGCCATGGCTGTTTGTGGAGATGGGGCGGAACGGGATCCGTAGAGAAGTCGAAGTATGAACGAAATGGTGGGCGAAAAGTGAGGATCCGGCAAAGCGATCCTCGGATGATAAAGCTAGAAGGGAGATGATATGGGATGAAAGGGAAAGGACCAGACTTGTGACGGTGAGAAGGGTGTCCTTTTGTAGTCACTACTTTTTTTTTTTCCTTTTTTCTTTCTTTCTGGAGTTCCTTTGTTGGTACCTCTTGGGTGGGTGTGGTGGTGGGAGAGTTTGGTTTGATGGGAACGAAAATGCCGCTGAGTTTGTGGTTGATGTGATGTAACTGGTTGCAATACAGTACAATGCTATGCACCTGCCCAAGTGACCGTTCGTAGGTAGCTGATGGTCCGGGATAACCGCAGAAGCAGGATCTGGTCTTTTGGCTCCTTCCCGTAAGTACCTTCGTAGATACAAGGCGAGAGAGCTGACGTGGGGTGCAATATGTTGGAGGGGAGGAGGTTGGAGGTTTTTAAGTTGGTTGGGTTGGTTAGGTGGTTCTTATTCTTACGAGCAATGGGATGAGACAGAACAAAGTATCGATGACGACAGAACCCAACGCCATGGCCCCGGCTTTGCCGCGCTAAGCTTTACTTTCCCACATAACTTTTCTGACGGAGGTCTGGAGTACTGACCGCTGAACGGGTGCTATTAATATAACGGCGATTTGTAATTATTCAAATTGCAATTCGGTACAACCATCCCGTGTAAGCACGGTCCGGTCGAGTCGAGGAGGTAAGTTATCATAACAATCGATTGCATTGCAATTGGCAGGCGGAAAAGTATAAAAAAAAACGATTTCGTGATCGTTTCAAGTAATCAAATATGCACGATATCGGTATCTTTCTTTGAAAACATCACTCGGCTCGGAAGCCATGTGGGAAGTTATCAAGTGATTCATGGGTTCGTCGCTCCCGGATACCCAATATCTTCCATCGGATCGCCCAACCCGGCTCTGTCATAGTCATGCATCATCCAACCCCACGCCCGACCGGCTTCTGACCACCAAACCCCGCTGTTATCGCTGCTCCGTTCCAGGGTTTCGTCGGCAAGCCCCGCTCGGACCAAAGATGGCGTGGCATACCGCAGGAAGTGGCTTCTCTGGGGTTCCGCTAACGCAAATGCGTTTCCTGTGATGCCGTGACATAAGCATGGTTCTTTCGTCAGGAGGCCTCGCTCCCAAACCACCTTTCGCGCCTTTTCAATCGCTCCGTCGATTTTCTCCCGTAGGTCTGGGTAGTATTTCCTCAACGGGATCAAACACCAGATCATACCTGGCGCTCCGTGACAGAATTGAACAAGATCCTCACCCCCGTCTTCGCAAGAGAGCCAGTTGCCACCATCCGTTTGCAGGGCAAGGATCTTTTCCAACCTACCTTGTACTTTTGGTGCGTAAGCAGGGTTCGTCATCACGATATTTGATATAATTGCGATATCGCCATGACCTGCTCCGATGAAGTGTTTCTGATGGTCGGGGTTGACCCCGAAGGTCCAGGGATCGTACGAGAGGCAGTGCTGGATTATTTTTTCGATCTCCGGGTCGAGAATCTCGCTACTTTCTGGGAACCAGTATTTCATCGTACGCATGAGGCTGAGCAATCCGGCCCTGCCGAAGAGAAGCTCGATGAAAGTTGGGCGAAAGTTTAGCTTGTCGATGTTTTGTGCAAAGTTTTGGACGCAAGTGATGTCCTTTGCGAAGCAAGCCTTGACGGCGTTATAGCACATGTATTCGTGGTTCAGACTGCATCCGGAACGCGGGGTTTCCTCCGGTGGATATTCTTCTTGTCGGAGGGAGAGGTACGCTTTGCAGTAATCGGCCGGGAAGAGCCCACGGATGGCCAAGTCCGGATGGATTTTGGAAAGCCAGAGGAAGAGGAAGGCAATGCTGGTTGGACCGACAAAGAGACCAAAGTAAAGGCCTCTGGCGAAGCTACCGGTCCATGGGATGTTCGGAGGGCAGATATCGAGTATATTTTCGAGGGACGTGACGAGGTGATCGTAGGGATTGGGCATCGGTTGAATGAGCTCCGGTTTCTCGACAGCTTCATTGATGAAGTAACGCCCGGTTGGGTCCTTTTGTTTTGGAAGAGACGTGGACATCGCGAAGGAAATGGTATACAGGCCGGTCGGGTAACGTGTCGTTAATTGCGATACCAAGGTTGTATTGTCGCGTAGACGAGTCGAGATCTGTTCGAGGAAGCGAGATAGGAGAGTCGACTTGCGAAGGCTCTCAACGACAGCGTTCATGTCCGGAACGATCGAGTTTATTCCGACTGTGACTTGGGCACACTCTTAAACACCCGTCGTATAACGCGTAGTGCTCATGGGAAGCAGCCAGGAAGGGTATATACCATTATATCAGCCCCTCTTCGACTATAGGATCCAACAGCCGCAACACTTAATTCTCTCCGGAATAAGCCTTTTTAACGGATAAAATGCTATATATCCCAAGTCTATTCTCTCGTAATAAGATATTATACATAGAGGGAATTGATATTGTCTCGCAGTTCGGTGTCTTGGACGTTTCTATCCTTTATATTAGTGGGAAATCTCGCATCTATAGACGTAAGCGGGAGAGACATATACGCCTCGGGTAGTAACTCTTTTCTCACGAAATCCCGAGACCCGCCAGGGAAGAACTGATAAAGGATCATGATTTGTATGCCGCCCCGGGGCCCAGGAATTGACGGTACTCTGATTATCCATGAACGCGTGAAAACGGTGTGGATATCGGACACATGTACACCCGGGTTCCTGCTGTTAGAAATGCACCTTCACAACCCCTCTACTTCAGAATCGTATCCAAACCTCTACAGGACTAACTATTTTATTAAGACCTGCTACCAAAGTCCCGATTGACGTTCTCTGTCCCAAAATTATAGTGGGTAAGCAGAGGGCGTGTTTAAAGCCGGATCCGGGCCCGATCATAGCACATACTCCCTGGGAGCGAGGTTTGGTGTTATATCGAAGCGGATGCATATTCTCTCCTCGGGCCCTTTTCAGAGCCACTCAAATCCCGATATCTTCGGGTTCAGAGCTTAACGTATGTGGTGGCAGCCTAGTTGCCGTCTGTTTTTGCCCTTACATCTTTCTACCTCATGAACGCACGGTTTTACGTAATCTCGAGTCTGAATTGAGTTCTCTGATATCCGATCAATTCAAGCGGCCAGCCGCGGTTGCTTCTACCGGGAGAAAAGGATTCCAATTTTTCGGCGACTACGATAAAGGAATACGACTGTTAGTATCGCATGCTCGCTCTGGGCCGTAAAGAGAAATTGTTGTATTCGTGTTGAAAATGTTGCATTTTGCATAGCTCTCGATAGGCTGTCAAGCTTCAAGCCAAGCTCGCCGAATGGAATTCACCTCTCCCACCAAACTTCCATCCTTTTGCGGGTCAATCGAAGGTCTCCACGAACCTCAACCATCAACCTGACCGACCGACGATGTCTTCGTTCCCTTACATCCACATTTCATGCCCGTGCCATGAAGACCGTCCCCAAACCTTCACCATTGATAGCGCCCGGCCGATATCCCCCTCCAAATCCCCCTCCAAACACGACTTCAACTTCTTACCCACGGACCCACATACACCCACCAAACGGCGCACCCTCCTAGGAGGCTTCACTCCATCCGTCTCGTTCGATGGTGGAAACCTTGGTCTTGACTTGGACGACGACGAAGAACTCACCGACGAAGACGACGAAAATAACTTCGATCCACGCGATCCACGGTCTGCATTCTCGTTATTCCCCATCGAGAATCTATTATACTGCGAAGATTGTCACCAGATAAGATGTCCTAGATGCGTACAAGAGGAGATAGTATGTTGGTACTGTCCCAGCTGTCTCTTCGAAGTACCCAGTTCGACCGTCAAAAGTGATGGAAATCGGTAAGGTAATCACTCCGCTAGGTTACTTTCGTGTGCTTCATAGCCTTTTTGAAATCGGGCCGTGCTAATAGCTCTGATACCTTCTGACTGCAGATGTACAAGGAACTGCTACTTATGCCCGGTATGCACCGCCTTACTCGCCGTCATCCCGGTAAACCATTCCTCCGGACACTCAGACCACCCCACCGGTCCCTTCAACCTCTTCTGTTCTCACTGCCACTGGACAACATCGGACCTCATACCACCCATCCAACTCGAAAAACCTACTTCGATCTCCGCACAACTTTCGAAACTCACACATTCACCGCAGGATACCGAGTTTATCCGGTTAAAACAACATTATGCTCAACAACTCGGTAATGCGCAAGAGGATTTTACCAATTCCCCGGCGGCATTGACGAGGTTGATGGGCTTGTACACGGGTCTCGGAAGTGGTAGTGGAGGTCACGGTGGGAGCAGGAAAGGAAGGGGTGTGAAGAAACTGGAGATGAAGGAGGTCGATCGGCCGAGGGAGGTCAATGAAGAACAGGAGTTGGAGATTGTAGAACGTATGGCGGTGGAAGGATTAGAAGCTAGTAAGTGCGCAGCTGCTCCGACCGCCCGCCCATGGTAAAAACAATATACTGACGGATATGGAAAAAGCAACGACCGCAAAGCAGCGATTAACCCAACCTCACGAACCACGGTTCTTATCGTAAGTCACCGCCATGTTCACCGACTATACCGATTCCGGACCGCTGACTGACTCCGACCAGGGATTTGACCCCCACCGCCGTCCTCCTCCGCACCAAACGCTCAAAACGCTGCCGCGCCTGCCGCCACATCCTCGTAAAACCCGAATCCAAAGTCCAAACCACACGGTTTAGAATCCGTTTGGTAGCCCTGAACTACATCCCCTCCCTGACCATCAAACGTCTCGACTCCACGATAACCTGGAACAACCTTACCCCCCACAAAACCCACAGATTCCTACTAACTGTCACAAATCCTCTGTTCGACCCCATCAGCGTTAGTTTGTTAACACCGAGAAGAACCCCCGGAACGGCATTCGCAAGTCGAGTAACGATCTTATGTCCCGAATTTGAAGTCGGTGCCAATACCGACGTTTGGGACGATGCTCTGATGAGTACCAAACCCGCCGCTGCTACCCCATCCGGTGTGTCGACTCCACCTGTCGCCGGATCGTTTGCTTCGTTCTCGAAGGATCCGAAAATGTCGACCGTGTACGAGCAAAAGATGAATTACACGAGCGTGGTGATCGAAGTCGTTCCACCGGAGATTCCGGATACGAGGGAGACGAGGATACGTGATGAGAGATTGTTGGAGATTCCGATTTATGTGAGGGTTGAGTTTGAAGCCGAGGTTGATCGGGATGATGAGGAAGGGGGTGGTGGGAAGCCGAGCCATTCGGGAGCGTCGGGTGGGGCGGTGCAGAGGGAGAGGGTGGAGTATAGTTATTGGTGCGTGGTCGGCGTCGGAAGGGTCGGAGATCCGGTGGAAGGGGTGGTGGCGAGCGAGCCCAATACACCGGTGAGGACGCCGGTAGGAACGCCGGTGAAGGCGCCGAGGACTCCAGCGGCGATGAGAACGCCGTTGAGGCAGGTCAGGTCGTAAGAGAGAGGGCTGTAGCCTTCGGGATCTTGGGTTTTCAGAGATACGGTTAGCTTTTCGGTGGCGAACTAAAGTATGCGCTGCGCTCTACGGCTCTCGTTCGACGTAAGAATAATGGAGGGTCAGTTTTGGAGTGATTCGGTATAGTATTTGTTTGTATTCTAGATGAGGAGAGGGCTCTCTTTAACTCATTCGGATGTAGGTATGGGGTAGAACGGGGGGACTCTCTAATAAACAATATTTGCAAAAACAAAATAGTGGATAAAAGAGACAAAGATAAGATGGATGTATGTGGATACAAGTAGACGTAGTAGTATCTAAGTAAGTTTTCAGAAACAAGAGGCAAAAGTACAAAGGGAGACCGTTATACGATACCAGCTTCAAACGGGCAAAGGGAGGAATGCGAGACCGGGAAAAAAAAAAAAAGAAAGAAAAAATGGAAATGGAAAATGATGCTTGGGAAGCTGTTCTCGAACAACTTGTTTGGTAGCAAAGAAAATGAAAAGAAGATTCGGAGACCAAGGCTACTGGAAGTATTGTAATAGCAAAGACAAAAAAAGGAAACAAAATGTCGTAGGAGTGTCGAAGGTCGGATGTGTGTGTTCTGGGGGTGGAATGCCATGCGTCGCTATGACTAGGAAAAATATCTGCGGCGTTCGAAATACGAACGCGAACAAGATGTGAAAATGAAAAGAAAATAATACACAAAGGAGACTGTGGAACTTTGGGTGAGAAAATATACAACTGGGAGGAAGAAGAGGGACTGGATAAAGACAATAATAAAAAAAACATTTAGAAAAATGTTGCAAGTGTGGGAATGACAGTATCTAAAAAGAGGCCGTTAGAGAAGACGTAGGGGATTACAAGTGTAGATCTTGAAAGACAAAAGAGAAACACCCGCCCGGGATATAGGTTATCATCAAAAAAAAAAAAGTCCGAGTCGAATATTGGGAACAGGGTGGATAACAAATCAAACGCCAAGATTCGCCTAACGCTGTGCTTTTGGTTGCTGGAAAAGGATCGAGAAATTGCTGAAATATCGAATCGACAAGCCGTGAGGGAATGACAGATAGGTTGTTGCTTTGCAGAATAAAAGACTACATGATTGTACAACCGCAACATCCCTTGTCCTTCTTGCCCTTAGCGGGGACCTCATCGGGATCTTTGACACGGATAGGTTCCCTGGAAGGAGGTCTCGGAGGAGGTGATTCCGATCGTGGTGCCTTGGGGAGAATCTTTGGAGATTCCATTCTTGGGGTTTCCATTTTCTTAGGTTCCTGTAAAGATGTTAGTGTCATTGTCGGAGAGGGGTTGGAGCTTGTACGTACAACCATCGGCGGGGGGTCCCTCTGCTTTTCATTTGACATTGGCCATTGGGCACCCTGCTCCCCAAAGTTGATAGCTTCCTTTGGCTCGACATCCTTCTCATAAAGTTTCAGAGGCCTCAAGTCCCTATCAAAAACGGAAGCAGGTGCACCTTCACGTTCCCATTCCTCCTGTTGTAATCTCTTCGCAACAGTCGGAATGATTTGTTGGTCCTGAGGCAGCTTCGGATCCGGCGCATACGACCCAACCGCCCATGGTGGCTGGCCTTCGGGAGACTTATGTTGCGGTGCAGCGTTGACGCTAGCGGACCCGCTACCGCCGGAGCCTCTGTTGCCAGATGCCGATGCAGTTCTCAGTTTCGGTAGGTTCTTTCCACCGGCTGCAGATGTCCTATGAGAGCTAGATGGACGGCGAGGAGAGCTCTTAGACAAGCTGCGAGTTGTCCGATTGGGAGGGGTAGACGAGTTTGCGGTTCCTGGAGCTGATTTCTCCGGTGGTGTAACCGGTGGATCCTCGGACTCGAGTGTTTGAGATCTGGCTCTCGTCGCGGGGTATGAAATGCTCTGCACTTCGTCTTCATCGATAGAGCCGGACCTTGCTCTTTTCAGTGGAGAGTTCCGTTCCAAGAATTGCAGCGGGATCGGGGCTGGCGAAGCCATATTGACGGGGATCTTCGATGGAGTATTCGACTTGTTTCGAGCTGCGGCCAGTTTCTGTGCGACACGTTCAGCCTCACGTTCTTCGGGAAGCCTTAGATCAAAGTTGTTATCCTCGAAAAGTTCGGAATCCTCTTCACCACCCTTTTCGAAGGAGTTTTCCCGAGTCTGTGCGGTTGAATTTCCTCGAGCCTCCGACATACGACCCAGAGAGAGCTTTCGTGATGCAGTCTTGACCCACGCCTCGCTTGAGGTGGAGGTTTTCTTGAACTCGACGGACTCTATTCTCATCAACTTATCACGGTGAATCCAGCTAGAAGCCTCCCGGTTGTCGATGTCCCCCGAAAGATCGTACATGGCAGTTGCGGAACTGTTGATATTCGGCAGGATTTCGGTGACGCCGCTGATTGTCGACAATCGGTTGTCCGAATAGAGATCGACAACGGAGTCTCGGCCATCGGCACTGCTCGGTGAACGACTGGACAAAGCTGGAGCACGAGGTGCGGCTAGGAAATCGTCTCGAGAAATTTCGGCAGGGTTAGAGGGATAAGCATTCCTCGGGATATCTCTCGCATAATCGCTATTGGATCGATTGTAAGACGGTTTCCTATTTTCCACCACCTTTGGCTTCGTAACAGAGCTTGTCCTAGACCGACTGGCGCTTCCGTTCCTGTTGTTGCCGGTGTAACTGTAGTAGGTGTTACCATCGTCTTCCTGTAACGACATTAAAAATTAGCACAATGCACCATATCATCTGTGGACGGAAACACTCACAGGGGCATCGATGGGTACCGAGTAGTCCCAATCGCGATGGCCGTGCGATGAAGCCGGCGGGGTGATGCTAGCGACACCTCGAGATGCAGTGATGCTTGCCATGGTGAAGGGTTTCCGGATTCGCTCGTGGCCTGCAAATCGAAAGGAAGCCGGAATCCGGGGCGGTGTTGATTTATTGGTTTTGACAATTCAGGGTTACTCCGTCAAGGGAGGGTAGAACGAAAGTATTCGCCTCCCCGTGATGACGTTTCTCCCTGTTTACAGCTGTCCTGCGTCGACGATGGAAGTGGGGTGAAGAAGCGAAAGTGGGTTTTCTGATCAGGAGTATTCCTTCTGGTTGGCCGTTCGCCAGTTTTCGGTCGACAACCAATTCACTAGAGATGTATGCCACGATAGGATACAGCGGGCGCTACTGTGATATGACTTGTCGAAGAAGTTAGGCAAACAACCAAGTGTTGAAATCCCCTGTCAGAATAGAAGAAAGAAATAAGGTATAACTCGAGAAAAGGCTCCGTGATGTTTCGAACCGAGGGGTGATGGGTCTTCCTTTTTTTGATGCAAGGTGTCTGACGAATGCGAAATTAGAGGCTGTTAAATGTTACCGGCGGATGTCATAAGATTCCAGGGTGATCGATGATGCCGAAGTTGATGCACAACATACACCAAGAGCAATGAGGAAGGCGGCTAGAACGATGGAAGATCGGTCGAAGGAAACGAACCACGATGCGGGCCGGCAGTCCAGATGCTGATGAATAGCAAGAATAGCAATGTGGCAGCGGCAGCAGCGTAGCAGAGGACCTGAGATTAGGTTGGATACCTTGGAGATGCAGTGAATTGAAGTGGTGAAGAACGATTTATGAGGAGGCGGGTTTGTTGGAAGGAGATATCTTCTCAGAAGGAGAACAGGAAGTTGCAGCAGCAAAAAGGAACCCAGTAAATAGAAAATTAGAAAATAGAAAATAAAAAAATGAAAAAAGATAACGAGAGAGAGATACGGTGAGAGGAATAAAAATAATTACGAGCAAAAAATAATACTATGTATAAACGATGTGATAGTAGTCTTGTTGCAGTCAATGCAGCAGATGAGATGGAGACGAAGTCAAGGAGAAGGGAGAAAAGGAAAGGAAAAAAAAAAAAACTAAATGCAAAGGACTAGCCGGATAAGACAAGAGGAGTGCAGTTGACTGATTTTGAAGCGAACGAGGGTGAGATCTCGAGAGAGAGAGGGCCAGAGAGCAGGTTAAGGTCAAGGTGGATGCGGAGAGCGAGAAAGGAGACGGCGAGCCGTTCACACGCGAGCCAGATCGATGCAATGGACGGGATCTATCTCGACTCAATCAACCTCTTCACGGAACGGACGTAAGAAGAGACACCAGAACAGCTGACCGATGAGAGACAACTCTGCAAAGAATCGAGATCCAAAGGCTCAAGGCTCAACAAGACTCAGAGGCAAAAAGAAAAGCCTGGCTTTGGGGGGAATAAACCCAGATCCAAAGGGGGAGCCAAATCTTAAGACCTTCGCCAGACGCACAGAATCACAGCAGACAGCCCGGCTGCTGTCTTGTCAGGTCAGCAGCAAATGAAGGCCCTTAGTTCAGAGTGCTATTGAATCTCGAAACCCGGCACTAACACGCGATAGGTAATATGGAAATTAAGCTCGTGGATTCCGATACGTTGACCCGAACAAATTTCGAGAAAGCAACCTGGGCGGCCAACCAAGCAACCGTCTCGGTTTCCAAAAAATTTCAAGAGGCCGAAGGGGAGGGTCGGGACGAAATTTGATGTTTTATTGCGATATGAGAGAGAAGCCCAAGCCCCGACCACAAGTTTGAATCCCAAAGACTCCTCCGGAGGGTGTGAGCTCGTAGCCTGTGATTATGATGAGGAAAAGAAGGGAAGGAAGAGGTCATCAAGGGACGATGGGGCCATCTTTTCAAAGAAGGGAGCACCGAAGCCTAGGGAAGGGGCTATTCCTTTTCAGGAACGGATGGTATGCCGCAGACCCTCCCCTAGCGATGCCGGTGGAGCAAGATGTCGAGACACTGCAGGCGATGGGCGGACGCGGACCAGGCTAGCTCGGCGTGGGTCAAGAAGCTGCCTCGAACGTACGGTAGCCAGGGTCTTCCACGCAGGAACTCTTTTTTTTCCAGGGTCACGACCTTAACCTCGAAATGCTTCATCCGAATACGTATTGATGCGCCCCTCCCAGCGAAGTCGCGCTTCATTCTTTTGCAGAAAATAAATACCCAAGACAACGGTTGCGACATGGTTACTAGCGACCTTTGATTATAATTCCACATTCACCCATTATTTTTCGTCAAAGATCAACAGCGGCATTGATGTTTTTGTCCCCCAACGGCTTTTACAAAATTAAACCTTGTGAGATTTCGTCGGGGGTATCCAGAACACTGGTGGGGGAAAATCTTGCCCCATGGAGCCAATCAAAAATTACCAACAGGCGGATGAAAACCCAACCGGTTGGATGCGATGCATACATCTGTACATCTATTGCACCTTTTGGCAAGCGAGAGTGAAAAGGGGCGGTCATCGGGCCAGATATCTTTGCACTGCTATTCGTTGATGCCGTCGACGCTACTGCGGGATGATAACACGATGCTCAGCTGAACAAGTTAGACTCAGTCGAGTCGAATCGATGTCGCACTTGCCATGTGAACAATTGCATACGACCAACTCGACCCGCGAGATGAACAGTGCACTGTTTCGACTCAAAAGATAGAAACATATAAAACACCCGAGGCCGCAGCCTGAGACCAGATCCCGATCTCATGAACGCCACACAACTCATCGCGATGTTAGGAAGGTGAGTCTAGATGCGTCTGCATGCTGAACAAAAATATCTTCTCGGTATAATATAAATTCTCGAATACGCCCGAACATCTACTCCTCGAATAGCACCCGGAACGATTTTCGAGGGGAATAGGAAATCGTAGCCGTTACCTGCAGTTTGTCACCGGTTCATAGACCTGGCAGCAGAGCATGCAACACTATATTATATCCAACATGCATTGCATGAAACTCCTGCCTAGATCTCAGAAGTTTCGGATCGCAGGGCGATATATAGGGGCATATTCACAATTACCTAGGCAATTATTAAAAAATAATCTAGTGATATTGCAACAATAAATTAGAGTTATTTCTGAGAATAACCGTTAGTATCAAATCGGCATTGCTAATTTCGTCCAGTGGGGTATCCAGAGTCGACCCGTAATTATAACCAGGGGTACCCAAACCTCATCCCTCCAAAGTAGCCCTTTCTTCTCACCCACTGGCTATAGCCCTTCCAGGCACTAGCCACATCAGCCCATACCGTCTTCGCGATACCCTTGCACCAATAATCCTTCTCATTCTTGTGCAACATAATTGCCAACCCGGATTCGCCAAAGTGACACGGATGGCCCGACTCCCATAGCGACAGTCTATCCTGTTCGGTATTTGCGCACTTGGATTGACCGTATGAGCCATGGATCATCGTGTAAGATTACAGTAGTTGAGAAATGGTGGGGTTGTGGCGTGAGCATTCGAGGTTAGGACTATTATTCGAGGCGGGGAGGATCGGGTTGACGCGACCATGGGGGTTCGGAATAGGAGGCAGCGACCTAAATGACTAACTACGAATTAAGATTCAAACCCGTCTAGGGTGGTAGTGACCGGTGCTATTTTGATTTCTTTCATGTCGGAGTCCGGCGACGAGGCAGGGGAATTTCACCTAGACGTCACAAAGGGAGGAGTCCAAATAAGTAAACCTAACGTTATAACCTATCGCCATTCTTCAAGGATTACCCAGCAAGCCCGGGCCTTGTACTCTGTAGAATCAACCTAGGTATACAGAATTTCGTCAGGATGTGTGTTCTTGATATTAGTACAGGCGCCTTCAACGTGCTTCGACCATTTCTTGGAAATTCCTTCCAGAAGCGATGGATATTCTCGTACCGGTGGTGGCATGGAGTGCTTTGGCGGTTTCGGCGCCGATAATACCGGTGCGACCGGTGATTAGGATGCCTTTGCCGGTCGGCTTCCCGATGAAGCCTTCATCTTGGACGGGTTCGACGCGGCGAAGCGTGTCATCGGAACCTTGGGAGTTGCGGCGTACCGGGTTGATGTTACCGTAGATTGGAAAATCGGACGTTATATATACGTTCTCATTGGTAAATAGTTTCGCAGGCAGGTGCCGGCGCCCGTCTTCTCTCCAGACCGAATAGTTCACCTCCCGGTCTCGGATTCGGATCTGGTTATGATTCACGGCAGGTTTGCATCTTGATGTCCAAATGAATGAACGGACGTTACACCATCAGTCCGCACTTTCAAATTGATACAAAATTCATTCCATGGGTGTCAGCATATCGGCTAATACTTCTGGTTTCTCTCGCATGCATATGGACCCGGGAATATCATGAGCTGGTTCGATTGTTGCTGTATCGATGTATTATTTGGAGGCGTTAAGCGGAGTAGCCGGTAGGCTTGAAGCTTAACAAGAATATCGCATTGTTAACAATACAATACAAACCGTTGCTCCAATCTAGCTTTAAAACTTGGGATTGCTATGTTCGATGTATATAATGTGCGCCACCATGTATGTTCTCATCCAACGGGGTTATGTTAAGGCTTCATCGATAAGTTGAGCTTCAATATCCGGCTTTGGAAACGGTTATGATCTCGAAAGCGCTTATACTGTTGACAATTCTACGGGGCATCTCGTCACGGTTGGATCAACAACATGTTGCATTCTGGCAGGCGAAGTTGTTGTCGTCCGAAAATACCACTTTAGGCCTAATCACTTCCCCTTCGAGTTAGTATCCCGATACGGCAAATTTCCCCTTGCAAAAAAAGTTCAGAGAGAGAAAGAAGACATCCGTGGCGACATAAACCTTACACCCAGAGCTTCCTGCATACGGTTTCATTAACCATTCCACAGCGACCGGCGACCGAACCGCATATCATCTACAAACCAAAAATCACCAATCACCCCTCATCGTAGCCACCAATTGGCTGCCCTCCTACTCACCACGCATCTCGCCTAACCACCTATCAAAAAAAAAAAATCCTTTCAAACTGGCGCCCAAAGATCTCTGGGAGATTCTCCCAGCCCGCCTATCCTCCTCCCTCACCGAAAACCTCACATCCCTCTCCCACCGCTTCAGTTACGAACTCTCATACATCCAATCCCACCTCCCACCGTCCCTTCGCACCACGGACACGAACCTCCTATTAACCATAATCCTCATCTTCGTCATCCCGATCACCTTCCTCCTCCCGATGAAACGATTCCTGAAATCCGTTACCGGCTCGTCGCTCTTCGACAATGATGAAACCAGAACGGAGGATATCGTATACGTCCAACAGGGCGCAGAGACGTATAGCATCAATTTCCCAAAGGGAGATGTGGATACCAAGACGACGGTTAAAGATCTAAGAATTGCGGTTCTGGACGCGCTGGGGCTGGCTCATGATCATTCCATCAAACTGTTGTTTTCGGGAAGTCATTTGAAGGATGATACGGCGCCGTTGAAGGACTTTAAAGTTAAGCACGGAGCTAAGATCCTGTGTATGGCGTCGAAGTCAAAACTTGCACCTCCTCCTGCATCCGGGATTGCCGGGCCGTCATCCTCAAGGACTACACCGGAGCCACCGAAGAAGAAGGTCATCCCGCCGATGGAGAAGATTGAACTTGTCAAGAAGCATATCACCGGAACCGTTCTTCCGCTCGTGGTGGCATTTGAAACAAACCCGCCGGAAGATGCGGCGAAGAGGAAAGATGAGCATCATAGACTTAGCGAGACGGTTTTGGGGGAGATGTTGAAGTTGGATTCCGTGGATGTTGATGGTGATGATGGGGCGGAGGTTAGGAAGAAGAGGAAGGTGATGGTTAAGGAGTTGCATGCCATTTTGGAGAGGTTGGATAAGGTCGATAAGCCCGTTTGATGTATTTGGAACGAATGGGTTGTTTCATCTTCGTATATCTTCAATTGCTGTATTTCATGCCGAAGGGGTGTGTCTATTTTGCCTTCTTAATGGGTATAACGGCATCGGGTCACTGTTTATTTTTCCTTTGCATTTTTACGTTCCCTTGGAGATTTTAGGTACGATGGTTTAATATCATAAAATATAGATGCTGTTGAAACGTTATCGAGCTCTGGGATTTTTGTTTACAGCTATCGATCGCCGCGCCAGGCATTGATATCATGATATTATAGGCCGGTTGTCTAGGTCTGGATCAGGTATAATATTCCAGCGCTACTCGGTTCGACCTTCTTCCCAAACCAAGTCCGACCTCGGAAGCGGCCGTCGCATGCTAGTGGGGATCTATACCGTGGCGTCTGGGGAACAAAAGATTTCAGACATCGTTCAGGTATCAAAAGTCAGCAGCCGGCGGCTCAAGCACGACCGTGCGGAGATATAATTATAAAAAGTACCCATCTAAGCTAAAATGTCTTTTTTTGTTCTTTTCGAGAAGCAGCTAGGAAGATGTCTTAAACCCGGACTTTATCGATTAGACATGGCTTTCCGGAATGTTACGCTGTCTAGGATCAATATCTACAGGAGTGGTACGGATCCACCTTGGTAGCTGGGATCGCGGGAAGCGTACCATTTGATCCAAATACGGCAGCCGCATGAGAACCGATGATCAGCGGAGCGACAAAAAGCCTCCGCAGCTCTCTTTCTTAAAGCTCTCTAGATACCTTGTTCACGGACGGCCTTGGAGGGGTTTTCTTTCTAACGAGTTTGGAATCTGCAGAGAATCCAGGGCTACAGTCGCACCAATAACCGTCGGCCATCTGCTTGTAAACCATCAAATCTTGGACAAGAAAAGCGTGCATCATGGGGATTTTTTATATTGAGATTTGCCATCGATAGTCCTCCTGTGCTACCCTTTTTTTTATATTTCTTGTCCGACCAATAATCTATCTAATAATGAAGCCAGGATCCACGGATACAACCGTCAGTTGGACTTGTTTTCCTGGTAATGACATGTCCTGGCAATTTTTTGAAACAAGCGGCCTAAGCTCGAAATCAATCAATTCGAATCAATAGCTTATGGCAGACAAATTTTTTTTATCAAGCTCCCGGGAACGTTATTGGCGAGCAGAATCACACTCACCACCTTCATCATTTTGGAGGGTTGCCCGAATGGACGCGTACCTGCATGAAGAGGGGGGAAGGTCCGGATGTTGAAAATTTTCCCTACCTGTGAAGATTTTGTGTACCGGCACTTTGATCGGTGGTACAGCACATGTTTCATGGAGGTTAGGTTCTGGGGTGGAATATTAGATACCTAGGCTAGTGAACGGCGTGGCTACCTTTTTGGGTAGAAATTTATATTAAAAACGGCTTTGGCATGTCGCTACAAGACATGCGATTTCGGCAATTGAGGCGGGCTCCATTCGTATCTACCCAGCACAAATATGCAAGGTGGATTATTGGGGTGACCGAGTATGGCCGAGAACGTGGAAGTGGGACTGGCGAGGCGGGAGATTTTCGTTCAATTATAACGGAATAATTTTTTTGATTCCTCCAATGACGTGCGAATTGGTGGGAAGATGGGGCAGGGAGGAGCTGGGATAAAACAGCTGCAGCTCTCGAAGAAAAAGAAGAAGAGGGGAAAGATATTTTCAGCTCGTGCATTCGCCAATTGATCCAGCTACAGATGCAAGTGTGGAGACTTTGACCGAATGGATTGGAACCTAAGAACTCTTGTCATCAAGTTCGAGATGAAGAATGACATTTATTCAAAAAAAGGTCACGGAACAAAGCGTGGGAAATTTCAAGGTGGGTCGGGTCTTGGTGCTGCAGACTGACATGTCATTGCTGCCAGGGCCGACGGTCGATTCTTATCGAGGGGTGAATCGAACGACGCTAACAGGTTGCATATGGGGACCTTATGCATAGATACGGTTCCTCTGCATGAACTGGGTACTAAGGCCTCCCGGGGACCCAGCCGATGGACCTATTTTTGAACCCATTTCGTGGGGACATCCAAACCTTGATTTGATATAATTCTGTTTGAGCAGTCTCGATTTTTGGGCCTTGTGATCACGTTTTTTCCGTTGCATTTTGTTTTGCATGTTCAGCCCCCCGGATAGAATGGATTGAAGGTTAACGTTAGTCGAACCGGGAGCGGTTGGGAAGGCTAGCTAGCGTGGATATTTTCCCTTCTTGTGTTCTTTTCGAGCCCAGGGTTCATCGATTCTCGTAATTAGACCGATATGAAGTTGCAGAAGGTGATTACTGTTCTCTATAAACAAAAAAGCAGGCGGCGGTGGTTACATGCAATTTTAACCCGTGGCGTACATGGTAAACATAGAACCGGATCTGTGATAATTCACAGGCATCGATTGACTTGCGTAGAATCCCGGAAAGGATTTTGGCGGAAAAGATATCCATCTCGCCTGCATGTGGTGTACGGACTCGAGAAAAGACGCAATGGCCAGTTGCATTTCAGCCGCTCGAAAGTGCAGGAAGGCTTCTGAACGTCCTTCTTTATTTCCCTTCTTTCTGTCTGTTCCCTGCAAATGCAATTGGCACACTGTTCGATAGGTGGCAGGTCCACATCCCATCGACTAATCTTTCGCCTGGGTCGAATCATAATCTGGAGATTAATTGGCTGCAGTCTGCATTTTACCCTTTTCTTCTTTGCCTCTCTCCACCTTTGTCATTCCCGTCCCTTTTTTCGCGGGGTTTTTTTTTTTTTTGACCGGGTCCCATCTGTCAGGATTGTGATTGCATTGTGCGTGCTTGTGCTTGCTGGGCAGTTTAGTCTAGTCGGCTGTATTCCTTCGACCAGACCAGGTATCTTTTACGTATTGCATGCATACCGCACTTACAGTCAGTCGGTCGGTCGTCCCTTTCGACATCGCAGGCGGCCTTGGCTCGTAACTTCCAATCTTTTTTTAATTCTTCTTCCTAACTCTCGTTTTCTCCCCCCCCGCCTTCCTTCCTTTCCAACCTTTCTCTCCTTTATTTGTTTTTTTATATATTATTTTATATCTCTTGTTTCCCGGTTGTCTTTTTTTTTTTTTTTTTTTTTTTTTTTTTTGGTTTTCCTTTTCTTTCACTCGTTTCTCATTTCCGTCCTGTACTTTACTAAACTATAGTTACATCTATAGCAAGTCGGTCAGGTCAGGCTAGGTTTAGCTGAAAGGAAGAAATATAGGAGGAGGAAGAGCGACCGCTGGGGGGCAAAATACCCACCCGACCTGCCGACCCATCCTCCAACAGTTTAAGTTAAGATCGATGGTATCGCCGGTCCATGTCGACATTATTGTCCTTCTTCGAGACCCGATCTCAGTTTGAAAGCGTCGACAGGAAACACGACTAGTACACAAGTACCTCGGTATACTTGGTTAGTGGCGACAGCGACGACATCTTATTACGTATCCGGATCCCCTTATTCTCTCTCTATCGGCATCGGTCGCGATAACACCCAACATCCACATTTCGCCTCCACATCTTATTACTAAGACAGATCGCATCCAACTATGACCGCTCAGGACATCATATCACGCCTATTAGACGCCGCCATCGTAGTTCATGACGACGACTAAATAATTTGCACTGTATAAAAATTATTCGCTGGAGCGACTGACGATACCGAAGCTAAACCTGCTTTTGCTCCCTTTTTATTTTTAACGAATTGGAGAATAATCAAAACCAAACGACCAGAAGGGAAAGTGAAAGTGCCACCCGCAATTTCCGCTCCCGGATGAGGATTTTTTCGGCATCATATTCCTGAAATCCTGTTCCCGATACCCCAAAATAACACTGTCGAACCGCTGCCTTTTTTATTACTGCCTTACTCCTCCTACTACTACTATCGTTATTACTACCGCCACTGCCACTCTTAGGCTTTTACTCACTCGCTCACTCTCTAGTCACTCTTTATTTTATTTCTTTATTTTATTGTTTCCTTGGTTCTTTTGTTCTGTTTCCTTTTTTTTTTTTTTTTTTTTTTTTCCTTTTTTGTATTGCTTCCCGATTAACTCTTCCCTCCATAAGAAAGCGAAAGAAACAGCGCAACCCGACTTACGAAAAGAACAAAAAACAGCCACTCGGATTCCACATCCAAAAATACCATCAAACGTACATCCACGGATAGCTCGCCTCGGTCGACTTCCGTTCCAATAAACCCAAGATTCCTGGCGACCCTTAATCAATCGCTTTGAACCCGCTCGTTCGTTCGTTCGTTCGTTATCAATCGCAAATCCCGATATCTGAGATATTAAGAAAGAAAGAAACACCAATCGTTGCGCCTTCCAACCAAAGGAAAAACAAAATTCCATTTTAATCACTAGTCCGAATGAATCGCTGCAAGGGACCGGCTCCAACAACAACAAAAACAAGACCGACTTGCATACGGCAGTATTTATCTACCCTATAGATTGTATCGCAATAATCCCCGCCCCCTGCTGTGGTCCGAGGCGGTGATGAGGGAGCGGATTAGGCGATACATCCCGAGCTTTAAGCAAAGGAATCCGGATGGCCAAGGGCGTGGATCGCGAGCGACTTTTTTGGATGCGGCGGGAGACGAGAGGGATGGGACGCCGACGGCCGACGAGCGCGATATGGAAACCGCGCTTGCGAGGGTGCGACAACTGGAGAGTTGGAGAGATAAGGGTCCGGCGGCGGCGGCGGCCCAGAGGCATCGGCGGCGCAATGTGGCAGTGGCTCGGCGACAGGAAAATGAGAGCGATCCGACCCCTTTACCTGTCATTGTCAGCGAAATAGTGGATGGGAATAGACCTGTTGGTGTCGCTGGTGCGACCGTTACGGTCTCGCTTGGGTTATCGTTACAGATCACCACGGTTTCGTTAGAGGGTTCGACGTTTGTTAGTGTTAGCTCGTCATGGTTTACATTCGATGCGACCGGAGGGATCAGCAGTGCGACAGAACCAACATCGACGTCGGATATGCTTACGACGACGGCAGCATGGACCGAAAGTACACCGACGTCGGATATTACGACGACAGCATGGACCGAGAGTACATCGACGTCGGATTCTTCATCGCCAATCGAAACGTCTACCGCTCTTACGACTTCATCGTTGGAGACGACTTCGGAATATTCGACGTCTAGTAGCCCTATGACAACATTTCCTACATCGGCATCGGCTGCCTCTGCTGCATTTGGCGAGGCGACAGCATCGCTCGGCGATGTTCCTGCTTCCTATCCTACAACGTTGTCTCTGTTATTGGTTGGCTCTAGGAATATGACAGCCCATGGGATCCTACGGACTCAGACGACCGTGCGTAAAACATCCACATCACTCGAAACCTCAACTACCTCTCGTTCTTCGTCCTCTCGTTCTTCATCCTCTCGTTCTTCATCCTCTCGCCATTCATCATCATCATCATCATCATCGTCATCATCATACACATCAACACGAATATCTACTTCGATCGAACTAGCTGCATCGACAATATACCCTGCCGAAAGCGAACCGACCACACCACTTGACTCGCCGACAACTTCGGTCGAAGCTAGCCCAGATGCCGGATCGGGTTCTAGTGGCGGAAACCAAACTTCCAATGAAAACCTCCCACCGATCCTTGGTGGCGTTTTTGGCGGTTTGGCGGGTATTGGTTTGGTGTTATGGGCGCTACTTTTCTTGTTGCGAAAAAGACGGAGGACTACCGAGAGAGCCGTTGGAATCCTAGGTTCCGGGGCAAGAGGTGGCCACCACCGTGCTATTTCGGCGGAAACTGGAGCCGGGTCCGTGGGAGAGATGTCGCAGGCACGAACCTCATTAATGCCTGCTTTCTTAGGAGCCGGTGGTTTGTTCGGTAGATCATCGGCCGATACAGCTGCTGAGCCGGCCGAGAGGGGTTTCGTCAAGATATCCGGAAGGAAATTGCCATCGATGTATGGCGGCGACGATATGGTCCCCGCCAGTATCGCCGTAGCTAATGCCAGGGCATCGGTATCCGAGACGGGTAGCCGGAATGTCAGCGGCGGAACACATCACGCAGGGGGGGCATCGAGTAGTGCAAAAGGATCGTTCTATCAGGACGATGACATTCTGCACGCTCCGACACCCAGTCCCTTCCATCCAGGTGCGGCACGAACGGCTATGAGATCTGGCTCCCCGGCACATGTGAGTCGCATTTCCGAAGACGAGCCTGCCCTTGTCCAGGCCAGGCGACCGCCCCCACCGCCACCTCATGCCAACGACCCAGGCGAGGGAAGTTCGAGATATCCGACGCCTCCACCGGGAGCGGTCCGTCGGATGCATTCGCTGATCGGGCCCGACGGGGTTGGCCGCAGTCTCGCGAGCCAGGACGGCAGCAAGACATCGAGGTTTACCGAAGATGTCTAACTTTTCTCCATCCTTCTCTCCTCATGCGAATTTAGATCGAATTTTAATGCCATCCATCCTCTACGACACGAGGGGGTCTGTATTTTTATTAATACTTGTTCTTTTATATATATTCACACCCTTCCGATATCTTTCCTTTCTCACGTTACTTGAGCCATCCGTTTGATTTCATTTTATCTTCTCTTCTTCTTCTTCTTTCTTCTTCTTCTTCGAGTAATATTATACCCCTTCTGTTATGTCCCGATTTTTTCTTTCCGAGCTTCTAAACGTACCTTTTTTCCTTTCCGTTCCTTTTCTTTACTTGATTTCTGGCTGGGATGAAAAGAGAAAGAGTATGATAGAAGGATACTTTCCTCTTCCGTGATCAGCCATCTGTATTATAGCGTTCGTCTACCAGTAGTGGCGGCTTGATTGATTTGTACCATGTGCTACGTATGTACATGCTCATGCTCATGCACCACCACGTAGTACTACTTACTTACCTTGAGATATATCCAATATGGATTTTCTTTACTGAAGAATTGAAAGTTCCACAATTAACTACAGTTCAAACCATGTTGGGTTAAATCAAGCTGAACTCTCAAGAAGGTCTTGCCTGAGCCCTTGAGTGAAATTTTGGAAACTAAGAGCTAGTTTGTAACGTTAGTCACCTGGAGTAAATAGGGCAGTTCTAGCAAACCAGGCTAAACCACCATTTGTCTTCCATTCCACCTACAAGACTATCCAGGTTAGCCCTGACTGCCAGCCACTGTTCCTCCCACCGGCTACCACCTACCATCTCCCTCTTCGGGATTCTTCCTCTTTTCCTCCCTCCGCAGTACTCCTCCCCACATCTTCTCATCATCCCATCATCCTCATCTCCCCTCTACCTTTGTCGCTGCTGTCGCCGGCATCGTCTCCAGCCTCTATCGCTTCAAAAGGTACCGTATGTCCACTCTCCGTGCTGCAATCCCTCCGTCAATGACAATGCAGACTTCGAGGCTACCCGTGTGGAACGTCCGAGTCGCTAACAGCTGCATGCAATGATGCTTGGTGGCGGGTGCTGTGCAGGCCCTGGCAAGCGCACTGTGGACGACGTGACCTCTCTTGCATCACCGCACGTTACCTGTCCCTCCACAACACCGAGCAGGGCCCCGCTTGCTTTGTTTCGTATTGGTGTTTCACGTTTTTCTATTTTCTATTTTAATTTTAATATTTTTTTATTTTAAAAATCCCATGCTTTGGCGATGTCTATGCTTTCAATTGAGTTTCGATTGTGTATGATATCATTCGTTACGTTACCGTTGCACATGCCGTCATGTTGGGATTTCCCAATTAAAGCGATATCAACTTGCTAAAGAGGCCAACACTAACGCAAATTTTCATTATCCGAAAATTTGTTATACGCACAGGGAAACGACTTCATCCTCCGTATTTATTACCTGGATATCAAATAAACAACCTATCGACCCGTTTTCCTCCGACTTTCGATCTCGATCATGTTGGCAGTCGGGAGAAGCCGTCTTGCCGCCAGTAGCGGGCTGTCGCTGCCAAAGCTCAGCGCCCTCGTTGCCAGAGCCATTGCTCGTTCCGGCCCTCTTTCGTCCGGTGCCGCCAATGCTATCAACAGCCAGGCCACCTTTGCTCCATTCGTGAAGGCCAATCTACCTCTCCTGACCAACCTTGTCCTTCGCGAGTACGCAACTGCAGCCAAGAGGACTGCTACCAAGAAGACCACTGCCACCAAGAAGAAGGCACCTGCGAAGAGGTCGACCACCGCCACCACCAAGAAGCCAACTGCTAAAAATCGCGCCGTTGCGAAGAGGTCTGGTACTCGCCGCACTGCGACCAAGAAGAAGCCGGCCGCAAAGAAGAAGAAGGCAGCTCCGAAGAAGAAGGCCGTTAAGAAGAAGGCCGCCCCTAAGAAGCCGGGCATCCAAACTCAGTACGACAAGGCGTTGGGAGATGCGCCAACGAAGAAGGCCAACCCGTACAATCTCTTCTTCGTCGATACTCTTAAGAACGTGGACCCTTCGCTCAAAGCTTCCGAAAAGGCCAAGAAGGTTGCTGAGCAATGGCGAGCTCTTTCCGATGCCGAAAAGAAGGTGAGTAAATGCTAGCTTTCGATTGTGTTTTTGTCATTTGCTTCGGACTAATGATGTAAAATAGACCTGGAGTGACCGCGCAGCCGAGGAAACCGTCAAGAGGAAGGCTGCATATGCGCAATGGCTTGCGGGACAGAATCCATTGGACATCGAGGCCGCCAACAATGCCCGCATCCGTATTCGTGGGTATCGAGAGAAGAAGGGCATCAAGGGCGTCAGCCCCGTTACCAAGATCAAGGATGACAGATTGGTCAAGCGTCCCCGCACCGCCTGGGTCTTCTTCATGAAAGATAAATACAGCTCGGGATTGGTCGATCACGTTGAACACAAAGACAAGATGTCCAAGCTGGCTGAATTGTGGAAAGCAACTCCCGAAGCTGAAAAGAAGGTACGGAACCCGGCTCGGGAGATGATATTTATGATTTCGGTCCATCTAACAGTATTGTTTGCCTTGCAACTAGAAATACGAAGATCTTTTCACCAAGGATATGGCGCGTTATAAGGCCGAGAGGGCTGACTTCTTGAAGAAATACAAGCATTGAGAGGTAAGTTTGAAAGAGACGTTAACCAAGCGTGGCGCGCGTTTCTTCTAACTTTGATTCCGCCGATATAGGTCTGTGTTACCTAAGCCTTGTGCCTTCTTGCCATCCCTCCATGAACGCATAGGTACGGTTCGATACCGGATTTTCTTTTGTCTCGTCTTTTTTTAGGTTTCCGGAACTCTCGAATCAGGCTGTTGGTATTTCTCTTGTTTCCCTTCCTACTATCTTGGCTTTTACTTATTCCCTCGTCATTATCATAATCCACGACCGTGACAACAACTACGTTGTCTCCTACATTCGGTGGGCTTTAGCGTTTACCTTGTTTGGGGATACATACTACCCATGTATGCTAACAAGATTGGCGTTTTTGTTCCATCATCGAATCCTTATCCTCCTCCGACCTCCCTCTGTCACTTTCCCTTTCCTTTGCCGATGTTCTCGTTTGTATATAAGAAACATCTCCCCCGGTACTTTTCTGTAAGCCAAGGAAGGCGATAACTTGGGGTTTTTTCCCTTTTTTTATTTTTATTTTTTTTATATATATTTTTTATCGGAATGCATTTTTTTTATATTTTCTTTAGGAAGGGAGAGTGGAGGTTTTTTAACTTACATTACTATCGCCATCTCCAATATCATTCATAACCCTTCTCCAACACTCCTCTACCTGTCCATACCCCTCCCTCTTCCGAGCCTCCCTGTATCGTCGTTTTGGTTCTTGGACTTGCTTCATCTTCCCTTGGGGCTGGAAAAATAGGAAATAGTAAAAGTAATTGCCACGGGTGTAACGATTGGAGGTATTATATTCGGGAACCCTTAAGATTTTCGCTCCAAGCACGATTAAATTAACGGCAGCACAACGGGTAGCCATGGAATTTTAAACCAAACCACGCCGGTGATTAATCTACATCGCAACCTCCCCTCCGCATATTCCCACCGCGGCCTTCAAAAGAATACATATCCCTCGCTCCGATAGCATCTTCACCCTCAATCCCCATGCATCCACAAACACCCACAGACACAAACCCTACTGATATTATGCAACCAAAGCCCCATCCTCGCGCTGGGTATCAAATCCTCCACCACCTCTCCGCACCTCAAACACCTCCTCACGGGCGTCCCCTTCTTCAACAGACACTTCCTCAACGTATCCACCTTCTCCGTCTTCTTAAACACCACGCTCTTCCTATCATCGTGAAACCCCAACCAAGTCGTATCGAAGAAAAATATCTGAGAAGGATCGATATCATTCTTCAATATCCCCAAACTCTGTTGGAAAAATTTCTCCACGATGGGATAAAACACCTCTGGAATCTCGCCCGTGAGAAAAATCATCCGATCGACGTCGATTCGACGCTGGGCATCCCAGGTTTCGGTTATGCGTTTGATGTGTGCGATTATGTCGACTAGGAGTTTTTCAAACATGTTGAATTTTACGGGGTTGGCGTCCATTATTGTGCGGAGGGATTGGAATCCTTGTTTTAGGGCTTCGTCGACGGTGTTTTGGGCTAGGTGGTCGCGGGCGGCTTGGTCGAACCCCCGGAGAGCGCGGGAGTTATATTTTAGGAGGAACCGGGAGGCGCCGGTGAGGATTAGGGGGAGGGCGCAGGAGTTGGTTTCGTGCACTATATTATACGATTTACGTTAGAAGGTGATCACGGCAACCGTTATGGTGGGGAAGGGGTAGCTTACTGATCTTCTTCACCAGTTCCATATCACCTGGATTCGAACGTACTCGACGTGCGAGCTCGAGCAGTTCATCAACAAGGTACACATGGAAATCGATCTCCCATTTCACCACACCGAGTAGATTCTGCAGCGCATCTATTCATCCAAAGTTAGCCTATCCTATCCTCTCCACAAAAACGGGGGCATAACACATACTAGACTTGGAATCCTCCACATCCTGCCTATTCCTCGCCACGTTATTCATAAAATACCCAAATCCCACAGACGTCGCCTTTAAATGCAGCGTTGCCTGCGCAATCTTTGCGGGTATGGGTTTCGGATTCGCCCATCCCTTGTAATATAATACGGATTGTAAACTCAAGCAACGTTGGAAGAATGGGTTACGTTGTAGTTTCTCATTGCTCTGCTCTTGGAGGAAATCGATGGCTTGATTAAGCGAGCGATGTGCTTCGAGGAGAACGCAGGTTTTGAAGTCTGGAGGTTGGCGATTAGAACAATTTTCAAGGGAGGTTTGGGGAGTCACGGGGGCATACGGTCGTTGTTATATTGCCTTGCAACAGCTGCGAGGTCGTCGTTATTCGAATGGTTGTTCGATGAGCAGGCGTGCTGTTGTGCGAGTGTGGCTGCTGCTATTAAGATATTGGCTAGAAACAAAGGATGAATTAACTTGTGCTCTGATCTTTCTTGGTTTGATTCCAAACTTACGATTATCCTCCGGCGTCCCCTCCAGCGCATCATTATGTGTCATCAATACCAAATTCACATCATGTTCTTTGGTAAGTAGCGCAACAGCAGCATAATTTGGGGACAGTACGATGTCGACATGCGGTCCCAGCAACGGGAAATGCCATCCTGCATGTACCATATTCAACAGCTTGTCATTATTAGCGGTCGGATGGACAGTGTTGAATTGCATTCTAAAAGGTTTATATTAGCACCGCATCGAGTTTTTTTTTTCGGGGAGAATCGGACACCAACCTATCCCTTATTTCGAAGGTCCCGTCTGTATAGGTCACACCGATCATCGTACTGGCATTGATCTGTGTGACCGATAGGGCGCATTTGTGCAGAGGCACATCCGGGTATGAAATGAGTTCGTGTCTCTATATTTCGAACGTATCGGTAGCTGCATCTACCTATCGAACATCCCTCCATATTGGGATAAACCATACCTCTTTCTCAGTAACCGTACTATTCCTCCTCTGCGCCAGTTGATCAAACCCCGGATGTAACGACGTCCCAATATTCCTAAGTTCCCACCTTTTAATCGTAGTCACAGGATGCTGCTGCGATGTGTTCGCAAAGAATCCCAAAACAACATGATATTGCATATTATTCCCGGGAAAGGGAGATAATACTTCCAAGTGTGTAAGAAATGATGTGGCGCTATCTTGTCCATCGCCTGGATGGTGTTCGATCTTTAACCGTTTGACGATGATAGTAACCGGTAGCGGGAGCTGCGAGACATTGGCGTTCGGGGGTAGAGCGGGATGTTTCCAGTCGATAGAGATGCGGTAGAGTCTCAATTGCTTGGATTGTGTATATACGGCTAGAACAGCTGTTCGGTCTGTGATTCTTCATGAAATATCTAGTGATCAGTCCCAAATACCCGTATCAAGATAACCAGTTACGATAAAAGGAGATTTAAAGGAGTCCAAGTGCGTACCTCTATCGGGAGCATATGCAGCATGTGTGATAAGATCGTCCATGGATGTATACGATTCCAAATCCGCCGTAGCTTTCTGAATGTGCTGGGCATCAGAGGAATACCACATCTTGACCACACCGTTCCTGGTGACACCCAGACATGCGGCCCGGCCTTGTATCGGGTTCAGAGGGCCCATGGGGGGTAATGAATTTGTCGGATACTTGAAGACTCCATCCGTCTTTATGGCGGCCTTACTAAGGGCGTACTATACATCATCACCATTCGTCAGCCCCAAATCTCACAAGTAGTTATCATGCCATGCCACTCACCGGCTTATTCATATTCAACCACCATAACCCCGCCAACATGGATAAGTCGTCTCTAGCCGTAACCTGCGACTGTCTCAACAAGTTCAACCGATCCAACGACACATATACCGTCCATATCGCCAACCTCCCATAGATATCTGTAATCGCGATTTCCGATCCAATGTTATTCCAATGTACGCTGGCAAGTTGAGACCCTCCGTGGACGTTCTTGAGGGTATGTTTCGAACTCAAGGACCATGAACCATCTTTCGTCGAGGCTTGTAGGTGACGGATTTCGACGTCTGTACCGTTCGCTGCTACGGAGGCTATACAACCTAGTTTTCCCCAGGCTATACTTCTATACAACAGAGTTTCTTCTGTTAGAAATATATACGTGTGATTGTAAGGGTAGTAGAGTTGACGTACTGCCGACAGCCACCCTGTCGCAGTCTGTCTATGTATTCTTGAATACCTCGGATGGTACTCGCATTATCCTCAAAGAGGTCACCCAGGCCGGTATCCATCAGCATACCAGGCGGAGTTCCCACGGACAACTTCGCAGGATCGCGCTTAGCTTCAACAGCGACGCTACTACCTAAGTTACTGGCCGACCAGGGATCCTCCCGATCACCGTTGAGTTGTTGTGTATCTCACGGGGGAACTGTTGTCAGGGCGATGAACCGTCGCGTGGGAACAGAGCAGTGGGGTGCAGAGAGCGATCGGGATAATTGTAGTCAAGCCAACGTCAGGCAGGCGCAGGTTTGCGGCGGAACAAGATGTCCGGCCTGGGAAGACGCGTTTTCGGCAACGTCCGCTGCCCAGCCAACGCTGGAACGGGCTGCGCTGCAGCTTGGCCCCTAGCTTGTAGCCCCGCCACCATGCTCTTAAGCTCTTCCCGCTCCGAAATACCAGACTTCACAATGACCGACCCAAAAGATAAAGCCGGTCTACCGGCATACTACCCGGAATTCTACACCTTCCCACCATTCTACACCCGCCAGCCGAACGCCGCTTCGTGGTCCTCCCAACTCTCCCAATGGCGGTCATTCATCCTGGCGTACTGTCGTGCGCACAAACTATGGCGACTCAACCTCGTCGATGCAATGGAAACAGACCTGTTCTACAATAAATCTATAAATCGTATGAAAATAAACATACATCCCGATCCTCTTGTCAATAGATAATAGCTAACGAATAATCAATGACGATGCAGGCAAACTACCCCTCCCCACAATCCGCGAAATCGTCGACGACCTCGTGAAATCCTCGAACGCCGAATGGCTCTCCTCCGAGAAATCGATCGCTTACATCTACTGGCGTACCCCCGAAGACTTTGCATCCCAGATATACTTGTGGATCGATGAGACCGGCCAGAAGGGAACCGTCTTGACCCTGTTAGAATTGACGGAGGGCGACAATACGACCCAGCAAGAATGGTACGGCATGGATCAAGCCATGCTGGTTAAGTGTTTGAATGTGCTCGTCAAAAGGGGTCAGGCACAGGTGTTCAGTGTCGGGGATGATAAGGGCGTAAAGGTGTGGTAGTAGTGGGTTTTGTATTCCTCGACATAGGCCGCCATAAACCCGCGGTTGGCTAAAACTACGTCACCTCGTGGAGGTTTACGGTATCGATATCTGTCCATCTGCATTCTTGGGGTCGGGGTTTTTTTTTATTTTTATTTTTTTTAATATACCCGACTATGCATTGCATGCTAGTTATAATCCAGTTCAAAGTCTTCGTTATAGTACAAGTTGTGAGTGCACAATATTAATAGCAACGCCGAATAAAAGACTTGTCACCGATAATCGCCACTTTGATGATAACGCAAAAGATAGTACAAAGCCATCGCTGCCTGAAGGCGATGGTCGATGAAGAGGAAAGGAAGATCGAGATAAGGTAACAGAGCCAAAGGTGGAAGTCTTACTTCGATAGGCTAAACCTATCGCCCCACACCAACTTCTGGGTCATGGCGGCGTCCAAAAGCCAATCTGTACTGTAGACCAAGGGATCCCACCCTGACTCCTTCGCCATTCTCTTGAATCCAGCCCACAACTTTTCATCTTTCGATGCGGTGACTAAAACCAGTCTCTTCGATGTCGATGCCTCTTTGTTTGCTGCGATTCCACCTCTCTTCACTTGCTTGAATAATGCCGCCGACCCAGAATTCGCTTCTACGATCTTCTTGAAGGTCTCGAATCCAGGGGAGACGTTCGGTGTGACGTAGACAGTTAACCCTTCCAGCAGTTTCCCTTCGTTCTCCTTCGCCCTCTCTAGCGACTCTTTGAGGTTCATCTTCAGCTTCTTTTCCCCTTCTGCATCCTTGAGAAGGTATGGCTTTGTATCAACGATAGTCTTCTGCTTCAAGCACTCATCAACCCAGCTGGAGTTAACAATAATCGGTGCCCTGGCCAGCGCGCAGACGAATTTCTCGGTTCGGACGACACGAGGAGCGCATACGTGCGTGACGTGGGCGTCCGGGTTTTCTATACACTGAATGCCGATTTCTCGGAGTGCCCTCTGTTATTAATATTTCACGTCAGTATCACCCCTCCTCTAACGTAGACCTCGTGGGTATATAGAAACAGACCTTATCGCTCTCTTCCCTGCTTGGACGGTCAATCCACGCCTGGTGGGATGTTAGGAGCAAATATACCGAAATAACGACTTTCTCCATCGATTTCTTCTTCTGCTTCTTCGGTTTCTCAGGTTTTTCATCCTCATCCATGGGGTCCGGGTCTGTTTCTTCTGGCAAGCTTCTCTTCTTAGGCCCTTTACTGGTTTCCACCTCTGGAGTATGACTTCGTCTCCCACCATGCGTGACACCACCCTTCCTCTTTTTCTCCTTCTCGAACTTCAATACATCCGGCATGATTTCATGAAGTTTCTTCGTCGCACTTTCCTTTGCCCTCCTACTTCCCGTTGACAAGGGCGGAGAGCTGCCAAGGATGGTTGCCTTTGGTGTCTCTAGCAGCGCAGATACCCGCTTGTCGCTTCGTGGAGTCTCAGTTGGATCCTCGATGAGGGTTGATTTCGATCCTTTAGGTCTACCAACCTTCTTTGCAGGCTTCTTCTCGACTTCCTCCTCCTCTTCCTCCTCCTCCTCATCTTCTTCCTCCTCCGTCTTTGCCTTTCCTTTCCCCATTGACTTCTTCGGCTTAGCATCCGCATTTGCATCAGCCATTTCCACATCCTCATCCTCATCCTCCTCTTCATCGGGCGGGAAAAAAACATGAGAAATCGCTTCTAAATCTATCCTCGTCTGTCCAACTATTTCCATAAGATTTGTACGCTTTGGAAATGTCGTATATTTCGGATTCGTAAGCGTCTGCATTTCCCATTTTGCGTAACTCTCCTCCAGCCATAGATGATTGACGATATTCGTATTCCATTCCCTCGCGGCATCGACTTTGTCGGAATGGTCTCGAGCTGTGATGAGATGTGTGTTTTCAGGTTTCAACGCTCGGGTGAAGGTTGCGCCGGCGGCTTCGATCAGGTTTTCGAGGTACATTCGGGCGTCGCCGTTGTAATTTGAAACCGATATTATCTATATAATAAAGTTAATGGGTGAAACGGTTGAGGTACTAAGTTTGGTCAAGTGCTCACCATCTCCTCCATCCCAGGGATAGGAATCTTAGCCCTAGGGTAATGTAGCAAGAACTTCCTGGGCGAAACCCACTCCAACCTCGTCGTCATCCAATACAACCAAGTCAAATTTCCAACATCAATACCCTTCTGACTAGCATAAAGATAGTCGTCCCCATGTCTCCACGGGCAAACCAGCACATTAGCATCCTTAATTTCTGTAGCTATTTTCCCGCTTCCTTGGATGACTATATCCGTTATTATCTTCAATAGCTTCTCGTTCAATCCAAGCTCTCCGCTGAAGAAGAAGGTTTTGCCGGTAAATATTACCGTCTCGCGTCGCATGTACTTGGGGTCTACTTCTAGCTTTTCGCGGTGGTCGTGGGTGTGGGTGAGGTTGACGCTGGGGTAAGGAAGAGGATCGCTAGCTTTCATTGTCATGATGTCGGCATTGGGTAGCAGGTATGGGGTTTCGTCTATTCTGCGGTTCAACTTCAGACAGTCGTCGAACCTAAATATTCAAAGATTAGTCGATTTGGCCTTATACAATAGAATGACAACCACGTACCAATGCGGCATCACGATCTTAGCCCCCAACCCCTTCTCCAACGCCGTCTTGCAAACATCCTATACAACTTCAGCATCAGGCCTCCTAAGAAAAAACGTCCCAATCCACCGGTTTTCAGTCCTTACATTATCCAGCGTCAAAGCAACAATATGCGTCGTCAACTTCGATAAATGCGTCTTGTACAACCCTCCCATAGCCAATATCCCACCACAAATAGCTTCACTATCCCCCTCCGGTAAATCCGCAATAACCGCATCGATCCCAGAAAATATCATCCTCGGATCGGCGTTATACGCTCGTACATTCTGAGTCCTGTTCTTCGCAATAGAATCATAAACCCAGGAAGGTTTAGTTACCGTCAACATCCGCTGATCAATCTCGCCAGCGAGTCTTCGGCGTTCGAGTTCGGAAAATTCGGTAAATTCGATGTCTGGGGAAATTATATGCGTGGTGTCCTCGAGATTGATGGTTGGGACGCCTTGGGAGCTAGGTTCAAGCTCGACTTCGACGCCGCCGTGGTCGAGAAGATGTTGCCTCACCTAAGAAGAAAGAATAATATGTTAGATAATAGATAACAAGGCGTGATATAATCATCTAGAAGCTTCAGACGTACTTTATCATACTCATCTCCGGAAAACTGTGGACCTCTGATCAAGGTAAAGTTGATATCGTGGAACAGCGGCTTCTGCTTTGAAGCTGCCATCTTGGAAAGTCGTTAAAAAGGCTTATGGTCCGTCCAAATGATAAAGGCAAGAAGCTATGCTATCGTCGTAGATAACATGCATCCGAAGGCAGGTAGCACGCGACCCTATTCGGCGACTTATTTGCTGGAAGGAAGGGAATGGTGGAGGGGGAAAGATGTCGAGGAAAAAGAAAGTTAATGTTGTTATGGGAAAAGGTACAAAACCGCATGGCTGCTCCGTCGCGCGCAAGACCGCGTTGTTGGTGAGCCCTCAATTAAACAAATTCGCGAAAGTCACATGACCTCCCATTCTTTTCCTTTTCGGCCTAAATTTCGATATCTCGATATCTCAACATTCGCATTTTCACAGCTTACAGCCAATCAACATGATATTACGGCCGACTTTAAGGACGCTGCTCCCGCAGGCTAGGACGGCTAGCAGAGTATGTTGGAGATGCACTAACCAATTTACCGTCCTCCCTAATCGCCAATATGCATCCAATGCGGCTCCACAACCTCCATCCTCATCGGATACCCCTCCAACAGCCCCGCCATCGTCTGACAAAGTGTTCAGTCAGCCTTCATATGAGACTGTAGCCCGTCCCAAAGTTGTTAAGGAAAAGAACACGGTTGAAATTGCTCCATTGACAAGGCCAATCGGACAATACAGCCCTCCGATCGTTGGTGAAAACCATGGAAAGGACCTTCGATCCCTCAAGCAAAAGAGGGAGGACTTCCAGAACTACGATAGACATCTGAAAAGGCGGAAGGAATTGTATGTTTCACTACATCAAACCAATGTTCTTTGGAATTCCGGTCATACTTTTCACATGTTAATACTCCTACGTCAAAATTTAGAGCACAAGAATGGACGAAATCATATTTCCAAGACTTCTCCGACATGCGCCACCAAAAGGGCAAACTGTTCATATCCCCACCCCGCACCTTTAAAGCCGAAAAGTCACTTTACTTCCCCAACTTCCGAGGTCGCACTTTACTCACTCCGGACAAAGTCGACTCAACAACTCTATTCACAGGACGAGTCTCCCTCGTCCAGCTATCCACAAACGTCTGGGCAGACGAACAACTTCGAACCTGGATGAAAGATTTAGATGAAAATTTCGCTGGATCAGAATTACTCAAAGGGGAATATATATCAACACCAGACGACCACATCAAACGATTAATGAGCGAACCGATGCCACCGCAAGATGGGGTATGGCAAAGAGTAAACATTAACTTGCAGGAAAACTTCTTAAAGGCGTGGATTGTCCTCATGTCTGTGGGAAATATTAGAAAACAACTAGGCGAAGAACGACATGCGCGGTATCTCTTTGTGAGAAAGGGTGTTTCAAATCAAGTCAAGGAGTCAGTGGCCATGCTGAATGAGAGGATTGGATTTGTATACCTCGTTGATGCCATGTGCAGGATACGATGGGCCGGGTGCGCAGAGGCAAGTGACGAGGAGAGAACAGCGTTGAAGAACAGTCTCGAAAAGTTGGTGCTTGAAGAGAAGGTGAGAAGAGAAGATCTGAAGAAAAAGAAACCAGAGTAGATTTCTGTCGGGATGTGTGATCCAGATTCATGTATACGTACGCCACTTATATTTCACTGTGCGATGTAAATAACGATACCCGTATAAACCCACGAACTTATCAAAAGTTCGGATTCCATTAATAAGCTCCTTCAATATCGTACACCATCGTTCAGTCTCATACACGTATGGAGACTATCCGTAAAGGATTCGTCCTGCAAGGAGTATACAGTAGGCCCTGGAGACATCAGAGTAAACAAATCACGTAGTCAGTCGCATCTGAAAAAGTAATTTGGGATGCACAAATTCGAGGCGAAACAACATTGAATTCAAGCCCCTCCGCAATATCCCAGGCTGTAATCCAAAACCACACTATTTTTCGCCTTCTTCCTCCAGCCAAGCTCCAAACTTATCCAGTCTTGAACTCTCCTCAGCATCAGCATCACGGGCCTTCTTTCTCTTAAAACGTTCCTGGCCGTCGTAGATATATGCTTCCACCTTTGCACCCGAGAAATGCCGCCCATCCATCATCTATTCAACATCGGCTTGTCAATCATCAAAACTCCCTTAAGCCAAGAACATTCAAATACGTACCCTAACGCAAGCGAGCGCACTCGCCCCATCCCCAAACTTGACACTCACAACCCCAGCTTCCTCGTCATCATACAAAGTTACATTTGTAACTTCCCCTAATTTCGAGCATTCCTCCCGAATATCCTCTTTGATATCTAACATAGCCGCTGGATCCTCCTCTAACTCCTTCAGCGTGAACATATGCTTCAGAATAACCACTTTGTCGAACCTCGATGACGTGTTGACTGTCGCCGGATCGTCGTCGTCCCAGTCTGCCAGTTTGTTATTCAACTTCTGACTCTTCGCGATGATCTTTTTCTTGTCTCTTGTCATCTTCTTGTCCTGTGGTGCATCTTGCTGTGCTTTGTAACTGTAATCTGCTGCTTGGACCTTAATCCTCCCGCCAGCATCACCAACCCCCAATCTGAAATCCGTATCGTCAAGCATTTGAATCGCGAGGTTGACGCTTTCCGGCCGGAAGTATACGATCAAGGCATCGCCTTTCGGATTCCCATTTTCGTCCGTATAGAGCTTGACTCGTTTCTTGCCGCTGTCGATCTCCTCCGCCAGAACACCATATTTAGAAAACAATTCTTCGACTTCTTGAGCGGTAGCGTCGAGTGGGAGGTTCGTCACGTATACGGCCTTGTTGACGCGAGGAGCAGGCTGGTCGGATTTGCCATTCTTTTTCGAACGTTTGGCAGTATTGATTTCCGGTTGCTAGATTTGGGAGATTAGTAATGCAAACACACGGTGGTACAAATATAGACTCACATTTGCCTCATTGTCATGTTCGTTCTTCCGCTTCTTGTTTCGTGGAGTCACTGAGTCGGTTTCATCAACGGGGCCGTAAGCTTTGGATTGTTCTTCGGCCAGGGAATTGTCAAGCTAGAGAGAAATAAAACACCAATGACGGTTGTTCAAAGGTCAAAATATTGCATTCCCCCGTGCGGGTTTTTATTTTATTTTAATTTTTTTTTTTCATTCAACCCTCTAGAGAGGGCAGGTGGGTGTATGGAGGAAGAAAGGTCTTTGTGGTAAGAAAAGAGAGAATTATCAACGAAATTTTTCGTGGAGCATGGTGGTGTATTAGAGGGATAGAGGGAAGGGATATAGACATACCACTTCGTACCATCGCTTTAACTTTTCGTCGAACTCGTATTCGGTGCCGTCTTCTTGTTCGAGGTTGTACTTTCCCGAGAGTTTGGAGAAGGAAACGCGCTCGTCTTGGTTTATGCCGGCGATGGTGATGGGAAACCCTCGAGCATCGAAAGGCGATTCGACAGGCGCGGATTCGTCTGCCATGGCTTCGGTGTATCGATGTTAGGGAGGTAGTAGTCGGGCGACTCGGGGGATCTGGAGATGGCGGCGGTTTGGGGTTTTCGAAGATGGTCTGTGCTGGGATGATGTTTTGATGCAGCCGCTCGTCATCAATGTCATTTATTCCGGAGACGACCCAGCCACGCCAATCTCAATCCCAGCCACAGACCACAGACCACAAAATAATCCAACAGCCCAAACACATAAATGTATATTGAGGTCGAAACACTCGATGCCTTCTCGATGATGCAAACAAAGAAAGCAACGTCACTCCTAAAACATATTAACTACTGCTATCCCTAAATAATATATCAAGTTCGAAGGATTAGCTACTATTCAAAACGGATGTAGCTCCATAAGATTGAGAATTTTTGCCTTTAGTGCAATCTATCATCCCTAGCCTGTTAACTCCAAGCTTCAGTCTCCTTGTCTCTAGGTCCGGGTTGAGGGATGGAAGCCACAAACTCTGCCGGTAAGCTGAACCATTATGTTTAATGCAAGGGCTATGAGGTCCCATCAGGCGCTTGCAGAGGAGAGTTGTGCGTCATTCGTTGAGGTACTCATGATATGTCCTTGGTGGGACTGGACTAGAAACTGATCGGTGTTCTCTGCAGCTCTGATGATGTATAAAAGAAGGGCAAGCCGTCGCCAAAGTTTCGGCTCGGTCAAATTACAACTAACCTTGAGAGGTAGCTTAGGAACTATATGATGTTGGAGGGAGTAGGACTCCGGGCCTTTATGTGTAGGATGGGTTCGCGAAAGGGGAAGAAGACGAGGCTGGGCATGCCACGTACACATAGCACCGCCTGGACCGGATATCGCGATCTCTACAGTGCCCTCTCGATCGATCTAAAACGCCTTACACTCATATCCGTTTGGATTTCAACAGTCAAGGGGCCCAAGTACTCGGTTCCCGATTATAATTTCTAACCCCGCATATATTACTAGGGGATTCGGCATCGATATATCTCAAGCTCGGCTCTCTCGTAAGAGATCCAGATCTAGAAGCTTCGGGCTTGAAACGGAGATGTCTCGAGTAACCCGTCGCAAGAAGGGTCACCGAGACTAATGTTGAACCATCCTGTCAACAGTTGAAGCAGCATGTATATAAGAAGACTAAATGAATACAGGCTAGTAAAACAAAATAAAGGAAACATCCGAAACTAGCCTCAGCTCTCGGCAAGGTCTTTTTGTGAGATGGTATCAATGGAGCAATATATCTATATGCTTTGAAAAGGGAGGAGGGACGGTGCTAGAGTATACGTATGTACATCCAGAAATTTGCATAAATTCTCGAGTTTTTGTCTTCTCAAGATGTAAGATCAATTTAATGCTTCCTAAAGCAGGACATGTAACTGGGTAGATACTTGGGTATTCTTACTAGGAAATACTTTCAGAGCAATGGCTTCACTTTTTTGTTTCCAGATGTTGGAAGTCCTTGAGGCTGCCTCCGCAACATTATCACTGTAACTTAATCTCGAACCTAATCTAGAGATACCTCGAACCGAGTGCTTTCGTTCGGAATTAAATTGGTATCCGGGTTCCTTCAGCAAAACTAACTGGAATAGAATGACAGGGCTCTTTGAGATGGAAACCTAGATCATAGTGTATATTTTATTCGTGAGACTAAAAAAGCCTTTTTGGCCATCAGTGAAAATCTTACTTTTGCGACTTCAGTTCCCATCGATCGAATTATTTCCTTTACTTTTTTTGCTTTAAAAAAAAAGAGAGCCCCTCCTCTTGTATGCAGTCAAAAACCATGTAGAGAAGAACGCCCGCCTCCCCTTTCTTATATATAGCCAAAGCAAATGTAGAGAAGAACGCCCTGCCTCCCCTTTCTTATATACAGCCAAAGCAAGTGTAGAGAAGAACGCCCTGCCTCCCCTTTCTTATATACAGAAGCAAGTGTAGAGGGGAACGCCCTGCGAAACAAAAAAAAGAAAAAAAGAAAAAACGAGGCTCTCCTCGTTTATGTAGTCCATCATTGCCATTAAATATGGGCGTTCATTTTCTGCCCAGCTCCCAACGCTAGCAACGATTTCTTGATCTCTTCAATATCGTCCTTGACCTTATCCAATTTATTATCCATCTTATCCATTCTACCATTCATTTCATCCTTCATCTTGTCCATTTTATCGTTTGTCTGATTTAACCTTTCGTTTGTCTGATTTAACCTTTCGTTTGTCTGATTTAACCTCTCGCTTATCTGATTTACCCTCCCGTTTAGCTCCTGGTAGAGGTAGCAGCCCGCTTGAAACGTAACCTAGAAATATGATAAAGAAAAATTAGCATTTGATTATTATTAAGTATTAAATTGATATAGACTTACAAATAGTACACTTCCGAAAGAAACCTTTATCTTTTAATAATAAAACAATGATAATAGTTAGCTTGGTGTGCGAAAATTAAATTCGAACAATCTAGGATTATTACCTTCGGAACCCAATTACCGAACGAGTCTTTGGAGGACGAGTCTTTAGAGGACGAGTCTTTGGAGGACGAGTCTTTGGAGGACGAGTCTTTAGAGGACGAGTCTTTAGAGGACGAGTCTTTGGAGGAAGAGTCTATGGAGGACGAGCCTTTGGAGTCGAGAGGGGAGGGGTCGAGAGGGGAGGGATCGAGAGGGGAGGGATCGGGAAGGAAGTAAACCGAAGGGAGGCGGGGGGAGCGGGAGAACAGTGTGGGAGAACACGGGAGACTGCGCGGGGCGAGAGAACGGCGCGAGATGGTGGAAAAGCCGGCTAGCGTGAATCGTGAAAGAGGAAGCTTGAGAGTGTATGTTAGTTGGTTTCAATTATGCGAAGTGAAGCTTGGAATTCAGTGCTCGGAACTTACTCGAGGCATGATTGGTGGCTGATTGAGAGTGTGATGTAGATGAGATTGTTTTGGGAGGTTGATGTAGATGGAATTGTTTTGGGAGGTTGATGTAGATGAGATTGCTTTGGGAGGTTGAGGTGGTTATTTATAAGTATCGGTATTTTTATTTTATTTTTGTGCAGTATAATATTTTTATTTATTTGCTGATTTACATATCTAACCACGTCTCTATGGCCAAGTATGTCATCGCTAAGCGCTTGAATATAGCTATCATCTTCGTTAAACTTACCATTGCCGTCGAGTGTAACTCAACCGCCGACAAGATTCAACTCTCGTGCGCTAATTATGTCATGACAGGATACTGATCATCGACAATGCTTGGACAACAATTAAGCAAAGAAGTGTATATTCTTTTGCTAGAACCATTGAGAAGAGTAATACCATGCTTTCAGACCGCCTTTTCAGGATGTCCACGCGATAATCGTCAAATCACTAGTACGTGCGCACGTTCTCTTTATTGGAGGCTTTACTTCCAACTGGAATTATACATCTCGCTCAATCAATCATTAGACAACCTCGTTTTCAATGTGCTCCTGCATGCATGCGGTGATTTGATCTATATCTCGTCAATATACGAATCCAGTCCCATGAACGAACTCTGAATATCCGCAGCAAAAGGGAATGTTGCTTTTTGCTCTACCAGCAAAGGCTGGACTTTCACCCTTCGATCATTTGCCTCTTCATATGCAAAGAAACTTGGTATCGAAAACGCTACAATTATGGACCGACTTTGGGGGGCCATTATCTTGATCCAAAGTCAAATAAGTGGGCCAGGTCCAACTCCGATGACAGTTGCGAACATGCTTTCAACCACCTCATCCTCGATCCGATTTTCGAAAATTTTTTAACTTGGCGAGGACAAACAAGCATGATGATCTTTTTTCACATTGCGAAGGACTCAGGATCGAGCTTACTAGTGAAGACAGGCTACGTCACGAGAACCTTATCGATACAATCATGAAGAAATTCTTGCTAGCAAACGGAAATATCTCCGGGGTGATGGTAATTCGTTGCCATCTCCTCGGAGCGTTCAAAGATATCGCCCGGAGGTCTTGTATGAAGGACTAGCTGATGACAAAGTCAGCAATATTATTCGAAGATGTGATCCAAACTCGGAGCTCATGTTTTATGTCCCTAAATTAATTCCAACTTCGCAGAAAGGTCGCTTTCACGCCTCCGGCTGCGTATCTGCAGGAACTGTCAAAAATAATCCAAGGGTTAAGATGCAAGGTCCTAGTTATGTTTATAGAGAGAAAGGTGATTTATTTATTAAAAAAGTAGAGAATATAATTTTTATGATAGCAGCTAACCCCCCCAATAAATATCGATTATATATCAGCAGGGAATCTTATCGAGTTGATTGGAATTGGCCAATTTATATAAGCCTCTGCCACGCTGACTACTTTTGAGACAGCTCATAATCTTCAGCCCATCAAATGTTCAGCCTATTTCGTAGTACATGTCGTAGTCAAATCTAAGAAAAACAACAGACATATCAAAGCTCGTTGAAGGTCTGAAACTTCTAGCCAAGTCGGATCCTGACACTCGGGCATACACCGATGAGATCGGGCTACACATAGCAGTGAATCGCACCTACAAATCGCGCTAGGGTCCCTTGAAAAGGGACATGCAGGGATTCCTCTCAAGCTGTCGCCGCCGGTTGTCCAATATCGGGAAGGTGTTTTGGACGGATCATCTATGGTCGGTTTGTCGAAATCACCAAATAGACTGCATCGGATTTATATGCGCGCAAGCCCGATGGATGAGAAAATCGCGGCTGTTATCGACACCAGACGAATTCATCTCAAGACCGAGAATTCGAAAATTGCTGCCCACGTATTAGTTGACAATTATGACTGGGTCCTATGGAAATTCGAAACATTCGGGTGTTCGGTTTAGAAGACAAAGCTGGTATTCTTGTTGATGTTACAAAAAGTATTAATGTTTATAGTCTCTAGAAGGCTAAAGATGGTATTCTTTCTGGATTTCAATGGGTGACAAGGGAAGGATCAATTTGTGAAGAGTTGACCCGATTTGTTAAATTTAATATTATGGATATTCTAATTGCTGGAAATACTACTGAAAGAGGGGACGGTGAGATGATTAAACCTACTCATCGCAATCGTTTTGTTTATTCCTCATTTTTCCTAGGTACCCCCATTCTTTCGGAACTTATATACTTCGTGGAGATACAAGTTTCGAAAAGTGGATTGTGGAATGTTTTAAGCGTTATTACCAAATGGGGTGGAAATATTGTTAGTGAGGAGTGGTCTAAGAGAGCTTTAATGCACATGTACATATATATTATTTGAGCGTTCTTGCTTGTCAGTCAATCTTTTGGTTTCCAAGTGGATTTTTAGGCTGCTATTGCCAGTCAAGCATCTGCGTAAATGATATTTATTCATTCATTGGTAATCTATGATTCTTAAAAAATTCTCTTGATAAAGAAAGCAAAGCTGGAAAACTTGCTCTTGAAATTAGACAACGAAAAGGCCAAGGTAGTATAAGATACTAACATTCAGACCTTTCTCCTGAGCTACCAACTCCCCAAACCTACTGTGATGCGCTTTAGGGTTTTTCTCTGGGTACTTCCCCGTCGCAAACGAACCCCTTCATTAGTTGTAGCCCACATGCACCCCAGCATTTAGCTGTTAGATACAGAGATTTCCTAAAAAATATTAGCACTACACGAAGTAAAAGAAAAGCGAAACATAAGCTGAGAGCGATACATAGTTGCCTTGGAGCATTAAGCTCAAATGAAGCTGTAAGCTGAGACGTCGGACTTAATGTTGTTTCTGGGTATGTACGTGGTTCTAAAAACCAACCGGCAAAATCAAATCAAGGAGGGCTTTCATAAGGAGCGGGAGCTCACTGAAGTTGAGGATCAAATTCGACTGATACCCGAATTCTCCAGGCTTCAACTTCCTCCTAATGTGAAAGAGTTTGATCATGGAATTCGCGCCTTTTGCACTATAGGATTATATAATGGCTATGATAAAGAAACATTTTTATTGAGACTGTTATAAAATATATAGTCTCCCTCTCCGTTTTTATAACTAAGGTGCTGAAATTCGCCAGAGATATATCATAGCGATTAACTTGAAGTCGCGACGTTTTAGGGGAGCCGATGCATCCCAGTTTGAAGGTTGGGAAGCCCCAAAATAAAACGAGTTGCTTCTGTAAACAACCCCTCTGCTCCGAACAATTCTCCAAATCATGGTGTAACCTCAGGTCGTTTGTGTTGAGATCCCTGTCAAGCTGACCAGTCATATTCCAAGTATGGTTGACGGGCCGAATCAGGAACTGCAACATTAGCAACACATGGATCATGATTTCGCGATGTCAATAGTTTGCAATGAGGGGTATGAATTTGGTTCTCGACTGATGTGAGAAACCGAAAGGAGAAAATAGAAGAAAGAAGAAAGAACAGGAAGGTTATCTCGTAAGCCGCTTCGAGAAGTCATTCTACCGTTCAGGGTTCTGAGCCGTAAACCTGCTTAGAGGCTTGGCTTCTTCTCATCTCGAGCGGGCTGTTCATTTTCCCAACCTTCACTTTCTTGCTCTCTCGCTTTTAGCCCTTCGCTTTCTGTTTCTTCATGTTTCAGGTCTCCGCCCTTCAGTTCTCCGCATTCCGGCTCCCCGTCTTCCGCTTCTCCTTTCCCTCCTCCCTCCATCTTCCCCCTTTCGGCTCCTCGTGCCGGGGTTTACCCCGAGGTGTCGTTTTGGGAACGATAAATGTATCCCTTCTTCATTTTTTGGAGGAGGGAAAGGAGATACCTCTCCTCATGTTCGATCTGCGCTGGCGTTCCGATTTTCGCCGAGTTGAAGTCAATCACACGATATTGACCCTGCGAAACCAAAAAGTTCCGCAGGTCAATATCGTTGTGAACAACATTGTGACCGTGAATGGCCCGGAATAGTGCCGGCGCCGCCTCGTAAAACTCCGGCGGGGGAGGCTCCGGAACTGGATACCCGCAGGGATCCATCGCGATAACGCGATATATCCCGTATAGGGTTCCGACCGCCCATATCCTCGGAACAATAGTTCCTTGGATGGGGCCCAAGGCGTCGTACCTAATAGACAGCATGTTAGTATCCAGGATAGTACAAGCTAGGGTTAGATGGATAACTTACGCCTTCAGTTCGTCGGCGCAGACGTCTGCGACCTCGGGAATAGAGAGGTCGTAAATCTTGAAGACCACCTCTCTCGGAACTTGGCCCACTTCGAGTACGCCTCGAAATGTGGAGGCCAGGTTCCGAGAGAGGAATTCGACGAGCCGTATCCGTACTCTGATACGAGGGTCACCGCGGCTCCGGCGCACCCTCCGAGTGTCCCCGTCTAGGGGTTGGGTCCCGATAGGGCCGTCAACCACCAGATGTTGGCGGTTCGTACCCGGGTTCGCATCCAGAACCCGACAGAATGGACCGGGGGTCCCATGGGCTACTCTACCATGTCCCTGACGGGACGCTAGGACAGCGAGCCCAACAAACGCGGCGACGAGGCTGCTCTCGCCTATATCAATTCTCCTGATAAGCGGGGAGACGAGCAGTCGGGGATATTTGCCCTCAGCATCGATTCTTTTGAAGAAGTATGTTGAATGATACGTTGTGAGCACGCCGTATAGTACGTTGTTGATATGCATATGTGCAAACATTTGTGAAACTGCCCGTATCAGTTCGTTTTGGTATCTTCTTCCTCTCGGCTGGGTCAATATTTTGTGTCGCTGTTGGTTGAAGGTGATTGTGATGTGCGGGGGTAGGTATAAAACCCATGAAGGCTTCACATCAATTATTAGTAGAGGCTTATTCCTTGTTATCGGGTGCATGTTAGTCTTTTTCTGCCGCACGGGCATCTGTCCTACACATAGCACCCTATTTGGATCGCCAATAGGGACTGCAGACCGAGGGCCCTCAAACCCTGCATCCGTACCGTAAGCACTGCGAAGGATATCTGTGACAGGTCGTCCAACAGTTATATCCAAAAGGTTGGAGACGTCAACGGCTGATAGTAGTGGTTGATGTTGTTGAGTCTGTTTGCTGTGGCCTAGCCTCACCGCCTCCTTGGTAGTGCTTGGGGGTTTTAGAGTACGAAACTAGGGACGCAGTTTTAGCATGATGCCAAAATCCTAAAACTGAGGGTTGGTTAGAGGAACTGGAGCCCATCTCACCTCTTTACCATTGCATTCCCTTATCACTTTATGCACTCCAGCCCAGAACCCTGGCCACTCCTCTAGCCCAGGGCAATGTTGGACATCCGCTGCTCTGGTCGTACCATTCCATTTTCTATCTTGGCCCAAACCTGGGTAGAATGGTCGCAGAGCTTCTATATAAGTAAGCAGCCGCATCTCGAAGACTTTCTCGTCGATCGTCTACTTGTATCAAATTTAGCAGAGACTCGAGTAACAGCAAACAAGGGGTGATACATTACCTTCTAATGATCATATGATTATTGCCGATCGCTCGCGTCTTGGGGAATATATCACCCGCTGACGACGTATACGATATTCAGTTAATACTTAAGGAGATAGCCTCGAGGCCAATAGCATCTACAACGAGCTGGGTCTGAGATAGGATTTTTGTACTTTTCGATGCGAGTAAGATATATGAATGGCATCGATAGGTAGAAATGGACGAATAGAGTAGGCATACCTTGAGACTTTATGCCTCCTGGTCCCTATAGTAGGGAAGGATGATATAGTGATATCTAAACTGTTGGATGAACGGTTAGGAGAAGAAGACGCGATGAGGAAGTATACTAGGTAGTTTTTAGAAGTTCGAGCTAGTGCAACCTTGCAACGTCGAAACTTCTCGATACGAGAGTGAAATGATGGGATATCGCGTGTAACAGATTCAAGCTCGTGATGAAGATGAGACGAAGAGGAGAATAGATGTAGAGGAGCTAAAGCGAATAGATGGAGAGGAGGATAGATGAAGAAAAGAAATGGAGGAATATAATATGTGATCAAAGATAGGTGTCTTCGGATGGAGGAGCTAAACGATAAGAAACCCGTTGCTTCGTGATGAAAGTGAGAATGATGTTGATGGTGAGATGAATCCAAGAAGCTGGGAAAGAGAAGGAGGGAAGAAGATGAACGAAAAATGAAGTGCAGGAGAGGAAGGGAAGATATTGTTCAATTTTGTCATTCCCTGGCCCTCATAGAGATTAACATATATATAAGTATTTCTCTGTCAACAGAGACGCCATGAATATCAGATCCCCACCTGCACTACCCGAGTATAGACCCCCTCGGCGTGACAGACTAGTAATGAGTGTGCAACATTATTGCATTCAGTTTGAGCCACGGGTTAGGGAAATTGTGCCCGTAGACGTCGGCCATAATTCTGCCCCATAATCGTTTAAGTTAACATCATGATCGTTGGAACCAAGATGTACTCGGAGATCTGATTCCGGTGAGCACAGGCCTCGATCCAACATTTTATATTAACCAAATTAACGGATAGATAATAACACTGGGATCTCCCCGAGTGCGATAGGAAACACTGATACTTCAATGCAAATACTTACTATGATCTCTGAACCAGATCTGATAATTAATCGTGCATCACGATTAATTACAAATGAGCATAAGATAAATCGACATAGATACACTAGGGACATGGAATCGAGTACGACTTGGCCAATACAGGCACCACCGGTACGATAATTAGGGATTCTAGTAGCCGCCTATGCACCCGAGGATTAAGTAATTAACGCTATCAACAATGTAACTATCTCAACCGCTGCAGTCAGCAATTCCAACGTTGGAACAAGAAATCATTTACAATCTGGAACCAGACTAACCAGTTAGTTACGTTGTCGATAGTATGGAACCCCGAGCCAAGGAATCGTTCTTCAGGCACAATAAATGTAAATCAAAATATATTCTGTACTTTCCGGTCAAACCAGGCCAAGGAAACAAACTTGATCGATACCACACATTAGACCAGAACCTGGCCTGAATTGTATAATTTTCGAACCGTCTTCGGCTAGTATTGATATATTCTCCGCAACCGAACAACCTTCCCCGCATACTTTTTCCAACAGAAAACGCAAGTCCCGTTCGCTCTTCAAGTATCCACTCAGAAACGACCATATGGATATTTCCCAACTGGAGCCTTTATCAAAAAGCGAATCCGCAATGGTTTCATGGTGTAGTTGGTTATCACGCGACCTTAACACGGTCGAGGTCTTGAGTTCGATCCTCAATGAAATCAGCGATTCAATCTTTTTGCCGGTTGAAAATTCCCAATCATATCTAGTGTCTTCCTCGCCTAGGTAACCTCTTTTTTGCCGTCGAATCGTCGAGCGTCGGCGTTTGATCACCTTCTCGAAAAAGCTTTCCGTTGACAGGGTTCAAACAGGTTTGTGAGCATGCGGCCCCAAAAACTTTCTGTTTGCCGAACAGGAAGGAGGCCTGGGGCTTTTAGGCACATCTTAGCTGCAATAAAGCTTCCAGTAAGAGGCCATAGGAGAATACACACACGTGTAGCCTATTCGAATTCTCGTCGTATCATTTCAGCGGTGTCTACCGCGTTTTCAGAAGTCGAGATGCACGTTTTCGACATGTGTTGCAAGGCTTCAACATCCAACACGACGATCGCGCGAGCTCACAACCACACTCTTGTGCAACCGTCAGCAACTGCCCTGGCACATCCGAAAATGGCTTCTCTTTGCTAAAGCCCGCTTCGAGGCCCCTAAAAGCTTAACTTCTTAGTGGGGCTAGCTAACAGCATGATTGATCCGAGATATCTATGTATCTCGAATATAGGATTCGGCGTCCTCGGGTTTCCACTCAGTTAGGTTTATTATGAATCTCACTGATAGGGGAAACCCCAGGGTTGCAAACAAGTAGCGCCATCCCGAAGCCCCAGCAAAAATGAGGCTAACGAACAAACGTTACGTAGCGAAGGGCTGTCAATCCTTTTTGACTCTGCCCCGTTTTGGGCGTTCGCCGAAGTTGCAGATTTGAGAATTTTAATATAAATTTGGCCGATAATAATCTTAGAACGAAACGGCCATCCCCCTCTTTCCCGATCCCCCCACGCATAGAGATGGAGAAGTGATTGGAAAATGCAAGGGATGGTAGAGGGGATCTAGATCTTTTCGCCCCCTTGCATTGCATGAATTCCTAAGGAAGATTTGTTTCATTAAGTCAGAGGAGCTATTGGTAGTATCGAAGCCGGGAGCCCGACCCAATGACGCCTCATATTAAACATCGATAGCTATAGTATGTCATTGCAATGACTTCGCGAATCTAATGGGTTACAACATTGAATATTGTAAGCTGCGCAACCATAATACGAGAAAATGTATTATTGAAACGAAGACCTTGCAACAAGACCTGGAAACCAATTGAAAGGAACATTAAATGTTTTAAAAAAACATGAAACTAAAGATACGCGAGGGCTCCCATGCCTGATCGATATCGAGGGACTAGGAGCCTCGGTATTCGACATGATCACTATTGTAGAGTAGGGGTAAAACCTTGGTATTCGCAAATAAATTTATAGCCAGGCCTTGAACTGTTAATTAGCCAATGTTCTCAGCCCTGCCCTTGAAACATGTGCCTCTCAACTGTTAGGATTCCTTCCCGGCCGCCGCGAGTTTTCTGTGGAGAAATACTCGAAATCCCCGATAGCGAGCCGAGTAACACAAACTTCTGCTGACAAGATCGACCTCAAACCCTGTATTTTTATACACATCCAAATAGCCAGTTATACACATGTGCATAACGAAATTGGCAGTTGATTCGTAGAAATATCTCAGGCTAGAATGTCCCTATTAACCCTCTCCCACCTTAAAGCTCGGAATGGCTATGTTTTACACATGTACCCGTACTTGCGAAACTATAGGTGTAACCCTGATGAGAATTATGCAAATATGGTAATTCAGGTGAGTCTTGCGGCTATATGATTCCTTGATGTATTTATCCGGATGGCCTTTTGTTGGAGGCTATTCTATTGGGAAGCTGAAGGGGTAATGGTGACGCCCAGTCTCGTAAATCGTGGTCGTACAAACCTGACCATGGCAAGCTATCTCCATGGACGTGCCCAGCCTCGTGCCGTAGCCGAGTACAATATTACCAACAACATCTATCTATGCGAGTACCTTTTTTTGTTAAACGGGCATTGTTAAGAGACCGCTGTCGCTTCCTAATCGGCTGACCTACTCCGGCTAGAGGGGTTTGGAATCATATTATCGTCTGATTTCGCTATAGTGGTATCAACGTTTGTTAAGTACAGTAGAAGAAAGACCGTTGTCACTAAAGGGAAACGGTAACAGAGAACGTCTATCAGGCTGTTTTGACGCCGAAGAGCGAGACAGGGTACTCGTGATTGCTCGAAAACACCGACAGAGGAGCATATTGGTTGTACACATGAACTTATAAGAAATATTTATGAGGACCACAGTAAACTGGACAGCATGGAGTGTAAATTCAAGGAAACGTAGAGGGCTAATATGGACAGGGAAGAAAAGAGTTTTAGTATTAAGCGAAGGAAACATGATTTTATCTGATCTCCGGCAGAATTAAAAAGAATAGGGAGGGGGTAAAGGACGGTTGATGAAGAGTAGGTAGAGGTAGCTTCCTTGTACTGTAGGAGTTATTGGTGTCGTGGGTGGTGTATTATCGTGAGGGGTAAATTCTGATATGAAAAAGAAAAAACGAAAGAACGCCGTTATAATGTTCCCTTGCGAAAAAAAGAAAACAAAAGAAAACAAAAGAAAACAAAAGAAATTCATGCCCACTTCAGGCTTTTAAGAGGGCGCCCGTCAAAAGAGGGTAGTGGTCGGGTTCGCTCGTAAGGGGTCGTTGGAGAGATGATAGGGTATTGGCGTGTGTGAGAGAAATATCCTAGCCTTCGACTATTAAGATAGCCGCGAAACAGTTTGCGCATTTCGTATCAGTGCAAGTTCGTGGTGGTCCGAAGACCCAGATAGTCATTTTTCTATGTGATGACCATCATGGTGCGGAGGGAGTTCTGAGGACAGCTTGTGAATACCTTCGGTGTCTGGCACGACCTCTCGTACCAGCTCAACGTAGTCGTACTGTGATCGAAATAATCAGTTGCTGTTCAAATACGAGGAAGTCAGGATTTAACTTACGGCGAACTCTCCTAATTCGGCATCATCGATACCGAGGACTTCAGCCTCCTCGCTGGCACGTAACGACAGTCCTGGGACAAGGTTCATGACGAATAGGATGATGCAAGTTCCGCAGAACGAGTAGGCGAAACCGGCGACCGAGTCAGCGAGTTGAAACCCTATTTGAACCCAGTGACGGTCGAGCCATCCAAGTGGGGGGTTGTCGGTCCCGTCAAGATTTGCAACATAATGAGTAGCAAAAAAAGCGGTTAAGATGTTCCCGACAAGGCCGCCGACACCATGGACAGCGAAGATATCCAAAGCATCATCGACACCAATGACGAACTTGAGTTTGGTTGCATAGTTGCATGCGGCACTACCCACGATGCCAAATATGACAGCCGACCAAGCTGGACAGTAGCCGGAACCAGGTGTAATAGCAACGAGTCCTGCGATAACACCGGAACAGAAACCAACGGTGGACCATTTTCGTTCGAGACGATAGTCGAGCAAGCACCACGTGATACCACCAACGGAAGCAGAGAGGTTGGTAACGACGCAGGCCATAACAGCGCGAAGATTGGCACCCAAAGCGGAACCACCGTTGAAACCAAACTAATCCATTGTCAGTTTAGGTATGAGAAGGTATACAAACAAACATCAACTTACCCAACCAACCCATAGGAAAACCGTGCCAAGGACAATGTGAGTAACATTGTGTGGGCGGTAATTGAGTTCGTGGGTGCCGTGTCCTCGACGTTTTCCCAACATCAATGAATACGCGAGAGCGGCGGAGCCGGAGGAAATGTGGACGGGAGTACCACCAGCGAAGTCGAGGCCTCCCATCTTGTAGGACCAACCAGTAGGGTTCCAAGTCCAACAAGCAATTGGGTCATAAATGATTGTTGACCACACGACCATAAAGACTATGCAAGGGAGCATGCGTCCGCGCTCGGCAGCGGCGCCGATGGCAAGCGCGACACTATTATGTAAAGATGTCGTTGTTTTAGCCTCATCCCAAGGTTGTTTTGTATCGCCCAATGGTTGAATTTCACTTACGTAATAGCCGAAAACATGCCCTGGTAAACTGCATAGAGTAAATCTGGAATAAAAGTGCGTGGTGCAGCAATCACGTTCCGTAATCCGATGTGATTGAGATCACCAATGTAGCTTCCAGACGTCGGAGAGAAAGCCAAAGAATAGCCCCAGAAGAACCACTGGAACGAAACTACAGCCACCGACATCATGGAGAGCCAGATCAATGAGAGAGCAGATTTTCGGCGAGCGAGCCCAGAATAGAAGAAGCCGACACCGGGAATCATCAACAGGACGAAGGCCGTCGCGACGATAACCCAACCGACATTACCGGGCTATCGTAAGTTAGCTTCAGCATCAATATATGGACCGAATTCACCTTGATCTCTTGATCGCTCGAATATTCGGACCCGGGTATCGACAACTTACGTTATAGCTGGCCGAGAGATTCTCGGTGTTGGAATCTCCACCATTAGGAAGTGGTATGTCCGTTCTCCATGGGATCCCAAGAGGGACCGGGGTAAATTCTGTAGACATAGTGTCTGTGAAGGAAGGTGAGATTGTTTGACCAGGAGCCGCGGAGTAGGATGAATCGAGAAGATGGTCGAGAGGCCAAGCCTACTAAATGCAGCAATGCTATTATGCAAAAGAATGGTCAGTTGAGGATGGCGATGACGAGGAGGAGAGAGGACAAGAGAGGGAAAACAGTGAGGCGAGAGAGAGAAGGAAGGGAGAGAAAGCCAATGTCGTTGAAGCTAAACAACATGAGGCGATGGGCAGCTCAAACCTCGTGTTACCTAAAGCCTCGGCGCCCAACTTGGGAGGATGAGCCGGATTTAAATGATAGCCGGCCGGTCAGAAGGGTCTCCTACCTTCGTTCGTATATAACGATGCAATTTAACGGAAAAATGATAGTCCAGGGGCGCTTGTGTCGGGGTCGTGATTGATGAGAGAAGGAGGAAATAAAAAAGATAGAGAGGTGAATTCTGCCTAGTTGGACGGAGAGAGGAGATGAGAAAAAGAGAAGAGCGCTGCAGACTGCAGGTGGAAGGGCTGGGTGACTTACCACAAGAATTTCCAACTGCGAACTAGCCAACTAGCGGCCGTGTTGTTTGGTGCCTCACCCTACCCGCCAATGCAATCCAGTCCAGGCCCTATACAAAATTGCTTCCAAACAATCCTCAGATATCGATGCAAGGGCCGCTGATATCCAAAGTTAACCCTCAGGCAAATCTATCTAATAGATAAACTCGATCGAAGGTCTTCTTCGGTTGCTAGGTTGTTGATTGCAGTATCGATATATCTATCTCCCAAGGCAGGGACCGATTATCCGAGTCAAATGCAGCCGCTTCCAATAAACCAGCCCGGCTGTCGTATGAAAGCAAATATCTTATTTCCGTGCAATCTGACAGAACCGTCTCCCCTCGCCCGTTAGTGTCGAACCGAACTACTAATAAATCGAAAACTGCGCTGTGCTTTTCGACGGTTTTATTTTGTAGGTTAAGGCAAAAACGGATGCACTGCAATTCAAGTAAAATGATATCCTTCAAAAGGTCGTTCGATTCCTATCGATTATCGACTGGCTGGTTGAATGCCCTCGCTTATCCCTCGGGGCGCAATCTCGATTGTCGACTAACACTATCGATATATATCTCTCTCTACCAACAAAACAAAGGAAGGAGAAATAATCAAAAATTCTCATCGAAAGACAGGACTGTGGCTCTGATACATATATTTAGTTTATACTCCCGCGTGGAACGAACCCCCCAAAATAGGCGAGAGGGGCCAGGTAGGCAGGGCAATTGCTTGGGTGTGGATGGTGAGAAAAGAAAGGCGAGAGCAACCCACTTTCATATGCATGACGCCTGCATGTCTCTGCTGCTTGTTTAATGTTTGGGGGGTTAAGACCAGGATTGCTCACACGCCGATTTTCAGGTTCGATGTTACTTATGTGCGAAACTAACATGTTATTTGCGTAGCGTTATCACTACCTACAGGGGCGGTAATTCATACAGAGACCCATCAAGTTTCCCAGCCCAAAAGTCCCATCGAGCGGCAGTTCCCCAGAGCTATCTGGGGATGCTACAATCTTGTGCGAATATGCATGACTGTGCGACCATCTCTTCATACCAAACACGACTGAGTGAAGCCTTGTCGCAACTCCATGTTCCATCTGGCCAGGTACAGGAACAAGTACCATGTACCGCAACACCAAGTACAAGTGCATGCGACCAAAAACTCACCGTGGATCATTCTTGGGAGCAGGAGAAGGCTGCTGTTTGTTCCTTGTAGCCATGGGTGTTTCTCAGGGCAATGACTAGATCTGGCCGAGTCCTGGTTCTCCGCAAGTTATGTTTTTTTTTGCCTCTGGTCATGTCAGGTATCTATCAGACTATCGGCTGAAGATCTTTGATGCCTCGCTCATCCCATCTCGACATCCCACTCTAAAGCAGTCGAGAAAATTCAAAAAGGTGGACTGATCGATTGATAGGCATTTCGGCACGTATCGATACCATCAGGCGTTCGCATGGCGGACGGAAAACCCAAAGCACAGGTCAATGCATCCACGAACATGCTTCGGAACTCACAGACTGCACCTGCTCGTTGGATCGCATCCTCATTTGACCGCGGGTCTGGGTTAGGCCCCACTGTATGGCAAGGGCTGGAGGCCGTGCGCTAGTCTCGATTCGTTATCCCGAGGGTGGTTCCCCCACTCCTTCCTTCGTGAAATTTCGAGTTCTTGGAAACGCAAATCTTCTCCGGCTTGTAGAACCCGGAAATTCTACGAGAAATGTGATCATGAGATCAGTATCCATAAATGGCGGACCTGAACGGTTTTTGCCTTAATACCTCCTCAGGAAGTATTCGAGGCTCCTTCCTTTCGATGATGAATTTTTCCCTGCGCAGCTGCAAATTTCTCAAGGTACAGTATGATCAGATCATAGCGTAATATTCCTGACGGCGAATATATATGCACCAAATATTATTGGGTACCATCAGAAACATCGCCGAAAATAAAACGTTGTTTGACGGAGTCTTCTGATGTCAAAACCAAGTTCCTTATCTCTGAACCCGTTCGCCGTTCCTGTTTAAAATGGATAGATAAGGGAGTTGCAGTTTAATTGGCGTAATTATTTAGTGCGCGGATGTTGTAGGCTAAATTCACAACCATAGTTACTCTCTAGACGCCATTCTTTCCTTGCATGCAACAGCAAAGAAACCTTCTCCACTCTGTCGGCCCTCGACTTCGCATGATCATGCATGATGCCGTCTAAATTTTTTCTTTCGTGCGGAATATATGAAAAATGGGGTGAGGAACCACTCGCGTGGGTTACCGCCAGGAAGGGCGTCTCCTGTTTTCCCCTCCTCGGGTATCAAAATCTTGCAATAGCAAGCTTTTGTTAAGGTCAGCACCAAGGATCGCCTGTCGCGAATTGCCTCGCTTTAAAAAACGAAATGAACCGGGGATCCTGTCATTGATTTCTTGACACAGGTCTATTATAATTGTTCCAAAAAGGCGTTCTGAGCAAGAGATAACGGTTTTGCTGGTTCGGCACGGCTTGAAAAATTTCCCCAGTTCACACACCCTAGATTCTCCTAGGTACAAGTATGAAGTATCACCTTGTAAGACTTTCAGCCGAAACGGGACGCGAAATGGAGATTTCCTAAGAATGCATGAGTTTCTTATCTCTAAATTCCATATCTCTGGATACAACGACTTGGTAGCAGGCTCAACACTGAACATCGACAACATTTCTTTCAACCAAATAGCAAACAAGCAAAGTGCTTTTTTAACAAGATAATTTCCAATACGTGAAATCAACTGGTTCCTTGCAGCATCGGCATTCCTTGTACCCTTAAGCACCTACCTATTTCGAACACTAGCTCAGGTAACTTGCGTCTAAGAACATACATGTAATGTGCATATATATGTAGCTAAGCTCATCTCCATGCATCCCATGACTCGCTAGCTTCAATCCCATCAAGTAGCAAAGAGACGCAAATTTCTTCAAACATTTCTTTTAAAGGCTAGTCGACATGGTGGTATCGGTTCATACACGACTTACAGTTGGGGAAGTTGTAAGCATGAATTAATATCTGAACAGCGAACTAGAACTCCGGCTGCAGGCTCGAGTAATGTTGGTTATTGCAGGGTTACGGCTAGTCCCGTCCTCTGAAGTAGTATTTGACGAGGGTATGCTCATAGGCCCTCTGTTTTCACCAATTATAACATTTGGGATTTCAAAATATCTGCACATATACAATGGATAGTCTATAGCCTTCTACAACATCTTTATTGTATCTAGGAAAGACTTAATTGATAGTTTTAAAGGAAATACAGGCATAATTTCCCCTCCTTGCTCAACTTTGGCCAAAGCAAGACTGACGCATTTGTTCCCTTTCGCCGCCACAGAGCGCTGCACGGTCGAAATACTACATGGCACACTAATATTATATAAATTTTAGTATTGATATTCGGGAAACTAGGTAGATATATACCACAAAGCCAACACACTACATGGCCATGCCTGGCCATTAATTCAGCTTGATACCGTAATTGCATTGGAGCCACGGTTTGCGCATGCAGTTGGCCCGTGCCCTGGTCTACAGGCATGTCGCGATATTTTTCTCGTGGGTATGACCTGTGACTATTTATACGTAGCGGCCCGCGGCCACGTTGACGGACCGGCTGCAGACCGCCAAACTAACCTAGCTGTTCTAGCTCGTAGTTATAACGTTGCCGAGAAGGGCCGGATTGGAAGTATCTAAGGGTTAAGGTATTCTATGAACGTATGTATGGGCTAACCAGACTAGGGCTAACCCTTCCACCTTCAGAAGATTTAATCGCGCTACGGATTCATGAATCATACGTAGGCTCGACACTGTACCAGCTCAACATAGCAAATAATATGGGCGACCGATCGATCATTAGGTATCCTCGTCCACTCGACAACACCGTCCCAGTGTCCCTGACCGTACAAAATCTCTGATGGTTTTCTGCTGTCATTCGGAGAAGCACGGTGAGACAAAGAAAATACGGACTGGGCTCGCTTCGTCAGGTGGATCTGGGAGGCTGCGGACTAGGGTTCGAATGAGTTTGGCGGCGACGACTCTCGTCATCTTATCGTTTGGGATGAACTGATTAACTTTAGGGAAATAACCAGTTACCTTTAGTGCGTTACGCAATGCCTTATCACGAAATATTCTTGAAATATTTTTCTCCACTAGAAGTACGAGACTACTCTAGATGCACAGTCTATATCCTTCTTTTTTTACCCCTCACTATATTTCCAAGGGAAGCCACTAGCACACAGACTTTATGTTCAATGATGGAAGCCAATCAGATATGTTAAGAACACGATGAATTGCCACCGCCACGCTAAGAAACGCCCCTGAAGAAAAGCCAGACCGGCATCTAGGATCTAATAGGCGGGTCCTTCTGAGATTTTGCAATTGGGCTTCGCAATGAAGCGAAATTTCTGTTGGGTTCCTGAATCAAGAGCTTCCCTACTGTGTATAGATTACTGTCTCAAGATGCGACTGTGGTTGCGTAAGCATTGGCTTCCCGAATTCGTTTCCGAAACTTCGGATTAATCATAAGTATACCATTCCGTAATACTATGAAATTCGGGCCCGAATCTAAAGTAAAGAGTATCTAGATGAATTGGAAAATTCTTGAATCGCGAGTTCAATAGGAGCGATACCTTAACTCGTAGAACCTCAAGATGCTAACGTGTTGATTTTTGTTGTATTCTCAGTCGTTGCATTCGAGACCCCAGTTTTTGAAGGATCATCGAAACTATACCACAGTTTTCTACGGTGTAAGTTTCGAAAAGTTGAAAAACACCTGTCCTCCGTCGTCACTTCGTAGGGGTTGATATACAAGACCACATCCTCCCAAATCGATATCCATATCAACCACAGAATGACAGAAGTCAGTTACTTCAACCTCCCGTGGCCAATTACCATCCACGCAGTCGCCCTCACATTTCTCGGCGTGGCTATGACATTTAGTCGAAAGCCCGGAGTATCACCAGACCTTCGTGGTGCAAATTCCCTAATCGGTATCACAACGGCAACTATTGGCCTTGCATATCTAAGCACGTCATATGTTCCAATCGAACAAAACCAATTCCTCCATGCTAGCGTACCAGTACGGTTAGTGGTTGCGACTCTACTCGCCACATCGGCTGTGGTTAATCGGAAGGGTATGGATGATAAGAGTTGGAGAACGCATGTTGGGTTTGCGCTTTGGGATGGAATTGGGGCGCTTTGGTTGGGGTGGTATTTGGATAGATGGGATGGACGGTGTCCTTAATTCGATTTTCATTGAACTTTGGATTGTCTGGGTCTCGCGTGGGTTTAGCATGGTTCGCTTGGGATATTTCCTTGATAACCCGGACAAAGCCAATTGAGCAAGTACCTCCCGCAAGTTCCTAGTGTCGATATTTGCGCTCTCGATTCAGCGCTAGGATTCTATCTTGTAGTTAGCGTCGATCTCAAAGGAGCTCGTGTGCTGCAGCAGCGGGTTAGGGGGATATGCTATCGTACGAAGGCCTTGGTCAATGCACTGTCGTAGTACGAAAGTCTCTGGTTGATAATCTGTTGTAGTATGGCTGAAATGATCTCCCATGGGTAGAACCTCGAATTGTAGATGTCGACTAGATTTAGATACCTTGGCCATACATCCCTTGACTAATCGTGATCAATTGATTGAATTGAACATCAAATGCCTTGCAAATCTGACTAAATCGTAAACACCGATAAGACCAAACACCAACATAGACGATGGTATACAGGCTCTAAAATGAAAACCATAAAGTACTCATGACAAATGACTACAATGTATACATTGGTACCATCCCGGGGGTGCCGTCCCACGAACTCCGATTCTACTCTTCATGCAATCATTTCCTACGAAGGAAAGCTATCCGAGATATCCTTATCGCACCCCTCAGCTTCTCGATTCTGGACCAGCGGCATAACGATCTTGATCTCGGGACAATACTCAAAGATCTAATCCCTCTACTCCTTCTCTCTCCAAACTTGAGACATAAGAAGTTTTCCACCCCAACCTGTATGATAACCTAGTGGGGTGTCGTAAGGTACTTTTTCAACTGAGAACTCCATCTCTTCTGTTTCATTTGCCATCTTTGCACCCGGCATGTGTCCAAGGCGATCAGTCAGCCACTAGTCCTCGAGATATTCGTCGTTGTGTCGGTTTTGGTGGGTTAAGACTTCAAGGAGATGAGATATCCGTCGTAGATTGAACCCGCCATTTCCTATTCCTAGTGATAATAATGTTAATGTCTCTTCTAAAAACTACCGAGGACGATTGGAATAATATCAGAGTTGGATCGATCACTCGCCTCCATATTTAGTATTCTTTCCCCAAGAGGCCCCAACCCAGCTGAAGCCTCTCTCGACCCAATCATTCAAAGAGACACCCGAATTCGCACAGATGATACTATCGGTTTGGAAAATAAACAGCCATTCGGCAGGCAACAACATTTCGTAGAAGTCGACTCTCGTCATAGTTCTGCTCAAGCTTTCCTGACTGTCTACTGCCATATCTTCTGGTATTAGTTGCACCGATAGTTTGCCATTGCTTATATATTCTCTGATGGGAGCCGATCTCTAGATATGTGCGATAGATTCGTTCGATCCCATGAATGGGAAGGGCCATTCTGGGGGCACAACAGACATAAAATGTAGGAGTAATGGTGTTAACTGGGGTTGTGGTCGGTCTCTATTAAGAGGGCAAGCTTTGTTTCATTATAAGGACTTGGAGTATTTATTTCTTGAAAAGGTCGTTGGATCTCGACTGATATTGTTCCAGGGAGCACTCGAGACGGGCTAACAAATAGGAAGAGGGTAAGAACCCCAAAGAAAAGTAATGATAATATAGGGCCACAACTTCGTGATACCAGCATCTCGAAGGTATTATAGGTATTTTTATTAAGCCAGAATTATAGCTATGGAGGGAAAACAGAAAGTAGTTTATGCCAATAATCGAGCATCGGACGGTGGTTTGACAAGGTGAATCGGACAATATAAATGAAATTCTATGGAAGGGACGGGGAGGGGTAAGGGCCGTCCCTAGGGATGGATACGAATGCACGAACATACGACAGACCTCGGAAACAAATCCCTAATCTTGTCGGTGTCCTGTGGATCTCGAAAAACAAAGCTGGTGGAGTAATTTTTATGAACTTGTAGCGATTGGGTCGAGATTTTCGAGAGCGGAAAGCCTCCCACCGAAACATGTTTTTTCAACGAAAAGCATACGTACACCCTGATATAAAATAGTTCTTTTTACCTCGACAGAATAACCGCGCCCCTGACACAACCACGGCCAACGAACAATTTGGAGTATCACATGGTTGATCGATGCATCAATGGCGGGAGATCTTTTCGATCTTTTGTATTTGTCTTCTTTTTTTCCCCTTCGAGGCTAAGCCTTCGCGATCGATGGGGAGCTGGTCGACTCATGGCCGGCCAAGGGGGTAATTCCACGGTTTGTGTAACGGGACAATCAATGGTATTTCCTTTGTTCAGGGCTAATTAAACGGTTGGCTAAAGTCTGAAACCTATCCTAAACCTGACCTATCCTAAACCTGCTGGAGTTAGCTAGTGTTAGGCGCGTACTCACTGAGCACGTATAACAAGCATCACTGTACATATGTCCCTCATATGTCCCTACATATTAGGTATGATCTACATATGGAATTGCGTTCAGAAAGGGACTGAAAACGTGCCCGTGGTTTGATCGTCAGTTAGAGGAACGTCGTGCTTTCGACGGAAGGGAAAGTTGTTGGTAAAGTTCCAACCTTAATCCAGTTTAAGAGCTTGTCCAGTTCAATTGCATTAGTGGCATGCATTTGATGCCATTGCAATTGGCTAATTGAGAGCGGTAAATCTCAATCTCTAACAACAGGAGACTAATGAATATGTACCCCCAGCGATCCCCCTTGTGTTGAGTTGTATTATGCAGAGCCTCGGCTCCGACTTTTTGCGGTGAACTTGCGTATCTGCGCGATAGATCGATAGAGAATGGAATTCAAGATGGCTAGCCCGTCCGGTGGTAGTCTAAAGTAGGAAGAGGCGTTAGCGACATATCGTAACACCAATTTCCTTTTGGCAGCCTCGCTTCGTGGCTAACTACTGGGAACGGGACCGGCTTGTTAGTAATAATGGTGGGCCGGTCTAGAACTAGTTAGAGGTGTGGGCAAAGGAAGCATCGCGTGGGGGTTATTAGCTTAGTATTCTGGCCTACTCTATATAAAAATAAAAAAAGTCAAGGCGTGTGACGCGACACGAGACAATATTGCTGCATACGAGGCGAGGCGAGAACGAGGTATCTTGGCTTAACAAACGAGGAAGCAAGCTCGGTACCTCAATCAATCTCAAATCCACTGCACTGCACTAGCCTCCTCCAGTGAATGCTTGTCGATGCTCCCAAGCGCCACTCTCAGAGTGGCTCGCACATCAGGTCATCTAAACCTTATTACCAGCAATTAAGTTATTATCAAGGCAGCAGCAGCAGCAGGGCAGACCATCCGCCGCCGCTATGGATGCTGCTTCTATGACGCAGAAGGTCCACTTTACATCCAAGGCAAATGGCGACGAGCCTTCCAGTGATTCTTCAACCACTCCCACTCCCGGGGCTCCTACATTAGATTCACAAAGTCGGTCCAGCTCCTACAACACCTCCAAGTCCAGTTCGAATAACGGCTCTCATCCGTCAGAGCACGGCAGTCCTCTGATCATGGAGGACGAAGACGAAGACGCCATAGGCGAGATCATCAGAACCCCGGCCGGTAGTGATATGACGCCGTCGAGCCATAGTGCTTATTCAACTTGGTCTGGGGTTGCAAGACCTCGGACCGGTAGTGATGCAGCCTATGCTCCATACGAGAACGGGAGGATGTCTCCAGACACCACACAGTCAGGTACTGGCATATCTTCTCTTGCTAGTAGCCTTAATCGATCAAGGCCCTTAGCACCGACTAGAACACCGTCGAATACGTATGCACCGGTCCGACACCCTGTAAATCTGCTGGACTCGCGTTCATCAGGTCATCACGGCAGATCTGGCTCTGCTACCCGATCGCGGAGAGATCCCGTATCACAATATAGGGCCCAGGAAAGGGCCTACGTCCAGCGATTACGCCAAGACCAGCAACCGGAATACTTTGATCCAAATGCTTTATTCTACGAAATCCAATCCGAGGCGGACGAGGAGCCTTCGCCGTCAGAGGTCCCATACGACAGCGATATGTACGATGATGGATCCATTTTTCAAAGGGAGGAGGAGCTTGAATTCTCCGAGGAAGATTTAAAGAACCCGGCTAATCGAGAACGGCTGGAGTGGCATACTATGCTCGCATCCGTCCTCACGGGAGACGTGGTTCGGCAGGAAAAGAAGCGATTGATTGGTGGTTCGGTAGAGAAAGAAGAAGAAACTTTGAAGCAGGAACTATGGATGGGGCTGAGAGCGAAGACAACTGGTAGAGATCTGGTCTCACAGCGACAAGTAATCAACCAAGGTCGAGAACAAGTTAGCGCAGTCATCGATCAAGTCACCGAATTCCAAGTGCAGGGTCGGGATGTCACCGAGAAGTCACCTCGGGAACAGGTTCAGGATATCATCAAGAAGGTGGAAAAGTGTGAAATGCTGTATCCGACCCGGGCTGCAATGGTGGCTGCGAAACCGAATGCGGCATCGCCCACGTTTGTCGCCAGCTACGATGCATTGTGCGCATGGAACAATATGACGGAACTAATTAACACAGAGCTTACGATTCTCCAGAAATGGGTTGGTAACGACGATTTGGATTTCAATCGTCCGAATGAGACACCGAACAGCAGCGGTCTGGCTGATGAAACCACGTTTCTCGATCGACTACTACGAGAAGACGGTCTGAAATCTTTGACACAGAAGCAAAACATGCTGGCTGGCATTGGCGATGTCATCAACAAAGTCAAAAAGACTCTTATTGAGAACGCCGAGGCATTCCAGAAACGGCATCTGACGCTTTATATCGAGGAGCTTCTCTTGATCATCAACTTTCCTAGTCGCCTGATACAAGAAATCATCCGAGCTCGAGTCAAATACGCACGGAAAATCAAAGAACCTACAGTGGTCATGGTGGATCAGTTCCTCAAGCAAGTTCATATCGTTCTTAAGCTGGCTGTCGAAACAAAGCGGGAGTACGAGGAGATTTCTCACCAAGAACCTGGCTGGGACTTGCCGAATTGTATGGATGAAAGTTTCAACTCTGCGGTTTTGGACGGCCTTCGGACCTACTTCCGATTCCTAGATTTCAAGCTTCGCAGCAACAAGAATATCTTCAAGGAAGCCGAGATTCTGGAGTCGGAGTGGAGTTTCTGTAACTCGGTCGGCCAATGTGTGGAGGGGGGAGATGTCGAAGCTGCGGAACAGTTCAGTTCATTAACAAGCAAATTGCTCGCGAGATTGACAGGCTCCTATGAGAAAGAGATAACGCAAAAGTCTGAGGAAAACTCTGGCGAGATCAGCAAACGATACAAAGCATTGCTCGAATCGATTCAGCTTCGACACAGGCAACTGTTACGTTTTACGCGTGTTCTAAGCCAAAGATTCGAGAATGCGACCGAATATCAAGTTACTGATGAATCATTCCCTGATTTGCTTACCGCCTTGACAGATAGTGGGCATTTCCTGATCGAAACGACTATGGAACATGACGGTGTCTATCTGATTGCCGACCCCTCGCTCCGTGACAAACCCAAAGATATCCAGTCTATCGTCCGTGCTTGCTTTCACGAGGTCGAGCTCCTACGAGACGAACATTCTTGTCCATACGTCTTAGTAATTTGTCCCCAGCAGTCATTCTTATGGCGCGGAGAATGCCTGAGCGTCGAAATCAAAGAACCCTTCGCAGATATCAAACCCGGAAGGCTCAGGCTTGTCGCTGACGGCTCCGAATTGAGGCTCCGGAAGGCCCGTGATGTTTTTGCAAACCTTACAAAACACCGCCTGGACATTATCCTCGATCAACGAGCCAACCTACCAAGGGTCCACTACGAATTAATGAAAATCAAGAAGACAATATTCAGACTTTCGAATACTATTCTCGACAGCGTTGCTACGGTTAAGAGGCAACTAGCAAATCTAGGGTGCCAGGATATTGTTCAGGCCTTCTTTCCATTTGCTACCGATGCATCGAAGAGATCCTTGGCCTTCATGGACCACACCAGGAAGGCGATGACAAATCAAAAGACAGTCCAGATTGCTATCGACTGGGTTGACTTTATCTGTGACGATTGTATATCCTATGATCGGAGGACCTTTAGATGGGCCGTCGCAGCTCTCGAGTTTGCAATGACGATGACAAGGGGACAGAATATCCTCGCTCTTAACGACACAGACTATACAAGGCTTAGGGTCAAGGTCGCCGGGTGTATGTCGCTTTTGATATCGCATTTCGATATCATGGGGGCCAGGTCGGCTGTTGCAGAACGTCAAAACGAAATCGCTAACCAGAAGATTCGGAAGATGAATGACAAACGAACCGAGGGCGACGACGAAGAGTATGCTCGTCAAGTCAAGGTTGAATGGTTAAAGCAACTAGAAGCCATGGAGCAGGCCCGCGCTGCGAAAGATGGTGATCGCCAGCCTTCTGGCCGTGTTCTTGATGATAGCAGCCAAACCGACCGCTCTCTTACCTATCTATCGAGTTCACTCTCAAATGTCACTCTACGGTGGCAACAAGGAAATTACATTGGAGGTGGTAGCTTTGGCTCGGTATACGCTGCAATTAACTTGGATGGTGGATATCTCATGGCCGTGAAGGAAATCCGACTTCAGGACCCACAGCTCATACCTTCGATAGTCAGTGCCATCAAGGATGAGATGTCGGTTCTCGAAATGTTGGATCACCCCAACGTTGTCCAGTACTATGGTATCCAAGTCCATCGCGACAAGGTATACTTTTTCATGGAATACTGTCAAGGAGGATCACTCGCAGCTTTACTTGAGCATGGCCGGATCGAGGATGAGACGGTCATCATGATTTATGCTCTGCAGATGTTGGAAGGTCTTGCTTACTTACATGCCAACAACATCGTGCATCGAGATATTAAGCCGGAGAGTATGTAAATGTCGATGAGATACAACGTTTCTCGGAACGGTCGCTAACAAATCGCCATAGATATCCTCTTAGATCAAAATGGCGTCATTAAGTTCGTTGACTTTGGTGCAGCCAAGGTTATTGCTAAGCAAGGCAAAACGAAGGTGGCAGCCACTAAACCTGGAATCAACAGCATGACCGGAACCCCCATGTACATGTCACCCGAAGGTACTTTGGCCTAAATCCTTAATAAGAAACCCTCAAGGAATAATCTTCTAACGAAAGTTTCAAATACAGTCATCAAAGGCGAGAATAAAGGCAAGCACGGCAGTGTCGATATCTGGTCCTTAGGCTGCGTCGTACTCGAGATGGCGACTGGAAGACGACCATGGGCCAATCTCGACAACGAATGGGCGGTCATGTGGAATATCGCGGCCGGTAACCCTCCACAATTCCCTGCGAGCGATCAACTGAGCGAGCAAGGAATGGATTTCCTTCGACTTTGCTTCGAGAGGGACCCGAGGAAGAGGCCAACAGCCGCGGAGCTGTTACAAATCCCTTGGGTGAGTGTCCCTAGATATATATATAAGTACCTAGAAAGCCCTAATTCTAACTCGTAAATCCGATTAGATTGCTGTTATCCGAAACCAAGTCATTCCAAGCACACCCTCTAGCGAAACTTCTAACTCCTCCAGTAGTACGAGGTAATTATCAACACAAAAGGTGGTTATTTTTTCATTTCGGAAGCTTCATGTTGCATACGATTGTTGGCGTTCATTTTACCAATTGTGGCATACAAGTATCGGGACCATGAGCGCGTTAGTTAAAACCAATCTCTTTTGTGGGTAAAAAGTCAGTATGTTTTTTATCAGATAACTCTCCTTCGAGAAAATCTGGGTTATTTCATAGTAGTCTCGAGTTTTCACCCTATAGCCTACGAATTAATGTAATTCCATGACACACACGACACTTTTAATATCTGCAGCTCCGCTCCACAAAACCAAGTGAGCAGGGGTCCACCCAAGAATAATGCGGCTGCGGGATGCGGCACTACGCCCATTGGCTGTATCCTTCGTGGTCCCAGACCTGTGGTTCGCTTAAAAGCGCAAAAGCTCTGCGTCGCAGCACACCACGAAAGAAATAAAGAGACATACCTCTAATCCACCAGTATCTCCACGCTGCCAAATTCAAGCCTAAATCTTAACAATTTAACTAAAAATAATAAAATATTGTTCTCTTATTCTTCTTCTGTCCCTATCTCAAAAATGGAGTTAAAACACCTTAATACGCTGTCTTTCTGCTACCCCCAAGGTACTCACCCCCAACGGCCCTCGACAACAGCTGTCAAAATTTATACCTTAACGGAAATCTGGTACCACATCCTAAGCACTCTATTTCCAACCTTCTTTCTCTGTCAGGCTAACTGTCGGTGACCAATTGCAATAAACAACATACCATCAGCACACGTTTTACCGAGTTCCCGACCATTAATCCGGCGAATCTTACGGGATTTGGATCCTTTTCCACGGAGTATTATCCATCGAGATAACTTTTTTTAGGGGCTTTTTACCCACGAGAGATTCGAAGGGCTGGTACCCCGAAATCCTGATCGTCGTGAGGCTTTTTCACTCGACGGAGCTACTGAGACCTCGGGGCTGTAGATACTCCCTCCATCACACGCCGGGAAAGTCAGGCGTGAGAGGTCTAGATCCTGAAAGTTTTTTCGGCGCGGGAAGGGATATCATATAGGCAATATCAACTGCAATGCCGCCTCGAAAGTCGGATGCTGCCAAAGCTGCCCAGGCGGGAGCACCAGACCCAGCAAGTACCGATGACGACAAACCAAAGGGTAGAGGTAGAACCAGCGTTGATGTGAGTTATATATTCCCATATATCCATTTCACTCCTTCCCTTTTCCTATCATTTCCCATAGGAAGAGAGAAAGAAAGAGAGTTCCGGCGTCAGTTTTCCAGATAAAAAAATCAAATGCGCGCGGTTTCGAAATTTCGAATAACCCCGGTACGTGTGTGTGTGCGTGTGTACACGATTTTGCTGACCACCTTTTCACGAGGTCCCTCGAGGCTATTAGGACAACACACTCCCCAAAACTATCGTCACGAGGCTGGCGAAGGGTAATGTGCCGTCGAACACTCAGATCCAGAAAGATGCTGTTACCGCGTTATCGAGGAGTGCCACGGTTTTTATCAATTACCTTGCGAGCATGTACGCGATATCCATATACCTATCTACCTCTAAATTTTTGATATCATTTTTCCCAAGGTAAGGTTGGGGGGTATGATTTATATTAACGTTCTTTTTGATAAACAGGGCAAACGATATTACGAAGATGAATAATAGGAAAACAATCATGCCGGATCATGTAATTGAAGCGCTTGATCATATTGAGTTCCCCGGGCTGAGGGAGCGGTTGGAAGGTGAACTGAAAAGTATGTATAAATAATTTTGCATTTGATTTTTTCTTGGATGTTGAACGTTGTATTACTTTTTGATAATGCATGACTGACAATTGAGGGATTGAAATAGTATTTAATGAGGCTCAAGCAAATAAAAGGAAGAAAGCGAAGGACAAAAAGCTAGAGGATACCACAGCAGATCCAATGTCCGAGGATGAATCTGCGAGACCGGTGAAAAGACAACGGAAATCCCTAGCAAACCAAAAGGACGACGAAGACGACGGTGGCGTAACAGAAGGTAATATCCTTGAAGATGGTAGTCAAGAAGAAGAAGAGGAAGAGGGAGGTGAGGAAGAGGATGGTGAGGAATCTGGTGAGGAATCTAGTGAAGGGGGAGAAAGCGGGGATGAAGAACAAGAAGATGGGATGGAGGATACGGTTGAAGATATAGATCGGGACGACATGGAGCAAGATGAAGATGACGAGGCTTTGGATGATGGAAGTGATAGTGATTAAATCTGTTACCCGGCTGTCAGGTCTTCCCCAATGACTTATTATTTTGGGGTAGATTGAAGCTTAAAGGATAGACTGTATTTTAGCATCTGTTTTTTTACCTTGGCACTTTAGAACTCGGGAACTTGATACTCGAATTAGTCGATGGGTTGTACTGTTTTATTCTTTCATTCTCGGAAATATTTCGTTCCCTTTGTTTCTTGAACAATTTCACAATGCCTTGGAGCTCATGGGTCCGCAGAGGATGCCATAAAGCCAATCCTAAGTTCGGCTAGCTAGTATACAGTTAACTGGTCTCGCAGTTGACCGGAACATGTTAACAAGCACCCTGACAGGGTCCTCCGGCGCGCTTTCCCCACAGTTTCAAATCCTATCCCCCCGTCATTCCTAGAACACGGGCATGTATTGTAAAAAAAGAGCCCTTTGGGAATTCGCAACTTTTCATCACACTGTATTGGATTTCATCACTTTCTAAAGAATCTAAATACAGGCTGCTAATTTTGGTTTTAATGAGCAAGCGTATGAATTGAGGTTATGGTATTCGTAGGAGTGTGATGGATAGGATGATTCTTTTCGACGACGGATTTATTTCGGATTTTGAGACGGAGTGGTATATGAAGAGTAAGGCTTATGGAGAGAGACAGAAACCACCGTCGTCGGGAAGGCCGGGGACATCTGTGATTGGAAGAAGGTCGTATGAATTCGTGACAGCAAAAGGAGGATGCAGCGGGGGAAAGAACAGTTGGATCCCATGGATGTGAAATTATACACAAAAAAAGAGAAGAAAAAGGCCCGGTGAATAAAGAGGATGGATTATAAAAGAGAAGCAGTTGACGACGGAAAAAGCGTATATAGGAAAAACACCCCCGTATCAAAACTTTTCAAAGTTTAATACAGAAATTAACGGACTCCGAGAAAAATGCAAAAAGGAATTTAGGCCTGGAGAAGGAAAATCGGGTTAGTATATGATTGAATATCAAATGGACATCGCTAGGCCCGCAAGATGGGACAGCATATCGGGATAGTTGAGTCGTACCCTAATGGCATATATTCTCTGAGGGAAATGCTTTTCCTTCTTCTTCTGCTTCTCAGTCTTTAACGAAGACTCGTGCTGGGTAAGGCGTCTTCGGATGGCCCTGGTCTGCTTTGGTCGAAGGTCCAATGGGACATACTTCTTCTTTTCGTAGAAAAGGCGGAGTTGATGTCTCTGGGTGGCATTGACGACGGTCATAACACGAGCGATCGACTTGCGAACATCGTGACTATTATCCGAAAGTAGAGAGTCAGCATCCTAGCTCAATGCAGTAGTTGCAACCCCATTCCATATCATCCAACATATCCCCATATATCATCCCATCCTTGAAGAGCTTTGATAGTAGCTCAATTTGCATCAAATTGAACAGTATTGAAGCTGCTTCAAGCTCGTATTCGCCTTATTCCAAATCCCATCCTGACACGCCTCCAGGTTTCCTCCGACAAAAACCGCCAATCATTGAATCGGATTTGTACACATACATCTTGGTAAGCTTCGAGCTGGCACCACCGGCGATCTTTTGGACTTTGAGAGCGGCAAGCTCAGTCTTCAGCTCCTCGAGCTGCTTGGCCAAGTCGGCCTTGGACTTGCTCCAGAGTTGGGCGGTCTTGACACCAGGCTATATTATCACCACAAAAAAAAGATCCGTCAGCCGTCTCTGTTCCATCCTTCTAAACGTAAAACCGACAGCACTGTCGAAGAGATAGTATCGTACCATTTTGTCGGATTTGAAGGGAGGTCGTAGAGGGTATGGGAGGTCGGAGATGGTCGAAAGGGCTGGTGTCGTGTGTCGTCGACGAATTCGATAATCGAGCAAAAAGTGGGAATATTGAGGTTTGGTTTTGAAGATTCTGTAAACTTTTTTTCGATTGGCGGCACGAGCCTTGTTTGCCGTCGTGAAAACTGCCTTTTACGGAATTAGCCTTAGGGCTTGACCTAACAGAGCCAACAGATACAAGATCACGTGAGGAGATCGAGACGTCAGGTCAACACATCAACACAGAGACGCGGCGGTGGTCATCCCCTGTTTCAAGAGCCCGGGATCCGCCGCCTTACATCCCATCGAGTTGCCTCTCGTCTACGCACGTGGTTCAGTGTCGTCCCAAGGATAGTCCGACCCTCTCTTGCTTGCGGCCCCGGATTTATTACGTACTCCCCGACTCCGTTCGTCGGCATACAAATCCCCGGATCCTGACCTGGAGTCGCAAGATCCAAATCATCATCACCATCATTTATCCTTTGAGCTCGGTAGTACGCCCTTTGCGACATCTTCCGAGCTATGGCGACAACCACCGGATGGGCACAGCTGCGGCAGCAAGCTAGGTCGCTAGAAACTCAGGTATTTTAATCCTTTTCTATGTGTTTGCTTCGGAACCCGGCCGGTTGTGCTAACCCCTCCTCTCCAGACAGACAACCTCTTTCAAACATATTCATCCTTCACATCCAATCCGTCAAAGAAGCCGTCTGAGGATGAAATACGGATAGAAGCTCAGCTACAAGATCTCCTTACGAGGGTACTTCACCTTGCTTATACCATCGTCTCTGAATATCAAATACTAATCCAATCTCCAGCGAGATGCCGTCGTCGCTTCCCTCTCCCGAACGCTCGACTCAGACTCAGCCGCCGGCTCATCCGCTACCAAACTCCAGAACGTCCTTCGACACAAAGAAATCCTTTCAGATCATCGCAAAGAATACCAACGTCTAAAAACCGCAATCACACAGGCTCGCAATCATACAAACCTCCTCAGCTCTGTTCGAGACGACATCAACCAGTACCGAACATCTACAAATGTAACAAATGAGGCGGAGTACCGTCTCGAAGAGCGTGATGCAATTGAACGTTCGCATGGGATGGCGGATACAGTACTCGCTACCGCTTATGCTGTTAACCAGGAATTCGGACAGCAGCATTTGCAGTTAGCGAGTATAAATCGGAGAATTAAGGGAGCTGCTATGCAGATTCCTGGAATTAATACCTTGATCGGGAAGATAAATACACGGAAGAAGAGAGACAGTGTCATTCTGGCTTGTCTGATCTCGTTTTGCTTTTTAATGCTGCTCTGGATTCGGTAATTGAGATAGCGAGGGCGTATTCGGCTGTAACAAAAGAAAAAGGCGGGATAATAAATCGTGGGTGTGAATTTTTCCTCATAGGCTACGGCATGTTTTGGAAACGATAGCTCTTTTTTGTTTCGTCTTATATTTGAAGTTTCGTTGTTTTCCCCTTCTGCCTGGTTTTGTTGAAGCTTGGTTTTAGTCGCTTTCATATATCGCAAAATGCCGGCGTTGGGACAGGGATTGTTAATTGAAGATATCGTACTCCATCTCTGTTCGTGATTTTATTAATAACATTTGTCTAATACATTCAGTTTTATCTCCATGTTTAATTCAGCTAAAAAACCATATACTACATGTTTGTTCTTCGTCTCTAAATCACATTAGGCATTGTGGGCTAAGATGTAGGAAACAGCTTGGGTACGGGTATCGTCTTGCGTAAAAGTCATCTCTCGTAACGCCGGTACAATATGCAGAGTTTGAAATGCAGAAAATGCTATGCAAGGGTGTGAATCGTTTGTAAGGCGCACGACGATGTTGCGGGCTGATGTAGTACGAAATCAACTAAAAGAATGCCATGTAGGTAAGAAAGGAGAGAAAGAAAATACAAACTTTAGATGCTATGCATTTTTCTGTACGAAATGGAGTAAACGGAGCGGTGAACGGAGCGATGGTTAACAAGGGCTGGAAGGGGGTTCAGTAATCATTCCAGCCAAGAGACTTATAGATATCCGTGTCGTCGTTTCCGAAGTCATCTTCGATATTTCGGACAACGAGGCGGCGGTTGACTGGAGTTCCTGGCTTTGGTTTTTGTAATGGGGATGAAGTAATGGCATCCCCTTCGTCGATTTGGAGCAAGGAGGATCGAAGCTTGCTCGAAATACTAGGCTTTGTAGGCGTTTCTGCGACGGAGCTCGTGATAGAGTTCATAAAACCTTTAGCTAGGAGGTTATCCGTAGAAGTTCTAAAAGGGTTACTTGGGGTATTAGAGATAAATGCGTTTGGTTTGCTGTTAGGTCCTGGATTGAGGCTCTCCATAAACGTCCTCTTGGGGCGCATTGGTGTAGCGGAGATGCAAAGTGGTGAAGATTGAAGAACATTGAGTCGTTGGGCGTCATGTTGATGAAGAACGGTTCGAGAATGGCCGTCCATGCGAGGGGCCTTAGACGGTGTAGCTTGGACCTCGTCACGCTCTTCACTATTTCGTTTGGCACCCCGGACCGTAGACTGTGGGACGATCTGGCTCGAAGGTGGGATAGGATCTTCCTCTTCCGTGATTGCCCCTGGGACATTATGTTTTCGTTCCAAAAGTTTAAGAGTCCTAGTGTTCTTCCTTGGGGTAGCGGCAACTTGGACGGTATTAGTTGCAACCGGGATTCGAATCGTTTTCTTTGGTTTTCTTCCTGTGATTTTCATTCGCTGGGCACTCGCGGAAACCATCTCTTCGGCGACCGCTAATCTGTTTGGCTTCGCGATATTCTTTATGGCGTCCTTGAGCTGAGATTCATCGTCACCTTCGGTCTTGCGTCTCTTTGCTCGCGGAGCCATTTCCACAACTCTTCTTTCTGCCGTTTTCTTCGTGTTGGTAATCCCGCCTCTAAAAGAAGTTTTCATAGCCTCCTTATCCTGTGATACCTGTGCAGCAAAGTCGAAGGTGGTATCTTGACTTTCTCCGTGCAGAGAGGCTGAGAAAGATGACTCCGCTCGTTCAAGTTGAGGTCGCCCGGCAGGTGCGGTCAAAGATCGCGATAACGCAGGTCGGCTACCATAAACGGACTTTGAGAACAGAGAAGGGTCTTCCATGGTATCCGGCGTTGCATATTGCGATTCAATCTGGCTTACATCTAGCTGAGTTTTCTCGTCTTCTATTGCCAGATCATGTTCCTTTCTGGGTTGCTTGATCTTTCCGGTACACTTGCATCGGATGTCCTCACAGAGACTCGGGAGCCGAGAGGAGTAGCTAAGATATCAAGTTAGCTTAGAACACACAGTAGGTCAAGATTGATGGTACTGACAATGCCAAAACAATTTCAATGCAAAAGTGCTTGAGACGGTCTTTCGCATCCTTTGGTTTCGGCTGAGAACTCTTTGGTTCCTCGCCAGTGCCGATCGAGTGCCAAATGCAAAGCCTATCGACGAGAAGGTCTAGAAGAACTAAGAGGTCCATTTTCTTCTTCCTCTTCTTCTTTTCTCTGCTGTCTCCTTGTTCGGTCTTCTCCCTTCGTCTTCTCCTTCGGTCTGCTGCTTTCTTCAACTTTTCGTATTCTTTCATCTTTTCTTCAGAGAGATTAGCCTTGATGGCTAAAATTTCGAGAATGACAATGACTTGCAATTCGGTTCTAATAGTAATAATGTTAGCGCGGATACCTAGGGTAATGGTGTATGACACTTACTCTCGGGTTCGGAGCTCCGTAGTGCACTTTTGTAGATGGATGTCCTCTTGCTCAAGGGAGCGGATCGGGCCATCATCGTCCGACAAAGATTTCAACCACTTAAGAACGTATTTAATTTCGTTGTCTCTTAGGCACTTGGGTGGGACGATTGCGGATTCAAGTTGATCATTAGTCATCTGATCGGTTGCGCCGCTCTGAACACGTCTCGCATTCGAAACCTCACGAATACCAGCACGGTATTTCTCGTCGCATTCTTCGACCGACATCACCATGTTCTCCAAGCAAAGAAGGAGGTCAAGGCGTGAGGCTGGTGATTCATCATTTGTCGGAAAGAGGACACGGGCTCGCGATAAAGAGGTTTTCGGGAAATATTGGAGGGAACTCTATTTCGAAGAATTAGCTGGTATCATGGCTAGGACTATACATAGATGGCTCACCTTTGAAGTATAGAGTAGGGAGTAGTACTGCTGTCTAAGCCGAGCTAGTCCGAACTCGGGTGTCGAATCCTTATCAGTAGGAGGGGCGGCTGGTGGAAGAGGAGCAATCTTCGGTGTCAAGGCTGGCTTGGCCTTAGCAATACTAAACAGATATGTCAGCGTTAAATATACCACCTTAAAACCCCACATACGCACACTATGACGTACGTCAGCGACTTGGTGGCCGTTAAGACCTTATCTAGGTTCAGCTGTCTAGATCCCGGAGTTACATGAACTCCCTGTAGAGCATTTACAAGAATGCTCTGGTCCACATTGGACTCCTCCCACCATTCCTCTGGTTCCGACTCAGCACCCTCATCATCTAATTCAGTAGGTTTCCACCATTTCCCAATTTCTTTCTTGAGGTGGGCCGCCATAGTTTTGACCGGTCCCACGTTGACATGATTAGACAAACGAAACAGAGTATAGACTCCGCTTCTAGGGTGGCCTACTCTCTGTATTGCTGCTAGCTGACGAGAGTTCTCGTATTTGACGATGAGAATAACATCTTCGGCGTTGAGGGCGGGGATGTCGGCATTGAATAATCTCGAATTGGTTTTAGAATTGGCCCAATCAATGCTAATGCTGTCGCGTGGGAGTATTTCAACAGGTTTGACATTAACCTTCTCCCCGAAATCAGATTCCGGCTACGGGATTGTATTAGCATGCTGGTAGTCCAGGTTTCAGGAAGGAAGGGTTATACCTCGATTGTAAATGGTGGTGGTAGGTGTACTGGTAGACCGTCGTCTGCTCTTCGTCGTTTTCGAAGAGATGAAGCAGGGCCAGCAGGGCCTTTCTTAAGTTGCCTTTGAGTCGAGAAGGTAAAGGCATCAAGGGGGGTATGGTGTTTTTGGGAGGGTCATCCATCGATAGCGCCTGCAGTGACTTGTGAGACCAGTATTTGTGAAAATGTGAGATGAATTGGCTTGTAATGTAGCTGCTCAAATCGTTTGGTGATGAGGTGGTGTTGAGGTGATGTGAGGGAGCTGCAGGGGCAGTGGAGGGGCACAATTGCTTGCACAACAACGCGTTAAGCGTTCAAGCTTTCTGTGCGACACAACGCGTTGTGATACCCCTGCATCTACATTCCAATCGGGAAATCATGCATGTTGATGTTACCCATAAAAGGAAATATATTCGCTGGCAAACATCTTTGGAACCTCCTACAACACATCCCCGACAAATCTATCCCACAGGAATAAATTTCACTTGAATTGTAAACTTCCGCGGTACATTCTTGCTCATGCTTCGATCAAATATCCCAAGCAATCACAAATTCACAAGCTTTTAACCAAGGTGGAACGTCTTCACCGCAGCGAGACGGCCTCACGCCATCGACAGACCCAGGCGGTTCGAATTCTGACCCTGGCGTGGCTGGCCCAAGATCATTGGCCAGTACACATGGTGCACAAACTCGCTTCCAGAAGATGAGAAAGAGTTTGACGCCTGCGGGTCACATGCAGGCAGCGTTTTGACCATTGCACAGCCTGCAGCATCGAAGCCACGTTCGGATTTCGCGAAAGATGTCAACTCGGTTCCCCTTGTTCAACGGGAACACTATCACAGCAGGTTGAGTTTCAGAAAATGTGATAGCGACCCAGGTACCAGGCCTGTGCATGCACATTACACATGCACGAGGAATACGAAGAACAAGACGGCAGGCGCTCATTCGGGGCACAGACCAGTTTTGTCGCTGACTGAACCGCGCAGTTCCATTTCTGCCGACCAAATTGCGTGCACATCCAGAGCGCTAGCTTTGCAGAGGAACAATTGCCCATCGATACCGATCCACTAATAATCTTGTCGATGCCATTTTACTCATGCTAATGCGCCATCAGCATGTCCCTTCTTCTTCTTGATGAGACAAGGCAAGAGTTCGTCATGTCTGAGCTCGGAAGAGTTCGCCACCGAAAATCCCAGCTTGATCGGTAATTCTCCAGACCCAACGAGAAAGTCTTTCGAGCTGACCTTGTCCATGATGCTGGTCACAGATGCTTGGTGATTCGTCAGATTGAGGTAAGGCCTTGAGGTCCAGGGTGTGGCACCCTGCCAATCTTTGGAGCTTTCTCATTAGCGTCCTTAACCGCCAATCAAATATCCCCCTTTTTCTTCAGTATGCTTTGACATTCCCCCACAGAATTGCCTGCTCCACAGCGCTAGCCACCACGATACCCAAGCCATGTGTGCTCACTTCTTGACCTGTTCGGATTGAGCAGGTAGTTCCATATGGATATCGGGAGCTATCTATTCTAACTGTTCCGTTTCATGCTTTTTTTTTTTCTCTCCCATCCGGTTGCTAAAATTTCCCAAAAGGGCTCTGTTTCCCTATTATTTTGTTTCTCTTCCTTCTCTTCGCAATTGCAGACATTAGATAACTTGACTCCTGACCATCGACTACTCGTTTAATTTTAATGCGCTTTTCATTTGTCCATTTCTATTTTCGCTTCAACTCAACCGAGCAGGTCTTGCTAAACTTTCTGGATATTAGTTTGCTTGGTTTAGGCTCTTTTACTGCCTGTTCTGTATACGAACCAATAGAAACTTTGATTGGGTGGCAGGCATCCACGCCAATATCCGGGCTTCTAAACAAGGGCTTCCTCTGTTGAACCCTCTCCTCTTTAACAGACCTCAAAAAACAGTTGAGTTTCTATCATCTAGCATCATTGTCGTCGTTTTAAGTTCGGTCTATCCTTTGATAATTGCCTCTTATCAGTTTATTGGTTGGCTTGGACAACCACCCCTGGATCACGCTCGCGCCGCTGTCACATTTGAGACTGGGAGGGTCCACATCCAACCCATCTTCATCACTACCTGTATCTTTGTTTGGGGGTTGTTTAATTTCCCAGAGGATTGTGAGTGAGAGTGTGCGAGCGATACGGCAAATTGAGACGAACTCCTTTTCAACCCAATCCGAACGAGCCATCGCCTCTCTACTTTCGATTGCCTGGCTTTGGCACACTTTCACCTCCAGTCATCCCACACTCTCAGATGCCAGTGTTGGTGTAAAGGCGTGGTGGGCGCCTAAACATCATTCGAATTGCAGCCTCTAGCGCTTTGCGCCCTGTCGGCCGTTTCGAGGAAGAGGGCAAATAATCGATTGAGTCTTCCAATTTCAGTAACAAGTTCAGGAGCAGCCGGAACACATCCATCTCATTGTTATCAGTATCAAAAGAGACATTCCACCTCGGCAATCATGGAAAGCCCTTTGCGAAGATCGATTATTGATACTTCGCTGTTCCCTCAACCCCCATCGAGGAACCGTCCTGCGATTGCTTCTTTCGGTTCTCCTGCTCCCGGTGCTGCTTCTGGCTATCGCACACCGACTCAATCTTTCTTTCGTCAATCCACCTCCTCCACCTCTTCCTCTGCCCCATACAGCCCTCCCCGTCATTCCAAAGAGCGTTCATTCTCTACGGCCACAGGCCATTCTAAGACTTCATCGTCAGACTCTCGTTCACATTTGACGTCCCTTTCTTCTCGTTCTTCCCTTTATTCTGAAGATAACGATTTTGATTCAATTGATTCTAAGATCAAATCGCCATTGACCATTGCGACGAGTATTACGAGTTCTGCCGAAGGTCCAGTTGACCCTTATTTCAAGATCCACCATCATTCAGCACCTCCCAAATCGCCTGTTCTCGAGCTCTTCCGTAGCCAGTTAGCCGATAAGTGAGTTTGTTACTTTCTTTCTTTCTTTCTCTCGCTTTCGTTTCGTCTATGATATATTGTCGTTTTAAAAATACATTTGCAGTGATCATCTGCGTCGTTTAATTAACAAGCGCAATGCGAATCTGCAAAGTAATCGATGATAGCGTTACCGAAGTCCGTCCCCGGCCTATATATATATACACATAGAATCCCGCTATATTTTATAAGTCGGGGGGGAATTCATGGTATTCAAGACACTGCGTGTTTCCAGTGTGACGTTGGGCAGCATGTTTGCGACAAAAATTGTCTCCCAGCCTCAAACACATCTTCACTTCATTTGACGTTTCCTGTCGAAACTAACCAGCATTTAATTTGTTTGCAACATTATCAGATCAGCATCCACAACCAACAATCGGTGGAGCCTCGACCTGTTCAGCGCTCCCTTGCATGCATCCAGGCCTGGTTCCCCACGCCGGCACCCTCTCCAACAGAATTTATCCAGTTCCGACATTGACGTCGACTCCCCCCGAAACAATAAGTCTGAAACGCAAAGGGGTTCGGTTGTGGCCACTGATGCGATAAATACCCGTCCTGCAGAACAAAAGCATACAAGAGCCTATCCTTCCATATCAAGCCTCATAGAAGAACCTCTAGGACGATTGTCAAGAGCGTTCAGCATGCCTCATGTCGTCACGCAGCAGGCGCCTGGCCTGCCAAACCAAAGCATGCTCAACAGGAGCAATTCAACGAATACTGAATCATCATTCAATCCACGAACACCTGCAAGAACAAAAACAGGATTTGGTAGCCTGTTCGGATGGGTAGCATCAAATTCACCGACAGAAAGGCCAGTTTCGCTGGCCGAACAGAGGATGTCCAAAGTACCCAGCAACATCGACGTGACGTTAGCTAATTCCCAACCGTCGCATCCTAAGAGAACCGACTCTGGTATCTCGCTACCGCCAAGAACACCGATGTCAGTGGAAGAAATTCTCGAGGAGGAGTTACGGGCACTTACAGCAGAATTAGCCTCTTCGATACGAAGAGAGGTTGAACTGGAGGATTTGGTGGAGACTCTGCAATCAACAGCTGAGTCTCAGGGAAAGTTGAGCCCCGGATTTTCAAAACGAACAAGCGATTATTTCTCAGACGCCGGAACAGGCTCAGGTTACGATTACGACTTACCTTCGAAGGAACAACTCGACTACGACCGTGTCGTTCGAAAGAGCGAGCAGGTGCAGGCACAGATCCGCCTCGAACTAACACAGAAGATCCAGGAAGAACGCCAACGACGGAAAGGTGTCGAGCTACAGGTCAGAGAGTTGGAAGAGAGGGTTGGAAATGTCGAATTAGGTGGCCTACGCCCACCTTCGCCCGGCCGAGTCCGTGACCTTGAGGTCGCCCTCGATGATGCCCGGCGAAAATTGTCAGAGGAACGAAATCTTAAGGCCAATTTCGAAGATTTGGTTACGGCTATCAAGGATGAACTAACCGGCTACCGCAATGAACGCGACAACCTCCGCGATGAGATTGTCCCTCACCTCAGAGCACGAGTTGAAGGATTGGAAGCCGAACTTGCTGAATCCCAAAAGAACCCCTACGATGCGACCAAAATGCAACAGGAAATCGATGACCTTCGTGGAAAGTACACTGCTCTCGTGGAGTCCAATCGCCAAATGCAACAAGAGAAACCACTCCCGGTCGAGCCATTTGTCGTCAACACACCACCTCAGCCAGCCACGCCCGTGAACACAACATTTAAGGAAAAGGATTCTTTGGTGGAACAGATCAAGGAAATTAAGCTGCAGCGAGATGCCCTCCAAGATGGTTTGCGAAATCTTCGACTAAGAAACGAACTAGAGAACAAGAAGGCACTTCATCGCATTCGCACATTAGAATGGGAAAGGGACCGTGCTCTGCGACCCAGTTTCCGCAGGATGCGCAGGAACAAGGAAATCGCAGCTTTCAAGAACCAAGTCGAGCGGCTAAGGCACCGTGCCGAAAACGCTATCGATTCCAAATATGTTTGCGAAAGAAACCTCACGTCTCTTAGACTGGATTTGGACCGTTTAGATCAGGGGATGGAAGAGCTGAGGGAACTTCTCAAAACTCAAGATACATTGGCACGTCAAGTTGAGGAACTCCAAGAATCATGCAAGCAGCTCGTTGCCGAGTGCGAAGAAGATGCCGAGCTTGAGCAGTTTGCTGCCGAATTGAGGTTCCGATCTGTCAGCAACGCCATGCTCCGAAAGCGCCTGGTTGATGCTATCGAACGAGGAGATCAAGATCGCTTGATGGCAAACACTAAGATTAATACCCTCTGCGAATTGCTCAAGTCGATGGAGGAGAAGATCGGCGAGGCCCAACAGGATCTTGAAGGTGTTTCCTCCGAACGCGAACAAGAGGCCAAGGATCTAAAGGAGGCTAAAGGAGTACCCCGGCTCCGTCGAGTTGACGAACAAGCCGCCATGGATGCCCAACCGAATTCTGCAATCATCGCCGCTAAGGAACCTAGAATCAACCGTGACAGCAGGGGCAAGGATACCCGGCTCTACATCCTCCAACACCGCATCGAACAACTCGAGAAGACTATCACGAACACGGACATCGAAATGGAGGACCTTGAGTCTCGTCTTAACATGACGTTACTGGAAGCGTCCGAACTTCGAACCGAAACCGAACAGTCTTCAGAGCATCTCATCAGCCTACGATCCAAATTATCCAGTCTCCAATCCCGATAATCCATCCAACTGTCGCTTCTTCACCGTTGTCGATTAGCGAGTTTTGCTTCATTTCAACTTCATTTTTACATTTTACACTTGCAGCGCTCTGAACCATGAGAATACGAATCTTCTTGCTTCGATCGCACAACTTTTCACCGGTCCCGCTTTCTTGCAAGCATTTCTTTTTTTATATACTTATTCACAGCTTCTTTAACGGCGGCTTCTGGCAAACTCTCCATGGTACCTCCCCATTTCTTATCAGCACTTCGATAGCTGCCTCCGCTTCTCCGCCATTCCTTTTGCCTTAAGTATTTTCAACATACACTTCAAATTTTTTTTAATTCTCTTGTTTTTATATTCAGCATTATGGGGAGTTTTACCTTTTTTTTTTTTTAACCTTTTTTTTCATTTCTTTGTTCCGATACCTGATAGAACACTTCCTTAACCTTTTTTTACACTTCCTTTTTTACATTCCGGCTTGGTGCATTTGATCGTTAGTCCACATTTTCTTTTTGCCTGTCCACAGATTGTATGATACGGTGGTCGTTGTTCTTCTTACCCTGCACAGCATTCTCATCGATCCAATGGGTCACGATGCATGGCATAGCTTTCTAATTCTATTAGGTGCTCGATTCTGTACATTTCTTGGTCGCGCCTCCAATCCCTCCTTTTGCATTTTTCTTTAAGCTTTTTCTTCCTCTCACAATCTGTAATATTAGTTCTAATCGTTGGTAGTCGGACCAAAAAACCCTCCTATGAGAGAAGGGGGGTAAAACATCTACACAACAACCACAAGGCTTTTCGATGCAAGGGCGCATAGCAACAAAGATATCATCCAAATCAAACAAATATTTTCCAAAGCAAGCCAAAGTCCTATGTAGCTCCTCTGGTAATTTGATGGCCATGTAACGTTCTGAGGTTGCTATGCGAAGGAGGAACCCTATAGCCTACGGTATACGGAGTGCGGGAAGCCCAAAGCCTCCTCCGCGTGGTTTTGGAATGCTTACTGTGCAGAAGGATACTTCCGGTCCCACGGGATGGCTTCAATAATACTACACAAAATAATAATTTTGATAAACTTTCCTCTTAGTCTTGTTCAAAGCTAGTCGGTAGTAGCATCGATGGCTTTATCAAGAATCTTGGACGAATTATTCCGTTGGTGCCTCGTACACGACCATTCCTTCATCGGAATTTGTTATATCCGTCCAGGGTGTTATTTAAATTTAAACAATAAAAAAACACCCCACACCATTCTCCCGTCCTTTTTGAGCATGCGACCCCGAAGCTAAAATTATTGGCTCCCCCCTTTGAAAATGGGAAATTTTCAATTATAAAGAATTTAACAAAAAGAAAAAGAAAAGAAAAGAAATTTAGTAATGTTTTCGAAAATCGATCATGAACGATACCTTTTCGCATGTCCTGTGTGGAGTACCTATCAAAAAATACGGGATGCTCAAGATCGAACTCCGTAAACCTAAGTTTGCAAGATATCAGCAAATCGAGTCAAAAAGGGGACCAAGCGTCTCCATCGGCCTCTGCCGTAAAACGGACACGAGATACTCGAGCAAACTCGCCAAAAAATTCGGGTATCCAAGTTTCAGTCCTTCTGCAATATGAAAATTCCTTAATTTCGTTTGAGAATATATGTCAAAGCGTTCGTCTGATCCGCAATGTACGGGGGAGGTCGATTGATAAGAAACCATGTCAAAATAAAATCGAATTGCGATTGATCGGCGCGAACCGTGGGGTTGACCGGGTACTGGGGGGTTTATTTACCCGTGGGCATATCCCGTCGTCGTGCATATACATATGTAATTGTCGAAATGCCAAATATCAAAAGTCGGTTCTGCCCGTTTCCGTTGTTCGTATTGATAGGAGGGAGATCCCCATCCTGAAATTCCATTTATCAATTTATTCCACCCTCCCGAAGGTCGCTTTCACAATATATTAATTAGTATTCAACGGGAAAGAATTCGGACGAAAATGTCGCATCGAAATCAATTGCGCAAGTGCCGTTCTCCCCATCCCCATGATTTAATACGAAGGACAAAATGCATGTAATATCGCGAATAATAATATCCGCTTCCTCTATTACCTCTTTAAGGGAGCATAGTAATGGTGCGATAGTATACAAAGGCTCTCGCATTAATAATGAAAAAGAATCAGCCCATCCCAGTAAAAAAAACCATAGTTTAAAAAACAAGAACAGAATAGTAAAGGAAAAACACCTAAGAAAAATAAAGAGCACAGTACACCTTTTAGTTCTATAGTGGTGTATGATATATTATATTATTACTTCAAATCTTCGATTCTCGAGCTCGTGGCTCGAAGTATCTTGGGCTGATGGTCATCGTCGAGGGCCAGGCGTCTTTGTACTCCTCGACCTTCTTGCCCCAGATCTTTACCTGACGGTAAAGATATTCCGAGGCAATCTCAGCTATATAGAAAAGAATCGAATGTTAGTACATTCAACCGTGCGGTAACTGAGATAAGTCGGCGAATGTAACATACCAGCCTCCTTCGGTTTCTCCTGTGGGACTAAATGCCCACAATCCTTGATGATGTGCATCTCGCAAGGCTTCGGGGTAACCTCCATCTTGAGTTCATTGTTATTTCCCCAGTTAATGACACTCGTCTCCCCCTGGATGTAACAAACTGGGACTTTCATCTGGTCCAACAATGCAAACATTTCCTTGGGATCCTTTCGATCCTGTTGACTAGTCCTCCAGAACGTGAAGACCTCTTGGTGCTTCGTAGTCGTCAAAGTGACCGCATTGGCACCGCCCTCGACTTTAGACGGGTCCGGGTAGATCGCAGTTGGGACCTTTCGAAGACCGTATTTCATGTGGAGGTCTAAGACGACGGGATCCCAACATTGATAGAATGGGCGAGACCGGAAGAACTTCGTGGCGTCTTCAATGGAAGGCCAGATATCACGGCGTTTGGCAGACATTGCGGCCGGATTTGCGGATGCTGGGAATGCCGCCTCCGGGGCAATGACCGGATCGACACCAATGACACAGGTGAACAGAGTTGGATGCATGTGCGAAGCACGGAAGAGCTGGGCTCCTCCCATCGAGTGACCGATACCCGCGATCGGCTGGACAATGTCCTTAGGGAACTGCATAATCAGCGATAAGACATCGCGCGAGTGGTCGAACCAGCCGACTGTTCGTATAATTAGCATATAAGGTGCTACCAAAGTAGTATAAACTACTAACCATCGCCACCGAGCTTCTTCTCATTCAAAACCCCAGATTCTCCTTGATTATGCATGTCTGCAATCCAAATGTTCCTCAACTTGGCCCCACGCTTCTCATAGTCTTCAAGCAGGTACTCGAAGAATGGTTCATAGAGTTCCTATATCCCAACATTAGCAATCAATCCATGTATAGAAAGGATAGACATGTATGTAGGACAACCTTATGAAATCCATTCGCATGCGCCACAATCAAAGTCAAATCCCCAGCCTTCGGCTCTGGATTATTAACAGGCTTATACTGATTAACCATCAACTCCAACCTATCATCATCCGTCCAGGTACCCCTGGGATGCTCTCGGATAGGAAAAGCAGGGATTACGTGCTTCTCGGCCTTGAACAACCCCTTGGCCGTCGTATACGAACGACGACTCATCAATAGATCCGACATCTTTGCGAACGGTCCTTTGGCCCCAGAGGTAGTGGTAACAGTGTATTTATACCTAACGATACCGCTACAACGCAGATGAAGGCGTTGCGTACTGTTGTATTTTCCAAAAGAGAAGTTAGAAACCTTGGTGGTAGTTGTTGACCGGTGCAGACCTCGAACGATGTTTTCGGTATGCTGTTGATGACGGATGTTGATGGAGTTGTTGACAGGTGAGTAGGACCCCAGACGACGGGACGGGTGAAGAAGAGGAATCAATCGCCTGGCTGATGAACATAACATCTGGGGTAAAATAAAAAGAAGCGCTCAGTTAGTCCCAGGGACCGTACGTATGTTTACGCCCATGTCTGTTGCCGACCAGTTAAGCCGAGGCATTTTCCCGAACTAGAAAGCCAACACGCCCCGGCAACTGAGCTTAAGAGGAAGCGGAAGGACTTACTGCGGGCCAGAGATGCAATGGGTGGTGTCTGTATATCAATTGCGAGCTTCTGTACAAGACGAGGAGAATCGGTGAGGTGAGGAGGGTTTGGAGAAGAGGGTGAAGTTGCGATGCTCGACTTCAACAACTGGCATTTTATACTAATATGTTTCAATTTTACACGTCCCTCCAACACCAATGCAGGGGAATTAACATTTTAACGGATACAGTCACCAGAATTACTACCCATCCAGGTAGGCAAGTGGGCATCTGATTGTAGATTATCAATTGTTCAGAATAATACACATCTCTATACACCTAGAATGCTCACGGCCAAAAGACAAATGCAAAAGGTAAAATCACATCCCTAACAGCTCTAGCTGAAATGCACATGCGCGCACGAGTCTCAGTCAATGCCCCGTCTAACCGTCGGTTTCCCAACCGGCACAGCCGTTCGTCTATCACGGCTCACCGGCATGCTTGAGAACGTCCAATCCCATAGATGCCCGTAGACCGAGTCTAGTAAACCATATCACAAAAGCCCGAAATTAGCTGCCGTCCTTTTTTTTTTTTAACAACTTACGTAATACCCCGCCTCCCCACGCCGTCGGTCCGAAGTATTCTCTTTGGGGTAATAGGTGGTTTGGGTTTTCTTACCGGTTATCAAGTTCGTATGCTTCCCATGAAGCACATTTTGTCAGGTATTCGTTTATTGCTTTCGATTCTTTGACACCGGATTCATTCCATACGACCACTGCTATTTCGTAGTGTGTTGAGGGGACTGTGTGCGATATATCAGCATCGATTCTAAACTGCCATATAAAATTGTGAGAATGCTGTACTTACGGACCCAGTTCTCCTCCTTGAGCTTCGGTTTATCAACCGAAACTACCTCTTTCTCAAATATTTCTTTGGCTTTTGCGTATTCACCTTGATGCCGTGCTATCACGCCCTTCAAGAATGACTGTACCACCTTTTCGTCAAGTTCTGTAATGCATGACTTGGGCTTCTCTCCCTCCTCCGCAGGCGGCTGCCATTCCAAATTCTTGAGAGATAGTGCAATCAATTCGTCGTTCATTCGAGTAAACCCGTCTATCGGAATCATTAGCCCCAAATCGATTGAAAACGAGAGAGAACCCCACGTACTCCACATATAAATCATCTCTTCCAAAGGACTAACCCCCACCGCCTCCGCCAAAGTACACTTCCTCTCCTTCGCAAACCTCTGCCACTTCTTTACTTTCCTATCCGTAAACGTCTCCAGTGGCAATGCTCTCGCCATAAACTTCTTCTTACCCAGATGGGTAGCAACTTTTAAGAATAATTCTTCGGCCTTCTTTGCCCATTCTTCGGATTTTTTGGTGTTTCCCTCGATGACGGAGGAACGGTAGAGCTCAACGTAGCAGCTACCTGCTATGTAGCAGTACATGGCGTCCGACCAGCTGTTCAGGTCTACGAGGTGAAGGAACGTTTGGGCGGCCTTTTCGTAGTGGTGGAGGCACATGAGGTTCCTATTATATCCAGTTAGATAGCTCGTTCGTTCGAATTCTTCGAAAGAAAGAAATAGTATACTCACAATGCCTTCTCGAACACACATATCGCTTCGATTTGCCTGGACGGATACACCCCAATTAGCCCCTCCCAAAAGAATAAAACCGAGAAGAGAAAGCCATACTTCATCTGCGGCTTCCTCTCAAACTCCAACAATTCAATCGCCTTCTCCACCTCCTTCTTCTGCGTGCACAACCTCGCCTCCTCCAACACCCACATCGGACTATCTCCATACTTGTCCCTATATGCGAACAATAATTTCTCACACTTCTCCCGCGGCATGCCACCTTTTGCTGGGTCCGTTTCTACTATATCGCAGAACTGAAGCATTTGGTAGTATACCAATAGAATCATCGCCGCGAGGGCACCGTGGGAGTTCATCATCTCTGCGGATTCCCAAAGGTGTTCGAGGCCCTTTCTTCGGTCTATTATATTTCGGAAAGTATCCGTCAGTCGGAGCTTAGAATGGGGAGTGGTTGGGAAATAAACGGAGTACGTTACCCCCATGGAATCCCAAAATGGACAGCAACCTCGACATCGCCGGCGGGATCATCCCAATGAACAACAATAGCGTTCCATAACATAAGTTCCCACCGCTTTCGATGTACTCATCCACCGCATTCTTAAACTCCGGCTCGCCTTTCCCCTCAGCATGACTACCACCACCAGGAACTGCCAAAAGCCTCCTCTCCTCATCCCCCAAACTCCCAGTAGTCTTGGTGGTCTCAACAGTAACCGTACTCCCCCAACAGAGGCAGCAGCGAGAAGTCTTTTAGCTTTAACATCCTCGATACTCCTACTAACCCCTTCTAGCGTCTTGAACGCATTTCTCATTTTATAAAACGACTTCATGGCTTCCACGATTGATTCCGATAGTACACCAATTACGGCAGACATTAACTGGGATTCGGCGGTTGCGAGTGCAAATTCGGTACCGGCAGGGTAGGAGGATGTGCTCCGCGGGGAACGGGTTGCGTGCCGTTGTGCGGTGTAGGCTGCCGTTTCGGCGGCGGCGAGGGAGTCGGATGCTTTTCCCCCGTTCCCACGTTAATATGGACTTCTATACTCTATGCTAGGAGGTGCATGCGTGCTTTGGGACGGACCTTCTTTCATAACTGCCTGTTCGAAGCCTGCGGCCGATCGTATGAAACCTACAGCACCTTGGCCCAGCTGTAGTCATTCCCCACCGTATCGGTTAGCCCATCCCTCCCCTCGATCGTAGACCGAACTAAAATATAATACATATTCACGAAAAGAAGAAGGAGAAGGGGATCGCAAACCTTATGCCAAAGAGACCCCCCGGCCTCCAACTCTGCTTCCGCAGCCTCCAGATTATCATTCATGACATGGTCCATCGCTAAAGCAAATCATATTAACCCATCTTATCCACACATGCAGCATAAACGTGTGGGATTTTGGATATGGTGTGTACCTCTCATAACCAGGATGACTAAAATAGGCCCGAAATCAGATTAGCTGAATATTATCACTATTTTATATTGTTAATCGTAAAATCATCGGAAAAGATGAAGAAAAAGACGTACTTTCGGCTTGTTCGTCCAATCCGTTCAGGGATATCGAAGATCCGGTGTCCCTGGTTAATGCGGGTGCGGGTGCGGGCGATGCGGCCCTGCTGCCTGAGAACCAGCCGCCTTTGAACATCTTGACCGTTTCCCTTTTCCCTTTTTAAGAAATTTCCGTAGCCGAGTCGATAATACCTTTTTCGAATAGGTAAAAAACGACAAGTAGGATCGAAGCTCCGAAACCGTGGGTAATCAGCTCTTGAATATCGGATGAAATCCGATCCCGTCAAGCTGCAGCTGAGAATGGAGCTTTAAAAAAGGACCCTCTTCGAATCCCCCACTCTCGGTTCTTTATATTCCCTTCTTTTCTATTCTGTCGAGAGGGGAATAAAAAAAAAGCTTCAAGGATCCGGACTTAATTCCTTTGCATTGGATGCTATCTCGCCTGCGATCTTCTATGCTCGTTAAATATCTGCCACCGCCCCAGGCCAGACTGTCTGCAAGGCACTCTCCCGTTTCGCGTCAATGTCCGCGGCCTCGTTCCTTTTTTTTCTTAGGTTAAAGTGTTGGATTTTTTGTGAGATGGTCGTCCCGCGGAAATTCGAGTTTAATCGTTAACGTTCCTTCGCTCTGATGCCATGGGCATTCCTTTACGACTTTCGCTTTCGAACCCTTAAACCTTTAACAGCAGGTGATATATCTACAGTTAAGCAATAATTCCCATCTCCTCCTATGGGAGATAATAGTTAGAGTCGAAAGGAAGAAAATGATAATTCGTGGACCAGCAAGATCAGGTACGTCCGGTATTTAAACGTCTAGCGGAACGAGGCGGCGGCGGCAGGGGGATCTTATTCCCTTAAGAGCTTTAAGCTTAAAAGAGATATCAAATTCTCAAGAAGTGCCTCATACTTTTGATTCATAACATGCACACGAACGGCCGTGCTGTGCAAGTCAGTCTACCGGTCCGCCTGGGTGCTTAGACCGGTGCTAGCCAGTGAACCCAGGGCCATGCGACATGGACACGGCCAGGGAGTGGGGAAAACGTGTAAAATCCAAGCTTCGCAAATAAAAATGTAATTTTGTTAGAGTACAATTGGAAACAAAGCCGGCGCTACATAACTCCTTCCTAAGAAATCGAATATCGGAACTCACGGTCGGCCGGCCGTTGAAGCCGCAGTTTAGCTTATGCGTACCAAGTAAGCAATCTAATGTCAGAAGAGCCAGTGTTTTAACGCCGGAAACGCCCGGCACCAAACACTCCCCGACATTCGTTCACATTAAGCGAACACAAAAAACGCCAAGAAAATACATAGCTCATAGCTTCCCCTTCTTGCCTCATCACACAAGACCTTTACACCGCCATCAACCCTCACGCGTCCCTCCCCCTCCACCAATAACCCCGATAACTCCACATCATCCGGGAAAACGTATATACCACCCCAGCCACCTCCTACCCTTCATCTTCCGTAGTCACTAAAAAAGATGTCATCCAAACCCGTCGCAAAACCCGAGGAGACGAAGGAACCGAAGGCTATCAAAAAGGTTCTGGACGAGGATGATGAATTCGAAGATTTTCCTGCTGAAGGTCGGTCTTCCTTCTCCTCCCTGTCTGAATACCATTACCTACCTACCTACGATTCCGTCGGAATGAACGAAAGAGAGACAAGGGAGCTGACGTAGTCTTTATGATACCACAGAATGGGAAGAAGACGAAACCGAAGTCCCCGGCGGCGGAAAACCAAATCTATGGGAAGAAAGCTGGGATGACGATGATTTGAGCGAAGACTTTTCGAAGCAGTTGAAGTTCGTCCCACCTCCCTTCGCTTGCTACCCTGATTACCACGGTTGCCGGTTTATATATGCATATACTCGTACTGACGATTCGCCACAGGGAAGAACTGAAAAAGGTCGAAGCGCAAAAAGCCGGCTCCGAGACGCAACGGTAGCTACGTTCGTGTTAATGGGGATGGTGTCTTCCTCCGTGCGAACCGCTGTACTTCCCGCCGTTGAACAACCAACCACTCCAAACAAAGCTGGGATTCCTCGCTATATTATTCGTGGAAAGGATTCGAATGGGGGGAAACCGGGGATGGATTGAACCAACAATACAACAGGAAAGCATGTAATCAGTCGTTGCAAGGCGTCTTTTTTACGTTATACGTCTACGACCGGAAGAGGGTATCACAAGATAACATAGGAGCAAATTATCACGCGAACACAAAACATTCATCTGGACCCAAAATATCATTCCAATCCAATTAATCCATTATTTAATCCCCTCCTCCCAAAGAAAGGACCGAATTATAGCTTTCCGATAGTAAAATGCATGGTCAGCAATAAAGGAGGGTACTAGAGTGAGCTTTTGTATCTACAAAACCCAATCGGAAAGCGTGTCCGAAAAGAAAAAAAAAGAGGTCCGTCAATAATCAAAGAACGAGGATATTTTTTCCCTTTGGTAATTTCGGACACCAGCTTCCGCAAATATTAAATTAATGAGAGAAACTTACGCCTTCTCCTGTAGTTTGGAAACCAGTTCGTTAGTATTTCGTAGGCAATGATTCGGAGGATACAAAGGGAAGGGCTTACCGAGAGAGCAACGACGCCGGGAAGGGCCTTTCCTTCGAGCAGTTCCAGGGAACTGAACAGACTGTCAGCATCTGCTAAAAAATAATACAAAAAGGGCTACTTACGCGCCACCACCGGTCGAAACGTGGCTGAGCTTGTCTTCGACACCGTACTTGGCAGCAACGGTAGCGGTATCACCACCACCGATGATGACAATCTTGCCGTTCTGGGCGCCTTCGACGACGGCGTCCAAACTAATCACACATGTTAGCTTCGCTAAATCCGGCATTCTCTCACCGAAGAGGTCAGGTCGACTCACGTAGCCTTGGTTCCGGTTGCGAACTTGTCGAATTCGAAGACACCGGCGGGACTGTACCCCGTTAGCAATACCATAACTTGACGGTTTAGGGTTGTGTGATTCGTACCCGTTCCACAGAATGGTCTTGGAGTCATCGATGGCCTCCTTGAACAGCTTGACAGACTCGGGACCGCAATCCAAACCCATCCATTCGTCCGGAATGCCATCAGCATCGGTGGCATACCCGGTCTCAGCATCCTTATCAAACTTATCAGCGGTGACAAAGTCAACCGGCAGCACAACTTCAACCTTGTTCGCCTCCGCCTTATCGATCAACTCGTGAACCTTCTCGGAACCAGCCTGATCGAACAAGGATTTTCCAATCTTGACGCCGTTAAGGACCTTCTTGAAGGTGAAAGCCATACCACCGCAGATGATGAGCTTGTCGACCTTGGGGAGTAGGTTGTCGATCAATTGGATCTTGTCGGAGACCTTGGCGCCACCGAGGATGGCGAGGAAGGGGCGTTCGGGGTTTTCGAGGGCTTTGGCGAAGTACTCGAGTTCCTTCTTGACGAGGTAACCCGAGGCCTTCTGGGGGAGGTCGACACCGACCATGGAGCTGTGGGCACGGTGGGCGGTACCGAACGCGTCATCTGTTCATCATCAGTATATATATTCGAACTGTTAGATCGGTAGATTGGGGCGTACTGATGTAGACGTCTCCGAGGGCGGTGAGACCCTTTCGGAATTCGGCGACCTTTTCCTTGTCGGCCTTGACCTTTTCGCCGGCCTCGTTGACACCCTTTCCTTCTTCCTCGATGTGGAATCGCAAGTTCTCGAGGAGGAAGACGGCACCTGATCTCACACCCGTGATCAATAAACCGAATTTCCTCAAATATGTGATCGGAGAAAACATACCATCAGTACCAGCATTGACAGCCTCTTCGACCTCCTTACCCACGGAATCAGGCAAAAAAGCAACCTTCCTGTCCAACAACTTGCTGAGTTCCTCAGCAACCGGAGCAAGAGAGTACTTTGAATTTACGAGACCGTCCGGGCGTCCGAGGTGGGACATCAAGATGACGGCCTTGGCGCCCTGTTCGAGGGCATATTTGATGGTTGGGAGGGCACCGACGATACGTTGGTTGTTTGTGATGTGTTTGTCGGCGTCGAGGGGGACGTTGAAGTCCACCTGTGTTTTTATTTTACACCATATCAATACCATTAATGATAATGACGATCGAGGAGGGGTGAATTGCTTACACGAATGAGGACACGCTTGTCCTTGAGATCGACGTCGGTGATGGAGAGTTTGTTGCTGAGCGACATTGTGTATTATTTCTTTTCTTTTCCTGCACTTGTTAGAGGGATACCGGGAATCAAATCGAATCAGAGTCAATTGGATGGGATGAGGCTCTTCGGTTGGAGATGCAATGCAGTGTGGTAATCAATCGGACCGGTCGTTGGAGTATGGAGAGGAGGGGCGGCTGCAGCGGGGGAGGGGAGAAAGAGAGTAAAAAGAGAGGGGGACATACCGAAGCTATATATACTTCTCTGACGAAGATAATCCGAGTGTATCAAGACAGGGTATTCTTGATTCGAATATGCGTGATATAATAGTTTGATTCCGAGGCGGGGCAGTTTTCTCAAGAAAAAAAACGACCGGGTTCGGGTTCTGTTGCGTAATTAGAGAGTACGGAATCCTATGTCCTGGGTAACAAACAGCACGGGCCAATGCAGGTTTGCCCCCACCATCCCTCCTTCTGGGCTACATACCTCACGCCACATTCCTTTGAGCTGTCCAATTGTGGCACTCCCTACCGAGGCCGACAGCTAAGCTCTGAATGCAAGCTCCCAGCGAATTAAATATCAATTAAAATCTTCACTCTTGAATCAACGCGTCTTCTCCCCATCCCTCTTTACGCTTATATACAATATTCCAGGTACCCAGTCTCCAAGAAAATAGAAGAGAAAAATGTCGTCAACGCTCACCCGCGACTACCTCAACGCCACAACCCTCAAGTCCGAAATAGCTTCCTTCTCTTCACCGGCCGCAAACCCCGAGCTCTCCGCTGTCCCCAAAGTCGGCGACCACTTCCCGGAATCAGATCAATTGCCACAGCTGCAATCCCTCAACGGTAAACCCGTACTTATCACCTTTTTACGCCATTGCGGGTGTCCTTGTTAGTATTCCTTCTCTTTCCGTATTATTTATATTTTTTACCAAGTAATGATAAAAATTAGTCGCAGAAAAAGCCTTCCAATCCTTCCGCTCCCTCTCCGACGCCCACCCCGACACAACTTTCATAGCAATCTCCCACTCCAACCGAGAAGACACGGATGAATGGGTAGTCTCGGTCGGGGGCACCGGCGACGTAGAAATCGTCGTTGATCCCGAACGTACCTTGTATGCAAAATGGGGACTCGGGTTTTCTTCATATTGGGCAAACATCGGGCCTATGACGATGTGGAAGGCTTTGAAGCTGGGGAGTGATGAATTGATTTATAACCGGCCGACGAAGAGTGGGTATCGTTGGCAGACGGCGGGGAGTTTTGCGGTTGATGTCGATGGGACGGTTAGGTGGGTTTACGTTAGCAGGAATGCGCCGGATATTCCGGTTTTCGAGGATGGGTTGGGGGCTGTTGGGAGGGGAGGGAAGAAGGAGAAGGGGAGGAAGGGGAGGAAGAGTCAGGAAAGGAAGAGTCAGGAAAGGAAGAGTCAGGAAAGGAAGAGTCAGGAAAGGAAGAGTCAGGAAGAGGTTCATGATTCTTCTCCTTCTACCTCTGCTTTTACGGTTTGAATGGGTTGATGCAAGGGGGTTATATCCACGGTCGAGCAGCCCGGCGACGAGACAAGGTCATATCACGACAGGGCTGTACGAATTTTCTTTATATCAGGCATTTGCGTCATAGAGCGTGGGAGTTTTGGGAGCGGTTTATTTTAGTTCAAGCATTTATAATGTGAAATCATTCGATTCCGTATATCTGACCGTTCAAGGAGTCTTTGCTGCAGTGCTGTTTTCCTGCGAAGACTTTTGATACCATGACAGGTCGATGCGGGAAGGTACACTTTTTGCCAATCGGTTCATCGGATCAAGGATGGTATGTTTCTGCAGAAGCTCGGTCAGCAGCAGTTGTTAAGGTAATAATTTGGTTAATAGCTATAATTCGATTGCTTTGGAATAAAGATGATCTTCTTGGCATTCAATCGGATTGCTACCAAGCAGCCCCCCAAGCGGGGAAGCTTGAGCGAAAAATTTACAACATCATGATCGTGAATTCACGTTCTCGACAGCTTTATTCTATATATAACTTTATTAATTTATTATAATTAAAATGCCTCCGAAAACGAATTCCCGTACTACTGACTACAAACAAATTCAAACTCTAACAACGGGCCTAATCAAACAGATGAAAGTTGCGAAAATCTTTGGAATTTCAACGCAGGCAATTCACAAACTACTCACCAAGGCTAAAGGCCGTGATTATAGTCCTTGGGATTATAGGACCTTAAAGCTGGAACATGTAATCGACGAGACGTCGCTGGGAGAAAGCGATCTTCAATCCGGCTTCCCATCCATAAATGCCTTCGATCGATCGATAAATTGTCGAATCTCATCCACCGTTCCCCTCGCCCGTTCCTCTACTTTCGATATTATCTGTTACATATAAAACACCTCATGAGATGCCATACATAATCTACCATCTTCAACATCTGCCTTCTTCACGGAAAATGGTTTCTTTTTTTCTGTGTGGAAAGTTTGGCATTCGCACCTAATGGTAACAATATAGGTAGCCATTTCGGCGGTATTAACCTTGCCATTGGTATTTCTATGGTGGTAATCCCAGAGTTTGATGCTGAGGGGTCATCGGTTATTCTGCGACTTGTCGTGATGATTGTGGCGGTGTTCGCCATAGCTGTGGTTTACAGGGTCTTTGCGTGTGGTGAGTTGGAGGACTAGCTAGCGGTAAGCAGCGGTAGCGTTGATGGTAGTCGGTGGTGCTTTTCGATACTAGGAGCGATAGCTACACCAAGCCATCTGATCAACTCTCGATATTCCCCAGAAACATGCAATCGTTTACGTCTCCTTCCACATTCTTATGACGGTGCCGGTGCTGCCGTAAAATTCCATCGGTCAGATAATCACGAGCTTGTATCGGTATTAAAGTAAAAGTTATATACTGGTTGGTATATGGACACCGCCATCCGGATATATACAGATTGGACGATTGTTCAGCAAATGCGGTGCTCCGGCGGACGATACGGAACGCCCAGTATCTCAAATATCCTCTGAGACGGCCATTAGAACTTTGAACTCTTCCAATTGATGTGGGAAAAAGGGAGAAACTTACCTTCTCATCCTTACTCTCCAACAATGTCCCCTCGCTCATCTTCTCTCTATCCTTCCCCCTCATCACATCCTTATACAACCCCTTCTGATTCAACCTCATCCCCTTCTTCGATGCCAACAGCCTCATACTCCGATTGAACACATCATTCCCCGTAAAATACAAAAAAGCAGCGCCGATCTCCTCCCCGGGAACCACCAAAAAATCAATCCTCCTCCACGGTCTATCCTCCCCTTCGAGTCTAGAAGCACCATGCCATTTCGTCCCATCATCGTGTCGCGCGATCGCCAACCCACACATTAAGAACTTCTGGCCGAATAGTTTTTCAACCAATTTCTCTAGTATTTCATGGAGTTCTTCTACGCCCGCTCCTTCTTTTGTTAGGATGATATCTATATCGCCGCAGTCCTTTGCTCCACGACGATAACTACCCATCACGTGGCTTTGGGCTTTTTCGTCAACGGTTTTCAAAGCGGTCGATACGATTTCTCCATGTTTGGCGACTTCTTCTCGTGGTATTCGTTGTTTGAAGTCTGAATATCTTTCGATTCCGATTCTTTGGGATTCGGTGATGGTGGCGTGTTTTTTCACGTCTTCTAGAGTTGTATACCCTGCTGCCACGAATTTTCTGGCTTGAACGAGACCCACGCCGTAAATTCCGTGGAACAGTTTGAGTATTCGGTCTTTGGGGTTTAGTTTTGCGTATTCGAGGCGTTGCAGTCTGTCTGTCGATACTATTTCTACTATTTTCTTGGCCAGTCGGTCACCAACACCTGGTAGGGAGATTGCTTGTTCGTATGTGGAGATGTAAGTGTCATTTGAGGATTGTAGGGTTGAAATTGCGATTCTGTAGGAGCGGGCACGCCATTGATCTTTTAAAGAATCATAGATTTGCATCATCTCCTCGAGGATTTGGATGGTTCGAGAATTCGGGTTTTCGGGGTTGAGAGTACCGGTGTGCTTATGCATGCATCGGAAATGGGATTGCCAGTCTTTCGCTGCTGATGTCAAAGCAGTCTTTTTACGCCGTTTTGGGGAGGATTCCGGAGAAGATTCGGTGTCCGAGGATTCTGGGGACGAGGAGTGGAGGAAGTCTTCGATGTTTATGGGGGTTGTGGTTAGGCATTCTTCTATTGCTTCATCCAGGGCGTCTTTTTGGGAGTTTGCAGGGGTTTCCGGCTGTCGTTTGGGTATCGGACGGGGTTGGACTTGAAGGGATGGAGATGGAGCATCGTGAGATTTCTGCTGTTGGCTTTCGGTAGGACAACCGGGCACCTGGTACCAAAAGTCCTTCGGATCGACTAATTTTCCATATTTGATACAATCCCCCGGCCATCTGGGATTCGTAACGGCAACACCTTCTGGTATTTCCTCCAATTCCAAAAATTCGAGGATTTCGTGGTATTTTATATCTTTGTCTGCAATTATATGGGTTACTGTTGAGGAAAAAGCCATGACGACCGTGGCACCGTATTCTTGGGCCTTTTCGATACGCATTTTTCGTTCCGCTCGTTTCAAGCAGGGTTTTATGAAAAAGAAGGTGAGGGGGGTGAAGATTTGCAAATGGAGGGGTTGGAGGGGTTTTGTTTTAGAGCGTTTTCGAGCGGGTACGGTGGATTTTGGGGGGTCTTGTTTTCTTTTGGGCATTTTTGATATTTTCAGAGGAGGATGAGGTTGACTGGTAGGTATATTGGTATTTCTGCTATTGGCATTTGTATTTTTGATGTTGATGTTTGAAGTCGCGATGTTGGGATTTAGGTTGTTGATATTGCGTTGTGGAAGGTTGGAATGTGGTAGCGGATGGTCCCTGGCTCTTCGATTGGCCGAGAAGAGCTCGGCGAGTCTCAGGTCTTCGGACGATGGTTCGTCGTCGGTATTATAGAACGAATCGCTAGAGTATTTGTTTAAAGTATCGAAGAAGGCTGCTCTGTCTTCCATATTATTAGCAATTGTGAATAAAAAGGAGTAGCAAGGGTACGAGGGGGAGAAGGAGGGGGTTATATAAGAATGATCCTTGCACGTTGATAGAATTATATTTGGGGTCGGTTGGGTAAAAGAAAAATGCGCACTTTGTACGCAATTTTGGCGCAACGTTACGGACCCGAAACATCATCAGTACATTGCTCTTGGAGGAAATTGACAGGTCGATGCGGGAAGGTGCATTTTTCGTCAATTGGTTCGTCGGATCGAAGGTGGTGTTTCTGTCATACATACAGGCAAGAATACGTGCATACAGGAATTATACGACGGAGGAGACACGAGATCACGAGGGTGTCTGGGATAGTCATCGGTAGGCATGATTCACTGAGCAGGGAAGGGTGAGTCTAGATTGGGACGGAACTGCATGAGGCGGCCATGTGAGGCGCCGACGGGACTCCAACCTTTTTTTTTTTTTTTTTTCCCTTCTCTTCTCCGTTTCTATTCGTGATGTGTATTCGTCTACATTGCTACCATCGGGAGAGATATCGATGTTAGATCTGCAAATACCTCACAAATACCTCGTAGGGCTGGCATCTGTATCATATATCTACTCAGGCAGAATAATTTATTTTATTTGAAATTGTTGTCTTTTCCTTTTCGAAATAAAAAACGCAAACAAAAGGGGTAGTAATACACTGGAATTGTCTACTGGTGTAGAATACGTAGATGTGTCTGTTATATTGGGCGAGGCCGCGTAGATGGGAAGAGAATAGTGTCTACGGCCTCATCGACTGGAATGGTTCCGGATGGACTGACGAATAGCTAATAAGTTGTGTTGTGGTGCGGATCCCATTGCGCACACGACTTCCTCTCTTCCTCTGTTTCCATGTCCTATTCCGTTCTTGTTGACACAGACAGCCTTCCCTCTTCACTTCACATCTCTTCACCTCACTTCACTTCACCTCTTCTGCTTCACATCATCACCATCATCATCACCAGTCACAAGTAAGTTATAAACCCGTCTTCATCTTCATCTTATGGTTCTTTCTCCTGCAATTGCTGTTAGCTGCTGGTTGCTGGTTGCTGGTGCTAGCTGGTTGCTGGTGCTTTATAGTACCGGTGCTGGTTACAGCGCTGGCTGGCTGGCTGGTGGGCAACGAAATCGTTAATTCTGACCCGGAACCTATTCTTGTCCCTGTTCCCGTTCTTGTTTCTGTTCTGTTCCTCTTTTCTTTCCTTCCGCCCCATTCAAGGTGATTTTCTTCTCTTTCCAACACACCACTCACTCACCTGCCTGCCATCTCCCCCCCATCCATCTTCCCCAAATCAGAATCCGACGACCTGGACTCTCCACATCATCACTGTATGTTCTTTCACCCTTTTCGTTGCTTCTATTCTTCCATTCAGCTCCGGTATTGCTGGTTCTTTGGACGTTGGTTTGGGCCTTAGTTGCGAGACACGCTCGGAGGATTCCCTATATGTATAAAATATGTATAACCCACAGAAATATATCGAGTCTCTCTCCGGGCTGGGTCATCCGCCACAACCATCCATCCCCATCGAATTTCATCTCCAAAGTTGATTTCTGGGTCTTCAGCTGTCTGTTTCACCCCTTCTCACCCTCATATTCTCCCTAAATCCCTCCCTCCAGCGTCCGACTCGCTGCTGCAAAAATTGGCCCTAGAATCGCATCCGTCGTCGTCGTCCGTCCCACCTAACCCTGCCCGTCAATTTTTTGAGACTTCGAGACCTCGAGACCCCTTCTGATGCCTGTAACCGGTCTTGAACCCGTCGTTCTACCGGTCGCTTACTGTCCATCTGGGTCGCCTCCTCCGGGGCTCTCGGGGGATTGGCTTCTCGCTGCTATTTTGTACCTCAATGCCGTCGTACCTTCACTTTTGCTAACCTCGTGTCTTTCTCACCTTCTCCAGTCCAAAGATGACGTCCGCCACTGTGTCGGACGTCTCGCGTCTACCCCCCATACACAGTACATACACACCCGATGTCTCCGTCGAGGGCAACTCGCCCGAAAAAGTAGAATCGCCCTCGGCCAGCGATCTCACGGACCTCGGGGTCACGGCGGCGGCGGCGGCGGCGTCCTCGCCCGCTTCGGCGAGTGAGGAAGAGGAGGAGGAGGACTCGCCAATGGACCACGAGGAGCCCGTGATGACCGAGTCCAGCTCCGAACAGGAGCAAACCGACAACGACGGTGACTTCGACGGCAATGCATCCGAGGATGCAGAAGGAGAGGAGGAGGAGGACGTGCTGGAGATAATCAGCAGTCCCGAGCCGGCCGGGAGGCGGCTCGCAAAACTCAAGAAGTCCAAGGACTCCGCGGCCGAGGACTACTCCCAGAACCCAGAGCTCTGGGGTCTGCGGCGGAGCGTACGTGTTCTCTCTTCATCACTCATTCCCTCTGTCTCACCATTGGATATATCTCCTCTCGCTGACCCTTCGAGCAGTCCCGGCCCGTCGCCCGCAATAAGAGGATAGTACGTTCCTCCCCTCCGATACCCCCCTCCCCCGTATACCCTTTCATACCTTTTATGCTGGCATTCGAAAGGCTAACGGTAGCTGTTAGATCATATCCTCTGAGGAGGAGGACGACGACGAGGAGGACGACGATGACGATGACGTCGCGAGTGACGACTCCGACGTCAGACCTCGAAAGAGGTCAAAGCCAAAGTCGTCGCGGCCGACGAAAGGTTAGCACCCTCCTCTATATACACCTGCCTACTAACCCACACCCTCCTCCCTCCTCCTCCTCGTGTACCTTGCTAACACCCTTGTTATCAGCCGCAACCTCCAAGGTCACGACTCCCCGTGTCTCCACCGAGTCCAGCGACGACGGAGGGGACTCCGACTTCTACAGCAATAAGAAGTCGGCCCGACGCAAGAAGCGTCGGTTAAACCCAATGGTCGAACACGAGGTCCGCGTGCCGACGAGGGCCGCGACCAAGGTCCTCAATTACAACGAGGACGCTGACGACTCGGACGAGTTCAAGGTCACCGACGACGAACAAGCCCAATATGCCGAATGGGTCGAGGAGGATAACTCCCCAGGCATAGATGTCATCCTGGACCATCGTGTGAAGGAAGGTTTCGACCCCGAGGAATATGCCGACAGCAGGGAGCACCTCGAGTTCCTCGTACGTTCGCCCGCACACCTCACCGTTCCTCCCTTCCTTCCTTGCCATTGATATCCCCCTAACGTCTCCCTTCTAGATCAAATGGACGGAACAAGCCCACATCCACGCTACGTGGGAGCAATCGTCGGACCTCAGCCAGAGAAAGGGCTTCAGAAAGCTCAACAATTACATGGGTAGGGTCAAGCAGGATATCGCGAAGCGTCACGACCCGGAGACCACACGAGAAGACCTCGAGCGTTACACCCTCGAACGAGAACGACAGGTCGAAGCTGCCCTTGAAGCCAAAGAGGTCGAACGTGTAGTCGCCTCCAGAGGCGGTAAGGGTGACGAGCCTCTCGAGTACCTCGTAAAGTGTACGTGTCACGCCTCATCTCCATTCACACGATGGGTTCCTTTGGCTAACGGTCCATGCAGGGCGAAGCTTAACCTACGATAACTGCACGTGGGAAACCGAAGAATTCTTACAGCCCGTAGCTCCCACGGAGATCTCCCGGTTCCGCAAGCGAGCTAGAGCTGCCCGCAACTATGAAGTTGCACCTATCAAGAAGCGGCCGGAGTACAAGTTCTGGTCCAAGCAACCGGACTACATCCAGTTCGGCGAGCTCCGCGATTTCCAGATGAAGGGTGTCAACTGGCTTCGTTACAATTGGTCCGTCCATCGGAACAGCATCCTGGCGGATGAAATGGGCCTGGGTAAAACCGTCCAAACTGTTGCGTTTCTCAGCTTCTTGAAGAACGAGATGCAGCTCGATGGCCCGTTCCTGGTCGTCGTCCCCCTCTCCACCGTCCCCGCTTGGTGCGAAACTTTTGTAAAGTGGGCACCCGACCTTAATTTCATCGTCTATAACGGCCCCAGCAAGGCTCGTGGCATCATCCAGGACTACGAGATGTTTCAGGATGAGAAGCGTAAGAAGACCAAGTTCCACGTTATGATTACGACGTACGAATATGTCAACCACGACGCCCAGCTCCTACAGTCCATTCGATGGAACTACCTCGCTGTTGACGAGGCCCATCGTCTGAAGAACGTCGAGTCGCGATTGTACGAGTCGCTCAAACAGTTCAAGGTCGAAGACAGGCTCCTGATCACCGGAACCCCGCTGCAAAACAATCTCAGTGAACTTGTCGCACTGCTTGAGTTTCTGGACCCCGGCAATATTAACATTGATCGTAACATTGATCTTCAGAGCGAGCAAGCCGAACAGGAGATCAAAAAACTTCAGGAGACCTTGCAGCCATACATCCTTCGCCGTGTCAAGAAGGATGTCGAAGCGTCCTTGCCACAGAAGACCGAAAAGATCATTCGTGTCGAGCTGTCGGATATCCAAACCGAGTGGTACAAAAACATCTACACGCGTAACTACAGCGCCCTCAACGCGAAGGGCAAGCAGAGGGTTTCGCTGTTGAATATTGTCATGGAGCTGAAGAAGATCAGTAACCATCCATTCCTGTTCCCGTCTGCCGAGGAAGAGATAATGATGGGATTGGAGACCAAAGCGGACCGATTGAACGCGATGATCATGTGTAGCGGCAAAATGGTAAGTTCCCCTTTTTCTTCAACGTTTCGGAGGGAAGGCATCGTTTCTAATCATTTTTCTAGGTGTTGATGGACCGGTTCCTTACGAAGATGAAGGCCGACGGGCACCGTGTTCTTATTTTCAGTCAGATGGTCAACATGCTGGACCTTCTTCAGGAATACCTCAGGCTTCGCGGCTTTTCGTATCAGCGTATTGATGGAACCGTCACGGCTAGCAACCGTAAGATTGCCATTGATAGATATAACGCACCCGGTAGCGAAGATTTCTGCTTCTTGCTTAGTACTCGCGCCGGAGGTTTGGGCATCAACCTTACTACCGCTGATACCGTCATTATCTTCGATTCCGACTGGAACCCGCAGGCCGATCTCCAAGCCATGGCACGTGCCCATCGTATCGGACAGAAGAACCATGTCATGATCTATCGGTTCGTGTCGAAAGATACAATCGAAGAGGAGGTTCTCGAACGTGCTCGTGTCAAGCTGCTGATGGAATACGCCGTCTACATGGGCATCACCGATTCTACTCTTACAGATAAGGTGAAGAAAAATTCCAAGAATCTTTCCCAGGCAGAACTGGCGAATGTCCTCGCAGCTCGCGCACACAAGATCTTTGAGGGTGACAAGGAGAAGCAGAATCAGAAGAAGCTGGAGACGCTTGATATCGAAGACTATTTGCAGCATGCCGAAGATCACGATACTGATGCGCAAGGCGCATCGTTGATCAGGAATGAGGGCGGGGAGGCTTTCCAAGAACTTCTCAAACAATTCGAGGTTACGGATATTGATGTTGACTGGGACAGTGTTCTCCCACCGGAGCAGCTTGAAGCCCTCCGAGCAGCCGACAAGTTGAAGCAGGATGAGGAGTTCTTACAGGAACAAATCCAAGCGAACGCGAAGAGAATCCGTCGACCGCTGAATGGGGTCAACGAATCTGATAGCAGTGGATCTGAAAAAGCTCCCGCTCGCGGTAGACGTGGCCCCCCCAAGAAGCGCCGTTCTGAGCCCAGACGTCACGATGATACTTCCGACGAAGAAGGCGAGATTCCAGACCCTTCCCGCCCTCTCCTTGAGCGCGAAGTTCGAAACCTTTACAACGCGTTTATCAGATACGGTCTTGTTGATGACAGATATGCCGAGATTGTTAAGGATGCAAAACTCCAAGACCGAGACCGCGAGGTTGTCGTTTCGACGATTAAAGAAATTGTTCGTCTGAGCGAGGAAGCCATCAAAGCTCACGAAGCTGCGCAGAAGGAAGGAGGTGCCACGCGAAAGGACAAGAAGGCCATCTTGTTTGAATACAAAGGAGTCAAGGACATCAACGCTGAGAAGGTTACTCAGATCCCTGATTTCTTACGCGTCTTGAGGACTGCGATCTCCGGTTGTCCAGACCCTCTCGAGTTTAGAATTGCAACCGCGAAGGTGAAGACCGAGAAGTGGAGCTGCGAATGGGGCGCTAAGGAGGACGGTATGCTTTGTCTTGGTATCGATCGTCACGGTTACAAAAATTGGGTACCGATCAGAGACGATCCCGAACTTGGTCTACAGGGCAAGATGTTTTTAGAAGAGCACAGAGTCGACAAGAAGGCGGAACGCGTCAAGGGTGGCGCGGCCAAATTGTCTCCCGGAGCTGAACATTTGAGTCGAAGAGCTAACTACCTGCTCGGGCTTTTGAAGGATCAACAAGAAAAGGCCGCCCAACAGCAAGCTGCTGCTACCGCCCGGTACCATAGAGGGAACCGAAATAGTAATTCGGCGTCGCCAATCCCTGGTAAGGGTCGCAAGGGAGTTAGTAAGCCCGTTGGCGCTATCTCGAAGAAACGTCCAATCACAGATCGCGATGGTGGTGACGAGTCCCCTTCGAAGCGGCCAAAGAATGGCAAGACGGATAAGAAGGAGGTGCAGAAGAACGGCATCCTTAACTACTACGGGAAGAAAGAGGGCACCGGCTCATCGCTCAAGAAACATCGACGAGAATCAGACGTGTCCAGAGACGACGCTGGTCCCAACAAAAAGCGACGTGACGACGACAAGCGAACTTCCTCCCATCCTGACAAACATCCTAAGGAGCATCATCATAAGGCCAACGGAGCCGCGAAGAATGGTGTCAAACGCAAGTCGCACGAACGCGATGAGCCTAACGGGTCGGCATCGAAGGGAACGCATGGAGCAAGCGGCTCGCCTCTACCAAAGGCCGGAACAACCACAGCGCGTGCTGAAGTAAGTTTATTACCCAAAAGGTCCTCCTCCACCACGTATTTCCAAATTGCTAATTCGCATCTGTAGGATTACATGTGGGGCATAAGAGAGACCCTGGAGAAGTTGAAAAAGCTTGACAGGGACGAGGAAGAGCACAGGGCCTATGCAGTCTCTATAAGGAAGGGGCTCATGGACGCCGGGTCGTACATCAAGGATGTGCTATCGATGCGTGCTCGAACTCCAGGTCCTGCCCGGGACCAGTTGGAACTGGAACTTTGGGAAGTAGTTGCTCATCACTGGCCACATCGTGAGAAACGAATGCCAGGAGATACCTACCGCCGAATGTACAAAAAATACCAGGAGCGTATTATTCAGATGAAGGCAAAGGACGGCCAAGGGTCAGACGGGACAACCCCATCCGCTCCTGTCTCGAAATAATCACGACGCGACATGCCTCCTCACAATCACCCCTATCACCCTCCATCACATCCTCTTCCTCCCAGGCCGGTTTCTTTTTCTTCATATCACAAATCATCACTGCAAAGTAACATTTGAGCGTTCTGTTATTTCACAACAGGTGCATACGGGAACTGGCGTTAAAAAATTTTTACGTTTTACTTCTGGCTATGAGGTATTCTGCCAGAAATCACTTTTTTATTACTCTTTATCTCTGCTTATTGCCGAATGCTCTTTTTGTTGCACTCATGGTCTGTTATTATACACGGGAGTCTATGATTTGTTTTCATCTTTGACCTTCATTTTAGGTCGGGTTTTCCACCTCTCATCATCTTTAGCCCCAGGAACAACCCCCATTCCTGGCGTCTATCACTCCTCTCCGCTTTTTTCAGTTTCGTTCGTCGAACGTCTATTCACGGCATTGAGATGAGGTATTTCATTACATAAGCCTACTTTATTATTAATAACGTTACTCTAACGCGTCCACGAAGAACCAAAAAACTGCTGTTTTCGCACCTTTGTCGTCTTCCTTCCTATACAACGCCTCTTTCCTCGTTACTGCCAGTCGAATCATGGGGTACCTGTTTTTTTCTTTTTTTGCAATTTAATAAGCACTTCGTTTTCGCAATTGCATATAGATACTTCTCGCCCCTTGTTCTGCAAAGCTTTCCCTCCTCTCCGTTCTCTTGTCATTCTGACATCTCCATGTATACACATCATTCGACACCTCACAAACTCACCTCACAACCTCGATAACACCAGGGAGGCAGGCAGGGGGAAGGGGACATAAAAGTTGATCGCCAGTACTATTGCCCGATACACACCTTACTTTTCTTACTAATACGAACTATTAACTTTTTCTTCGCTTGTACATTAGTTCATGTTTTTTATTATCGAATGGGCTGGGTGTTTCTTCTTTTACGTTCCGCTTCGGTTTGCTTTATATTACCTACCTTTGTTCTTTAACTGAAGTAACTCTGGCTTTTCGTCACTCGTCCCCTTTGGCTACTTTTGGTAACTTTTTTTTTCCTTTTCTGTTTCAACTATACCCTGTTATATAATATTATAGAAGAGAAATGGGGGATGGTGGGTTAATCTTTTTTTTTTGTAACAAAAGAACCTATCATAAGGAGCAGTCTATATGGACTGATTGACTACGTTCTTTCTCATCGTAGGAGTGGTCTATTGTAGATGTGTTGACAATCGATATCCGGTCCGAGCTTTAAGATGAAGGTTGTCTAACTACAAAAACTGCTTAATACATAATCCAAAGTAGGTAATAATCGTGTCATGTATGATTCAATATGGCTTGCGATCGATCTTGTATCTTATAAATAAGAATAATGCAACGTACAAAACCACGATCAAAATCACCACGGTCGATGGAAATACGTAGCGTCTCCAGAGATTACTACCCAAGCGTGTGCTGGGAGGGGGTTAACGTTGGCCATTGTTAGGGTTAGTTGGCGTGGCTGTTGGGTCATGTCGGTATCGTGGCCTCGGGGGGTGTTGATGAGAGAGAGGAGGTTGTTTTGAAGAATACGAGCAGTATTCGAGTATTCTGCCCAATCCGTTGGAATTGGAGATATCCCTCGTGGTTGATTTACCCCGTAGGGCTGCGCTAAAGTAGGAGTCCTTTACGGAACCATATGATATCAGTATATGCCCAAGTCGGTAGGTGTGGTTGAGTAAATGTTAAACGCAAGAGGGATACCCCGAGAGAAAATCCACCAGACTGATCGGAAAGGCGTTTTTTTAGATCCAAAAGTACTCGCTTTAAATTTGCTAGTATATACAAGTCCTTTTTTTTTTCCTGTTTCGAACAAAGCATGTAGGGTATAAGATGCGTATGTACAAGAAATTAACCATAAAATCCAAACTCCTTGATATCAATGTTGACCACACCACCCCGACTTACAAGCACTGAGAGTACCAGTCGTTGGAGTATGTGCAAGTTCCCGATGCGCATGTCGTAGGACCGGTCCATCCTTGGCCTCCGCACTATCGGGGTATGTTAGCTTTTGTTCCTTATAACGGTACTATGTGCATATGGGAGGGAAGGGTGTTTATATACCTGTCCGTAGAGCGGGGCTCCACCGGAGGAAGCGCCGGTTGTGGCAGCTCTTGTGGTGGTGGTGGATGGTGTGGTTGTCCTTGCGGTGGTAGCTGGAGTGGTAGCTGGAGTGGTAGTGCTCGAGGCTCTGGTGGTGGTGGTAGCAGCCCTTGTGGTAGTAGCCAGAGTAGTCGACGGCTGACCACCGCTACCGACGCAAGTGGCAACAGCAGGACCAGGAGCGCTATAAGTCTCCGGTACGAATCCGTAATAAAAGTCGGAAACGTAGATGTTATTATCGGTAGCCTTATAGGCACCGGGCAACTTGTAAGTAGGCGAACAATTTCCCCCGGGTCCCGTGATCTTCAACTGGATGCATCCGATATAAAACTGTGCGCCTTCGAGGGTTTGAGAAGCGTGAAGGGCTAACATTTCGGAGCGGAGGAGGTATTCTCCGCTGGCGAGGTTGGAGGGGAGGTTGAAGGAGAATTTTCCGGCGTTGGCCGCCACTACTTCGTTGGCCCATTTGCCGTTTACGTAGTTGAGTTCTTGGATTTTGAACCAGTCGCCGACGCCGGACGCGGATTTGGCGGAGGCGAGGGGTCCTTGGAGGGAGTGGACGATCGGGCCGGGGTGGGTGGATGTGTCCCATTGAACTTCGATTGTGCTGTTTGTTTTAAACTATCGTTAGCACTCTGGTGGATTTTTCGTTAGGGGTATGGGGATGATCATGGACGTACTCTCCGGCATTGGCGTTGATGACGGCGACGTTTGCGCCGTTGGAGCCATTGACGTTGCAGGTGATATCGGTGCTGGTTACGTCGGTGACCGGGTTGTTCGAAGGAGGCTATTCGAAAATGTTAGTTGATATAAATTTATGGAGTTTTTGGAGATTTGCATCATACCATACGAATACCGACTTGATAACCCGGTGTGACGCCATTAACCCAGAATTGATGTAGATTCTGATGGGCGAGAGCCTGCGCGAGGAGCATCAAAGATGGGAGGATGAATTTGGAGTACATCTTGACGACTCGGCTTCAAAGGATCTTTGGATCGACTTCTTTTTCGTTATTAGGGTGAATATCAAATCCACAAAAAAAAACAAAATCTCAAATCAATCGAGATTTTTATATTAGATATTAGAAAATACAGAGAATGCAAAAAGGTGGGTTTTTTTTGGATAGAGAAGAAAGGTAGATTGATTTCATCATGGGGGGTTTTGGGTCTATTTATATTGGGAACCGAGTCCTCTTCGCTCGCCTGGATTCCCGTCCCGGTCTGAACTGGACGCATGGTATACTTGCCAAACCGGACGCATAGTTGACATGGTTTTGGATATCGTGCCTGTCGATTGTCCAGAGAAAGCGTGGTTGAAACGTGCCATGGAAAAGGCGGTCTCCGCAGAAGTTTCCGTCAGGCTAACCTTGCTGTTGAAAAAGGCGAAGTTTCGTCGATTCGTGAACTGATGGATCCGAAAAGGCAAAAAATGGACCCGGGGGGGAACGCACGTACCAGGTATCCGATCAATAGAATGATCTTAACTATTACTCTACGGAGGAAAAAAACAGCAGTTCCTGTCATCCGTTAATCTCTGGTGTGGGTCTACGGGATCCCATGGTAAAAGGGCGACTCTTGAGACGAAAGGTCGGCTGGATGTTGGTTTCAACGGTGGATTCTTTCTTTGCGTTGCGCCTGGAAGGAGCGAGCGTTGGATATAATCCCTGTCGGGTTGTGTATCAGAGGAGTGGAAGCGACATCGTGTCGACAGGGATGTTTGGCACCACGGCCCTGAGTTCCTGTTGCTGGATTGCCGCATGGGGTGCAAGGTCCGGACCAGTTTGCATTTGTTCCCCAAGTTTTCTTTCGGATTGTATGCATTGATGAGACGACGGTGCATTTTACGGCGGCTTCTTTTTCATGGCGTGTCCTTGTGATTTTTTCTCTTTCCGGATGGTGTTCCATGGTTCGATTGTCTGCGGAATGTGCTATACCATAGATCGGATGATATCGGTGTCCTGCATCCTAGTCTTGAGATATACGAGGGTAATGTAGATTACCTACTACCTATTCTAGGAATGTACTTGCGTATACGCGGTACGACTCGTATGAAACCCGCATGGCTTGTATATATTAGGAGGTAATGGGATATCATCCGATGGGATATGCATTGCATTGCATTTTACTTGTACAACATTGTGAAGTTTTGGGAAACAAACCGGATAGAGGCTTATTACCAAAAACTTGGCAATATATCAATATGACTTTCTTAAGTGTTTTCTAATTTCGTGGAGATTACTGCTTAATATGATAGATGATGTGGAATTATCTACGAGGAATGTGTTGTCGCTGTCGTTGTTTTCTGTTGTCTATCCCAAAGGAGAAACTTTCCCAGCTCGCTCGCATCTTTCTTTCAGCCTTTCTATTGATCAGAACCGTTCCGACTCAACGAACGGCTGAATCCAAATCAACGAAGAACGCGTCCCCACTTTTTCGGAGATCGTAGCCGTTCGGACCTTCTCACGCCGTAAAGCCTTCTACGCCTCGTTTGCCAAACCTTTTCATTCCACTACTTTCCATACCGATACAATCCTAAACTTTCGATCGATCGCGAGAGACGAGCGGAAGAGGAAGCAGGGAAGGAGAGAAAATCGTTGAGGATGGCGAATCGCTTCGGGCTCCTGGTCCTCGGACCTGCAGGCTGTGGTAAAGTACGGATTACCCTAGTTCCCTGCTACTTACTGTCGAGGTTGTCTCCCTCTTTCTCCTTCCCGAACTCCGGAGCCTTGGGTGGATGGAAGGATCACACGTGTTCTACTTGCCTCTCTTATCCTTTTTCTAGCGGGATACGGTTTCTGACGGCCTAGATATGGGTTAGACGACGTTCTGTTCAGCCTTAATATCTTATCTAAGGGATTCGAAACGAGCTTGCAAATACGTCAATCTTGATCCGGCGGCCGAGGACTTTGAGTATGAGCCTGATGTGGATATCAAGGATTTGATCAGTTTGGACGATGTGATGGAGGAGATGAGCCTCGGCCCTAACGGTGGGCTCGTAGCATGCTTTGAGTAAGCTAGAGCTGCCGTTACTCATGGGAGCCTCCTTTGAAGGATGCTAAATCAAAGTTTTTTTTTTAGGTTCTTATTAGACAATCTGGACTGGCTGGATGAGGAGCTTGGGGAAGGAGATGAGGAATCATTGGTGGTTTTCGACTGTCCCGGCCAGATCGAATTATACTCGCATATACCGGTACTCCCGACGTTAACGAAACACTTACAACAGCACCACTCCTTCTCACTTTGCGCCTCATACCTCATCGAATCGACCTTCGTCGTCGACCGAGCCAAATACTTCGCGGGAACGCTATCGGCAATGTCAGCCATGATCATGCTGGAAATCCCACACATCAACATTCTTTCCAAAATGGATCTGGTCAAAAAACAAATTACAAAACGAGAGATGAAGAGATTCGTAGATCCGGATCCGAATCTGTTGTTGGAAGATGCGAGGAAGGATACGAACGAGAAGTTTTGGAAGTTGAATGAGAAGGTGGTGGATTTGATTGAGGATTTTAGCATGGTTAGTTATTTGAAGTTGGAGGCTGGGGATGAGGATAGCGTAGCGGCGATTTTGAGTTATATCGATGATTGTTTGCAGTGGAGCGAACATCAGGAACCGAGGATGAGGGATGATGATGAGGGTGTGAGGGATGAGGAATTGGAGGGTTAGATTTAGAATTCGCAAGGATATGGGCCTCGGTTGCTCCTGGCGGCTCGGTCGGACCTTGCTCGGAATATCAAGATATTGGAATATTCCGCCGGAGAAGAGAGAGCACGAACCCCTGGCGTACTTGTTGATCGATCATGACAGTGGCGTTATATCAGGCGTTTATCCGTTTGATTTTTTTTTACTCGGGCAAACAAATGAACAATTGAACACCCTGCTGAATTCGAAAACAATCCCGAGAAGGCCTTGTTTATGCAATCAACTTCGAAGCATCGGTAGAAGCATCAATTCCTGCTAGATGCTGCACTGTGAAACGGGCTGCGACATGGCATTGCATTGCATTGGTGAAGCTTCGAAGCCGCAGTTCTGTGACGTCTTGGTGGACGGCCTAACCGCTTTGGGCGAGTGCGGCATGCAACCGATTGGCGACGGGCTTGGCGTTCCACAACACATTCGAGAAGCTAGCTAAGTAACTAATCGAGCTGTTACGGATCCGATTCCATGATAACAACATTCCACATCAATATACCCACTCTACCGTTCTTTGTAGATATGTATGGGATTAGATGGAAAGGCTGCGGTGCAAGGTAGTGGGTGTAGATATATACAGGTGAAAATGGTTACAATCTTGCGGGGTCGAGATTGATATCAAATAGAAACTCCCAGCCATTTCGATTAAATTCAGCCTGGCATCTGTTAAATGGCACGAAATGTGCCTCAATTGGACGGCCTCGCTTGCGATCGTTCTTATTTATTTCCGGAACAGAACTAGGAATTAACCCCTCGACTCTGCCAACGGGCAATCTCAAGGTGAATCTGAATCTAATCAATCGATCAATCTGGTCAAGAAGCCTGTCTGGGCGCAACACCGGTCCAACTATCCTCGGAGAATAGCCTGGAACTGGAACAATTGTATTTGCTACGTCCCCGTTCGGTCTCAAGTTGTCCTGTCTGTCATGTCACGGCCCAGTCGATCTTGATCACCTGCTTTCTCACTCTCCCTCATTTCTTTTATTCCTCCATCTTTCTTCCTCTCCACATCTTCTCACCCGAACCCCGTCATCATCACCATCATCATCATCCGCCTGACCCCTCCATCATGGACTCTCACGAACCTCCGTCCAAGCGACGGAAACTGTCGCAGTCACCCGAGCCGGAACCCGCGTCCGTCCGGCCGGATCCATCTACATCAAAGCCGTTGACAACTTTTGCTGTCGAGATAGTGGTCGGTAGTGAAGGTGGCTCAACCGGCCAACCGGCAAAACATAAACAACCCAGCGGCAACACCACGCCAAAGGAGAGGCTGACCGAACGAATCGACATCAACCGTGGAGTTTCTCAACCGGTCGAGAGACAATTGTCAACATGGAATGACATTCTGAACAAAAAGAAGAAGATAATTGTAATTGCAGGAGCTGGAATCTCCGTTTGTGCCGGAAGTATGTTCCCCTTTTTTTTCTCCCTCTTCCCCTTCTGCTTCCGCCCGCCGTTGATGCTCTTGATGTCCTTTTTTTTTGTTGTTTTTGTTTTTGTTGCAACGCCACCGCAACGCAACTTTATCAAAATACCACGCATGGCAACACAGCTTTCATATCCCTTCTATCGGAGCCAAGCTAACGACACTTGATTTTCCCAGTCCCCGACTTTCGAAGCTCCAACGGCCTATTTGCATCTGTAAAAAGCGATTACAAGTTAAAAGCGTCCGGAAAGCAATTATTCGACGCTTCAGTATACAGAGATGACCGGTCGACATCGGACTTTCACGATATGGTCCGAAATCTCCACGCCATGGCAAACGTTGCCGAGGCTACGGCTTTCCACCATCTCCTGGCCTCCCTAGCCGCTTCCGGGAAGCTATTACGATTGTATACCCAGAATGTCGACTGCATCGAGACGAGCCTGCCCCCGCTTGCTACGACAACCCCCTTGAACGGAAAGGGCCCGTGGCCGAAGACCATTCAGCTGCACGGTGGATTGGATAAGATGAATTGTACAAAGTGCCGGGCGATCAAGGACTTCAAACCGGATATTTTTGTGGGACCGAAGCCGCCGGATTGCCCGGATTGCGTCGATTGGGAAGCTGCGAGGGATGCGTCCGGAAAGCGATCCCAGGGAATTGGTAAACTTCGACCTAGAATGGTTTTGTACAATGAACACAACCCGGACGAGGATGCCATCGGTGCCGTTTCGACCGCAGATCTAAAAGCCCGACCGGATTGCTTGATCGTTGTGGGAACAAGTTTGAAGATTCCTGGTGTGCAGAGATTGGTTAGAGAACTGTGCGCTAGTATTCGCGATTTCCGTGGAGGGAAAACAGTCTGGATCAACCGCGACGACCCACCTGCGACCGGTCAACTGAAGGGACTTTTCGATCTAATCATCAAGGGAGATTGCGAGACACTGGCCAAATTTTCGAATGTCAAACATTACGACCAGTTTACTCCCGACACGGACTTGAAGAAGATTACCGGTACCGGAATGGAGTTCGGCGTTTCGACGCCCGTTTCCATGGATAGCGAGACCGATAGTCCTTTGAGTTCACCGGCCTCGTACGCTAGTTCCGAAGAGATTTGGGAGAAGATGAAGAACAATCGGCCGGTTGACATCCCGTGGCCGCCACCGAAGGTTGTCATACCGGCCCGTCCGCTGAGCCCGTCCGCATCACCACATCCGAAGAAAGCCACCATGTCGAAGACCGAAACAAAGCCTGCTAGGACACCGGTAACACCGACAAAGTCCAAACCTGCTGCCAAACGCGCAAAGTTGAAAGATGCAAAGGATAACAAGGATGGCGAGGATAGCAAGGATCCCGCGAAGCTGAGAAAGAAACCAGGTCCGAAACCAGGCTGGAAGAATCTCAAATCTCAAAAGGAGGCCGAGGGCGCACAAAACGGCACACTCACCAAGACATTCAAGGCGGTTAAGGCCCAACAAGCGAAAGCCAAAAAGGAAGGTAAACCGCAGCCAGCAACGGAAGCTTTACCGCCACCGTTGGCCACGTCAACCCCACCCGCCGCCCCAAGGGTCAAAATGAAGGTTTCAAGGGTGAATGTGATGACTCTGAAGCGATCAGCGGATGAGACCTGGCGGTCTCCACCAGCAGAAAACTCTAAAATAGTTTTGCACGGTTCGGATACAAGCTTTAGCAGCTTGACGGATATCAGTTCGGCGGATGTCGGTTCCCAGTCACCTTCAGTTCCTGATCCGAAGAGAGGGATGCGAATTCAAGATCTTTTATTATGATGGTGGATCGGATGGGTCTTCCTTTTCACCGACAATATCTTGCGAATGGCAGGGTATGAAAAAGGGCTGTCATACTTGGTACTTTGGTATTCAGCAATTTCATTTATCATGGGCGTTATTCCCGAACCAGGAAACTTTTGATACCCACCGGATCGGAGTTTGACCTTTCCTTTCGGTTTCGATCTTTTTCACCACTTATTCGGTCCGTCTTTCTTTTCATGTATACTACACGTTAATTTCTCCTTCCATTCTTTCTTTATGTATCATAGACACGGCGTTTCGCGGGGATGCTCTGCGGTCACCCTTTTATTCCTTTTTACGCTTCATTTCGGCACGGGGGGTAGTTTATAGACGGCGGAAGTGGACTCCCAGATACCTTTTCATTTCCAGGCAGTGAACCTCACTAGAATGCAACGGTCTTGATCGATCAAGGGGAAGGCATGAGTATGATCAAAAATGTGTCTATAACGGACACGGATTGTATATAATACAATTGCAAACCGAAACGCTACCTAGAAATATGCGAACTAGCTACCGAAAAGAACCCGTATATCTATCTATGTAACACGGCGCTTTATAGCTTGGAAGATGGAACGATGAATTCGTTCTGTTTCCTGACGGCCTCCTCACCCTCCCTCTCGATCCTCTTGAGCAATTCCTCACAAGATGGGATATCGTGAATCAAACCCATGCAAGTACCGGCGGTCCAAACACCGGCGTCGACATCACCGTTGATGAAAACGGTTCTTCCCCTCTTACCGCTGACCAAATGTGCGATTTCCTCGAACTTGCCGGTTGCGCTGGTGGATTCGATCTGCTTGGCCTCGACGGCGACCTTGTTCTTGAACAACCGGCTGGTATTCCTCCACCTTCTCAACAACAATTCGGTATCTTCTTCCGAGGCTTTAACGATCGCTTCCTTGACATTCTGGTGGATGGGAGCCTCCTTCGTAGCCATGAACCTAGTTCCCATGTTGATACCACAAGCGCCCAAAGCCAAAGCTCCCGCAAGACCCTGTCCGTCCGCGAATCCACCGGAAGCGATGAAAGGAATCTTCAACTCCTGAGCTGCCCTTCTCAAGAGTACGAAATTAGGAATATCAGTTTCACCAACGTGACCCGCGCATTCGAAGCCATCGATCGAGAGGAAGTCGACGCCGAGTTTTTGGGCCGACAGGGCGTGGCGGACGGTTGTGCATTTGTGAAGGACGATGACGTTGGCGGCTTTGAGTTTTTTGATGATGGGCGCCGGGTTGTTGCCGGCGGTTTCGACGATTTTGATGCCTTCTTGGATTATGACGTCGGCGTAGGCGCCGTAGTCTGGGGGGACGAGGGCGGGGAGGAGGGTCAAGTTGACGGCGAACTAATTATATCCGTTAGGGACACGTATAATTTTTGTATAATAAGGATTGCATGTCAGCTCACGGGCTTGGAAGTCATGGTCTTGCACCGTCGGATTTCCTTGCGTAGGTCTTCAGGTGTTGGTTGGGTGAGGGCGGTCAACTGGCGATACCGTTAGCACATGTCGCTTCACTTTAGGTAGCAGCATACTCACGATACCGAGACCACCGGCGTTCGAGACGGCGGATGCGAGTTCGGCATATCCGACCCATTGCATTCCTCCCTGAACGACGGGGACTGCGATCCCGAGGGCCTTGGTGAGAGCGGTCTGGAAAGGCATGTTGTATTCGTTCTAATCAACTGGGTATTAATTCAACTTGACAGGCTGAAATGGTAGTAAGAACAAGAACAAGTCTAGCAGAGATCGATACAAAGAAAAGAAACCCGAGCTGAAATGCATCGCGAGAAAGAAAGGAGATCGAAAGGGACTCGAAGAACGGGGACACGCTTTAACAATGAAAGTCCGGAGCAACCGAGCTTGCCTGCCCTTTAGCATGTGCCTAGGTTAATCCATTTCGCAGCTTCCCCGCGTCACTTGATTTGTTTCGCATCGATCCATGCCATGCATTTTTACCTGTTTGTGGTAAGCCGAGGCTGAAAAAAACCATGCAGACCGCCACTTTTTCAAACGAAGACAGACCTTCCGTTCTATGCTCCGGCACGACCGACGATGCGAAGAGCGGCTGCGACAACGGTGCGGTCGACGGTACGGCTTGCGAACCCCAAGCCGCAATGGCCCGTCATTTATAAGCATAATGACAACCGCTCGAATACGAATGGGCAGACTCGGTGTTATGCCAAAGCTAGCACACAAACTGCGCCGATCCAACACATTTTGGTATCAAAACGCAACAAGGCAGCTAGGAAAGTTGTAAGGGCTCGCCAGGATGAATTACTACAGAAGGGTATTGAAATTTCACGGATCCCTCGTTTCGATATCGAAGAGTTAAGGGTGGAAAGGTCTGAGGAGCAACGACAAGAATGGCTCCGGGTTCTATCAACAATCACCGATCCCGTCGACAGGAAGGTATCTCGGAGTATTTTTCAGACTCTGGCGGTCGCGTTCAGGAGACTTCAGGCGACGGAACTCGAGCAGATCGTAAGACTGTCAAGCGATGATTTACCTTCCGAAGTAACTGCGGATCTCTTCGGGCCGAATATACGGCGTGGGATTCTAGAAATCGATGACTGTGGGTACATAATGTTCAAAAGCAAATACTTCCAGCAGATGTTGGTCGCTCGCAGGATGCAGGCCACGGAACCCGAAAATTCCTATTTCGCAATCGGAGAGCAAGCTGCTCATGCCGAAGTCGCCCGTGCTTTGCTTTCGTACATGGGCACATACGGGGAATCGGGTCCGTTCACCAGCGTGAGAGAGCAGAAGGAACGGGAAGCCGCCTATCCGCTTCTCAGGTACGCCGCATTATACTGGCCGGATCATTGCATCGAATCTTGGCATTTCAGACGCACACTCATCGATCTCGGTTCGAAGTTTTGGACTACCGGGAAAAATTCTTACTACGGGGCTTGGTTGCAGGCTCACCATTATTACCGCCCCCAAGGTGGTGGCTTCGAATATTCTTTGCCTTTCAGGTACCTTTCCTGGGTGGAAAACCCTCTTTCTCGCCTTGCGTCTTGGGGGATTCTAGAATTCGTCAAAGCCGCGCTTAAATGCCCGCAGACGGCGCGCTCAAAATCCGATGCGCTTAGCACGGCTATCAAAGCCGGGCATAAGGATATCGTCTCCTTGCTTCTATCCCATGGCGCCGATGTTAAAAGGGCCGGAACGACCGGAGGTGGGAATCACCTGCATGACGCTGTTTTTCGCAAAAACCCGTCTTCCATGCTCCTGTTTCTTCTGGATCAACCGGGCTTCAAGGATTTGATCGATGGAATCGACGACGAAGGCCGCACGCCGCTTCATTTTGCCGCGTGGAGAGGCAGGTTGGAGGCAGTCGAGATTTTGTTGGCACACGGGGCTACGGTAGATGTTCCTTGCAGTATGGGACGCACCGCTCTTCACTATGCTGCCGAGGAGTGTTTCCCAGATGTCGTGGAGTGTTTGCTGAAGGCAGGTGCGAACCCTAACGGCCTTAGTTATATAAAGACTCCGATGCATGTCGTCCATGGCAGTAGGGATACCCAGAAGACCGATCGGCTGCTCTCTGGGAATGTAGTACGGCTGCTGTTGAAGCATGGGGCCGATCCTACGGCCCAGGACGCCGATGGTTTCACACCGCTGAATACCGCTGTGGTCAAGAATAATTTGGAAGTTGTGAAAGCCTTGCTTCCGAGTTATTCGGAAGAGGACATCAATATCGTTGGAAAACGTGGCGGTATCCAAGAAGATTCAACCGCCCTTAGCTCGGCTTTGATATACGGTTCTAGCGAAGAGATCGTTGGGATGTTGATAGACAGGAAGGCCCAAGGTCCTCCTGGCCGTCTCATAGGCCATCTAGTCGATCATTGCAACATTTCAACTGTCAAAATTGTGGGCTTGATTCGCGATAGCTTCCCGGAGGAGGTTGTTGCTTATGAAGCCGCTACGGGAAAATCAATGCTCGAGATGATGCTTTCCGCCTTCCCCCCACCGACTCGGAAGCTGGTCAACTACTTGCAACCGTTGACACCAAATTGGCAGGATACCATAATGGGGAACTGTGAGCCTTACGCCGGATCCGGCATGGAAGGGATGGTTCGAGCCGGGGTGATCAAAGATGTCATATCCTACGCCAAATCCGACCGGGTCTGGGTACGGAGCGGCACCAAATCGCATAATACCAAGGTTGAAAACATCCCCTGGAAGGAAATCTGGGAAACCATTTCTAGCCCCCAGATTTTCCCAATTTGGTACCTTTGCGGTATCAAAGAATTTCTAAGTTTTCGACCCGAATTCAACATTCCGGAGTACCTTATGCCTGCGCTTTGTAACGCTTTTTCATGGGACGATGGCAGGGAGACCGTCCCTCTCTTTTATATGGATCTAGCGGAAAAACTACCCGGAACACCTTTACTAGATTATACCGACGGGGAGACCGGGGCGACGGTACTACACCAAGCGTGCGAATCAGCACACTATAGGGTGATCGATCGTCTTTTAAACGTCCACAAAGCCAACGTCAATGTTCAAGACAACTCCGGAGCTACACCGTTAATGCGATGTTTCGAACGGCTACCCTTCCTTAATTGGAAATCAGGAATTATCCAAATGCTACTGGAACACGGTGCCGACCCCACGATTCGGGACAAAGAGGGTCGGACCGCGATCACTCATATGACCATGGCCGACAACTGGACCACCGCGAACGTCGAACGGGCGGCTCTAGAGTTACTCATGCAGCACCCCGGAGCCAAGGATGTCCTGGATTCTCCCGATTCCTCGGGGCTACGACCGATAGACTATGCGGTTCAGCGAAACATGTATCCGACCGTCAAAGAACTCATGGATGCCGGTGTAGAATTGAGAATCAAGGACCGTAACGGAGTAGAACTGTTATCCAAGTTATCGGCCCGATGGCCTTCATACAGCCGCCAATCCCCGCTTGCGGAAGAATTGCTATCCATGGGTGCCGATATCTACGCGCTGAATGAAGACGGAGGATCTTTCATCCAAGAGTATCTTGGGTATTTCGGCGATATCTATTACGTCAGATACGTTGCGGACGATCCTAGGTTTGATCCGATGGCCCCGTTACCTCGACGGGAAGGGGATGAAGGGACGCCGGTCGAGTTGCCGTTCCATTATGCTATCAAGAATTGTCGACGGAAGGCATCTTTGATGCTCGTTTACGCTACGCCGGAGCAGCGGGAGAAGATTCTGCACGGGAGGAGTATGGATGGGAAGGAAACCACTTCGTTGCATCTCAGCGTTAAAATTGGGTCCGTGAAACTCGTTAGATCGCTGATCGAAGCCGGGGCGGATGTGAACGCTGTCGATGCAAAGGGGAGGACGCCGTTGTTTTTTATAAACAGACGGGGGCCCGGGCTATCCATGGCGGAGGGGGCGACTACGGAGTCTGTTACCTGCGGGTATTGGTTGTTGAAGGCGGGAGCGGATCCGAATTTTAGGAATCCGGTGACGGGTAAGACGGTTTATGAGAGTATCAGGGAGTACGAAGGGTTCGATCTCAAGAAGCCGGCTTTGCGTCTTTTGAAGGATTTTGGGGCGAAGGACGAGTATGAGGATTGAATTGAAGAAGGAGGTGTACGGATGTAGGCAAGATATCTATAATCAAGTGTACATACTGTCCTGCGTAGGACCCTGTATATAGTCAAAAGGATACCCAAAACTCGTGTTTCACAAAAGTCTTGACGAGAATTTACAACGGACCAGCTAGCTGATTCGAGTGGGTGTGATTCATTTAACGGAACAAGTAAATGCTAGCCAACTAAATGAATGGAAATTCGGTTACTCCGAATCGAATAATATAGATATCAAATCCCACAAATGGGCCTCAACTCAACCCATGTATGCCCATGATATCCACAACCCAGCTCCCCCTCTAAGCGCTGGCAGCACACCTGAAGCTGCTGATCATATCATTCCTGTCGGGGTTACCCTCAACATATTGAAGATCGGGGTACCGAGCACCATTTGGAGCCGGCAAAATGGGGATAGTCTCGAGGCCAGCACGATGGCCGTGCGTTGTTAACGTTGCAAATTTTTGCCTGCAAAGCGCATCTGGCCTCTTGGGATCGCCAGTCGACTTCATTTCAAATTCATGGAAATGAAGATGAAAGAGACCGAGAGTATACAACAGTGGATAATTAAGACCAATACAACAACAGCTAGAAAACACTGAATACTCCATCAATGACAAAATTTTTAGAGATAAGCTTTTGACAAGGCTTACTGAACGATGGAGAACTTTGGGTTTTCTAATTGTTGTTGTATTGGTCTTAAGCGCGCTATTTACTGTTGAATATTTTCGGTCTCTTTCATTTTCATTTCCATGAATTTAAAATGAAGTCGACTGGCGATCCCAAGATTTGCACCTGGACCGAAAGTAGTGTTAATTTTCTTCCAGAGTTCGACAGTGTTCTGACACTCGGCAAGGGTGTGTTGCGTTGTAGTGCTTAATATCTGCACCAACAAGCCGTAAGCCTCACTCGCTCTTTTTTCCCATTCTCTATGGTTCTGGATCCTCACCGACAACGTATTTATATAATAGTACCTTTTTTAGAATGCGAACCGCTTGGGGTTCTCACTGACCGTGAGACGCACACATTCTCCCCATTTAGAGTGGCGAAATACGGTCTCGGAGGTTTCGCTAGTTTGAATATTTTGAGTAGATATTTTGAGTGATTTTATTCTTTTAATCGAGAGATGATTTCGATTTTGAAGTAAAGGACTTGATTTTATAATAGAACACATATTGTCTTTTTAGTTGCTGGACCGGGCTAATAATCTGTTGAAATATAAGAGTTATTGGGTTAAGAATCACCGAAGCCTGTAGACGGTGAAATAGGCTGGATGACTGCCAAGAGTATACTGATTATATAATCAAGTAAACACGTGATGTACCAAAAGAATGACTTCCAACAGTGGGCCTGATCACTAAACATCCAGGTCCATGCAGTGCAAATTCACAAGGTTTTCCGGGGAGCTAGACGGATGGGAGGGTACGGGAGGATCCCGAACATGGTCTCGCAATTCTGCAGATTTTCGAAGTTTCATGTTCTTCCTTCCCGTTACATTCAGCCCCGGCCTGGCCTAAACTTTTATACGTAGCTCGATGTTTATTTTGGGACAATTGCAATTAATGATCATGACCTGCTCCCCCGCACGTGGAAGAAGATACGACTTGAGGCTCTCCGTTTTAGAGGTCCCCCTTTTTTTCGAGTTCGTGTTTACTAAACGGCTTTGTATGAACCTGGGATGCCTTGACCGATCCACCTCGTACTTTCTCTCGGAAAAACATATTTCCAAGACCCGATGGCCGATTGATTATCTACCCGCTTTATCAGCAGGAGGGAAAGAATCACAAATCCAGTGAAGACTCTTGATCAATGTATTCCGATCCCGTCGGTTTTCCAAAGGTCTGTTCCAGTATTCAACCATTCGTGGAGCCGGTTCTTCGTTTTCATAAGTCGTTGGTTGAACAGCTGGAACATCTTCAATCACTCATCGATCCCGAAGGTGTTTCGAACAGGGCCGAATCGTCAAGATCAAAACCTGGCACCGGCGGTACGTAGCCTCTTACCCCGAAATTTGGGATTCCAAGGACTTTTGAAGGGTCCTTCTGGATTTCCTGGATTAAACGCGGATTGAGATTCAGGGTCGAAGTATTTGTAGAAATCGTTTATAATGAAGGGATTATTCCTGCTGTTTGGAGACGAAGAACCCTCTGAGGATTCGGTTGGATAATCTCTTGCGGTTGTTTGATTTCGTTTGATATAACGAAAGTTGGAGAATTGCGGTTAGCAAAAAAGCTGTCAGTATAGGGAACATCAAGATGGTCGCCCAGATCATCAATGCGCCCTCAACATCTTCAATTCGAAGTACATAATAATTCAGTCCCGCATCCTGTCGACCCTGCTGTAGAAGGACATCATTTTCGTTTTCCTCCGGAAGGTTTGCCGGAAGGTATACAGCTTCATTTGTCCTGGGACGTTATCGTTTTCATCTTCCTCGAAAATCATAATGTTTCCATCGGATGCTACACTCCCTTGACGAGCCCTGATCGACTCGTTTTCGGATTCAAGCCAATCCTGATAAAGCTCCCTTGCCACTCTCAATGCACGCATATTCAACTATTGACGGGACTCCATATCTATGCCGTATTTATGTTCAAACCCGTCCAAGCGTAGGGTCTAGTAAGAGTTCCCGGTGGAAGACCCTGTCTTTTTCGTCCGGTGCTGCGTTGAATGCTGCGGTTAGTTTATCTGCTGGGGTGTCTAATCTTGCGATTATAGTCGTTGGATCATGAGCTTCCACTTCTCGCCCGGCTTGTCGTAACGCTTGCTGTAGGCCTTCTGGGATATCTTTTCGGTTGCCATCGAAGAATGAATCTCTGGTACCGGTGCTAGGGTTGTTTTGTATGCTGACTACTACCGGTTCCGGGGGTTAATATCGGTGTGCATTGCTCCGACCGACCCCTTCGGAGACACTGAAGGCTTGTACCGTAACGTTCTCTTTTGAGTTATCAGCACAGGTGGCCCCGCGCCATCCAACCTTTTAAAACTGGCGATGCGGAACCCTCGGAGACTTTCCTTATCAAGGATCATAACGGCCAATGGCCTTCCTTCGTTCACCGCATACGCAGAGTTCTCACACATGGTATCCGCATAAAATGCCAGCCCGAGTGTGGTAAGTTCATCGGGGCGGTTCCAAACTATCGCACCGTCCGGTGCGGGTCGTTTATACCACGAGCATTTGAGTTATGGCAGCCGTAGACATCGGTACTCCCGTCTCGTTGGACGTTTCCGATACGTGTAAACCATTTTCTGTTTCCGAAGGCAAAACTGTCCCGGTATCCGTATGTTGGGGAGAATAGTTGGAGGGGTGAGGAGAATTAAACAAGTGAGGCTGACCTTAGCGCCATGATATTTGGGCATGTATGTCGAATCCGAATCTACATTTAGAATTTGATGTTAGATAGCCCCGTGAGGATATGAACTATGCGGTGAGGATACTAATCCTCTCAATTAGCCGTCGGTGTATTAACAACCACCTCCTTCTGCCTCACTAATAAACCCCTGGGACGGTATCAGCCTTGTACTTGAAAGTGAATGAATCCCGCCTGACATTGGTGGCGCAAAAAGATAGGCCCATGGACCATGTGCATCGTCACCAAGTGATATAAGTTTCGTTGTATTTGCTGCATTTCACATCTCTCTCTGCTTACTCAAGAACGAGGCGGCCTGTCGAAGGTATGCATATGACAATTCGATTGCAAGTAGGTATCTATCACTTTTAACACGAAAGAAATGAAGAATTAAATTACATAAGAGGAGGAAAGCATCGAAGCGAATATCTCAGAATGCCAACCCCTTCCGACCTCTCGACAGCTATTCGTCAACAAGACTTCTCATATCATGATGAATCCCAAGGGTTCGTTTACAGAGCCTGGATTCCCGTCGAGAGTGGTCGGATAAAATACTATTGAAAACAAGAAACATACGTTAGAAAAATCCGCAACGCCGTCTAAAAAACCAATTTTTATTCTGAATATAGAGGTCAGAGGGCATACTTTTGCAATTAGGCATCTTCGCTTGTAGTCGGTAGGATTAGAGAAGGAGGTCTTTAGGAAGACTCCTCGAGGAAGAACTATCGAGGGAAGACAGAAAAATTAGTAATTTGCAAAAGTTGAGCCATTTTACATGTGGAACTCACATAATTTCCGGAAAGCTTCTGCTCTTGATCAAGCTGACTGTTCAACTTGTTGATACGTGGACGGTAGGATACAGGGTCACGACGGAAACTAGGTATTTTGTTAGCTACCTTCCAAAAAGCCACGGGGCCGAGGGAACACATACGTGACATCCAATGACTTCAAGAACTGATTGCAACCGGTAAGGAGCGACTGTGGCTTGGTAGCCTTAGCTTTGACGGAAGGTTGACCCTCAAAGACGATAACGCGATCAGCCAGATAGGTAGCCATGATGAAATCGTGCTCGACAATAAAGGCGGTCTTCTTGGCGTGCATGATGAACCTCTTGATAACCTTGGCTGCGATGATACGCTGTTCGGAATCGAGGTAGGCGGAAGGTTCATCGATGACGTAGATATCGGCCGGTTTACCCAAGCTGAGAACAATGGCGACTCTTTGAAGTTCACCACCGGAGAGGTTCTGGACTTCTTGGTCGATAAAGTCGTCGATCTTGAGCGGCTTGTAGACGTCGGTCTGGAATTGAGGGTTCAAGAAGGCGGCCTTGATCTTCTTGAAGAAGAGTTGTCGGACGGTTCCTGGGAATTTACCGGTGATGGTCTGTGGCTTGAGGGATATCGACATTTGCGGGACCTTGCTGGATTCGGCATCCGGTTGATCGAGGCCGGCAAGAAGTTTACAGAAGGTAGTCTTTCCGGTTCCGTTTTCACCCATCATGACGATAATTTCGGAGTCGGTGAATTCACCAGCATCGATAGATAGCGAGAAATCACCTTGTGTCTTTTTCATAGCCGGGTATTTGAATCCTCTGCTCCTGTCGACAGCGAACTCATCCGTAGCCTCCGCTATCCTGAACTGAAGCGATTCTTCTCTGAAACGCAAGTTCTCGGTTGGAATGTTACCGTCCAAGAAAATGTTGATACCCTCTCTGACTGAGGCTGGGAGTGTGACGACACCATAGACAGCGGGTTTACCGTAGAGAACGCAGATAAAATCGGAAAGATAATCGAGGACTGACAAATCGTGCTCTACGACAATAACGTACCCCTGGTCGTTTTCCTTGACAATTTCACGGATGGTGTTGGCAGCCTTGAGACGCTGCTTGATATCCAAGAATGAAGACGGTTCGTCAAACATGTAAACGTCGGCTTTTTGAACGACAGCCATTCCGATGGCGAAGCGCTGCAATTCTCCACCAGACAGAAGGTTGACTTCACGACCAACAACTTGCTTAAGTTCTACCCTCGCATATTCGTTAGTGATATGAACTTCCTTCGTTCGATATCGACTCATACGCACCCAAGATATCCAAAGCATGATCGAGAACATCTCGGTCGTTCTTGCTTCTCAAAAGGCCACCGACAGTGGTATCCAACTTTGGGTTCCTTGCCTTCTCCCTGACCATAGCCTTTGGAAGTTGGTCAACATACTGAGGCTTGATGATAGCCTTCAAATGCTCTTCCAACAACCTCAAGAAGTAGTTCTGCAATTCACTTCCACGGAAGTATTTCAGAATCTCTTCCCATGTTGGCGGGTTATCATATCGTCCCAAGTTTGGATCCAACTTTCCTGCCAAAATCTTCAAAGCGGTACTCTTTCCGATACCGTTCGTTCCAACCAATCCCAAAACTTGTCCCGGACGAGGGGTCGGTAATCTATGAAGTTTGAACGAGTTTGCGGAGTATCGATGGGTCACCTGGGTTTCGAGATTTGTGGGCAAGTTGATAATGTGGATGGCGCCGAAGGGGCATTTCTTAGGACAGATACCGCAACCGATACATAGTCGTTCGGAGATGAAGGCAATTTTCGACTCAGGGGTAACTTCGATACAGAGTTTTCCTGTCCTGACGACCGGGCAGGACTTTCTGCATTCTTGTCGGCATTTCTATGGGGCGACAATGAGGGGGCAATTTTTTAGCGTCTTTGAAGAAAAATCGCGGGGTATTCGATGATATCAAGCGACAAGGGAATACCTTTGGTTTACACTACACCGAAGAAAATGGTCAGCAGATGCCTTGGAAAATTTCGATAGGTGGTGAATCCGGTGATGGGCTTACCTTATCGCTGCTAACAATAGCGATACTGTAGGACACTCGGCATTAGCACCGTCATAAGCACAGCGGTTTGAAGCATCATAGTCATACCGAGTGAGCTTATCAGCCATGGTGAAGAAACCGTCGCACCACCAAACGGTGAACTGAAACTACTACTGGAAGGGGGAGTGAGGTAGACGTCGAATATCCTGGGGTTGGATGTAAGAACGATGCTAAAAAGGAAGCAGGTGCTGGGACAAGAAACGAGCTCGTCTAACATTCGCCAGCTCCAGTTTTTGTTGTTGCTGAGCTGTTGTCTTTTTTTTCTTTGTGGAATTTTTTGTGGCTCTTGCGGCCCAATCGGGAAGGTTTGTCCGTTATGACGGCAAAATCTGTCACTGGCGAATGGGAGTGAATGTAATTCTAACGACCAGCTGCTCGCAAGGGGCTTCCCAGAGGCCAGCTAACTCTATCGGGGTCGTTTACACGGGTTTTCTGCAGAGGACGTCACACTCACATTCATTGTTGATTGGTCGAAGAACTCTCCTTTGACGTTTCAATATAGTTGCGTCGCAGCTTGGGCATAGGTCACATCGGTGGATGAAATTTGATATTACATTGCATCGAAACTATATATATATATATTGCGATCCCGCATCGTTGGAATTGAAGTAATCGATTATACATTGCATTGGGGCAGTATGCTGGTACGCGTACGTACCCCCGACGAATGATCGAAGGCTGAAGCCATGCGGAACTGCCGGTCGTTGAGTCGCGGCGGTAACTTTGGTTCAAATGGTATCCATCCTGATATGGCTTTACGCCGGTAAAGTACTATAATCTTCTCTCGAAACGTCGCACGGATAAGAATCAATCGACCGACAAGTTAAAATTGCGGCGGGCATTCGCATTCAAATCAAGGTGCGGACTTGGAAGTCGAAACTAGAGACAAAAGATACTTACTAGCAAGAGGCACTTGATTACATTCAATAAAAAGTACTATTAAAAACTGCATTTGGCTGTATTCGACGGTTAGTAACAAAAGGGGAGCATAACGTACACGCCTTCTCCATGATAATGTGTGTGTCCATCAACATTATAGTCCTCCGAGGCGGAAACGGGCGACGTCGTAGAGCTTGCTGTTCCACCTACATCAACAGTATATATACCACCATTGCAAGGGAAAAAATCGTAGACTACGCACCACGTTGGTCCAAACGTATACCCCCCTGATCATCCATCCCTCGATCCGACAGCAAAAGATAAAAGAAGAACTAAGACATTCCACTGCGATATAAAAGAAGAGAAGACAACAATTAGGATACAATGAAAATAACAGGCGTTAAGATACCTCTCGAGCTGCATCTTTCAGCTCTTTCCAAGGCGTAAGATGTATCACGTACGAGTTTTGGGCCCTTCAGTATCTTATTCGGTAATCTCTCCCTCCTCGCTGGCGTTGTCACCGCCAGCCACAGCGGGTGTGCGGGTGCGGGTAGGGGCCGGGGCCGGAGTCGGAGCTGGGTCATCACCGTAATTAAGGTTGACAGCCTTTCCGAGTTCCTTGGGTGTCGGCTTATCGAAATGGTCTTCCCGGGTCGGCGGTCTGTCCAATGGAAGGCGCTCGAATGATCCACGTTCGTGTCTCGATCGCTATTTTACATGGCGTTAGTACGACGTCACCGTTTGGGGGTTAAGGAGGAAACGTGCTAACCTTTGATTCTCTCCTACCGATATCACTTTCCTCCCCAGGACTCAAGCGACGACGTCTCGATATGCCATTCCCGTCATCACGCTCTCGAGTCCTGAAGGATCTCTCACGTTCTTCTTCTCGCTCACGTCTTTCTCTTTCATAAATACTCACAGAATGACGAGCCTCCCTTTCACGCTCCCTCTCCTCGCGTTCTCTATCCCAGTACGCATCACGCTCGCGGTCTCTTTCGAATCGATCTCGGTCCCTGTCACGTTCACGGTCCCTCTCACGGTCGCTTCGACCGACTGGGAAGGTGGTACCGGATTTCAAGTGCTGCCTCTCACGCTCGCCAGCGGCACGTCGGCGCTCGGCTTCATACGCATCCGGTTCTGGAGTACGGTGCGGGGTTCGGTGACCGCCGCGGTGCCCGTTCCGCTCCCGATCTCGGTCCTTTTCACGTTCACGTTCACGGTCCCGATCGCCGCGATGGCGATCCCTGCTGTCGTGTTCACGAGGAGTGCGAGCCCTTTCACGATCACGATCACGATCTCCTTTGTCAGTGCGCTCGGCTCCGCGGCTACCCTTACGTTCTTTGCGATCTGGTTCACGATCGTCATCCAACTTTTCTTTCAAACGACGGATAAACTTGTCAAATGCGGACTGGCGCATATCTTCGGAGTCCAATGCCTTGAATTCTTCCAATTTAAGCAAACGGGGACGAACTTTCTCCCAGGTATCGCTCACGGAGACTGGGGGTTCCAGATGCTTGATAGCCGAACGCAATGCATCTACGCGGCGGCGTTGCTGACGATCAGCTTGGTGTCGGTCCTCCTCGCTTCGTTTGACTGACTTCTCGTGAATCTTTTGAGATAATTAGCCTAGGCCTTCCGGATAGATGGACTATTGCGACGTACCTTATCGAAAACTGTAACAAAATCATCATGTGACCATTGAGCAGTACGGGAGTCTGAACGCAAGATATGGATAAACTCGTCGATGTGAGTCTTGGGCGATACCTGAAACCTTCTTTCCTGTGTATACCATCTATATTAGAACCAGCGTATATGTTTATGGGGTTGGTTACCGTACCTCTAGGATATCCACGACGATATTTTTCTTGCTCCGGACCTCTCTTTCGATTTCCTCGACCTTATCCCAGAATAGATCGAGAGGAGTAGAACCGGGTTGGCCGAGCATGTTGTCGTAACGTTCGTCATCCTTGATCAATGGGTGGATATCCTTCCATTTGCAACCGGATCGGATTTTGCCTTTCGATTGAAGCTCGTCGAGTAGAGTCTGCGAATACATTAGCAAAGCGAAGCACTATCCGATCAGGCCAGAACCCAGCACTTACAACAAAGGCCTCACGGTTCTTACGCTCCTTCCTTTGTTTGTTCTGCTTTTGCTTTTGTCGATTATCGTTCAAGCTACGCTCCAGGAATTTGATGTGGCTCTCAAACATGTTCAAAACATCCAACTTGGAAAGCGCCTGGTATTTCGATTCAGATTTGAAGCTATCACTTTCCCTTATGAGAGTTTGGGCTTCTGACCAGCGGGTATATGGCTCAAGATTCAGAGTCTTTAAAAGAGTCGTCAAATCTTCAAGAGCTTGTCTTCTCTCAGTTGCTTCTCGTTCTTGCTCTTCTTTTCGTAGTTCAAGAATGTATTCCTCGAACAAAGAGCGGCGTTCACTGTCGTCAGCGGCCGAGCGGAAGATAGTCTCACCCTCAATGTACTTGCGAGCAGTTCTAGAAAGAAAACATGGTTAATAGGTGGAAACTACCAGCCAGGGGATAATATAGACCGTACCTCCATCGAGTGAAATATTTGATCTCAGGGTGACTTTTCAACATGGTCGTGAAATCTTGACGCAGTTTGGTCATTCGATCCTTTTGTTTCTCAAGGTCTTGCATACGAAGCTCAGCGGTATACTTCTCGAAGGCAGCTTTGCGGTCCCTAGGGTCTCTTATGGCCCGATACGGTGCCTCTTTTATCACAAACTTTAGGGCCTGTTCCCATGTAGAGTCAGGACCAATATTATTCTTCTTCAGCAATTTAAAGAAGGCGGCTTCAGCATCGGCATAGTTTTGATATTGAGATTCGTTCTTGTCGGGGACTTGCAATGCACGAGCAGCATTGATACTGTCATTCGCAGCGGACAATCGCTCAATCGGCGTATGGTCATCTCTGTCTCTGTCTCCTCGGTCCCGGTCTCCTCGATCGCGATCCCTATGCGGGCCTGATGGGTAGTTTGAATTGTTAAAGTTCGCAGTACCTCCTGCTACAAACTGTGGTGCTTGTGGAAGAGAAGGGAGTTTCTGGGCAGAATCGACAGCGGCTTTGAATGACTCTGGCATATCCCAGACACTCTGTTTGGTTTCGATATGGGACCAGTACTTCTTTCCCTCCGGCGTGGTATACTCTCGCCAAGGTTGCCCAGCAATCGCTCGCTATGGTTTCTCGATGATTAGCATCCACGAAGCCCTTTCCCGGTCTACATGCCGCCCGAAGGACATACCTCCAAAGGAGCCATCATATCCAACGGCTTCTGCCATTGCGTCGCCTTTGTCTGGGTGTTGTAGTAATAGGTTCTCCCGTCCGGAGCACGGGCTTCCTGCCACAGAGATGACATGTCTATGGGGCGCGTCTTAAAGCGAAGGAGTCGCGTAAAGGAATGCGGGAGTGCAGATCAGGCAAGGTATCGAGGTATCGTATTTCGGTATCGCGACTGGTGTCGTCAGGTTGTCCTCCTCGATGGTTGATGTCGTGGGGTCGATGGTGGGCCAAGTGAAAAAAAAGAAGGTTAAGGACAAGAAAGTGGGTTTGGCTTGTTTCGATGATTCCAAGACAGCACGAACCAACCAAGGTTCCTACAACACCACATCAAGGCAAGCTCCCAGCTCTGCGATAGCTGTCCAGAACAAAAACCAATCTCGAGTATCAGTCCCGACGATAATAAGGAACGAGTCCGTGGAACCCATCGAGTGTTAGAGCGAGCCGGGGCCGTGTCGATGATCATCCTGGGCTCGAATGGCCAGTCCTGGTAGTATCGGGCCTTCACGTGGCCGTGGCCATCGACGGACAATAAGTACCGACATTGTTGAGAAAGCCCGTCTCGAAGTTTTTGTCGCCGAGGATAGTGGTTTGGATATCGAAGAATTCTTGAACAATAGACCAAGGCCGACACATCTCAGCGTTATAAACCCCAATGATCTGCTCCATCCGGTCCCAGCGCTGTCCAGCCTGGCGCAGAGGCAGCATCTATACTTCGGTTCGTCCACCATATAACTCGTGCCCTCTCCAATTGTGCACTGTATCTGACCAGTCTGAACTATAGATGAAGATGTACCCGTCTTCGTAGCCTTACAGATATTCGGTATCCATGATGACTCTGTTTATAAATCATACAGCTCGCGATTGGCAGTGTCGCTAGAGGTCACCGCCGTTGAGAACCAAAGTCAGAGACGACCAGATGGCAGCAGACCGCCGGACGGCCCTATATTACTCTACCAAAAGACTATACAGGACAAGGACGGGGAGAAGATAGTGTGGCGGGATGGAGATACACGTTTGGCTATCTGGAAAATCACAGTTCCCTTAGGACATCCGAAAGCACGGCCGAATAACCCGAGGGTCGTATTCTCGGCCTCTGCAACTCTTAAGCTATTAAACCAGAATACAAGACTACCAGCGAACGAATATCTTTCAGGTCGGCAGGCCTTGAATGTCAACATCCTTGAGTCATTCGGGGGTGAATCGCCAGAAAAACTACCTTATTTATCCGCGCTTCGAGTATCCAGAGTGATTCCCACCCAACCTGCACCAAAGGAATCATTCAGTCCTCTGGGATACTCGTCGAAGAAGACATTCCCGATAGTCCCGGGACTTAACTTCAAACTAAGAGGGAATAAGACGCCTCGAAAGGCGAATACGGAAAACCTCTTCGCACATCTGACCCTCGAAGTTACGCCACAGCTTGGATGCAACTTCGAAATCCGAGATGTAATCTTAGAATGCGGCGGACTGTCGATTTCCTCGATGGAGTCGTCGGAGAAAATGTTTCCAACTGTGCTACAAGTAATGGACGAAATAACTTTCCTCTTCCGGATCCCGAATAAGAGCAATCCCTCCCAACCGCCGAACCTCCTCAAGCAAATTGTCGTGAAGCTTAAAGGACAGGCAATGGTATCAGATATCTGCAAACCATTGATCAGTACGCACTGGGAGACATCTATCGACTTTTCCTCCCGCCATGACTCTCTTTCCGCGACGACTCACGGCAACCCACCATCCCTGCGTCTGGGAGGGCGCCCGTTGTCCTCACAATCGAACGCTACTACAAGCGTGGTAGAACCCTCAGGTCTAACGATAACCTTCACGGCCATGTCGCTCAACGTCCACCCAGGTGATATCTTCTCTTGGCGAGTCTTTGTTATGAACAGGAGTAGCCGCGCACGTCGTCTCGCCTTGCTAGTTCCGCCAAAGCGGCGAAAGGGTGAGGGTAAGATCCTCCCCAGCATACCGCATAACATGACAGAACCGGTAGTCGAAGACGCAGCGCTGTTCTCATCGTACAAGAGTCAGCATCTGGAGGCTGTTGAGTTGATACCTCTCGTTAACGACGTGAGGATCGGGTAAGTTGAAAGCACTGGCCACATGCTTTGAGAGAGCCATATCGCTAATCTTCGATATTTTGATATATAGACCGTTGGCCCCGAATGCTTGCCATACGGCAGAATTAAGATTTATTGCGCTAGCGACTGGGGTTCTGACGATTGAAGGGGTCAGGGTAGTGGACCTTATGACCAACGATATAACCGAATGCAGGGAGCTACCGACTGTCGTCTGTACATGAAAGACGAGAGCCTCCCGTCTCTGCGGTTCGATGATCTTTTTTGAGGATAGATGATACCCCGAATTTCCTGTATGTTACAAGCCACGACAAAAAATGAATTCATGAAAAGGGTACAAAGCGAGCGCTTTACCATGTGACAGGTATCTTATGTCCTGAACATGCCGACAGGCCTCGTGGGGCCTTTAGCGAACGGTGCTTCAAGAAAGTCTAGAAAGAGTAAACACCATCGTGAGAAACCGTTAGGGAAATACGTAAATCGATTTGCCAATCGCACGGGCCTCGTCGATGGGATGACATCTTAGCGAAACCTCACATTCGATATATCGATAAGCGTCGATGCATCTACAGCGCTAGAAAATTCGTTATCAGAAATTATGTCGTTTGCAAGAGCTCCAATTTAAGTGCAAGTTATGGGATGCCATCGGTGTACGAAATATCGTTAGAGGTTTATCAGCGGCTGCCGGGGACCCTTGGATGGTTCCGAACTAGCTTCCGGGGCTATACCATGAGCGAATGAGCTGCGCAGAGTAGTTAGAACATCGCCACAAACTAACATATTAACGTCAAATATGCGACAATGATTGCGACTTCGCAGTTTCACAAATACACTTGAAAGTTGGTTGAATCCCGATTTAAAAAAATACAACCTGAAAGGAAAAAAAAAAAAAAAGACCTCAAGCTGTACCACAACCGCACAGGCAGATCGGTGATAATGCGATGAGGTATTGAATAATTTGCAAATCGCATCGAGAAATCAAATCTCAGGCCAGTCTAAGCTGTAGTGGGGGGCTGACATTATTGCATGAAAGAATGAATGGCACCGCGCGGCCGTTCCAAGAATAACCTGTATCAGCCAGTCCAGGAAATGCTGATGTTCATCTCCATAGCCTCGCCCCAAACTAAACACCGCCCGCCGAGTTCCGGATCCGTTAATGTTATTACTGTGACCGATTCCCACTCATTCGCCCTCCCACAAGACTATTCTTACGAGTACAACTAAACTAGCCATCGCTTTTATATTATACAAACAGGAGATAACAAAAGAGCGGAAGAAACCTAATTATCGTCCCGACGACCCCAAAGCTAGAAACCCCACGTCGTCTATCTCCTGACTTGGGCCTTCCTTGACCCGCTAGTTTAGCTCTGGAAGCTCCATCCAGGTCACCCAATAGGACCGACCGAAACCCCCGTTTTCCATCATCCATATCAAACGCCACCAGATACGATACACAAAACCTCTATCGATAATAAACTAAAGACAAGAAAACAAAAAGCAAAGGGTACTGTCTGTCTAGAAAAGATCCCGTCGCTTGGACCTCGAGATCACAAAGGATAGTCATTCGAACCGGGATAGCTATCTTATAGATATATATACTTCCCAGTGGCTATCCCGTTGAAGGGATTCCTCTTCTTCTTCAAGATGCCATCTCTACGGGTTAGAGCAAAGAGGACGATGCGGCACCTTCAGTCAGTTTACCTGTGGGACAGGATAGTGAGTTAACTCGTCAACTCCCCAGTCAGCTAATAAGCACCTATATGATTTTATTATCAACAGCCCTATCGTAAACCTCCAAGTGCACCTGCTTAGCAGACCCCGCCCTAGCTGTTTATTATCCTGTGGATATCGGATGTCTGTCCTACATGATAATCTCTTTTTTTTCTTTCCTTAATGTATTTGTGGTTTGTTCCCGTTCCAAGGACCGAATCAAGAGAGGCGGCGGAAGCGGGATGAGGTCATGGTATCGTCAAATGCCCTTGCCTTACCCTCACCACGTCGACTCTTGTCCCGTCTCCCATGCAAAAACAAACCCGTATCCCCTTCCATTTCATTTTTTAGCGCCTGTCAAAATTTCCACCCCAACTTCAGTTCGCGTTTATAGATATCATAGACCCGTTTTTCTATCTTCTGGCACTGTTTTACTCAAAGCCTCATCCGTCGCTACCACCACAACACGACCTAGCTAACAATCAATTTACTTTATCATTACTAGCCACTCGTCTCATTCATCGTCTTCATAATAGAAATCCTCATCATGGCAAGATTCATTGCCGTCTTCAATGAGTCCTTTGAAAAGCGACCAATCCTAACGATGATGATTTCCAATGCCGTAAGCACCCCACGCCTACCCCGAAATTCGGACCTATCCCCAAATTCCAACACTTCACTAACACGTAATTATCATGGATATACCAGGTCCTAAACAGTATAGCAGATACCGTCGCTCAAACCATAACCATAGTTCGCGAACGAGCCCTCCGAAAACCAACAGGCCCGGAACTACCACAAGACCGGGTCGCCATTGAAATCGGTGAATTGGACAATAAGATCCCAGACTTACTACACAAAGGCGAATTGATACCACGGTCCGACTTTCTTCCTCCACCGTTTGAATTCGAGCGGCTAGCGAGATTTGCATTTTGGGGGTTTATAATGGCGCCGGCGCAGTTTACATGGTTTAAATTTCTGGGGAAGACGTTTCCTATCCCACCGAATTCAACGGCTATGGTACCGGCTTTAAAGAGAGTGGCGTGTGACCAATTTATCTTCGCCCCGGTGGGGTTGGCCGGGTTTTTCACATTTATGGTAAGCTTCGCTATCACATTTATCACATTTAAATCTACATCCGTTTCTCATTCTATATCAAACAGACAATCGCAGAAGGCGGTGACAGACAAGCCGTTCAACACAAATTCTCAAACGTCTACATGTCGGCACTCCGATCCAACTACATGCTCTGGCCAGCCGTTCAAATAATCAACTTCAGGCTCATGCCGCTTCAGTTCCAGCTGCCTTTTGCTTCATCGGTCGGTATCCTGTGGACCACATATCTCTCGCTGACAAATAGCGCGGCGGATGTTGCGGATGAAGACGATTACCTACCATAAATTCATTTTCCTTTTGGCCATATATCCAAGCTTGGGGTTTTATACACGAATGGGTGGCAACGAAGGGGCGGATTAGAGGAGCAGCTTGCATCGATTGCCTATTATTTATAAAAACGGCATCATCAAGAGACTGGGGATACTACACCCAAGTACTATTTCATTTGTTTCTTGAGCAGTCTCAAGAAGTAACGTAGTACTTCATGGAAGCGGGGGGCTCAAGCTAGATGTCTTTTTTCCTTCTTTCGATAAAACGGGGGGACATTCATCCTGTTAACGGCGTTTTTTCTTTTCCTTTTCGTCAAATCTCAGGGAAATTTTTTTTTTTTTCGGCATGAAAAATATTTTGCTTTTCTAAAATCAATTTGTTCCAGCATGTTTTCTCCACTTCTATTGACTTAGATTTACGGTATCGGTGCCCGTTCTTCAATTTATATAGTTATCGAGATTATTTCAGCTTTCGGAAACCTTTTATCAAAATCCAGTACCTGTGGTCTTTCGTTGGATTTCTTTGATTATGAAACATCTAGGGAAACAAATCTAGAATCACTGCTGCCCGAGCTTATAATCCTCCGCGATAATGGACCGACACCTGGACCTTGACTCGCCAGCGGCGCTCTAATCTGTCGCGGGGCGCATGAACTATCAGCTGCAAGGTTCCCCATTCGCTTCGAATCCCCCAGATCCAAAGCTCTCGAGTCGACCATAACAGTCGTATGATTTGTAGTAGCACGTACGGGACTCGGAGGAATTGACGAGGCGCCCTAGATATCCTATGTGATTTATCAATCAAGGATGTGATTACAATTGCACGAGTAGATTTCAGCAACATCTCCAAATTTCCATTCCGTGCGCTATCTAAAGTAATATAGTATAGATAGCATCACCTCCCCCCCCCCCCAACAAATGCCAACTCCATCGCCGTCTAAACCAGACGACCACAAAGCCTATGTTGCAAAAAAGGTCTATTAAAAGAATCGAAGGAACTTAGAAAGGAAGTAAAAAGGAAGAAACAAGCACCGTTCATAATCCGCCATTGCAATGTAAGAAAAACCAATAAAGGAAAACAAAAAGACCCAGGATCCAAAACAAAAAAACGCCCAAATTGCATTATGATATCATCTAAAGCTGCATGGTGTTGAAACATGGCCCTCCCTTATTCGAAACAACGCCGGTTCCCGTGGTTTTGGTCTTTTTTAGTATTTTGGGTCTTTATACCTGATAGAGAGCTATTTTTGTAAAAAGGAACAAAAGACCCGGGAACAAAAAAAACCTGGAAGCAAAATGAATAGCTTTTGTCTTTACCCGTGAGATTCGTAAAAAAAAAACAGATGCTCGGTAATGGGTGAAAGAATGAAAGAGAGACAGAGAGGAACAGTGGGAGGTTTTAGTGTATCCGTCATGTCTATTCGTGTTACAGAGAGAGAGAGGTAGGAGAAAAATGAAAGGAAAAGAGGTAGGAAATGTTGTGTCGGTAACCGTGAGTTTCGCTTTTTCATGTCGCGCAAAAAGATAGTACAAGGGAGGAACAAGTGTCCGGCAGTGGAAGAAGGAGTTGAAGTCTTCTTTCCAATGCAATTCGAGGTGTGATTTTTTTAGTGAGATGTTTTTTTTTTTTTTATGTTAGGATAAGGTTGATGAGCTTACAACTCAAGAACCTTTGGCTTCTCCCAGGTAAATTCCTGGTTGGTGAAGTGACCGTTCTTGGCGGTCTGGTAGTACTTTGGCTTATCGAGGTCAAGCTCCTTGACGATGACACCAGGTCTCATGTCAAAGTTCTTCTTGATGATCTCGACGAGCTCCTCAGAGGTCTTGTCGCCAGTACCGTAGGTGTCGACGAAGATGGAGAGGGGCTCAGAGACACCGATGGCGTAGGAGAGCTGGACGAGAGCACGGCGAGCGAGGCCGGCCTTGACGAGAGACTTGGCGATCCATCGGGCGAGGTAGGCAGCAGATCGGTCGACCTTGGAGTAGTCCTTTCCGGAGAAAGCACCACCACCGTGGGCACCGTGACCACCATAGGTGTCGACGATGATCTTACGGCCGGTAAGACCAGCATCACCTTGTGGTCCACCGATGACGAAACGGCCGGATGGTTGGATGTGGTAGATGGTTCGGTCATCAAGGAACTTGGCAGGGATGGTCTTCTTGACAATCTTCTCCAAGATCTCCTTTCGGAGCTCTGGAGTGTCAATGTCCTCGCTGTGCTGAGCAGAGACGACGACGGTGTCGACTCTGCGTGGGACGAAAGCGCCGTGGTCGTTCTCGTACTCAACGGTGACCTGGGTCTTGGTATCAGGCCTCAACCATGGGAGAGAACCGTCACGGCGGGCAGCCGACATAGCAGCATTGAGCTTGTGGGAGAGGAGGAGAGAGAGTGGGAGCAACTCCTCGGTCTCATCGGTAGCGTAGCCGAACATGATACCTTGGTCACCGGCACCGAGGTCTTCCAAGGCCTTCTCGTAGTGAAGACCCTGAGCAATATCCTTGGACTGTTGCTCAATGGCAACTAGGACGTTGCAGGTCTTGTAGTCAAAACCCTTGTCAGAGCTGTCATAACCGATGTCCTTGATGGCATCACGGATGACCTTCTGGTAGTCGAGCCTGGCTCCAGTAGTGATTTCACCAAAGACCATGACCATACCTGTAAAGAAAAAAAGCACTGCCGTCAGTAGCCGCTTACGTAAAAGCATGGGTAGCAAAAAAAAAAAAAAAAAAAAAAAAAAAATCTGTGCCAGGAACACCAGAAGCTTAGGGCATCTTCCGCACATACCAGTTTTGGTAGCAGTCTCGCAAGCAACCTGGGAAGAAGCAATTGAGTTAGTGGAAAGCATATTTTCGTCGTACTGAGAGGTCCTATCCTACCTTGGAGGTTGGGTCCTCAGCCAAGCAGGCATCGAGAATGGCATCCGAGATCTGATCGCTACACCAAAAGTTCAGTACTGCAGCTCCAGAGAGCAAAGAAAAAAAGGGAGTGGCTAAGAAGACCTACCAGATCTTGTCTGGGTGACCTTCTCCGACGGACTCGGAGGTGAACAAGAAGGGCTTCGTAGAAGTCCCGTTGACCTGTGCCTGCGTCATTTTTGTTGAGATGGTGTTTTTTGCGAGGAATAGATGGTTTGGTGATGTTTGCTGGAGCCGATTGACTTTACCCGAAGTCGGATCAGAGCTTGTGAATAGCAGAAGATAGGAGTGGAAAGAGAAGAGGAGGAAGGGAGGAAGGGAGGAAGAAGTGGAAGAGAGGAAGTTCAAGTAGAGAGCAAGAAAGAAGGAGGGAGAAGCAGAGGGAAATTACCTTATCCAAGGGTGTAGTGGTAACACCGGCCGGTTCTCGCGCAAGAAAAAAAAAGTGCTGCCGCAATCCGGAAGGGCTAACAGGAGAGGGCAGACAAGAGGAACGAGGGTTTACTAACTCCAGAATAAAGCCTCTCAATCGAAGCTTTAAGGCTAGATAAGTTTCGAGAATGATGCGATCCCCCCTGTTAGGAAAGGGTAGTAAAATGTAAAAAGGTTCCGGCGATGAGCACAAAATTTGCCCAAAGTTTCACCTCGACCGATAGATGTCTTCGAAGGTAATACTCAGTAGTATTTGCACAGGAAATATGTGCTTCGTTCGATTGAGTGCTCACTTATGTAACTCTTCTTTGAGATATTTTATTGTTGTTTCTTTCTGTTCTTTTTTCATTTCTTTTATTTCAATTTTTTCATGCTCGCATCTCCAGACATCACATGGGATCGGATAAGTACCTCGATGGCACCTAAGCTACTAGCTCTCCAGCCTTGGAAATTGCCTCTTCAGGCAAATTTCCAACAGCTTAAATTACCGATCCGGGTCTAGGCGGGGATTGTCCGGTGCCCGAGTTGTCCGGACCCTAGAAGTCTCTCGTCCGAGCTCGGGCTTCTATTAAATTTTCTCTCATATCATGGTATCACAAAACAGCATGCTGCAGCCATTGGACAGGAGCACTCGTCGATATCGATAGCTATCAGCTAGCGGCCGCATCAGTATGTACCGCATCGCATCCCCTCAATTGGAGGGCCATGCCGACAGAACAATCCAATCCTCCACTAGCCTTCAGACGTCTGGATCTACCGGCCTGCAATTGGAAGCTAGGTCTCGGGGAAAGCTCGACTTGAAAGACAAAAAGCACTAAAACCGGCACTGTCGGAAACTTTCTTTGTCAGCACGTCACGTGATGAATATGTGTTGCATTTTGAGCTTAGCAATGCGTTGAGATTGGGGTTGGGGGTTGTCTTGTAAAGGTTGGGGTAGACACACGTACAAACCTCGGCAAATAAGAAGCATAGAATGTCCGATATATATTGCACGTACTTTTCAGAGCAGTCTTGGGGTTTGCAAGATACTTTTGGGGACCAGATGTTTTGAGGTACATCTGTAGCTACTTCGCGCTTTGGGAGGCTACAAGATTACTCCAAGAGTTAGCATAGAAGCAATATTAAAATAACCCGTGAGTAGCCAGGAAGGAATTTGTCTCCTACGTAACCTAACGCTTGGAGCCTGCCCAGTCTCGTACCCAGGCCATGCGCCTCGGAGTATGAAGGGTTTGCCCTGGGTACGAGTTGAACTCCTAGCACGAATCCCTCGCCGAATCTCCCCCGGCTATTTCGAAGCTTCCATTAACCGATAGCCCTAAAAATATGTGACATTGGCGCTGGTACGTTAAATGGAAATGCCCAAGATAACAGAATTACATAGAATGTTAAGGTGCTGTATATACCCCTTTTTGGGGTGACCCAGTTGAGGCATGTGCACATTCGTAACATAATGCCTTCAGGTACTCGAGGGGCATTGCTGCCGCTATAATGTAGCTGTATTCATAAGGTCTTGTAGATATGCATTGTTTGTTAGTCGATATGACCATATGACTCGGTGATATGGCACTAGGTCTATTTGTAAACCACGGTTAGAGAGACCTTGGTTCCTTAACGTAACGTTGGTACATTAATATAAGGTTTTATACCTAATTTTCCCAAGAAGCTTGAGCTTCAAGCATCATTATGGGATTCAAAGGAATCGATTCAATGTTCTGGATCTGGGAAATATTTTATGAATACTCGTCTTTTGAGATCTAGAGGCAAATACGGGACTTTTTAGAATCGAGCAAAACCTCTCAATTGACCAAGCCATGACCTCATATGATAATTATCCCCCTAGTGCGGTGAATTGAATTTCTAAATCTAGGTTTGTAAGAATACATGTACTTCACGACTTAGACTTAAAATCTGGGGCGTAAGCATTGAACTCACAACAACGTTGTCCGGGAAACAAGCCTCTCCTTATTCTGCCTAGTTGTTCACAGAAAATCGGGTTTGGTGAAAGATCTAAGATAAATATGCCGAAGGCGCCCAGGCGTAGAACCTGAAATCCATCAATAGTCTCGTATCTAAGGCTCTATGGTATCGCTGAAGCGCTTTCGACGAGAATCGTCTTCCAAATTGTACAATTTACAATTGTGGGCATACTAGTATTCCAGATGGATACATTGATTAGCTTCGGATTATTCCCAAACCTTAGCAATGTATACGTAGGTCGTCCTAGTTTGGTGGTCATGTAGGGGGCTTTCAAAGAGCTGAACCGTGAGCTAGTACTATAGCCTAGCTAGTCTTCTTGCGGAACAAGGCTGCACTAACTTGAAAAACTAAGGATTCAAAAGAGAAAAATAGGTTAATTATATGCTAGCTAGGTAGCTACTTGAGTACTTACTAAGAATAATATGGGCATATGCTACCTTGGTAGCGATAGCTATGATGTAAGAACTAGCTAGTGAACGAGCGGGTAGTTGTTGAGTAATCTCACCAATACATATTCGGAAAATATTTAGCTTGTGTAGCCTTGGCCTTATGGAGTTCTTAAAATAATCCTTTACACGAATTACAGCTCTCCCACAACAAGGCTACCATTTACCCCGGATCTAAAATTATCTTAAATGTTTTATGTAACAACAACCTGGCCTTAGGTAGATACTTTGTGCAACTAAATTCTGATACGATTCCGTATTCCGGCCGTCGGGTCAAGATTAGTCTGGAGATTCAAGGCAGATATTGCAGGTATCGAGGATGTGTTTGACTAAATCGGTACCAGCAGTATGCAAGTTTCAAGTATCCTTGTGCAAGTGCTCAGGTGGACCGAATTTTGCTACCGTTCATGCTATCGACGGCTATCTTATCTTTGAAGTGAAAGCTTGTAATTGACATGTGCTTTTGCATTAATTTTATTAAATATTCGTCATCAGGTCAATATATTCTGTAGCTGGAGGAGACTTCGTCACTCGAGTTAAGTCCTTGCCCTTGTAGAATTGTGGGGTCGACCTGAACATATTGATGATGTAAACGATCACGTGAACACTTCTTAACCTTTCTCTTCTCGTGATCCCAGGAGTAAATGTGAGTGAAGAGGGGTCGATGGCGATCATGATTGTCGTGATCAAAAAGTTTATCAGTCCACGAACCATTGAGGGGGCGCAGTTTACCTGTTGTGATTTCTTGTCGCCAGGGACAGCGCACTTTTCTGAATTTCTTGCAGCCACATGTATACGATGCTAACTACAATCGTACCCCGATCATCTATGAGCCTTTCTCTCTATTCGAAATTTAGTATGGTCGGCACATTTGCTCCATAGGAATTTGAGTGTCTTCGTCTCAAGTGCAATGTGGTACTTGTGCGACGAGGCAAGGCACCGACGGTTTTCTTGCGTATACCGGACGGGGAAGTTCGAAACTCGTATCTCAGGAAGAGTATGACAAAGGCTCCAGCCCGAACTCGGAATCAACCGTCGATGCCAATAGCGATGTTCCGTTTTGCAATTTTATGACGGTGATAACCAAGCTGTGGTGTTGTGAGATACGGATGTCTGAGCTCCTGGCCAGCTGGGCTCATCCAAAGGAACTTTCCCGACGGCCAGAGCACTCCACCGACAAACCACCACTGCGGTCGAGGCTGTGATGTATACTCAAATCCGCTACCCATACCTTGTCATTGGCATTTATATTTCGTCATATCGGATAAGGAACCCTTGCTATTGTTTGCTGATTTTAGGTCACTAATCCCGGGGTCTTTACACAAGGTCGCCAGGATCAAATGCCGACTTCCTTCAAAGAGACCTCCAAGAGTCCCTGGCACCAAAGACCAAACCAAGAATTGAAGGCAGAACCCGAAAGCCAAGTCGACATTTTTAGAATTTTTTGTCATCGTTCGCTCGTGCAGAGGGTTATTACTTTTTTGTTTTACTACAACTTTAGCCTAGTAAGAGCGAAACTTTGCAAGATTAGGGTACAGACGAACCGTCGATATTTGCAATACGTCGTACTAAAGATCGTCCCTGATATTGACGGAGACAGATTCGTACCCATAGACGGCGTCGCTGAAAAGATACTAGTTATCAGAGAGAGAGGGAGCCCCTCACATAATGCAGATTGCAGCCGCCTTGACAGCTACGGCTGTCTCATTCGTTACAGTGGTTTGATTCGCCTTTAGGTAGAACCATGCATGTCGTCGTCCAGTTAACGGCCTTAAAGATTTTTTTTCTTCCCGCGAGGTTGTCCTCGTGCAATAGGTTTTCGTCGGACCGCGGAGGTTCCGAGGCGAGATCTTCCCTCTCACAGGTCTAGAGCGGGATAGGTTCATACCGAACAAAATACTTGTACTTGCAGGGCAGGTACGCACCGGAAGTATGGACGCAAGTACAGTACCTGAAGTGGAGGGCTTTTTGCATTAGCCCTGTCACGCTATTCGCGGATGATTTGATTCGATGACTGTCTGCATCTGTAAATGAAGTTAAAGTGAAGATTGATTTGAGAATATACCAATACAGCGGGGTTCTGCTATCCCTCACAACGAAGAACCCTCGAATGATGACTACGAGCCAAGGTTTGATGCTGGACCGAGGGAGCGAGTCAGCCACTAAGCATGCTGGGATCTACGCCAACATGCAGCAGGCATGCCACGGCCATGCTAAGGAAAAGTCTGGGAGGATTTGACGAGGCAGGGTGTGAACTGTCTCGCCGTTTTGGCTGGGGTGATGGTGGTGGTGGTTCAGTTTAAAATCCGCAGGCCTAACTCAACTTAGCACGATAGAGTAGCGAGCGAGTGCCATAAAGGCCCGTAGACAACCCGATCTGATCCGTCAGCGACCATCTTTTTCCCTTTCCCCTTCCCTCCACTCCCCAGGAGAAAAGATAGATTTAAATACCCCTTTTAGGGATTCTTTGCATTACATTATCTATATTATCTAATACCATACTTATCCTCAAGATCTACCGCCTGAGACATATCGACATATAAGCTTTCTAATTAGCTTCTGAATTCGAACCCTCCATTTATTTAACACAAAACGAAATATCCGACAACTGTTGGCTTTCATCGGTCCAATTGACCGCAATCGTCTATATAACCTTTAAAGTCGAATAATTATATAATCCCATAATATCCAAAATGCCAGTCTCGATGCCTCAATTCCGATTTCCCTTCTCCAAGAAGGCCCAAGCTGCCACTGTTCCAGCTGCCTCGATTATCGAGGAACCGACTCCTGCGCCTGCTGTGGCCATCACTGTCGACACTGCGGCTCCTACTACCCCTTCAGTCGATGATTCGACTCCTCGCTCTCATCGACGAGAGAAGAGCACTAGCTCCCTTTCCATAATGACCCGTCATAGTCGTGAGGAGGATAACAACACGTACAAGTTGAGCAGTATGTTGTCGTCTGATATTCCAATGAGTACTCCTGGGTTCGGGTGCTGACTCGTTCTTCTTCATAGCTGTGAACGATAGTGGTATTTATCTTCCTGTAAGAACCATTTCCCTTACGGATTATATTAACAGACTTGTGCTAATATATATTTCGTCGATAATAGCCTTCGCCAGTCGAAAAGAAAGGCTTCTGGGGAAAAAAGGAGGTCTCCAACGGAAGTCCAGTCGAGTCCCCCGATACTCAAGATATCGGATTTGCTATCACCCGAGAATCGTTTGATAGTTATCGAAGATCATTCGTATGTTTTTCCGATCTCTTGTTGAAAAAAAATTTAGGCGGCAATGCTGAAAATGTATTCTCCTTGGATAGGATATCTCCGCGAAAACACAAATCTCGGACTCTCAGCGACCCAGTATGCAGTCAAGCCGGTCTAGTTTTGATGCCTTAGGATGGGGAAGACCCAGTTTTGAGGCACCAAATCGGCTCCCATCTATCGATGTCTCTGAATCAGCCTCCGAAGAAGATGAAGGCGAATTTCGTGACGTTGATTTGAACGACCAACCAAAGAAAAGAGGTTTCTTGGGACGATTTGTCCCTGTCCCAACCACCCAACCAGCTCAAACAGTCCGACCCTTCCACACTAGTACTCCTCGAGCTGTCCAAGCTGGAGAAGAGGATATCAAAGGACGTGGCCGATCCGCCACCGCTGTCTGGAGACGTGAGCACAACAAGGATGCCGAAGAACTGAGTGCCATGGTTAAAGGCAGCAACCACCTAATCAGTGTTTAAACATTCGAAACGATGGTCGAGATTTTTTTGGTCTATAATTAAGAGATGGACCTCGATTAATACCCTAATATTTGAAGCGCATGTTGTGTTTTCGCAACATATGAGTATTTGTTACCGGCGTTTTGATTGAATTTGAGAAGCAAGAAAGGCGGGAAACAGAGAATTTACAAAGAAGTGTACATGATACAAGGGATACCATGCACGAGGTCGACGGTTCGCCGTGAAGCAAGCACTGGCGGCAACTAATGATAATCATGATGGGGGCGTTTTTCTAACCAAAAAGTCGACACTCGTTTGGCGGCGTTCATTTGAATTTTTCTTTTCCTTTTTTCTTCCTTCCTTCCTTTTGGTGATTGCTATTGCTGGTTGTCTTTTTTTAATGCGGTTGGAGGTGCTAGATGTAGTTTTCTTGTATATATAGATAAAGGTTGCACGTTATGACAACCGTGCTCTAGTTGTGAGAATTCAATGAGAAGATTGATTGATAAATCTATTCGAGAACTAGCCTGGCTTCGAGAACTTCTTTCTTAGAGCCTTTCCAAAGGTGATTTAATGTTGATGTTGATGATGAGGTGGCGTGGTCTGGTTTGTTGACAGGATCTGGCACCGCCAGTGTATTTGATGTTGCTGGAGCTGAGGCTGCGTTGGTGAGGTTGGTGGAAATCCGAAAAGCCTGTCGCGTCTTCCCTTCACAACCTCATCTTTAACCCCAGCGCTACCCTACATCAACATCGGACCCCCCGCAATCCCTACAAACCGCTTATCACGATATCACATCCAATTACACACAATTGGCTCCTGGCGGGACGATATTTTGAGGCTCCAGGCCTGCATCAAAAACCTTCAAAGCTGAGCTTCACCACGATCGTTTATCACAACCATTTGGCCGCCGTCCCGAACGTGCGCCAAAGCTTTACATTCCGAAATGGTTTACGTTTACAAAGAGACACGGGTTTCCTTGGATTGGGCATCCGATGATCGAATAGTAGAGGTCGCAGTTCCGGACTACGACCCTGCAGAGGCAGCAGCGGTGGAGGAGCATGGAAACGACACAAATGGCGTTTTAATCACGGGCGAAGCGGATGACTTTCCCCTGGGATCGTTGGCGTCATCTTCATCGATCGTATTCCGCGCAATACACCAAACGCCTAGAACGGTACTATGGAGGGTGGTGAATAAGGGAAAGACATTGGTGATGCTACCCTTGGATGTCGCACGATCGAACGACCAACATTTGGCAGTCGCGTCTGCGTACAAGATTCAGTTTTCACGAGCGATTGTGCCGGGATGCGTGACCTTTTACGATCTTCCGGATACACATTCGCTTATGATATTTGTTCTGACGTCGGGAAACCATCTCTATACGTTTAATTTACAACAAGGATTTTTTACATCTCACGATGAAGGAGACAGGCTGCACCCAGGATGGTGCCATGTTTTCCAACCTCCATCGCTTGCAGTACGGTCTGCGCACTTCTTGAGGGCTATATCCGAGGATTCTTTGTTGGTGGCATTGCAGGATGGAAGCTTGATAAGACTAGACCGACTGATACACCATAAGAGCAGTGAGTGGACCCAAAGTATTAACTCAGTTAGAGTACAAATATGTAGCGGACTAACGGTATTTGTTTGGTTAGGCTCCGGGTACAAGGAAATCAGTTTCAGCGATGGAGGCTATTTTAATTCAATCAAGAGCATCGTTCGATGGGCGGGTGCCCAGGTTAGATATGGCGACAGAAGCATTGCGGCATCCACAGTTGTATCTGTAGATATGACCTTCCGATATAGCCTTCTTTTCACTGTATCGATAAATCACCAACTGAAAGTATGGTCGATGGAGCGGGGCACGATGCTTGGGACATACGACCTTCTTAACGAACCGGCGTCTAATGCACCGTCGATCAAAAACTACTTAGACCCAGCTCCGGCTCACCTTATCACCCTCATTGAAGAGACGTCCGACCCTCGCTATATGTTTCTACTCCTCACACTTTCGCCTGCTGGCTCTGGAACGTTCAAGCTGTGGGCGGCGACAGACGATGGTACGGCTGGCTTCACCCGACTTATCGACCTATACCCTGACGAGGCATTAAAACTCGAGCCACCGACTTTTAATACCCTCTGGGTGGTTGCGGATTTTGGCACCGCGTCGTTTTCAAAAGATGATCCGAGCCTAGTGTCAATGTGGCTGCTTTGGAAGAGCAATACTAGCTCTAGGTTACAGACGGTCACTTTCAAGATCGATGACATGCCGAGGACCTTTGGGAACTGGGTGGATGCTAGCCAAGAACAGCTACTTTTGGAGAAGCCCCGAAGCCCTCCAGGCGGAGAGATAGTTGACCTTTCGAGCTACTGGTTAGACTGGATATTCCAACCCGGAAGATTTTCCGACTCTGTAATTGACAGAGCCGTGGAGATTTTCAAGAAAAACTTTGTATCCAAGGGTGGCAGATCGTCGGATCTCGACAAACCGAGTTCAAATGATTCCCGTCATGGGCTTGTCCTAAGTGCTGTTAATGCCGTTGTTAGCCTTCGGAACATCCACCCCCTTGATGTCGGTATGGACACCGAGGATGCGCTTTGGAGGGATTACGAAGTCCAATGGAATACATTTTTCAGGATCTGTACTGAATTAGACAGGACGCGAGTTGAGGCTTTGTCGCTGAATATCGACCCGGCTTCTGGCCTTGCCTTTGTTGCCAACGCGGATACAATAACAGTCGTCAGAAAGTCCTCGGAAAGTGAAACGATATCCCAAAACCTTGCGGCAGCGACTACTGCCGATATCCAACGTTTATACCAGAATGCTTCCGAGAAAGGGAAAGCTCTATTTGGCGATGGACTGGTTGATTCTGTGAAATCGCTAATTCTAGCGGCCCGCGAGCTTAACGACTCCCTATCGCCAACTGCCTTTGATGATTGCGTCGCTGCATTCCAAGATGAGGTTACTCGACCTCCTGATGTGGCGATTTATGACCGTATTGATGGAATGTATGATCGGTGCTTCGAGGGACGGGTACCACAATCTCATCTAGACCACGTTGCCAGTCTTGTCGCTGCACTCCAGCATGATCCGGAACGGGCTTTCAGAGTCATCCTGTCGAGCATCACACAGTTCGAGCCCTCGGGATCGTCGAACTTGACCGTTTTTGGAGAGAAGTTGCTTCTAAGAGGCAGTCAGGAAGTCATCCATGTGAATTACACCTTGCTATTCGAGTTGACACTATTGCTCATCCTTGTCCACTGCTCGACAATCGTGGAAATTGACGACATCGAGCCATACAACAAACTGTATCTCGACCTCATCGCTTTACTCCGAGAGTACAATATACTCAGCTGGCTTAGCAAGAACTCATGGACGCCAACGCCAGAAGATGTGGAGACAGAGCAGAATTTGAGGACTACATTAGGGCTCATCCGAGGATATAGGGGTCAAACATTACCCCAGATTCACAACTTCCCGACACTCCAGATTCTACTCAAGACGGATGGCGGGCCGCCGCCTTCCGCTGTCGGGTCCGGGCCCATTACCTTGACTTCAAGCATCCAGAAGTTCTTGGCTGCGACAGAACTTGGACAATTTTCGGAAGCTGTGACGCTGATTGCCTCGAGGTTACTGCGTATGAATGCGATCCGACTGATGGGAGAGTTCATGCCATATCTACCCCAACCCCATGGGGTGACTACCTAAAAGCGCGGATGGCGGTTTGTCGTAAAGAATGGAAGACAGCGGAGGAACTCTTCCAGTCTGCTGCTCCTGGAATTGGTATGTCTTTCAAAATCACCCGGTTGAATTTATAGATCTTCGTTCTAATCCATACCTTGTTTTAGCCGCCCACCATCATATCGCACCTGTAAACTCGCTAAATGCGCTCTTCACACCCGTGGAAATCGAGTACCTATGCTCTGGAACTCCAAGATACTACTTCCATGTAGCCGAGATTTTTGAACATAGGAAGCAGTACGGGGAGGTCGTTCTTTTCTCAGAATTGGCATTCAAGGCTCTGCCTCACCGTCTCGATGAGGTAAGGCTCTTTCCCAGCTATTCAGACAGATGTCCGTTGTGTTATAGAGTCTAACAAAATAACAAATTTAGGAGGAAACGGCATTGCGATCCGACATTCTTGCCAGACAATTCAGCGCAGCACTTCAGGTTCCCAACTATCAATCTGCATACTCAGCGCTTATAAGCTATAGCGATAATGCATTGTACGTCCTCCCCTGTCGCTCCTTATTAATAACTCGCATTCACTAACACAAATATCATAGGCAACGACAAGCTCTGAAGAGTCTGATCATATCCATGTGTGAGCACTATCAAGCTGACATACTATGTCAATTCGAATTCCCTGGTCTCCACGAAGAAGTCGACGCAGTCCTAGAACACCAATATGAGCATCTGAACGAGGTAGCAGCCGTTCATGTCCCCTACCACAAGATCGCTTATGCATGGAGGATATCGAGGGGTAACCGCCGTGGTGGTATGTTATTATCTCCATCCTCTACTCAATATCTAGCATTTCGGACGAACTAACAAAAGAAACAGCTGCATCCGTTCAATACGATCATCTGAAGAAACTCCAAGGCTGTTTGACGAATTCGCAAAGGTACACTGGAATGGAAGTTAGAGAGGCGTATTTGGCACTATTGAACGTTTTGGCGCTAGTGCCGAAGGAAGAGGCATACATATTTACTAGACTGCATGCCGAACAGGAGAGCAGCGGGGTTCATTTCGTTGATGGTATGTCTAAAGCGATGCAGGAAAAAAGGGAACTATACTAATCAGGATTTATAGGTACAAAACTCAAACGCCGTGTCGTGAGCATTGACAACGTTCGCGAGGAATTCCAGGAGGAGATGAGGAGAACGATTGAATATCTTAGTGGAGGTATTTTCTTCTAAGTTAAAGAGGAAAAAAAAAACAGTACATGGCTTGCGAAAAGCTCGAAAGTCGACGTCGGCGGATATGCGGACTAATTTTTTTGGGAAGCAAAGGCATAAGCGGTATGCATCTATATTAATATTCATGTTTTTATGAGATAATATTTTTCCCTCTACTCCTCGCTTTTCTATTCCGTTCTTTTTCGTTTTTCATTCAACCCTTTTAACCTTGTTTTTTTTTTTTTTGGATTCGAGTTTGTTTGCATAGAAGGGCGTCTGAAATAGCGAGATGTTTACTACCTTCGATGATATCGATATTCATGAGGGTGTGTCGAATGATTCATTTGCTCGTAAATCCTTGCTATCGTTTTTATGAAGTGAATCGAAATTCGAATTGATTTTGATTCGATAACAGTTTAAAGGCCTTGTTTTATGAGGATATGAAAAAGAGGGAAAGGTGCTTCATTGATTTGCTTTTACTAGCTGCATGGACGTCGTGAGTTACATCCATAAGCAAGTAATGATATTGCAACGAGGTCTAGAGCTTTCAGAAAAGAGGGGGCAAAAATACAAATTAAAGATGGAGGGGCATTGAAGCACAGGCGTATCAAGTCATATAGTAAGAAGTATCGATATTGAAGAGCGGATATGTATAAGGATTCCTTGTTGTAATTTTGCAATTCAGATTAAATTAAAAAATACGACCCAATATCTCCTTGAAGAGGTGTAGTGGGTGCCGTGCGAAAGTTCGAGCCAGCCGATGAAGGTCTACCAGTATTCTGGCCAGTGGTGGGATTCGGTGACCTTGACGCCCCGAGTTCATACATTGCTTGTAGGCCCAGTGAGATGAACGGAGGAAGCCCTCTTGGTATCATCTGAGGTGTGTACTTGAGTCGCGGGATAGGCGATGGTTGCCCGTATACATTCAGTCCCGCGGCAGCCGCCTCTGATACGCTTCCAATGGTTGACCCTGAACCTTTGCGCCCCCCGGTGCTAGCGGGAGAGGGAATACTTGAGAATCGGGGTGTTGGTGAGAACGCTCTTAGAGATTCGCTATCAGCGATCCCAGTCTCAGCCGGAGTCTCGGACGTCAAAATTGACGCCGCGTGATCGTTGTACTTGCGTCGGCTCTGGTGGGCGTTCGATGAGCTCTAACTGGTACCCGGCTTTTAATTTTTCTCGGATCTTTGCTGCAACAACCCGGCACAAGAAGCCGATGAAGACTCAGAAAACCTGCGTATCATGTTAACTTTGAAGGCCCCGTATAAGGGTACAATGTAGGTAGATGTTCTAATAATATCGGTTAAAACTTACGAAGAGACATCCTATACCTGTGAGAACATGGTTTGTTAGGAACCTTAGCTAGCAGTCGTCTCACAAATGATATGTAACTTACGAATAAGAATCGATACAGATTCGACCACGATTTCCAAAACACTATTTTGAACCCCTATTGAATTGATACACCATCTCGTTAGTACAATCCCAGATTGAATAGCCATCGGCACCTCGGTTTCAGGTAAATATCCTTGATGTAGTAGAGCCTCTGGAAGATATGTAGTACTTACGATTGATTCTTTCAATATAAATATCACAATATCCAGCAGAATTTCGGGCCAAGTTCCGGTCCCTGGCCCGTAGTATCAATTATGAGATCTGGGCAACTGCTGCGTAGCAGTTGTCAAAGAATTGTACCGACGATGAAGCTGACTTTGGACGACCAGTTTTAATCATGAAATTACGGATACCACGGCGCCATGCACTTGATTGCTCGTGGGTACCTGCATACCGTTAGCGATGTGGTACAGAGCCAATGCAACGATGAGGTAAAGAAATACTAAATCTTAACTGCAAGAGTACACGAGTATCAATGCACGAAAGCGACGTCGCGACCGTAAGGAAGAGGTTGTAGCGGTAGGTAGCCTCCAGAGCTCGAGGGACGGCAAGTACCACTCTGGAAGGAATGAAACCGTTTATTTTTCGATTCGAAAGAGCAAGCGATGGCAGGCGAAATGGAGTTAGATGTAGATTCAAGATGATCGATGAAGATGAAGATGGATCAATGACCGGTCCAGGTGAGGAGGATACTCCCGTGTCTCAAGAATTGGATAACGGTATCTTGGGCGGTTCTATTCAGCTAATAGGTCGCCGTAGAGGGAAGCTATATCTGGGTTCTCGGCATCGCATTGCGCAGTACGATGTTTGGATGGGTTCTCTCCGAGAGATTTCACGAGCAGGAGAAGAGGAACTTGTAGCAGTATAGGGGTATATAGGGGGGTATGAGGAGCGGGGAACAAGAATATCCTCATAATCTGACTTGGAAGAATGCCTGTGAGGATGAGAAGGAGGTTGATGCATTTTAATATAGCTTAGGAGGCCTGGAGCCAGTATTGCGTTGTCACGTACAAATGCAACAGTCTTTTAGGCTTCAAGCCAACCTTCAAATCCAAGCATTGCAATTGAGAGTAAAATGGTATTAAAGGTCTAGAGTAAATATCTGCTAATTTTACATGAGGAAGATTTCCAGAAAATCTGGGAGTTAACTTCGGATACGTCAAAAATGTTGATGTTGACTCCCTTTATTTCTTTCCCTTCAACAGGTTCGATATCAAATCTGTTCCCTTGTTACCAGCCTGCTTAGCACTCTCGATTGCAGCTTGTTCACTCTTCCCCGAGAGTATCTTCTTAATCTTGGCCTTTTCGCTCTCGGGGACTCTCTCGCTTTCTAATAGGGTAGCGACGAGGTAAGAGTTGCCTCCGGTAGCCCAAGAAGCCAAGTCCGACTCGATCTTTGGGATCAAATATTTGTAGAACTCGACTGGCGGATCCGATACTAGAAGAGCTGTTAGTCGTTTACGCAATCCAGTAGAAATTCGAATAAAAAGTACATACGCTGGATCTTCTGTGTTTTATTGTTGAAGAACCCTTCCTGAACTAGATTCTTCAGCATTCTACCAAGGTCCTTATTCTCCTTGGCCTCCTTTCCCTCTGCGAGTGCGGCAATAGCTTCTGCTGCCGCAGATTTATCACCCTCCGCGAAGATGATAACTTCAGATGCGAATTGACATCCGAGAGGAGCAGTCGCCAAATCTGCAGCATGGGTAGCTACCGATTTCAGAATGGCAGGGCTCAAAGCCTTCCTAAGCTCTTGTTGTCGAACTTTGGGATCTTTCTTACTGTAGTATCGAACAATTCGGGTTAGGAAATACTTTACAAACGAATCCACGGCAAGGGGCTTTGACGAACCTTGTCTGAGCTCTGATCTTATCAATGTCCGCTAGCAGCTCGATCTTCTGCGGATGCATCAACTTCGTCTCTCTCCCCAATAGTGGGTAGAGGAGCGGTATTCTTGCAACTGGATGCTTAGCCGCACTCCCGTCATCCAGCTTGGCTTGGATCTCTGGGAACACCGTCTTGCTCACCAACACCGTATCATCGACAACATCAAACACTGCCAGTAGCACCATGTGACCATGCTCATCCGCATAAAGCTCCTGAATACTCGGCTTCAAGTTCTTCAACATCACTTTTCGATCCTTCGCCGAACCCCAAGCGAAACATCTCATGATGACCTGTGCGCCGTCTTTTGAGAACCCAATGTTTCCAAGGTGTTCCTTGACAAGTTCGATGAGATCTACTGCCTCGCTAGTCTCTGATTTGACATTGAGAATGTATTCCAGCATTGCTTTGTGTAGAATCTGCAAGAAGGTCATGTTCTTCTCAACCATCTGATTGATCAATTCGAACAAGCTCTTCATAATAATGGACCTCTTTTCGGGATTCTCCTCCAATAGCGACTTTAGCGAAGCATTTTTCGAATCATCCTATCAAGAATTAGCCTCCTCGATTCCGACCCCGTCGGGTAATATGTAGAAACCCACCTTGAAAATCGCATACTCTACTCCGTAAAATTCTCTGATAAGTGACGCCTTCTGTTTAGGCGTAGCGTATTCCCGGAAGGCGTCGTCAATCACATAACAAGCCTCCTTATGCTTCGCCATCCGCCTGACATGTCCATAAAACTCCCCGATAATCATCTCCCTTGTCTTTGTATTCCCATAATGCATCAACTTGACAACCAGGTACTTTCCATACGCGCTTTCGGCCAATTGTATATACTCGCCCTTCAACTCCTTCGCAATCTCCTGTCGTCGCTCCGAGCTACCGTATTTCACAGCCGTCTGGATCACACGGCTGGCATCGTGTTTGAACACTAATTCTTTGACACGCCCGGTGACAATAGTGAATAGTTCGTCCGTAAGCTGTTTACGTTCATCGAGCGGGACGTGAGACTTTCGGCGGAGGCGTTCCCAGATCTTTTTAGAACGGTGGATGACGTCGGCGTTTGGTTTGGCTTGTTTACGTTCATTGGCGAGTTTCTTTTGAACGGCGTGTGATTCTCGGGATTTGTTCGCTACAGTTCGTCCATTGTGATTAGCAAACGAAGTCGGTTTGAGATTCGGCGGTAGGGATTTTTGAATACAATTGACATTCTCACCGGACCCGCCATTGGTATTGTTCTTCTGGGCATTATCCTTGTTCTGAGTAGCACCCTTAGATCCTGTCTCCTCTACATCTTCCATTTCAACATCACTACCACCCTGGTATTCCTCTTCATCGTCATCACTGTCCTCGACAAGGTTCTTTCTCGTCTTCTTTTGATTAGAGAAGCCCTTATCGGATTCCTTGGACAGTTTCACCTTCTTGGTATCGTTACCAAGGGGCTTAACTTCTTGTTTTCGTTTCGAGGCGGCCATTTTTTGTGGTGGTGATGGTCTTAGTTTTGGTCGTTAGACGTCGAGATGGGTTTCGAAGTTTGAAATTTTAAAGGTACAGCGACAGAGGCTAGCCAAACTTTTTTCTTGGCCTGGCAGTTTGAGCGACGGAGTCTGATTGGCTGGCTGGAACCATGATAGCAACACACGGCATGATGCCCATTTATGGGCCGACGAGAGGATCTCAAGCTGGAGAAGGACTAAAAGGTTTCAAAACACCCTGTGACTTCGAAGCTAGTTTTGTGAATAAGAATAATAAAGAGGAATTACATGCTCCTCCACTAACAGTATATCCTTCAACTCCATGGCATCCATAAATCATGAAAAGGGAGTAACACTTATGCGAGGAGACAACTAGGAAAACAAGCGATGTCGTTCAATAAGTACAATCGAAGCAGAAACGTTCAGAACGGAGTCCCTCAAAAACTGGGATTTCATGCAGGATGCTAGATATATGCAAAAAAAAAAAAAGAAGAGGGGTGTAGCATGGCTATTCAGCCAAAGATCTATCTCTCATGTGCTTCCATATCCTTTGGACTTGGGTCGCCAATACCGTCCTCTGTCCTTCAATGTTAGTAAAACTTCGAAGACGTATGATAAAAAGGAGGGACAAGCAACCTACCATTAATTGCGAAAAGACATTCAGACTCCGGCAAACACGGTGAGTCATAAATCTTACAAATACGGGTTTCTCCACGGCCTTTCTTTAATGAAAGTCTACACTCACGTTAGCTACTCCCAGTTTCACCTTCTTGCCACAGCATTTACTTACCGGGTAGTAGAGGCATGTGCAATGATATTTCCTCCAATAGGTTTCTTCGGATCGGGATTGAACACAGCTCCATCGACCTGTGCCACAACCTGATTCGTAATGACAACAGCAATCCCAAATTCGTCAGCTAACCTCTGCAACTGTCTCATGAACCTCGCCAAATGCATCTGTCGAGCACTCAAATCCCCACGACCCGAGAAATCGGTACGATAAAGACTAGTCGCGCTATCCACTATAAGCAGCGAGAATCTTGTCTCGGTCATCATTTGCGCCGCCATGTTCAACAGCTGTAGCTGATGATCTGAATTGTATGCGCGAGCGTAGGCGACGTTGTCCAGGACCTCTTCACCATTGAGGCCGTAACGTTGGGCTACAGCGAGGAGACGAACAGGACGAAAAGTCCCCTCTGTGTCGATATAGAGGCATTTGCCTTCACCACCACCCATGTCGAGGGGTAGCTGACAGGTTACAGCTAGGGTATGACATAGCTGACTCTTTCCTGTTCTGAACTCGCCGAAGATTTCGGTAATAGACCCCGTTTCAATGCCACCAGCAAGGAGAGTGTCGAGTTGCTTGGAGCCTGTGGTAATAGAAATGAGTTTGCTTCGTTGTTCGTGGATGTCGGTGGCGGTTGTGAATCCCATAGGAACAAGTTTGGCGGCTAGAGTAAAAGAAAAAGTTGTCCACGTTAGCAAAAATCCCCACGAGACACCATTAAAACGTAGAGTTAATTCTACCTTCCGCGATAATCTTGTCCGCCTTTGCCTCCGATATGCCCTTGATGGTTAACAACTGTCGTTTTGAGCTATACACTCGAAGTCAGTATCTTCAAAGTATCAACCAGGCCACTCAAGGTTCCGTACGTATAAGCAACCGCCTCAACGGTATTATACCCAGCTTCGACAATCGCCTTGATATCCCTTGCATGGATTCCATTGCCTTCGAGTTGCGAAAGCGGGGTGGGAGCACCGTAGGCACTTCCACCCTGGTCGTCGTACTGTGTAGGTTCTTCAACGTCGCCCATAGTGGACGATGGTATAGTTCCCGGTGGAGGATCCGTGGTTGAGGAAGAGACTCTTTGAGTAGTCGCGGAAGAAGGATTCCGGACTGTGATGCGGTTATTAGATGGAGTGGTAGGTTGCGGGTGAGTGGGGTTGCGGTGCTGTGGATTTACGGGAGGGACGTCAATATAAAAGTCATCGGGCATAGTACAGAGACCAGAGAAGAAAGGCTACCAGACCGACATTGGAAACGAAGGTTTAGCTATGGAGAGAGTAATAGTGATCGTAAGGAAGGGAGGAGTGAAAGACCGCTGACAAATGGAGTTCAGCTGGTGGCAATGCAATGCAATGCAATGTCGGAGTTAGAGGATGGAGCTAGCGACTTCGAAGCTGCTGCAGAAAGAAGGTAAACACGGCTAAAGCGCGGCGCGTCGCAGCCAAGCGGCAATAACGAGTCGCACGCTCTCACATGACTAATCTTCATTTCCAGAATACAACAGACACAACAAAATTACTTCAAACTCCACGACTCGAGATATATCTCCAGGTTCAATTGAAACTTTATAATATATAAGTATTGTTTTTGATCTATACCCACTCCCAAGTACCCAAAATTCCCGCCAACAAAACTCCCAGGCAAAGCATTACAACTTTATGAACTTGATATCGATCGAGAACCTCAATATTAATATCCTCAGTTGCATTAATATTGGTTGCACTGGGCTCTTTGCTAAGGGTCGGATTAGGATGCGCATCTTTAAACTTCTCTATTTCCCTTAATTTCTTCATAATATACTCCGCTAGTAGCAACACCGCAGAGATGATTTAAGCCGTCAGCTACACAAGTCCCCGAGCTTCTCTCAGCCGGAAATGGACATTGGAAGCATGTACTTCAAGTCAACCGGAGAGCTCATAATCATTCACTCCCTAGACTCGTGATATCACCCCAAAAGACAGTTTCGAGTATACGAGCACACGGGATTTAACCGGCCGAAAGTGGGGTCATTCCCAGCCCCGATCTAAACCATTAAACAGGATTTACCATCATTGTCTAGCATAGGAAGGTTAATCCGGTCGTTCTCGGGGACCTCACCTTCGAGATTTGTAATGTCGATAGCATATAGAGGACTCATCCATAAACGTTCATCCATAGTACTGGGATACAAGAATCGGTGCATTTCAAGCCCTGATCTGTCTATCTCTATATTGCCATAGTAGTTTTTAGAGTCAAATTTGCTCCGATCCATCTCGATAACGGCAAGATCAAGAGTATATCCTCAGGCTTGAGCGAATACCTGATAGGGGGGAGCCCAGACAACTTCACCAATAACACGGTCTTCGAGTGGCGCCCAATAGGAGCTGACCTCTTTTTGCAGTGATTCAAGCGCTTGAACCACGCCTTGCCCCCCATCCTCGCTGTCTAGTCCGGACAACCTTCTGGTTACGGGATCGGACCGGCCCCACAACATTCTTTTGATTTTCTCTTGCGCGGTGCTAAAAGACTTGTTCCCGAGAACGACCACGTCCCCCCGGGTTTCGATCTCATTGTCACGCGTGTATTCGGTGTTACTACCGCCTAACTCACTGTCGTCGAGCTCGAGGAGAGCATGTCTAGCCGTGACCAGGTAAATGTTTTTGTCGTCTCCTCCAGCTCTAATAATAAGCCCCACATACCCCAACGTCCGGCCTATTCTTTGCAGAAATCGGGATCTCAAGGGTTGCAGTGAACGGCAGCCAAGCGGTATACGTCTAGTCGTAACCACGACTGGGATCCAAAAATCTTTCAAAGCCACCCGTAGCCAACCTCCTAGCCGTCGATTACCGTATCTCAACATGACAACCAGACACCTCAAGGGTGGTCAGAAATCCTAAACAAGCAGCTACCGCTGCTCTCCCTTCTTCGAAGCTCAAACTGCCATTTTCAACTCCAATCCAAACAATCGCCGGGCCATCCACAAGTACCCAGTTGCCAAAAGTATTAGGGTTATACTGCCCCATGTGATCCGATCTTCAAGATCAACGATATGCACCACATCGATGCTAGTCTAGTTAATCTCAATGGACGTCAAATCAAAACAATTTGTGGCGCAATCCTAGAATCCCTGATTCTGGTGATTGGGTGGTCGGGTCGTAGCATTCTGATTTCCTTGAGTATAGAATGTTCCCAATGTCCATAGACAATATCGAAGGGCCCCGGTTTAGTAGTGGCGTGGTACCATCCGGATGCAAATTCTGTCACCTGGTATGGAGATTCATGACTGTGGAATGGGCCGTCCACCTCGAGTGGCTTGTCAGCTGGAGTAATCTGAAAGGCTTGTGGGAGCCCAGTTAGATCCGCTGTAACCATTAATCATATGAACGTAATTGTCTCGCACCCAGACCTTGTCGTCAGTGTAATCAGTGATACAAGACGGCGTACAGTTTCTTCGGATTCCTGTGTAGTATTTCAAGCGTGATGGAATGTTTTACAGCAAAAGCCGATAGAGAGGAGGAGCCAAGAATGACGTTACCAAGCCGATCGATCCCACTTTATTTAGCTACTCCCTCCGAACAGATAGCCCCCGAATTAAAACCAACGAGCTTCTAAACTGGTACAAACACTAGTGGACTCTATTCTTAGCCAAGAGATGAGCAGTCTGCGTAGGAGAATTTAGAATATAGAAAGAAGAGCTATTTATATTGTAAGACTGGTCTAGTTTCTTGTGAGACTAAAAATAGCAATGCTTATAAAAAGCACGCAGTGAGTTGTATCGTATACCAGTAATAAGCTTGAGAGTTCCCAGGGGTTGTATATTGGCTTTGTGAAGGGAAAGTAAGCTGTGGTAGCCGAAACGTTGATTAAACCCTTACCACAATCAGTTAATTACTGCTTCTGACGCGAAGGGGGATCACAGAAACGTGACCTGAGATCGACCCCTCGGTCTACCACCCCCCTTTTTTGCACATTTTTGCACTCTTTTTTACATGTATACTCAGGATACGAGACTAATGCGGCGTCTGGCCTCGAAACTAGAGGCCAATATATCCCCCTTTGGTTTTCAAAACAAATAAAGAAAGGAAGAAACACCACCAACGGGGCCAGTACTTGGTATACGAAACAAGTAGTACTAGTTTTGATTTCGTCGCCAGACACGATGACCGTGTATTTGTACTAGCCAAATGGGTCTTCCATCCAAAACGGTGGTTTGTTCAAAATATGCTAGATGTAATTTCATGCACCCGTCATTTCTAGACTCACCCACCTGACATTCGTTTCATTCAACCTTTTCCGTAGTTTTCCTTCGATGTCACCCCATACCTGATAAATGGGATGGGCATGGCGACCATATGTTCTCATTTTGGTATTGGAATGTCGGAAGGATCTGTTTTGAAAAAGAAAGGCCCGGGTCTGGATATACCGATGAGTGGTGAATCATATGGAAGAAAGCTATGGTAGTAATATATCGAAAGGCACTGGGTACAACGGGAACGGTGGCTTCATCGAGAGAAGCTCTGCCCAGGATGATGGAGTGTTTGAGGTGAGGAATCCAGTATTTCTCCACTAAAAGGAGTTCAGCAGGTGAGTAAACAAGCAGAGGATATGAAATGTAAGAAACGTACTAGGTTGCATAAATCCTCGTCTCCGAAGATAGAATGTGCTGACTTTCGTTCCAATTTGAGCGGTGTTATTGCATTCATGGTCTCAGCACAGGGTGTTGATGCGTTGTTGCGTTGGGAAATGATTGTCACAGCAACCAATAAGATCTCCGACATCAACTGAGTCTTACCTGAATAGGCAATTTCTTTTCCCGCATAAACCTTGTCATCCAGCTTCGAGATTCGGGTTGTATGTTGATAATACGTCGATATTCCTTTCACCCACAGCTAGATGACTGAAATGTAAAATGTTTATCTTTTCTCATTCTCACAAAATAACGTTTAGGGTCAATACTAACTAGAAATAATGTAGACGCTTCTAATTTATATATACAACTCCTTCAATAACAATACCGAAGTCTTTCGCAAAGAAAGCAGAACATTCCTCCCTTTGTCTCAATAACTGCTACAGAGAGGGCGAGAAAAATATAAATCCGAGCCTACTAGAGCAGAGGGGGCCAGGGAGAATGTGCGATGGGACGGTCACCTAAGTAAGTGTCGGGTCGAGATGTGCATGCTCAAAAGGTTTGGACTTCTGGAGCGTTTCCATGATATGATAAACTGGTGTGACATATGTTATATCATTGAAACCTTCTCGGAAACCAGTTCCACCAGGAACGATTCCGCTGACACGACTGTAGGCGTCCGCCACACATGCGCCTGAATCTCCTCCCTTTGATAACGTAGAGGATTCATCGCTTTTCAATCTTAATCCAACGTGGTATTAGTTGGCGCGGTTGAAATTGTTATACGTGGAGCCCAAACGAGCTCCCCAAGCACCCGACTTTCCAGAGTCCCCCATTGTGAGCTGATTTCCTCATGTAGGAGTTTGAGTGCGGAAATATCCTCAGAATAGATCGTCAACTGGAGTTGGGTATCGGGGTCATCTCTCCCGCTTTCCCTAACTCGGGAAATAGCATGTTCGAAAGTTCTAATACGAGATCTCATTTCTTCGAGTATGTACGTAAGAAGCTCGTATAGGTGACTCGATAACCTTCTGGGGTTTGTAAGATCAGTTCACGAAATCGGAGATCTGCAGTAAATCCTCTCGGTTTATCAGCAGACACCAGTGTTATATTAGGTATTTAGATTGATAACTACATCTTGTGTAAGTTTTCCGAGATGTGTTGTTCATGTGGTATGAAGCGGTAAAAAAACAACAAAAGCAACGCATTGGGAGTATATATTAATTATCGATATCATGATATCAACTTCGCGCAATTTATCAAGTCACAGAACTGTCCAACATCCTGCTACTTTTCATTCCCGAGTCCCCAGACGAACCTGCCCATTAACCGTCATCAAACCCACATTGATACTCTTCCACTCGCTCTCCCCAGGCACCGACGCCGCTGCTGCGTCACTTCTGCCCGACTTGACTTGCCTTGCTACCTCCAACATTCCATCGGTGAGCGTGGCATCGACCACATTGGCGATCGCCATCCACGTATCTCCCAACCTTGAAAATCCAGTTTTAGACGCAAAGAGCCAGAAAACGTACAAAAATACGACAACATGGAGCGCGATGACCGCCATGACGACAGTAAACCCGACCGGTATCTCCGTACGAGGTGTTCCAAACGGCCCGCCGGGGTGTAAGGCCGGCACGAAAACTATCGTATCCACCTCCTTCCAGTTATTGTACTGGGGTAATTGATCGTAGTATGCGGTCCCCGCGAGGGTGAACAGGATCATTTGCAAGGCATCCGCGACAGTGTCGTTACCGTATACCAAGTACTCGAAGAGGGTCCTGACCCACGTGGCTGCGCCGACCTGTGGCCAAGCGCCGTATTGGAGGCCCCATGCCCAGTACCTTTCATCCAAAATGACGCTGTAGTTTCCGTATTTCCAGCCTTGACCCGGATATGACAAGTGCACCGCTTCGAGGACGTATGGCCACTGGGTTTGGTAGATTCCACCGGTAATCGTGTTCGAAACCGGGCCATCGGTTCCGGGTTCAAGGCTTTCTGGTGTAACCCAAGTGTCTGCTTTGCTCTCCAGGTTCAGGATTCCACGTTGTTCGACTGTAAGGTTGCTCTTGGACCCTGGGAGTAATTGTTGATACACGCCGGCCCAGTCAAAATTCTTGGCTGTTTCGTTCCATGAGAGCGAAGGCTCCGTTCTGTTCGTTGTGCTAGAGATTCTGACGTCCCTTATCACCGTATCGAGGGCTGAATAACAAACGGTGGCGTCGACAATAGATGTTCTTTCGTAGTTCGGGTTTTTCTTCTCTCCGGGGCTGACAACCTCAAAAGTAGCCCATTCCCCGTTACCGACTGGTAGTTTGGTATTGTTGACAGATATAATAAGATACGCGGCTCCGGAGACATTCTGCAGAGGCGAGAGGGGAGGGAACGGTCGAAACTCGCTCACAAGGCTGCCGGGATAAAGATCTTGCCTCGAAGCTGGTGTTGTCGCTTTGACATTGTGAAGTTCGCAAATCGCAAATGATTGGCTGTTTATCCTTGAAAACGGGCAATCGAAGGGAGTCGGACGGTCAGATGCATTAAATCTAGGGGTATTAAAAGATGGCGACACGGTGCCCTTGAGAACGGGCTGAAAGATAGGGTCCCATTCCCCTTCGCTGCTAAGTGTGTACATGACGAGGTCTTCCAAAACGGGGCGCTGACAAGTAACGCGGGTATCGACTAAAACCGCTTTACCGTCGTAGTTACGTATGCTCTGGCGAGTATCCGCCGTTGGATAAGGAAGGAATGCCCGAATATTCCTCCCTGTATCGGAAACACCCTCTTGCTCGAGCGGTGGGCCACTGGCTTCCGCGAATGCGGGCCAGAAATTTGGTTTATTTCCCCCCCACATGACTTCGGATGTCGTTGGGGTCCAGCCAAAGAAGTTCCCATCAAACCACCAGTCTATTGATAAATTGGAGTGGACAGGATAACCCGGAATCACGTCCGTACGAAGGTCCGAGAGCAAGGCGGTCGATGTGAATTGGACTAAAGTAGAGGTACCCAGAAGCACGAGTATAGGAAGGACCGTTCGGAGGATAACGCCAGGAGGACCAAATCGAGATAAAGGCCAGCAGACATCGAGTAAGGTTGGGATAAGTGGGCCACCGTTGACTCTCATGAGGGAGACGTCAGCGGTATTCGCAAGAGGAACATCGTACCTCTCCAAAGCCACGGCAGCCAACATGGCAAGACCGAGCGCAGCCTGCGTCGCAACAGCCCATCGAAGTGCCGTGGAAGTCAAAGATATCGCTCGTGTGGCCCATTCATTTACCATAATCTTCTGCCATATGGAATTTTCGACACTGCTGTACCACAAAAAGCAGAAGAAGCCGACAGAGGCTATGATAATCAAAAAGCTAAGACCGAGTATAGCCAGAGAGATATAACCAACTCGCCTCCAGACCGTTTCGGTCGACCCCTCAGAGGTTTGTGGCGTGCCAGGTTCGACCGCGACTTTGGTCGGTGCGCTTACGTCTGTCGTCGGGCGCTTTTCGTCCATTCTGGAAGGGCGGTTGCTCCTCGTGGTATCCCTTTATGTGTAAATTAATTTAAAAATTATGATGCCCTGAACTCGAAGTTCAGAGGAAAAGTAAAGAGGCTCTTAATCGTATCGAACGTATAATTACGATTGAGTATTCACCACGAGAGGGTATCAGTCGAGACATATATTTATAAATTTTGCAATGGGTCCATATCAAGTCGTCTATTAAGGGTCTCCAAACCATATTACTCTCAAGGCCTTCGCAGAACATAAGACTACCTTCGCAGGAGGATTTCGTTCATCGCACGGGATAACTCAAGACTGGTCTCGTACGCACCCAGACGGTGTGATTTCACTCGATTGCAAGGCTATAATCGTGCATAACCGAAAAAAATATAAAAATAAAAATAAAAAAAATAAAAAAAAATAAACAAAATAAATCACTCTTAAGTGGCAGACTACGTTGCAACAATATCATATCTCACCGTGGGTATGTAGCGCTGTAGCGCCTGCGGTATGCATTTAGTGCCCCATGTCATTCTCACACATCTGAGGATATGGGGTTGTTTTTGCTTCTGCTTAAAGTAGCCCGTCCTGATCTGATTTGATTGGTACCGAGACTGGGCATTTTAGGGAGATTTTTTGTGATATACCCCCGCCGAAGGTATACTTGCGGTCACATTTATACCTGCGAAAAGATCAGGTATCCTATTTACCCCGGAGTTTACACACCCAACCAATCGCATTGTCTCCCGGCCTTCTCGACGTTTTTTTCTGCGGCTCCGGACCTAAATCCACAGTCGAACGAAAACTCAGGGAAAACAGGCGTGAAATCACGGAGAGAAAGCTCAATTATATGTAAGGATCACGAAGCTGGTTGCCTAATCTGTAAATAGTTTCTATTCAGGATTTCTGTCGCTTGTCCTCCGCCGGATAGCATCATGCATCAAGAGGGGCCTGCGTTGGCTTTTGTTGTAATATAGGTCCCATACAAGTCCCACTCGAGGCGAGTAAGGGTCCTGAGACAACGGTGGCCCCACATCCTCGCGTATCAGAGAACAACGGCTGCAGGCCAGGAGCTCGATGACCCCTCTGACGTCCCAAAGTTCTCAAGGAAGTGGTTTATAATCCGCACGGGATCCATGCCCTCTTGGGGCAGATATAAGTTATCGGTGACTGTTATTGCATTGCACCAAGGATATCTACGTAGTAGGTCTGCAAAGATAGTAAGTCCCACTGTAGTGTCCACCCTCCGGTATGAGTTTTTTGGAACAAAGCTATACATGTCTCTGAAACTTTACCAAAGGGTTTGGCGACTGATATGAGAACAAATAGAAGTACCAAATCCGTCATTGTACCGAAACTAGTATAATTGCAATTATAGATTCGTAAGGATCTGAAATGAAAGAGAAAGCTTGGGGTGTCGTAATAGCCTTGAGCAGCAACCGATGAAAGTAGAATTTTAGCAAGCGCAAGGATTTATTTCAGCGATGGCCAGTCTCGAGCCCGTGATTACGCATCTTAATCTAGAGGCTATCTTGGGAGCCCCAAAATGAAGCGGGTACATACATCTGCGAACAACATTAAAACTCCATGCAAGAAACCAGTAGGAAACATGAGAAGTAGGTAGTAATAATACAATTCGCGGACCCGCTAAAACACAATCGTTATCATTAAATAAACAGAAACGCCTTCAACCTCCCCTTCTTCAACGCATATTATTCACAATATCCCTCAACACCCCCCTCGAAGCCACCAACCCCCTCCCACTAGTCCCCCTACTCGGCCCTCCCCCACCACCGAGTTTGACAACCCCACTCCCCTTCTTCCCCAACATGTCCAACAAACTCCTCTGCTGCTTCTGCACATTCACAGGCCGTTTATTCTCCCTTTCCTCCGCCATCCTCCTCCGCTGTTCCATACTCAAGCTCTTCGCGGGACTCTGCCTCGGCTGCATCATAGGGATATTATGCTCCAAATGCGCTTCAACTGGCAAATCATACACCCAATCCCTCTCTTCCATCATCTCCACGAACTTCCTTAGCAATTCATTGCTCTTAAGCGTCGACTTGGATCCGATGATCAATAATTTGGTTTTGGCCCGTGTAAACGCTACATTAATCCTGCGCCAGTCTTTGAGCAACTCCCCCACGATCTCTTTATCGTTCGACCGGACGAGCGAGATGATGATGCAGTCTTTGTCTCGTCCTTGGAATTTGTCGGCCGTATGCATTTCGACGGATGGGTGGGCGTGGAGGAGGTGTTGGATTGCTTTGATTTGAGATCTGTAGACCGATACTACACCGATTTCGTTGGCGTCGACGCCGCAGCGAAGGAATCCTTCCACAAGCTGTAAAATTCCCCAATTGTCAATACACCCTTTAAACATAAGCATCGATAGAAAATATTTCTTACCTGTCTCGTCAACTCCGCTTCGATCGGATTGTACGTCCGATCCCCCTTCTTCTCCTCCGGCGCAGCCACCGAATCCGTATTCAAAAACATCGCCTTAACTTCCTCCTTCAACAAATCCCTAATCCAACAAGCCGTCCCATCACCCCCACACATCTTCCCCCTCTCCGTCACCCCGCCGGAAGAAGAAGGCCTATGGAAGGCCTCCAAAGCCTCAATATTCGGAATATGAAGACTACTCTTCGCGACCTTCTCCGTTCCACACTTCAACCTCCCTTCGTAGATAAGATGATTCGATAACGCCATAATATCCTCGCACATACGATATTGATGTTCCAAATTGACAACAGAATCCGGATGAGTGTCTGATAGCAGCTTGAACAAACTAACATCCAACCCTCCAGCTTTCGCCTCGGGACTTCGAACAAGCGGCGGTAACTGGAAGTGATCCCCCACCAGGACGAACTTCTTCGCCATACGTATGGGGCCCACGCAAACTGGGAGAGTGATCTGTGAAGCCTCATCGACAATACAATAATCAAAAACCCTCTCGGTGAATACGACATGATTGATAGACAAACATGTCGTCGCGACAACCTGAGGGCTATGATAAGCGTCTTGAATCTCTTCAAAACTCGCCTTCGGTGCATTTGCCAAAACGGCAAATTTTTGAACTTCCGGGTGGACTTTAGATGTAGCTCCGAGTCGAAGGACTTTAATAGAGTCGTCCTTGATTTTGAGAAGGATATTGTCGACGGCGGTATGCGTGTAGGAAGTAAGCAGAACGCTCTTCCCCTGATGAACAAGTGCGCGGATTATATGCGCAATGGTCGTGGTTTTCCCGGTGCCCGGCATCCCAAGTACTAGTGCATAATCCTGCGCACTCATAACTTTCTCGATAGCATTCTTCTGATCAATGTTAATATTATCCTGACTTGCAGACGGGAGCGGATACGCCGTCGATGTTAAATTGTAAACCGGCGGCGCCAATTCCACAATCACCTCTCGCAGCCTCGGATTCCCGTCGGCCTTTACCAGTTCCACTAGATTGTTCCGAATAAGCGCCATCCCATTGCTAAACTCATCCCGATCGAGACGGTACGACACAAGTCCTTCTTGGGAACTCGGCGGCGGCGGCGGCTTAGTCGACCCATCCTCTAGGATCTCCATGATGGCCGAAAAGGTCTGATTTTTCGTTTCGTGAAACCCAGGTTCTCTGACTCTGGAATTATGCAGCCTTCGATCAACCGCCACCATGATCCACTGAGCAGAAACCCTGATCACAAACCCCTTCGCAAGAGCGAAGTGTCCATCCTCATCGGAGATGACAATCGCCTCACCAACCCCAATCTGCGACTCCAAGAACGAAAACGAAGGAGGCGGTGTTCGCTTCACAAATCGATAGTGATACCGATTGATTTTTGAAACGTTGTCGTTAGATGTAGGAGCCGATTCAGGTATCATCTTCAGCCCGCCAAAACATCTTCCGGCCGCCTCTCGTTCCTCGCTAGTCATCACCCACAGCTCTTTCCGGAATCTCTCCATATCTTTCTCTTCCTTCGAAAGCAGAGTCTCCCACTTGGAAAAGAATTCGGAATGCGTTTCGTTAAGATGACCGGCTTCCTTCGTGAAAACATCCCCCACACCGCTAGTCTCCTCGGTCCCGTTTTCCATGGTCTGAGAAATTCGTTAGCCGCATCGGTGAAGTAAAATCGGTAGCTGGGTATTACCTTATGGTACACAAAACACGTAGTTTTAGCGTAGCATCTCCCACACATGCGTTTATCCTGGAGCATAGGCGGAAGGTCGAGTTTGCTGTAGATGTACCGCGCTAGGTGATTTCTTCCAATCATCAAGCCTCGTAGTTCGTCCGAGAGGTTCGGCACCCTGATGGTTTCCGCCTTCTCCATATAATACAGAACACCACATAGCGATTCGATATCTAAAAGACTCGTGTTAGCGAAAAAGAAAAACAATCGAAAACCAAAGAGGGTACGAACTCACCATAACGATCAGACATCAAAAGGGTATAAAGCATAGTCTGAGCCCGGTGCGCAATCTTTGCATTCTTCCCCGTCTTCAACTCAAGCGGAACGGTCAAAGTACTCCGCCCGTTGATATCTCGCACATCCGCCTCAACGGTTACATCGATATTGCCTTTAAGCCCAAACTTGGGCGACCAAATATGTTCCTCGACGTCCAAAATTTTTCGAATGGCTATATTAGCATCCGCAGACCGATGCCCCTTGACCATAGCATCGGGCTTCGGTTTCGCAGATACGAAAAGTTTCGCCCAATCCTGCAAGAATGGTAATTGCATCCGTAGATGGTCAATCGCCATACTCGGCGTAACCCTGACAGCATACAAATTCCCCATCTGCATTGAAAGGATACGATTGATCTCCTTCTCCAAGAACGGTGTCGAAAAATCATTCGCACTGAGCGCCACCTGGAATACCTCATGCAAGATATTTCCATAAACGCTCCATTGCGAAGCATCCGAAATAGCCTTCACCCGTTCCCTCAAAGTCGCCAATCTGATACAATCAAACGAATCCGCAACCGCCGTAGCAGATAAAAGGATATCGGGATGAAGGATAAGCATATTCTGCGAATTGTCGATAACGCAAGTGAGAGTTGCGTCAAAGCCTCCTATGACGTTGACGATATCCCCCTCTCGCACATCGCAATCCATCCAAGCTTGTCGCAAGAGGACCCGTCGCTCCGTCCGCGTCTTTTCGTCCTCGACGCGGAGTGCTTTCTCCGGTCGGGTTGCCCCGGTGCTTGAAATGTAATCATCTTCAAATACGTCTAATACCACGAATCTTTGGATGGCCCGAGATTTTGTGTCTTTCTTTCAAAACTTAGTATGGTTCGTTGGAAGCTATGCTAGTATGTGAACTTACAACTATCTCATCGGGGTCAAAATCGCTCCCATAATCATCGTCTGACAGAAATGCAAGAGGTGACTTGGCCCGTTTTCTTGAAGACGCTGGTGACTTTTTAAGAGGCGATTTAGGTTTTTTCTTAGACGCTTTGGGGGTTTCATCGCCTGCTACCGCCTTGGCAATATCCGCCTCCCAGTCATCATCATCATCATGGTCATTAAGTCCGTAATCATCATCTTCTTTACTACCATCGGCCTTTCTTTCTTCGACAACTTCATCGCTATCCTCAGCAGGACGACATGTGCTTTCCATCAACTCAATCATCTCCTCGTCATCGTCATCATCGAGCCCGTACTCATCCGATTTCGGTTCCCGAGCGCGAACGGGTACCGGGGAAGGCTCTTTCGTTGTTCGCCTCGAGTTACCACCAGAGATCATGGACATCGATCTCCTAGATTTTAATATAGAGCTTTCTCTTTCCCAAGGCCCTTTATCGTCGGCAGGTGGGGTAATCGGGTTCTCGATTGAAGCAGATGCATCGTCATATCGATAGAGCGGGGGGTCGATAGAAGCCGGGGAAGTCTCCGATTTCTGGAGAGCTGCTGCTTTGGTATTCTCCTGCAACTTGGCCAACAAACTAGACACACGTTCGTTAGCGGGATTACGAGCAGTAGCGCCGCCACGTCTTCCTAGTTTTCGAAGATTCTTTGCTTGTGGGGTGTCGGATTCCTTGGCCTTGTCGGCTGCGAGTTTGAGACGTTTGGTCGGAGCGCTGAATGATCTTCGAAATGCAGATGGTGAATCGTAAATAGTTGGTGGTGCACCAGGCGAGCTTCCATCGAAGAAACTTTCACTTTTGACGGCAGAAACGCCAGCATCTTTGAGCCGTTTGCTCCAAGCGTCCTCGAACGGGTTTGCCATTGGCGTTTTGAGGGCCGGCGAGGATATGTCGAAAGCGAGCTGTTCCTGTGCCCGCTTACTAGGTTGCGGTGTAGTAGATGGAGAGGAGCTTCTAGCCCTCTTCTTATGCATGGAAATTCGGTCCGTAGCCTTCCTTCCCTGAAGCCTCTTCGGAGAATTCTTCCAGGAGACTCTAACTTCCGGAGATGCTTCCTCGATAGACTTGGAGACCGGGGGCGTCATGTTGGCCTGTATGAGTAAATCGTTTAGGGCGAACCGATGCTGTGGTGTGCAAGGGACATCCTTAGGGGCCCCAGCAGGCAACGGTCCGGGTGCAAATTTCTTGGGAGCAGGCGTTTTGTCGATTTTATCAGATGGTATTGCATTTTTGACAGGTAAACGGCCGTCGCGGGGTTTATTCTCCTTGTGAACAGGTGGGGGAGGTTGTAGTAGCAGTGGCGAGGAATCTATTGGCGCAGTGACTCCAACCTCTGGAGCATCGATTACAGGAACATTATTCCGGGCAATTGATGTTACGGGGTATTTTGAAGTCGGACCTGCTGGTCCAGTTTTGCTTCGGCTTGTAGGAGCACCAGAAGTAGTATTCTTGTGGACAAAGGCGCCGAGTTTTTCTTTGGTCTTCAGAGCAACCGGATCAGAGACGGTTTTCTTGAGAGGTTGGCCGGCGAGGGGTTTCGGGACACCGGAATTTGCAGCATTGGTATTGTTTCTCCGAAATGGGGGTCGATCTCCACCAGGACGGTTCTGCAACCGCAGTATATTAGTAAACAAGGCACGAAAGAGTCCATTTGATGCAGAGCGAGGTATAATTACAGTAGCAGCATGGTCTTGTTCAAAAAAACTCATGGTCCGACGTGAAGACATATCGCCAGCAATTTAATTGGCCGTCCGGTTGAGGGACGTCGCCGGATGTAACGAAGGGATTGAATCAAAAAGGCGACATCGATACAAGAACAAACGCTAACCCGTTGAAGCCGCAAGCAAGCAAGGAAGGACAAAGAATTAGAATAAAGAAGATGATTGATACTCAGGATGAAGAAATGAGCCTCAGACCAATCAATCAATGTGGAGCGGAGGTTGGTGATGATATCAAGAGCAGGGTTACCGGGAAGGGCAGCCAAATTGGTGTTTTCTGGCGACGCGTGGCGGCAGAAGCGCACAGGAGTAAACAAAAGCCTTGCCAAGCAACCGCACCCACAGCATCCTGGGCAGGAACCTCATCCAATGCCCCGGGCCATTCGATCGCAAGCCGAGGTGGAGCACCTGTGGCTAACCAGAGCTATAGCTTCCATCCAACCCGTCAGACATCAGACGCTGATATCTGTTGCTTGGTAGCTCGATCGGAGCTGACGTATTTGAATCAGCAAATAATATAAGCATTCTCGGTCAGTCGGAAATCGCGATCGGGGTCCCCAGCCATGCAGCTCCAACGAGGGGTAATTGCACATCTTTAGTTCCCCTTGGCCGATGCCAGTGATGCTAGCCTGTTAGTTAGTGGGGGGGTCCAGGCCGGAACAGATCAGGGCGCTAGCTAAGTGACTAGCGAGAGCGGCGACATCGAACATCGGCGATAACGGCAGGTCAAAATACCCTAAACGCAGCTACAACCTTTTTTTTTCCTCTTTCTAGCCCGCCGAATATATCCCCGGTTTATAGTACCTAATAGTCAGAAGCAAAAAAAAAAAAAGGAAGAGGAACCCGGGTTTAGGCGAGCGAGCGATTTAATATCAAGCCGACAGACTCCCCGCTCCTTTTTTGTTCGAAGATCAGAGTCGGATTTCCACCCTCATTCATTGCAAGCTGATCTCGTGGGCTTCGAACCGTTCAAGTCGCATTTGATTCGGCCTCGGAACAACCTGTCATTTTCGTCGCCTACCACACTAACAACACTAATCCAGCCCACACGACACTTTTTCATATCCTGATATCTCTCCCTCACCCCAGGAAAAGATATTAAAATAATAAAAATGTCGGAAAACAAGAAGCCCCTTCCTTTCGCCTACAGCTTCGCAGCTGGTGCCGTCGCCGGTGTCTCCGAAATTCTGGTCATGTACCCACTGGACGTCGTCAAGACCAGAATACAACTGCAAGTCGGCGGCGCCACCGGTGCAGACGCATACACCGGCACCCTCGACTGTTTCCGCAAGATCATTAAGAACGAAGGATTCAGCCGATTATACCGTGGCATCAGCGCTCCGATCCTCATGGAAGCTCCCAAACGTGCTACCAAATTCGCTGCAAATGACTACTGGGGAAACTTTTACCGAAAGAGCTTCGGGATCGAGAAGATGAACCAGCCTCTCGCCGTTTTGACGGGTGCTTCCGCCGGTGTTAGCGAGTCGTTTGTGGTCGTGCCGTTCGAATTGATCAAAATTCGGTTGCAGGATCGTGCTTCGGCGGGGAAGTACAAGGGAATGGTGGATTGTTTTGTCAAGTTGGTCAGGGCGGAAGGTGTGCTGGCTCTGTACAACGGGTTGGAGAGTACGATGTGGAGACATTTGGTCTGGAACGCTGGGTACTTTGGTGTCATCTTCCAGGCCAAGACTCTGCTACCAAAGGCCGAGACGAAGCAGGGACAGATGGGTAACGATATCATTGCCGGTGCCCTCGGTGGAACCGCCGGTACCGTCTTGAACACCCCGTAAGTTTCTCAAATTCACTCCAATTTTAACACCGATCGGAATACTTATCAACATTTTAAAAACAGCTTCGATGTCGTCAAATCCCGTATCCAAAACACCGTCAGAGTCCCCGGCCAGGTCCAAAAGTACAACTGGGCCGTCCCGTCCCTCTTCGTCGTCGCCAGGGAAGAAGGTTTCGCAGCCCTGTACAAGGGTTTCCTGCCAAAGGTCCTCCGTCTGGGACCCGGAGGCGGTATCCTTCTCGTCGTTTACACCAGCGTCATCGAGTTCCTCCAGAGAACGCGCGGTTAAATCTACTAGATCGATAGATTTTTACTAGATCGTATATATAGCGGCCGGCATTCGGTACACATATACCCATCTTCTTATATTTCATTTCTGTTTTATGTAGACAGGGGTGCGTTTCCCATTTATACACGGTGTATATAGATGCTTGCCACTCGTCGGACTTCATGTACCTGTATATATACCAGCATTGTGTTCATCCAGAAGCATTTAGAATCTGCGACCCAATTTTTCATCCGTATCACTATCGTACATGTAGAACTTTTTCAACCATTATCCCGATCTATCAAAAGAACTACCCGCTATTAAATAAACAATACAAAAAAAAGTCTAAATTATCATGCAAATCATCACCGACCCCACAATCCCGGCCGGATCACTCCTCCTTGCTCTCTTTCGCCCTAACGTTCCTCTCCTCGGGTTCCAAAATATGCTTATGAACGGCCTCGGTAACCAACTGTCGCAGTTCTTCTTGAGTGTATTCTCCGGGTCTCGATGCCAATTCTTCGATCTTTCTCTTGAACTCCTCATCGACCGGTTCGAGTTCTTCGGCGACTTCGTCCATGGTTGTGAGGCTAACCGCGATACCAGCCGGTGGAGCTCCGGGGTCCGAACTTAAGATCGACTCCTTGGATGCCAACGTCTGGAGGTACTCTGCTACGAGGGGGTATGCATCCTCTTCTATCGCTTCGGCCGCCTGTACCGTAGAAAAATAAAAAATCAGCCTTCGTATCATCTTCAAAATTTGGAAAACGGCATACCGTCAACCCATCATCGTTCTTCAAACTCCAATCCGCCCCCAACTCCTCGACCAAACACTTCGCAACCTCCACGGTTTCGGCAGTAAACAACGGTGTATCACCGTCGTCATCACGGAGGTTTACATCGCCACCGTGGTCTTTGATTAACGTACGGAGTAAATCGAGGTGGCCGTAGGAAGCCGCGGCGTGGATGGGGGTGTACCCGTTCTCGTCTTTGGCGTTTACGAGGGTCGGACGGGCGGAGAGGTAGGAGAGGACTTGAGAGGTGTTGCCGTCGGAGGCAGCGATCCAGATGTTCGACATTTTGATACCTTTTGAGGGGGTGGTTTCGAGGTTGGTTGATATGGCGGGGTGAGCGGTGGGGTTCGAAGGTGGGATGGTTTGGATGCCAAGGAATCTTTTTGGAGGATGAAATTTTGGTGTCGCGAAATTCTGGGACATACATCAGGCAGGAAATTCTACTGGGATCATCGGGTATATTATACACTATTATACAAAGATTGAGAATCTATCGACCCAGCATCCTCCGCCATCTATCCCCACACCACTACTTGTTCTCAGACTTATCGGAAGGGAGGCCCTTTGCTCCTCCATGGCTCATTTATTAGATCATCCAGCGCCTTTCGATAAGGCCTTGACTTGGTAGCAGCATCCGCTGGAGACACAGGTTCCTCCGAGCCGAAGACTTTACCAATGTCAAGTCCTCTTCGGGATCTTTTTCCTTTTCCTGCCAACATGGCTCCATTGTCAGGTCGTTGGGAGCGCTTGTTTTCCTTTTCCCCTCGGTCTTTTTGCCGGTTGTGAGGTTCGGATTCATGCCGTTTTGGGCTGGGTTGTCTTTTCGATCGTGGTTTTGATTCTCGAGGAGACCTCTTATTGTCGTAATCGTTATGTCGGGATCTTGGTTCCCGAGGAGGTTTGTTGTCGTAATTATCGTATCGTAATCTCGAATGGGAGCTTTGACGGGTATCCGTTCTCCTCTTGCGATTGTTGGGGTCTCTGGGCTCGAAGTTGTTGCTACGGCGATCGTAGTCTCTAGATTCAAAGTTATTGTAGTCCCTGCGTTCGAAGTCATTGCCACGGCTGGACTTCCTGGGTTTCGAAATCCGTGATGTGGGGTTAAAGCCCGCTGCTTCAAGTTGCGCATTCAGGGCTTCCATTTGGGCATCCACGTCGTCGGAGTCAGGCTCCGTCCCGACCCTTGGGTCGGGTTTGAGTCCTGCAGCCTCCAGTTGCGCATTCAGGGCGTCCATTTGCGAATCAACGCTGTCGGGATATTCTTTCTCACTCTCCTCGACCTTCGGCTCCCTCGCTGATTCGACGGTTCGGACATTCAAATCGCTGATATCACTTTTTTCTTCCGCCGCCACAACCTTCCCCGCACCATCCTCGCCCCTCCCTTTTTCCTTCGCCCTCTCCGCTTTCAAATTCGTCATAAACTCCTTAACCCTCCTTTTATGCTCCTCGATCCTATCCATGCACCTCCCCGACCTCTCCCACACCGAAACCTGATGGGCCCACAATTTAACCTGCAACTCCATCTGCGCTTTCGTCACCTCCGTCTTCCAATACCCATCCATCATAGGATTCTCATCCGGATTCTCCTTCCTCCATTCCCTCCCCGCTTCGTTCCATATTTCATTATCAAACACATCCTCCGCGTTTGCATACTCCTTCTCCCATTTCAATTGTTCCCATAGATCGTCACGTTTTAATTTCTGCTTTAGCTTTTTGTTCAATATACCGGATAATTTGGGGGGTTGTTTTGTACCGGTGTATCGAACGAAGGGGATGGTGTTGCCGCCGATTATGGTGGGTTTGAAACGGAGATCGAAGGGGAGAAGCAATAGATTCGGATTGATATGTTTGGGTGCTTTCGGTTTGGGAGTCGGTTGGACGGTTATATTCGCTGCTTGCATTCGAACCAACGGAGGGTTCTCACGGCGTTGACGGTAGAGATTTAAAAATGCAGATAACCTTGCGAGCTCGAGGGGGTCCGGAGGGACAGCGGTAGCAAGACGGAGACATTTTTCAGCTCTGTAACCTAAAGTTAAGGCGGCACGGAGCTCGACGATGGCGGTATCGCGGTTACCCCGTTTTTTGAATTCACGGGTGATGATGGATTTTATGGATTGGCGGAGTTGGGAGGGTGGGAGAGGGGTTGGGGAGGATTCGGTGGATGTGGAGGGGAGGGTGAGGGTGCTGGTTTTTTGGGCGTGCTTGAGGAGTCTGCGGTATAAGGCGAGACCTGTTTTATGGCAGCACGGGACCGGTTAGTTTAAATTTCTTCAGAAGTCAAGATGGTAAAGAATAGATGGCCACTTACAGGCAGCGCGGTGGGCTACATTTCGATGTAGAGCGGCTGTTTTGGAGGCCGGTAATCGCATCTAAGGATGCCTAAGAGGGGTGTGCGGGCTATGGCGGTTTTGTCGTGACCATCCTTTGCTGTGGATGTTGAATGGTGGGATGTTCTTTGGAGGTCAGAGATTTTTGGTGTTTGTTGTGACTCTCTAACCTAATGTCGTATATCGCCTGACGGCCGATCTGCACATACAATCGATATTAGAGATAGAGGTGGTTCGTAGAATTTTAAGAAGACGAAAAACGTATAAAATGAGGGGATTCCATTCGCTGTTTGTATGCTGAGGTTCATTACATCGTCAATGAGCAATGTGCAAAAGCAGGTCCATACATTGATCGTTGTAGATTCTTCGACTGAGATCCTTTACGCTCTCCGACAAAAACTAAAAGAAGTAAAACGCCAAAAACACCTTCATACTCGGGAGAGGGGGGTATTTTCCAACTATATCCAACCCGGGCCCCGAGTTCCTCGCCTTCTAGAATATGGAGTCGACTTCGGAGGATGGGAGTGGTTTCTGAAAGGAGGGGAAAGACGTTTAGAAGGTGCTTCCCTCTGGTGGTTGTGGGAGTTTCTTATTGTTTCCACTGGCCATGAACCTGATATTTCACCATTCGTCAGCGATGCTATTCGGTAAGAATTTGCAGATAGAGAGTTATATCATATTACCTTCGAAGCTCCAGAAGAACAGTTTCCATAGTATAATCCCGCTTCCAATTTCCCAAACACTGCAACTTTGTAGGATCAACCTACACACACCGATATTAACACCCCATACGGACTCTAGCCGAAGAACGGGAGAAAGAGGAGGGGAAAGAGCCAACCTTTCCATCATCCGGGTTCACACATGGTAGATTGATTCTAGACAAGAACTGGACCGTCGGCGGTACATCCGGGTATTGTTCGTCACAGTGGAGTTTGACACTATAGATTCGGTTCTCATGGACGCTCTGTGTATATATGATAGTTAATGAGTAAAGGTACTTTACTAGTTATGGAGGGGTAAAGCGGGGAGAGCGAGTGAGGCTAACGTGGGGAGGGCCGAGGATCGTGCCGTTCCAGTTGGTCATCATGATATCGTTTCCATCGTCAAGTCCGAGAGAACAGGCGTCTATGAGATCCGCAGATTGATCATGTATCATATTAGCCTAACCTCGAGGTCTATTCGAGTCTACTATGTCGTAGTACCAGGTACTAGGGAATTGGAAGTGGTACCGGATCCTTGGCCCTTCTCGCCCTTCTCGAGCTCCTCTAAGAGTCGGAAGTTTCTTGGGACTTTTGCCGACATGTTGAATCTATTGTTGAAGTATTAGGAGTATCTAGCAGTAACTGCGATGATGATTGTGGTAGTATGTAGTGGTGGTGGTGGTGGCGGTGGTGTGTATTCGTGAAGATGGCTAAGCAACAGCAGAACACAGGCCTGGGACAGGAATGCTCGCGTGGAGGTCAGCCAGCCTCTTAACCAGTGGTGGCCAGTGGGGAAGATAAGGCGGCTTAAAAGCCTAAATTGGGGCCACCATTTCACTGCTTCCACTGCTCTGTACTGGTTGGCCATACTATCTGATGACGCGCAGCTCTGTAATTTAATTTCCCATTTGACATTACACCGCACTGCACTACGTACGCTTCTCATCGGGTATCGAGATATCGCATAAAACCTCATGCCGGACCATCGGATCCAGTCGGAATAGCGATTCCTAGTATCGTCAAAGTTACACATTTAAAATAGCGGTAGTGGTGGCATCCGAATCCCATCTGCGCCCATCATCATGACAGCCCAGATCCTCGCCCATGAGCTCACCTCACTGCTGGCAGAGGCAAGGAAGCGCGGCGGCGATCTAAGATCCGTATGTTTCCCACGGGCTGCTTCTTCCCCCTCTTCATCTTCTTCTTCATATCCAAATCAATTCTAATATTATACGACAATACAGGCGACCGAGAAGTCACTGGCGGAGCTCAAGATCCTATCGTCAAGTCCAGAGACCGAAGTCGCACGAGGTACAAATCGAGTCAAACCTCAACTACATATATAGGACTCCCCTCACTCAGAATCTATATAGAACTCTCGCGAAAGCCATCGTTCCCGTCGCCGTTCATACTAGCATGTGCTTCCAAACACCCCCGGCTGACTGCTATGGGAATAAGCTGTCTACAGCGCCTAATCGTAGCAAAAGCCCTCGCTCAGGTACTCCCAAGAACCAATTGACTTTCCGTATTACATACCAAATACGGTTTTACTAAGTGCCGCTATAGTCAAGATTAAGAGAAGTCCTAGATGCATTCAGAGACGCCGTATCCCTTGGTCCGTCCTCTGCAGCCTGCGACTTTGCGTCCCTCGCCTCGGCATACTGATACTCATGGATAGGCCCTGATATCCAGCTTAAGATTTTACAAGCCCTTCCGTCGTTATTGCAGAATTATGCTTTCAACATTAAAGGGAAATATCTCGAGGATACGTTGACGGTATGTTCCAGTTTACAAGGAACCAAGGTCGCCGTTGTGAATAGCACGGCTGCTGCTAGTGAGTAGGATTCGGAACACACCCACATACACATTGAAAGAGTCATATTGATGTGGTGGCAGCTTTACAGCAACTTATAATATCAGTATTTGATAAAGTGGCGGCTGAAGATGGTATTAAGAAGCCCCAAACACCCGGTGGATTAAAGATACTAATTTCAAAAGATAAGGCATCTGAAATTCCAACTTCTGAGGACGTCTCGGTAGACGGCGAGACAGTATCCCTGCGCCCAGCTGCTGCGGATGCATATAGAGTATGTTGATCCCTTACGATCCGTAACTCGAGTCTAACAAAACCACTAGGTTTTCCAAGATCTATGTCTACAGACTGAAGGCCAGAAACCTCAGCATGTCCAGTTCACACAGATCCCCCAACCGTTCGGTCTAGAACTCATCGAGTCCGTCTTGGCCAATCACTTCGAGATATTCCTCTCTCACAAAGAGCAAGCGCACATTGTCCGCGCTCGAGTCGCCCCGTTCGTCATCAGATCTCTTTCCAACCGCACAAACTTCCCAATCGCCGTAAGGGTCATCCGAATATTCTATGTCCTCCTGCGACGCCATCTTTCGATATTAGAGTCGGAATGTGAAGTGGCACTGGGGCTTCTAATGTATATGCTAGATCCGGATGCAGGGCCAGGATGGAAACGGGCTCTTTGTATGGAAATCGTCAGAGGGCTTTTTGCAGAGGCATCGTTGGTGAGGAGGTTATACTCAGTGTACGACGCTCGAAAAGACAAGAAGCCCGTTTTGAAGGAGCTCACGGCGATGCTTGCTCGCTTGGCGACGGAGAAACCAAGTATTATTGGATTGGGGACGCAATCGTCGATTCCGCTGGATCAAAATGCTCTGAGGAATATGTCTAATGATCAATTAGCACTTGAAGCCGGGGGTGTCGCCGGAATCATTGGCGGTGTCTCCGGGATCAGCGATGCTGCAGTACCGGGTCTAAGCCTTCAATGGAGTTCGGTGCGGGTCCCGTGCATCGAACAACTTGACAAAACGGAGCCACCTGCCACGCCAGAATCGTATCTTTACGCCTTGGTTCTAAGTTGCATAAATAGCTTCTCAGAAGGACTGGCGAAATTCATCCTCCCGCTAGCGACGACGTCTTCGGATATCAAAGGTTCGAAGAAGCGCAGGTTTAAAGCGTCAGTACAGGCCCAAGCTGCCAACGATAGCGATGCTACGAGTGGCGGCGAGAACCAAGAAAAGAAGACACCACCAAATAGTCTATCGAGGAAGAGTTCGACAGTGAAGAGGCGATTTAAGGGGATACTCAACCCGCTGACGCTTGAGGAGCACCCACTCCAAGCTGATATCCAGACATGCGCATCGATCGTAGACACCTGTTGGCCCGCAGTTTTGGCGCTCTACTCGACATATCTGTACGCCACGCTCGATAACGATTACTACCATAGTTTGGTCAGGTCTTTGCAGAAGTTTACGCAGGTTGCAGGTGTACTGGACCTTTCAACGCCCAGGGATACTTTCCTTACGACGCTTGGGAAGGCAGCGGTACCCCCGCAGGTGCTATCTTCTCACATTGCTTACCCGGGTTTTCATGAAGCCTCTTCAGGGAGAGAGACACCGACCTCTGCTCCCTCCAATTTAACAGTACCAGGAGCTGAATCGAAACCCCTCGCATTGAACGTTCGAAATCTCGTTTGCTTGCGGGCTTTGTTAAACATTGGGACAGCTTTAGGGACCACTCTCAAAGACTCCTGGACAATAGTGCTCGAAGCCCTGCAGCAGACTGATTATATTTTACAGTCTACATACCGTGCGAACGCCAAGTCGTCATCACAATCCGTGAAGTCCATGGACTCCCAGAGATCTGCGAACGACGGCCAGGCCACATTAGCCAACGTTGGGCCTGAGATCGCAGCAGTTGAGGGAACTTCTCAAAAGTTATTCGAAAGTACGAGGGAGTTCAATAACGAAGCATTCCGCTCGTTTCTGCGTGCTCTGTGCGCCTTACTAGATCTTGATGAATTGGAAGCACCTACGCCCACCGAAGAAACCACCCAGGCTAAACGCACACGCGGAGCCATGCCCGTGTTACCGGGCCACAAGCCACCAGGATTTGGGCACCGCCGGATCAGTAGTATTGGAAGTCGGCGCAAGTCTTCATCCGCTACGGCCATCGATAACACTTTTGCGATATCCAAACTTGGGGAGTTGGTGCAAGTTAACATCGAGCGGTTGATAACAAATGACCCTGAAGATAATGGGTGGGATACAATCCAGCGTTATCTTTTGATTGCATCAACATCAAGAGGGGTTGAAGGTGCAATCAGGTTGAAGGCTTCGGAGATCCTACATGAATTTGTGATATTATCCGCAAGGACGCTGCATCCGGACTCCCCTGGTGTTATAAACATCCAAGAGCGGATTTTGAAATCGCTTTTGAAAGAACTTCGAAGTCTTGAAGATGGAAACCAAGCTGGCGCCGATACACATAGCAATACTGTCAAATCAGTCGATGCGGATATTCACAAGTCGGCGCTAGAGGCTCTAACGACAATGCTCGAACAATCCGGCGAAACCCTAAAGTCTGGTTGGGATATACTCTTCAGCATCATGAACACCGCGTTCAAGGCACCCGTTGAAGGGAAGGCATATAGGCCAGCTGGAAAGTCCATACGCTTGCTCAAGACATCTTTTGCGTCTTTGCAGCTTATATGTACGGATTTTCTGGGACTTTTGCCAATTGATTGTGTCCTGGTTCTTATCGATACGCTTTACGCATTCTGTGCGCAGGTGGATGATTTGAATATATCATTAACGGTATGAATCCCCCCCAATGACCCGTCAATCCACTAAGTTACTAACAACACCAGACAATTACATATTTCTGGAATATCTCCGACTTCCTCCAGCGCCAAAAATCCGACAACGAAAGCGAACACGATTTCCCGAATACTGACAAGGAACTCCTTGCCGCTGTTCGTTCCCAAGGCTCGAGTACCAGCATGGTCCTATGGCTCATTTTACTCCTCAGACTCGCTGAGATAACCAAAGACCCCCGCTCCGAAGTTCGAAACGGATCGATCCAGACGCTATTTCGCATCTTCGACTCCTACGGCCATATATTAGGTCCTAAAGCATGGAGCTCATGTTTGAATATCGTTGTATTCAAGATGATGTCGACCACGGAAACTCTGCTCCAAGAAGGAAGCTTGCCCGCGCCGGAGCGAAAGCAGTGGGATGAGACTGTTGTTCTTATCCTTAAGGGCACGAGTAATCTCTACTCCAACTTTTTGAACGTATTCCAATTGCTATCAACCTTTGAGACGATCTGGAGCACATATATCAAGTACCTACGCCATCTGTTAGACTGGCGGAGTTTCGAAGTCACCAAGACAGTATATAAGGAGCTTGCCAGGCTACTCGAGAAAGCCACGACATCGGAAGAAATCGCCGTGGGCTCGAAACGAGAAGCATGGGATTTGTGGGCAACCCAGGGTCGGGGTTTGGTGGAAGGGATCGAAGAAGGGAGTCAGAATAACTCACAGGAGACCCTAACGGCATTTATAAATGCGTTTAGGCCGTTATATAAACTTATGGGATCGATTACTTCGACTGCGGATATCGGACAGGCACTCGGCGTCTTTAGGGATTGTATGTTATATCCCGAGCTACCGGCTTACTTCTTCGATGTTGAAACGTTAAGTGCGCTGCAAACTTCGATACTCGACTCGATCAAGGCGATAAATACGGACTCTACGGACTGGACGTCACTGGTTTTGAAGGAATTGGCATTCCTAAGCAGGTTACCGTACAGAGCTGCTTCGAACAGCAATACGAAATCTCGAAAGCCATCGTATGTTGCCGTTTCTTGTACGATTCTCTCAACTTTAGCAAATCTATCCCTCAAACACGCCAGCGCGGGTCCGGCTATCTACGACACCGGCGCCGTCTCCGCAGTTCTCCAAGGTCTCTGCGAACCCATCCAATTGAAATACAAATTCTACCCAGGAGCGACGACAAAGAAAGAGGCGCTATGGATCCAAGCTACCAAGGTTTCACTCATGATTCTAAAGGACCTGATACCTATTCTCGATACAATGGAGCTTAACGATGATGTTAGGATCAGGATATGGGAAGATATCGTTGACATTACGTGTGCCATTGTTACTGCGGACTGTGATGACGAGGATGTGGATGTTGTGCTTAAGGATGAGGAGTTTGATATTTCGGCTTTTGAACAGGCGAGGGCTTTGGTTATCCCTAGACTGGGGAGGGGGTTTGTGCCGTTTCATGTGAAGGAACGGTACGTGAAGAGTGTGTTTAATGCGTCATTGTTGTATAAAGTTGTAGATGGGGAGTTGGATATTAATTTTAAGGATGGTGAGAGTTGTGATGGGAGGAAGGAAATGTTGTTCGGGTGTACTAGTGACTTGGTGCTGGAGAGGCGAGCGAGGGTGAGTTACAAGTGCTTGGATGAGTTGTTTGAGCTTTGTGGAGAGAGGGAGGGGGGGAGTGGGTTAGTTTGGCGGGGGTGGCGATTCCGTGGATGTTGGTTAGGGTGTCTGTTGTGCTGAGGAGGTTTGCGGCGGTGAGTTTTCATTCTTGCAAGTACCTGTTTTTGAGCAAAGCTGATTATATTTGGGGTATTTTTAGGACCAACCGCTTCGAGGGAGAACGCCGCAACCAAGATGTCAGAGGAAGGAGATTATATACATCATGGATAAGTTTACGAAGTTACGGTGCGCGAGGTTTGAAGGCGGCGGGGAGGCTCAGGTGGTTACTAGTGGGGCGGCGGCTGTGGAAAGGACGAAACGACATTTGTTGGTTATGTTCCTGTTTATTTCGCAGGCCGTCAGGGTTGCTTACGGGGATAGTCAGCTGTTGGTGCTTTTGACGAATGCGCTGGATGAGATTGGGAGGATGCATTAAGGTGGTTATAGATGATTCTTTTTAAAAAATTTTATGGAAGTTTTGTTTTCTTTGTTAAAAGGGATTTGCTTGGGTATCATGGTTTAATAAAGCTTACAAAAGAATAAGAAAATTGCTTTTTTTGGTATCTATTAACTTTTAAATGTGGTTCTGATATAGATGGCAGTTAATCTTCTGATGGAGGTGTCTTGAAGCCTTCGAAGTACTATTGGAAGTTAAGAATACGGTTAGTATACGAGTTGTCTCTTAGTAGGGAAATAGTAATGTATACCTTTCGACGGAATGGATTCAGGGCATCCGCAGTCCTCGCAAGTTTCGCCTTCGCAGAATCAAGATTTTCTTCGGTAGCATCGGGTAGAACGCCACCATCTGTTACCGGCTCGTCTTGATCGACCTCGTACCGGGTGTACGTCAGTAACCTTCGAGACCCTATATAAATATCGTTAGCGGGTGTGTTGCAAATATTTTCTGCGAAAATGAGAGAACCCACATTTGTTAAAATTCTGAACACAAGCAGACTCTAATTTGAGATTTCTATGCGCCGGGATCGAGAATTCGTTAAAATCTTCGTCGGCGGTGGGCAACCAGATACAGAGACGGCCGTTTGGTACCAAATGCGTGGATGCGAAGTTCATGATGTCGTTCAGCATTTTATCAAAGCTGTAGGGTCGTTTCGGGGGGACGAAGTCCTTCAATCTATTATCATTCAGTATCGTTGGAACTTTAATTCAAATTCCGATCAAAAGGCCTTCGGACATACGTATGCTGTGCAACCCCATCAATGATAGTCGGTACCTTCGGCCTCGACGGATCTCTACTCCCCAAAACCTTCAACCCTTCTCTAACCCCATACGGCGGATCGCAAACAATCGCATCAAAGATCTGTTCGCTCCTCCTCTTTCCGCCCTCTTCTGTGGATCCAAACCTCCCTAGCGGACTGTTCGTTAAATCGCTAACAAACATATCACCATACCTATCCATAATCTTATATTGTTCAAAGTTACTCCTAAGACTTTTCCCCTGTTTTGTGCCTCTAATCATCCTTCCATCGATATCTGATCCGAACGTTACAGCCCCAAAATGTGCGCATGCAACCGCAAAGCTACCGGTTCCGACGAATGGATCGTACGCTAATTTTCCAGGACTGACTAGTGCCATATTCGCGGTTACTAGTGATAATTCCGCATCCATTGATGTTGTTCCGATATAATTCCGTTTCTTGAGGTCGTAAGTCTCGATTATGGCTCTACTGGACTTCCCGATAAGCCGCGTGAAATAGATCTGATGAGGTTCATCCAGATGCGTAGGATTCCTCGCCGGAGCCTCAACCTTCTCATCGATATTCAACGCCGCAAGCCGTTCCAAATCAACCATAGAAGTGGCTTCATAATCCTCCATTATCACAAACAACTCATCGGGGTTCTTCATACGTATTGGGCCGTCGAATCCAACGTATGAGAACGATTCTATTAGTTGTTTCTTGTGGGATTCGGTTCTCATGCCGTTGAAGGATTCGAAGCCGAATTTGAAGGAACAGGTTTTGTAGAGATGCCAGAGGTGGGAGGTACGGGATTTGATGGAGGTGTGCAGGTCGTCGTAGGTTGTGCCTGTGCCCCAGAGTTCGTAGATGGCTTTGGAGAGGATGGAGCGGGAGATTAAGGTTTTGGCGGCTTCGTTTGATGGAAGGGCTATGCGGGCAAAGGGGGCCTTTTCAATACTCATTCATTCAAATTCCAAAGTTAGCTTCTTTACTTGTAATATTACATGATTATTTGATAAATGTATATTTGTACAGATTATAATATACCTTTTCTGAATATTGCAAAATTTCATAATCTATATTGAACAACTTTGCGAGAGATTCGAGTTCTGGCTTGCGAAATGTCTCGTGCACTTGGGCGAAGTGGATGAGGTACTCTCGCATCGACGGGGGCAGATTCGAGACCGGAGCCGGGGAGTCTCCTGTTGCTGCCATTTTGACTGATACGGAGCTTGAGCTTGAGAAATCTCGGATTGCAGTAGTATTGATATAGTCCCGTCTCGGGAGTAGCACTTCATATATTGATTTTACTATCTCAGACTCGGTTTATTAGTCATTTGAAGATTTATATAGGTGCTCTTGTGATAGTCACTTACGGAAACCTGGGCTTTGATATATCCTGGACAAAGCCCGTGAGGAATAGAACATGAAACCGGGATGGTTATCACATTCGCTCTAGAGTTCTTATTTTCTGTCTAGAAGGGGTTCGTCGACATGTAAGAACTCTGAAGTCTAGAGTTTAGAGATATCGAGATGTTGTTGTGTGTGTGGTGGTTTAAGTTTCTTTGTTGGGTCAAGGTTTTTAGCGATAACTTCACACCACATCCTTTTCGATATAAATCGTCTTCATTCACGACATCCCCGCAGACGGTCCTCCCTGGGAACCTCGACGACTACTTTAAACCCCCCTATTTAGCGCTGCATTGGGGGTTATGGCGATACGGTAGCAGAATATCCCGAGTTACTTCAATCACTACGCCAAACTAAGCCGGCGGGGCGGGGCCGGACAGACTTCTAGAAGACAACCACCCCCCACTACGAAAACCCACATACGCCCACGATGCTCGTCGGATCAACTTCAATTACACGTCTTCTAAGCCGAAGCCGTGGCCCCATCTCAAGCGCCTCTACTTCTCGAATCCTCGGTTCGACGGCAGCAGTATACCCTACTCTATCCAACAGCAGCAGGAACAGCAGAAACTATGCCACAGCCGTCGAATCCTCCCCGACCTCATCGATCCCAATCTCTAGCTTCGAAAGTCCCTTCGCAAAACCACCAGACCGGAGTGAAGAAACCATTCGCATGCGAACATATAAACCGCGAACACCCGGTGTGCGACATCTCCGAAGACCCATAAACGACCATCTCTGGAAAGGAAAACCATACCTACCGCTTACCATCCCCCGAAAAGGTCACGGCTTAGGAGGACGTAACAATTCCGGACGGGTTACAGTTCGTCATCGAGGTGGTGGTCATAAAAGAAGGATCAGAACCGTCGATTTCAGTAGATTCGCCGGAGGACCTCATACCGTCGACAGAATCGAGTACGATCCCGGTCGAAGCGCGCATATAGCGTTAATCACAAGCAAGGATTCAGGAAAGAAGAGTTACATTCTAGCAGCAGATGGATTACGTGCTGGTGATAAGGTACAAAGTTACAGAGGAGGTGTTCCAGCAGACCTTCTAGCAAGTATGGGAGGCGTCATCGATCCCGGTATGCTTGCCGCGAAAACCGCATGGAGAGGAAACTGTCTACCGTTGAGATATATCCCCATCGGTGCTGTCATTCACGCTGTTGCAACTATTCCCAACGGACCTGCGAAGTTTTGTAGAGCGGCTGGGACATACGCAACTGTGGTTGCTAAGGATGAAGTACGCGGATTTGCAATTGTTAGATTGCAGAGTGGTGAGGTTAGACGGTTTATGATTGATGCTGCCGCTACGGTGGGTGTCGTAAGCAATCCGACGTGGAGACATCGGCAGCTTGGAAAGGCTGGACGGTCGAGATGGCTAGGAATCAGGCCAACCGTCAGAGGTGTCGCTATGAACGCATGTGAGTAGTCATTCGTCGTCGTTGTCGTTTTTTAGTTTCCATATCGCATTGTATTACATAAAAAACATGCCCAAGCCGGATTTGTTTCATTTTGACTTCCGGGGCCGCGTCTACGAATCGGACCCGAAAGGGGAACGGCTGGAGCCGTTGAAAGGAACGAGAGATAGCTGACTCATCAAATCTACTACTGTAGGTGATCATCCCCACGGTGGTGGTAGAGGAAAGTCCAAGGGTAACCGTCACCCGGTGAGCCCTTGGGGTATACCGGTAAGGATTACTTAGCCCCTCCCTCGATAACGTTATTAGCGTTACAGTGTTAAAATGTTCACACGCACATTCCCGCGTATTCACGTTATTCTGAAACTGACTTTTTTTTTATTATCCAGACGAAATCAGGATACAAAACAAGGAAGGTGGGGAAGAAGAACCCGTGGGTTGTGACGGAAAGGCCGCGTGGGAAGGAGAAGAGGGAGAAGATGTAAGGATGAAGAAATGGGGTACCGTACCGTGACCGTGGCGAGTGTGCATATGGGTTCTTTGTGTATATTACGTATACCAGCGATAACTTATTTTGTATATAAACTATACCTCTTTTATATTTGGCTAATTCTCGATAATTGGTGAGAAAAAAGAATCGAATGAGCCTATAATTGAGCCTCACAGAATTTCTCTAACAAAAAGGACAGAGTATACGTAGGGAAAACGTATACGACTTACGACACTTTTGAAGGTATTTTATTAATTTTTCTCAGAGGTCCACCGGATGATATCGTAATCGGGGTACCAAAGAGGGACAAGTTTTACGAGCTCCCTTCAGCTGCAGTTGAAATCGTACCCCGCGGATGCCCGTTCCCATACACACAGTAATTTAAATTTCGTTTCTTGCAGGGCCAAGCTGTATGAGTCAGCAAAGACGAAGCATGTCGGAGGTTGTTAGACGCCGACAAGGTCTTTGATATGTGCTGCAGGAAAAGATTTCCACGCATATGCAGTATGCAGGACGCTTACAGGTGGCTTCCCATGCGCAATTCGATTAATTCCAGAAAGGTTTCCGCCGAAGAACTGCGCTGGGTTCGTCATCGTTTCGATTCACTTTGTCGATCCTTGTTCTCCGAAAAAGCTTTTGTGAAGGAGCGAGCGAAAGGGGTTTAGTGTGGAAAGGTTAAAGCTCCGCATATATCCCCGTGCGCGTGCCCGGGATGGATTCCAGTACTTTGCGGTTAGATGCTTGAGATAAGCTGATGGGGATGAGTATTCGTGAAGGTTCTTCTCGCAAAATAACTTGTACACAAGACACAAGTATTGTATAACGAGAAGTATCCTACGATACCTAGATTGAGTAGAATACAGGAACTGCAGCGTTGCATCTAGACTCGAGGCTGAGCAGATGTTATGTAAAATTGAATCAAGCTGCGCCCGGACCAGCCAAACAAGATCAAAATCGCATTTGCGACTTGCTACCTACTCGTCTAATACGGTTACGGGGGTCAGTTCCTTGAGACGAATCGCCCCGGGGGCAAGGGAAAGAGGGCCTGTTCAGGGCATGCTTGATCGAGTCAAATGATCCCCAGAAAGGTTTTCCAGTTTACCTCCTTGCCTTTGTACCTTGTACCGTAAGTATAACCAGGCCATGCGTGCATATAAGTTAAGCCCTTCTCACTGTTGCTTATTAATAATCCCAAACTGCCCCCCTCCAGCACATGAATTTGGATTTTGAATTTTGAATTCTTCTTTTCCGGCTTCCGTTGCAGATTAGAATTTCCATTTTTGAATCAATCGATCGAAACATCCTTTTTTGGTTCTTTCTTTTAATCTATCATTCCTTCTTCTTCTTCCCGTTCTTATTATTCTTCGACGTCGATTGTACAGCAACACGATAACGAACGACAAGGGAAAGGATTGTATATGATGGGATATGATATGATATGATATAGGATATGATACGATATACCGGTGGACGGCAGATGTAGAATCACTATAATTCTTCCAAGATCTCACACTTCGCACAGGCCTCCCCTGGACATCTTCAAACATTCACACACATCCAACCAACCGTTAACCAGCGTACCGGCCTGCAGCCTGCAGGCCGTCTTCCTTCTTTGTACGAGCTTGCAAGCTGACAAATTTCTTCCTCTCCCTCCAACCTAACTCGCAACTTCCTTTTTGCAAAAGAAACCCAAGCAAGCCCAAAAAAGGGTCCCTGGGAACCAAAAAGTAAAAGGGATATATCATCCCGAAAAAATACCGACATTCCACAGTTTTCTTATATAATATATACACTTCTGGACATACACCGGGCATACATTAATGATGTCAGGAGAAACCCTACCCGACGCTCCGGCGCAGAATACCAACAGCACCAGCAGCGAGGTCAGACGAGAAAGTACCAATGGAGGAGATGCCCCTCGTCAGAAGAGAATCGCTTGTGTTGTCTGCCGCAAACGAAAGCTCAAATGCGACGGTGCGAGGCCGGCTTGCGGTACTTGTTCCAGACTCGGTCATAACTGGTATTATTTTACCTATATACCCATTGTATTATTGAAGTAACATGTTGGTCTGATGTTGAATGTGCTGACGTCTTGTTGAGTTCGTACGATGAAGTACGGCGGAAGAGTGGTCCTAAACGAGGATATGTCAAGGCATTGGAAGCCCGGCTGGGTAGGTACTTGATTTCGAAAGACTCAATTACCATGGTTTGAAAAAACGTGGGTTCCCTCCTCGTGCTAACAAATATATTTGATATACACGTGCAGCCCAGGTGGAAACCCTTTTAAAGACTCAAGATGGCACTCCTCATATCCACCAGATCGAATCCATGACCTCCATTTCCCAGGATAGTATTAATTTCTCCATATCAAACGTCTCCGATTTTAAACGTGCCCTAGCGAAGCAGAAACAAGAGAGCCAGCCGAAGGCAGCGAATCCTGTCCCCCAAAGGGCTGCTTTCAACGTTGACGAGATTCAACCTTTTACAAATGTTCCGGATTATCGTGGATTTCCCGATGCTGGTTTGGACAATGTTGGTACTGGAGGGCTCGGAGTTGGAATGCAAGATCCTGGGCTTTCGTGGGAGATGGTACAGTTGGGTATCGACGAGGCGTTGCCGGAACAACATGTCATCGATGAATTGCACGATATATACTTCACCAAAGTTGCGCCTTACGGTCCTATAATCCACAAAGGTCGATATCTCGCCAGTCTGGATCTGGCACCTCAACTACGCGCGCCGATATGTTTGCGATACGCTATATGGATGATGGCAGCTTCCGTTTCCGATAAATATTCAGACCTACAGACGGTTTTCTACCGACGAGCGCGAAAATACATCGAGGAGGTCGAGATGAAGGGGCATGGTGAACATATCGTCAACGTACAGTTCGCTCAAACCTGGGGGATTCTGGCAACGTACGAGTACAGACTCATGTACTTCCCTCGGGCGTGGATGTCAGCGGGGAAGTCGGTCAGATTATGCCAGATGCTTGGATTGAATCGATTGGACGGGGTTGGTCTTGATGTTAAACAGTGTATCGCCCCACCGAAGGATTGGACGGAACTCGAGGAACGACGAAGGACGTTTTGGCTTGCATTCTGTACGGACCGATATGCATCGATCGGAACGGGGTGGCCCATGCAGATCGATGAAAGAGATGTTATGACACATCTTCCTTCGTCGGATGAAGCCTTTGCAGCTGGACGGCCGACGAAATCTTATACCTTGAAAGAAGCCCTTACGCCCCGTGGTGCTCCCAGTCTTTCTTCATATGCTGGTGTCATTATTATGGCGGCACTGATCGGTCGAAACCTTCAACATCTTCACCGTCCCGAGGAGGGAGAAGACGATTCCGATTACGAAAAAGGCGGATTCTGGAGACGGCATAGGCATATGGACAATATCCTACTCAACACTGTCATGTCACTTCCACCGAATTTCAAACTTCCAAATGGAATCATGGACCCGAATATTGTGTTCACAAATATGAATATCCACACTTGCACGATATGTCTGCATCAAGCTGCGATTTTTAAAGCCGACAAGTTCAAATTACCTCCGAGTGTTTCGAAAGAATCGAAGTATCGGTGCGTCTCTGCGGCGGCTCAGATAACGGCGATTATGAAAATGATTGGTAGTCAGGATATGACGGCGGTACGCCTGACCCTCCATATGGGTTACATTTTGACTTTTGCTGACTTGAGGGATTGTACAGATGAACCCGTTTGTTTCCTTCTGTCTTTATGTCGCGGCCAGAGTCTTCGTTCAGTACCTGAAGACTAATCCAAACGACGAAAATATCCGATCGTCGTTGGACTTCCTCGTCAGTGCCATGGGTCATTTGAAGAAACTGAACCCATTGACCGAGTCCTTCCTCGTACAATTGGATGTTGATATGATCGGATCCATAGACCCAATCTCGAAGGAGGCCGGGAATCCATACGGATACAGGACGGGAGCAGTAAGTGAATGCTTTTTTAAAACACTAGAAAAATCCTCAGACAGAGTAAGTCCTCTTTCTGGGGCGTCTTTGATAAACAAAAATTCGCAGTCACTTACGCGTTTTGACATCCAGGCTGAAACACACGCCTCTCGCGATGGGAAGTCATTCGACGGAAACACATGTACACCAAGTGGATCTTCGAACGCCAACGGCAAGAGCCCTTCTGAGTTTGAAGACCCGCCGACATCTTCGCCATTCTTGGCCTGTAATAGAACAATAATGAACATAACCATCGAAAAGGCCGCTCGAGAGAAGGAGGCCCAAAGGAAAGGACCTACCACCGTGTCTTCAACTTCGACTTCCGGATCAAATCACACATCACCATCCATGGACCTTAGCGGTTCCAACGAACACTCCAGTCATACTTCACCGTCAAATAACAGCGGATTCTCACCAATCGAGGAGATGGTCACAATTTCTTCACACGATTACTTACAACAGCAACCGCCCCAAACGACCAGCCTATCAGGGTTCGCTTTTGGCTTCGTACCCGGCGTCGTATTGGGGGACGGATCCGGGTTGACACCGAAAGAGTTCTCGAATCCGACTTTACAGCCTGATGTATTTGATATCAATTCTATGACGACGGAACAGCAGGATGCGATATTTACGGAAATGTTGGCGATGAATTCGCCATCCCAGTGGATGAATGGGTCGAATATATACTAGTGATTTCTTTCTTTCTTGCTCTTCTTATCATATTCTTTTCCGATTGGGGGATATTTGGATAACAACCAACTAAAAAAGTTTGGGCTTTTTTTTTTTTTGTTTCATTCAGTTGATGGGCTTTTCTTCTCTGGTCGTTTTATCCCCACTCGAGCTCGCGGTTGATAAAGGGTGGGATTTCTTCTTCACATACGTCTTTAATTATTTTATCGGGGATATCCTTTTGGGAGTTTACCTGGGGTTCTCAATTTGATCAATCGAATGAGGTTTTTCGAGTTCCGTTTGGATTGCATATTACATAAGGGATTTATATTAGCACTAACTCATCTCCGCTTTCGATATTTCAATGTCTACGTCATTGAACGCGGCATAATTCTGGCGGGCCCGCGGGACGCTTTTATTTTACTTTTAGATATGAATTGTATGTATTAGTAGCGCTCAATATCTCGTGCACCCCCCTTTTCGTTATACCAAGGATGAATATCTATCTCCTAGAATATTCCCTGCACTTTTATAGAATGCTGATGCACAAGCTGAAGCTGAAAGGTGATACGGGTGTGAGAGTGTGTGTGACAGCTGTTTACCTCGGCCCAATCTTGACGCGCCAGCCAGCCGGCTGTTCCAAAACAACAGCCCATCCCAGCCTCCCCTGGTTACCTGACAATACCTCGACCACCATCCATCGCCAACGACCATCTTACACAATTGCAACGCAACCACCATCACCATCACCACTCTTCCGCATCGCCATCTCCGGAATAAGGAGGCCTTCCCCCTCCCCTCGGACGACCTAAAGGAAAGGAAGCAAATAGTGGTAATACAAAATGCCGGCCTACACAACCTCCACCGCCAGGCGTTCCCGCCGTTCCCGCGCCTCCGCGCACAGCAGACACTCAATCCGCCCGTCCACCCACTCCGAAGAAGACGACTGCCCCTTCTGTCTGATCTCCCGTTCCAACCCCTCCCGCGCCCAAATAACCCCCTACACCGCCCCCTCAACCGCCTCTCCAACCCACAACCGCGAAACAACCCACATGATCCTCTCCACACCGCAAGTAATCGGATTCCTAGATATAATGCCTTTATCGCCGGGACACGTATTGTTGACGCCTCGACACCATGCGGAGAAGATTATGGATTTGACGCCAGAGGAAGGGGCGAGTTTGGGGGCTTGGCTACCGATTATCACGAGGGCGGTCAGTAGGGCTATGCAGGTTGATGATTTGAATGTGGTGCAGAATAATGGTATGGATAGTGAAACCCCTGAAGATTGTAGAGTGAATGTCGGGTGGGGGAGGAAGGTTTTCGATGAGGTTAAGGAGAAGGTGGAGGGGGTGTTTATGGGTGATGGTTAGTAATAATTCTTTTTTTCTTTTCTTTTCTTTTCTTTCTTTCTTTACATATCGTTTGCGAGAAAGAGGAGGGATTATGATGCTATATATCTATATATCTTTTGGAAAGAAAGATTAAAAAACCAAAAGCTGATGACCATCTCATCAGAATACCCCCCCCCAATGGAAAGAAGAAGAGCGAGAAGAAGAAGAAGAAGAAGAAGAAGAAGAAGAAGAAATAGGTACTTGAACGAAATAACACAAAGATCGCGACCCGCTAACGAAAACCCCTCCGTCCGGAACGATTCCCGAAACAAATAGGCGCAAGAGCAAGCCAAGTCGTCAAGCACGTCCATTACCACATCATCCCACGACCGGAATCGCACACGGCATCCAGAGCATGGACAATGTTCGGAAAGGGACAACGATCCGATTTGGACGACGATGAGGCGGCATTAATTGCCGCCAGGATTAGGCAGGAGATTGCCTGGGAGATGGAGAGGATGGGGAATAGCACTGATGCGCCTGTCTTCAGGACGACGGTTTTGGCGCCAAAGTTGTAGACGAATCGGGAATTGATGGGTGCTTTGTAAGAGTAAAGGGAGGGATTTGGGGGTCTAGATCTATAAGGTCTATTCATGCTTGGGAGGATATGATAGAAGAAGAAGAAAACGTAAAGTATAATAATGTCGTTGTTATGTTTCTGCTTGGAGTCTTTTTATAAGGTAAAAGGATACATATCTGGACTGGCTTCTGGTTTCTTTGATTCATGTATGTTAGCGTCAGCTTTGGATTTGGGTAATAAAGCGTCTTACCATGTAGCCTCCGTACCGTCCGTTCGAAGAGCTTCAACTAGCTGATTAATACCTACATATAAAGTTTACGGTTGGTATGGCCGAACTAGCCGCACCGCATCCATCACCTGTTACCTTACGATGCAAAACAATATTTAATATGTGAAGAGTTGCCTCGATTAAGTTACGCCAGCCTCACCTGCCGACTTCTATTAACAAGAATGCCGATGCCATAGTACAAATATGCGGAGAGAAAAAAAAATAACGGGAGCTAGCCTGCCGACTTCTATTAAGAATGCCGATGCTATGGTACATTGGGTGGAGAGAAAAAAATAACGGGAGCTAGCCTCACCTGCCGACTTCTGTTAAGAATGCCGATGCCATAGTACATTGGGTGGAGAGAAAAAAACAACGGGGACTAGCCTCACCTGCCGACTTCTGTTAAGAATGCCGATGCTATAGTACAAATATGCACATTGGGTGGAGAGGGAAAAAATAACGGGAGCTAGCCTCACCTGCCGACTTCTGTTAAGAATGCCGATGCCATAGTACATTGGGTGGAGAGAAAAAAACAACGGGGCTAGCCTCACCTGCCGACTTCTATTAAGAATGCCGATGCCATAGTACAAATATGCACATTGGGTGGAGAGGGAAAAATAACGGGAAACGGCAGTAACAAAGCACGCAGAAAGGACCTGAAAGGATGCTCGAAGAACGCCTTTGTACCGGGATCTGAAAGGAAACGGAAAAAGAGGTATGAAACAATAAAAATAGCATCCTGGAAAGAGAAAAATCAGAGTCATCGTACCGTTCCCAATGACATGGTTGATCGGAGGGACCTCAAGAGGAAGAAACATGAGAAGCAGAAGAAAGAAGCGAATCTCCATAATGCAAGCATGTCAATGGGAAGGGATAGTATGTACACAAAAAGCAGTAGAAAGCAATTTTGGGACGCCTTGGATCGTTAGTTTCTTTATTAGTAAAGGAACAATATCGTATTTCTTGAAGCCTCTGAAGGCGTTGGTTGGTTCGTGCTTGAAGCCTGTGGCGGGAGAGGTAGAGGTTCGCGAGATTCAAGACATTGCTATTCTAGCCAGTAGACAGGTGGTAAGAAGTGAGTACAGGTGTGACAAGCCTATCGCTCCTCTTCCCACGAGCCTGCCGTTCTAGTGAAAACATGTGAATGTGAATGATCTCGGTCGGAGAGGGGATTGGATGCGTGAATGATGCAAGGTGGGAAAAATCAAAATGTTAACAAGAAAAAAAACAAAAACAAAACACCCTGGACGCCGTTAAATCATGGTGAAAAGAAACAATGTCCGCATATCACCTGCCATGCAAGATTGGTGATCACGGAAAGTCAAAAGGAAGGAAGCAAAAGAGTCAAGACAGAGAGATCTCTGCTCACAAATCGACAGGCTCGTTGAGATCAACCTTGTAGTGAACAGCAGCACTCTTGGCCCAAGAGCGAACCTTGATCGAAGCTATATAAATATACAAGTTAGTGGTAGGTTATCGGAATACAGGTTGTGACAGCACATACCCTTCTTGAATTTCTTGTCAGCATATTTCATGAAGAATGCCTCGTGCTTAACTGGGCGAGCGAGGTAGTCGACCATGAGCTTGAAGACAGGCATGATCTCATCTTCAGTGTACCCAGAGTAGTGGACAAGGCTTGCATTCTACAGAATTGTTAGTATGGAGACGCGACGATATACCGAGGCGGGGGAGAAATACCCATGAGCCACGGTTGTACATTTTCCTAGCCATGTACATGGAAGCGGCAGCAACGAGCGAACCTGGATACTCGAGGAAACGGTAGTCGAGGAGACTGACTTCCATGAGGTACTTGGCGAAGGTACGGGTGCGAATATCGTAGTCATCGGCCTTGGAGATACGGCGGAGGAAGTTCATGGGGTTAGGGTACGACAGGTCGTAGTCGAGGGTGCTGAGGATGTAGCGTTCGGCTCTGAGAAGTTCATCTTCGACGTAGCCACCATCGCTGACATAGATGAAGTTCTTGATGGAAGGAGAGTAAACCTCTTCGTACTTAGCAGCGACCCACATCGCAGCAACGCCAACAAGCTGGAGCTTATCCAATCCGACCTGCTTAAGTCCAAGGAAACGGTCGATAATGTTGACTGTGAGATAGAGGGTCTCTGGGAGAAGGCGGAAGCGGGTATGAACTTCGATGAGCCAGTCGACGAGGATTCCACGCATCTTCCATTGCAACTCATCCTGGTGATCCATATATTCGGGGTTTGCCATGCTCTTTGGTTCCAAATCACGGAGGTAGGCATCGATTTCTTCGGCGTATTCAGCGACCATCAATGGGTCGTCATCTTCTTCATTTTCGAAAATGATAGCTGGTTGAGGCTCGACAACACGGGTCCTCTTGCTATTCGGCTCGTTGGCAAAAACTTCTCCCTCCTTCTCGAGGGCGGTAGGTTTTTGGGCGGTGACTTCCTTTGTCTTGGCCTTGACCTCGGCAGCAGCGACCTCTGGCTTCTTCTCTTCGACCGGGGCTTCATTCTCGTTATTGTTTTCGGCTTCGGCGACACGGGCGGAAGAGTTGGAGCGCTTGCGAGGGCGTGCAGCAGCGGTCTTAGCGGTCTGCTTGACCTCAGCAGCCTTGACCTCCTCGACAACCTTCTCCTTAAGAGCGGTGCGAGACTTAGTCTTGGTAACCCCAGTCTTCGTAGCGAGGGCGCTCTTGACTGCCTTCTTGGTCTCTTTCTCAAGGGAACCGTCCTGACCAGCTTTTTTAAAGTTGCTGACGTCCTCGAGGGCAACACGCTTGCGATTCAAGGGCTGAGAAGCCTTGGTGGTAGCAGCGGTAGTCGAGACCAGAGTCTTGCCAACAGTCTTGGTTGAAGCACGCGTGGCTCGGCTGGCAATGCCTGCATTCTCATCTTGGTTCTGTGCCCTTTGGCGGGTGACACGTTTCTATACAAACACGATTAGAGAAATGTTTTTATTCTTCAGATGCGAATGGATGCATAATAGATAGAAGGAAGAGGAAGAATGTGAGAAAAACTTACGGCTTGCATCGTGTCGAATGTGTAGACTGATGTCTGTGAAGGGTTATATGTGTATGTTTGGAAGTATCCGAGATCAAACGATCAAGGAATAGAGACTAAATGTAAGTGAAAGGAACGACCTTGTTAGTCTGACATGCCATGAAGGTGAATGTAGATTAAGATTTGTGTATGAGGAAGGTGCAAGGGAGATATGTGAGGAATATGATAGGAATGAGGTTCCGGTGGAGACACGGTGCAGCGGTAGCAGCACCCCAGCAACAAAGAAAATAAGACATAAATAGATGAAGAATCGATGTCAGAGAGTGGAGACACGTACGCTAAGAGTTTCACACCGTTGGAGAACGGCTTGTTAGATCGAATTCGTAAAGGTAGACGCGGTTTTCGTGGACTGCAAACGGTGGTCGTGAGAAGGGTATTTGCAGGTGGTAGTCGTGGGAGTGGGATATTGAAATTCACGTCGAGTATCGGAAGAAACGGAGATGATGAGAGAGCCTACAATGATCTAGAGAGGTAGGTCAAGGAAGGGAAGAAGAAAGAGAAAAAGGAATTGAAGATGTGTGGCCAAGCAGGTTAGACGCAAGGAGGTGAAGGTCAAGGAGGTTGGTGATGTCTGAGAAAGACTTTTTATGCCCGGCTAAGAATGGAGATATGGCTATATGCTATATAGCTGAGTCTGCAGTCGGTCGTCGAGGTGTTTGAGGCCAGGATATCGACGCTGTTGTATTTGCTATTGCTAGGGAGACGGGGACTGGAGGAGATTTTGACGATGCCGAGCAATGGGGGAGGTTGGTTGTGATGCGTTTTCCACGGTGTTGAGGCTCCTTTTGGCGTTGTTATGAGATTCCTTCCTGACCGGGAAAAAAAAAAAAAAGGAACAGAAACACGGCGGGCGGTTACGCTAGGACAGTGCACCGCAACCGGTGATAATTGCTACCGTTATCACTTTCTCCAGTGAGGCCTACAATCAATGCATTCAAGATCGAAGGAAATCTTCAATACGGGAGATGTGATATGTGATGAGGTGGCGATGAGGCGGAGAGAGGGAGAGATGGGTCTTGAATTGAATTGATTGATGATGTCTGGAACAGAATATTGGAAACAACGTTGAAGGGCACGCTCTCGGTGTTTAAAGGTGCCTAAACTGTTTTGTTGTTGTTGTTCCGTGTTGACAAAGCCCAGCCAATCAGGGCCACCAGCCAATCACCATCCAGAGTACTTGTAAACATTCTTCCCAAGTAGGCAACGGTCTCGGCTGACTAAGACACACCACACGAACACGAACAGTCAAATGCAGATATCGCGAAGAAAGGGCAATGCGGCCCAGTTGGGAATACAAAGGTTGGTTTTTGACGCTAATTTGACGCCCAAAGGGTACTTCTAATTGAGCGGGCGTTTACCTCATATGCATTACGTCCATTCCTGCAAATTTCCAATCCACTCTGGATTGATACTTATTACCGTTCATCCGCTCCATTTTTTTCTGGTGTCGATTGGTAAAAAACCTCTCTCTCAGTACGGGTTCTAAACCTGTGCGCAGAGACTCCCCTGCAGTGACCAGATGCGGTTTAATGCCTCTGCCAGTTTCCGGTTAGACTGGCGGACCTGGTTTGTGGTCGTGTGGTTGCCCCGACAACTTCTCAAAGTCGCAGGTGCAAACGATCAAGCCCCAACCCAGCCCGGCCTCGCTCAACGATAATACCCGCTGCTGCTTCATGCTGGCAGTGGTCCAGAGTACATAGCACACAAATGGTGGATGTGTGCTGGCTTCACTTTGGTTTCTCATGCTTTCTGACCAGAAGTCCACGACCCGAATCCAGCCAAAACAACGAGACGGACGAAATGTTGGACCTGAACGGCCATCCGTTGGCAATCTCGGGTAACCGCAGTGGAAATTCCTCACCAACAGTCGGGCTGATTGGCTCGAACAAGAACAAGGATACACGAACGAACACGCTCACGCATTCTGTGGCTGAACGGTCAGGATTCGATTCGTTCTGGCAGCAACCAGGCTCGGCGAGTGAGGCCATACGAGAGTCCTGCCACCGGTTCTATGAATTTATATTAGCGTGCATGCGCCTCTCGTCTGGGTATCCTTGAACCTGTGTCTGCATCATAGTTATTTTACAATATCCGGTCTAGACTATCGATATCCCGAACTTCATCGACGGATGGAGACAGCGGCAGGCCTCCGGGGCCCGCCCGTCGAGTGCATATGCAATCGCATGGATACCGCATTTCCACAACCGACGGGCCCGCCAACGCAAAAATCTTGTTTGCGAATTGCCTCACTGAGATGAAAATGACTAAACCAAAAAAAATGCATGTACCGTTCGCTCTCAAAACGCATCATCAATCTTGAATTCTTTCCCCCTGATCTTCCTTTCGTTATATTAAAGAAATAATACCTGTTCAATTGCTGTTTTCAACAATTGGGGGTGATGATGCAGTATGGACTCTGCAAAGGCAGAGACTTCGGCCGACGCTGCTCGACGTCGGAATACCACAAGACGTAGGTCGTGCGATTCCGGATCTCCAAAGCATATGCATACCCATGTGCGTGCCGGTACATCGACACCAACAGATCTTGAATCCCAGTCAAAGTGCGCTGTCGATGTCATTCCAAATACCATCCCAACTGATGACCGACAAGTGCGATGGTCAGGTCTTGAGTCTCATGTCCCAAGACCCTCCATTGATCGATTAAAGTCCGGCCAATCCTCGCCCGGATCAGCATGGACGCCGCCATATACGAAGGTATACCGAGGTTCCTTCGCTGCGACACCTATATCCCGTTCCCGGCGAGCCAGCGGACAGGTTACGCCTCGGGCAGGTTCACTTGTCGCAAGTATACCTCTAGACCAGTTTATGAGCAGGCTCCAACTTGAAGCCGATGACCTAGAAGACTACGGAGTCGAAGAACTGCGGGATGGATTCTTCGATGCATCATTTTACAAAATGCCTCGGAAAGAATTGGCAACTGCGAAACAGAAAAGGAAGATAAGATCACCTTTCTCGGTGCGCAAGTTTGTTCAATTGCAGAAGGATGGGATCCAACGGTTCATTTGGAGTATAAAGCATCCGAAACGGCGGAGTGCTTTAATGAGAGCTGTTACCGGGTACATGGTGGCATATATCTTGTGTCTTGTTCCAGCTATAAGAACATGGCTAGGACATTATCATTTTATCATGATCATAGCTACCATTATCAACCATGCCGGACGAAGTATAGGTTCACAGATCGAGGGTACCGTAACAACCATCATAGGGGCCGGTATCGGGATCGGAGCCGGTCTACTAGCTTTGTGGATATCAACGGTATCCGGCCCAGCAAGGGACAGCTATGGGGCCTTCTTATCTGTCTGCTTGCTTATTACCCTTCCAATGTTAGCTTGGGCTAGAGCAAGATTTGCCAGAGTCTTCCAGTTGTGTATCTGTGCAGGATTTGCCCTGTTCTTTATGATCTGCGAGAGAGTCGGACCGACCCCATCATACCGGAAGGCATGGGAATTCGGGATACCTTGGGTTTTGGGCATGACCATTGCTCAGATTACCAATATATTGCTGTTCCCGAACCCAGGAAACGTTCAAATAGCGTACGTACCAATCGCAACCTGCGATTTAGTTATTTTATACTTACGAGAATATAGTCGTGCCCTACACAAGGCGCTCGACGCAGCCATAGGTGGACTCGAGCTCCCGCGCCCATCAACTGCTCGCCAGCGTGTGAAGATGAGCAAGGAAATCGTCGAGATGTCGATCGCAGTCAGAGACTTCAGATCAGAAATAACAATCTCCAAGATCTCACCCGAGGATATGACGGATTTGAGAAACAACCTACAGGCAGTCATCCGAGACTTCCTACGCCTAGAGTGTATAGCCCCCGTTTTCGAGCCTCCGAAGGAAGAACAGCAACCACCAACTGGCAAACCCCTCGAAGAAACCAAAATCCATATTGAAGCAGAGAGCGGTGATGAGAGCGAGGACGACGAAAAGGTGGAAATAGATCGTATACGGGCTGCTCTCGCCGAACCGAGCCGCGAGATGATCAATATCATGAAGGATGCTTTGGAAGCCTGCGATACGCTTCTGATGCAAATTCTACACCAAACGTCGTTCCTTCCGCCAGAGAGGAGAAAGAACACATGCGATTGCGAAGTCCTTGCGGACCGAATACTCGGAGTAAGAGATAAGCTTGAGGAGGCCCATATGGTTTGGGTAAACGTCCACCCAGCCGATGCCAGTTATACTATCATCCAAATCTTCCTTTTCACGTCAACGCTGCTCCAAGCATCCGATCAAGTCACCAAGCTCGTAAAATCTACCGGCTCCATTGTTAAGAAACGGCGTGGCGCCAATTGGAGTTTTTACCTCCCGAACTATCCACTCGAGAAGCTAGTCTACCGGAGTAATCCCCAGGTCCGCCATGATCGAGGCGGAACCACAACGGCATTCTACTTCCGAACTATGAAAGACATTGCTCTTCTCATGAGTAAGATTGCCGGAAAGGCGTGGGTTCCCCACTCCGACCTCACTGCAAAACCAGCACCTCAGAAGCAAGGCGAGAAGACGCTGAGATTTAGGATCTGGGAGGTACTCCACGAACTACAAGGATTCGAGGCAAGGTTTGCGCTAAAGAATACGATGACTGTCTGTCTTCTTGCGATACCAGCTTGGCTTGACGATTCGTCAATTTGGTGGGATGAGTGGGAGGGATGGTGGTGCATCGTGGCAGCATGGCATCTAATGCAACCTAGAGTATGTTCTCTCATACAAATTTTAAGGGGTTTATAATATCTCATACTAATATCGCATAGGTCGGTGGTAATCTAAACGATCTCGCAGCAAGACTGGTAACGGTCGTCCTCGGAGCCACCTGGGGCGCTCTATCATTCTTCGCAGGTAACGGAAACCCATACGTCATGGCCGTCTTCGCCCTAATGTTCGCAATCCCATTTTTATATCGCTACATGCTATCATCCCATCCGCGCTCCGGACTCATCGGCTGCCTGACATTCACCGTTGTTTCCATGACTTGCAAGAACTATGAGGGAGTAATCCCTCCTCATAGGATCGCATATACTCGAGGAACTGCGATCATAGTTGGTGTCTTGGCTAGTGTCTTTATAAACTGGTTCTTATGGCCATTCGTGGCTCGTCATGAACTTCGAAAATCCCTAGCAAACATGCTGATAAACCTCAGTATTGTCTATCGTACTGTTGTAGCAAGGTACGTCGCACGCAAATTTAATATCGGGTTACCTCATCATGCCATGTCCTTCAAACTAACACTCCTTCTTTCTTTTCCAAAATAGATACATTTACCACGATCTCGACTACGTGCCCTCCCCGCAAGACATAATCGACTCCCAAATCCGCGAAGCTAAACTCCGCGAAGGCTTCGTCCGTATCCGCGAACTCCTCCAAATGACCGAACACGAACCTCGTCTCCGCGAACGTTTCGACCCAACCCCCTACGAACACTTAATCGATAGTTCCGAAAAGTTCTTCGATCATATCATCGACGTTCGACAGGCTTCGTTGTATTTCAGGATAAGTGGGGATAGAGATGTGGCACAGATGATGTTATCGTGTAGAAGGGATGCTGTTGCGACCATTTTGATGAATTTGTGGGTTTTGGGCGGGGGGTTGAGGAGTAGGACACCTATTCCCAAGTATTTACCTTCTGCGGCTATTGCGAGAAAGAGGTTGTTGCAGAGGATTGAGGATATGGATTCGGAAGGGTATTATGAGAAGAGTATGCATGATGGGAAGGGGAAACGGTTAAAGTTTACGGAGTTGGAGCAGTTGGAGCCTGAGCATATTTTTGTAGATGGGCCGGATGGAAGAAGGGAGATTAAAGATGGGAAGGAGAGGCATATAGGGATTGACAAGTGGGCGCATTTCTATCGTAAGTTTTTCTATTTCTACTTTTATTTTATTTATTTTTTTACCATAAAATTGCTAATGCCCGTGTGTCGGTTTTAGAGTATGCCTACTCCTCGATTCTTAATGAGATCGTACGGGAGCTGGAGCAATTACAGATATACACGAAAGCGATCACTGGTGAATTGAGCATTGGGAAGTTCGATTGAAGGTAGGGTAAGGTTGGGTAAAGGGTATAATCGATCCCTTCGAGTCTTTTTTTAGCATTTTATCAAGATCACCTGGAGCGATATCATAGACGGGTTTTGGACGGTTTGGTGTATTTCTTTACTTTATACGAGGCATCATCTGCAGGCTTTTTTTTTGCAAAATAGTTTTATGCAAATCATGGTCATGTATTTTATAATCTTTAATACGACATTCGAAGCGGCATAACGCCATGATCCATTTCTAGATAACAAAGGTCCCCGATACCTCCGAAAGACAACCTATGGAACGTAGGCTAGAACATCGCCAATTAATGACGCCAAAGCTTCAACAGTACTAGGCAACAACCAGTCTAACAAACGCGATGGAAGAGAGAAAGAAACAAAAAAAAACTCCGATGATCTAGAAGCTAGCTCTCAAATCAAGTGGTAAGTTGGGATTGCGATACCCAGGAAGTTGCTTCCCACCCTATGAGGAGAAACTTCCCGCCCCGGTTACTCGAAGAACCTCGCCTGTGTATGCAACCACATACTTCGATGGATGCCAGGCTACCGCGTGGGCTGGGTAATTCGCTTTAATTTCGTGGACGTATTCCCCGGACTCGACGTGCATCTATAATATTTACGTTAGTCCCCCAGAACAATACCCGTACATTTAAAAGGAAAAGGAAGGTGCAATACATACCACACTAATAGGCATACCCTCATCGCTCCCAGCCACCAAAAATGCCCCGTCAAAACTAAAACTCACACTCCTCATCGGATGATCCGATTTATCAAATGTCCTGAGACATACCCAATCCGTAGTGTCCCATAGCGATATCAAGGCGTCATTACCGCCCGTCGCAATATATTTACCCGACGGCGAAAGATCTAGGCAATAACAACCCGCGGTATGAGCGTTAAAGGCGTAGATTGTTTCGAGGGAAGGGTAAGATCGTAGGACGATTTTGCCGGAGGCGTGGGTTTGGAGGAGGATGGTGCCGTTGTGGGAGAATGTTGTTTGGAAGGTCTGGGAGGGGAAATGTTAGAAATCAGAGGGTTACTCTCGAAGGAGGTGATGGTGTGCACTGGGAAGAATATACGTACCGTGTCGTTTCCTTCGTCGATCGTGTTTACTACGGCGTTCTGTCGGAGATCAAGGATTTTGATTTTGTTATCCTGTAAGAATTCGGGTTAACTATAGTTCGATATATGTGATGAACGGATAGATAAGACGGGGTACCTTTCGCCCAACAGCCACAACATACGCATCAGGATGATACGACAGCGAGTAATTATCGCCTCCAGTCTTAATATCTTGCGTAGCTTTCGCAGCTATATACCCTCGAACAAAAAGACCCAGTCGTAGAAGAATCCAATCAGCCACCGTCGTTCCAGAATTATCAACCGTCCGAAGTCGAAAGGGAAAAAGGCAATTCAAAAGAATAAAAATCCATTCGTGAATCGGTAAAAGTGTCAATTATAGTGGAAAAAACCGACTTCTATAATCCCAAAACTTAACAACCCCGGAATCTCCAACCCCGCAGCTCGCAAGTCTTTCGGCGTGTGTGGGGTCCCATTGGACCTTCTCAGTAACTTGTAACCCTGTACCCTTAAGATCGGTACTACTTCTAACGTCCGCCTTCTCCGGATTCCAGATCTTGACGTTTCCGCCGGCGCCACCGGTGGCGATTCGAGAACCGAGGTTGTTCCAGGCTACCGTGCGTAAGATGGTACCGGAATGGCTACCGGGGTGGTGACGCGCATTTGGATCGTGAAAGGCGCGGATTTGTATGTCGGAGAAGTATTTTGGCGCGGCGGAACGGGAGAGGTAGCGGGTATTTTGGTTGGACATATCGACGGGCGCCTAGGGAGGGAGGTAACTGTAGACGCTATGGTTGTTGAAAGTGTAGTAAGTGCAAGAGCATTGCTTGCGATGAAGCTTGGAGAAGATCAAGTTCGAGATGAGGTTGGGACTGAGAGTTAGTTAAAGCGAGGTGCTCGAGAACCGGTCTTGGCGCGACTGGCGACTTCAAAATTGCAACAAGTTCAACTTCAAAACTTCTATCTCTCGTACGCGGGCAGTCAAGATGGCACAATTGCTCAATAAACTGCCCCATGCGGTCACAGACGCCAAATGTTACATCACCCGTGGTACCCTCCCGGCCGCCGTAGGTTCGGAGACATTGAACCAGCGTCCGTACACTACAATCCGGGGCCATGTCTACAATCAACAGGTATACTTCAGTGACCCGCGAAATGTTGAAAACACATGTCAAGATAGATCCATCCTAACAATACGAATAGGTCGACCTTCTCCTTCCGGATGAAATCCGCGAGCTTGTCCAAAATCAGCTGGACGAGCAGCTCAAACCTCTCCAATATCATAGAATATTCATGGGATTGAAAGATATCCTCGAAAAAGAGTTTTATAATCACTATATCCGACGGGGTAGCGCATAAAAATTCTTTTTTGAGGCCCGAGTAAGAGGTGTATTGGAATATATAACTAATTGGATTTTCAGGGAATATCCTACTACTTAGTGATGGCAGAATTGACGTTGACGATGTCTACTGCTTATACAACGGTAAGGTCTTACGGATTATATCGACTCGCTAGGGCATATTCTAATCCATGATCTATAGGCAAACTATACCTTTTCCTCAGAAAAGACACATACGAGAAAGCAGGATTAGTTGGCAAGCAAGCCACATTCGGCGGAAGGAAGAAGGAACGGTGGGGTAGGCATCCTCCCAAAGTATTTCCTCATAAAGTCTCATATATTAACCCCAGCGTATACAGTAATCGAACTCAACCTGCGGGAAACGCATATGGTCCATGGAAGGAAGGCTTTCGACAGACTGGTCTGGAGTTTCACAAATGTTTTCAAACAACAGAATGCATGGTTATTCTGTGACCTACACCAAGGTTCGAAACCCTCCTCCTCGTCCGCCTCCCAGGCATTCTCAGCGACTATAATCTAATGGATGAGTATAGAAGCAATAGACCCATCTACCACATCGCTAGAACCCACGGTAAAGGGCCTCACACTCCCCACGGTCATCAGGACAATCACGCCCACAATAGCCACCCCCCCAAACCCCATGAAACTCGCCTCGTTCACCCACACAACCCCCACCAAAAATTCGACAGAATACACCCGTGCAGTTTTCTACGACTGGGCCACCTCTCTCCACGAATGGCTCGCCTTGGCGAGTATAGCCGCCGATCGCCTAAACATCACAGACTCCATAGATCCGCTATTAAGCCGATACGGGCCTCCTACGGATGATAACATCACATCTACTTCCGAACACCACCAAGTTCACGCTCAAGGTAAAATGTCAAAAATCTCGTGGAGAGGATTCATCCCCACGGAATATGTTTCAAGGATATTTAATATTGTACAAGAAGTTGTTTCGAGGGATCAGTGGTTCTCGATAACGGTACATGGCTTCCAGAATGCACCGATCAGTTGGAAGGGTAGACAGCATAGTGTTGTTGGTGGCGGGATGGGGGGTGAGAATTTGTATACCATCTTGCGGTTTGCAGGAGGCAATGATACTGGCGTTGTTGGAGGGGGGGACGATGGTGATGATTTTATGGGTGATACGGAAGATGTAGAGGAAAGGATCGTTGGATCGAAGTATATTATGTGGGAGGTAGTCGGTGGAAGGGACGAGTTTTCTTGAGAGCTTCGGCGCTAAAGTACAGAGATCTTTACAGAATTAGAGAAGGGGGAGGAAGGGAAAAGGAATTAATGGGAATTTTGAGATTTAAACATTGCAAATTCCCGCAGACATTGCCTGAACAATGCCCTTTGGCGACCTCTGTGTCCAATTGAGGAGCCACGGTAGTAGAAGGGCAGAAGAAGAAGTGTCATGACTTGTAAGTGATATCTTTGGGCAGCCGGATTCGCGAATCCACGGTAATCCCCTAGGCCCTGTTCCCGAAACCCGTCGATACCAATCGGTTGGTGGTCGTGAATACAAGGGCTAATGCGCGTTACCGTTCGTTATATTATAGCGCGGGATGTCGTTACCTCAGAAGATCATAGGTCCATAAGCTCATATCGGTTAGAAAACGTGCAAGAATCGTCGTGTGGTCATCGGTCATCAATCGGAGACCAGCATCGTTCTGCCCTGTAAGGCGCCTAGGCGTAGAGGGAGAAGAAATAGTCGTCCCATCGCGATATCGGCATCCACGGCACGTATACCGTTGTGTCTTCTTTAAAAAACAAATCAAGTTTTCTTCTTTTTATATTTTCTTATTGAGCAGCAGGAAGAATCTGTGACAGATTTAAATAAATAAAAAAAGGAGTAGAAACACGGGAAAAAGAGGAAGAAGAAGAATAGTAAACGAAACAATGAACAAAAAGACGATCGTTTTTTTTGGCGGATGTATAGTTTCGGTGGATTCCAGTAGAGGTTAAAGATGATAGAAATAATAGTAGAAAGGAACCCACCCGCTTTTGCTCAATCGAATAAAAAGCCCGTTTTGTGCTTGTGTGTCTTTGTAGAGTATAATAATACTAGGGCATTGGTTGGTGTGAAATAAAAAAAGAATATAAGAAACCGCAAACAAGAAATCGAAGGAACCTTATAACGCCTGTATCTCTGAATGCATATAAATATCAAAAAGCAGAATAGTCTAGAAAGGACTTTTTGGTGAAGTTTGTGGAGAGGAACAGAAGAAAAAAAGACAAGAACACCACTGAATAAACGATATGCTAATAAAGAGAAGTAGCAGTGGGTATTCCTAAGCGGAGGAAACAGAATAAAAGGTTAAGGGGAGACTCTCGTAAAGAAAGCAGAACATTTAAAATCGTGAAATCTTCATTATCTAATTTCAAAAGAAGCGAAGACGAAGAATAAGAAAGAACGGATACAGAAACATAAGGAAGCTTGCTTTAATCGGGGCTTGCTTTGCCATGCATGATCGGCAAGAGAGAGGAGTATAGCAAGCAACGAATCTCAATACCTGAAAAAACAACCAATGGATTTCTCGGGAGTCGGTTTAATCGTCAATGCGTCAAGGAAGGGAGGAGCAAAATAGAAACCACATCGGCCAGGTGCCTAAGCACGGATGGGAGCCCCATTAGCACCATGGTTATTAGTGTGATTGTTGGCGTGATTGTTGCTATGATTGTTGCCATGATTGTTGGGGTGATGTCCGTGGTTGCTGTGATTATCATGACGCCCGCCGTGGTGGGAGTGATAGTGGTTGTCACGGTGGTGGTGGGTGTGGATAGGCCACATCTGGAAGTTCTTGTTCTTCTCCTGCATGAATCTCCCGAGTCTGGTTTTGGTAGAGCCGGTGATAGTCTTGCTGTATCCAACAGCATCAACCATCTTCTTGTCATAAGGTGGCCTGTCAAGGGTTTGATCGCTGGAGAAGGTTGCGAAATCCTGGAAGAAGAGATCTGGAGTCGGGAAATTCTGGATCTTGAAGACATGGAATTTGTAAAGGTACTCAATTCCTGTCGCGCGACCTGCATGGAAGTCCTCAAGGGCCAAACTCTTGAACTCATTGTAGACGTTCAAGTTGAAATGCTTGCGGAGGAAATGGCTGTAAAAACGGTAGAGAATGTCCAATTCGCGAGCATTGCCGGATTTGTTGTCGCGACGGCTGAGAACATTGTTCTTGAAGCTGGAGTAGGTGTGAAGCGTAAATGTTGTTACTCCAGGAACACGACCTTCCTCTTTGGAGACACCGAGATCAACAAACCATCCAACTTCGTCATTCAATTTAGAGACAGAGCCGTGGGCTTGTGGCCCTTGCCTAGGACTAGTAGGATAGAACTTGACCAGGCCGTCATCATTTCTGGAGAGATTGGTTAGTGCGACTACTGAATATCGATAGCGAGACATCAACTTACTCTTTGGACTTCTGGCTTTCAGCCTCACCGCTTTCAAGTTTAACCAAGGCTTCATTAAGCTGGTCGGTAACCATGACAGTTGGGGTCTGTTCTCCCTCAGTTGGCTGCGCGGATGCTTCAGTCCCAGCGGCGCTTTTGCGAATCACCAAAACAATATGGTCAATCTTGTCATCCGGGAACTCGTTGACTGTAGGGTACTTCTTGTGCGAACGGACGCCCTTGTCGGCCTGTGGGACGCTCTCGTCAACGGGATGCCCATTTGTGGGTTGGGCTTCGTGTGCCGGAGCGAAGGGTTGGTAGGGTGGCATGAACCCGTTTCCATAGGCTGTCCCATTCTCGGGGACAAACTCTTGGCCTGGGATGAAGGCGGGCATCATATGTGGTTGAGGAGGATAGCCATTATATGGCGCGAATTGTTGGTCGGTAGGGCCGGCTACCGGCATTGGAGCCATGTTTGGACCTTGGAAGTACATTGGGTAAGGGCTGTACTGGGGGGCTGATGCATATCGGTTCTCTGCCCAATAGGGGCCTTCGTGTCGGCAGCTCTCATCCCGGTCTTCATACTTGAGGGTCCACTCCATAGGATTGCGCGCGGACCTTAAGCGTTCACGGCCGTCGGGGTGGTACCCACGGAATTCAACATCTGGTGATTGGATGCAAGCCTCTCGGACAATATTCTTGTTATCTTTGGTCATCTCCTTGACTTTGCGAAATCCGGCAATGACATCAAGGAAGATCCAACCCTGGCTGTCCATATGGCTACGCAAATAAGTGTCCTTTACCATGTTGTCAAGAGAGAAGTAGTAGCTCCTATTGCACGTTTCGTTAGATTTAGGCTTGAATAGACCAAGTACTGGTGCGCGACTTACAGTTGGTTCATGACGTTCTGGACGGCTGCCGTAAACTCATAATCTGGGTGCATAGGAACACCCTGGCTGACACTGCCCCTATTGTTGTAATAAGGGTTGTTGTAGTACGAAGGAGACGGAACGAAAGGTGACTGTGGAGGGTAACCATTTTGCATGCCGTATTTCCCAAATTGTTGTGGTTGTTGGGTGACACTATGGGAACGGCCATTGTTCCCTCGATAACTACGGGCTGTCTGTGGGGTGGAGGGAGATGATGGGTATTGTGGAGACTGGCGTTGAGCATTGGTGTTGATTTGAGATGGAGGGCTGTGATGGCGAATCGAGTTGCCACCGTTGAATCGAGCGCTAGAGTGGTTCACGAACGAATTGCTGTCACCCCTTCCTCCACGGAAGTTCCCGCGGCCAGCGGGACGGTCTCGGGGAGCGTTGTGAGAAGTACCATTGGCGTCGCTAGTCTCCTGCTTATGGCCGAAAGATCCAGTGTAGCCTCCACGGTTATGGGCAGTTTGGTCGCGGGCGGTGTATGTTGTCGGCTTGTCTGCCTTCGGGCGCATGGCAGATAGTGGAAGAACGCCTTGGCCAACGAATGATCCGTCATCGTTGGCCTGAGATGGCTTGCGTTCCTTATCTGACGACTCTTCCGGTGTAGGGCTTGGTTTTACACCATTTGCAACCTGAGAAGCAACGTCCTTTTTGGCATCCGTCGTATCCTTCTTCGCAGCGGTCTCACTAGCAGCATCCTCAGCTGTACGGGTGACAACATTAGTAGGGCGACGGGTATTAGCATGCGAATTCATATTCTGACCTGTTGGCTCAGATGTAATCTGTGGGCTTCGAGACTTGTCAAATCCAGTGGCAGCGACCGCATCAGTGGGAGATGCGCTAGTCTCATTATCAGCAGTCCTGGATGGACCCTGTGCACCAGTCCTCCCGCCGCGATCGGTACGTCCCCCTCTAGGCCCTCTAGAACCACGTGTAGGCAAGGGAGTATCGTAGATGATATTGGGCGTGACAGCCATGGTGATCCACTTATCCTTTGCTGGGCGGCCGCCGGGTGCTGCAGGCTTCTCCTTCTCCCTTTCTTTTTCTTTCTCCCCCTTCTCGCGCTTCTCGCGCTTCTCTTCATCTTGGGCGACCTCAGGAGTTGGCCACAAGGATTTGTCAGTCATAGAGGGCGGCGCAGGTGGTGAGGCAACATCCCCACTTGTAGAATCATCCTGCTGCTGGCCCTTGCCGCGGTTGGCTGGCCGTCGCGAAACTATGCAAGGCATTAGCATAATATCACCGTATGCTTGAGGGGTATATCAAGACTTACTATCATCGATCTGTGACAATGTCTTGCCGTCCCTTGCGGCCTCTGGGGCGCCACGCTTCTCAGGGACATTAGATCCATCTCGACGTCCGGAGGACTGGTATGGGGGTCTATTCTCTGAAGCAGTTGATTTCTGTCTATTATGTCTCCTGTCGTTCCCGAATGTCTGGCTCCCTTTATCCTGCGACGAGGTTCCGTTCATGACTGGCTGTGTCTTCTTTGTCTCGGCTTGCATGGCCTTGGTTCGGTCAAAGGCCTCCTTTCGTACCATCCAAGGGTTCTGTTTTGGTATGGGTGCATCAACCAAGTTATGGGTTTTGGATTTCGTTTTACCATCAGAACCTGTCTCTTTCCCACTCTTACTGTCGCCATCTTCGTTTCCAGTCGTGCTTCCAGCAGCTTCTTGAGCTGATGTGATACTTCGACCGTCATCTTCTTTGTTGCTTAGTTCTCCTTGTGTGGATTGGGCATCAGCAGCCTTGACACTGCTCGAGCTCTTGGCGTCAGATGTGACACCATTTATCTGAGACGGTGGAGCTGAAGTCTGATCTTTCGAGGCAGCCGTAGACTCGCCATTGATATTTAATTTTGACAAGTCGAGTGTGTCGACGTCCTTCTTGACATCCACAGCATTGCCGGCTTCTACCGGCTTCTTTGATTCCTCGGGTGTAGACACTCCGGATTTGGTTGGGATTGATTTACCAGAAGCAGCTGCAGCATATGAAAATGCGGGCTTCTTGGTCTCTGGCGCTGCCGATGTCATTTTGACTAATCACAGCTTGCACGCAAGACTATCTTCGATTTATGCAGAGGTAGGCAAGAGGACTTCCTCTGGCTGTTCCGATAGTGGCGTACTCAGTATCGCGTCCTTGGAGACGGTCCTTGGGATAAGCCTATTCGGCTGTTGTCTTTGTGAACGACTCGATCAGCGATGGCCGTAAGGGAGACGTGAAGAAAGTCGTATGGGCTTCGGAGCTAAGGTGCTCTCGGAATGATGGTGATTTCCTGTTGGTGGTGTGGGAACTGTGCAAAAGGTGCTATGGTTCGCTCAAAGGCCCAATGTAAACAAAGGGACTCCTGTTGATTCCAAGGAACGGTGCGGTCTGGTATCCCAGAGTGTTCAAATATGAACTGTGAAGGCCTTCGGATTGGACGACAGGAAGACTCCGTCGCTTGGATGTCGTGCAATTGTCTCGAAGAATAGTTGACGTTCCAAAAAGTTTAATTGGGATGACCAAGTTGGTAAGACCACACTTGTAGAACTAGGAAAGAGAGCAGGTCGTAAGCGGGGATGAGAACCGAGGAAGCGAGTGGTCGGTTGAGACGAGCCCGGGCAGCTTGTGATACACAATCTGTGGTGAAAACGTCACAAAGAATCGAACTCTGGAAGATTGCCGAAAAGTGTCAAAAAGACGCAGGTTTGCCTAACTCGCAGTACCGTGGAGTCGCACTTGTAGCTGATTATGAAAGCGAAATTAGGATTCTATGTTCGGTTGGCCCTACTGAGTTTCCTCTGTGAGAGCAGACGTCGATCTCTAGGCAAAGAAGAAGAAGAAAAAAAGAAGCAGAATTTTTTGACAGGTACGAGACTTCGGGCAAGGTCGAAAGAACCAACAGGATGGACTTTTCTGGAAAGGAAAAAAACGCTTCGAAAGGTCGATGACGCGTATACCGGTTCCTGCGGTTCGTCAAACAGAGGAGAGTTGGATACTGTGCAACTTGTAAGAGGAAGTCTCAACAGCTGCTCCAGTTATCAATCAATTCGGGACAGTCAGCAATCGGCGGTTGATTGAAAGCAGCCGAAAGCAGAAATGCAGACGTACAGATGACAGGACGGGTCAGAAGCGAGTCGGCCGATGAAGCAAAGAGTAAGGCGGACTTGGAGGGTGACGATTGTGGAGATGGGTGGTAGACGACAAAGAGATGATGGTGGAGTTTGGTGGGAGGATGGATGGAGGTCAAAGTTAGGAAGAAAGAAATTATTTGAAAAATGGACGCCCACAAACCGGCAGGGCAGAGCTGCAACGCAAACAGCTGTGACCCACAAACAACCACCGCAAGGCTACGATCGAGAATGGTCTCTTTGGATTCGGAACGATGGAGAAGTCACAGCTTAGAAGTCACAGAAGAAAATATCACGGTCTGTATGCACTCGCCCCCCTTTTTCTCTTCTTTTTGGCTCTAGTGAATCTCCAATATACCTATATTTTTTTATACAATTTTGTTTTCTGTGTGTGCGGGTTTTTTGGCGAAAAAATTTTGGCTGGTTCGGCCGTCGTCCTAAAAGAGAGCTAACGAGGATCGAGCAGGATGTGTGGTATGCACTACATACATACTTCTTAGGAAATATGAATGAGAGATGCCAATGCGATGCCTCGGGATTACCTGTCGCTTGTAGCGTGCCCTGGTGGCTGGGACTGTCTATGGCCTAGTAATTACCTCTAGTCCTCGACAGCTCGCAAACACCTGCAGTCAATTGCAATCAATTGCAATATTCCTTCCTTTCAAAGATCAAAGGGCAATCCGGTGCTGTCCGCAAGACCTTAACATAGGTATCTCATGTCAATCGAGCCTGCCGGGAATCATGTCGTGCACCTGCAGAACCAGACTACGCTCGAATAGGTTGTCTGATTAAGTTACCCGCCGTGGTCGGCCAAATGGTAATTACGCTGCCATAGAAATAAAGCCATTCCGTCCGCGGTACGGAAATTTGCACAGGCCGGCAAAGTCGTCCTCCTGCTCAACTATCAATTCGGATGATCGGGAGAAATTTCACGGTCTGCCGTGCATTGTGCACTTGCCGTGGGATATATTGACATTGGCGCCATTTTTTTATTTTTTTTATTTTCCCAGCATGAAGAAAACTCTAACATGACTGTTCTCTGAACGAGAACAGGCCTAATGCACGTTGGATGCTTCCTTATCTTTCCGACCTGGCCTGGTTTATCCCCTACTTTTGTCCATTCCGTCTGTTTTCATTTGTCAAAGAAACGTGATTGTGACAAGCTTCGACTCTTGGACCTACAAAAGAGAAGAGCGCCTTCACTAGTCTCCCTCGCTCGCGCTAGAACAATTGGAATTTTTTATTTTTTTTAGATTTTGAGCGTTTACTTTTTTACCCCTCATCTGCTGGACCTCTTTCGGGGCTACCCCTCGCCCGATCATCCCGCGTTGAGTGGGGTTACTGAAATCGTCTTAAGCCCAAGCAAGGGTTCCCTCATTGATACCAAACTTTTTGTGGCTGGAACTCCTGCAAAATACCCCAACCTGTGGCGAGTTTGACATCGACGGGATGACGTGTTTTCATGCAGGTTCCGGAAATTCCTGGCTGGGATGGGCTACTTTCACTTTCTATGTATATGCATTGTAGAACGGACAAATAACATGGCATGTTTCGCGTAGATGATGGTTGCGATAAATCGATACGGTTTTAACTACCACGAGACGGAGGAAACTTCAAACACGACACATACTTCCTTCCTTACGTATGAATTCAAACCTCGCTTCAGAAATACAAACATGATTTTAATTTTGCCATTCGCCAATTCACCCGATGTTCAGAGTTTAAAATGAAAGTACATGTACAATGCCATTTTATATAGCAAACCTAACAGCCCCCGTCATCCCAACTAAATATCGATATATCGTTCCCAGATAATTACCACGTTATCACTAAAATTTCTCATTACCCGCTCAACCACGTGCCTGCCTGCCTGACCCCTATTTGAGAAGCAAATCGAAGTCCACTGGACCCGCCTGGGAAATAGCTCACAAGATACCAAAGTAGTGAGCAAAGTTGAATCACCATGGAGAAAATGGTGAAAAGAGCCGAGTGTAACTAAGAAATTGCATCCGTTAGTGTCCTATTCCGCACACAAGAGAGTCGATTGCCAGGTACACATACCCCGAGTGCGAAGTACAATGTCAATGCGATGGATCCAAAATAGATTCCAGTGAATGGCAACCGCTCAGATGACAACAGATGACGGGCATAGTTCACCGGGCCATACAAGATCGCCCACGAACTCAAGAAGAGCAGCGACCCAACAGTCCATCTATAGAAACAGTTAGTATACCAGATAATAGATTGTATGACGCCCACGCGAGCTGCGACAGGAACACCCACAAGGCTGCAAACTTGGGAATCTTGAAGATGAAAGCCGGGAACAAGAAGAAACAAATAACAAAGCACACTGCAGCACCAAGATTGCAGATAGCAAAGCCCAGCATTCGGTCCCAATACGACACTACAGACACCGCCCCGTCAGTAAACCCAGTATCAACCTAGAACTTCGGTTCCACATACTAGCAAACATCCCACCCTCCTCCTCTTCTCTTGTCCGGGCCGGTAGCTGAGTATCAGCATTCGTCGTTGGCAGCCTGACATAGCCATCGTTTCCGAATGGATTCAGACCACTCAAACGCGACATGAACCCAGTATCCCTCGAAGTCCGCACCGGTTCATCTCTCCTCGACCAGCTCGTCCACTGCGACCGGAATTGTGATTCTGCAGCCATGTTTCCTTCAGCTTAGCCGTTAAGCCTCTTAAGTTTCGGTTGGGAAAATGGAAGTAATAATGTGGATTGTTTCGGAGGTCGGTTTATATCTCATGCGGAGACTTGAGGCGGTTATTACGTCTAAAGTCGAGGTGACAATCTTAGGCAGAAATAAATGCTGCAGACCAGCAGCAGCAACAGTGGGCGATGGTATTCGCGTATTCGTAGAAGGGAAGAAGACAAAGGCGAGTCGTAGCTTGTGTAGGCTTGCGTAACTGGATGCGAAAGCGCCTACGAAAGGCTGATGAAAGGGGATCCGACTTGGCGTTGTTTGAGCCTCAATCTTCCTTGATATGGTAATTTTAGAGGGTCAAACGGTCAGACGACAGCCACAACACACAACCGACTTTAGGCATCTCGAGAATCCCTTCCCGCCATTTAATGCCATTGCATTCAGTGCTATGCGGGGTATGCATATCATGATACATCCGCTACCAGGGCCGGGTAGATTCCAGTGACTCTACGGCTACAAATTCGATCCACAGAACCATGTAATTTTACCAATGCTGATGACAGGTAAATTATAAAGAATAAGAGGCGAAGCTTTGAACGGACATGCGAAATTTAATCCCAAATACCTTGCATGCAGCCTGAGAAGCTTCAAAACCATAGTTCAGTAAGCGGAACATAGCGGGAAACGAGATATTTAATTGCCAAAGTGTTAACTCGATAATTTTGCTTCCGTGCACACCATGCATTGGCCATGCGCCTTGTATCTCATATAGAATCGGCACTCTTACTGCATCTCCTGGCGAAGCTAGCATATCGATTCCTTGAGGGTTCCAGCCTTGTCAACTGTAATTTAGGATTCCCACCTCCTCAAAGTTCACGTTTCTTCGTCTGGTTAAAAAACGTAAATGTTTCAAGTATTTGCAAAAAATTTGCGGGGAAAAAAAGAAGAAGAGAGATGATGGAAGTCATCTCATCCGTATCATATTTTTGGAGATGATAAGAATTGGTATTTTTGTGATAGAAGTGCTTGCATGCTTACACTGGCCACCCTTGCATCGCTCAGGTCCGGGTGCCGCACTACCCCAAAATGAAGGCGAGGTAGTATAACTCGCATAGATAGCTTCGATTCTCCAGAGCCAAAACGGACTGGGAAGGCCGATGCAAATGAGAAAAGAAGAAAAAGCAACTCGGCATCGCGATAATTAATTACTTATACTTAAGTACTTACGAAGAATGTGTAGATTCGTCATATCTGCATGTTAGTTAATACCTTGGCGCGGATCAAGCTGGTCCGTGAGCTGAGCTCAAGTGTCGATGAGGCGAAGGCTAGAATCTAGGAGGCAGGCGCGACGACGACTCGACTGGTCCGAAGGCTAGCTGGGAAGACAGCCGGCAATATTGAATAACATCTTTCCGTCTCGAGATGAAACCGGTTTAGAAAATGTCCAAGAAATATAAATTATAGTTCAGACACGGCTCGTGCCTTCGAGCTCCCCCAGACTTTACGTACTTCATGAATTCAACATTCGCGAAAGATTGGCCGGATCAAGTTAGTGGCTGATTTATGATATAGCTAACAGCGCTTCTGCAAAATACTAGCCAGAGCTGCAGAGCTGGGGGGGACATGCACTGGGGAGATATCTTTTGACCGGAGCCAAAAGCAAGGTTCCTATGACGTTTGACCACGGCCAGAACCGTTCGCTATTGGGTGTTTGGTTAGGATTGTTGGCAGGCCTGCAGAGAACGGAGAAGCTGCGCTTAAGCTTCGAAAGGCCCCCACTGGCTGGGTGGTTCCGAGCTGTTTGAGTTTTGAGGAGACCGAACTCGTATTCATAGCATCAGCGGCCACGGTTGCAAGATAACTGTGCGCAAGAAGTAGGTAGCTTTCGATCATGTTAAAACAAGTTGACTTGATTCGGGTCCGATAATGGAAGCAGTCTTGGATGATAATAATTCCTTATTATCAACCACCCTTCGGTCTTCGCACAAATAGCAAGAAAAGAAGCAAAGTCAATGGGGAAAGTGAGAAAAGAAAAAGAAGAAAAAAGATCCGAGTGAGGCATCGACTCCCCCTCCTCTTTCAACTTTCTTAGAGGTAGGTACTTACAAATGTACTTCCGAGGTACTTTTGCCTGTAAATGGAGTGAATACTTGCGATCCTCTCCCCTGACGTCGAACCTGGATGGTCGCACACCCTCCCAACCAGCCCACGGTGGAATGTTGCGAGGCCTTGCCTTGGGGGGAATAACGCTAGAAGGTCGCCCTCGGTTGCTTGCATGGGTAATGCTAAGGAAGTAGCCACGACATGACATGGGTTTTACTGTACGGAGTAGCAGTTAGTATTATGTCTGCATGAATAGATGTCTAATAGTTGCTGTGCTCCTCCAGACTTCGTCCTCGTCCCCCGTCTTCGTCCTTGTCCGGACATGCAAGCCACCCCTCTTTTCCCCCTAAATCTTGAATGTGAGAGCGCTCCGACTGGCTGAAAACTCCTCTCGAGAACTCTAAAGTGAAGTGCTTGTGGTGGTGGTGCATGGAGTATGTAGTGGTTGTTTCCGCCTTGTCTTTTCAAATCGAGTTCGTCCCATCTTTCGGCAATAGCCAATATCTTCCCACACCACCAGTCTCGAGAAGTCGCATGTACTCCCCCCCCAGTGCTAGTACTAGTCCAGTCACATAAACTAGCTAAGGGCTTTTTTTTTTTTACAAAGAGACAGCAGGGCTGCGAGAGAAAGGAAGAGACCTGTTACTACTTCCCTACCTCCGTCCCTCCCTCCTCTTGACCTCCCGTCACCTGCAGCCCCATTCCCCCCCCCATCCTAATCTTTGCTTTCCTGGATACCAACTACACTACACTTACCGCTCTTCCCGTTAGGATGAGCCAGTCTCACTGAACAGAAAGGATGTCCGGGTCAGCTGTGTTTCTGTAGGCACACTACCGTGGACGAGGACATATATAAAGTACCCTCGACCTCCCCCATCGCCGGGTCCTGTTGAGCCTCTCTCTCTACCTAGCTATCTCTCACTCTGGATACTTTCTCATCTATCCTACTCGTTTCGAATATTCACTATATCGCCGTCTCTCGCAATCAATCGCCGGTACACCAATCCAACCTCTTCCCAACCGCCTGTCCGCTTCCCGCACGACCATTTAGTCAAGCTCGTACAACATATTATCCCTGGTATATATATACACAGCATCTTCTAAAGCAATCAATCCTTGGGCGCTTCGACTTCATCGTCAATTCCTTCGACTAAACTACCCCGCGAGGAGGTTCCTAGTATCTACGCAACACACACGCAACAACCCCACCCCATCTCAACAGGCTTCATATCTTGATATAAAGCCTGCTTTCCTTCGACATTCAGCAAGGCTGAAAGCTTCTCACTTCAAACCCTATATATCTAAGATTACCGCCCTAAAGGCTCGCTATGCCATTGAGTAAGGCGTTCCCGATACTTGCAAGGCGAGACTCGACGGCATCTTGCATATACTGACGATATAATTTGCAGGCGTAAACGCAAGTACCCGTACGGATCCTTTTCTTTTTGATTTTGAAGCAGACCTCGGTCCAGAACCGCAAAAGACAGCAGCAAACATGGAAAACTCTCAGCATTTCATAAAAGACGAACATAGCGACCAGCAGAACGGTCGATTCGTCCATAACGACTTCTCGGGCTTCGGCGGCTCAGCAGGCTTTGGCATCGACCCATCCGAGCTCTCCGTGAACCAACAAAGCGGACTCATGTTCAGCAACAACAATAACAACATCCAACAGTTTTCCGGCTCCGCCATCACTGACGATGAGCTTTTGGATTCCCTTGGAACCTCCTACGGGTTCCAAGGCGGGCATATGGGAGGTGCATTCAACCCTAACGATATGGATAACCTACCGGCAAGTCTGGGAGGTCAGAACCTTCAGTTGGCATCCAATATGAATCCCATGTACTCGCATACCCCAGAGGATGCGCCCATCCAATCGCCATTCGTTCGAGGATTTCCCCAGTTCCGTCATCATATTCAGACGCAACAGATAGACACTCCATCCTCTTATAATCCATCTCCTACCATCATGTCGTCTTCTGCAGATGTTCATGGCACTTCTTTCAATGATATAATGATGGCCAAAAATAAACGTAAGGCAAGACCCGATATTGAGCGAGCTGGTTCTAGCAACCCCAGGCAGGGCAGTCTCTCACTCAATACTACAGAATCAGGCATGCAAGCGCAGCCAATCCAAAACTCCCACATGGGCCGACATGGGCACCAGAAGTCCCTGTCTGGCACCTGGGATGGTACACCGACCTCCTTGTCCTATATCGAATCCCCAATGTCATCTCCGGGGCCAGGATCCGCTGGTCACCGTCAAATCTCTGATATCCTCGGCGGCAAGCATGCTTCGCTGCCCACCAAGGTTGACGGAATGAGCCCGAGCCAGCAAAGCCAAGAAGCCAAGAGACGACGACGACGTGAATCCCACAACCTCGTCGAACGTCGACGACGTGACAACATTAACGAACGTATTCAAGAACTCTCATTCCTCGTCCCTCAACATCGTCTCGAGGACGAGAAGGTCCGAAAGCACCTCCAGAATAACACACCACTTTCTCCAGGGCTTCACGGAGCTAGTCCCCCGAGAGCTACGTCTATGCTCGCGGGCGGTCTCGGAAGACGTGCCAGCGGGGTTGGGGCAACCGCCCTTTCTATCCCTCTTGAAGAGAAGGACAGGGTCCCTAACAAAGGTGACATTCTCAACGGGGCCGTCGGGTGGACTAAAGATTTGATGTGGGCTCTGTACCAAAAGATCAAGCAAGAGAAAGAGATGCAGCAGAAACTCGAAGCTCTCGGGCAGCCCTTCCCTATCACCAAAAACGACGAAATGAAGCGCATGGAAGCTGAACTCGTCAGTGCCGTCGAAAGCGGCGTTGCTGGCACCGAGCCATTCAGATACTCCCGAGGACACGGTTCTGGACTCCGCGTTCCTGGATTCACTGACCTTGCAGGTGCCCCTCTCAACGGACAGGCCGACCACGGTGGTCTCCCCATCAACAACCAGCAATTCTGGCACAATACCGGCTCTGCCGACATGAGCGGTAGCCTTGCCTTCAAGGAGGAAGATGAATTCGGTATGGACGTCTCCTAAGAAACGACAGAAATTAAGTTCCTTAAGCAACTGGTTTCTTTACTCTCCCTAACTGTTTCTTCATACGGTACGGCGCATAATATACACGGTTCATCTTTCTTTCTACGCGGTTTTCTTTTTATCCTATCTGCTAGTTATTGATATTTTTGGGATACAGGTTGATTTTTTTTTTCTTTCAAGATGCCACGATATCTGGTGTACATCATTTCTTTGTTTTTTTTCTTTCGAAGTTGAAGGATCTATATACATGTACTTGGGGAGGGAATGCATAATGTATCGGCGAATATTCTGAGAATTTACCAGCCCTATTTATCCAGTCTTCTTTCTTTGTCTTTTATTGTTGATACACTTCAACAAGCTCCAGGCAGATTTTGTCTGGAACTAACCTTTTTGTTAATCTCCTCTTAGTTTCTTCTAATATGGTATTTTTACTTTTTTTTTTTTATCCAACTTTTTACCACGCTCTTTATGATGTACTACGTATTATGAACTTTTACATTTTCCCTTTGTATCAATGTGGTTGTTTTTACTTTTCAAGGGGATGGGAGTCTACGATAAGCTGCACAATACGTATACGCCTTTACAGGAATATCCCATTACGTTTGGTTCTCTTTTTACGATTTTGGTTTCATGTAATAGCTCCTTTTTGCTTGTAGGCACACTCTGCTTAGTTATTCTGGCTTGCGGAATTCAGGTTGACAATTTTTTTTTATACTATTATTCCTATTAATCTAACCGTATCTTTTTTTGTAAAATCTACTTGGTCAACCAGATCTTTGAAGTTGCTTTTGAAATGAAATCCTTCAATTTTACGACTCAAGAAGTTTCATTTCCCGCCGTGCACCGGGGTTGCTTGTATTTCCCGCTGCACAGCGATACGTCATATCAACACCGTTGCACAGATTCCTTGATGAATAACCACGCCCACGGCCTGGACAAGGAGGTCCTAAAGAGTCATCCGAACAGAGAAGTGTTTCCTCCCATCCGCGCCTCCCTCGTCAACGCGTCACGCTCCACTTTTTGTTTTTCAACATCTACTCTTTTGTATTTTGCGGGTGCTGTGCCATGGATAGGCATGGCAAGGGTGTGTTCATCTCAGATCCTGCTTTTTTACGAAAGGGACAAGGAAAAACTTGTGTATCAGAGATCTGTGCCATCACAGGATAATCCGAAAAGCACAGTGGTAATGTCCAGCTGGGCCTTACGTTGTACGCGCAACGTCCTATCCCGCGACCCGCATATGCATAGAATTAGCTGTCATCGAAAGAACGATATATATCATATCCAAAAGTCCTGTTTTTTGTGGTACGGATCGAACCGATCTCTAAAACCATAGCAACGAAAAGATCACAAAACAAGGTACCGAAGTGGTCACGATGCATATGCATGCTTCCTGCAAGATGCAAGGCTGGCTGGAAAGGCCTTTTGGAAAAGATGGGAGATGTGAGATAGAGAAGTAAGGTACCCGAGCGTACGTACATACACATATACACTTGACCTTTTCGACTGATCTTTTGATAGGATGAACAAAGAAACAGGTTATTATTCCTTTGAATATACGGGATCTTTGATTCGTTCCTGAAAGACTGGAGTCTTTAGGAAGCTAAGGATGTCAGGCACGAGATTTGATGAGTAAGAAATAGGGTGGTAGTGATCATGGGGAGTTTTTTTTGCTATTTGGGAGAATACGGCTTATAAATTGTTTTACCGGATATGGACAAGAATAGCTTTGATAGATCGATCGCGAAAGCAAGAAATGGGAGTTTGCTAAAGTCCGATCGATAAAATCGCAACTTCGCGCTTGCGATATCATGTCGCGGGCACAGTCAACCTCATCGTCGCAATATCGACTATACAATCAAACAAAAAAAAGAACTTCACATGATATCCTCATACGGAGGTACTTCATGACACACTAAAAAAAAAGTACAAACAACAAAGAAAGAATATATTAAATAAAAGCAAAGGGCATCTCATCTACAAGTACATGGGATAGATCCCCTAGATCCTTGAAGCTGTGCTGTGGAGACCCGCAGTACGCACAGACTAGAAAATCCTCCGTAAATAACCGGGGGGATGCTCGTCTATGTCCTAGCAAACGTCTACCGCTACCAACATTATACAAACCATATGCATTTCGTGGCTTTTTTGTTGTTGTGGTAGCGGTGGTAATGGTGGTGGTGGAAGTGGAGACCTTGGGTGGGCTGTAGACGGTTCGAACAGAACATGTGGACCATGTCTTATGTCGCTGCATCCATGTTCCCATGCATGCAACCAACCATCTTTTCTTCTTTCTTAAATGTAGATTATGGAAAGTTACTTTTCGCTCGGATGACGGATCACTATTTCTAAAGGTTTTTCTGTGAAGCGCTACCCAGGTGGAAGGGATGACATCGTATTCGCTTCCAGGTAGTTATTAATATTCGGGAGATTTTTTTGTGAATTAAAACTTGGAAAAATATACCGACGACGGCGGTCGAAGCATGGGTATATTTTTTTGCGTTGACCGTTGTATTTTTCTTACAGGCGACTTCGATTCCCATGCGCCTTGCTGCATGTCAAACTCCCCAGGCAGCGAAAGGATAAGCTAGGTTGGTATCATCCTTCTCGAACTTCCCCTCTCTGCTTTGTCGTTTGATTTGCTCGCCTAAGATACATACATACGGATTACGAAGGCAAACGGGAAACTGCGTCTTGCATGAACCTCTTCAGGCTTAGCTTCCGTCCTTTCCTACGCTCCTTGGTTCTGCAGCTTTCTGGGGAAAACCAATCATTCGTGCAGACTCGAACTTCAGCTATTCAAAGTAAACGTTAGACGGATCTTTGGAAGCCGGAAGAGGGGACTGTCGTCATGATGGGTTTCGAAGATCCTCCTTTTCGCTCGGGTCTTTTGTTAATTTTAGGATGTTACTTTTCTCTTCTGATAGACAGGTTTCTAGCTATATTGGATGTGTACCGCTGCATCATTTCAGACTACTCGGGATATAATCGACACGCACAGAACTCTGTAAAACTTATCTTGTGATGACAGATCGATTCGATCGCGATATATCATATAACAAGAAACACCGAATTTCACAAAGTAAAGTGCGCTACCATTCGAATCGAACGATGCCGATACCCAAAATGTCAAGCCACCAACCCGAACTTCTCCTCAATGTGCAAGCTAAGAAATCTGCAACATTAAGTTATGAGTCAGGAAATTTCCACGGGTCATGCGGGTGTGGATCTCTGAATCCAAGACTTAAAGAAAGGAGGAAGGAGAAATGTCTGATATCTGTGGGTTTCAGTGGCGCTGAAGGATGATGGAACGCACCGATCTATTTTTGTGAAATTAATACGCTGCTAGTACACTACTAGCGTCATTCTATAACTTCGAGACCGAACTATAATATCCATCACAATTTGTGAGCGGTGTTCGCAGTCCAAGCTTCTCAAATATGACAGCTCCCAAATAGCGCCATAGCTGTCGCAAAAGGTATCCGCCCGTCTCCGGGTGGTGGGTATAGCTTACAAGAAGAAAAGTGGAGAAAGGCTCGTCAACCGTCTACATCATTATTGTAGGCTTGGAGTAAACCATATGGCCCCAAAGAGGATCCAAAAACGGGTCTGCGTGACGAGGCCGCGAGACGTGGTAAGGCCCACCCTCCCTTGTCTTGCTTTTGTCATATTATCAAAACATAAGCTGTGGCTAGTTTGCTTCTTTTTTACCTTCCTATGGGAAATTTTTTTTTTAATATCCCCGCGGAGGGAAGCGAGGAAGGAGCGTGTAAAGTGATTACTAGGTGGGGAGCTGAGAAGAGAGCTGGGGCCATGGGTGGCTTCGTTATTGGTAGCTGAAATTCAGGGCTATACCGGCTACTGGCTAGGCCAGCTTAGGGATCAGGAATAGGAAAGGGCCGGGGTGAGCGATATCGACGACTACGCTCTCTCTCCTAGACCTATTCCCTGTTTTTCCTTCGCATGCAGTTCGCAGGCATGTCGAAGAGGAATAAGGAAATGTGGATCGTCCGATCTTTTTTAGGAGATTTTTGGTCTTTTTTTTCTTCCTTTTTTTTGTTTTGCGAGCTTATGGCGGAATTCCTTTCGGAAGGGAGGGGAAGTGTCAAGGGAGATAGGTGTGAGTGGGTACCATTAGACATGGGGCTTCCCCAAGGCTGGGAGGAGTTATGTGAAGGGGGAGTAGAAGGAAGAAGAGGGGTACTTCTGAGGTACTTCTTAGGAGTCGAAGGAGTACTTCCCCAGGGGAGTATTTGAACGTGAGGATATGATAGGTTGGCTTCGAACTAAAGTGTGGCGGATGACCGGTGATATAACGAAAGTAACGACTCGGTCTCACTATTCTAATATCTGGGCCCGAGACTATTCTAATCCCTCCATCCTGTCATGTCTTTTGTTCAAGATTCAAACAAAACTCCAAGCAAAATGACGTCCAAAAAAATGCAACAGCACCAAGGATGCAGATAACAATTAGATGTATGTACGTTTACTCCGCAGCGCTGCGCATGAAGGGACGTCGATCCCAGCCGCTAACCGTTCCGAACTTTTTTCTAGGCGAAAAAGTGGTACTTTTTACTTCCAAGATCATCAAGATGCATATGCACGTCGTAGCGCCAAAGGACGACCTCACGGCCGCAAGTACACTTTTTCTAAACCCTTTGTGTTGGTAGCGAGGCGAGAGCGACGGAGCTCGAGCTATGCAATGGCATGCCCGGGGTATAATATTATCATGGGTTGGGATCTTACTTAAGTCGCAATGTTAGCTTCTAAATTCTTCTTTCTTTTCTATTGCGACGAGCGGGGTTTCTGTCGATACTATTTCCGCGGGTGGTAACATCGATATATCTGCTCACTCGCTTCTTACTACATGCCTAGCAGCCGGTCTAGCTTAGAAATACTCCTCATCTGTAATTTACTCGGTCTTCTACAATATCTTTTTTTTTTTTTTTTATCTTCCTAAACATCCCGAATCTGCCGGGTAATAGTAGCCGGTTGGGGCTGAGGACGTCTCTTACCAAGAAAATGTTTGAGACCTAGAAAAGCGGCATTCCAGACCCGTCTCATATGCCGAGGAGATGGGCCCCCTGTGCTCCTGTCTCTTCTTATTTCCTTCCGCCGCAGCTTTGGGTCGGGATGAGGTAAGCTGGAATGGCTTGTCAAACATACAGGTGTGGGTAGGTTGCAGGTGGGAACCCCGCCAGTTAGCCCGGATCCAATACCCAGCTTGCAAATTGTCGAGCTATATTCCTTGGGGAGTCGTGAAAGGGTTGAAAAGTTCCATCTTGATCGAGATAAAGAGGTACTGTGGTTTATCTTTGTGTCTCGGTAGATTCATACCGTCCAAAATGTATCTACCATCTCCAACATATCATAGTTTCGTAAAAAGAGGGCCTTACGTTGTTATATTATCCTACCATTCGTGTCGCAAAAGGGCCAAATGTGTGCATGTTAGCATGTTCAATCGTTTTCGTCCAACCCAAAAGTTCAGACGAAAGGCTGCGTTCGATAGGCTCGGTGTCGTTCACTATCGATAAAGCAGGTAAAAAGGCGGGGTCAGCTGCATGTTCACGCATATACATGACGCTGACACAATGGCAGCTCGTGTCGTGCATGGGATCGCTGCATGGGATCGCCCGACATCACTTTTTCGACCTTTTTGCGACCTTTTCAGAGAAAAGAGGAAATTTAGAGGGAAACCGGTTTTGGTAATTCTGTTTTTTTTTTTTTTTTTTTTTAAAAAAAATTTGGTGTTCGTAGTTGGAGGGAGCGATGAAGGAGGAGCAGGTGGACTGACTTGGGATCTGGCATGTGATGGTGCGGGATGAGGCTCAAAATACCTGGATCTTTGATACCTGGATCTTTGATATCCAAGCCGAGATGCGAGAATGAAAACCCGGTGCTGTGGTCGGGGACGCGAGATTCCCACCCGGCAAGATACCAAGGCACCAAGCTCGTGAAAGAGAAATGCAAACGGTTCCTGTCCGCCTAAAAAGTTCGCCTTGAATGAATCATTGTGCCTCAATCTGATGGGGAACTGCAGAGCGAATATGGTGTTGACTCACCGTTGAACCTCTCATTCTTGGGGATGCCAAGAAAGGTAACAAACTTACCTTTTTAGGGAACACAACACATGGTTGACCTCGAGGTCTTCCACGCCGAACAAGCATGACGCATTTGGCCTGCAAATTTCAGGAACAAAGCCTGAGAGAAGGCTCGAAAGTTCAGGCACAGGGTACGAGCTTTTTGCATTGTAATTTTTTTTTAGTCCAATTGCCATTGTATTCGCTGATGGTGAGCCGTTTCTAAGCTAGCATTGAGATAGGCAAAGGTACGGACCTCAAACAGTACTTGCGGTACGGTGGGAGTCATACGGTCGAAGCCTGAGGCGTCAGCTCTGTTTCACCGGTTGTATTTAAATATCAGATAAGCACAACCGTCTACGATGCTGCTTCATTCTACATCACGCCTGCCCCCATTGCTCGGACTTCGTTCATTGTTACCACATCGGCATCATCAGCTCGCGAAGCTATCAATCGGACGATATAATATCTCGAGTCTGAAATTTAAACGAAGAACTTATCACCGCCACCGCCACTACTACCACCCCGCCTTGACCAATTGCATACACGCAGGACGTTACCCGAGACGTATACCATTACCTCATACATCATTCATACACACCTCTCCATCGTTACGTTGGATCGATCGCGAAGTACCAGAATCTCCAGTACCACTTGACCTCGAAAACGCCGAGATGTCCGTCACCGAACGTTATGGCGCTTTATACCAGGAGCAAGACCAAAACGAAGTCAATGAACTCGTCAAAGCCCTAACCGATGGTTCCAAACGTGGCAAAAAGGCTGCGTTCTCCTGCAGAAAATCCGAATACGAGGTTGATAACTCCAAGTTATCCGTTCACAGTTGGAAATTCCAGGATTGGGATTATAAAAAGCGGGATCTTCCGACCAAAGCGAGAGGATTGTTTACGCTTAAGACCGATGGGGGGAATAGTATGATTGTAACCAGAGGTTATGATAAGTTTTTCAATATCGACGAGGTAGAGCAGACGAGATGGTCGTGGATCGAGGAGAATACGAAGGCGCCGTATGAAGTTACGATGAAGGAGAATGGGTGTATCATTTTTATTTCCGGATTGCCGGATGGCACTCTGTTGGTCTGCAGCAAGCACTCGACGGGTGCTAGAGGCGATGCGTCGGCATCCCACTCTGTAGTCGGAGACTCGTGGGTTGAACGACAATTAAAGAAGGTAGGCAAGACGAGGGACCAATTTGCCAAGTTCTTGTATAATGCGAATGTTACGGCTGTGGCGGAACTTTGTGATGACTCGTTCGAAGAGCATATTTTAGCATACGAAGGGGATGATGCTGGGTTGTACCTTCATGGTGTCAACCTGAACCTCCCCGTCTTTGCAACTTGGTCTGGACCGCAGGTGCACGCTTTTGCGGACGATTGGGGGTTCAAGAAGATTGAAATCTTTGAGAAGGAGACGGTATCGGAGCTGAAGGGGTTTCTGGAAGGTGTGGCAGAGTCCGGAGAATGGAATGGAAGGGCCGTGGAAGGGTTCGTCATTCGATGCAAAGCTCGGCATGGACCCAATGACCCGGAATGGCACGACTGGTTCTTCAAATACAAGTTCGAGGAGCCTTACCTCATGTACCGACAGTGGAGAGAGGTTACCAAGGCCATCATTTCCGGACGGCAACCTAGAGTCAAGAAACACAAGCAAATCACAGAAAAGTACATTGCATACGCCAGAGAACAACTACGGAAGGACCCAGCGATCGGGAAAGCATTCCAAAACAACCACGGCATCATCGCGATGAGGGACGGGTTCTTGGCTTCGATCGGGACATCCGGTCACGAGATTGTCAAGGCCGAAGAGGCGTCTGGAGAAGACGGCAAAGCTAAATCACTCGTCTTGGTTCCTATCGCTACCATCGGATGTGGAAAGACGACAGTTGCCCTCGGTTTGGTCAAGCTCTTCGGTGTCGGACATATTCAGAACGACAACATTAGCGCTAAGAAAGGAAAGCCGCAAGCCTTTGCCGGTGCGATCGTTACGGCTCTGAACGAACATCCTATCTGTATCGCCGACAGGAACAACCACCAAAAGCGCGAGCGCAAGCAGCTTTTCGAGGATATCGGCAAATACAATCCAGATGTCCAATATGTTGCCTTGCACTACGTCCACTACAAGCCTGGAGAAGACGTCGTATCGAAGATCAGAGAGAAGAATCAACAGCGTATCTTTGATCGAGGAGACAATCATCAGACCATTCATTCCGGAACCGGTGACAAGCAGGGAATCATCGGTATCATGGAAGGGTTCATCAAGCGATTCCAGGCGTTGGATATCGAATCGGATCCCGATAGCCAATTCGATCTTGTCATCGACCTTGACCCGTTAGCCGACTCGAGGGAGAATTTGGAGACGGTCGTCGCCAAGTTGCACGAGCACTATCCCTACCTGTTGGGTGAAGATATGCCGTCTGCTGACGATCTCGATGAGGCTAACCAATGGGCCCTTTCCGACTACACGGTTGATTTCAAGCACGTCATTGGGAAATCGGGTGGCCCTAGCAACGCTGGACCTTCTCACCAGAAGCAACCTCAAAAGGAGAAGGCGGTCGTTCGGCCCACATCCGGAGGGAAGCAAAAGCAGCCGGTTGTCGAATACTATGGAGTCCGCCTCCGAGCTCCCATCATCACCACGGCCCTGGATCAAGCGTTTGCCTCGAAGCCGGCAGAGTTCAGTCAATTCTACCTACAATTGAAGAAATCGCGAAGGATTCAGGCAATTTTCCATATCACCATGGCCCACCGCGTCAACTTCAAGAAACAGGCCGAGCTGTGGGACCATTACGAGAAGCTTCGACAGGAAACCCCAGACGGCAAGGATATGGATGAGTTGGAGGTCAAGCTCGAGAGGGTTGTTTGGGATAACAGGGTCATGGCTATCGTGGCAAGTTTGGTGGACGATAAGGGACATGAGTGCGGGAACCAGTTTATGCATGTTACTGTTGGGACGGCAGATGTGAGTATTAAGCCGAAGGAGTCGAATGAGCTGTTGAAGGTTTGGAGTGAGAATAGGGATAATTTGGAGGCTGTGGGGATCAAGGAGGATCCCTTGGGGAAGAATGGAGAGGGTGTTAAGACGCCGGGTTTGTTAAAACCCGTCATGGGGAAGTAATCGGTTTGAGGAGGAGGGTCACCCTCTGCATTGTTTTTTGACCTCGATGCATTTCGAGGTTTGTCACTACGCTATCACCACTATTGTAGATAGATACGGCGCCTAAAAAGCAGCTCCACTTTTGTTTTTGGTTTGCTTTTGGATATTATTTATAACGGAATGGAGTTTGGTGGTCTTTTTACACGGTAGACAAAATTTTGGTAAAAATGTACAGTGAAGATGAATATGTCATTACTTTTCAGATGATGTATCGGCTTTATCTTTCTCGTCTTGGAATCCAAGATTCTGGAACGAATCTCTGGCCATGAGATTACTGTGGAAGAAAGTACATGTTAGCCTGCACGAGTCGTGGGTTTGTGATTTGAGAGTTAGGGTGTGTGGTGTAGTACTGATCCATTCGGCATTTGAGATAGGCCTTAGCAATCATGCGGCACTCCGGGTCGTTGTTCCCGCGGACCTTCTTGAGGCAGGCGAGGTAGTCTTTCATGACCGGCTGGCATTCGCCATCGTGGTCGAGGGGGAAGGATCCTCGCTCCGGACTGGAATCGAATCTCCGTTAGTTAAGGATGTAAGTGTTGTAGGATGGAATGGAAGTATCGTACGGAGTGGGATTGAAGGTCAGCTGTCCTGGAGGACGGCCGAACGACATTGAAGCATGAACCGATGGAACGGTTTGAGGAAGCTGGGCCGGTGGGGATGACCGGTGGAGGTTGAGGCGGACGGCGGTTGGCGCTTATCGCGGGTAAAAAGTTCGGATGGGTGGCTTTGGCAGGTTCGGTGGCAACACAACGACCTCATCTTGGCCCCGGCCCCACCGTTGTCTCGGATCCACGATATCTGGAGGCCACTACACGCTCTTTATAGGATTGTATGATTTTAGAATCGATCGAATGATAATAAACCAAGCTTGTGTAATCTGTTCTATTTTATAAAACCTCACGTGGCTATCCACGATGTTACAGATGAGCATATCATGACTAAGCCAAGCCAATCGGTCTTGGTACTGACGGATCGGTACAAATTGAGGATCTCGGGATCTATAGATCTAACCGGGGCCTTTTCAACAGCGTTTTTGTAATAATTTACGGTCCGTGGGATAAACGGACAATTAACACTATTCTGGATAGTAACACACGCCCGGAAATCTGTATCGGGCAGTAATCGGTTCGAATAAGTACGAGGCAGTCGCGTGATGGATGCCAAGCAAGCATCGCGATGGGTTTGGAGGCTGTGGCGGACAGCGCAACATGCATGGCCCAAGCAAGCTTGCACTCGGTCGCGGTTTGTTCCTATTCGGCGACAAGCTTTTAACGGTCGCTGGTGGGCGCTGAATCGAATCTTTACAATTTATATCAACATGATACACACGAGTGCTATCAGATCTGGATCTCCGCGGCTCGAGTTCTGGCTTTCTTAATTTCCGGGAGCTGTCCGTCGGACTCGAACATTCAACTCGCGCGCTAGCAGCTGAACCGGTTGGAGATTAAATTCAGAGCACGGGTTACGTATTCCGAACCACGTTCGACCTGGACGGGATCGATATAACGGATACACGCATACGTTGCTTTCTCTCTCACCGACGCCCATAAGCCTCAAGCCTCAAGTCAAGCCTTTCCTCCGGACCACGGTATGTTACCTACGCAGTTTAACCCTCCTCCTTTTGCGCCTTCCTGTCTGAGTTCCCGTATTTTTATCTTTACCCTTATTCTTTTTGCCGGCCGCTTCTGCACTGTTCCCTCTTCTCGTGCCGGCCTGTCCATGCCCATGTTTCCTTGCGGGTTCGCTGTCTCACATTTCACAAGGCCCGGTAAGCTTGGGATTGATTGATTGATATTTGCCTGAGCTGTACCGCAGGACCATCCGGATTGTATATATCCAGGGTGTACTAGTTCAGTACTTTAGGTAGTTACCTAGCTCGTACCTGTGCATTTAAATGTACATGCAACGTTGGGCCTAAACAAAGGGATTGCTCGAGTACTTCTTAGCTTGGTAATTATAACTGTGCTTTGGGGATTTTGCAATTTTATGTCCAATTTCTTCCTAACCTCACCTCTTACGCCTCTTCTCCCCCCTCTCCATCCTCGAGCCTCTGTCTCTTCTCTTCTAGTTTCCTTGACTCTCTCGCCCCTCATAATCCCATCATCCTATTTTTCGCTTCCCTCCTTCCTCCTCTTGCCTTTCCTGACATCATCAGAGATTAGACGCCGGGCCACAATTCTAGAGCATCCGCTATCTCGTGTACATACATATCGAGACAAAGGTACAACATCAATCATCCCGGCTCCAGTTCTTCCTGCTTGTCGTTCTACCCAATCTTATTCGCTCGTTTCCTGGTAACATCTCATTTTATAACTCACATACTGCTGAACTGAACAAACTCCCGGCCCGTGTCTAACATTTCACTCTCTTCTTCTTCCTCTGCAGCCTGCTTTCGGTCCTTCTTTCTCGACGTCCGTCTACCATCTTTCCCTTCTCTCAGCGGCTGTTTTTTTAAAGGCCTTCGCTCCCTCGACTCCCTTTTTTTCTCTTCTCTTTTTCCATCTCGAAACCATCCCGCTTTGGTCGGCTTATCCTTTCTCTAAATCGCTACCTTTTGTTACGCTTGTCAATCGAGATGGACAGCACGGCCTTGACACCGAAATCGTCGATTCGCCAGTCGCCGGCCAAACCCACCCCTTCGGCACTGGACCTCGTCGCGATGTCGCACGCCCAATTCGCCGACGACGATTTCTTACCTCCCGAACTGCGAGGTTTGCCATCGGCTCTATCCGACGAAGATCCGGGGTCTTCAACCGACGAAGATGAACCGGAAGGAGTTCCAGAGGCCGAGGGTAGCGAAGCTGAGTCGAGCGATTGGGAGGACCAGAGCTTGTACGAGGATATGATCGGTGCGGAGATGAAGGATGGTTCGGACGACGGTAAGCAAATCTCTATGCTTTATAATATTTCGTCGAGCGGGTCCGAGATATCTGATATTTTTTTTGTCGCAATTGTTTTGGGAATCAGGATCAGGCCCTGAATTTTGCACACCAGAGGAATGTCAGTACTACAAAGACCTATTGCGAAGAGTCGGAAGCAGGGCTTTCGTCGACCAGACGGTATCGAATGGATCCATTACCGCCAAGAAGCTCATAACGGCCTTTGGGCTACGACCGGTATGATAGACGATTCGGGAGAAGGGAGCGTCGCATCGTGTATGAGGGTTGAGGGCTAATTTTGATCGGACACGTCGCAGCCGGCATTTCTGGAAGGAAGCCTAGATTCTGCTTATTTCACTCTGCTGGGGCTCATGATGCAACGGGAGATGGCGAAGAGGCTGAAGCTGTCGCATGTCAATTCCGTCGATGATGTCGTCGAGTTGATCCAAAGCTCGAGCAACATTATGGTTTTGACCGGAGCCGGAGTACGTTGAATCATTCACGATTGGAACGTAGTGACGTACGAGCTAACCGGTTGACAGATCTCTACAAGTTTGGGTATTCCGGATTTCAGAAGCAAAGGCAGCGGTCTCTACTCTCGTCTCGAAGGTCTCGGATTGAGCGACCCTCAAGAGGTCTTCGATATCCAGATCTTCAAGGAGGATCCTTCGTATGTTCAAGCGTTCCGTGCATCTTCCAGCCTGTCTTGCTGATATATGGGTGTTCAGTATCTTTTATTCCATCGCCAAGGATATCCTTCCGACCACCAGCAAATTCTCACCCACCCACGCTTTCATCGAGCTCCTCCAACGAAAAGGCAAACTTCTACGCAATTACACCCAGAACATCGACAACATTGAACAATTGGCTGGCGTTTCACCCGACAAGCTGGTTCAATGCCACGGATCGTTTGCGACGGCATCTTGCGTCAAATGCAAGTTCCAGGTTTCCGGAGAGGAGATATTCAACGATTTGCGAGCCGGGAAGATTGCGAAATGTCCAAAGTGCGTCGAGGCGGAGGTGGCGAAGCAGCAGGTTGGAAAGAAGAGAAAGAGGGGTACTGTGGCACCGAAGAGCAGGAAGAACAAGTACAATGACGACAGCAGCGACGAGGAGGACTGGGCCTTGGAAGCTGATATCGGAGTCATGAAACCCGATATCATCTTCTTCGGAGAACAACTTCCAGACCGCTTCCACCGGATCGTTGACCACGACAGAGCCAAGGTTGACCTTCTAATTTGCATTGGAACGAGTTTGAAAGTTGCACCCGTGTCCGAAGTCCCTGCGTTCTTGCCTGCGAACGTGCCACAGATATACATCTCCCGAGAGGTATAATCCGGTCCCTTGGTGCGCATGCACGAACTCGTGCTAACCCTTGTCGTAGCCCGTCCACCATATAGAATTTGATGTGGAACTTATCGGTGACCAATGCGATGATATCGTTACGGAACTCGCACATCGTGTCGGTTGGGGCGATGAGTTCAAGCATGAAATGATACCCGCCAACTTTGAAGTGGAGCATTCACCGAGTCCCGAAAAGGCTTCGCAGCACCACTTCAGCAAGGTAACGAAACCGCAAGCTTCGGCGTTACCGAGCAACTCTGAATTTTCATTTACCATGGTCATGTGAGATGACCTTGCCGCCTATTTTTTTCAGGAAATTAGATGACGTGCTGCATCAAAGCAGTGCTGCGTATGATCTCTTTTACGTTTGCATCTCCCCGGTTGCTTTTCAGACACAGTTCTTGGGGGGGCATCTTGTGTGAAATCTTTCGGCGTTTAGTATATACGCCTTGCGGGACGGATTCCTTACAGCTAGTTTCTATCCCCACGAGAGACCTCGGGTGGTTTAACCACAGCGATTCTACGAAACCTTCAGTTCTATTTTCCTTGTTGAATACACTGCCCCCCCCCACACACACACAATTGACTTGTGATAATGCCCCTAACGTCTGGTTTGTACTCTTTCTTTCCATTATGATACTCATGGGTTTATTACACGGATGAAATATTGTCTTTCTGTACCTGCACGTTCCACGCTTACTAAAATACCTTTCGCATTGTACCCTTAAGCTCTGTTTTCAAAAAAATAAGTTTTTCTTTTCCTCCCTTTGATTATTCTCGGAGCGCCCTGGCGCATCGCCTCCGCAACCTCCCCTCCCTAGCTATTTTGCATTCACCGCCTCTTTTTTTTTTTTTTTGTCGGCGGCACCGCGCTTGTAAGCTAACAACTCGTGCGTACAGCTTTTTTTTTTTTTCATCATTAAGGGAGTCATCGGAGAGGAATCATGTCTTTTTTTTTTTAACTTCTGCTTCTGCTTTGTTTTTAACTGCACCGTGGGATAGAACATGTTGCCGCTGCGACTGCTACTGATATTGATACCGATAACTGATAACCGATATGATGCTGTTACTGTGCCTCTGCCACTATATATTGTTTGAAACAATTATACACACCCACTCACAACCACTAGTAGTTTATTACATCTATGATCGAGGTACGAGTCGAGTAGAGTCTACGCGCACTGCGTCACAGGGATCAATCAAGTCCGATGCGCCGGAAATATGCTGACGCTGGTCCCGGCAAGCTGTGCCAGGTGGTGATAGGTGGGATACGTACCCGGTAACGCGGAATGCATGGCATTTGTGCTTCCATCCGTACCACGGACGTGCTTTTTTAATATTTGCAAGTCGGATACCACTCATGCTTCGGGGCTGATTGGCTAGGTCGTTACCTTTTTTTTCTTTTCGAGAAGGTCTTGGAAAGAAGGACAAGACGAGAAACAGCCGTGCCGTAAATAGTCCTCTTTGTATAAACGCCGGAATCCGACAGGGTCACCTTTTATAACATTTACTTTTTGGCGCCGTGTGCATGTGATGCGATGTTACAGTATGTCGAAGATGTTGGTGGACTCGACTATTCCCTTCGCCAGTTGGCGGTCTCGACCGTTTATACGGAAAAACAAAGCAAAGATTGGAATCATGCGATCGTCGACCGGAGAGCTTGGCGGTGAATAAGTAAGAACGAGGCCAGGTGAGGGGAAGATGATGGAAGCAGGATTGGATGGATATCCCCGAAATTTCTACTTTTTTACCAAAAAAGTTGGGCTCGCGGAGATGCAACGACACGTATGGCTTGTGCCGTCCCCCGCCATCCAGACCGCGAAGCACACTATATATAAGTTTCCAATATCGATAGCCTGATGGGTAAGTACGATACTTGTCGAGCCTTCTGTGTATTGTCGTATCATACCATGTCATAGCAGTTACACAAGGAAAATAAAATATAAAAGAAAAGAAGAAAAGAAAAAGAGATCTCGGGCCGTGGGATCTCACAAGCTATATTTATGTCGGTACGGAAAGGCCAATGCGAGGCTGAAGCACTTTAAAATAACAAGATTGGTGTTGGGCCTGAATCGATCCAGAGCAGGCAGGATATCGCCCCTTCGATATATTCTAACCAGCCATGGTATTATATAATCTGCACCAGCCCTCTCTCCCTTTCCTCTCTCTGCCCCTTCTCTCTCTCCAGTGGCTTTTCTTCCCATTCTTTACTTCCATCGTTCATCCTTGCTGCTACCTATCCTTTTTTGCTCTGGGGTTTGGGCGGTCGAAACAAAAATCCGGGGTTAACTTGATCAAGTAAACCTAATAGCTTCACTTCTATTAAGGGTGGCTGGCGTGCCGGCTGCATGGTGAGGCTTCTGATCCTAGCAGGGCTCTGTTAGGTGGTATGTGCACCTTTGCTCTGATTTGTGGTACCGTATGCTGTGCTATATTCCAGACTATAGTTAGCCTTTGACAGCACGATCGAATGGAATCGAGAGCTAAACGAACTGACGAATCGATAGGATATCATCAAGCTAACCGGACTCCGACCCCACATTTACCCACACACGTGGTCCTTTTATTCTTCAATATTTCATTGCCGGTATTGTTAGAAACCTCTCCGTCCCGACAGTACCATACTAGTACGCAGTACTCCAAGCGACTCGAAGTACGTGGTACCCTGATCGAGCTCAAGCTCGACGTTCCGAAACAAACAAAGCGACTTTCGATACGAACGACAAACCCTGCAGCCGCGAGAAGGACTAGTTAGCACATACCTGATTCTCTTCTTTCGATTCTCGCCCCATCGACAGCCTTCCCTTCCATCGATACAAAACACCCGGATCGTTTTTAATTACCGACTAGGGAGGATAGGAAACCCTTTTTTTCGACTTTTTTTCTTTTCTCGCCGAGGAAGCTTTGGGGTTAAAAACGACCCGCTCAAGAAATTTAGCATGATGGCGACAATGTCGAATGGTGATGGAGTCCATGGGATTTCCAACGCTGCTTTGCTGGAGGCTTACAAAAGTCGCTTTGGGGAGTTAACTGAAACGGAAAGGAAAAAAGATGACTTGATAATGGTATGTTGGATATATTATATTTTCTCCCTCGTTGTTTCACACAACTGCTCGCGTGACTTCCCGTTGTTGATTTGTCCTCGCACGTGGGGATGTCGTGGTAGAAACTCTTCTAAAAAAAAAAGAAAGAAAGAAATTAGCTAGTGGAACCTTACAAGGCTAACAGATACCTACCTTCTTCGGATGTTAGGAACTTTTACAACAAAACGAACGGTTATCGGGATTACTCGAACGATTTGAAGATGACCTTGAGAGGGAAAAGAGTTATGCCCGTCTTTCGCAGAAAGAGATCAGGGATCTTAAAGCCCAATTTGGGGATGCCGAAGATAAGCTAGTTCGTGATTTACATCTTCTTCGAAAGAGGAAGGAATTTGGAGCTGACCGGATGTTGTTAGAATTCTTATCCTTATATTCAAGTGTTAATCGATGGAGATGGGATGTGGGTAAGCTCCTTCCCGTATGCTCTCGTTCTTGCAAGAGAGCCACCGAGCTGACGGCTTGTTAAAGTTCCATCTAGATTTATTGAAGAAGAAAAAAGAAGGCGGAAGTGAAGCCGCAGAGCAACTACTCTCGGAAATTCGCGACCTCGTCCGCTCCAATCGTGATGACTTGTGTATCAAAGGAGATTTTGAAATCAGAGCTCTCGTATTCGCCAACCTGGATGGCTTATCCAAGATTTTAGTCAAATCCAACGTACTCAAACAAGGCGATTTACAGCAGTTTTTCATGGGATTTACTCAACGACTCGAACATGTTAATTTTATTGACGTTGGTTATGGGAAGGAGATGGCCGATTCGAAGATCCGAGGTATTTACCATCCTTACCCGGCATCATCCCACCCGTGATGGTTGACTAATATATTATCGGGGATTTTGTTCAGGAGAATTTTCGTTCCATTTGAAAGACCCACGTTGCCGTCTAATCCTCTTCGGAGGCGGTCACGATAACGGATATGCCCCATTCTTGAAGACATGTACCGCCACCAACCCGAATCATCCAATCTGGCTCCTCGAAGGCCCACCCATGGCCCGTGAAATCGCATCTATGAACCTCCCCAGTCAAAAACTCCACGACCTCTTCTCCAAAGACTCACAAAGCGAGATTACCAACGGTTCACCCATCTCGGCCCCTGCGGCCCTGACACCGACCGCCAGCAGCTCGAATGGATATGCGAACGGTAGCGCCGGGGGGTCGGTTACCTATGACACCCCTCAGAAGTTCTCGTATGCTTCTGCTGCGATTTCTGCACCGCCGGGATTGATCCGTCCGACGAGCATTCAGTACAACTCCAGTCCCGTTCTCGAGGCATCGAAGACAATCACCATCTCAGGATCCGGAACCTCAACCTCTAACACCAACCACCCGCGAGGAATCCAACACAGCATGGTCCCCTCCGCCGACGCCGAAAGGGTCAACTACATCAAAAACCTAAATCCAAGGGCCTGCAACAACTTTTACCTCCGCGGGGCATGTTACGGTCAACCGTGTTCTTATTCTCATAAATACAAGTTGAACCCGGAAGATGTAAAGACGTTGAAGTATATCATCGAACGAAGCAAGCCTTGTCAGCAGTTTAAGAAGAGGGGGTTTTGTGAAGACGAGAAGTGTTATTATGGACATCAGTGTCCGTTTAGAACTAATGCTGAGGCGGCGAGTGATGAGCGGTGTAGTAATTTTTACTGTCGGTTTTGTCAGGAGGATGAGTGAGGGGGGACTTTTTTTATTATTTTACACACAAAGAAATACCCAACAAACTGTTTAAGCATATATGGGGGGGCTACCTAGCGTAGATGGGTGTGATTAGCTTTTTTTATTACTGCATCGCGACTGTGGGGTCAGATTGTTCGGGTCCTTGGTTGCAGAGATTCATTCCGTTACCCTCACTTCAGTATCCTTCTTTCTCTTTCGCATCAGCATCTTTTCTTAGGTACTGTTGTTTTAGCATTCATTACATGAGGGGTGGTAAACGTCTAGCGTAGCCGGGTTTTTATCAGCATCATCATTACCAAGGAAATTGTTCGTTATAAAAATTTCAAAGGGATTTTTATCATTTAATTTCAAAAATGTTTGCATCCGCATCGTACATATCGAAGCACTGTGGACTTTTGGTACGTTCTCGCCAGGGTACCCAAGTCCTTGTCGAAATTCCATTGTTCCCGGGAATCAAAGGATTTCCTTTCTTTTTGACGGTTGCATTTCGTTCGATATGCATAGGGCTCTAGAACGGGGTGTTTCCAGGAACCAATACCTTGGGATGTACGGAGTAACTATCTTTTGATATAAAATGTAAACCCGGAGTTCTTTTGACCCCGCGGAAAATTTTCGAATCGCCATCTCCGAGGATGGCCGAGGTATGTGCGTGTGTTACGGAATTGGAGTATATAGGTTATGTTTGGATTTGCATGAAGAGGAATAGGAATTAAGGTATTGGGATTCCTGTATTTTTTCAAGTACACGGTCGTTTGGATATTGAATACCCAACGGACGTGGAAGCGATCCCTGTACTATGAAACAGGATCATGTTCTAATTATGATGGGAGGCTGAGGTTTGGGTTATTGATTGTCATATCTGCACCGCAATGGGACTTGTGGACTTGTTGAAACTCGCTGTACCCGTTGATGTGTTAATCGAGTATATACGCAAGTAAGCTAGAGGGCTGTTTATATCGGCGATGATATTGTTTGCGGTTGACGTTTGAAGGGGAGGGGTTCGGTTTGCCCTCTTGTTCTCTTGCATATATAATGTTGTAAATTATATCAGAGGGACTATGCAGTTTGGGAATAGATTCCGTGTTTGCAGGGGCTGATTGATTGCTAGAATTCGAATCCATCGATTCGATTCGCGAGATCTTATGCAATACTCCTATGGAGGCATCACCGGTGATGCCCCATGGGGTGTGCTACGTATAGCATCTCGTTCCCCGGTGTATCGCTTTTTTATTTGCTTTACGAAACCCTGTAGATTTTTTTTAAAAAAAGGATCGACAACGCCGATAGGATTTATCAGAGACCAGCTAATGTTGATACTCGAGCTATCTAATATCCTGAACGGGGTCCGCTTAAGTTCGACCCAAAGACGTTCGGAAACAAGCGAGCTTCGAAAAAAAAAAAAAGAATCCATGATATTTTAAGAACAGATTTATCGGTATCGGTTTGGTATACCTGGATCGTCACTAGTGTTTTCGAGCAAAAGAAGAGGGAACCGGATCGGTTATCTCTCCGGCGCCGGAAGAGCGCATTGCATCTAAGGATTTCAGTAGACGAGAGGGAAGCTCAGAAGAGGCAGCGTGCAGATGGAATCGATGCTTTGGAAGCTTGGGTATACCGTTTTAAAGGGTTTAGGACTTTTTGGAGACCCTCGAATTCCTAATCATTTCTTTTTTTTTCTTTCTCGTGTTCATTACATGTTCAGATGATGAAGAAACAGTCAGCGCAAAGACGGGGCTCTCGGGAAAAGAGTTTCCAGTCTATTTATTCCGATATTCCCTTACTGCGTATCGCTTTGCCTTCACCTTCACTCCAGCTCGCGAATACACCGAATCATGAAGGGTAGAAAGACCCGGTGCCGTCGGTAGCATTAAAAACGCCCAATTGCGTGGATCTTAGGTGGCTTTCTAGACTTCTCAACTATCCTAGATAGCTTAGTTGTCCTAACTGCTTATGAACTTCTTATTGTTTTTTATACGTGTACTTTCGGCCTCATCATCCTTATTCGGTTTGAAGCTTTTTTTTGTTTGGATCTCTCCACCACATATATGCATGACTGGTTCTTGTGGCGTTTTGTTGCCGAATCGCGGTTGGCGATAATTGAAGACCGTCCCGGTTTTCTTCCTAAACTTTTTTTGGATTGGGATTCGTGAGGAGGGTGAAAGCCAAGTCTGGGGAATCAGAAATAAGTCTTAGGTGGCTGAATTTATGTAAAAGGACAAGCGGCTCACCTGAGAATCCGAAACCTGCGATGTGATAAATGCGCTGTCCGTTGCTATCTAAACTTGACATGGCAGTGAATCCGAGAAACCTGGTGTTTTTGTGAAATTTAGATAATAATATATTCAGGCTGTGTGTGAACTGCGGTTTTAGAAAATGTGATTTGAAAACTTATTATTTTCTCGTAATTACTGATGTTTCTCGTAAGTATTCAGAAGGGAAGGAGGACTCTGTAACCGCCTAAAGCTATCGGATATCATGGCGTATACATCCATCCTGGGATTCTTTTTCATTGATGTTAACATACAATTGTATTGTGTTTATGCGTTTTTGGCTCCTCCCTCCCCAGGTGGCTCCGGGGAGGTGCGCCTCCTGCTCTGGGGACGGAGGATGACAAGTTGATGTGGGTCTTATAAGTTTATATCCCATGGAGATGCAGGAATCTTGAAACGGCACTATTGGCGGCTGGGATTTTGATCGCCTGCTGGCCTTTGTTCCTGCAGAAATTTTTTTTTTTTTTTTTTTTTTTTTTTTTTTTTCTTTCTGCTAACTATCACATTATTGTAGCTGAATTACCTATTATCATGTGCGCACGGGATTGAAGTTTAAATTTTTATTTATTTTTTTTCTGATTTAGTTACCTGTTGGATGTTAATAGGAAAGATTACAAAGAAGTCTAAGAAAGTTTCCATCAACAATATGGTGGGACCTAACTGCTTTTCGGGGCGGGAACGGCTGGAAGGGAAATTTGGTTTGTTGGTAGTAGAAACCCCGTCGGGCTTTTGTGTCCTTCACTCACCATCCAACTGCCGGGGGGGGATAATTAGGACGGGAACTTGCTATATGCCATGCGGACACTTAACGTTGGTTGTAAAAGCGTCGTCGGCGTGAATGTGAATTATCGAAATGTATGCATATGATGGTGTTGATGGGTGAAAGACCTGTGATAGGAAGGAAGCTGCATAAAAACTTTTTTCTCTATCATACTTCAACAGGTTTACTAATCCGTTTCGCAAGTTTTCCTGGTATGAATATCGCCGGGAATGCTTCGTTTTCTCTTTCTCTCTTTCAATGTCAGTTAAACGGAAGCTAAGATTTGACGAGGGATTAAATTCTGGTCCAAGGGATATGCTTGCCACGAGGGAAACCACCTATGAGGTTGGGTTGGGTTTTTTCATCAATTCGAGCGGTCTGTTCTGTTACCAAGGCTTAAGGCAGCTCGCGTGTTTCAGGGCATGACAGGCGGGCTATTCCAATGGGCCGGGTTGGATATATCAGAGGAAGAAGGTCCGGAGGGGGATCCCGGTGGTGAACTTTTCGAGAAGGTCTAGTCGGATGGGGCCTGGATATTACGCAACTTTTTTTTCTTCTTTCTTTTCTTTCCTCTGACTTTTTTGTTCTACCTATTATCTACTACTCATTTTGTGAAGTAATTTGGCGGATTCGAAATTGTGAATATATGCAAAATGCAAAATGCATGGTGGTGGTGAAGGTTAGATAATCCAGGGCTGGGTACGAATGAGGTTGGAATTATCCCAATGCAAGAATTATAAAAAAATAGCCGGGAGGGGAAAGTACGATCGATCCACGTCGGTTATGCGAGTTGGATTCCCTCCATGCTTCTTTGTTTTCTTCGACTTGTTCGTTCGAGATATTCATTACGGGTAAAGGGAAACCCTCCCTTTCCCTTTCCCTTTCCCTTTCCCTTTTAGTATGGTTTCGAGTACAAAGCTCCCGAAGTGGATATGTTACGATGTGTAAGTGTGTTCCGTGACATCCAACATCGATAAAATGTCTTTGATGGGAATCCGATATGTTTAATTTTATATCGTAGGATTGACCTCCAAGACCGTTTTATCTCTGAGGGAGGCGACGGGGCCGAGCAGGCTCAAGCAAAACAAGAGAAGAAAGGACTCTCATGATTACTTCCTGAGAGGGACAGAGATGGACATGGACAAGCCATGGGCATCTACCCTGCCCCAGGCCGATGTCTCATGCAGCCTCAGCTAACCCTCCGGGGCGAGATGCAGGCTCCGTGAAGAGGAGAATGAAACGAACGAGCCAACGAACGAAAGACACTGCACACACGGCTGGCTGGGCATGGAGTACGTGCGTGTGCGGTGCGGATGATGTGCATGTCAGGAACAGTTTAGCAGCCTGCGCGTAGCTGCATGCGTGGTTCGAGGATTGTGATAAGTGAACGGGCTTCGAACTTCCCAGTCTTGATTGAGCTGTGGCACATCGCATCTCTTCTCCTCTTATACATACCCCCTCGTCCTCTTTCTTCTTCCTCTCTTGCGATCTCACTCCCAGCCCGGCTCATTTAAGCATTTGACCTCCCCCACCCCAGGTATCCCTGGAAGAAAGAGGCTTTCCTTCGTCATCTCTTTCTTTCTCTTCGTCTTTCCTTTTGTCTTTGTATGTTTCTCCGACTAGCTGTAAATATATCGTCAATAACATACTCTGCTCTTTTCCTCTCCAAGGCTGGTTTCGACGAATAGATTGGACGGCAAATAGCTCATTTTTTCTTCAACCCGAGTCTAAACGGGGTTTGGGAAGGGCACCATCAATTTTTAGCGACGATAACGACTAAAAAAAAAAAAAAAAAAAAAAAAGGGACGACCTGGTTTGGCAAGAAGAGCGAGGGCCTGGGACGAATCGAATGCTTAGCTGAACCGCCCAGCGGTCCTTTTTTCGCCTTTTTCTCGCCAACCCTCTACTTTTCTCGAAGGGAACAAAAATAACTCGGAGCTACTGTTGGTTGGTACTGTAACGGGCGTCAAAGAGCTATAATATCGACTGGACGGGAATAAAATATCAATAGCAGAGGAACGGAAGGTTACTTGAGATACATATCCAGAGTATTCTCCGGGCTGATCTCGTGCGTGTGTTTCTTGTTCTTGCAATTGTTTCTGGCGGACAAACCAACACCAACTCGACAACGCGACCGACATCCAACGATATCCAGCCTCCCATCTATCATCCATCATCTTCACCATCAGCTGTTTAGCAACTACTTGTTAGATAGAAGACGACTTCGAAATAGTCCCTCTCTCGCCCGGAATTCAACCAATTCGAGTTCCCGTTCACGACCTCCTTCACATTTCAATTCTTAAGGTTTAAGGTTTTGATTCAAAGCTTTGGTCGCCCGCTAGGTTGCTTGTTAGTTGGTTTAAACTAGCTCGCCCCCTCTCATCCCATCCCATCCCCTCCCTTCGAGTCGCACCGTATTCGACCCAGCGTTGGAATCCAAGACAGGTCCTCTCTCTCTTTTCAAACCTTTCGACTGGGGAACGAGGGCATCGAACGTTTTTCTATTTTACGAATTTTATTTTTCGTCCATTCTAAACCAAAACCTTGCTTTGAGTAAGTGCCTTTTCTCTCTTCTAAAGGGGCTAAACTTGCCTATCCCCTGCTGCTCTCACTCTTCTCTCTGCGGCTTTTGTCTCTTGGCGAGAAGTCCTGTCCAGGATCAAGCATCGAGATTCGCATGACAAAACTGAAATAAGAAAATTCATAAACCAAAGGGGGAAAGGAAGGAAGGGAAAAGAAATCTCAAAAGCTAACATGCATCATCCCGAAGGCAGCAGATTTGCGATCCAACGGACAGCTGCGGCTATTCCTGTATCTGGCGGCGGAAGCCTTTAAAAGAGGTCTTTGGCTTGACATTGGGACCAGCACCCCCTGAGACCGGCGACGTTAGTTGTTATCGTTATATAACGACCCTTTTGATTGGAGGATCAACCATCGATCCTTTCAGTGGAACCTCCCAACGTGATCAAGGCAGGCAGGTCCACTCAATTGATTGATCCGCAGGGTCCTTCTCACTATCACAATGGCTCCGGCTCTCCTTGCTTCATCATCTCACTACTCCCTCTACACCACATACTCTGCCGAACCGACCTCAACAACAACAACCTCTCTCTCCTATCCTCGCACAACTGTTTCTCCATCTCTCCCGTCTCCTGCCCTTTCGGATCGCTCATCCAATTCTAATGGCTCCGGATCAGGCAGTTTAACACCCACACAGTCCTCGACAACAGCCCAGCCCACAAGCGCCAGCGCTGCCATGTTCGCACAGAGAAAACTTTCTAAGAAACCGAGCAATTCTACATTACGGGTACAACCTGTTCTACCGGATATTTTGGAGGCTTCGCCGATGACACCGACGATGGATCTTTCTTCGAGTATACGGTCCAACCGACCGTTGTCGATCCTGTCCGAAGTTTCGGTTGCTTCCGACGGGTCCGACACCTCGCAAGCGACCATTGATGGATATAAGTTTCGATTTTTGGACGACGATGCCGAGTCTGTTGTCGAAGGAAGCATTTTTGACGAAACGGACAGCGAGGGAGAAGGATCAAAGGATATGAAGCGCGCAGAGCGTGCATTCGCTGGTGTCAAGCAGAAACTTTTTGTAGGGCTACCAATTCCAAACAGGTGTGATGACTGTGAATCCATCCTAACGTTCGAAAATAGGCCTTCGAGAGCAACATCGCCAAAGCCAGAGATACCCTGCTCAGCCCACCGCCAACCGCGAGTCCCACCCTAAGATCCAGCCCGACTTTCAAAACCAGCCCGACGTTCAAACCCAGTCCTCCCGTCTCGAGTAACGACATCCAGCCTTCTGGTATTAAAACCCTTGGTCGGATACCGCTCTCCCTTAACTTTCACAACCGCACCGTTAGCGACAGTGCTAGTTGGCGATACCAGGGAGCTCATCGTCGCAAAGATAGTAACTCGACGATGACATCCAGTGTCTCCGACCAGTACGCTGACGCTTACGCCACCTTCCGTGCCAACTCTGCCATGTCCGATCGTTCCCGATCTTCATCGCGCGCTAGTGCTACGCAAGTGAAGGAGTTGGAGGATCAGATGAACTCACTGAAAGGGCGGTTGACAAAGCTCACGGAGAAAACCCGCAGGGAATCCCTTCGCCGACGTAGTATGAACAACCTTAGGACGCCATTGAATAACGTTTTCCACCAGCCCGAGCCTGACCAACAGCCCGAACCGGAACCGGAACCGGCTACCCCGACCCCAAGCGACATGTTGAGCCCCATCAGCTTCCATACGGCGTACGATGAAACCTCAGATTTCGGGTCCGAAGAAGGGAGCAGAGCGGGAACACCAAAGCCGTATCCACCAATTCGTAAAGTTATGTCGTACGAAGAATTAGGCTACGACAGTGCCTTCTCAGCCCCTGGCGAAGAAACCCTATCCTTGATCAATAGCCCACGACGAAATAGGGTTCGGGAGTACAGAACTACCAGCAGTTCCGGATCCAGCGGATCCAGCGGGACCAACACGCCCGTGTTGCCGTTACAACGACCGCCGAGAGAGTTCCAAAGGAATAACAGCGCTTCGTCTGTTGCTAGTTTCGAGACTGCGGTGGAGGACTACGATGAACCAACTCTTGTTACTCCGCTGAGCCAACGGCCACACCATCGACGAAATTTGAGCGCGACTAAGGCTTCGCCGTTGAGGGCCGTTATGGATGAGTCGGCTCGCGAGTGTGTAGAGCCCGGAGATACAAGCCCTCACGACGATGGATATCACTCCGGACCTTCCACGCCACAGGGATCCGACGAAGGAGTCTACGTGCCGAGTCGAGGCAAAGTCGGAGGAGGTGTAGCCTTGCCATTGACCCAGGAGTCTCTGACTCAAATGGACCCACTGCTTTGCATCCCAGCAGCCACGTCGAGGGCCAAGTCAGCCACCAATTCTATCATCGGAGCTGAGGACGACGAACTTGCCTTGAAGCTACCGATCCAGGACCGTGAATTGGTGGAGAATCTTTGCGATCAGTTGGGCAAGGTTTGCTGCAAACTGGAGATTGCACGAACGCCAGCTGACAAAGCTGAAATTCGTCGACGAATGGAGGTTGCCTTGATGGTTCTTCAAGGAACGACGAGCTTCTAAACACTTTCTTCTATTTTTAATTTTTTTAAAATTTTTTTTCTTCTTTCGTCTCCATTCTGTTATTTTTTGTTTTTCAGATATTTCTTTCTGTCCTTCAATTTCGGTTCCTTGTCGTTCGATACCCATTATCATTGCTTTCTGGTGTCATGACCCCGATTCTTCACGACCTTTTGCTTACTTGGAAAGTTTTTATCAACGAACCTCACCGCATACATCAAGCACCCGTTATTATGCATTCCCTTTGTCCTTGTCACATTAGCACATAGCACTTGCAAAAACGTCTTCATTTTTTCCTGACTTGCTTCGCGGATTCTCGCGCCCTCTGAAAAGTAATTTTTAGTTCGTTTTTTATCGTTAAAACCACTTCTTATTCTTCACTCCGATTACCACAGTGGGACTGTGATTTGTCCTACTCGTATATCTTTTTTTTCTCTTTTTCGCTTCAGAAGGCGTTAGCCCCATCCCTTTTTTACCTTTTGTTAGAAGCCGGTCGAGCTTACAGACCGTTAAGCTTCAGGCTCTGCTTGAGCCGTTTGGCTACCATAGTAGCCTCCTTTTTTGTGTTTTCATAATTACTATCATGGTAGAAATAGAAAAAGTACATAGATAAGCCTCTGGTATAATCGATTGATCACAAGGCGGTTTTACACTTTGATACCTATGTGTCAAGTACCACCAAAGTTACAACCTCATGTCGCAAAAAATCCAACAAACGATTATGCAGCAAGCCGATATCACGGATCTAACCGTCGGATCTTTGACCGCTAACAGGCATTCACTTTTCGTCATTAGTCCGATATCCGGAGGTTTCAGTCACGGGTACTTCGTATGTACCCGGTTTTTCTACCGGTGAAGTTGTAGTCTATGTTTTACGACACCTACCAAGCTGGGTATAGACCGGCAAGGATGTCGCATGCGGTTATAATCGTGATGTCATACGATCGAAGATTTAGATCTGGTTGTATATCTCAAACTAAAGATTTATGAATCTTGGTATCGTAAGTCGTTAAGAAGTAGGGTTTGATTCAAGACGTTCGATATGATGCGTCTACCTCGAAGAGTATGAACGTTTACTTTACAAGATGCCATAATACCAATGCGATGCAATGAGATGAGCTCGCAACCATCATGGTTGTGCGAGAAGATCGAAGAGGGAAAAAAAGCCTTTACAATCCAATCTTCTTCCTCGTATGCGTACTCCGAAGCTTCGGATCTTAATCGGGAATATATATCATGCTACTTGATCTCGAGTTATGATTACACCTAAAGATTCACTTGTTGTCGCTAACTTGGACCCAATTCAACTATATTACATAAGTAGTTTCATTGGTTATTATAAACATCAAGACTCTCATCACGGTGTTCACGGCTATTGGATCTGGCTAAAGACTTAACTGAAAAACTTTTACCAATGCCTAGCGTACACGATATACCGGTCCATAGCGTTCAGAACCCTCTTCAACTCCTTCTTTGAGATTGCTTCTCTGAGCGCAATACACTCGATAGCATGTTGACCGTCAAGGTACTTCACCAAACGGTCAAACAATGCAACAATATCCGGTGGTTGACCTTCCGTCAACCTTTCAATCCATGCTGATTCCAGCGGAGTTGCTCGTGACGGATCACACAGAATCGAGTCTTCTAGCTGTCCGCTTGAAGATTCCATCTTTTCGAACGGTGTACCGGGGGTATTGGTTGTAGGGTTGGTAGACCTTGAAGGAGCGGTTGCGGACGAGTCTGTAACATCGGACCACCCGGTTCTTGGCCGACTGTTTGGGATATTGGAGTCTCCGCCCGCCGAGGCACTGGTTTTTGGTTCTTCTTCGATACCGGCGTTAGGTATTGCCGTGCCGTTTGCGATTGATTTTTCAACGCTGGCGCTCATCATCCGTGGACTATTACCGTTATTACTCACTGTGGAAACTGCGGCGGCTGCACCAACGGTAGCGGCTTGTATCATCTCCACTGCCGCTTCGGCTTGTTCTCTTTTCTGTCGTTCTCGGACTGCGACTTTGATATCCTTGGGAATCTTGAGATATGCGAAAGTAAGTAGATTGGTAACCCACCCGTAACGCATCAGCCATGCTAGCATGTCCATGTATGCCTGTCTGTGATCCTTTGATGGGATATAGGCAGAGTACGGCCTTGGTTTCCCCGACAACAGTGATAACATCTTTGGCAGCGGAGGTAGTGCTGGGAATAATTTTGCAAAAACAATGGATTGGGTTACCAATCGTTTCATATCCGCATTCGGGGAGACGATGTAATATCTTCTATAGTGGAGTGGCATGATGGCACGAGCTTTCCGCCAGTAGATTAGATGGCGGGCAAAGTACTCTATGTACTGATATTCTGGGTTTTCCGGATGAGGGGCGCTGGCATCCGATGTCGGAGAGAGCATTTGTGCGAAGGAAACCATAGGACGGCAGTTTTGGATGAATTGGACGAAGGAGGCGCTAAGTGAAGATTGGTCTTGGTCTAGAACGATTTCCTTGATGATGTCGTCTACATCTTCGAGGAAGAGGAGGGTGAAGTGGGGTGTCATGAGGGCGTCTTCGTCTTCGGTTGGGGTGGCGCTTATAGTTCGGAGGGTCGTGAGATGCATACCGGGTAGTTGAGGTTCTGATATGGACGGAAGCATAGATGTTTCCATCATGATCGGGATCTGGAGGGCAAAGTCAAAGCCGTTAACTTTGAGGTGGGCGATTTTGGAAGCAGAAAGTGATTGGTATAGAGTAGCGATTGCGGCGGCAAGAGTACTCTCACGGATGATTCTCGACCACAGTTCATGCATTGAATCACCGCGCTTCTCACCACGTTCTCTGATTTCAAGGATCCGTTCGGCTTCTCGGGCGACGTAATCGTCCTCTGACTGTTGGGTTTTCAGCGCCATGGTGAATTGCTTTGCAACATCGTACATATCACGCATTCGTGAGTGGTACTCTAGCTGCGGCGGGTTCATGACGAAGACAATGTGGAACATTGCAAGTTTACTCGGCGTCGGATCAACTTTGCGAGATTCTCGCTTTATCTTCTTCCGTTCAGATGGCGGCGGATTTGGACTCTTTGAACGGGAGAGTGCGACGTCATCCGGGTCTTCGTCGTCGGCGTCGTTACCCTTTGCGTCTTCGTCGTCATTGTCAGCATCGCTTGTATGCACTTCTTTCTCTTCCTCGCCTTTAGGGCCCTCGCTCTTTGGTTTCCTATCCTTCTTTTTTCTCTGCCATGTCCCATCGACCCTACTGTAACATGGATACCCTAGGAAAACAGAGTGGTCGACGGAAAGTTCGAATCTACTCTTCGCCAGCGTCCTGGGAACACTTAATAGTCCCGCTAGCACATCATGTCTAAACCCTAGCACATGCTCCCACTCCGCACCGACCGCTTCCCCAGCCTCATCATCATCATCTTCCTCTTCATCATACTCATGATCCGAATCCCTTCTCCTCCTCGAAGATCGCTGGTCATAACTCCTACTTCTCTGCGAAGTAACCACCGACCGTTCAGTCGCTATCCCACCTCCATAAAGCCTAACCGTAGACCTAGACTTCCGATCATCAGCTTCGTCATCGTCGTCTGACGATGATGAAAAACTGGAATTGGAGGAAGTACAATCGGTGTTCGTTTCACCGATTCTCCAGGAGGAAGTGTTATGCGCTGCTTCGGCGCGGGGTTGTGGCGGGTAATGGAAGACGAGATTACCGCCTGCAGGATCCCGGATCACGAGGAGTATGGCGACGAGAGATGGGTTTGGGATTAGAGAGCGTTCTGTTGTCATTGTTGGGTTCGGCGTCACTTCTTCTTTTCGGGATTTTATGTGGAATTTAAATGTGGATTATAGTTAGACCGGTCCCACCGCGTCTTTTGGTGTTCATACTGGATTGTTAGATGACATATTCGACATTCTTTTGTAATATCGTACACCTAATTTCTCGCCCTTGACTTGGAAGATGTTAATATCGGAAGATGTTAATCAACTCATGGTGATGGTGGTTGAATTGAAGAGAGGCAGACAGGTTGTTGGAGCTGGTGTTGGAATTGAACGCCAAGGCATGTGCTTGGGGGTGTTTAAACTCGCGCGACTGTTCGGCTTTTGCCTTTTAAACATCTTCATCTTCTCCAGTCATACTTTATCATCAAGCACAATGGGTGGTTTCGATCAACAAAACAGAGTCGTAAGTTCTATACCCATCCTTTGATATATTCTATATACTGATTCATCTCTTCCTCAGGGCTCCAAATTCGGTGGCGGTGGTGTCGCCTCTCACTCCGCCACAAATGCTGACCGTCGCGAACGTCTTCGTCGCCTCGCCCTAGAAACAATCGACCTCGAAAAGGACCCTTACTTCTTCAAAAACCACGTCGGATCCTTCGAATGTCGTCTGTGTCTGACCGTCCACCAAAACGATGGCTCCTACCTTGCTCACACCCAAGGTCGGAAACATCAAACCAACCTCTCTCGTCGTGCGGCCAAGGAACAGCGTGAGGGGAAGAATATCGACCGTATCACGAACTTGCCGGCTGGTATGATTGGGCAGCAAATCGCTGTGAAGAAGAATTTGTTAAAGGTTGGGCGACCGGGGTATAAAATCACCAAATGTAGAGATCCGGTGACGCGACAGCAGGGGTTGTTGTTCCAGTTGCAGTATCCGGAGATCGGGACGGAGATTCATCCGCGGTACAGATTTATGAGCGCGTTTGAACAGAAGGTTGAGCAGCCGCCGGATAAGGATTTTCAATACTTGTTGGTAGCAGCCGAGCCGTACGAGACCGTGGGGTTTAAGTTGCAGGCGAGGGAGGTGGACAGGACGCCCGGGAAGTTTTGGACGCATTATGATAAGGATACCAAAGAGTTTTTCTTGCAGTTGTTCTTCAAGACGGAGAGAGAACAGAGATGTGAGTTTTTCTATACATTCGTTGGACATTGCTGCATCAGATTTACTAACCTTTTTCTTTCTTTCCCAGATGCCGGTGTGCCTGGTCTTGCTCCATCGACTGGCCGGAAGTAGGGATAACGACGAAGGTACTGTTCTTGGTTTCGGTGTTCAGGGGTTATGGGATCTTACAGAATGGAAATCTGCTTGGTTTAGTGTTATATCCTTTGCGAAGGTAATGAATGATGCCTATGCCATCATCCAATTTAAACCACATTGGCTGACTTTAACCTTCGTTAAAAGTGCTCGCTCTGGACTTGATTAGAATGTGAAGAATATCAAATCCGTTGTTAATAAAACAAATTTATAGACCTACATAGTCTCTAATAGTGAGACTAGATTTGCACATAGAAACAAGTAACGCGCAGTATTGGAGAGGGTGAAGTGATATGACCTATCGGTCGTCATTATGGTTGAAAAAAAGAAGGAAACGAAGATCTAAAAGCAGCCTCGGCTGCTGTCTCTAATAGCCCTTTGGGACTAGGTGGCGCCGGCAGGACCTTTGCCACTTCTTCTCAACGGAGTCGGACCAAAGACCCGGCTTGCGAGTGGTACTCATCAGGGCTTCTTCTAGAATGCCCTTGATGAGGCCCTCCCTTGCCGATGTGATATCGGGATCGGCCCCGATATCGTGGGGCTTGGTGGGACCACCCTCGGCGCTCATGTATACCTCGGGGCCACCTTGCTGGGCCTTATTGGTACTAAGCGAGTTCTGCTTCGACCGAAGGGTGCTCCTAAATCACGAAGTGGTCCTCGATAGAGGACGAGTCGGATTCATCTTCGGAATCGTTGTCTTCGGAGATCGTGTTCTCTTCATCTTCTTCCTTTTTAGTGGCTTCGGCGCCATCTGTGCCTTCGTTTCCATTAGCTTCATTGGCAATGGTGATATTCATCTTGATCTCCTGTTGGCTAGACCAATCATCGCGAACCGACGAAATACCAACGTTGTATTCCGTCATAACTCTATCAACCCACTTAAGAAGAATCTCTTCGAATTCCTCGTCAAAGGCCTCGGGTTAGTAAATATTTAGATCGCCGGGTTGCGTGCGGACAATCGCGGAAATGCTTTCGACAAAGCTGTGAGAAAGTGAATTATCTTGAAAGATACGTCGAAGGTTTTCGGTTTCAGCGGTTGTTGGGATAGATGGGAGGTTTTGAAGACCGGATGGTCGGATAGGCTCGAGATCTGGGGATTGAGGAAGCCTTTCGCGCCTTAGAGAAGTGATAGTGCTGTCTCCAGCTGGAGAAGTAGTATTGTCATTCGAAGCCACCTTGGCGTGTCGCAGAGGTAGACGTGATGGTAAATGTAACGGTAGACGTGACGGGGAGGTTGAAACGCGGGTGATGGAGGTTGCACGGAGAGGTAGCCGCGTAGTTGACAGACAGAAGAAGGGGGAGTATAAAGGCAGGCAATACAGCACTACACAATCCAAGCAATGATAAAGATACTATTCATATGCTCCGAGACTGCTATTCACATTAAATCCACCAAGGGCTAAAGCTTCAGAATCTACAAGAAACAAAACATGCTAAAGTGCTGATACTAATGATGCCAATGTAGAGATACCAGCTCTCAGAAACCCAATGCAGCGGCTAGTTCCTTCATATCCATCTGTACGATTCAATTCAAATTAGCACGGCGTCAAAGGGAATCTCGAGCCAGATCAAATGGGTAAGGGGCAACTCTGGTACCGAAACCAATACGGCCAGTTGAAAGAAGAGTATGGACCGGGAAAACTAACATTCATTTCTCCGAGCACTTTCCGAACAACCACGACCAGCTCCTCTCCTTTGAAAACGTCGTCATGTTTCCCTCCAACGATCTCAACATCGACATTAACTCCCTCCGCTTCTAAAGCCTTAACAAACCCCGTCGCCTGCCTCAGGGACAGCAGTTCATCTTCGGTGCTTTGCAGAATTACGATCCTGCCATCGTACTCGCTCTTCCACCCCGGCAAACAAGCAGGGCTGGCATCAAACCATACTTGAGACGGCGGCCCGAATGCATTCTGGACGAAGGAAGTATAGTGCGGATACTCGTCAATCAAATCGGGCAAGTTATACATGCCCTCCGTACAAACAACGGCTCTGGGAAGTCCGCCTGGAAGAAACGGTACAGCGGATGGGATGATAGAATCGAGATTCCTGCCGTTGTATATCGACCGCAGAGATTGTAAAGCCAATGTTGCACCGGCAGAATGCCCAACCAAGATATAATTCCTTCCAAACTGGTATTTCTGCTGAAGGAATGTAATTCCCGTGAGGACGTCGGCAATATGATCTGGGTGGTGAGCATTATTCCCAGGCTCTCGGTCAGACGGGGAAAGTCGATAGTTCAGTGTAGCCCCACAGAGTGTAGTATTATGTGGTGTATGAATCAGAGCATGTAAAAGACGAGTCGCATCCGCCTTTGAGTTCGAAGGGTCACGCCAAGCGCCGCCGTGGATGAAGCTTTTGTTTCGGGTTTAGTCAGTTGGCAATGAGAAGCGATATGTTATGGCCAGAATGGCGACGAATGAGAAGGGAAAGGGTCTAACATAATCCACTTCTTGTCGTCTAGGGAGCGCAGTGTGTACGATGGGAGATGGATGTCCATCGTCTGCAGCGGGTGTGGGCCATACGGCTCACGGAATAGGATGAAGCCTGGCATTATGAGTGTGGGTTATTGAGAAGAATGGTATCGAGTTATAGGGGACGCAAGGTACTTGATGCGGTTATTTGGATCATCTTATGTTCCCAGAAGATGTGGTCCCTGCAGATGGGAAGGGATATGATGGAGGGGTAATTTTGGAGAACCCTGCAGCCGGTGGGATGTGCTGGCTGGCGGGGCAGCTAAATCTTTGCGTTGGCTGTTGTAGAAAGTTCAGGTTAACTTTGGTCTTGGCTAACGTGATCTTGGCGTACGTATGGTCTTGGCAGCCGATGAGGGCTCCGATTGGCCGATTGGCCCCAGCTGTCCGTTTCAGGTAATTCATAACGACCAACAACTAGGGCAACAAACAGTGCTTGTTGGCGGGCAATCTTGTGTCACCAAAACTCCCTCCTAGCCAATGTGTGGCCTCGAAGTCCACAAGCAGTACTCAGTGTGTCTGCGAAGCAGCTGAGTCCTGCATGCATAGAGGATTCAATCCTGCGCAATGGATCATACTTAATTTCCGGGGTTATCATATAAAGCCCCGCCTGCTACCTTGCTTGGAATTTCCGATTACATGATTCAAAATATTTACGAAAGGATTGTATGATATAGGCTCGATCAATTGAGGTTGGTATAAGTATATAACAGCATTCAGCCTCGTGCTCGCTAACTTTTCAAAACCGAGTGAATCCAGTATAATTTCGACACGCAGCATTGTTTTTGAATTTTTTAAAGCTTATCAATATCGAGAGGTTAATCTAGAAAACTCGAAAAGTTAGCACATTATTACTGTTTTCCCTATGCATCTCAAATACCCTCGCGGTAGAATGGGATGACTTCGCAGACAATTTCGCGACCGACCTAATAAGTGCAGTTTTGTTCCTCTCTAGTTTAAGCGCCGAGTTCGAATCCTGACCTTGTTAGGCGCCTTTGATCGCACGTTTCGGCGAGCAAGTGACGCGACAGTTCTTGAGCGATGGCTCCTTTGGGCCTTCTCACCGCGGTAGCGCTTCACTTCGAGCGTTTATTGGAAAAGTACAGGAGAGTTCAGGGGTTGCTGAAATCGATGTTCTTTCCTGCACTTCGGCGACCACTGGCGAACTTTTTAACGCCAGGGGTGGCATGTCCTCTTGAAGCCGTAATATGACACAAAAATATTGAAATGATCCAACTGCTGCTTGAAAAGTATAAGCCCAATGCCGGCTACCACCTTGAAGGGTCACCAACACTACTTCATCAAGCCGCAGCCGACCCTCTCGCAGATATTCAGATCATGGACCTTCTGCTAAACTACGGAGCCGATGTCAACGCCGCTTTGGAAAATTGTGTGACCCCGTTAACCTATGCACTTTCCGCAAGGCATTGCGTGGATGTCCATTCCATTCCACAATACGTCATTGGATTTCAGCTTCCTTTATTATATGGAGATAGGGTTTCATGTCTCCTAGATCACGGGGCACGTGTAGCGGATATCAGTTATTGCCACCTGTGTGACCCGAAAAACAGCTCATTAGGAGAGTTTGTAGATATACTCTCGCCCCAGAAATCCAAGCTAGCCTGTAGGGGACATTCCAGGCTTTTACCAATTATGAAACGGCTCTTGGTCTTTTGGAAAAAGGGAAACCTACAGAAGGCGAGGGAAGATGCGATAAAAGAGTTGGGGGGAGAAGTCGTCTGGGAGGATTACGAAAACATTAACCTCGACTCCAGCAATGTTTTAAAAGAGTGGCCTATTAGTTTGTAGGGGAGCGAGTCTACTTCGGAGGACGAAGTTTCGGGTTAGGATAAATACTACAGGAAGACTTTGTAATATATTCGCAGATTAATTTTTGATTCTTAACTATAGTTCTGTACATCATCGATCAGGGTCAACCAACAAGCAGTGTAAATAAATTAGTGTTGCGCAACGTGGTATTTACGAATTAGGCAATAGCGTCTACCGGGATCCCCCTGTCCCCGAAACTTACCCAGCTCGCGCCGCAAACTATCGGCGAGAACCCAAGCTTCGAGCTTCTTTGACCACAATCAAACGACCTCGCGCTCGAACAGAGTCTCATCGCGGAACAAAGCGAAGGAGGCATCGACCTTTCCCTTTCAACAACCCGCGTCGCTCGCCCTACATTATCGTCATGATAACTTGTATTCGGTAGCGCATATTCCTTCTTTGTGTGCACGCAGCCATGAGTCTGCCTTGCACTTGCGCTTCTTTTATTATTCATCCTCTCCTTCCCGCCCAGCGACTACCACTTAACCTACTCCACAACCTACCTCTGTAATTATTTCGTTTCCTCTCATTCGCTCAAGAAACAGCATATCACTTTCCCAAACACGGACAATACCAAAAAAAAAAAGTTACATCTCTCGGGTATCAGAGGATGGCAGACAGGAGGCCCCAACAAAGTGGGTACACCCAACTCAGTTTGATTGATATGTTCCGACGAGGACGAGGTGGTGGCAGTCCAGGAGGCAGAGGCAGAGGAAGCAGTGGCGATGGGCGACAACAGGGATCAGAATCTCGCGGTAGAGGAGTTATTCGAAACAGAGACAACAGAGACGGCTCGTCCTCACGTTACTCAAATAGCCCCGGATCCGGATCTAGACACGGAAGGACACCAAGGGGTAGAGGCGGAGGTTACAGACCCAGAGGTGACAATGGAGGTCGAGAAAGGGAAAGGGATAATCGTGGCAAAGGTCATCGTTTAGACGGCAATGAAGAGGAGGAAGAAGAAGAAGAAATGTCTGATGCGATGGACGTGGAGATGGGAGAAGACATTCCCCTTCCTCAAGGCACTTCAACCATGTTACGTTCCGGTCGAGGGAAAATCAGTATGTCAAAATCCCCATACCCCAGATAACCGAATAAAGCTTCAAAGACTAACATTCGGTAGGTGCGCTCAATGCACTGAATATCGTCCATGCGAAATTGATCCCGACTGAATGCCCAATAGTTTCACAAGCCCTATTTGGCAAAAAGACCATGGGATATCTGTACGATGCACTTGGCATAAAGCCTCTCGGACGAAACTACTGTCCAGGTTACAGACTCCCCCCGGAAGACCCACAAGCCGGCCAGATCGGATGTAGGATCAAGGTAGTAAATCAAGACACATTCGCCTGCGCGGAGGAAATGATCAAACGCCACAACTTCGAACAGAGTCAAATGGCAATTGCCAGAAATCAGGGCAATAACGAGCCGGATATACACCCCGTTGACAACGGGGTGGTATGTCTCAATATGGCCAACGCGTATAACAAAGGCGGCGGATTTACCCACGGATCTGTCGCACAAGAGGAGACTCTTATGCACCGGTGAGAACGGAATCCGGTCGGTATTTGTTTCTCAATGCAGCCGCGACTAACCTAGTTACTTGATAGATCGACCCTCTGGGCCACCCTCGACCCAGCATTCTACCCTTGGACGGACACGGAAGGAGTGTACTCCCCATATGTCGCAATATATAAGAAATACAGCCCCGGCGATCCAGCCAAACCGAAGGATGGGGGGTCGTACACAGCACTAGAGAGAGCTCAAGCAATCCTCGACTCGGCAACACCTCTAAAAGATGCAAATAACCTACCCCTACCGGGCCCTCCGCTCTCAGAACTCGCGGTTATCAGCATCGCTGCAATTCGAGGCCCAAAAATCACAACTGGCGCCGATGGTAAAGAGGATTATGCCGACCCTTACGCCAGAGATCTGATGTATCTGAAAATCCGCCAACTGTTACGAATTGCCGCGTTGAATGGACATCGCAGGTTGGTACTCGGTGCTCTCGGGTGTGGAGCTTTCTTGAATCCTAAGCAAAAGGTGGCGGAGATATTTTTGTCCGTGCTTCAGGAATCTGAGTTCCAGGGTGGTTGGTGGAAGGAGATTGCATTTGCGTGCTTTGATAGAGATACCAGTCCGGCATCCAATCCTTATATCTTCGGGCAAGTTTTGGGTGGACAGGTTGTTTAAAAAAGATCAAGTATTGATGAAAATTTTGAAAAAGTAATAGCGACTCATGATACGGAATGGTGCGGCGTTCAAGGAAGCATTTTGCAGCGAAAGAATCAATTAACCAAAGATCGTAGAATACAAACTATTGAGCATTATCGTTAATTTGTCACATATATTCGCAAAAGGTCGAGGATACAGAAGAAATTCTACATGGCACCTACTGATGCGATGGTTTACAAAGACAATTTAATATACTAGCTCCGTTCTCAATGTTTGCTCACAGCCTTATATTATGGACCGCACTTCGTACTAAACACAATGTCGGAGACCGGTCCTAGAGCGTTGCAAAAGGAATTGCTAACTCTAGGAATTCTTCGGATATGATCCCGTATAGGAAATAGGTGGGCACTTCTGGGCTCTTTCGAAGTTCCGTGTGATACGTAATTAACATACCATTGAGACCCCATCTTAAGTGTCAGACTCCTTGCTTCTTGACAAAAGAGACCTCTAAAAGAATGACTGCGGTGAGAACGATTTATAGAAACCAGAACGCCAAGAAGTGTTGAGAACAAAAGTGCAACAAATCACGTGTAACCATACTCCAGCCTATTCTTCCACCTATGCTTCCACCTTCCATTCGCTGAACCATCTATATCCACCACAATAGTGGTGGTAATAAGGTTCGCACGCGAGACGGATACCATTCGCTCGTAACTCCTTCTACTATGGGGCACTTACCTACTTAGGTAATTAAGCTGTGTCAGGGCGATGTTTTGCCAATAACATCGACGGAGAATTAATATTTCTTTCCTCCACCTCATCATCCACAGTTGATAAATATATATAAAGACAACGTACCTATTTACCAGTAAGTTGCACATAAACCCCGCCAGCAAAACTTGTAAGGTTTCTAAGTATCTAATACCCTATGATAGCAATTGCTTTGGTCGGTGACTTCACGGTTAAAAAAAAAAAATTAAAAAAAAATTAAAAAAAATTAAAAAAAATTAAAAATTAAAAATAAAAATGCCGGGAGCATCTACCGAAAATCGACGTTTTGTCAACTGTCCTTCAATTACCTGCCTCGACTTCGAGGATCAGATCATGGTATGCCATTGGTGCGACTAGTTTACTGCAATGTGCTGCCCTCATCGGGACGGGCCCTGCCATCGGTACAGGGTTTTCTTTGCAGATGGCGCCTGTTCGAACAATAGTCTTGGGGAACCCCGTGCAGGCGTTGGAGTAGCTGGGACAAAAGAAATCGATGACCTTCATGTTTCAAAGCCTTTCTCAGATTTAGTCCTGGATGGAAGGGGTTCGAAGCGAACGAGCCAAATCGCGGAATTGAGAGCAGCGATCGAAGCTGTTGTTATGATCGATCGGCTTCGGGAAAAATACGGAGACGGCAGCGATCGCGATCGCGAACCAAACTACCGAAAACGAAAGCACCATAGGACCAACCTAGATTCCAAAGATCCAACCTATTTTATCATTGCGATGGATTCAGAATATGTCGTCAAGGGGATGACGGACTGGCTCCCATTGTGGAAAACGAATGGATTTAGGAACGCAAAGGGCCACGAGCCCGCCAACCTCGGCTTGTTCTTAGCGCTGGAGCGGGATATTTGCGAAGTTGAACAGAAATGGGATATAATCATTTGTTTCTGGTGGGTCCCTCGAGAGTGTAACAAGATTGCAGATAAACTTGCGAAGAATGCCGCAAAGCTTGATACGGGAGATAACTGATGATAGAGGGTTCATATGGGGTTTATCCGGGAAGGTGGTATTTTGGTCTTTCCTATCCGACTTGATTACATTACTTCAAGACAGTCCTAGTTTAGCGTTTGATTTTAGGCTTGCTGGACCCATGCATAACTGCATAACTATCCGGCAGGCTGTCTGCCTTGACCGATAGCTTAGATAGATTCGTATAAACTGCTTCAACCGCCAGGTGTAGATCATCCAGCATATTAATATATCCCTTGCTCGAAAAGCATTGCTATGATCCATCTATCATTATAAAAATCAACCAAAAGGCGGGCCAAGCTGCAACATTTACAAACAAAAAGACTACACCCTAGCGCCTTGCAGAAAAACCGGGGGAAACGTGAAGAATATTCCAATGCCGAATGTCACCTCCACCCACCGACCCTATTCTCATCCCACCTTTCCTTCCTCTCCTTCCTCAAATGGTACAACGCCCTAACCCCCCTATAACTCTTCACAAAGTTATCCACATCCTTGCTAGCCTTAACCCCACCCCCACCGCCCGCAGCACCACCATTATACTCCCCATCCGCATCCCCCAACCCGTCATCCTCCAAAAAACTCTCCTCGAGAGCTCTACTGACCGCATCGGCCTCTCCAACCGCCTGACCAAGCCTAGCATGTAATGCCCTCGCCGAAAACCTGTTCAAAGCTACATCCATTTCGTTTTCCTTTTCTCTCCAGGAACGCTCCAGTTGTCTCGTTTTTAGTAATGATGAGGATGTCGTGGCTCTTTGGTGGTCTACTGCTGCGTTTAGAGACTGTAGACGCTTTGCGTAGGCGGCGTTGGAGGAGAGGGATGTTGTCAAGGAGGTTAGGTTTTGCGAGGAAGAAGGGTGATGGGCGAGGTAGAGGGCGTCGAGGAGGTGTTGGGAGTGGAGGAGGTGGAGGAGGTCGTCACGGCTATAATATAATACCAACATTAGCAGCAGATGATGTATTGGAAAAGTTGAAAGAAACGTACGATTTATCTTGTAAAACAGCAGGAATGAACAACTCTGCCGGAGCACCCGCAGGCCCCTGTCCTATCTGCTGTTGCTGCTGTTGTTGCAACTGCTGTTGCGGTGATACCGGCGGGGCGAATTGCGAAGGGTTATAGGGAGTTCCCGAACGGGATGCATTGTTCGAGTTCGGTTTCGGAGGCGGTGGAGGTGGAATGCTTGATGATGAATCGTAGTACGGAGGCACCGGCGGGGTATTTTGGTACGGCGGTGAAGTCGCCATCATTGACAGACGGTGATGTCCTTCGGTGGGGGTCGGATGGTGTTTTGGAAGTCAGCCAAGCTTGGTCGAAAGGCGTGCCAAAAGAGCAACTGCATTTCGAGCTCTCCCAAGCTTCGCTCGCCGGCTGACTCTTTTTCACGAAAAACACGATCCTTCAACTTCAGCTTCGCCACCATCGTTGTCACTAAAACTAGTATTTATATCATCGCTATAATGTCACGGAATCTCTCAGGTAGTTCTCATCCATATCAAAAAAAAGTTGGCGGTGCGTAGTTTAAATAACATTCCTTTCCAGACGACGAGGACATGATCTCCTCCCCCTCCTCCCCGGCGACCCCCGTCAACGCCACCGCAGCCCCCCACCTTCCAGCCCACTTGGACCTCAAAACCCCTCCCCAATCCCAAGATAACACTCCGTACGCGTCCCGTATCGCTCCCACCTCCTTTCCGGCGCCTACATCCGCCTCGACAGCCACTTTACAAACATCCGCATCCACTGCATCAGCCACATTCCACGATCTGGAGAATAGAGAGATGACGGGTGGTTCTTCTTCCGCTGCTGCCGGTCCTGCTACCGTTGCTGTCGGTAACGCCGGCGGTAGTGCTAGCGGGAGTAGTGTTGCGACTGGTGGGAGACGACGACAGAGTCAGATGACTCTGTCGGGTTCGCAAGGCGGGAATGGTGTTAGTATCATGCAGTCTACCGAGGCTGGGGTGCCAATGTGGTTGACCAAGAGGGGGACGGAGGAGGTTCATAACGTCGAAGAGAGGTTGCTGGATAGGGGGTTCAGCACGCGTATGTTTTTCATATTCCATATTCCATTCTTTTCCGCATTGCGTTATTTTTACTAACACTGGGGATCGGATAGATATGTACGCCTCGATTTTCAACGAGAAGGACATGAGCTTGAGGTAAAGGACGGTTTATTACGGGTCGCGTGGATCATATAAACTTTTTGGGGGGGAGGCAGGTATGCGCAGCCACGTTATTTTTGGGTTACATGTTCCTCTTATTGAGCGGAAACGGCGTTGAAAACGGCTTTTGCTTTGACAAATTCTATACATTTTTTTCTTTCTTTTGTTCTATGGAAAGGTCGTTTCATAAGGATACGCCTGCTTCTGCCGATCCAAGTCCTCCCTTCCTAGCAACCGAACTCTTGCTTATATCATTGGCGGTGAAGGTTGTATCTATATCTGAACCTTCAAGTTAGCTGGGTTCTTCAAACAGTCGAACGAATTGCGGAAGAATCAACAGCATAGGTTGTGAAATCGAAGGATACAAAGGGAATACATATCAGTTCTCCAAGGTGAATTAAAGTGAATCGGTTCTCTTCAATGGGTGTTAACCCTTTGCAGTAAGAACGCAGTACAAACTCATCATAGTATTCCAAAGCAGATATAAACAGAGGAAAGATGGATGATTTTATTAGCATACCTTGTAAATTTCTAAAAAGTGTAATTGGTATCACAGCTATCTTTGAGTCCCACACCGGTTAGCAGTTTTCCTTTACGGATCAACTGAGAATTCGGTGTGATGAAGAAATAATACGAGGTGTATGTTGATCAGGCTGGAAAAACACGTTAGCGAAGAGCCCAATTGACTACAAAGAACGAACGGAAGAGCTTACCTCATTAAATCAGATTTTTGTTTACCGTTTCATCGACCCGTGGAGGCCATCAAACAGTGTGAATAGCAAAAATATCATCATTTCAACATGAAGCCCATGGCTTCCAGCGTGTGCGTGTGCAAATGTAAAAGGGAGAAAAAGGACAAAGTGAGACAGAATATACATACCAGAAAGATCGCGATATAAAACGCTACATTAAAATACTACCACTCCGACCGTCAGCATCACATCTCACAACTGATGCCTTAAGATATTCAGAAGCAGTAATTCGGTATCCGATCAGCTGACGAGATCTCACCAACTGCCTCCCTACCCAGCCCATCCGGTTTGTACTAGGGTGGACGGGCGTCTCCTCTGATTAAAGAGGGGGTGGTGGCATACTGTCCGCCCGTTCGTTCAAATTTTCCTCATGTGACCGAATATATATTGGATAGTATAAAGAAGGACCGGAACGGTATTTATTTACCTGCACCGCTGACGGTTAGCCAAAAGGAAAATTCTTGTTATAAAACCCCGAACGGTCATCGATAGGAGGGTATAATATGATATCAGACAAGGCTGAAACTTGAGTATAAACATGGAATCGACATGAGTGTTTCCGAAGGATTTAAAATGTACAAGTACATTGTCGTGTCCTTTGTCATCATTTGATTTCGGGTAATACAATGGCACGGGAAGGGACTGTAGCGCGACTTGCCTTACGAAAGTCTAAATATTGTAACAGATATGAAAAATTATAAAGTACTATCTAGATCTTGAGTCAAATATTAGCTTATGATCGCAATCAATCGTGATGTGCAGCCGATGAGAGTGAGATACGAAGATTGTAATGTCAGGGTAATTCTAGAGCATTTCTTTTCAAGTCCTCAAAGAAGAATAGGAGTTGGATTGTTCAATTGAAAAGATTTATCATCATACAATAAACTCGTAGGGAGCAATTGAATTCGAATGGTTGTTGGGACATACCTTACGACATGACGAGAGAGTGCTGATGATAGTGAAGATGAGAGAAGGAAGGAAAAAAAGAAGAGTACAGAAATTTTATAGTGCGAAGGCCCATCAAAATCGCGACAGGACAAACACTTCCTAATCGGCCAAACAGAACAAACATACCTGATCCGGAAGTTCCAACGTCAGTGCGTTGTTTTTGTTGTTCCCGTGTGTTGTGCTCAGCCTCAGATGCGGTTTTGGCAGGCTCGAAGCCTCGTCATCTCGTTCTCCACGCTGCTTCTGGTTGGTTGGATCTAGTGCCTCGTTAGTAATGTCTTAAGCTTATCTCCCTGTAAGTTCCGACCCCCCTTCTCTTCTCCTCTTTTTCTCTTCTCTCCTCTCCTCTCCTCTTTTTCTCTTCTCTCCTCTCCTCTCCTTCTTTTTCTTTCTTTCTTCTACATACACCTGGTATAAATCCCGATCTGACTCCTCGACAGGTTCCCCCAAATCTGTCTGGAGACGTTCTCCGCACCATCACTCCGGCATGGCAGCCAATTTGGTCATCCCGACGGCCATAAGGGCGCTGCGAGCCGTGGTGAAGAAGGGTATCGCCGTCGTTCGAGATAGGCTCCCGCAGGCCGGGCACGATCTAGCCTCCATCGAACCGGCCCTCGCCCGGAACACCCAACGGCTCCAGCAACCCGCCGCTCGCATCCGACAGCAACAACAGCAATCCCGTTCCTCGAACGGTTTCCAAACTTTCTCAAGGAACTTCTCGACTTATCGATATTCGACCGGTGGACCTGCTCCGAAGACGCCGGTTCGTACCGCCGTCTCCAAAATCAACAAGTCTACCCCGTTCGCTTCTACCTTGCGTCCGAAACTATGCGGCGCCTTGCCCCGCTCCATGAACGGCTACTCCCTCGGTGGTAACGCCAGATACTTCTCCCATTCCACCGCTCCGGCTCAAGTGGTCCAACAGGTCTCCGCCGCAATGCGAGCCTTCATCCTCTCCGGCAGCGATGTCTCCTACAACTCCTCCAAACGTCGAAATAACACATCGACCTACGCCCGGGGACAGATCAAAATGCACTTGGCAGCTTTGAACACCGACCGTCTCGCCCCGGGAGCCTACATCGATTTCCACATCGTCCCCAAATTCACCTGCATGTCGGAATCCGATCCCGTCGGGTACACCTGTCTCGACAACTCTCGCGGCGGGTTCATGGACGAACTGGACGTCGAGTTCAACAACGCCATCAGCGATATTTCCAGAGTCTACCGTGACCTTCGAAAACTCTCGACCCTCGGAGAACTCCCCGTTACTTTGGTACCACCTGCTACCCTTCGCGTTCACTTCAGAGGTTGCGACGCACAGTTGGTGACCGCTTTGTGCGACGAAGTGGGCGTCGAAACGGGTGTGATCCATGAGGACGAACGGTTCGCATACGATCGCTTGATCCCCACGGGCCATCGTGTAGACTCCGTGAACTGGCGTGAGATGCTCTCGTCATCGGACGACGAAACCGATTGGGAACGGTACAGCGCCATCCCGTCGCATGAGATCAACAATCCGATCTATGATGCCATGTCGCTTTCCGGCCGACAGGGCAATCGTGGTCCTCGCTGGGAAGATGACGGAGAGGAATTTTACGACGAAATCGATCCAGGGGGGGCCAGTAGCGATGGGGGGTTGTTTAGTAAAGAGGAGTATATGATCGAGAGTGGAGGGTTCGTGAATCCGTGGGTTATGCCGACTGCTAATCATGTAGGTGCTTTTTAAAACAAAAGGCTTCCGACTTTTTCGGGCCATTGCGGTATTTTATATCACCCCGAAGGGGTGGTGTGATTACAACGTGAAGCCTTTTTCTTTCGAGGTTTTCCTTTTGCGCACAGAATGAACATCGCCACTGCTGCATTTCGACATTGATTACTTTTGTTTTGAGTGATCGTAGTGACCCGAACGGTCTCCGCCTTTTCTTCTCCTGTTTGTAATTTATCAATACCTACTCCCATCGCTGCGACCCTCCGTGGGGAGCTGGCCATGGGATTGAACGATTATTATCATTGGATGCTGTGGAAACCGTAGAGAGAACAAACCGTAGCGACTAATTTTGTTTTCGCCCACGTTCGGTTACTTTTGGCGAGGAAAGTAAAAGTAGATGGTAAAAGAATCATGTCAAGGAAATGCGAGTTCGCAAGCCAATCGCCGCCCGCAAATGCACATATCGCAGGGGTTAGGAAGGGAAAAGAGGGAGAGGAAAATACTAAATCAAAAGTATATACTTAGAAATATCGACACAAAAAATCCCACCGCATACGGACCGTAACGGTAAGAGTCCAATCCTACGGCAAATCCCTCCAGCTACCCATTCAAGCCTTCACCTCGAACGCATTCGCCATCGGCCATCTCTGCCTCGCCTCCTCGGTGTATCGTCCGACATCACCCTTCATCTCCTTGACCAAGGCCAAACCATCAACTGCATCCTTTAGCGCCGCACCCTCCTTCTTCAAAGTCTCGAATATTAAAGTCTCGGAGTCTGTCCCCTCGCTATCTGATTTCGATCCTTCGGAGGCCGCTAGGACCTGTCGAGCCTTCACGACTGAGAAAGAGGCTCGGGCGCTATCAGCATGCGATGATAGATAAGCTTCGTTGAATTGTGCTAGCGTGTTCTCCTTTGGAACGAGTGTGAAGGTTTCGTCTATTATTGATTGAACCGTAGGAGAGAGTTCTGGTTTCGAGTTCACTGTGCAGTCCACGTGTTAGCCCCGGCGTAGGTGGCAGCTTGGGGAGTTCGAACTTACAGAAATTTTGGAATCTAACGATCTGCTCATGCACAACTGGATCTTCAGGAGCGATGCTATGCGCCGCAAGCAAGCACTTCAATGCAAGCAAATACTTTCCTATAGCGAATCGTTAGCCACCAGTACCCCTATCCGAATCGACGAATTTATACTCACTCCTCTTCATATAAACATCGAACCCGGCCGTTTGGCCCTCCAAAAATGTCGGCGAGAATTCCAACAACGGCTTCAGCCACACCAGCGCCTTCTCCAACGGCTCTGTCGTCTGCGCCAACTTGGCACCTAGCGGGTCATCGTCCTGCTTCTTCTCCTCCCCGCCCTTCCTCTCATCCTTTGCCTTCGCGGCAGCCTCCGCAGCAGCCTTCTCCTGTTTCTGTGCCTCCCTCTTCGCCTTCTTCATCGCCTTCTTCCTCTCAGCAGTGCTCAAGCTCTCGAAATCTACCGCATCATCACCGGTTCCATTCGCCAAGGAACCATGTGCCAAATGTGGCTTGTCATTCAGCAGCAAGTAAAGCCTAATAGCGTTTACTGCAGCCCTTCTGAAGAACGGATGCGACCATAGGCTGTCCTCCCATCTGACCATCTCGATATAAGCCCTGATCATGCCTTTCCTAAGTGAGAACGAGTGGAAGTCGAATTGGTCGTCGGTCCAATCTTCGAATATCTTGTACACCGCATGGAACCGTTTTAGCGCAAGCCCTAGTTTGCCCTGACGGACATAAGATTCTCCATCTTCTGTGATATACCAGACGCATTGCATTTCTAGAAGGTCGCCAAGTGGTCCGTTGACGTCGTTCTAATCCGAGTTAGCCTTTTGGTCATCCTCTGCCATCCACGATGGGCACTTACCCTTGTGAACAATCCCATCGTCTTGATAGCCTCCTCGTTACAATCATTCCTAAGCATGTACTTCGAGCACTTGGTATTGTAGTACCTATCGCTCTTATCCTTCTGTCGTGCGTTATCCATCTCCTCCATTGCCTTTCTAACATCGCCGGCGTGCTTCAGGATACGTGCCAAGCCTAGTCTTAATTCACCTTGGTCGGCGTTGTCCGGTGCCAATTCCAATGCTTCGTTGATATACGAAAGCGCCTTTTCGGTATTCCGTATCCGCCAGTGATCGTGATGTTGTGAGAGGTAATATAGGGTGTAGATCAAAACGCTGTTATTCGGGGTCGAGCTACCGTTCGTAAGCTTCTCGCCATTCTCGACAGGCTTCTCCTCTCGTGTCTTTGCCAGGAACTCCTCGACGAGAGATTCCAAACATTCTCGTTTCGCAACATCGCCATACAAAGCCTTTAGGCTGGTAAATGTCGACGGAGCCGCTCTCTTCAGTCTCCAATCCAAATATTTCTGCGCCACGGACTTGAAAGCATCACCTGCGATAAAACAGTTAGCACACCTTCCGCGCCACCCAACTCCTCCCAACATTCCGCACCTTCTTGGAAATCCAACGGTATCCGCTTCGGCGCATCCGCTCTCGGGTATTGTTCCGCCAACTCCTCATATATCCTCAGCCTCTCCTCTCCTTCGACTCCCAAACTCTTCTCCAATCCCGTGTAGTAAAGCCTCTTTTCGGGATTCCTCTCCAGCAAAACCCGGTATCCTTTCTCCGCCGCCTCATTGTTTCCCAGCTTCAAGTTATACTCCGCCCTCGCCTCCAAAATCGCAACTTTGTCGACGGCGGTCCTTGCGATAGCCTCCAAATGATCCAACGCCTTTTGGTAATCTCCGGTTTCCGCAATAATGTAATTTTTATACAATATCGCTTCCGAGTTCTCCAGATCCGTTCGTGGCGGCGGCTGCTTCAGCGTTTCCTCGTACTTAGTGAGGACATTCTCAGCTTCCGATAGATTTCCCGCAAGGTGGTACGCGATCGCCAAACCGGTCCAATTCTGTCGTATCTGGGGTTTGCTCATAACCATCAACCGTCTACTTTCGATATAGCCGTTGTAGTCCCTCATCTGGATCTGTAAGAGCGCAAGGTCGCGCAGGATCTGTTGGGAGTCCGGTTCGAAGCGAAGGGCCATCTTGTAGGCCTTTATGGCTTCGTCAAAGTTCTTTTGGCTGCGGTAGAGGAGACCGTAGACGTGCCAGCAGACATGAGATTTCATATCCTGCTTTAACGCTTCTTTGGCGATCGAGAAGGCTTCTTCGGTTTTGCCTTGGCAGTTTATGAGGAGGCCTTTCATGGCGAGGGTTTCGCCATGTTTGGGGTTCTTCTTGAGGATCTATATTGATCAAAAATAGTTAATTGGGCAAATCCGTGCGGACGGTAGGGGGTAGGAGGACCGTGCCTGCTCTGCAGCCTTAAGACCCTTTTTGTACTGCTTCGTCTCGTAGAATTTAAGCACGTTACGAAAAAGGGAGGCCTCTTTCGAGGCAAGCGGCTGTTGACTGGGCATGGTCGAAAAAAGGTCGTCGACGACACGAAGAGAGTGCGAGTGGAGGATGAAACGGTGGAGTTAAAATAAAAAAAAGACGGTTCGGTGGGGAGAGAACGGATTATATCGTGCACATATAAGCGGTTTCGGTTTAAGCTACTACTCAAAAGGCCAGAATGCATTGGTTAGTCAGTTTGTCTCATTCTAAGTAACAAAATTAAATTGCTGTGTCAAGGGTATTTCGCGTGGATGTAGATGCAGACGAGCAGCAGCTTACTGACACTAGTGCAAGACGAGACAGGTAGAGGAGATAGCTCGAAGGGTGTCGCGAGAGATATCTTGATGGAGGGGCGGTGACGGCAATGGAACAACTGCGATGAGGGACAGCTGTGGCGTGTCGAGGAAGTGGAGTGGCCCAGGTGAGGAGAGCGGGATTGTGGAGAAGTCGAGGTCGAGGTCGTGGAGACGACGGGCCTGCAGAATTATTTCCAGGTGTTTTGTGCGTCGGTCTGCCACCGGAGCCCCACCAAACACCGCAACACGCCACTTCTCAAAATGCAACCTTCCATTCTATATCCCACGATAGTGATTAATATGGGCGGTGGTGATATTTTCAACCATCGACAATGGTAGCGGTAGTAGCGTTACGGTAGTAGTGAGTATTGATCTGGTATTACACGGGATAACCGTACAGCTCGGTCTGAAAGATCTACTTCTTCGGTCGCGACGAACGGCGTCCGGACGGTGTACCAGTACCAGTACTGGTATCCGCCCCACCCTTGCCATTCACCACCATCTCTTCCTTAACCTTACCCTTGCCTTTCCTCGAACTCTTCTTTACTTCAACTTCGGATTCCTCCTCTTCCTCTTGTTCACTTTCGGATCCCTCGACCTTGACAGCCTTCTTCCTACCCCTTTTCGCAGGTGTCTTGGCTTCCCCATCCTCAATCTTAGGTTTCCGGCCCCTCTTCCCTTTCTTAACCGGTGTCTCATCCCGTTCATCCTCATCATCTTCTTCTTTGATAGCTTTCCTCTTCTTCCCAGTCTTCTTCTCCTCTCCGCTATCATCATCATTGCCCCCAGCTTTCCCCTTAACCGCTGTCCCACCCGTCGCCTTCTGTCTGGTCTTCACGTAAGCACTGGTCCTTCCGCCGACCTTCACGAAATCTATCTTCTCTCCATTGGGGAGCACATTTCCTTTCTTCCCTTTTCCCCATCTATGCTTGAACAGCCAGTCCTCCGGGAACTTTGACGAATCCCCCAGTAGCTCGCACGCTGTTTTGCAAACATACATCGTCGATTCGTACAACTGTTTTTGCTGTGCGTCCGACAAGGTATTCGAGTATTGTTCGGGATGTATCCGTGCATGATACAGAATCTCGTCGCCGACCCAGTTTCCAACCCCGCTTATGAAACCTTGGTCCAAGAGCAGTGCCTATATCAGGATTAGCCTCACGCTCACCTTGATATATGGTGATATTCACCTTGATCGGCTTCTTCCTCGTATCCAACACCCTTCTAAACCAACCCTCATCCAACCCATCCACCACCGGATCGGGTCCGTTTTCCTTTAACGGGCTGACCTTTCTAATCTGCTCCGCCGGCACATCGATAAGTCTAACCCTCCCTAATCTTCTTGCATCCGTAAACGCAACATTGTTTCCTTCATCTTCCATCTCGAACACGAATTTCATAAACCTCGGTGGCCATTCGATTTCTTCTTTATTGTCGTCTTCTTCGGCCATGTCGGCGCGGTAGTGCGCTTCCGGGGCTTTACTAAACGTGATCCAACCGGTCATTCCGAAGCTGTCATGATACTTAGCCACTGTTTTGCATGCCGAGGTATGTTGGTACTTACTGCATCACGGGATGCGGCGGAGAGTCCATTTCAATCCTATCGATGCAGCCATATTAGATGAAATCTCGTTTCGCGATTTCCTTCCAAGAGAATTAGCTCCTAACCAAAAGTATTTGCCCTGCTGCCTAATGATCTATCAGCAAGGGTCGTCTTGAATCTTTATACAAGATGAAAAATACATACTTCGCCTCCACCACCCTCTTCCCCAACATGGCCTTCACGAAGGCGGAGGAAGTAGTATCCTTGAACACAATAGGATCTTCCTTGGCGACGACCTATACGTAAGATATCAGCTAGAGGTTCATACGGTTGGATGAAAATGGCATACATTTTTGATACCCTTCCCGGCAAGGTATTTATTGATATAGCTATCATACCCAGATGTTAGAGCTATAGACCCTGCCGAGAATCATCACTTGGCGTAGACGATGAACTTACTGCACAATCCGCGTGATTTCTGCGATTTCTGGCATTTTGACTCCTGTAAGACTGCCCCTTCCTCTGCTCTAGTAAGTATTTTCGAAAAGGAGGTTTCTTATCGCGTCCGAAGGAGAATTTAAAAAACGCGTAGGTGGCACGCTGTAGTGTGACATTCCCTTCCGAGTCTTCCAAATTCAAATGGTGATTAGTCAGCAACCGGAGCTGCTGCTAACGTTATCCACGGACACTAGCTTCCTGCCGGTACTCCTCGGTACTCAACCGCGAAGGAATAGAGAAACCAGGAATATGACAAAAAATCCAAGAGATCTCTCAGAAAGTGGTATGTCACGGACGAGGCGTCGGAAGGGATGATGAACATGAACACGTTGTCGAGTATTGTTCCAATTCCGACCTGCGCGATAGACAACTCTCTATCAAATCAACCGCTGTCAAGTACAAGTATCGAAGACATCTACAACCACCATCTACATCTGCAGCTCTTCAAAACGTTACCAAACCCTAATACAGATACAAGCTTACACACATACAAACTGCAGGATCATCACAGCACTTTCTATTCTATTCCAGGCCACAAAACCCTTGGCGCCAATCGGTGCGGCTGAACCTGAACCGTCAAACGAAAAAAAACGGCGTGGGTTTAACAAGGGACAGGTCTCACAGCCTCACCGGCACCAAGATATTTGAACATGATACTCGTAGACCATGGATTCCTGTTCTTCTTTCAGCTTACGACCGGACAAGGGTGTCCTTGGGAGCTATTCCAAATGCTCATGGTCGCCCAAGCTTAGGCTTTTCGAATGCTGACAGGCGCTAGCTAAGAAAATGTACTTGCCTCGCCTTGCCTGACTGTACTCTCGCACGCAGGATAACCCACCAAGCTTAGCTTTTCTGCATCCACCTCAGCCTCAGTAGAACAGAATATCAAAAAGAATTATCTTTCCCCGTTCTCTTGTTTTCTCTCTCTCTTTTCTTCCTCCCGAAGATACGTTGATAAGATTTTAAAGAAATAGAGATAGTCTCGACGGTGAAAGAAAGAAAGAAAGAAAGGATGGCTTGAAGCTTCGAAGCTGCCCAGATCGAGAAATCCAACACCAGCAACCCCACCAGCCAGCTCGAACACCGCACAAAATTCTCCCCAAAATATAGGTAAAGAAAGAGTAAAAGAAAGAAAAAAAATGGCAACATTCGCCTCCCTCGCCACGATGGCCGGCTTGACCAAACGCCAAAACCCCGCTCCGATCCCACAAGGCCACTTCGGCCGCGACCGCTGGCGCGCCCCACGCTGGGCCATGATCCTCAGCGCCGTCCTCGCCGGTATCTTCGTGCTCTCGATCTGCCTCTGCATCCTCGTCACCGTCTTCCGTCGTCGTAAATCAAACACTTCAACCGCAGATATCAAACGCGCTATCGCCCATCAACGTCGTATGAGCGGTATCGTCGATGAGGACCCGGATAACATCAAACCCGTGAAGAGACTTAGGTCGTTCCATATGAAGAGTGCAGCGAACAGTCCCGACACCACTTCTCCGAGAACACCGAAGGGTACCAACGCCGGGTTGTTTTCTAGGTTCTTCAGAAAGAAGGATGGGAAGCGACTTCCGCCGCTCGATGAGGAGAGGAACGAATCTTACAGTTCGCTGAATTCGTACCCCGAAACCCCAGCTCTCGATGAAAAAATGCTGGAAGCTTCCCCCCCTCCGACTCCGGCCCCGGCATTCGGATGGTCTTCAAACGTAGGCCCGGGGCCTCAGCAAAGAGGCAGTATCGATCAAGGTCCGCCGGCGCCGCCGTACTACGGCGGTGCGGGAGAGCAAAATACAGCCTATAAGGGCGACGCCAGACCACCATTGGGCCAGCGGGAAAGCGATAGCTTTTTACAAACCAGCGGTGGGAATACGAGCCGGGACGCCAAGCGGTTGAGTACCGACTACAATGAGAACTATCAAACGAGGCCCAGCGGCGGTCTATTCGATGACGACGATGATGAGAGGAGGCCGTTGGGGTACAATCCGGATTCGAGGAGTGGGAATTAAATACCATCGGAGGATTTGAACGTTTTCGAACGAACAGGGTTGTACGAAAGGGAGGGGCGGTGATTTCATGAAACTATTGTGCTTCGGGTGGATATGTCACTCTTTTTTTCTTTTCTTCTTGTCATTTTACATGATACATCAGGGGAAAAAAATCTCCTCATTTCCTTTTTTTTAAAATTCAGGGCATCTTGGGAGTTTCTGAAGCGTCAATCTTTCGGAGCTTTTTGTACGGTTGCTGTCGAATTTCTTTACCATGTTCCAAATCACAATTCGATTTCTTATACTTTCTTTTATCCATCCAACGGCGCACATCCTCGCTTGCTAGATTCTTACGATTAAAATTTTCATCACGATGGCGATGGCAGAAAGTTATTCTAGAGAGATTTCATTTCTATTCTTTCTTTTCTTTCGTTAGATTCTCTATATAAGAAAGGCAGCCTTTATTGGCCCTTTTCCCTTCCTTTTCTTTCTGTGTTGAAACAGACCCCGTTGTAACGCCAATTTTTTTTTTACCCTGATTCCATGCTGTTACAAGATTCTTTTGTTGTGTGCGAGTGATCCAGAAGAGCGCCGAATTTGTACAAGAAAAGCCACCGTGGAGAAAGCGGGACAATAAAAACGAGAAAGAGGTACGCAGTACCCTCTCCTCATTCCATCCGGTTCCCGATTCTTTTTTTTGTTATATAGAAAACCCCCCAGATTAATGTTAAATGCCTTTGTGAAAAAAGATTATCTTTTTCTCCAGTAGTTGAATTACCGCTTTGTCGTTAAAAGGTTTTTCATGAAACCCCTCCCATGAATTGCCGTTGAGGACAAAATAACTTTTTGGTTTGCGTCAAATCATAAATAAAAAAGGAAAAAGGAAATAGAGAGAGGAAGAGAAAGACTCATGGTCTTGAATGTGATGACGGTGACAGAGGAAAGAGCATAAGTAAAGATGGAGGGAAAATGCATTTAGTATCTGTAGAGCTCAGACTTGAATGGACCCTCAACGTCCAAGCCGAGGTAGTCGGCCTGGGTGGTAGAGAGCTTGGAGAGCTTGACGCCAAGGTGGTCGAGGTGGAGACGGGCGACCTCCTCGTCGAGGATCTTGGGGAGGACGTAGACGCCGACATCGAGTTTGCCCTGTTGTTAATCAGCATCGAGTATCATACGGCTGTAGTTTTAAAGATATGGAGGACTTACACCCTTGCCGAACTCGACGTACTTGCTCCTGAAGGCCTCGTCCTCCTGCTTGAAGAGCAAGATCTGGGCGAGGACCTGGTTGGTGAAGGAGCAGCTCATGACGAAAGAGGAGTGGCCGGTGGCACAGCCCAAGTTGACGAGACGACCCTCAGCGAGGAGGATGATGTGGTTGCCGTTGGCAAGCTCGAAGCGGTCGACCTGAGGCTTGATGTTGACGACGTTCTTGGCGTTAGCCTTGAGCCAGGCGACGTCAATTTCGATGTCAAAGTGACCAATGTTGCAGACGATGGCATCGTTTTTCTAACTCGATCAGTATATTTCTTTTTTTAAAAAAAAATTTGACAGAAGGGGACGGCTCACCATCTGCTGGAAGTGCTCTCCGGTCAAGATGTCACGGCAACCGGTGGTGGTGACGAAGATCTGACCGATGGAAGCAGCCTCCTCCATGGTGGTGACCTGGAAACCGGAGACGGCAGCCTGGAGGGCGTTGATGGGATCGATCTCGGTAACGATGACACGGGCACCCATTCCGTGAAGAGCCATGGCGCAACCCTTACCGACATCACCGTATCCGGCAACGACGGCGACCTTGCCGGCAATCATGACATCGGTAGCACGCTTGATACCGTCGACGAGCGACTCACGGCATCCGTACAAGTTGTCAAACTTGGACTTGGTGACGGAGTCGTTGACATTGACAGCCGGGACGAGGAGCTTCTTGTCCTTGAGCATGCGGTAGAGGTGGTGGACACCGGTGGTGGTCTCCTCGGAGAGACCGTAGCATCCCTTGAGCATCTCGGGGTACCTGGAGTGAACGAGGGAGGTAAGGTCACCACCGTCATCCAAGATGAGGTTGAGGGTCTTGCCATCCTTGAAGGCGAGGAGCTGTTGCTCCAAGCACCAGTTGTACTCCTCCTCGGTCTCACCCTTCCAGGCGAAGACCGGGACGCCGGAAGCAGCAATGGCAGCCGCAGCGTGGTCCTGCGTGGAGAAGATGTTGCAAGAGGTCCAGGTGACTTCGGCACCGAGAGCGGTGAGCGTCTCGATGAGGACGGCAGTCTGGATGGTCATGTGGAGACAACCAGCGATACGGGCACCGGCAAGGGGCTGCTCAGCAGCGTACTTGGCCCTGGTGGCCATGAGACCGGGCATTTCATTTTCGGCAAGCTCGATTTCCCTGCGGCCGAAGGCGGCGAGGGAGATATCGGCGACCTTGAACTTCTGGGCTGGGGCACTCATGATGGATGATATTCTATATTTTATCAGAACACGATTAGGATCAATGCCAATTAAAATTTAAACAACGGCATGCATGATAGTACGGAGGAAAAGAGTAACTTACAGGTGTGATTGAGAAGGATCGATGAAGGCAATGGGAGGGGGTTGGTGAGGGAAAAGAGGAGGAGGGGAGAGGGAATCGGTCCGGAAAGGTTTTACTTATAAAGTCCCTTACAAAAGCCCCTCTCGTTTTTTTTTAGTCAAGCCAGAGTAAACCAAGCTGTCCCTCCTCGACCGCTGATAGACTTTTTTCTGTTCGGTTTTTGCCGGCGTTTGTGAACCGAATCGAATCGAATCGAACCCGGCCATGCTTGTTATTGGTTGGCTGCGAGCTCTTCTTGTCACATCCCTATCGCCCAATCCTTATCGCGTGGTACCGTACCACCAGCCACCATTATCCACCATCGACTATTATCATCATGAGCACTACCACTCGTCCGGAGAAGACCTACTTTGAGACCCAACGTGAGGCTCTCATCGAGGAAATCTGCAAGGTTCGTTTGTTTCTAAATCCGACATGACGATGACTTGACTTGACTAACCCCTCATGTAGGCATTCGACCAGGTCCTTCTCAACCTTAATCATCTAAACAGATCTCTCGAAGGCCTCGCCGGTGTACGTTCAAATCATCATCTCCAATTGTATATAAAATGTCATGTTGATAATAAAAAATAGGTCGGCCAAGAATTCACCGAAATCGAGGCCCTCTGGAGCAAATTCGACACTGTCATGTCGCAGCCAATCCAACCGAACGATCCTACATCTGGATCTGGTGGAGAAGGTGCTCAGTGAAATATATCTATCTCCATCCCTCTCCATCTCGAACAACTGGGCTGGACTGGACCGGATCGGACGACTTGCTATTGAGACGCGCGGAACAGGCATTTTTGGAACATTTTTTAAGAGCCACGCGAGGGCTAACCATAGACTCTCTATCGAATCTAATGCATAATCTCTATTAACGTACAAGCTATGAGTTCGAGATCCACCTCTCTATCATACATTCCCTCGAGGAATCCTCAATGCTTTTAAGGAGCAAAACCCCCCAAAAAAGTCTACAAAAATTGTATCCCGAACGCCTTTTTACCTACCAATACTAAAGAGCAAGAAAGAGAAAACGCCGTTTATGAAGCGAAAAAAAAAAAAGTCGCCGAGGGATGAGAGGTGAAAAAAGGGACCGCCAAGAATTGCAAGGGCATCTTCAATCGACCCACTTGCCGATACTCCATTCGCTGGCATTATCCTCAACGACGAACTTCAACCTCTCCACCGTCCACTCGAGGTAGATGTTCCTCACGGCCTCCATGGCCCGGACGTGACCCTGTGAAACTTATCAGCAAAGCATTCAAACTCAATTCGAGTTTTGATCAATGGTACTTACCGGTCCGGCACCGCCCAATTTGGCATCATTCCGATGCCTCCAAATACAGGTTGCCAGGTTCCTACCCGTAACCGGATGTGGCGTTCCAAACCAATACTTCAACAACTGCCCGCTCTCCACAGCCTCGACATGGGCATCCTGATCCAGCTTTCCCAGATGCTGCCGATCCGCATCAAAAGGAAGCTTTGAACGGAAAACAATTATGTAAAATTCCGATCTGGGGAATACATAATCCTCCCGCTTTGACAACTTTTGCAGAGCGATGAGGATTTCATCCCAATTGAACGCTTCGTAGTACGGTTCGATGGCGTACTCGCCGGTTTTGGCGTTCATGATGGTCAAAGCTTTCGCAAAAAGTTGATGCGGACGAGCGAGGGTGGTAAGATCGAGAAGGTGCTCCTTGTCAGTGTATGGCGAAGCAACCAATAGATTATCGGAGAGACGACCGGAAAGATCAACGGTGTCTATTATTTTTGGGTCGACATTCTGGAGGGATGCGGCGGCCTTGGATTTGAGGTCATCGGATGTGATGACATCAGGGGGTGGGATTTTGGAGCTTTTGAACTCCAGATGACCGACCGGACATTGTGAGATATCCGAGGAGTGGGAGACAGGGCAGGTTGGGGCTTCCTTTCCTGGGGGTGAGAAGGGCCATTGGGGGATCATGTTGGACAAAAAGTCAAATGTGCCCATTTTGGAGGTATATTTGCTACGAGGAGACGGATGAGAGAAGAAGAAGGTGAAGAGGTTGAAGGATGAAATGTGAAGGATGAAAGAGAAAATATATTATACGAAGAAGACAAAGAAGCTTTTCAATATGATGGCGTGATTGGGATCGATGGCGAACAACCAACAGTTCTGATACACGAGTTCCCCCCAGGCTGCCAGCAATCGGGATACAATCAAGCTAGTAAAATAACGAAGAAGTCAGCCAGGAACATACGAGTGTATACTACCTAGCTAGGACACAAAGAGGAGCTCGAGGATCAAATCGAAACATCCAACTGTTGGATAGAGCGCTGGATTTTATACACATCACGAAAACTAAACTTCTTGGAGTATCATCACGAAATAGAGCTCATCACGTTAGAGCTATGGACCAATGTCACAATCCGGGGTTCCATGACATTACATTAACATCGTCATCCATTCGATCTGTATTATCCGATGCAGCTGTAAGGCACACGCAGGTTGAAAACCAAGCTCGAAGAGCTTGAGCTATTTCGGGTAGCTGCAACACCAACAACGCAATCACAACATCTTGCGTGACTTGCACGCCATGAGATAGCTTCGTTGTTGCCAGCGTATATAAATCTCTCTACGCACCCCCTGGTGATTCCATACCTTTCCCGATCACGATTCAGTTCCGAAACATTGGGTCCTTGGAGCGAATTCTTTTAGACTGGCGAAGCCAAGCTCGGGGAATGCATGCGTATCCGGGTAATTCGACGATAACTGGTTACCATTACTCCATCCGATCGAACAACCAGAGAACTCCAGGAAGTCTTCATATCTACACCCAATCGAAGAGCGGATATAAAGGAGGCACGCCTTTGGCGATAATTTTTGCATCATCCCCTTCTTTCTCTTTTTGCAACCATCGTATGAGGGCTTTTTTTATATCACATTCTGGATCTCTTGAATGTGATTCGACTTTGGGGAACGGTCGAGAATTATTAAGCTTAATTTTTTATATACACCGTAATATCTCCAAATTGCTTGGTTTTTTTAAATCTTCTTCTCCTTCATATGGATACAGTCGCTGTGGATTATGCAACAGCTATATATAATCCTATTGCTTTAAAAAAAAATGATCAAAACGCAAAAAAACTCCAATTGTGTGCGTGCCCGCTAATGCCAGAGGAAGAGAAGAGATTGGTCGATGGTGATGATGATGATGATGGTGTTTATTAATTAAGGTCCGGGTCGGAACGAGTGAAGGGAGTAATGGAAGAAAAGAAGGTTAGGATGACGTCTTCCATTCCTCGTAAGCTTCTTTCCACGTCTTCCCGCCCATCCCGTCCGTACTCCGATCTTTGATCACCTCCCACGTTCTGTATACCCCGTTAGCCGTTTCCCGTCCGATCCCAAATTTATAATAAAGAATAAAGAAATAATACCTTTCCCTCACGATATCTTCAACCCCCCTCTCATTCCTAACAACCCCAGCCAAAACCTGCGTCCTAGTCTCCGTCGGAAAGAACCTGCCCGAATAAGGATCCAGCCGTTCATCCACGATCCTCATCCTTTCCGCTTCGGTTTCTTTAGATATAACCTCGAGGTTCGGATCGTTCGGATCCGGTGAGGTGGCGACGATGGCGCAGTAGGTTAGGATTTCGGAACGTTTGGACCAGGTTGGGTAGATTGTCGACGATAGGAATGCGGAGAGGGTCGAGGGCGGGATCAGACGGTGGGAAGGGGTTCGTTGGGATGTCGTCGAGGGTTTGAAGGTCGGTGGCGGGGAGAGGGAGGAGAGGTGCTGGGAGATTGTGTCGTCGGTTGTGGAGCGGGAGAGGCGCAGGAATTCTACACATAACGTCCATTAGTACCCCATCATCTATATTATATCGTATCGTATGACGGTGAAGTACAAGAAGATATACCCTTAAGCGTAGATGTCGAAAAGCAGAACTGTGGCGTAAGAAGCGGGTCGTTCGAGGACGTCATTGGCGACGACGGATGCTGCGGTTCAGCGGACGAATGATCTCGCGGTGGGGTCTTCCACATGAGACGTGTATAGGTATTCCCCAGGTTTACGATATTTCTATCCTTGTCGGAGGGATTTTGATTTGAGATCCGACGAAGCCGATTGGACTTGATTGATTACTCGCTCGATGAGATGAGAAGTCGTATGACAGCATGAATTGTGGATTATCTAAACGAGGCCTGTTATATCGATAGCGGGTCTTGGCGGTCGCTACTTTTCTGTCGCGGCTTCTTTTTTTTTCTTTCCTCCAAAAACACCATTTACCTGTACTCGACTGCAGTCAATCGATCAACTGCCATCTACGCCACGACCTGTCTTCCGAAGGGGAAGAAAAGGGAGAGAACAAAATGGCAAAGACAAAAACAAAAACCTCCAAAAAGACCCGTCGGAAAGACGCTCCGGCATCCCTCGCCTCTGTTCTCCAGAACATCGCAAAGCATCAAGAGGCTTCCACAAGCAACATTGACGCTCTAATCTCCAAAGCTTCATCGGAGCTCACCGAAGAAGCGGACCCTCGAAAAGCCCTTAAAACTATTACGTCCGCTCTATCCAAGAATCCTACATCCTTGAAAGCACTGGAGCTTGCGGGGGAGATCAATGTCGAACTGGAAGATGTAGATACTGCTATACGATGTTTTGGAACCGCTGCAGAATTAGATCCTGAGGGCGAAGGGAGCGGGGCCGAGAAGTTTCTGTGGTTGGCGCAGATTTGTGTGGAAGGTGGGGAGGTTGCAATCGGGTGGTACGAAAAGGCCGTGGGGTATTTGAGAAAAGTAGCCGCAGTGGCTGGAGAGGAGAAGGAGAAACTGTGTTCGGCATTATGCGGTATGGCAGAGATATATATGACGGATCTATGGTATGCGTCCCTTGTTCCCTTTTTTTTTCTACATTGGAAGCTTGACTGACAAATCACAGCATGAAACCGGACGCCGAATCACGCTGCGAAACATATATCACCGAAGCTCTACTGGTCAGCCCATCGTCCCCGGAAGCACTATCCACCCTCGCCTCGATCAGAATATCACAATCGAAACCCGACGATGCACGGGCAGCCCTCGCCCGATCGCTAGAAGTCTGGAAAGGTCTGGAACCGGGCGACGATAGAATCCCCGCCTACCCCTTCCGACTTAGCTTCACCAGACTCCTGATCGAATGCGAAATGTACGAAGAAGCAATGGATGTCCTCGAAGGATTACAGCAGGAAGACGACCAGATGGTCGATTTGTGGTATATCGGCGGATGGTGTCTATTTTTAATCGGTTCGAAGCTCAAGGAGAAAGAAGGGAAATTGCAGGTTTCAAACGGAGAGGATGTTGAAGACTGGACGGATACCTGGGCTGCGGCAAGAGATTGGTTGTGGAATTGCGAAAAGCTGTACAAAGCGTTCGAGTGGGAGGACGAGGGAATCAAAGAACATGCTTCGGAGTTACTGGCAAGTATTGCAAAGGAGATTGGAGATGCAAAACCAGAGGACCGAGAAGCGGAAGAAGAAGGCGATGACGGGGAGGAGGGAGACGGGGAGTGGGAGGACGACGATGAGGACGAGGAGATGAAGGATTCGTAGCAGATATTAATACTTGATTCGATCGATAGCTGTTGAATTGGGGGGAAATATTGGAGTTACGGGCGGCATTTACATCTACTTTTCTTCGTTTGTATTTATATCGATAGACAAAAGTGTGTCTTTTCCATATCATTCATCGTGAATCCGAACCCGTGAAGCGGTCGGGATGTTTACAAGGCTTGGCTTTGGCGGGGCAAAAAGCTTGTCGCCCCACCAAACACTCGCCCTTCGCATCCAATTGCAACCATGCAGCCCTTCTTCTCCGCCATATCCATCCACCATGTCGGCGACAGAAGAACAGGAACAAGAACTCGAGGTCCTCGAGTCCATCTACCCCGATGAGTTAACCAGTGTGTATATTCCCTCGGTCGTCCCGCCGTTCGAACGTGTTTTACCGATACTGACATTGTTGTCGCCAGAAATCTCGGACAAGGAATTCACTATCCGTCTCTCGCTCGAAGAGCCCGACGTCGACGTCGACGCCGAGGGATATGAAGCCCGTACGCCCCTCCCCCCTCTCTTTTATACACTCCAAACGCATTACTAACGGGAGTATCGCAGCTATCATCTTCCTCCGGGTAACGTACACTCCGGACTACCCGAATGCCGCCCCGGAGCTCTCCATCTCCCTCGACTCCCCCTCCACCCACCCGCTCACCTTCCCCGCCGACGAAACCCCTCTGGTCTCCGCCCTCGACACGGCCGTGGAAGAAAATATGGGAATGGCAATGGTCTTCACCCTCGCGACAACACTGAAAGAAGCCGCAGAATCCATCCTTCGCGACCGAGCCGACGAAGCGAGACGGATACGCGACGAAGCAGCAAGGATCGAGGAAGAAAAAGAAATGGAGAAGTTTAGAGGAGAGTTGGTTACGAAGGAAGTCTTTGAGAATTGGAGATTGGCGTTTATCAAGGAGATGAAGGAGAAGAAGGAACGGGAGGAAAAGGAAAGGGAAGAGGCCGAAGCCAAGGGACGGAGGAGTGGGAATGTTAGCGGGGTTGGTACTGGTGGGAAGAAATTGACGGGGAGGGAGCTGTTCGAGAGAGGTCTCGTGGGTGGGATGGATGAAGACGAGGACGACGATGCACCGGAGGAAACGCCGGATGTCGGGAAGCTGGAGATTAAGGCATAATATTACTATCTACTCAAGTATTCAGTATACCCATCGCCATGATAGTACTGATATCGTTATCGTCGGTGATACACCGCTTACCGGGCCATAACATACATGGATCCAAACAGCCCGAGCTCTTTCAATTGCAATCGATTGCAGCCTTCGCAGAAAGGTACTTACTTGGGCAACCTAGTCTGGGCATGCATACGGTCCCTTACCCAACCTTTGTAGACGATATCTGCACTTTTCTCTCGTAACCACATGCACCCGTACTATAATTAAGTTTCTCTCGGACGACAAGAAAAAAGGCCCGCATGCGTACGTGACCAGACGGCAGCTATCAATATAATCCAAACCGGGTACTTTTTCTAAACCATCTTCGGTGAACGAAGCGCTCGCTCGTGAACCTTTGCCTCTTTTCGTTTTCCCTTCATCCCTCGCCCCGCCACGGTCCATCAGTCGAGACCCGAGGGTGCACCTAACTGACATGGTCCATGCATCTTTGGTTCAGGCCCACAGATGCATTTCCCCGTCTAAAAAACGGCGGACGCTAAAGTTTTCCGTCGGCGCGCAACGGGAAACGTTAACCGCACCAAGGCACCTGATCCTCCCGAAGGGTCCCTTCCTGCTGTCGCAAACCTCGAGCTCTACGCGCATACGCTCCATTGCCATTTTATCATCCGGCCTGCTGTACCGAACTTCTCCTTGGTAACTCGTAATCAATTCGACCGTCGACGGCTTGATCCTTTCGATAAACTCATTCGCCCCCCCTGGGGTGCCAGAGGTTTTGTATAAAAGGTGACGGATATCCAGACATAAACCATGGCTTCCTCGGTGGCATTCGCAAGCTGCAGCTTTGGATATACGTATACCCCGCCGTAGCTTTCCGCCTACCTTCCTACCTACCTTTCATTACTTCCTTTACCATAGTAATCCGGTCGATTGACGTACGGGTACCCATTCATAATGGCTCCCTGCACCGACCCCATCGCTCAAGCCCGAGGGCAAACGGGCGAAGACGTAGAAGCCATCCCGATCGACGAAAAGGAACTTCGCGAAGCCGCCCGCTCCTGCCTGATAAACTACGGCACCCCCTTCCACAAAAACATCATAGTCCGCGCCGAAGGTCTCTACATCTACACCCCGCAAAACCACAAAATGCTAGACTGGACCTCCGGACAAATGTCCTGTCTCCTCGGCCACGGTAATCCCGAAATAGTAAAAGTCATCTCCCACCATGCCGCAAAACTCGACCATTTGTTCAGCGGCATGTTGAGTCCGCCTGTCGTCAACCTGGGGAGGAGGCTTACGGGTTTAACCCCGAAGGGGTTGGATAAGGCTATATTTTTGAGCACGGGAGGGGAGAGTAATGAGTTTGCGATCAGGATTGCTAAGTTTTATACCGGGAAGTTTGAGGTTGTGGGGTTGAGCGCTAGTTGGCATGGGGTTACCGCTGCGGCGATCGGTGCGCAATATCATTCTGGGAGAGCGGGGTACGGGCCCGTCGTAAGTACCCTACTTTTCTCATCCCTTTCTTTTGACCCCGGGGTAGCAGGATGAACAGCGGCAAAAGGGCCAAGCTCCTAATTAAGCTTCCCGTTTATGCATAAATCTGCACGCTAAAGCCATCCGCAACTCATAAAATCCAACAAACCGCCTCTTTTTCACACCGTTAGATTTCATTAACCAGCCACGTGATGTACCGTAGATGCCAGGCAACTTTGCCCTCCCCGCACCGAACGCCTACCGTTCCATCTTCCGCCACCCGGACGGCACCTACGACTGGCAGACCGAACTCTCCTACGGCTTCTCCCTCATCGACCGTCAATCATGCGGCTCCTTAGCGGCTGTGATCGTAGAACCGATCTTGAGTTCCGGCGGCATGCACCCCCTCCCCGCAGGATACCTAAAAGCCCTGAAAAAATACTGCGAAGCCAGAGGGATGCTCCTTATAATCGATGAAGCTCAAACAGCCATCGGTCGTGCGGGCGACATGTTCGCATTCCAGCATCATGCGGAAGATGAAGGTGTTGTTCCTGATATTCTTACACTGAGTAAGACGTTGGGTAACGGGATCGCTTTGAGCGCTGTGGTTGTCAGCGATGCTGTTGCGGAGAAGACGGCGGAGGATGGGTTTATGTATTATACTACCCACCTGAATGATCCGTTACCCGCGGCTGTTGGGGATAAAGTGTTGGAAATAGTGGAGAGGGATGGATTGGTTGAACGGTCCAGAGAGCTCGGGAAGGTATTGCAGAAGGGGTTGTTGAGATTGCAGGAACGGTATGGGTGTATCGGAGACGTTAGAGGGAGGGGGTTGATGGCTGGGGTGGAGATTGTGACGGATAGGGTTACGAAGACGCCAGGGTTTGATTTAGGGAATAGGATCGGAGAGAAGATGGCGGATTTGGGGGTTTGGGCGCAGTTGGGCACGCATCAAAGTTTTGCGGGGGTGTTTAGAATTGCTCCACCTATTACCATTACCGAGGAAGAGTTGGAGGAAGGGCTGGAGATTATGGAGGAGGCATTTGCGAGCACGGAGGGTTCTATGCCGCTTTATTGAGCCTTTCTCCTTTGTTTTCTTTCCGCCTCGTACGTTTTTGGTGGGGTTTAATTAGGGCTTTGGTAATGATGATATATGATGGTACTATTTGTACGTACGACTCGATGAACGCTTTGAACGCCGGACACCGAGAGAACAAGAGCAGACTCGCTTTAAAAAAGGATATTTAATTTATTTGGGGTGGAGAAGAATGAGGAAAGAAAGATATCAAGGTCATAACGAGGCGGGAGCAGTAACAGGAGTACCCTCCACAACAGCCGGCGGAACGTTTCCAAATAAACTCTGCCAGATATCATCGATGGCATCAAACCCCCCAGCGGATCAAACGGCATCAAAGAAGTATCATTTAAGAACTGGAAAGCATCTTCGTCGGCTACCGTAGTCGGTGTTGGAACCACGGGGGTGATGACCGGGACTACGGTAGGTGGCGCGGTAGATTGAACCCGAGATATCAACTCTGCGCATCTCTCCAGGCATAACTCTCCGAGCTCCCAGCCATGTTTATCGCGATGGGATTCCAGATTATCCCTTAACGAGATTAAAGTAGCCGCGCAAGCTACTTTTATAGCTTGATTCTCCGTTTCAACCGCACAGCGTAATAGGATCATCGTTGCGACGACGAGTAAATGACTCGTATACGGCAACCAAAACTCCTGTAGCTGTTGAGTCGTAAGGTTTGATACGTATTCCAGAACCTTCGTAGCCGCGAGTTGTAAATCTACTAGGCAGTCGTGTATTATGAGTGCTGGGTTATGATGTTGATGCTGATGGGGTTGTTGTAGCCATGCGGCTCTGAGGCTTAGCCTGCTGAATAATAGTTTGACGGAGAGGTAACAGAAGTGGAGGTTGCTGCTGGCGTTATCCCTTATTGGGGGTTGTCGGCGTGAGGATGATGATTCTGAGGATTGGGATTCTTCCCATCTCCGAACCATGGTGGCGGTCGTTCGGAGGGTTTCCATCAGGACTTGAGGGTCCGGGTCTAGATGGTATACCATCGGTAATATTTCGGCCAGGATTTGTGTTAACGAACACAGGGAGTAGAATGATAGGGAACAACTCGAGGGAGGTAGGTATGCGGCGGTAGCAGGAGTGGTTCTGGGGCTCCCACCACTATTGCTTGTTGATAACCGAGTTTCTGGTAATCTGACATCGTGACATCCCTTTGCGATGGTTGGCAGTGTGCCATAACTCAGACTCGACCAGCAGTCGATGATAAAGATGCACCACCATACTTTTATCCTCATTTCCTTCTCCGCTGGGGGTTTATTCCATTTCCTAGGATCTCGATGGAGACCGAAGCTGTGGGAGAGTGCGACCGCTCTACTCGAGTTTGCAATGTTACCGATGTAGTATAATGACGGCCTACCGATTACATTGATAGCGCAGATGAATATCGTGGAGAAACTGGGTGATGTTGAATCTTCCTGTAATGCTCTGACGGCCAGGTTCCAGATATAATCCGAGTCCGGTCTGGGATGTAATCTCAAAATCTCGGATCTATCCCATAACGGCACAATACTGGCATAGATATTACACAGCAGGGCGGAATTGATATCATTCCACTGTTGTCCCAAAAGTTGCAACCTAAGTTCCTCCCCGATAATCGGGAAACAAGGGTGTATGAGTTCAAAGTACAGTCTTATGGCTTCCTTTTTGAAAGGACCGAAGATTTGTTCGATTATCTCGCGCTGTTTGTCCCCCGTGTCGAGTTTTGGGGTCACACCTCGACGGTATTTGGGGACCGTGACGTAGACTACCGAGCCTGATGAGTCTTCGGTGGCATAGGTTGTGGAGTTGTGCGTACGGTGGGATTGGGATTGGGATTGTGGGGTTATGCTCATATGGCGCTGAACGATTTCGACATCTTCGGCGACGGAAGGGCCCACGATGATTGAAGATTTGCCATCAATACCTGCAGAGGATCGGCCAATCGATATGAGATTTGAAGTTGAAGATGATAATGATTCGGGATCATAGCGACGACGCTTCTGGGCATTTGTAGTTGAAGTTGAAGTTATAGTAGCAGTATTTGTATTAGTGGAAGTTTGAGAAGGCGAGGAGTCGTCGGGAGAGTTTGCTAGAGAAGGGATTTGGCAGGCGACGCCCTTCTCTCGGCAGAACAGACAGGGTTGATTGGGCAAATCCACCTTGCATCTAATCTTTCTCTGGCGACAACGCGCGCAGGCGGGGACCTTGTGGGATCGATATGGACGGTGTTCCATTGACATCGAGCCCATGTTGGAGAGAAACCAGAAATCAGACTATTCAATTAGCGGGGAGGTCTTCAAGGGCAATTATATATAAATTCATGTGGATCATAAGTAGGTGGATAGATTGATACATGATACTAAGTAGATAGATAGGTAGATGAGGAGGAGGTTGTAGTTTGTTAGAGAGTGTGTGAAAGCGAGAGAGGAATGCATGCTGATGTCAAATGCGCCTTAGCTTAGCTTGGTTTAGTTTCAATTGATGCTTACAAGCTTTTGCCCGAGAGATCGCACAAGTCCATTAACCCACTAACCATCCTTTGCACTGATGCATACCTTACATTACATGGTGGGCCTGGCTGGGCGGGCGGCAGTTGCAAACAAAGAGCCAAGTCTGCACTGCCGCTTAGTCAAATGCTAATCGGGTCCCACGGACGCCCGCGCAGTATGATTGATATTTGCGTGAAATTGAGAAGTCCCAGCTGGATCAAGTGTTTGGAAGTTTGGATATTCGATACAATTGGTTTATGTGCCCAATGCGTGTCGGCATGGCGCATGATTCACGGTACGTGTTCGCTCTCTGACCAGAACTCGAAATTAACTTGGTAATACGTCCATGTTTCGAAAGATGTTACTGCGGGTCGCGGTCGTCGTGGTCGTACATGATAATTAGGGCTTAATGAAAGGAAAACCGATGATAATGATGCATGCGCATGGACGGGAGCGCTTAGTGTCTTGTTTCTCCTCTCATGTCCCAGGGCATGGCATGGTCAGCCCTACACAGGACACTCCACTGTACCCCTGGTTCGTCCACAGGTACAGTTATGCATGGCCTTGATACAACCCGGAAGGGAACTACTAACTGGTTAGCTTTGACCTTCCATGTCAATTTCATTGTATTGTGGAAGTGGTTGTATAAATCAGCCTTATGAGACAGCCTCGAGAGGAGAAGCGTACGTATATCCGTGGGAGGCCTCCAACTTCTGCGACCTGCATCTAGTCAGATCCGGACTGGCGTGACTCTCTGTTCGTTTGAATCGCGTAGACTATATTATCAATATTATTATTAATCTCATGCATCCGTAGATTTTCACCCGTATTGGCTAATTACCTAACTTGTACATAGTAGAGTGTTGATATTTTGCATCTGATAATTGAGGTTAGTTTGGTATAGTGCAGTGCAGTGTGGCGTATCAGACAGGTACATGGTGTAGTCTCGAGAGGGCCGAGGCTGGGGATTGTTTCAGCTGCAGTTTGGTACCAAGACTTGAGCCAGTTACTAACAACCAGAACATCATCATCATCATCATCGCTTCCTGCATCATATCCTCCTGACTGACTCTTACTTCCCATCTTCAACATTCTTCAACATTACAAGAAAAAAACAAAAAATAACCTCAAACCTCCACGGCCGAACCTTCAATAATAATAATAGCATCCTAGCTTACGTAGATCATACCAACCTCCTCCTAACGTCGGCGCCACTTAAAACCCCATCTCTCTTTTCAGACTACTACCGGTCGACAGCACCGCTCCTTCCGGATCTACGAAGCTCCGATCTCTCTCAGCCCAGACTAGACCCATCGCGATGTCCACCAGCGCCGCTGCGACCACTGCTGTCTATCATATCGCCGTATGTCCCCCTTACCCTCTTCCACCTTCCATACCCCCTTCCATAGCTTCCGTCTAATCCACACGGACCCCTAACAGTATGGTATGCTCTAGATATATGATACTAGCGAGAAGCCAGCTAAGAAGCTAATCTCCGAAAGCAACCTTGAGAGCTTCGGCTACTTCACTCGCAGCAAGTAGGTCCTCATTCTTCCCAAATAACCTCACAAGGATCCACTCTAATAAGCTTTTCTTAAACAAATGAAGTGTCGACCAATTTATGAATTTCACCGCTGGAACCGTAGCTGAACGAACAGCCGTCAACGTCAGACAAAGTGTCCAGGAGCAGTGTATGGCCTTCCGTCTTTCCTTATTCTGATTATAACATGTTCATGGATGGTCACTAACGAAAAGAGAGAAAAACAGCATACATGGTCCACGCCTACACCCGTCCGGAAAACTGCACGGGCATCGTAATCACCAATGCCGAATACCCCCGTCGAATCCCCCACGAACTCCTAAACCGTCTCCTCGACGAATTCACCACCAAATACCCCCGCAACACCTGGGCTCCCAACAAAACCTACGATCTCCCACAACTCAAAGAATACCTAGTAAAATACCAGGAACCATCCCAAGCCGACAATATTTCAAAGATCCAACGGGAGTTGGATGAGACTAAGATTGTGCTGCATAAAACTATCGAGAGTGTTCTCGATAGAGGGGAGAAGTTGGATACTTTGGTGCAGAGGAGTGATAATTTGAGCAATGCCAGTAAGATGTTTTATACCAATGCGAAGAAGCAGAACAGTTGCTGCGTGGTGATGTAGATTTTCCCGACAGCAGTTGGTATACACGTCTACATTGATTGGGAGGAAGAGGAGTATGTATCAACATGTCAGCGGCCACCCAGGGCATCCTTTCGGTAAAGCCCTGGGATACGGCGGTCTCGTATGATAAAACAGGCAGGCATTCGGCCGAGGGAGAGCAAACGTAATATTTGCGTCGTTCGTTATTCTATTAGCAGTTCTAGATATTCGGCCCTTCTCCCTTTTTTTTTTGTCTCTTTGCTCGATCTCTCTCTCTCCCTCATTTTTTTTTTTTTTTTACTTCCATTCTTCGATGGTTATTGCAGCATTCGCCGGGACACTTCTTAGCTAGTCTGGTACCTTTTTTTCTACTGTGGCTTTGATTTTAATATACCTGAAGAATTATATCGGCTCTCAGTTGAGCTTGGTAATTAGTTGTGAGAAAATATCACACCGACGATCCATGATCTCGTGGTTCTGTTGCCATGCGTATAACGAATGGCAGCTAGACATAACGGTGACTACGGGCCGCATCGGCAGTGAATTGACGTTGAGACCGATTAAAATCGAATATTAAATCGCTTAGCACGTAAAGGCAGGGTAGGGTAAAAACCAACCTCGACATAAAACACCCTGAGGTTTTAAGACGCTTTCGAGTTACAACGGTTGAACTTTAAGGTCAGCCAGACTAAAATTGGGCTACAATCCCAAGGCGCCTTCGTTTTCCGAGTTGTTAATTGCCATCCCAGCTGGCAGGTTCCGAAAGATACGCTCCACCAAAGGCAGGAAAGCCATATATCGACCAGATCATCATAGCTTGTGGCGGCTGACCACTTGGCTCATCACAAGAGAGTTTCCGAGTGCGTTAGGGAATGTTGCATTTTTACACTCACAGTTCGGCGGGTTTTAAATTTCGAAATCCAAGTGCAGATTCAAATTTATTCCAATTTTGTTTTCCCTTCGGTGTTGGGAAATTTATGTAGTGGTAAGTAGATGAGTACCCAGGTAGCTATTTCTGCAAATAAGCCCAGGCGTGGCTATGGGCTAGGCATCGCTGAAGGAGCTACACATCGAAGTTTATGGATTACAAACGTACACGTTAGCAGTTTGGTAGACGGAAATCCATATTCTATCCAAATTGCATTGCGAACCCGTAAAACCCAGGCCTCCGCTATCTATAGATCAAGAGCAAGCTCAAAAAATGTCTATGCAAAGCTAGAAAAGAGTAGCACATCATGACAAAGAGAGCATAACCTTTGCACGATGTAGAATAGAGTATATGAATATGTCAAAAGGACCTGCTTCGGGAAACCGGACGAAATTCGTGTCGAGATTTCAGTCCCAATCAGTGATGCCAGCTTGCTCTGGAACCGGTGACTTCAATTGGCCCACAGTAAGGGCCATCTTGGCGTTCTCGATGTTCCAGACCTCCATTTTGGTTTGGGTCTATGTATAAATAAAGATTAGTAAACTCGGGTGCCTACTTTTCGAATTTATTTAAGAATCGAACGTACCTCAACAGTGAAAGTTCCCATATGTGGGATGAGCATGACGTTGGGGTTATCCAAAAGCCCCGGGTGGATAGTGGGCTCCTCCTCGAAGACATCCAATCCGACACTGCGAACCTTCCTGCTATCGAGTGCTTCAACCAAGGCGGCTTCATCTATGACAGCTCCACGGGCAGTATTGACAATGACGACTCCATCCTTCATCTTCGCAAACTCAGCCGTTGATATTATGTGACGGGTGTGCGCCTAAAAACAAATATAAATCAGCTCCGAGACTTCCTTCACACTCTTTCCATTTCACCAATCTAAGCTTTACTAACATTCAATGGAAGGTTCAAACTGATGACATCCGAAGTAGCCAGCAACTCATCAAACGAAACATACTTGGCTCCTTGCTCTTGGTCGGGGTCCAATTGTCTACGATTGTAGTACTGGATTTTCATATCAAACGCCTCAGCACGCCTCTTCAATGTCTGTCCGATACCTCCCATCCCAATGATCCCGAGAACCTTGTCTTGTGGATCATTGCCCAAAGTCGCAGCCCCTCGCCACTCTCGCGCTCGCAAAGCTGTCATTCCTACGTTGAAGTTTCGGAGCGCGCCGAGGATGAGAAACATGTTGACGTCGGCGGTACTATCGTCGACGGCGGTGGGGACATTGGAGACGCGAATTTTGCGGTCTGTGAGGGGTTGGATGTCTAGCTGGTCGTAACCGGCACCTATTTTCACAGATCAAAAATGTAAAAATCAAGTCTTTTTCAAGAGGATAGACGATAAGAGCTAACCATTATGGCAGATGAACTTGAGAGTCTTCGGCAGCGCCTCGGCAAGTTCAGCATCTATCCTCCCAGTTATGGAAACACTGGTGAACGTTCTGAACGCAACGACGACACCATCGAGTGCCCCGGACTTGCATTCCTCAATGAATTCCTCCCGGTTCGTTGATTTTGGGGTGACAAGCTCGGCGTACTCGGACAAGGCGGCGTATTGCTCGAAGGCACTGTTTTTACGCGAGAGAACACAATATCGGTTAGCTGATAAGAATGGGAAGGGAGAGCTCCTAGCGAGCGGTTTCGGCTACGGTATCGATTGCGATACAAGGAGGGGCGGAACTGCGAATAGCGACAAGCAGAAGAAAAGAAGAAAAAATAAAATAAAATAAAAAGGACCTGGGTAAAAGGTTCGATTGAAGGGAAAAGGACCCGTGGGTATGGATCCCTAGTCCCTTCTTCTCGGAATGGCAATTGGTCTTGCTGGTCGTGAAGGGAAAGGTTGCACTGCTTACTGTTCGATTTCGCCCAGTAACAGGCACTTTGGTTTCTGTGTTGCCATGATGGTGTTCGTGACGAGGCTACGAATAGAGAATTCCAAGCAGATGACTTTGGAGATTTATTGATCGGATGGCGACCGAATAATGAGGTAGAATGGCTCGTCGAGATCGTTTGAAAGTTTGATAGGAAAGATGGAAGGGAAGAAGGAAAGAAGGTTTAGATTTAATTCGTGGATGGTGGTACAACAGAGCAGCAGTGGCGGGCAGCTGGAAAGATGACGAAGCTTGCAAAGTTGGAAGAAGAAGACGGAGCGGAAGAAAGGGAAGAACTAATACGTGAAAGATTGAATTTATTGATCCAAAGAAGCAAGTAGTTGATTCACGTTTCCCGTTCAGAACAATTGTATTTAGCTAATAGAGAAGTCTGAATCATGGACTCAGATAACGCAGGAAAGAAAAGAAAAGAAAAGAGATTCAAGGTCAAGAGACTGATGAAATCGTTCGGTTCCTGGCAGCCGGGTATTTACATCTCCAGACCCAGAGATCCTGGAAGCTTAACCCGCTGGCGAACAAGTGCAAGTCTGGAGGGGACTAGTAAATGTGGAGCCGCTTTTTTGTTCAAAAGAAGAGCTGTTTCCGAGGGGCAATATTCAAGTCAGTTGTTACTTAAAGTTGTTACTTAACCAGATATCGACCATTCGAGGTTAAGCACAGTCATTAAGCTGAATCGGATTCGAGACCGGCCGGGTCGGCATTTTACAGACCCTGGAGGTTTCGATACGCTGATATAGCTCCACGATTCGATCGAACTTTGGCTTAACGAGCTTCAGAACTCCAAAGAAAGGTCAGGTCATGTCAATCCGGAACATATTTATCCACCTGGGTTCCGATTTACGGAGGCTAGGTACTCGTTTACTTACTTAGTAAGTAAGCACTCGAATTAGTAGCGGTTACTTGGCCGAACGCTGCCGCTGTATCTCCGCCAGTCTGCAAGCTTAAACTAAAAGCTGGAGAAATCTGGAGTTATTGCTGGAGAACAAGTCATGTATGAGCTCGCTTCTGAGCTAAAATCAACATGGCCAGGAACCGAGCCAGTGGCGGATACAGCTACAGTTGCAGCGCAGGGCGGGCTGGACACGGAGTAATGCCATCCTTTGCTTTTTTGCGTATAGCGAGGACGAGGGTGGCCAATGGTCGTTGGGACGATTCGAATTGAGCATTTGAATTCATCCGGTGGGTGGTCCTGTCCCGGCCGAGGGAAGAGCAACGGCACTGCAGATGCATCAGAATCTGCAGGGTGAATTGTCGGATATGGCATACTCCAACGGTGTGTCTTTCGATGCCAGCTCTTTATTTCGATTGCAGTCGATGCTTCAGTATAATATCGAATTTTTGGATATATATATCAGAGGGGCGGAACGGCATTGCATCTGATATCACTGGACTTGGTGGGACCCAGTTCCTGAATCACCTTGCATGATCCGATACACCGGATGTGGTCTCGCAATCTCGTCACATTTCTTCATCTCCTCGAAACGGGTGTACTGTACAGAGTACATGTGCACCCTTCAGGCCTGGTCCAGTGCTTGTGGGATGTTGGAATCTGCTGCAAGATGACGCCTGGATGCGGCAATCTAGCCGACCTGTAGGTCATTGAGGAACCATCCCTGCTCCATTCGATAAAAAAAATAAAAAAATCTTACCCGCAAAAGGGACCGCCTGTTTTCCTTCATCGGCGAGAAACAGCATCGAAGGACGCTAGAAAACTCGGCACGTGGTCACTTTTGGAAGAGAAGAGAGCTCGTTGCTTCAAGACCCGGCCTTGTCTCAATGGCTATGTACCTGTTCTGTTAGCTGGCTCTGTCCTAGACTGTCACCCGCAAGGCATGGGGGTTATGGAGGGGAGGCTAGTGTAGGAGGTTAGGTAAGTAGCCTGAGGTACCAGCCCAAGAAATTTTTAATTTTTTTCCGCTTACAAAAGTAAAATAAAAATTCTTTTCCACCACCTTTAATTCTCTTCCCTCCTCCACCACCGGAAGAAAAAAGATACTTCTTTCAAGAAACATCATGAACACGGTTCACTCCCCACACTTCACTTCCCCTCCACCGTCTCAATTGGCTTCACGGCGTCGACAATGTGGATGTTACTGTCGTTCTGTTAATTGTTTATCGTCGTGCATACTTGAATTGCCACCAACTGGCAGCTTAGCCGCTGTTGGTTGAGATTCCGAGCCAGCCGGACTAAAACATTTCAAACCTATCGATTGGAAGACAAACTTCCTTTTTTTTCTCTCTTTCTCTTCTCTTCGTCTCCAGATCCGTTATCATCATCGTTCATCTCTTCGCTGTAGATGAACTTTTGACCCCCACAGGCCGGCCAGTTAGCACAGTTTGCCTAGATCGCCAGGCACCATCTAACTAACTCCAACAAACACCTGCCGAAACTGGATCCGTCAACTTGACCGAAATAGCTTCCGTGTCAATCGAACAATTCATACCACCCGGTTAGTACACTTCCTATTGTGTCTCCTTATTGAATTTCTCCTTGTCATTTCCGTAACAGCTCAGGTTACGACCGGCTTTTATGATGATACCCATATCTTTAGATGTTAGACTTCCGAGAAAACATCTGCGGACAAAAATATTATGCATGGCTTGCTGATCTTTAGCCCTTTCAAAAATTACTTACTTTTTATATTCATCATCGATCTGTTTTGGTGATAGCGAGGCTAACTGCGATGCTATCAAGGATCATTTCTCTAGTAACCCCCACGGGAACAATCCGTCACAATGTGTGGAATTCTCGGAGTTTTGCTGGCTGATATGAACGGCTCTGCAGCCTATGAGTTGCACGAGGCTTTATACCTGCTTCAGCATCGTGGTCAGGTATGTTTGATGTACTATTTCGATATCAATTTGTGCGCCATAGGCTAACTTGAGTTCAGGATGCATGTGGTATCGCTACGTGTGCCCATGGTGGCCGTATCTTCCAATGCAAGGGAAATGGGATGGCATCCCGCGTCTTCCAGGACGGAAGCCGAATTCCCGAGCTCCCGGGTTTCATGGGACTGGGGCATCTGAGGTATCCTACCGCTGGCAGCAGCGCCAACTCGGAGGCTCAGCCGTTCTATGTTAACAGTCCGTACGGAATTTGCTTTGCCCACGTAAGTTGATAAAAAGAAAATTTCACTCTCTGAAGAAGCAGCCACTGATAAGTAATATTTAGAACGGGAATCTCATTAATGCCGCCGAGCTACGAAAGTACTTGGATGAGGAAGTCCACAGGCACATCAATACGGACTCCGATAGCGAGGTCATGCTCAATATCTTTGCTAGTGCCCTGCAAGAGACTGGTAAATTCCGTGTAAATGAAGAAGATATCTTCAATTCCCTAAAGGCAATCTACTCCCGCTGCAAGGGTGCCTACGCTTGCACTGCCATGCTAGCAGGCTTCGGCATCGTCGGTTTCCGGGACCAGTATGGCATTCGCCCTCTAGTTCTAGGCGAGAAGCAAAACCCCAACGGTGGTTGTGACTATATGCTCGCTAGCGAGAGCGTCGCGCTCGATATTCTTGGTTACGGAAACGTCCGAGACGTCCAGCCGGGTGAAGCCGTATTCATCAAGAAGGGAGCGAAACCAGTCTTCCGACAGGTTTGCCCTCAGGCCGGTTTCACACCGGATATCTTTGAGTTTGTCTACTTCGCTAGACCGGACTCCGTTATCGATAAAATCTCGGTTCAAACGGCCAGAATAAAGATGGGAGAGATGCTGGCAGAGACCGTTACCAGTATTTTGGGTGAACAGGCGGTCAAGGAAATCGACGCCGTTATCCCAATCCCTGAGACATCGAATACTTCGGCCTCGGCTCTGGCGGATCAATTAAACCTTCCGTACGCCCAAGGATTCGTGAAGAATCGATATGTATTCCGGACGTTCATCATGCCCGGCCAATCTTCTCGAACATCGGCCGTCCGCCGAAAACTCCACGCCATGACAACGGAGTTCCAAGGCCGCAACGTCCTCCTCGTCGATGACAGCATCGTCCGTGGCACCACCAGCCGCGAAATTATTCGCATGGCTCGCGAGGCTGGCGCGAAGAAGGTCTACCTTGCCAGTTGTGCCCCACCGATCCGCAACGCTCACATCTACGGTATCGATCTTGCCGATAGAAAGGAGTTGGTGGCGTTCAACAGATCCAAGTCCGAAGTTGCCCGGGAAATCGGCGCGGACGAGGTTATATATCAAACCCTCCCCAACTTGATCAAAGCTTGCGCATCGGTCAACCCTTCGATCGAGAACTTTGAGGTTGGTGTCTTCAACGGAGAGTATGTCACGGGTTGCGATCCAGCGTACTTCAAGCATCTTGAAGATCTCAGGGGAGAGAAGAGTAAAGCCAAGAGAAAGGAGGCGGCGATGCAAGCTGTCAACGCGGGCGTTGCTACGAAAGACGATGTTGGACTTGTGCTTGAGACCGGACCAACGGCAAACGGACACCCGGTGGTTAATGGCACGGCCGTCAAGATCCAGCAGCCGAGTCCCAATGATGTTAGTTTGCACAATATTTATGAGAATGGACGGTAGTAACGTCTCGTCTCCTTGGTTTTTGTGCGATGGCTATCTATTTAAGACCGAAAAGGGATTCGCCCGGTTAGTTTTCGATCGGCTTTTGGGAGGCGGTGTTGTTACGCTCATTCTTCCTTCGGCTTTATGTGAATACTTAAACGACTTGTGTCTTTTTTTTTTTTTTTTTTTCTCACGGGGGCGTTCGAGATAATTATGTCCATACAATGGAGTGAGGAGGTTGCCAAAAGCTTTCGGTTATGATAAAAAGTCGTCGATGAGTGTTTGTTTAGATATAGCTACAGCAATACAGGTCCATCATATTTCTCGGTCTTGAGACTAGCATGCCTCTGATTTTTAGATTTTAGTTGTAAAGTAGGCCCTGCGATGGGTACCGATAGTTCTTCTATTAGGTGCTTGATACGAGGCTAGTACACAAAGTAAAAAAGTGAAAACTTTTACGACAACCTACAGCAGTTGGTTCCCTAGTTCTTTGCGGCACCCGCCTTGAAATGAAGGCTATGACGAATCGTTAGTACCGAATCGCTCAAGCTAAAAGTTTGAAATACAAAGGGAAACTTACATATCGCCATCCTCGACGACGTAGTCCTTGCCCTTGGTTTGGACCTTTCCTTTGGCCTTGACGTCGGCTTCGTTGCCCAACTCGACCAAATCGGCGTATTTGAACATGACGGCTTGGATGAAAGTCTTCTCGAAATCTGTATATATCGTTAGACGGTTCGACCGATGAGCAGCTTTGGAAGAAAGGAAAAGACTCACCGGTGTGGATAACACCGGCCGCCTGGGGGGCTTTGGTGCCATTCCTGATGGTCCACTGTCTGACTTCGTCCTCACCGCATGTGAAGAAGCTTCCCAAGTTCAATTCCTTCCTCATGTTGATAACCAACTTGCCGAGCGCACTCTTGGCTCCCGTCTTCTCTTCCTCAGCTTTTGCTTCAGCCTCTTCCAACTTGGATAGTCTCTCTTCGTACGAAACGGAGAGCGGGATGATCATATCACCAGGAGAATTTTCTTGCACCCACTTGAAGACCTTGGGGAGATGCTTATTCTTCTGCCTGACGTAATCCTTCTCGCTCAGGTTGACGACGTAAATAACTGGCTTGGCGGTCAAAAGGAGCAAACCGTTGATAACCTCAACGTCCTTGTTACCCCATTCTCCCTTCCTCACATCCTTTCCAGCCTGTAAACAAGCGAGTACTTTCTCAACAATCGCCTGCTCCTCCTTCATCTTCTTCATCTCAAGCGACTGCCCACCACGTTTAGTCTGCTTGACAAGATTCTCAAGTGCCTTTTCGACGAATTCGGTATCCTTGATTCTTAATTCATCGGCGATGATTTCCAAGTCACGGATCGGATCGACGTCACCCTCGACGTGGATGATGTCCGCGTCGTCGAAGCAACGGACGACTTGGAAGATGGCGTCGACGGCTCGGATGTGGGATAAGAAGGCATTGCCGAGACCGGCACCCGTGGAGGCACCCTTCGTTAGACCGGCGATGTCGTAGATTGTTAGGTGGGCTGGGACGCGGGATTTGGGTTTGTAGTGTTCGCAGAGCCAGTCGTAACGTTCATCTGGGACGATGACGCGGGACTGAATACACACTTTAGTAAATTTTACTCGGAACGGTTAAGGGGGATATGGGGCATACCTCTTCAGGATCGATAGTGGCGTATGGGTAGTTCTGGTCGAGTTTGTCAATCTACATTGTGCTTTGGTGATATTGTGGGGTTAGTGTGGATATACCGCCGGATTTCCCAATGGGCATTTTGTGATCGCCTGTACACCGTATTTTAGTTTTTACTCGAGATCTGATACTTATGGAAAAGAATAAATACCTGGAACAGAGTCGATTTGCCAACGTTCGCAAGTCCGACCTAATGCCGTAGACACGGGCTCGGTTAGACCCCCCACGATCATACATGCATATCAATAAAGGTATACTGACAATACCACTCTTCAGATTGTTACCAGGCCTCCCCAGCAAAATCTTTTCTTCCTTAGCAGCCTTCTTTGGTGGCATATTTTTGTTCTTCTTCGCCTTTGCGCGGGATTGAGGGGATGAAGTGAACGTGCGGAGGGGTGATGAGGAAAGTTGTTGGAAATTTAATCTGAAATGGAGAGGATGTGGGGTGTTTGTGGTAGCGTTCTTGGAGAGGAATCGACCGCCAAAGCGCACTAGCAGCCTGCTGCCGCAGCTGACGAGGGAGATCTGAAGGGGCGGTATGGTGGTGGTGGTAGGAGACCGGAGGGGTGGGGTTGTACTTTTAGAATTCAAAGTATCGACTGGAGGGGAGAGTAATAGAACGTGGAAAATTTTGAGGTTGATTCCGGCGGTACTTGGCAGCCCCGCCCCGAGCATCTCTGTGCTCGGGGGTGTCACCGGGGATGTCACCGGGTGTGTTCTTGGCAGGGACCTTCTCACCCCAGAATAACTCTCCCTCCTGATCCTTTCCACCTTCCCACCTCCCCTCATATCACCTCACACAACCTCACGCCGTCGCCATCCCATAACACTTCATCGTCACGGCATCCGCTCCTGCTTGTCTGCCTAACAGCTTCATCCCAACCTCTACATCCACCGTCCGAATTGGGGTCGCTATAACGTCTCCCAACAACCTGCCCTTCGCCATCACAACCGCATCGTCCTGCGACGACACCACGTAACACCTTGGAGGCCATTGTCGCTTCACCTTGTGTCGCATCAATTCCTCGGCATATCCACTCCCTGTTTACCTGACCCAGCATGGCGTCCACTCAGGATGCCCGTCGAAATTCTGAGGCTGGCGCCATGCTGATAGATCCCCGTCGCAACTCGGACGTCCCCTCAACTGCGGTCACAATCAACGTCTACGACCTGTTACCGGTATGTTCACCTTCTCTCATCACAACATACTAAATTTATCTAACAATTATATCTCCCTACAGCCTGGGAAGCTCTCGACGGTATTCTGGCACTTTGGGGTCGGCCTGCTACACACCGGAGTCGCGATTGGTGATCGCGAATACGCTTTCGGCGGCCACGACAGACGAGGCGTCACCGGCGTCTACTATCTCAACCCGAAACAAGAGCCACCGGGTGCCACCTTCCGAACAAGCATCGTTCACGCACACGTATCGTACACCCCGGATCAGATACATGGCATCCTGGTCGAAGTATCCCAGGAGTTCCTTGGGACATCTTACAACGTCCTTACTCGGAACTGCAACCACTTTACATCTTTTCTCTGCGAGAAACTCACCGGAAAACCTGCACCAAAGTGGATTAACCGTGCTGCGAGTATCGGTGTCGCTTTGCCCTGCGTTGTCCCACAGGCGTGGGTTCGGCCACCGGAGTGCGAGGAGGAGGATCAGTTGAATGCAGAGGACTTCGACGACGAAAGCGAGTGGGAAGAAAACTTGGACGATAGGTTCGGGCTGAGCGATAGCGACGCGGAAGGCGATACGAAGAGTACCCGCCCAAAGGCCTCCCATGGACTCCCACCATCGAGCAGTAACGGTGAAATCGCGATAACCAAGGAAACCGGGAGAATAGAGGATATGAGAGCTGCGGCGAAAGCTGACGAGAATGGAAGACTGCTGCCCAAGAGTGAACGAGCCGTACTCGATCAGACGGTTGATTAGGAACACAGCTGTCTCGGGTGGGCTATGTGGTGCTGCTGCTGCGGGGGAGACCTCGACGGGTACATGAGGGATGTCCAGCCCTCCCTCCCTTTGAGAGAATGGAAACAAAGGACGCAGTGGCTTGAATAAGTGAACCGGCAGGTGATGGAGATTACTGAAGTGCCTAACGCCTGACCTCTTTTCTTGATACCCTTTTTTTATTTATTTTTTTATTCTGTGAGCAGCGGGTGCTAGGGGTCATGATACAGGCGAACTTTTTATGGATATAACTTTTTTTTTCTAACTTTGTTTTTAATAGAGGCCATTCGGTGCAGACAATTGCATTGTTCGCGAACGGCATTTATTCGATTCTAACTAGCTATCCTCCATGCATGATACGATCAATGCAAATTCATCTTTTAACCAAAGTGGATATGAGTGCAGTTTCCCTCGTCGTCGACATGAACGTTCATTCTATATTATACATGTAGACCTGGTCAGCGTATCTTATATATATGAGCTAGGTATTACTTGTTAATGGGTAGGGAAGTGTTTTGAGTACCTGCTGGGTCGGAAATCCTTGGTGACCATGGTTCCAGGCGCGATGACACGATGGCCCTGTGGGCCTTGCGGGAGGTCCTGCTTGCAGAAGTGCTTTTTCGAGTTCAATATCACTCGTTGCCCATGTCATATAAACTATACTAGGGGTAATAAGTACGTACCTCAGGGTGGTCCGATGGGGAGTCAACGATCTTCTTGCCGATGAGCTTGTCTTTCCACTGCTGCTGAACGTGCTCCGAAGGTGGGTCCATGGCCGGTCGGTAGTTCGTAGCCGATCGGTGATATCGATCAGACTTAAAGCTATAGGTATAATATATGAGATGGATGTTCCTCTGGAGGATTGGAATTTTGTTCGAGGAGTGTCGATATTGATATTTATAGAATCCGGGGCAATGACGTACGAACATGACAAGGAACTTGCTGGGAGGATATCCCAGAACTGGACTGGATCTGCCCGTGGTCTGGTCTTTGCCGAGGCCCCCGGATAGTATACTAACTACAACCAGAAACACCATCATGCGCCCCAGTTGAGCAGACACTGGAAGCTATCGTCATTCCTCCTCTGAACTATCATCATATCTGGCGCATGTCGATATCGCCATTTTACCCTCACTTCACTGCTTCGAGTGGTCATCTGGTCCCGGATATTAATCCTTTAATTCCCGAATGCTGCTGCCTCACCAAATTACATTAGCGAAACGCCGCCGTCCTTAGCTTTTTGCCTGCCTGCTCTAACTGACTGCATTCTGCCCCGGTCCGCTCGATTCGATTCAGACCCTCTCTATCTTTCTCTCTCTCTCAAGTATACCCGCCCACCTACTTAGTAATTGCACCGAAGGATATATCAGTACTTACTTGGTTGATAGTTCAGGGGCATCGAGTATCTATCCACCTACCAACATTACCAACTTCACAGACACTCTCAATCGCTTGTTCGCCAGAAATCCTTATGAATGCCGTTGAATCCATTCCTCCGTGCCTTCTTCCGGAGCACAATCCCCTCCCACTGCTCCCCGATCACCGACTACATCCTCTTGGTCCCCACGACTGAAGTCCTCCTCCACTCGCGCGATCGGGAATCAAACCAACTCTACACCGACCTCGTCCTCTCCGACGAGTTCCTCGGCAGCCATGTCATCCGTGCGCCTAGAGATGAAATCAACGGCGCCGTCATTGCTGCTGCCAGAGAGAACCGTGGCAAGGCACGACAGTACAGTACCAGCAACGGACGGACGGTGATCATCAAGGATACTTGGATCTATACCAACAAAGGTATCCTTTCTTAGAAATCGTAGATATGTCGTCACAGGAGCTAATCGTGAACACCAGGCTTCAGAACCCTCAACCAAGCACAGCTCCAAAATGACATCCTCTTCTGGCCAAACTCGATGGAATCCCAACCATGGCTCATATACTACATCACCCGACCCCTGATAGGCACTCCGGAGCATGTTCCCTTGACGATAAAGCCCAAAGTCGGCTCTCCGGCTCCAGAACCTTCGGCTGCACTGATTCAAAAGAAAAAAGTTGTCAAAAACTTCGAGGAGCTACTGACAACCTTCCCAATGATCGCAAGGCAACTCCAACCGGGTCTCAAATCACTCTTCCAGGAACTTGAAATGTCGATACCAGAGCTGGCAAATGCCGGATCGAGTAGTACCGGTGCATCATCATCGGTCTCCACCCCTCGTTTATCGACCGCAACCACCGCCACGACCTCTAATTCTACAAACCCCAAGTCGCCCGCTTCACCGATCCCTCCCAAACATACCTACTGGGATATCCAAGCTTCGATCGACGAAGCCACCATGCGCACAACCGTCGAAACCGCCATCATGGCTGCCGTCGAACTCTTCCAACGGGTCGACCAATCCCAGCTCCAACTCCTCGCAGGGACGACAGACTTAACGGGCACAAGCATCGAACACCTCATCGAACGCTACATCTGCGAGCAACTTCACGATTCGTATATCTTCCCGCGTCTGTTAGCCCTAAAACGGGACGAGAACGAGATTCTAGATCAAAAGGTCAAGGAGATGGAGTACATCGACATTGCGCAAGTGGGGATCCAAGTTCCCGACCACGAGACTCGACAGAACCTGGCGAGCAGAGTTGTACGCGGAGTTGAGAAATTTGAGAGAATGACAGAAGCTAGATCGCCGATGGAAATGCTGGATATACTATTGGAAACAGCGCAGGCGCTGACTCAATCTGAAGAGGAGGCTAGGAGGATGAAGGAACAGCTCAAGTCGCCTAAGTCCGGCGATGGAGGGATTTCCGAAAAGCCGTCCGATGACGATTCCACAAATCCGGTGCTTACTATGAACGCGGACATGTTGGTTTCGTTACTCTTAATCGTGGTTATCAGAGCGCGGGTTAAGGGGTTACAAAGTTGTTTGTGTTATATGAGGGGATTTGTATTTGTGGATGATATTGAAGCTGGGGAGAGGGGGTACGTGCTGAGTACGCTTGAAGGTGTATTGTTCCATATTACGATGGACAGTGAGCACATGGGAAAGGCGAGTAAGAGGAATTGGAGACTGTGGGATCGGATTAGGAAGGGAAACGTAGGTGGGGTTAGGGATCTATTGGAGAAGAAGGAAGATCTGGCAGAATTCGATAATGCGGCTTTGAGCCCGGTAGAGGATCTACCGGATGTCAGGTTTGTGGGATTCGATGACGAGCGGAGGGTGAATGGTGGGAAGAGAGTAGGGCGGAAGAAGAAATCAGATGAGAAGAAGGGTATGAATGGGGGGTTGAAAGTTGTGGAGCCGGAGATTAATGGGGTGTCTTTGAGTCCGAATATGGATGCTCCTGATGCCAACCTTCTGCCGGAGATATTTGCGAAGATTGAGAGTCCGAGAGATAAGTTGCCGGAGTTGATACCAGAGTTGGAGATGCCGGAGAGCGAAGGGGATGATGGGGAGCAGGGGGACTTGAAGGTCGATGAAAAAGAAATGGAGGGCAGCGGGTGTGGTTCTGAGTGCACTAACGGACACCCTATCCCCGCTGAAGTCGTGGCCACCGTGGAGGAGACACTACATGAAAGCGAGGTTCACCTACGCAAAAACCCTGAAGACGAAGAATCAGTGTCAGGATCGGCAGAACTTGATCCTCTAGAGCCTGTAGAGGACGAGGGTAAACCGGTAAACGGAGATGATGCTGAAGCCGAGACCGAGATCGAGACCGAGCTAGACGCAGAGATACAGACAATGACCGATGAACTTTTACTCAATTCTGCCGAAGCCACGGAGTCGACGATAACGCCCTCTATCAACGATGATGTCAACGGCGACGGCGCTCAGAACTCAAAGGCGGCTGCCAAAACCAAGTCCAATCCGGAGGTCATCTTCGAAGGAATCCCCACCCGCCCTCACCGCAAACTAACCCGCTCGACATCCGTTCGAAGCGACATGTCTCATCATAGCTGGGCCTCTTCGTCTTTCCAGTCTCTCGAACATCTCTCTCACTCCGCAATCTCACTTACAGAGGACCTCATGTCTGTTGAAGTTCTCTCGAGAACTCAGAGCCTAAAGGGAGAATCCATTGTCATGATGGCGGTTAATAACCAGCAACAGGACGTTCTTGAGTATTTGATCGATGAGTCGACGTACTTCCCGCTTGTATGGCTTTTACAAGATAGAACTCATGATGGGACAACGCTACTGTCCGCTGCTATTCAGGGCGAGAATTATGATATCGTGAGAGTGATCATGGAAGAGGTCATGAAAGCGCAGGATGAGGAAATACTGGCGTATATGAAGGCTGTCGATATAAATGGCCGAACAGCCGGCCACTATGCTTTCAAGTGCGTATATCCATACGTTCCCCAAGAACGATGACGAGGGAAACTAACTCGACGTAGCCAGCCGACATTCCTCCGCCATTTTGGTAGACTAATCCAGTGGACCATGAAGGACAAAAATGGCCAGACGCCGCTATTCGCGTTATGTCGTTCGTACGACCACCCGAGCTACAAGGATATGGTAATCCTAGGTATCCGATCTGCCGAAGCAGCGCAATCGGATGGCGAGCGATTGCACCTTGACGACCATGTCGACAAAAAGGGAAACACCCTTTTGCACATTATTCATGACCAGCACATCCTCAAGATGCTCCTCAGAAGGGATGCAGATGTCAATTCGGTCAACGAGAAAAATTTGAGCCCGTTGATGCTCGCTAGCAAGTACGGCAGGGTAGATAACGTCCGGACATTGTTCAGCGACAGGCGGGTTGATATATATGCGAGAGAGTCCAGAGGTTTGACTGCCGTGGAGCTAGCGAAGGATGATGATGTCAGGAACAAGTTCGATGGTAAATATTTCACCCACCTGTTGCTCGAGCTCTTCAGGTTGCTAATGGTTTTTTTATAGATATGGTGATGTTTTCATATCCTCCACAAGATGACGGCAGGATCACCGCCGTGGTCCGTGGTATTTTCGTAGAAGACGCAACGGTACGGCTTGTTCTCAAAAGCGGCATGCCGTCCTCGGATATGAAGTATACCATCACAACCTGCCGGCGGTTACTCTCAGACTTCGAATTTCTCGCATACTGGCTTTCCTACGAACATCCGGCTTCGTGGTTACCAGCTCTACATGTGAACCGCAGTCCCTTCCAGATCCCCTCGAAGCCGTCCCGCGCAGTTCTTCGAGATATACAAACACAGCTGGACAGTTTCCTTCGAACGCTACTATCCCATAGCACTTTTTCGACTCACGAGTTGCTATGGGAGTTCTTCCTCATGCCGGACATGCAACCCGACGGCATGATGGAGCGGTCGAAGCGCAAGTCTGAGATTCGTGGCGAGAAGGTACAGGAAGATTTCGAGCCCTTGCAGAATACAAAGGACGTGGAGATATTCATGGCACACGCAAGAGATACCGTCCGGTCGATCAACGTGCATACCAAGATTGTACTCCGACGGACAAACCAATTCCTTCAGAATGCAAAGGACTTGGCGGAATCATTAACGGAAGCTAGGAAACAATTAAACGCCTGCGAATTCATGGAAGGCAGTCAGCACGTCCGCGGGCTATGGAAGTATACCATTGCGATCTCGCCAAATGATTCAAACCCTATCGCACATTTTCTAGAAGACTTTAGAAGTATCAACTCGAGCCTGCAGGGTATGATGACGGCGCTCGAACGGCCGAGGAAGATTGTAGGGGAGATTAATATGCTGCAGAGAGAGGTCGAAAAGCACATGATCTCACTCAGGAGGTCGGATCGGTGGCCTTTAGGATTGATGGATGAGACGCGGGCGAAGATCCATCAAGGGGCAGCGGATAATATTCGGCAGACTAAATCGAGACAAGAGGCTTTAAGTCGAGAGTTACGGTATAGCCAGAGTGTGGCGGCGGTGGAACTGGCGAGTTTCCATGAAATGCACGGGAAGTTTGCGAGGAATGCGGTGAGGAGATTGGCGAGGAATCAGGTGCTTGTGGAGAAGGAGCGGTTGGAAGGGTTGAAGAGGGCTTTGAGGGTTGTGAGGAATGCCTAAAGTGGTAGCATGGTTGTTGTATTTTGAGGATTAGAGGGTAGGCGTTTTGAGGGATGTATGCAGGGTGAGAAAGAGATGGGCATTATATGGCGTTCTTCTTCCTTTCACGGCGTTTTTTTCTTCCATTTATTTCATTTGCATTTCGATTCGCCTCCGACCCTTTCTCACGGATTACGGTACGTACTGATACTGAAGTTAACTAAGCTAATATCTTCATTTCTTCTCTCATCGTCTTTCTTTTTCTTCATCACAAGTAATACTTTGTATGTTCGGCAGGATATATAAGACCAAACCTTCGCTATGAAGCTTTGGTTATCAATTTAGATTTCGCTTGCCCGGAAAGTATGTCTACCGGATTGGGGATCATTTTATTCGCTTCGACGTTCTAGACGCACATGGCCGCAAGGGTTCTTTTCCCTTTCTTTTTCTTTGCAAATAGGGTGACTCCGTGAGCCTGGATTTTTTGATCCAATTATATCGTCAGCATGAGCACAGCGCAGGTGGCCAAAATATAATACCCAGCCGTGCATACATACCACAAAACCTAACCCGTCGTAACTTGCTTTTAATATCATGCCATCCGCTCCCCCAAGACCCTCCGAAGACCTAATTCTCTACCTCCCCGACCTCCGCAAGAAATCTAAACCGAAAGAATAATCCTAAAGGAAAGAAAAAAGAACGTCCCAACCCCTAATAAAAGACATCGAAACCCTCCTCTCCATAACAACCATCGGAATCGCCGGTCTTTACACCCACCGCAATCTCCTTTAACGGTGGAGTAGAAGACGATGCGCACGAATCATTTAGGATAAATATCGGTATCAAGACGAAATTCCAGTTTTGTAAAACGGCTAGAAAGCCGTATGATTATGATGATGTTGTTTGTGCGGCGTTGTTGAGGTGTAATCCGTATCCGGGGTTTGAGGTTAGCGGTGATGGGAGTTACTCTTATGTACTTAACTTGTACACCTGGATACGCAAAGTACTTAAGATATGCATAGGAGGATACGGTATAAAAAGGTCACCTTCAATTGTTTTTGTTTTTATCACTGGAAAGAATATAAAATGGTAATAACCACATTCATTTCGAATTCGCTGATCTTCTAATAATAATAAAATAAAAAAAGCAAGAGGGCATTTAACACACTAAAGTTAACACACTAAAGTTATAAGAAAAAACACCGTAAGAACATGTTAAAAAGGAGAGGGGACGAGGAGGGGAAACTAAACAATAAAAACTAGAACTTAACGTATATATGTATTTCCTAAAGGGGTGAAAAGTAAAAGGGACGTTTGTCAAAAGTTTGTACAGTGAAAATAAAGGATCAAAAGAACGGCGAGGGAAGGGTCATATGTTCCCTCCTCTTCCACCTTTTTTTGGCCCGCAAGCCCTTGCTATCCCGGGATAAAGGAAGCAGGTAAAAGGCTAGTAGAAATAATCGAACGAAGCAATTTTCGCGTACGTGCGTAGAAAGCAGAGCAGAGAAAACAAGGATATCGATATTTGCAGGAACCCTCCCCGGAATCCATTTCCCGAGAGGTGTCGTAAGAAAAAAGAAGTTATGCTGTGGAACAGAATAGGTGGTTGAAACCAAGCGCAGTAAACGGATAAAAAGAGCAGAAACGTCAGAAAACAACCCGCCTCCTCTATAAGTCGCACGAAGTAAGAGAAAGCAATCGCATCAAAAGAAAGCAAAGGAGCTACGGGAAACTCGTAAATTCGTTCCTCGAAAAGCATAGGAAAGGATGAAGTAGGAACATGTATATATATATAAGAGTTTATAGTCGGAGGGTAACAATAATAAGGAAATTTTGAAGGACTTGAAAAATCAAACCTGAACCCCGATTTTATGAATGGCTGAACCACTGTAACCACGTAGAGAAAGAGAATGAAATCGAGGATAAAGAGAAAAAAAAAGGGAGTCTAATTGGAGAGCAATCTGGTATATTGCCAAATCAAGCATCCTTATTCGCCATTCCATGCAAATATGCCATGAGCAATTTAGTGAAGGAGGGGAGGGGAGAGGGTTAGTTCCTCCGGTCATGATACGAAAAATAATGTCCAAGGAAACATGTGGAAAGCTTTAAAGGAGTTTAGGCTGGCTGGCCTCCTTGCTCTGGAATAGTGCAAGTGCTCGAGAACAGATTCGTCGGAAGACGCAGGTTGTTTCTCCGGATGGCGTACGAGCCATGCTTTCGATGAAGCTCTTCGAGTCATCCAGATTAACGATCTTCTTGCGTTTCTCCTCTGGATCAGGGTAGGTGTCGTCCCGGGAATCTTTGAGGGCAGCCTGAAGATGACGAATTGTCGCAATCGAATAGATGATGTCCCTGTTGTCAAGGGTCCTCTCCAAGTATGGTCTGCAAGCTTCTAGGATATCCCGAGCAGCCGGGGAACCGGGGTCTGAGAGTTTCAGGAACATTTTAATGGCTCCCCAGAACTTGGTCGAACGAACATCAGGGGACTCCTCCTCTGGGTTGAAGTCGGCCAAAGAGATATTGGCCGAATCGTCTTCGTCCTCCAGACGCTTGTTCATCACCAGGGTCTCGATGATCCTAACTCTGTCGAGGGTCTCCGAAATATTTTCGGCCCTGGAAGACTGTGGTCCGATAAGAGGTCCGTCGCTCTTTCTTCCAAGTCCGTAGAGGAGATCCATGACGGTGTACAGGATTAGAGCGGCCTTTCCTGGTGGAAGGTGGTCGAGGCTGGTTTCAGCGGTGGCAGGAGCCTCTCCGGAGTTCAACCTGTCAAAGACGGTTCCAAGGAAATTAACGAGATCGATATTGAGCGACATGATGGAGATGCATTCATCCGAAAACCAACCGGTCTCGAATAGCTGGTCGAGAGCAGGGGCGTATTTGTTGCTGTAGAGTGCTTTGACACCTTCATTCCCAGGAAGGTACGCATTCTCGCTTGGAGGTGGAGTCGGTGGAGGTGGAGCGGATCCAGCGATCAGGTCGTCAATCTTGATTCGCTTAGCAGGGTTTCCAGTGGAAAGGTCGTCTCGGAAGTTCGGGTAGCCAGATGCACCAGGGGTAGACGACCTCGGAATTGGGGTACCAGAAGTTCGCGGAGTGTCAGAAACCGACCCAGGGAATGGACTACCACGGTCGTATGTTCGTTTCAAGTCCCGGAATCCGTTCGAGTCGGAGTGCAAGGTCATCCTCTCTCCGAGCATCGGGCTAAGATTCGGTGGAGGGAGCGTCGCACTCTCCAGAGCCGGGTCGATTGCAGAGTAAGGGTCGAATTCATACTGGGAGCGTGGAGAGCTTCCGTTTGTAGAGAGAGCATGGCTGCTGGGCATGTAAGGCATCGGAGCCGAGGTTGGCATGTGATGATGTGGCATCGGCGGCATCGGCGGCATCTGCATAGCCATGGACATTGACATCTGGCCATGATGGGGCATGGGCAGAGCAGGACCTGGGGAGACCCCATAGTTGGCTGGGGCTAGGCTGGGAGGGGTATTTACAGGCGCTGGTTGGATTGGAGGAGGGCCTTGAGGAGCTTGCTTGAAGATTGGGTCGTAACCTAAGCATTCACGCTTTGACTTTGCGCAGTTCTTGCATGTCGGGTGAGCCTCGTCACACTGGTGGCAGTGGTGGGGGTGTTCCGTTAGCCATCGTTACGCGACAACAGAGAAGAGACGGAAAAAATCGCAAGAGCGACAACTCGATTTTTTAGGGGGGGGATTTTTTTTTTTTTTTTTTTTTTTTTTCGCGTTACCTTGATTCTTCGCTTTCGACAAGTAAGACAGCCGGTCTTTGTTCGTCGCTTGATCTCTTTCTTGTGTCTTCCGCCGGACATTATTCGCTCTGAAGGCTGCATGACCGAAGGCAATGGATATCGTAAGTTAGGCTGATGTGGTGAGCCTGCAAGGTGTGGTGGACCACCCGGCATCGGATAGTAGCCTTGCATTCCTGGTAGCGAAGGCGAGGGCGCAGGTAATGGTGATCCTACTTGGAGGGTTTGAGGAACCGGCGATGAGGTCGGAGGTGGTGCTAATCGGATTGGAGGGAGGGAGAAGTTTGACGATCCGACTCCAGGGAGCGAGGCAGAGGAATATGTTGGAGAGTCTCGGGCAGATCCTGGCTGTTGTGGATAGGAATAAGAGGACATAGAAGGTGATGGGTAGGAGCCAGGAGAAGGGTAGGAGGTGATGTTCTGTCTATTTTGAAGGGGGGGTTGAGCGTAAGAGAATGTGGGAGAGGGAGTCGAGTGTGGTGAAGGCCTATGCTCAAGATGCCCGAGATGGGGGGAGGAAATATGCGGCTGGTACCGAGAGGAACCATGCACGCTGGTTGGCCTGCTGTCGGGATGGTTGCTGTTGTATTCAACCATGATCATACCTGGAGAGACTAAATAAAAAATAGAAAAAAAAGAAATAAAAGAGAGATTTTCGAATCGTCGTCGTCGTCTTCTCTCTTCGCCTTCGCCCTCTTCGTCTGTCGTGGTCGTTAACTTGTCGTCGTCTTCTCCAGATGGATTAGTATTTCTGGAAGGGTTATTGAGTGGCTTCTATTTCTGTTTTATCGAGAATCGATAGATAGATGTCAGTCGCAAGTTTATCCCTTTATTTTATTTATATATGTATATATATATATTTCAAGGTCATGATGTCCCTCTCGGCTAGGTTTCGGTCTGATCTTAAAGGAATTGATTGAGGAAAAAAGAGAGAAAACAGCGGTGAGAGAATTGGGAAAGGGCAGGGCAGTTTAGTGGTGGTGAGAGTTTGTAGTGCAATGCAGGTGTGGGTGCGCGATGAGAATGATGTAAAAAGGTTGCAAAGGAGAGAGACCGTAGGCCCAAAAAAAAAAAAAAAAAAAGAGAGAAAAAGAAAAAGAGGCAAATTGGTAGCCAGCACAAGGGAAGGAGGGTGTGTGATGTGAAAAGGGGGAAGCAGGAGAGAGGATTGAGAGCGATGGTGATGATTAGGAAAGCAGAGTAAAGGAGGCAGGAATGGGAAAGTATAGAATGATAATGATGATGATTCTACTCTTTCTGCCTCACTCTGCTTCAAGTTAAGCGGTATGACAACAGGTGATATGGATAGGTATGGATCTATGGTATCAATATGAATGGGTATAATCAGAAGCCGTCTCGCTTCCTGGTTCAAGGTTGGCCTTGCCGAACTGTTGCTTTGGTTTGGTTTGGTTTGGTTTGGTTCCGAACAATTTTAAAAGGAAAAGTGCCCGAGTCCAGAGTGAAAGTACGGGTCGGCTAAAGCGTCAACCAGCGAGAGGGAACGTGGGCGTTCGAGAATAAAAATAAATATAATAAAAAGTCAAACTAACATTCAGATTGACGAGAAGTCTCGACGTCTCGTCTCCCCTTTGCTTTTGCTTTTGCTATTGCCTTGGACGGAGACTTTGAGAGTGCAGGCGAATGGGGGGTGAGAAGTGTATGTCAAAAAAAAAAAAAGGGATCCGGAGGAGAACTTTTTCGATATTAAGTTTTTCTCTCCCTTTCCCTTTGAGCGGACATGAGAAGGAATGCTGAGTATAACTAATGATGGGTAATGCTTAGGCGGGAGGGAAAAAACCGAATATATGAAAAATAAACAAAAAAACCCACCGTTTAGATGACCGGAAAAAGAAAAAAATGGAAATGCAAGGAAGGGAGGGCTTCCAAAAAAGAATATAGAGAGGTACCTATGTATATACGCACATGCACATACATACATATAATGCAGCAGACAGAGCGAGAGCGAAAGAGAGAGAGCGCTGGCTGGGCGTCAGTTTGTCCAGTGTTTCGATAATTTTCCCGTTTGGCCTGGTCTTGACCCAAAAATAAGGAAGGGAAAAAAAAAAGCGAAAAAATTTGGAGAGTGTCGGCTGCGGCCAGATAACCGGGCGACCCAGATCTATTTATGACTTGGGTCTGTGTCGTCAGCCGTAAGTAATCCCGAACGAGTTTTGTCGAGGGACGGGCACGACAGGCAGGCACGAAACGACAGGGCATCAGACAGGCGAGAGGGTGGCACGTAACCGAGCTCCCTGCTCACTGGCTCGTTCGTCCTGTTCTGTTTCGCTTGACTGCGTGGTGACCTGAGCCTGACTTTTCGGTTGGACAGACGGACTTGGCTTCTTTGGCCCTAGCCGGAACAGAAGTTTTCCAGAAGGCCATGCAGAACAAAAGGCAAACGAGGGTGTATGTATGATGATGATGGTGGTGGGTCGCTAAAACATTACAACTGGACTGGATGGAGGCACTCACGCTTCGTATTCTGCTTGCTTGCTTGCTTGCTTGCTTGCTTTGTTTGGGCTGGTCTCTGTGCTGGCGCTTCTCTGGATTTATTATATTCGTTTTTCTCTTCTATAGTATATATCGGATTTCCAATTTCTTGTTGGCCCCTTTTCACTATGCTGGCTTGTGACAAATGGCAGTATTTTCCCTATCGAGTTTGTGTGAAATATACTTTCCCCAAGTGAGACAGTAGAGCGTATTCGGATACCAGCGTCGTTGGGTTTGAAAGGGAGAGGAAAAACTCTGCTTTTGAAAGTCAAAGGCCTCCTTCGACAGGGTTGTGTCGAGGGGAAAGGCTAGGCACAGTGAGCTAGCCAAGTTAGCGAGCGAGAATCCTCCCAACTTAAACAATGAAACTTATCTCGTCAAGGAAAAAAATAAAAATAAAAATTGAATAAAACATGGCATGGTGCAAAAGGCTGCCATTTAAATTCTAGAAAGCCCAGAGGACGACAGGATCACGGTAACAAGGCCACTCGAGTACTCGTTGGTACCCATAAGTACCCTGGACCAAGTCCACCCGCATGTCCGCTAATGATAGTTGGATCCCAGCTGAGGATGTGTGCGAGGGATACATGCAGTGTGGTTAGCTAGGCGATGGTGGCAACAATCCGACGCTAACCCTGCACGCCTACGAAAATTTCGAGTCCATGATCCTTATTTTTCTTTTTGTGCATGGAGAAAAGGAAAATAGTGCCCCGTAGATATCCAAGTTCACTCCGGACTACCAAAGTAACGAAGTCCACAGAACTGTTTTGCCCTGTCGGTCTCGAGAACTGCTGAAACGTAGGGTCGATAGCGGGAAAATAAAGCGAGAGACTCCCAACTGCATGGCCTTGGTTTTGGCTGAAAAGAGAAAGAAATGTGAAGCACAAGATCCAATGGTACAACAAGATTTCCCGCAGAGCGCACCAACCAATCTCCAAATCCGTGACTATCAGAAGAGGAATTTGAAACCCTCCGACTTGCGGTGGCCGGCGCCCAGGTGTCCACCTTCATCAAACCTTCTAGCGGAGAGTTAAATTTCCTGGGAGGTTTTTTGTGGACACCTTGGTGACATCCGAATGCTTCCAATGCTGGATACGAAGAAGTACTTTAGGGCATTTGATAGGAAATACCCAGAGGTATCGATGAATGATGAATTCGCATAACCGGCCGCTTTCTTTTCACTCGACCCAAAAAAAGTCGATATAGCTCAAATCGTACAGCTATACTTCTGGAAAGTCGGATTCAGTGCGTTTGGAGCCGAACTTCTACGCGAGAAGAAACGTCATCGTGTCTGATCCCGGAAAAAACAACCAAATCTCGTCTATTGCCCCTGTTGAAGCGTGGCAGCGGACGGGCAGTTGCACATTATGCGTGTGGTCGCTCGCTCCTGCTGTTCCTGTCCTGGAATTGAGCCATGGCCCCACTCCCCGTTGTTTCCTTTTTCTCATAGTTGGCAGCTTGGGCGCATGCAGGAAACGGAACAAATAGGCGACTGAGCTGAGGAGATCTCTGAACGAAAGGGACTTCGGGCTTGTCACCCCTGCAGTAGGGTTTCATTCGAACCAAAGAAAGAAACTAAAAGCATTGTGAGAAATAATGACAGAATAGCAGAACCTACCGAGGTTCGGACCAAATTTCCTTTTGGTAACAAGAAGCGTAAGCGCTTAGATTAAGGACCAGCGGCTAGCTCAAGGTGGCTATTCTCTCGAAAGTAATGGATAAACGGCAATACGAAGTGTGGACTATTGAATGTGGTGAAGTGGTTTATCCGACAATGTCGTGGTTTTTCTGTCCAACAATTAGCACTTCCGCAAAGCTTTTTGGCCTCTCGTTATGGAAAATCTAGGGAATAGATGGTGGGAGCGTGTGATATATCGGAGACAACGAAAAGAAGAAGAAGAGGAGGAAGAAGAGATATCAACAAATAAGAAAACGACGGAGACGGTTTTGATCAGGACCAGGTCACAGAAACACAGGTTGGTTCGAAACGAGGCCGCGGCACCAGAATACCAACGAGCTTTATGTTTCCAGATAGCAGGTTAATCGATCGATGTGATAAGCCAACATGACCCGAATCTGCAGTCGTTGCCTTAATTTTCCGACGTAGGAAAGGCAACCACGCATATGTTTAGGTATAACCATGGACAGGAGTCGTTTTTGTGCAATGGAAGACGGGTACAAGCCTTCTGGAATCAATACACTCACTGATATCCTTCGAAGAAAAGGAAGCAAACAAGAGTACAAGAGTACAACATGCTTGCCAAAGGCAGACCCTGGTACAAATGTGAATGAAGTGGAAGGGTCTAATAGAAAGATTAACTAATAAGGGGGGGATGGGATTGGTATGGCAAGACTGTTTCCTAACAGGCCCTCGCCAGCAGGACTTGACGGGTAGTTACAGAAATATATGATGCTTCAAATGCATGAACAGCTCTTAGTGGCTGGGGATGTTGTATTTCGCATGACGATTGATTCTTACTTACAAGGTTGACTGATTCCTGCCCCTAATCTCTTCAATGGCCTGTGTAACACCAGAGACACGGTATCTGTTTGCTTAGTGTCTGCCAGCTGTTGATCTTCGTACAGGATCCTTCTCGTTGGCCGATATATTTGCGGTAGAATCTTTATGGTCGGCGATTCAGCAAATTCTGAATTCCTAGGTTTTCCGAGTAAGAGATGAAGATGCTAAATCGTGAGACCTGGAATGCCCGCAACCTCAAGTATTATAAAGTGACAGTGCTTTTGACGTTGCTGGAATAGAATATGTCGTTCAACCATAGAAACAGTTCTGATCGTGACAGATGTTGAAGTTTTCCCTGGTGTTTATTGGGAGTAAATGAAAGAAAAGATCACTTGTGCCGACTCTCCTGGGCGAAGATAGATAGTTGGATCAATTGCGGGTCGAGCCTCGCGATATAATTTTTTTTGCAGAATAAAACTAGAGAGGAAATCCAGACCAAAGTTCTTCATACGACGACGGTTTGTGTCTGAAAAACGATTGATCTGTGTTTAGAGAACAGAAACTCGAAGACCAATGGCCTATGTAGATGATGTTGAGGGAAAGAATCGAATTGAAAGCGAAGGAGAGGAGTCGATCGAGATGAGGAGAACAACCTTGTAACATGCAATTGAAGGGTTCAAGGCAAATGTGGGACACCGGAAAAATAGCTTGCTGTTTAAATTCCTTATAAAATATTTCTTGACACTGTCGACAAAGTGGCGGGTCTGCCAGGCCCTTGTTAAGCGTTCGAATCCCGCAAGCTAGGGTATTAGCGTCAGATGCCGGGGAATTGATGAGAGGGCAGGTTGCGAAGCCGAACGATATATGCGGCTGCGTCTTATTGGTTTTTCGTTAAACTGGGGTAGTTGGGGGGGTATGTTCGGGATTCTCCCTCGTTTCTTGATCTTGGACCAGCAACTTGACCGAAGGTTTTCCCCGTGAGCGAGTGAGGTTAGAAGCAGAAGAAACAGGAAAAGGCAACCTAGAATTAATATTTGTTTCTAGCTCAGGGCCTCCGAGAGAATAGGCCAAAAGGGCGATTGGATTTCTGGATCGAATGGCTGGAACGATAGACCACCAGGCGCATCACCCATCAAAGCTAATCTGAAACTAGAGGATGCCTACTGAAAGTCGCTTGCTTCACAGGTTGATGCAGGAACAGGAAGGGCTTTGCAGGAAGCTAAACCAGAGCGAGGACTGGCCGAAATGCCCCAAGCCCAGCCAGTGACCTACTTACTCGCCTAACCAAGACAGTGGCTTTCGCGGAAGATTGAAGGCTTCGAGAATTCGAGGAACTTTTTTTATATATGTTGAGCAAAAGCGGAAAGTCGTGAAGTTTTTGGGAAGTTGAGGTGTTGCAAATCGGAGTTTTAATTAGTTCAGATGGATTCAGCCAATACACAGTCACTAGTTCACTAGGGACAAGATCCATGCATGCATCGATACCAAGCTCAATTAACCTTGGGATAGGAAATGTGGTGGATCCACCAAGTACGGTTTTTCAGGAACGAGAGCGATGTGCTGGAACCTCGTATTGCGGCACTGGTATCTCATATCGACGATAACTACTTTTTATACTAGCTGGAAATGAACATGTACATATACATTACATGTATATGATGAACATGTAAGTACCTGCCAAATGCCTCGAAGCAAATAAATATAAATAACGATAGTTAATATCGGCCTAATGTACCCGAGGGCGGGCGCACCACCATCGGCTTGGGTTAACAGTTTTCGTAAATAATATAAGTCTTGGGTGGTCGGAGACTATTTTCAGTGGCTGATTGGCAGCAGCCATGATTCCATTCCGCATCACCAAAGGTTTTGCTATTACCTATCGTATACCTTTTTTAGAAGTAGACGGAATTACGGAACGGGTTCGTTTCATAGACTCGTTTCCTTCACTAATGTTACAGGAAAACTTCCTACCATTGTTAGATCTGAACTTGAATGCGAAAAAGAATAGGTATTCTAATTGACAAAGCTCTCTAGTCTTACAAAATTTTAGGACCCTGCAAGAGTATACCAGCAGACTGGCCTAGCCTATACTTTTTACCAGAGAATACTTCTCTTCCATTCGCTTTTCTAGAAATGCAATTCGCAATCTGACGGCTAATCATCCGGTCGATGGAGGGGGGATCGAAAAGGCGTATTTGGGGGTCACCCACGATAAACATCAAAGCTTCATGCATCTAGATTACAATTGAAGCTAAGAAGCCTACGAGCAAAGGATATTCCCATCTTCCAACCCGAAAGAACAATCAATCAATATCCAATCTGAGACCTCTCATCTTCCAGCCCTCAGAAAATCCATGCAGGGGTTCACAGTTAGCTCTCGATATCGCTCGTCCTCTATCTCCCAATCCTTGTTCTTCTCGAACGAATCAAACGTTAAACGGCACGGGAGACGTGCCCAAACCTGCAGGTGTGAGCAGATATCCTTGCTCACCATGCAGAAAAAGGAATGCTTCCAGAAGGCAAATGGAAGCCTCCTTTGCTTGTGAGACACCAGCGCAAGCAGTCACCAAGGTCTAGATTCGGCTCTGGTTAACAAGTCAGGAAGCCAAAAGCATCACGATACGAAACGTTATCCAACAGTTGGCTCCAAATTAAGGATCGGTCTCCCATTTCCCCTTTATTCATTGTTTGTTGGTTCCATCACCCACTGCACATGTACAGTTCCAAGTATTGTGTACATTTCAAAGAACATGTCTGGCACCCGGAGGGCACTAAACGACCTGTCAGAACAACAGATCTGCAGACTTTGCACTTACGCTGGACAAGGGTGGCAGATGTGGAGGTCAGCACTTCATGTTTCGAGAAGAGACCGGATAAACCTCCCCTGTCACACTCTCTGAAAAGGACCCCCCCCAAAATGCCCTCAACAAATTAAATTGTGTTACTGAGGGTAGACAACTTATACGGGAATCCAAGGCGGGGCGGATCCAATTATTCCCTCATCTACAGACAAAATTACTGAAACGCCAGAGGTGGGTCGTCCCTTCGTTAGCGGGCTGTGTTAAAAATCATGCAAGGAACGAACTTTCTGGTAGTTGGGAGCTCAGATCAATTCAAGCCTGGCTGCCCCGCTTAGGCGAGGGTCAATTCTCATGAAAAATCTCGGTTCGGGCTTCACGAGATTCTAGCCTTACCTTCATGCGAACAAGAAATTTTGATCTCCTGTCAGCAATCGGTCCACAGCCGAGGCATAAACGACTTCCCCGAATAAAATGTCGCACATTACCTCATCGAAAGTATCGAACACGAGGGGTGGATATTGTTATGCAGACTCGAATTAATGGATAATGTTAATCGAGCTAATCCATTGAAGCTCGAGAACAGAATCTAGCCACCTGCGTATGCGCTCCAAAATGTCCTTACATCCAGCTTTTGGCTATCAGACTTCACCCTCAAGGTTCCCCCGGAACAGGTAATGGCGGTTTCCGAGCCAATTTGCACAGAGAGCAGGGACACACGCAGCCGACAGGTTTCGTAATAGTAAGGAGCTTTCCCAAAGTCATGCGATGTTTCATGTCGAATAGATTGCCGTGGCTTCCGAAAAAGCAGTTGGAGAAAAAAACGTCCTGGCTTTTTGCGTACCTTGATCAGGCTATCGCATCATCGGTTGTGCCACGTGCCGCTTTTTCTCGATAGTGAAGGCTTGTTCCTGAGTCGCTTCGACGATATGATATCATCCAACATTATCATGAATTCATGAATAATACACCGCGAATTCAGGGACTTTAGCGAACATAGTCGAGCAACTAGCTGCGATTTAAGACCTTAACTCCTACTCGTCTACCTAACTATGTTTTTTTTTTTTGACAACAGGCCTCCTAATGCCGCGTCGTCGCCATTGAAGTTGCAACGAAATTCGCATTTATTTACCGTATTTGGGCGGATACATGAGGCTGAACGCGCCAAACTAGGAAATATTCTGGAAAACTGCAATAGAAATCAAGGGGTGGGTGGCGCGAAACTCTCTTGAACAAGGGTTATCCCGTGCCTTCTAGAAGGTTTCCATGAACGATTGGAAATGAGAAAAAGAAAGTTTTATCCAGGAGCCGAGGGGAGGGAGCGGGCACCATTTTCAATTAGGCTCCCAGCATTTTGCCTATGTGCAGCAGAATTAGGTCTGTTCTCCGTCCCCACCAGGAACCATATGTTCGGATGTGTGGAAGCACTTGGCAAGTGTTCTGGAAAATATTCTGATGCAAGGCATGAGGGCGATCGATAGAACCCTAGATCCTGTCATGTCGTAAATACCAGACGAGGTTGGGACCTGTTTGCCAATTGGCAGGAAACTAATGAAGTCATTACGAGATATATTCTGGGCTAGTCCTGCGGAGAGGACGCTGGGACTTCGGTACATGTTGTCGATCTTCAGTCTTGAAGTTATGCTTTAGCCATCATGAAGTGAACAGGATAAGCTGCACTAGATTCGGCTGCTTTTATCGTTTGAAATTATGTACTATTTATCAGGGTGTCACACTTGTATCATAAGCTGGTCACTCCAACAGCAACCTGGCCATGGGCGACCATCGATAGCACACTATCATCAGGAGTTCGCCGACCATTGGCGTTTGCTAGGCTGACATCCAACTTCTTGATTTACCATAGTCAATTTTTGTAAACAAGCCCAAGACTGCCATATTACCGCCCGCATGACATAAATATCTCTTACGACTCATACACTCGTAAAAGAGCTATGCTTCGCGAAGGTGTATTTCTGTTGGAGTGCAAACTTATTTATCTCACCGGCCGGTCACATGCGCATAATCGAAAGGCTAAGATTTATCTGATGCGGTTCTTGCGACGGGGCTAGTCGAAATGAAGAAGCTCGTTTATTGCCACACGAACCTCGAATCGAAAGGCTTTCGACCCGATATTACTTACTCGAATTACTAGAGATGTCTTAACTACCTATAAATAAGCTCAGGTACCGATACCATACCTATCAGCCGTGCCGACTCCGGGGTTTGTGCTAAAGAGGAAATTTGTCTAGAGTATCAAAATTAGAAAGTGCCATTGCATTGCGCAATTGCGGCGTTTTTCTCTCTCCCTTCTCTCTTGAGATCATGAAGGGACGAGGGATATTGCAAATATATTCTACAGGCGCAGAGACTTTTCTCTATGATTGATCTTTCTAATCCGAGCTTAATGCACATGTATATGTAATAATGGCTTTTGTTAAGGAACTTCTGAAGCTTTCCTGCACCATGTCAAATACAATCGATCCGTGAGACCTAGGGTTATTTCCGGAGATAAGGCTACACTCCTCTCGTCGGCTATGCATCTGCAGGCTTGGGTGTTTTCTAGAACCGAATCAGCCCGATTTAATTAGTGTGTATGTTGTTCTTATACTTCTTCTTCAAGGACATGGTAGCTTGACTTTTCGTTGTCAATCCTCCAGGCGCAAGGGAACAGTTACGTTCTGGCACGACCATCCCACAACTGTTAAATGGATTAATTTCGGTCTAACCCTATATTATTTGAAGATCGTTGGCACCGTTGCTTTAAGAAGAAAATTTTTTTTTTTACTGCGCATTAAAGGTATCAGTGGAATTTTCTTTTGTCTCATAGCTAAGGTTGTTTTTTTGACCGACGCGGCGAAGTTACGTTCTATCGATATATCCTAGAGCTCTATATGAGCCCCGTTTATACGCAGGGCTTGGGACAGAGTAAACCGGGTTAATGGGCACCTCCATTTATATTTAAAAGAGATCAGCCGTCGTAATTAATGTCGAAATCAGCCACATATGCACATAATCAGAGTAAGCCAAGAGGTGTGGGATATTTCGTCAAAAGTGGATTTCAGACAGGATTGAATCTTCCACCAACCGGAGGCCACAGTACCTGACCTAGCGTCAGTCGACACCAAAAACTACTGGAAATATGCATTCTTCGAATTCCCACACCGCGACAACTCTGGACCATGGAAAAGGATCTGGAAAGCTTGGAAGCGGGGAATTTAGCTCTCTCGGTTCTTACGTTAGCAGTTATCTTAGACCCTTCTGACTGCATCTCGTCCCGCTTTGAGGCGAGTTACCTTGGTATCTTGTACATGATCTTCCGTGGGCCTTCTAGAAGGCGGACAGGGTGCCACAATTGCACAAGCATGATACACAAGATATGGAGCGCCCAGAAATTTAGATGCTACCGGATTCAGACTCTTTCATTTATCGCCCCTCTCTGCTATGGTATTACAATTAAATGCACGCAACATCGTACTTCGCACCCACAGGCTGATGTCAAAGGTGTATCATACTTAACGGAAACGTTACCATAAACTCGATTTTTTAGTGGGGCCATATCATCTTCATGTGTAGACTGTATTGGTTTACTCTGTTTTTATCGGCTTTGGCGTATGGAGTGTAAGCCCATTGGTATTTCTCGTCTTAGTATTCGGATAACTGTCGCTTTTTCTCCAGACGGTCATGCAGCCCAGAAGGCATTATCGGAAACCGCTTTAGAACTGTTCCGGTTTGTCATGCTTGGATCAGCAGATACCAAATAATAAGAATTACTGCTGATATTAACTTTGCGCTATACCAGTTTATGCATATAGGCATTTATCTTGAGTAAAATTGGGGGACACGAAATCAAATGCATTTAGCCATCTGTTACCAGTTTTATAATCAATAGTGATAAGCTCACTATAGGCAGGGTGTGCACGGACACTATGTACTATCACCTTACGAATCATCTCTCAGACTCTCCAACCGAGTTAATGCCTCGGTGTGTATATACCCGAATTAGTTCGTAACCGTGCAATTACTATACAGACGCTCGCGTGGAGACCCTCAATCCAGAATATAGGCGAATCACGTCACGTTCTCCCCTTAGTCTTCATCTGTTATATTTACCGGAATTACGTCCCAGTTAGACCTTTATATAAGTGTATGGATAAGAATTCTTGAGCAGCCCTTAGAGTGATACTCAATATATCTCGGTCAAGGCAAAGCTTGAATAAATATGCCTGCCTATGATTAGTATCCATGGAATCTCCGCCGCCAAAAAGCATTGACCAACTGCTAAAATGGTAGACGGCGTCAACTTGCGCTCAATCGGCCCGACATTCGTCTGGAATGAAACGAAAGTCTCTTAAAAACCGGGTGATCCCTTGATGAATTAAAGAACAAGGTCACCTGCTTTGCAAAGCCCCATCCACAACGCTAGAAGGACGTTTGTTCTTTCTAGAAGTGATTGTGGTCAATCTGAATTTATCCGATGTAACGAATCGGATTCTTTGCAAGGTCGTACCAGGATTTGCAACCTTGGATCATGCAAGACAAACTAGCCAGAAGCAAATAACGAAAAACAAAACAAAAAAAAAAACCTTGAAACCGCATTTCGTAGGATGTTGTATTGGTTGAGGATTCGTAAATTTCCCTCGAGTCGGCCAATAGGGCCAAACGATACGCTTATGACTTACACAATTCTGGGATAGTTCGTAAAAAGGAACCTGGAAACGGGCACTGCCACTCGGGAGATATCTGGAAAGATATTTCAATTTGTTCGGCGTGGAGGACGCCAGCTTCGGAGGGTGTATGGAAAGTCCGCGGCCTGGTGGAGCATATCCCTCACCCGTCACCGCAAAGCGCTAAACTGTCGACTAACCGTCCAACAGAACTCTTGTCCAGTCGAAATTCTTCCAAAGTTTTCGGAATTCGTCTTCCCTTCGGTCTTTGCCTCTACTCCATCTCCCCTGCCTCTTTATGACATCGGGCTCGCAATCCAGCATCCCCCCGATGATTTCTCGGGCGAATAGGTCGCCCTTTGGCCATCTGTCCTCGTTTTCCACGATATGCCCCATCCCTCCGTCAATTTCGAACCATACGTGAAAATATGGCGCCTCTTTCACCATGGACCTTCGGAAAGCCTGCTTCCCTAATTTTTTTCGGGATAAAGATGCAGTATCAATGATCTTTTTATGTTGCGACCACTCCTCGTCGCTAGAGAGAAACGCTTCCTGCAGCAGTATTAGCTAATGGGGTACGAATTGTGATTGTTGAGGAGTGTGAAATACTTACTCTAAAAAATGCTGGAGCTAGTTCACCCTGTTCGAGTGGAAGTGGTATAGCCTCAATAGCAGCATGTCGTTTCCGATGCGGAGCAGCTGCATTTTCGTAGAATATGACGTCCTGACCTCGGTCATGGTACATCCTGATGAGACATTTCATGAAGTTCTGCTCTGTGCGTTAACTAACCTGTGTTAGGAGGAGCCGTGATGCAAGACTTACCCGAATCTCCTCCCACTCATCATCGTCGCATTCTAGGGTATTGGTACGATGCTGGATTGGGACTATTGTCGCACCTCCCGGTGACAGCTCTGGCTCAGTTGGTAATGTCAGGAACACTCGTGTACCAAGCGATATAACTGGCGCGATTGGTTGTCTGTTTTCTTGTGAGCATAACGGGCAGCTGTCTAGAATACGCTGCTGGCGTTTGAAGTCATTGATGGCCATATTCTTAATATCAATCTCGCTTTTCTGGATCCGGCTTGCAAGCTTGCTCGCGTTCTCATCCATGTACTCGAGATCATCCTATATTTGAAAACTTAGTAACGGGCTTGTAATCGAGAAAATTTTTAGAGTACTTACGTCAAATTTAGCATCTTTCGCTATCCTTTCGGCAGCGAGACGACCCTCGTTTGTATGCCCCTTCGTCCTCTTCTCCTCCCTTACCATATCGTCTAGGGTGATATCCTCATTTGCCTCCATCTTGCCTTTTCTCCTGCCACTAGTGATTTCCTTGGCCTCGCTGCTCTTTCCTCCACCGGCAAGCAGCCGCGAGTCCATTGCAGATAATACCACCACATCCGGCTCTTTCTGGTTGGCGAATGCGGCAAGGGCCAAATTGTATTCTGCCTCAAGTTCTGCGGCCTTTGAATCCCCCCGTAATTGTGCCTTGAGCAAGCTGGCTCGTAGCTTGTTTAGGGCTGATTGGTCAATAATTTTAGTAACATTGGGAACTGGCTGATTTGAAGTCTTGATAACCTGCGGTGATCTTGGCGATGGATTGCGTGGCCTGGTCTCCTTTAAGTTGCGCTGGGCATATAGGTCACCAGTGGGATGCTCTTTATAATCTTTCCGGTCCTTGCCATATGTCTCCCGTCGGTCGAGCTCAATCCTTTCCTCTCGAACTTCGTCAAAGCTTTGGAGGTCTCCGAAAACTTCTACGCCGACACTGTCGACGCTGCGTTTCTCCTCCTCTGCTCTTGCGTAGACATTCTTGAGCTTTCTCATCCGCCACTGGGAGCCGCTATCACCGAATGTAAACGAAGGCCCGGTTGATTTGGGGGGCTCATAATTGTCCAATGAGATGCCCTCCCGAAGAGGAGCATTTAATTCCTTGGAGGAAACTTTTAGCTGATAGTCTTTGACTGTTTGCTTCGTTGTAGTCGAGGTATCCTTTGGTTTCTTGACTCCTCTTTGCAAGTATTCGACATTTATACCTGATTCCTCCATCCACGAATCTCGTTTCAAGGGTGGCGAGTCCGTTGTTGGCTTCGGTATATCTTTCTCGACCGGGTCCTCGTCGCCAGCCTCCTTTTCCACCCACATGCCTTCACCCTCTAGTTCCTCCTCCTCAGGGATATCGCCGGGCATATCGTCCCTCTTCCGTTTCTCCCGCCTCCGGGAACCATCTTCGTCATGATGCGAGTGCCGCGATCGTTTACTACTACTATGATGTCTGTGCCGGTCATGATCGCGATCCCTATCATGCCTCGAAGATGATGAGCGATGGTGATGCCGGTGCCTATGATGTCTGTCCTCAGAATCACCTTCACGATGTGACCTGGTCTTGTCTCCCGGCCGATCAAGGTTCTCGTTCTCGCGCCGTCTATGACGTCGTTCGCTATCCTCATCTTCGCGTTCGCGATGTCGTTTTCGGTCGTGATCGCGATGCCGGGAGTCGCTGTGTCGGCTAGAAGTGGTTTCCATTGCGGTAATTTGTAGTATGACTCGACAATTGGTACAGTCGAGATTTCGTTGTGATCTGTTCGTCGGAACGAACGATAGTGGTTGTAGTTTAGGTTTGAGTTTCGCGAGCCGCGGTTTTAGTGATTTCTCTAGGGAAGTTTCAATGACAAACCTTGCAAGCTTCAACCATCCCACTTTGCTTCAAGCTTCAGGCACCAACATTCCTACAAACTACAGTATCTCACGGCACCCTATAAAATCTATCTTCTATCGCTAGGTCCTCGATTGCGAAAGCCTGAGAGTCTAGACACACGCGAACACAGCTTATTCAAAGCCCGGAGCTTGAACCCTTCCAACATGTCGCAGCCACCAGTTATCATGGTAGTCGGCATGGCCGGGTCTGGCAAGACAACGTTCATGCAGCGACTGAATGCACATTTACACCAGAAGAAGGAACCGCCATATATCGTTAATCTTGATCCAGCCGTCAAGAATGTACCCTTTGACAGGCATATTGACATCAGAGATTCGGTCAACTACAAGCAGGTTATGAAGCAGTACGTGGATTATTGGAACCTTTCCCTCTATCGAACCTTTCACGAGGCAGGAATGATTTACCAAGAAATGCTCAATACCAAATCTTTACCATAGGTACAACCTCGGCCCCAATGGCGGTATTATGACCTGTTTAAACCTTTTCGCGACAAAAATCGACCAAGTTATGGGAATCTTGGAAAAGCGGGCGCCAACAATATCTCGGGTATTGGTCGATACACCTGGACAGATCGAATGTTTCGTTTGGTACGTAGGATTCTATGGTGCAGACAAGTTATATTTTTACTGACATCGATATCAAGGTCTGCTTCTGGGGCCATAGTTACAGATGCTTTGGCTTCGTCGTTCCCTACCGTTCTTGCATACATTATCGATACCCCGCGAACGACATCTACGTCGACTTTCATGTCGAACATGCTGTACGCCTGTTCGATTCTCTATAAAACAAAACTACCGATGATTATAGTTTTCAACAAAACCGATGCCCAAGATGCCTTGTTTGCCAAGGAGTGGATGACGGATTTCGAGGCCTTCCAGGCCGCGTTACGAAAGGAGGAAGAGAAGGAAGATGGGACGAACAGCGGATACATGGGGAGCTTGATGAACAGCATGAGTTTGATGTTGGACGAATTCTATAATCATTTGGATGTAAGTTCCTATGTTCTACGGATGTTCCTTGGTTGCGACGACTAATACGTAAATAGGTGGTTTCCGTTTCGTCGATGACTGGCGCTGGTATTGATGAATTCTTTAAAGCCGTCGATTCAAAAGTGGAGGAGTACAAGAAGGACTACTTGCCGGAACTCGAGAAGGCCCGCAAAGAAAGGGAGGCAAAGAAGATGGCGAATCAAAACGAGCAACTGGACAGATTGATGGCAGATATGAATGTTGCTGGTGAATCTTCGTGGAAGAAACCCAAGAAAGATGTTAAAGTTCCAGCGAGTGAACCGGAGATCGACACTCTCAGTGATGCGGCAGACTCAGATTCCGACGAACTTATGGAAGGAGAACCTGACGTTGAGGATAATACAAACGATGGAAGAATGGGCGACGATAGCTTGATCGATCGATACGAACGAGCATTGCATAAGGAGGGCAAGGAAGATGCTTCGGACGAGAGTTTTATGAGGTACCTTAATGCACCGAGATAGCTTTTCTGTCTCGGCTTTCGTAGGTTACATTGCCGCCCTGGTTTTCAGCATAGTAGGAGGCGTTACGTATTCGGTTTAATGAATGTATACCATTGGAGCTTTTGAACGGTATTTTAATGTTTCTGTATACCTAGTTTTAGCTGACCCCAAGCTCAATGCCAGCGCTTTCTATCCAACTACGACCATGTGCGCATATATCTACTAGCTAGTATGGCTCCCAAGATACGAAGTAGGTGCTTAGGTAGATAGTGACTTTATGGTTTAGAGGCGTTGGCTGCACGCATGAGAAATCATATTTCAAATACTCATACCTAGTCTCGTAAACCACTCATACCTAGAGTAGCCTCGAATCCATACCCAAATATAGAACCCGTTCATGTGGCCATTGTCTTTACATTTACGCTGTAGACCCTGTGTAACAGTCGACTACGGCCAACACGTTGCATTGCTTTGGTTCGTTATCACGTGACACAAACTCAAGGAACTGGTTTGTAGCCGTTCGCGAATCCTCATCATCGAATCGACACTTTCTTCATCCAACCACGCGATCCCCAACCCTTCCACTTCGAACCATAGTTAACCTGTTCTATCGTTCAAATCGCCTGCATTCCGACATCATGAGTGCCGCAGAAAAGTCGCGCGGCCCACCAAGGGTCAAGAATAAGGCCCCGTCGCAGCGTCAGTATCAGTCGTTCTGTTACCTGAAAATCCATACTAACATCCTACGATTCTATAGAACAAATCTCCGCCGAACAGCTGCTACGAGAGGCCTTTGAACGGCAAGAACCGGGTGTCCAAGCACCAACCCAACGTTTCGCAGATCTCGAAGAACTTCATGAATACCAGGGTAGGAAAAGGAAGGAATTCGAAGATTATGTCAGGCGAAATCGGATAAACATGAACAATTGGATGCGGTACGCCGCCTGGGAGTTAGAGCAGAGAGAATACAATCGGTGAGTCTGTCCTAATTCAATATATACGTATTGATCCAAGAAGCTGATTACTGACGGTAGAGTTATACTATAGAGCACGTTCGATCTTCGAGAGAGCACTCGATGTCGACTCTACGTCTGTACCATTATGGTTACGGTATATTGAGGCGGAGATGAAGACTCGAAACATCAATCACGCGCGAAATCTCCTGGACCGAGCAGTCAGCATCCTCCCGAGAGTCGACAAACTATGGTACAAATACGTTTATATGGAAGAAACCCTTGGGAATATTCCCGGTACCCGACAAGTGTTCGAGAGGTGGATGTCGTGGCAGCCGGACGAGGCTGCATGGGGCGCTTATATCAAGTTGGAAAAACGATATGGGGAACTCACAAGGGCGCGTGCGATCTTTGAACGATTTACTCAGATACACCCGGAACCGAGGAATTGGATCAAGTGGGCGAGATTTGAGGAAGAGAACGGGGATCCAGATCTCGTGCGTGAAGTTTTTACGGCGGCGATAGAACATCTTGGCGACGAGTTCATCGATGAGAAGCTCTTTATTGCATTTGCGAGGTTTGAAACGAAACTCAAGGAGTTTGAGAGAGCCAGGGCTCTATACAAGTTTGCCTTGGACAGGTTACCGCGGTCGAAATCTCAGCAGCTTTATAACAACTACACTACTTTTGAGAAGCAATTTGGTGATAAGGAAGGGGTTGAAGATGTCATCGCTGCGAAGAGAAGAGTCCAGTATGAGGAATTGATCAAGGAGAACCCCAAGAACTACGACGTTTGGTTTGACTACGCTCGGCTGGAAGAGGCTCAGGGCGACGTTGATAAAGTTAGAGATGTCTATGAAAGGGCGATTGCCCAGATCCCCCCGACGCATGAGAAGAGGCACTGGAGGCGGTACGTTTATCTATGGATAAATTACGCTTTGTATGAAGAACTGGAAACCAAGGTACGTTAACATTACCTACTGGAATTTCGACGACGGCGTATCTAATAATAATATAGGACAAGGAGAGAACGGGTCAAATCTACAGCGAGGCGCTGAAGCTGATACCGCACAAGTCTTTTACATTTGCAAAGATCTGGCTGATGGCCGCGCACTTCTATATTCGCCAGATGGATGTAACAAAGGCTCGGAAAACCTTGGGAACCAGCATCGGAATGTGCCCCAAGGACAAGCTGTTCAAAGGCTACATCGAACTTGAAAAGAAGTTGCACGACTTTGTTCGTTGTAGAAAGTTGTATGAGAAACACATTCAGTTCAACCCGGCGAATACACAGGCATGGATTAATTTCGCGGAGTTGGAGCGAGCGCTGGATGACATGGACCGGGCGAGAGCGATCTTTGAACTAGCCATATCGCAACCAGAACTTGATATGCCTGAGCTTGTGTGGAAATCGTATATCGACTTCGAGGAAGAGGAAGAGGAGTGGGATAGGACGAGAGCCCTATACGAACGTCTGCTGGCGAAGACTGAGCACGTTAAAGTTTGGATCAGTTATGCACATTTTGAGATCAATGTGCCTGAGGAAGGCGCCGAGGATGAGGAGGTAGTTAGCGAAGAGGCGAAGGATAGAGCACGAGCTATCTTTGAGAAGGGCTACAAGAGACTAAAGGATAGTGGCCTAAAAGAAGAGGTATGTAATCGCTACTACCCTCCGTCAATGATCGAGATAGTAGTTACTGACCGCTTCCGATAGCGTGTGGTTCTGCTCAATGCATGGAAATCCTTCGAACAGATTCATGGCACGCCGGACAGTATCCAGAAAGTTGAGGCACAGATGCCAAGGAAGGTTAAGAAGCGAAGAAAGTTGGATGATGATAGCTTCGAGGAGTATATGGACTACTTGTTCCCGGCCGACGAAGAGCAGAATGCAGGGATGCTTAAGTTGTTGCAAGCTGCCCATAAATGGAAACAGCAGCAGGCCGGTATGGCTTAGTGGCAGTGTATCTCTAGTAGAATATTGTTCGGCCTCCGCGATGGCCTGAGACTTAGCCCAAGATCTTTCGGCAAGGATTTCAATTTCATTACTAACAGATCCCGGCAGTTGTTGTATGATACGAGATGCTTAGATATTGGGCAATGGCAGGTGCCGAACTAGCGCCTAAAATACTTAATACTTTTACGAGAAGCTAAAAGGCTCAAACCATTAATAGACAGGATATCCCGGGGTATCATGTAGTGAAAATATTATGAGACTGGCGGATTGCGTGGGCCGCAAGACAGACCCGAAACCATATTGTTTAAGACCCGGTGGGGCCATGAGAAATAGCCATATCCCAACGAACAATGGATAAGTTTAAAGGGTCTAAAAGGCCTAAAAGTCATCATCGCTCTCGTCACTGTCAGCGGCAGAGTTCTTTGGTTGGATAATCGGCTTTCCCTTGCGTTTATTCTCTCGCATTTGCAGTATCTGTTGATAGGAAGAATCTGCCTGTCAGCTAACCGGGTATCTCCGCATAAATTTAAACCTGGCGGTGCTAGGATTCGCATCACGTACCCGTTGTCTGATATCCCGCTCCTCCTTGCTTATGGTGGACCTTCTTGGATCCTTCTTGGAAGTCGTCTTAGAGAGCTTAGATTCCGAACTGCCTTCCTCCCCGGGGTCGACTGACGAATGACTACGTGGGCGCTTCTTACGCTCCCGCTGCTGCTTCCGTCGAAGGGCACGGGAGACATCACTGGTCGGAACCTCAGCGGTTCGAGCCTGTAGGAAAGATGCCAAAGCGGCCGAAGCTATTTGTTTTGTCTGGGTGGCTGAAGCCATGACGGTGTAGATGTATGTATGCGTGTATGTATGTATTTCGTGGTTATCTTGCGGGAAAACGTGGCTGGACAATTCCTTTTGAAAGCTTAGGTGTCTTGGAATCCTGCGCGGTGATAACTATAAATACAAATACGAAGTGAACAATGCAAGATTTTCGAGGAGAGGTTAGAAATTTCCCAAAGTAGAAAAAAAAATGTATGGCACAGGCCAGCGCTTGCGACAACGCAACGATTCCATGGCTGGGTAGCGCGAGTCTCTCTTTCACATAGCGAGCCTTTATGCTTTCCTCTTACAGTTTGGACGCCAATCAATATCTACGAACGAACTTTGTGTTAACCAGCATAGCCCTGCGTCTTGTACTCGGGCGAAAGAGATGACAGGTGCTAGTGGAAGTGTACATCATACGTGCATAGTAGGTACGAACGTACCGATAATGATAACTGACATTTAGATCCCGGTAATTTTTTGTGACAGGATCGTGCAGCCCGTTCTGGTGTCATGATATCCACGAGAGACCTCTCCCCTGTGACGACAAGCCTGTCGCCAATCCGGCATTTTCGCTGATGCTATCTTTGCATACACCAAGCAAAAGTGGGGCCTTACGTCTAGTACGAATAGTATTATCGATCCCGGGGAATTTATTCTCATTACGAACTGTTCTAACCAGCTTGACATCTTGGGCCAAATCCATGTCCGTCATATCATGAGCCTCAAATTTTTCTCTATTTGAAAACTATATTTACATTCCGGCTTGACAATACGAGCATTTCTGACAGCCGGAACCATCCTCTGGCTACTGTTCCCGAACCATCCGGTACATTGAAACCGGACCCACGGCATTCCAGAACTTTGTCTTCGTCGATAGATAAAGCTGCTAAGGAAATTCCAAATTGCCAAGTTTTGACCCGAGCCGAAGAGCAAACATCGCAGCAGAGTATGGGGAAAATTGGACGAAGAGCCACCAACATGAGACGGCTAACTAGCCTGGAAAAAATCGCTTGGATTTTGGTGGTGGTCACACAAGGCTGAACAGGCGGCATCACAGACAAGTTCAGAGGCTCAATCGATCGCACATTTCGACCACTTTTGAACTCGTTGTACCCCTGCCAAACACCTTCACCACATAATTCGACAGGGGCGGCCAATTTCTGCCTGTCGCCGTCTTTCTACCTCTTTCAGTGCCATCTTCCCGCAGGGAATGACCGCAGGCGCCTTTGATTCAGCTGCGCTTTCGGGCTGTCCACAGATTACTAACGCTATGTATGTATGTCGAATTGTATACACACACATGACTAGGCTAAAGAACATTACCCACAACCTAAAGTGCTCGTCTTATACTCGCAAATCGATGAGACGAATTCGAACTATTACCTGGCTTCAGAAGGTGGAGATCCTTGCCATGCTAGGAGTAGAGCTCATTTGTTGAGCCCGGCTCCAACCTGTGCAAGGTACTCTGGTCCGTGGGTGCCCCGTAGTAATGAAATGTGGGAGCCGATTGATGGCGAATGGTGGGGCCCAAACAAGTTTGGTGTGCAAAGCCCAGCCGCATAGCCTCTTTTGAAGCTGCTAATTTCAACGAACAATCACGAAACTCGACTATTCCATTTCTAGACAGAAACATAAAGGAACCCGAACTCTCTCACTGTGATACTCTGCCCCGGTCAGAAATTTTGTCATAGTCACCCCTCTTGCTATTAGGGAGCGGCCTTCGGACGAGCCCTATATGCACGATGGCCAAGGAGCCGCAGAAGCCTGTAGAGAAATACCAAGCTCCAAAGTGTTCTGTGACTTGGTTACGCCGTGGAAGCTGGAGCTTGCACACCTCAATAACAACCTCACAGACGAAAACGTGGTGGGCTCTTTATTATAAAGCCAAGGTCAGGCCCCCGTCGCCAGTTTCAGCCTGTCGTTGCCGTTAGGTAGCTAGCCGCGATACATAAACCTGCTTCCCCCGCCTTGATTATCTCTTTCCCACCAGCTTCTTTTGACCTACAAGGGATTCTATATTTAAGAATATAGATCTGTTACTTACTAAGCTACTCTAGTATCCTTTTGAGATATCCTGTGGTATCTGCAACAGACAACCTTATTTTATACATTTTGTATAACAGTTTCACAAACAGCCCTCCCGTTGCATTGGTATTTGTGCTACCACTTATCACAGATTGGGCATCAGTATTTTATCTTTCCTTTTGCGCTTTTCCTATTAATATACATTTCCAACAATGCGGATTTTTACATTGCTTGCTGTTGCTCTAACGGCAATACAAGGGGTCGCAGCCGTCTGTGAATGCCCGGAAATCGCAGCGGAAACTTTCAGCTGTGAATTAGATGACACGGGCTGTCTTTGCGGCGCAGAAAACTACTTGGAAGTTCTAAGTTCCTGCGCGAGGTTTCGAAGAGGGCAAAACTGTTCAGAAAGAGACATACGACGGGCAACGAATTCTTACAATAGGGCGTGCTCGAGTGAATCGAGTACTATTTCAACTACCCCTTCCTCGACAAGTCAACCACCAGGAACATCCAGCACCTCTGGACCTACAACTACGAGTGAGCCCACAAGCTCAACATCTGCTCCGTCCTCCTCTTCTTCCACTTCCACGTCCTCTGTACCTTCGACAGCAACTATGTCGCCAACAAATACAGCAGCCGCATCTGGTTCCAACAACAGCAATTCCGGATTAACAACCGCCCAGATTGGTGGTATTGCAGGCGGCAGCGCAGGGTTCATTCTCATTGTAGTGTTTCTTGCAATCTTCTTCAAGTTCAGGACGTATAAGAAGATTGATAAGAAAGAGGATGCTGAGAGGAAGATCGAGGCTGAGATATTCATGGATGGTGGCAGGCAGATGCGTGCCGCTTCTTTGGCTCATGCTAGCGACCGTCTCTATAGCACTCAGAGACCACTTTCCCACGCCCTTGGTGAATACGATTCAACAAGGTACGAGGCAGACGACGACGACGACGACGACCAGAGCCCGAACAGCAACACTAGCGGCAACTACTTCAATAGATTCAGTGGCAACCATGTCGATGATTCTGCCAGCGCATTCTCCGGAGGCAGCCCCCAGGGTTATCACCCCCCTTCAAGTTTCCGCGACAGTCAAAGATCATCTTCAGTACCAATGTATGGCCCAGGCGGCCCGCCATTACCCACAGCTTCATTAACCTATGAACAATACCGGAACCAAGCACAAGAATCCTCTGGGGAGAGATCTAGCTTGATGCCCGGACAATCTCAAACCGGGAGTTTAACTCCCCACCGATCAGTTTCCGCTCCAACCGCTCAGATGCAGATGCCTCGAATCTCAAGAAGGCCGGTTGGCAGTTCACTCAACAACCGTTCAACTTCTGGTTCATACAACCCTTAATTCTTTGGCTCTCTTGAATGAGAAATCAAAGGATATAATTCTTCAACATCCTGTACAATCGTTTCGCCACCGTAAATAAGCCCTACCCCTTTACATTCGCTCGTAACATAGTTACTTTGGTGCGCTATGTGCATGTATATATTTTTACGATAATACTTTTGTTTGGATCATTATTACGGCGTTCTTAGCGGGTATGCTTGGAGTTTTACTGTTTGAGGGTTTCATGATTTTATTATTTTTATTATTCTTATTCTTACATGTCCCCTCGGATATCGATACCATCATAGAAAACCATTCGTTCTTTGTATTTAGATAAAACCACGGGATTTGGACAAATTTAACGCGAGGACACACGAAACAAAAAATCATCATTTTTTTTTTACATTTTTTGATATCAAGATACCGATAGGCTTCCGAAATCCACCAGCACACGTGCTCTGCCAATCATTCTTTTTCTATTCGATCAGATCGAACGGCAGCGCAACGTCGAAAATCCTGTGAACCAAGTTTTTTCTAGCATTATGCAGTTAAACTAGTCCCTAGAATCGCTATTAAGCTTTCAGACTAGCAAGATATTCGAAAATAGCAACAAAGAAATCGAGTTGAGAAAGAGAGGCCCACAGCTGAGCCTCACTCACATCACGCCATTTGCTTTTTAGTACATCCGAAACCCGGGTCAGCCCAAAGCCCTTCTTACTTATAGGAGAGAGGCCCACAGTTTGCGGGAAAACTCTCAAGTGTTCGGGAACAAAGAAGGGCTTTTATGAGGAAGGATTTAAAGACCGCGAGGAAGGTTACAGCCAAGCGATCTCCAAGAAGCCTGGTCCTTTCGCGAATACGTTGCAATTGAAACCGCAGACGTAAATTTCATCCGTCGCAAGGCTAAAAAGGTCATTTAGCATGTCTGAGTGTCTAGATATACATAGAAACTTCATAGTTTAGGAGATTTTGGCAATCGGGATTGCGAACTCGATAGGAAACCGCATGGCCATGGAGATCAAGACCATGCATATGATCCAGCGGGTTCTCACCAAGCTGTGGCAAAGCCTGCCTAAGACCCTCAGCTACTAGCAGGCGCTATCTAAAATATTCTTCAGCTCTTCCAGTTCAAGATATATCGATCCAGCTAAGTTACAGACCCGGGTTTGAGATGTGTAATTTCAAGATCTTTTGTTCTCTCTTCCCGTTCGAAGCGCGAATACACGAGAAACATCACTACCCACCTCTTAATTCTTTTGCTGTAGAAAATTTAAACGTACTTACATTTTGATAAATGTAGTGAGTAATTAATGTCGAGTTTTAATCCACCCCTTTGGCTTAGTAGTGAGCGAGCGAAAGATCCATAACCATGAACCATGAGCATGGGCCTGTCGATTGGCCTTGTGTCCATTAACCTTGCTTGCAGCCTCCCGACGGCCTCTGCGTTGGAACTATAGTGGAGCCATCGTGACTAAGAAAACTGGCCTCGTTTATCCAATTGAAATCTAACAGAGCCGAAGAGGGGTTTCTTTGAATTCTTCGCGATCCCTCTGACCCACTAGCTATAATATCGGTTTGGGGGTTGGTACAGAAGCCAAGGCTGTTGGTTTGTGATCCCGAGCCTGGGAGGGTTTGAACAATATCCAAGGGTATTTAGCTAGCACCCCGGGGCATGAGAACATATCTACGGGACTGTCAGTTCGCATGATATCAGTTACAGTGATCTTTTTAATGTTGCAAGTTGCTTCGTTGCATGGGGTATTTTCATGTCGGTTGGATGCTATATACAGGCTAGGATTTTTATATACAATTGTTCTAGCCTTCAAGAACGCCAATACAAAAATATTTGTACATCAAAGGGTTTTTTTCCTTTCAGGGCCACCAATGGCTCGCCCGAAATAGAAAAAAAAAAATGAGATGAGAGTTAATTTTTTCGCAGAGCTGTCAACGTTCGCCTCCGCTTGCTCAATCACCTTTCGCGACGTAGGCTTTAGCGGACCGAAAACGCATGCAAGTTGGAATTCGACCCACGTTCCAGCACAGCCGGATTTTCTACCTTTCAAGTTGCTCCACAAACCGAAAACCACCATAACGAGATCGTCAATATTCGTATTGAGCCTAATAATGAAGAATGACAAATAATGCTCGCTTCCGAAACTGCCAGAAACCTTTATTTCGCTTGTGGATAGGGGCCGGTGACCCTTTTTTTTTTGTTTTATCGATAGAAGTAATTTCGGCGTCTAGAAGAAATCCGACTTTTCGTACGTTTGCCATTGTGGTTTTGCAGCAATTTGACTGTTGCCTTTATGAAGGAAAAAAATATTCAAGTTCAAAGAGCTCCCCCTGTGAACAAACCTCAAGGGTCAGGGTCGATGCAAAGCGAAGCGGGAGGGCCAAAAACTCAATCGAGCCCCGCGGTCGATATCGGCCCCTCGGTGGGGCTATCTTCCGGGAGCACGAAGCGTTTCATCCTTTCCACAATTCTGCCGTCGATGTATAGCTCCTCGATCATTGTCTTCTCGCGCAATGGTTCGTCTTTGTTATCCTCGATGTCTCCTTTAGACAATCTCTCTACCCAACTTTTAGGCCAATCGGCCTCCTCGATTTTGTAAGCGTCTGCGACGTCTTCCCGCGCTTGGTATGGTTCGTAGGTACCCAACGCTATCGATGCGACTTCGCGGGAAACATGTTCCATAAGGCGACGTTGGGTGAGATATCTTTGGATACGGAAGGGCGTGTTTAGGAAGCCTAGAAGGTGAGGAAATGGTACTACTTTTGAAGGCTGAAAGGATGCCGGTACCGATGGCGGCAGCGATGCAGATGGATATTCGGACTGAAGGATCGCAGGCGGAGGGAATTGAGGCTTCCTCGGCTTCTCCTTCTCAGCGTCTTTCTCTGTCGAGCTTCCAGTTTCCGTAAATTGGCTCTCCTGTGTGGTCTCGCCGGGCAGTGCATCTGCTATCGACGAAACCACAGGCTGTGGTTCAGGTACCTCTTTCTTTTCCTTCACGGGTTCGTCATCGATGATATCGGGCGGCCCTAACCATCCCTCATGCAGCCCTCGTACGTACTCCTTCCACGTATGCCGTCCCACAACAACCACCCCGCCGGGCCCCTCTTCTCTACTGAGACCTGCCTGCTTGCCATGCGCCAAAATAACCGCTTCCTTCTCCGTTCCCTCCGAATCATCTTCCCCTCTTCGAAGCCTCCGTGTTCTCTCCGCAACCTTCCACCTGATCTCGCCGGCCTTTCTTCCCTCTACAACTTCGTAATCCACTGCCGCCGAAACCAAGACCGGTTTCACATATTCCTTAAAATACTCTCGCGCACTCGTAATCCCATCCCCGGGAGGGGATGCAAGGTATATCGTAACTTTTCGGGGTAATTGGTGCGGTGACAACGGCCTTTCGGCGAGATGGGAGACCCTGTCGCACCAATACTGCTGAGCCTTCTTCTTTTCGCGGCGGTCGTAAACGATTAGGCCTGTCCAAGCGCTGACAATACCGATGAACACGAGCCAGGGTTTGGACGGGAGCTTCGCCTTGAATTTTGGGATGCCTATTGACGGGGGTATTAGTACTCATACGATTCAATCGGTGATGTTTTGAAGAATATACCTAACATAACATGTTCGAATGCCGGATTCGGCTTCTTAGGAACGGGAGCATCCGCCATGGTGTGTGTGGTAATGAAGGTGGTTTGGTGGGATGGTATTGTTTGGCGTGGGAGGTTTGAAATTTTTATGTCCCAAGATACTTTTTAGCGACAGGCTATCGATACGGAAGGAAAAACGTGGACAAGGGTCCCACGCTACAGTCCAACGTCATTGTATCACCTTTGATGTATATTTCACAGATTTCTACAAGCAACATCCCGGCAGGCTGTGGACGTCGTTCTTTTCATTGTATAGAAGTAGTATCTATCTACCATCATGCGTATTGACAGATGCTTTTGGGGGGTTTGTTTTTTTACCATAGCACACGAAACGCAACGCCGAACAAATATCAAGCCCAGGACTCCAGAAGAAGATGCAATGTAATATCTTCATGACATCGAATGAATAATTAAGAAAGAAACGTTACAAGGTCATGGTATACATGAGAAAGGGATAGAGTGGGAGGGAGGGAAAAGTCGAAGAGGATTGAGGAAAATCGCTAATCATGCAAAAAAAGCATCCATAACGTTTGAACCCTTTAAAATCTGGGTATTCCACCGTTTAATGCGAACAGCTTTGCGCTGCTGGTCGCGGTGACACCGTCGACTAGCCTAGCATACTGTTCAACCTGTCGGGAAATGAGAAGAGCATCGAGTCTGCTTGGCTCCTGGGGAAGCTTGAACAGCTTTTGCCATTCATCTTCGGGCAGCGGTGGGAGTTTCTGGGCAGCTCGGACTGAGTTTTCAGCCTTTCTCTTTTGCTGCCAGGTGGAGATCTTTGTTTGTTCACGGGCAAGAGATCGCTGGTAGTATGCTGCATTGTTGGCTTCGGTATTATGAGCTTCGATTGCTTCAAGAATGAGGTCGCACGACTTCTCTAGAACTGGGTCGATAGTGAGATCTAGGGCATTGAAGTTGGTGCTAACAGGAAAGTTTGGTTGAGGATATGTTGGTGGATTAGTCAAGGAGGAGACAGAGACGGGCAAATTGCTGGGTGGCTGAGGAGGGATAGAAAGCTGGTGAAGGAGAGATGTGGCCAGATGAGAATTGTAGAGCGTCAATGGAACTTCTTGGAGGATATCCTTATAGGTAAGGTTGTGCTTGATCAAGCTGTACACATGTACTCGGTTAGTCCCCTTTCACGATGCAAGGCCCTTATGGAAGCTCTGTATGCTTACTTTTCACTTGAGAACTTGTTCTCCTTGTATGCTACTATGAACTGTGGGGTTAATCGGTAGGCTTTGATAGCAAGCCCGCCCTGCGCGCTTCTTGTGCTATCATAAACCAAAGCTACTGTCCTTTCATTCATTTGGCTCTGGTAGTGAGCTTGGTTCTCGATAAAGTTAGAGTTGATGAAGTTCCCCAGTGTCGTGCTCTGATACCATCCGACATTGTTGGCATCAACATTGACTTCTCTAAGGCACTTGATCATCTCATTCTGATACCACATCACACCCTTGTTCTTAGGTGTAAGGGCCGACGAACCGCTGTCGTCGCCTTCGGCAGAGGTTGGGAACGGGAAGGCATTCGTGATTTGAAGGACACCATCGACTTCCATTCCAAGCAGGGAACCGTAGACGGTTGTCGGATAAACGCCAGTGGCATGCTTAACAATTCGGAGAGCGACGAGCGCGTCGACGCGGACGCTCTTGATTGTCGATATGTCGGCCATTGTGGGGTATATATCTGATCGAAGAGTATAGATATAAGAAGCGGTCTGGGTCGGTCGGTTCGGGATGAGGTGAAGTTGGAAATTTGGTGTGGAAAAGAAAAGATAAGCGATAAGATCAAAGCAAAAATGCAGCCGCTGGAGGGCTATTTTGCCCTGTATTATCACGTGATTCACAACCTCATCTACAACACATCAACACAATCCACAACACATAGTTCCGATCGTGAGTTCATTCATTGGTACTTATCAGCATCATACAATAGGAGATAGAAAATACATATGAGCTACCTTGGAATCCCCACCCGAAATCACCGATACGGTGTATACTGGCTTTTGCCTGCACCGACTGGGCATCATGCGTTATCGTCACAGACCTTCCCAAAACCAGCCTATTGGCCTCACCACTTCAATGTCAAACTCGGTGAGCAGATGTTAATGTTTCGGAGGCTCATGCTGAGGCGTCAGATCGGTGCCTCTCAGACGTGAGAGGCTGCCTCTGCTAGTTTCCAGAACGTTGCCGCTCTAAGGAGGTGGACCTGCCGCATGTTCAAATGCAGGATTCCATTTAGCTTCCTTCGAATCTCGGGTTTGCGGCAACACGATTCAGGTCCTTATGCAAGTTCACACGACACATTTCTCGAATTGAACCTCGAAGTCGAATTCGAATTCCAGGCTGCGTCCTCTCTTACACGCACATGTCAAATCGCCTGCACTTAGGGATGGGTATTTACATAGACTTGCAAGCATCCATACCTTCTCACCACTGTCCTGATTGCCGCATCAGGACCCACACTCATTATGGCGGAGTGAGACCGTGCTAGGAAACGGGCAAGTCGAAACCATACCCGCAAAACTTAAGACGATCACCAGCGCCAGAAAATGCCAACCATCTCGAAAGTTGCTATCAAAAAGCCAAGGCCAAATTCGCGCATGAAAAAAAAGAAGCAGGGCGCGGAGACATCTTGCCGTAATAAACCAGATCCAGGGCATTCGCCGCCTATTTGCAACTTCCAAAACCATACTACCAAGACCCTTCGCGAGGATGTCTTGGAAAAAACTTGACCCCTTCGCTACCTCCCACCTCCAGGCATCTTGTTTTGCGGCGGCCTCCCGTATCGCCAGGAAATTAATGCGAAAGAAATCAGTTGGAAATTGCAGTGTAACGATGAGAACTTCATAAATACAGAGGGATCCCCCCTCGTCGTTCTCTAGAAATTGTTTATCGATCCTATATTCCGCCCAGGCCATGCTATTCCTATATCTACCGCTCCACTGATCCGTGTGCGCCACATCCGCAGTTCTAGAAAGCTTGATTGAACATCACAACTTCATTTCTTTATAATTTTTTTTACGATTTTTTCTTTCTCTTTCATTTATACCTTTCTAATTTAGATAGTCCGACATGGGCATGTCTGAAAAGAGCGCCTCAGACGATGCCTTCAAGGATATCTCGCAGGATATAGGAATTGCTTGTTCCTCTTCTTTCTCGGACAACTTCTCGTCTGGCACGGGCTCAGTTGTAAGTCAATGAATTTTGTGACTTTTTAACATGTATATACAGCGTCTAGTGAAGAATAATAATGCTAAATAAACTTTGGGGTAAATAACAGGTTGAACTCAAGAAACGCTTCAACTTATGGAGTTGTCTCGCCATGGAATTCGCCTCTATGGCGACTTGGGCTTGTCTTTATGTGACTATCGGTGTATGTCTACAAAACCTGAAACTTCCCCCAAGAAATATTGTGGACGGGTCTAATTCGACAATATTTTGGCACATAGACTTCGATTGATTGTGGTGGTCCGGTTGGTCTCATATATGGAACAATTCTCGTCACTGTCATGAACACGTGCATGGCAATGTCACTGGGCGAATTCGCTTCAATCATGCCTAAGGCCGGCGCTCAACAGCTCTGGACTCTAGTTGCAGGTGGGAGATACGGTCCCGTTATCTCATACTATACTGGATATCTTAATCTCCTTGGAGAAATCGCCATGTCTGCATCCTGCGCCTTCAACTCCGCTCAACTTACCGGCGCGGCCATCGAATTCACTCTCGGAACGACCTGGACCCGCTGGATGACCGTTCTGCTATACTGGGCTTATCTTGGTGTCTCCCTCATCGTCAACTTCTATCCTCGTTACCTTAGTTCTTTCAATATTCTCGGTTTCATCTGGCTGCTTGTCACTATGGTGGTCACTATGGTCTTATTCTTGGCCTTGGGCGAGAAGAAACAATCCGCAGAGTGGGTGTTCGGACAATTCGTGAATAATACCAATTGGCCCGATGGGTTTGGATATTTGCTCGGGTTGTTGCCAATTGTTTATTCCATGGTACGTTTTCCAAGGTCGGATATTAATGCACTCTAGTAAAGTCTAACGACCTCAATAGTCTGGCTTCGACAATGCGGCTCACTTGGCTGAGGAACTCGAGGATCCTGAAGTCAATGCTCCTAAGGCTATGGTTGGATCTGTCGCCATCGGAGGCATTAGCGGTCTTATCTTTAGTATCATCATGCTCTTCTGCATCCAAGACGTTGAAGCTGCTATCACCTCTTCTCAACCATATGTCAAGATGTTCATCGACTTGTTCAAGTCCCCAATGGCTGGATGTTTATTCGTCTGCATAATCGGTGTTCCTATCAATATGTTTGCGGCGGCATCAATTACTGCAAGCTCCTCTCGTTTGGCATGGGCGATGGCATGCGATGGTGCGCTTCCTGGGAAGAAGTATTTCCGTAGGCTGTCAAAGGAGAAGGCTGTTCCGGTTAGAACCATCATGCTTTCCGCAATCTGCCAGGCTGCGTTGGGGATTATTGCGTTCGGAAACGAAATGGCTTTCGAGGCTATCTTGTCTGTTGCGGTCATTGCGCTTAACCTTTCGTACGCCCTGCCAGTTTACTGTCTTTGGGTCAAAGGAAGAGGCATTCTTGACACTATGGAACTCAGAGGTTCCCAGCCCGGGTTGGGCATGGATAGACGATGGAATCTGGGCAAATGGGGATGGGCAATCAATATTGCGGCTGGTATCTGGCCGGCTCTCTTGAGTGTGCTGTTCCTGTTCCCCGTTTACTTGCCAGAAGTCGGACTCGTATCTGCTGAAGAGGCGAACTGGAGTATTGCGGTTCTTGGAGTCACTATGATCATCGCTACGGGCTATTGGTTCACCTATGGGAAGAAGCAATACCGTGGGCCGGTTACATCACACTGACAATTCCGGTTACATACTCTTACCATAATACGTATAGTATGTATTTTAGCTAATTGGAGGGTTGGGACGGATGGGAGGGGATTCCGGGAGGTGTTAATTGGGAGGCAGTTAGGCTCTGGATTTGTGGAAGGGGTAATGTATATACTAATGATTTGCGAAGGATTGCAATTGCTTTTGGGTTTTGGCGTCTTGGAGGATTTGGACTCTTTTTATTCAGCGACAGCTTCTTGTATCTACCTTTACTTCGACCTCTTACTGTATATATATCTGAATTCAAGCGTTTTGATAGACACACTCATAATTTGTGTTTCTTCTCATGTTAATTCTTGTCCGCATTGAAAATAATCAGTGATTCCAAGCCGGTTTGACCCGGAGATTTATGTACAGCTGCAGCCTACAAATTTTTTTTTTTTTGAGGCTGTCTCCTGTTGTGAATTAGTATCCTTTTTCTATCAAAAACACCAGGACGCCAGTAAGAAGTAACAATTAGTTATCCCAAGATATTCGCTCACTTTTAACTCCAAAGAGAAACTGTCGGTAACATATGTCATCCCATCGTTCAACATCATGCGTCCTTTGTTCACCTTGCATCATCCTCATACGCCGTGACATGCTTCGCATCTTCGCCTAGCTCGTTTTCGATGACTTTCTCCAGTAACATTTCCTTCTTAACCCATGCCTGCCGTCTCTTCTCTTCTAGCATCCTCTTCTCGGCCTCAAGCTCTACCGCTTCTTCCTGTGCCCATGCTAGCTTTCTACGCAATAGCTTGTACAGTTCTGATGGCGGGAGCTTTGATTCGTCAACGTCGAATCCATCCTCGGGGTCATAGTAATTTACTTCTTCCCTAGGTTTCTTTTCTTTGCCGTTTTGGATACCATTCGGACCTCCAGTTGAACCAGGGGCATCGTCGTCTTCATCGGATGGTGGTACCGGAGAAGGCGATAGTGAGGAGTATTCATCTTCTCTGCCGTGTTCAATGTGGTCGTGTAAATGAGCCGAGATATTTAGTGGATGGTTTGGATGTGACTTGGGAATTGGATCTGATGGTCGCAGGGCTTCGGTTTCATGAACCGTCCTCATGTGCTTTGCGAGGGCGTCGGATCGGGTGAACGATCGGTCGCATTCTATTATATTTATATTTATCAGTGCCAGATTCAATACCGTGTGAGATTCTCAAGTAGGGAGGGAAGGGGAGGTCGCGTACCAGGTAGGGTGCAGTAGAATGGCTTCTCTCTCGTATGGCTCCTCATATGGGCCTTAAGAGCGTAGCCGCTCGCATGCGCCATTCCTTTCCTCGTACAATCATCCCATTCGCAAGCATATTTGGCTCTTCTAGTTCCGATATGTTCATCGTGGATGTGTCGGACGAGGTCGTCCATGTTGCCCATGTCCTTCTCGCATCCTTCCCAGCGACACACGGTCACTTGTTCGCCGTGCTCGTCATCTTCGCGTGGAGTTCCAGGAACAGAGCCGGAGGTGTCGGAGGAGACGTCGGAAACGGCGATGGATTCCGGGGAGTGTGGTGCTTCTTCGGTGGCGTCGTCGTCGACTGTGCTCTCGCCTTTAAAAGCGATGGAGGCGGTTCTTTTGACGGGGAGGATGGATTCGGCGGGAGGGGAAGGAGAAGCGGAGAAGCTGGATAGTTCGGAGGAGGCTGGTGAGGAGGCCATCTTCGATTTTGTGTGACGGCGGGTCATTGGAGGTGATGGTGTTTTAGCGATGGTCAATGTTTGATGGTGGCGTTCCAACGGCTATCGCGAACTTGTCGCCAGCCATTTTTCGGTCGCAGACAAAATCAATGACTACTCTACGCTATATTCCTGACAGTTACTTACAAACAATATAGCTATACATATCTTAGGGTACTTTGAGGCCTCCGAATGCAAACTTTTTTTATTTCTTATCAAAATTAAAATGAGTTTGAAGCCCGAAACTTGAAGGAAAATACATCGCCATCTCAATTTCGGAAGTTTTATCACGTGACATGTGCTTATAATAACTGGCCCAACCACATGGCCAGTTGCCAGGCTGCCAGCAAATCTAGCGTCTCAAAAGAAAACTGTTGTCTCCTGCTGCCCTGTCGAGTATATTAGCATATGTCTACCTCACAGTACCATTCCCATTAATCGACTAGTCGTTATTATAGTCTGGTTGGTCTGATGCAGACGAATATTAATACAAGACAGGCAGTAAATATGACAAGCATACGTAAGTAGGAACGAAAAGAAAAAAAAATAAAAAATTAAGCCACATGCTGCCATTGGGCGACATCCAATGCCTTTTTTGTTAAAGCATCGCTCTCCCTGATCCACATTCTCACGAGCGCGGCCTTACTTTAAAGATCACGTGGGCTGGGATTTTGAGCATCGCTCTCGTTAATCAGTTAACTCCCTACCAACAGAACCATCGATACACTAGATTCTACTTATCATATATAGATACGGTAGTATATCCTACCGATCCAGCGACCAAGCGCTGGGACAGGGGATGAAATTTACTCATGGAACAATCAGTCTTTGAAGACGCCTAGTGTTCTCCATATTCGCCTGCCGTTGTAGAGAGTAGGCGCATCCTCATGGAAATGAGGGGGGAATAAAGCCATTCCCTTCAGATATTAGTAGTATCAATGGGGAAAATACCAAAATCATCTCTGTTCAGAATAATCTAAAGATGAACGTGCTTCCATGGTCTGCGGTTGCATTAACTCGTAACTCTTTCCTCACCCGCGTTGTCTCTGTTGCATTTTGTAATGCACCAAAGACCAAGAGTACGAGATATTTTATAATTTTAGGAAGCTTCAGTATCCGAAAGAAGTTTTCTGAATTAAGGACTTTAAAGCCGTTCTAAATATTTCAGTGTCAAAGAGGGTGGCGATATGTGCTGATAGAATCTTCTCGAGCGAGAGTGGCGCACATTTGAGCCTCCTCCTCTAGCATCGGCTATGACGACAACCTGCATGGTCTGATAAAGCATACCCGGACAGAATCGAACCCGGCTGGGTACATAAGTAATATATCCTGAAGCCTAGCCACCTTTGAAAGCTCCCCTTTCTAACCGACGATTCTAATTCTCGACTGAGGAGCAACTTGGCCTCACCTTTACATCGAAAATCATATATATTATTATATAAGCTTCAATATATTTCGTTGATTCCATTACAACACATCGACGAGCTCGAGCCCCTCGTCAAGTTCTCGCAGCATACAACCCCGCAGTGATATCGCGTGTAGGTGGTCCAATATATCCAACTTTGCAAAGTTAGCCGGGTTCGATAGGGAGTTAGACATCTGGGTTCGATTTTAACTTATATTGCATTAAATAATTACCTCTCTCTGCGTAACATCCAACCCCCATCTTGGACGTCAGACTCGGTGCCGACGTTGCAACCATGCAGCCACCCCTTCGCATAGCTATCCTTGAGACGGAATCCCCGACTCCAGACTTCCAGTCAAAATACGGGAGCTACGGCGATGTCTTCGTCCGTTTCTTGAGCAATGCGGCCATAACTTTGAGCACGAACCCACCGTTCCACGCCGAAGACCTACAATTCTCAAAATGGGATGTTGAAAGGAGTCCGGATTATTATCCGGATATTGAGGAAGTCGATGCACTTCTAGTTGTCGGGCATCGTAAGCTCCCCTCCGGTTACGCAGTTGCCTATGCGGCCTATGGGCATAACGGCTGACATCTTCGTTCGAGAGGACCACTTGGGACCCATTGCTATGGATTCAACCCCATGGATTCTAAAACTCGTAGACTTCATCCGTAAAGTTCTCATGGAGCAGGACCGGGTCCGTGTGATTGGTGTGAATTACGGACAGTTGATTGTAGGAAGGGCACTTGGGTGTGCCATCGATCGGATGCCCGGGTGGGAAGCATCCTTGACGACAATCAATCTAAGCGAAGTCGGGAAGAAGGTCTTCGGAAGAGATCATTTGGTATGTTTCAAATTACCTTTCAAAAAGGCTTGTGTACCAAATATTTGGCGTATATATATGGCGTTACTAATACGGCCACCTCGATTCTTAGAATCTCATGCACCTCCATAGGGACCATGTAGTCACACTCCCGGTCAACCCATTCCCGCAGCTTCCAAATGCTGTTTTGGAAATACTGGGCGATTCGGATCATTGCGCCGTTCAAGGCCTTTATACGCCTAGAAAAGTTATCTCTCTACAGGGTCTTCCAGAGATCGAGAGTGCCATGATGACGCAATTGATACACGAGAGACTACTGCAGGGGCAAATGCCGAAGGATGTGGCAAACGATGCGGCTGCAAGGACATCGCTAAGGAATGATGGTATTCATATTGGGGCGACGTTTTTGAGATTTTTGTTGGAGCCGTAGATGATTTGAACAAGTTATTCAAACTTAGCGGGTGTTAGAGAGGGAACGACTCTGATTTCGTATCTTGGACTGTTTTGTATATCTCGATTTATGGTCACCTATCTTGGAGCAATTTGTTCTAGTCTTTGACTTCAGATCTATTGATTTGATTGTTTATGTCGATTCTAATAATCTAGCCTTGGCTTGATTACTTTCTATGCATGCTAGACGCTCCGCCTTGGTGCGATGGGAAGACCAATGTATCTGCAATAACAACGTTTTCCCTCCTTCCGGCTACAAATACCACAATCTCCGCGATATCCTCTCCGGTCAAAGGTTCGACGCCTGCATAAACGGCGTCCGCCTTTGCCTTGTCTCCTCTAAACCTCACAACCGAGAATTCTGTTTCTACCTGGCCGGGATCGATGACCGCGACACGGATTCTATAGAAGACAATTATTAGCTATCCGATCACAAAACATGCATATATCGAGGAGCGATATACCCTGTACTAACTAGCTCCTTTCTCAAGGCTTCCGTAAATGCTCTTACGGCAGCCTTGGTAGAGCAGTATATCGACCCTCCGGGGTACGGCTCTCGACCTGCAATCGAGCCGATATTGATCACCGTACCTGCATCGCGGGCCTTGAAGAGTGGGATAACGGCTTGAGTCATCTATTGTCGACATTTAAAGCTTTAGTACCTGCACCCTAACGTTAATCGGGAGGTGTGGCCACTCACATTTATCAAACCCGTCACATTAGTATTGTACATTATATTGACATCCTCCTCTGCAATGTCGCCGACATGCTCCAATCCCTTCACCAAACCGCTAAAAAATAAGTTTAGTTCATGACCAAAATCTGTATACATCCCTTGAGCCAAATATGGGAGAAAAAACACTTACGCATTGTTGACCAAAACATCAAGTTTATCCTTCCACTCCTCCTTCGGCAGCTCTGCCCAAAACTTCTTAATATCCGCCGGATCACTAACATCCAACCTCTTCACCAATATCTCCGCCGCACTCGATAAACCTCCAATCTCCGCCTTTAGTTCTTCCAATTGCTCTTGCCGGCGTGCGGTAAGGATCAACCGGACATCCGGAGCAGTCTTTACAAACTCCAAAGCCGTAGCCCGACCGATACCGCTGGATGCTCCGGTTATGAGGATTGTCTTTCCTGAAAGACGTTTGGCGACCGCGGAAGACATGGTGCGGGATGGGTATTTAAACCAAGGGTTGTGGAACGGTAGAAGTAGCCGTTGCTGTTTTGTGGTAATGTTACGGGCGACCGCGGTTAAGGTTCTTGTCGCGAACCGAAGGGTGGTTGCGAAGGGTGGCATGCAGGTTGGTATTAGAAAGCAAAAGTATATGGAATCCCGTCAAGTTAAATTATAAACCGGGGGCCCAGAAGCCGATTGAACGTTAACCTGGGCGGGTATCCGCGATTATCAAGCTTAGCCGGGTCCGGTTCGGCGATATGCAATGCGATGTCAGGATGAATTACGATTCTAGCTTTATCTCTTTAGCTTTATCGTGTCGACATTTTGTCATTCGGTGACGTTTTAGAGCTAAAGCTAGGTTTCATTTCGGCACGAAGAGGTGGATGAACCCCCACTAACCGTAGCTATCCCACACGGGCCCAATGGAGGGGTATACAAAAGAGGTAGGCAGCTCGGTTACAAGTAACGGCACCCAGAACGTCGGCCGGAGATTGTCCGTTGGAGCTGATTGACAATGCACAAAATGTCACAGACAGATATCTATGCATCGAGGAGATTGGTCAACAAGATAATCATCTATTATATAATTTTTGGGAAGATACAATCAATATCATGGTTCCCAAGGAGCTAACAATAATAATAATACACCTCTGCGTGTATAAAATGATAATAATAATACAAAACCCCAGGTCCCAATGCGCCGAAATCCATTCAGTAGCCCGATCTATAAATTTAAACAAGTGACCCTATAAAACCAGAGGAAGAGGGGAAATTACCCTTTCAAATGTGTGGTGGTCGAAAAAGATAATCGAGGTATAAAGGAAGTGTTCATGCCTTGCACTTCTTAGTCGTCCTCAAGTGCTCAATCCTACTTCTCATCCATCCGCTCGTCACTCCCTTTTTTTTTTGTCCGAGAGTAATCGTATACCCCAGCTTGCACTCTTCGTCTGTAACTTGCCAGATAAAGCATTCATTCCACTCTTCGCACTTCACACGACAGGCGTCATCAAGCCTCGGCTTTCCCTTGCCATCTTTGGCGACCTTGGGGTTGTTCTCAACTTCCTTTAATAGATTTGCAATCTCGATCTTCCGGTCATCCGCCAAGTTATCCCAGTTCGTCTTAAGGTCTGTGATTTCCTTGTGAACGAACCCTTCGTACAAGTCGCGATAAAGGATAGGTTTCTATCAAAGAATATATTAGCACCCCGAAAACAAAATATACTAAACATCAAGCTCCAAGCTTGCCTTAGGACTAAGCCTCATCTCCCACTCGTGCAACATGCTAATCTCCATCGGCAACAGATGATGCAGCGTAAAGATCGGCTCACACCATTCCTGAGTCCGATGTTTAATCCCCCACGTCTGTTCCCCTTGAAACCTCGCATGCAGCTCATCCCACACCTTCACACCCTTCTGCTCCATCACCTGTCCCAAGAGTGCGTCTCCGCAGCAGGTAGCGATAGCTTCGTCATCGTAATCGTCCAGATTAAACCCCTCGGGTCCACCGAACGTTTTCTTCATGGCCCCGTGGCTAACCACAATACCACTCCCACCGTGGCCGAACAGCGTAGCACCGTACTTATTCCGACTCCCCATATACCACGCATCATCACTATCGAAGTTTGTATAAAGCCACCGATTGAGAGAGTTCCAGAATGCAAAGCTATCGGCTTCGTAAAAGATATACCACTTCATATCCGGGTAATTCTTATACGCATGTTCGAACATCGGTAGCCATTTATATTTATCCAGGTTCCAGCCACCTTCGATGTTTGCAGCAGCGAGTGATACTCCTTCCTTGTGAAGCTTTTGCTGTTCATGATAGGTTTTGAATTGGTCGTGGTTCTTGAGCTTTTGTGAAACGTTGGCGAGAACGTCGATTACATGGTGACCTTGGATGGTTTCCTCGAGGTCGCTATAGATTACCTGATTTGGAGCATCTATTTGACCGAGTCGGGTCATGTGGATGGGAAGACGGTTCCAGAGGACTTGAGCACCAGTTTTAAGCATTAACAGGGAATCTTCGGCGCCTGGAACCGGTAAGGGTTTGTGGCTTCGTTGGAAGAATTCGGCAGGGATGGTGTCGTCTATCCATGATGGCCAGGTTTTTTTTGTCGAGGCATGGTGTAACCGAGGACTATAGAGGGAGGTGAAGGTCATGCATGTTATAAGGAGTATTAAGAATGCGACGGGGACTATGCGGAGAAATTGCGTCTTCGGACCTATAGATCGATCATATTAGACAAGCAAAGTATAATTAGGAGGGAAGACTCAAGGGTAATAAGCTTACTTGCTCCTCTTGTTGACGCTGCAAGTAGCGTATAGGAGTACTTCTCGGACCCGCCGAAGATATTCATATTGAAGATAGATAGTTGTAAATACTTAAAGGCGGTCGAATAATGTGCAGGACCGATATAATCCGAAGAAAATATTAAAAAAGAAGAGTAATCATGAATAGTAAAATTCTAAAATGACTGTAAAGTAGCGATCGTATTAGAGAGGTCGACAACGGTATCAAATGATATGCCCGTCAAATATTAAAATGAATGTTTGAAGGTATAGCAGAAAGAAGCACGCAAAGGACCCCTTGATATCAAAACTAGAAATGCATTGATGATAAATGTGATCTGCAGAACAGGCCACCTGCTGGAAATGTCCCGCAAATATCAGAAGCTTCAATGGAGAGGTAGGTTACGTAGTATTCAATTCGATTCGATGCCCAAATTTGATCAGCGGCAAGCAAATAAAGAGAAAAAAAAGATAACAAGGGGAAAGGGACCCATGACCAACGGCTTCCCTTATAATATAACCCCCATCAAACCACTAGAAAGCGTCGTAACATTGGATTAATGCTTTTCTGCACAACCATTCGGTTCGCGAATCGGCATCAGATGCATCGGGGCCAATAGCTCGGAAAGTTATTTCCAGTTCCCGGGGTTTATGGGAAATTTTAAGCTAATACCGACGTAAGGAGGGTATGTATGTCCCTGACCGGCCAGGAGGCGAATATATGACTTTAGAGTGTAAAAAGTTCCAGAAGCCTTGCTGGCACCAAAGTATATTCTCTCTCCAGGCCCGGATGTCAGGGGAAGCTTAAGTTTAAGGAACCCTTTTTTCTTGCAAAGTTATAAAAAAAAAGACCGACTAAACTTACCAGAAAACCTCAAGTCCAGTTTTCCATTGGGGTGGGTCGTAAAAAAATGTATCACGATAGAATATCTTGATATAATATCCTAGGAGCGTGCGTGTTGTTGGAGAATTCGAACGAGCCAACCAGTTAGAATTCGAGGTTACACTGCATTACCCACCTTCGAATTCACGAGGCCAAGATGTTTGGATGTAACCAGAGGCGGGTCCACGCCCACAAGTGCGGCTTGCGTAAGCTATCGTCTGCTAGCTAGGTTTCGTCGTATCCGGGTATTCGATTAAGATTTTGAAAACAACCTGAGGGTCTTAGGTAATTGTGGCATATTGTAACCGATTATACAGGTCGCGGGTTGAGAATATCTCGAATAACGGATACCAAGAAGCCCAAGACACCAAGAGGATATAATGCAATGCCAGGAAATGCTTGAACAATCGGGGAGAAATCAAAATGGACGCACGAAGACGAGGCGTATTTAACATAATAACAAAATCCAGAGCCTGGTACCCCCCAATTGACCAAATGTCAACATGCAGAAAAATCCTCAGCTTACTTCCCAAAAGCATGCATGATAAAACAGGAGAAGAAAAAAGGCTCAAGGGTTTGGGTATCAGCCCAAACGTGAACCGCAGGCCGTCTAACCAAAAGCAAATGGGACATCCTACAAACGCCTTTCGAAGGCAAGATATCATAGGTCGGATTATTTGTCCTGCTCATACTAGCGGTCGATCAGAGTGAGACTCCTATCAAATTTGTCTACGGGTATGCAACCCTTCCAACGGAACTTGAGGCGAAGTCTGGTATGACACAGCCTCTCAAAAGCATAGAGACGAACGTCAAATCAAGCCGCGAACTGAATCTACAGCCGGGTATATCATTCTGAATGGGCGGTAACCTAGCATCTGGAAAGATCCATAAACAGTGCATGTGGGTATGGGCAGTAGCCTAGTAATTACTCTGTACTCGCAGTACGTATACTGCTGTGCAGTATCAGTCTAGAACGCTACCTCAGAAGAAGCTGGAACCAAGAATGAACATCCTCGATGCACTCAACCTTCCCGACAACGGAACGGAGTGCTCTATTTGAGACCCGCGCACTCCGTAGTTAGGCGAGGACAGAGATATCTCTTGTTACCAGGGTCTGCAGAACTGTGCAGATCTCGGCTTAAACTATGTTTGCAAGGCTGTCGGTACCCTTCACTAATAGGCAACTTCATAAATATCATATGCCGTATTGGGTCTTTATATATATATAAATCTCTCGCAGGTAAAGTCATAAATATCATCATGGAAGAAATGGTCTCGTTCGAACGAGACACTTGGTCTAGTAACTCGTATAATCATAGCTACACTACTTTGCTACTTAAGTAGCTGCTCATATTGCAACTCTCCAAATCTGTGACTCCGTGTGATGGCTACACCTAATAACCTTCGGCCTATAGATTGGTTCTGTGCTGTAGTATGACTTAAGACTCGCTTCGTCCCGACCCATGCCCCACGATCCCGCCTCAAATTTACTATTACCAGACAACATCCTGCCAGGGACAAGGGAAATGGGGGAGACCCAAAGAGAGAAATATAAAACAAGAATGCAAAAGACCAAATGTACAGCGAATGGTAGGCAACTAGCTAGGTTTGGGAAAACTGGTAATATCCGATATTCAATATCAGATTCTGTATGAGACGTAAAGAAAAGATATGCATGCTACATACACTTGGAATGAAAACATCATATCTTGAGGGGGTAAGAAGGTGAGAAGTTAGTGGCAGCCATGAAATGGAAATGATTGTCTCCTGCTAGGAAGAAGGCAGCAGTCCTCCGTTCTCTTCGGTGAATCATTATGGTATGAAGAGGTTAGTAGAGGGCGGGGATAAAGAAACTCGCTTATTATGAAAAAGAAAGCCTGAACCGAAAAATACCAACCAAAAGGACCTGAGAGGAACAAACACCATTGCAAAGGGCACACGGCAAAGCGGTTTCGAAACAAAACAATAAAGGATTAGAATCCACCATGACGATTGAGTTGATCGCTAAACAGAGTGCGCAAAGAAACGTGTTAGTTAAACTTGATCGCCCTGAAATGCGGGGGGAGGAAGTTGTGACGTACAAACGCTTGTAAGTGTACCCGATGAAAGGCAATCCGGTTTCCTCTCCGGGGCCAGGAGGTTGGAGGCTTCCTTGTGCTTGGGCGGCGCGCATGGCAGCCACGGCGGGAGCGTCAGGCACGTTTTCGAGATCATCAGTTGGAAAGTACGTAGTATCGGTCATGCTCTTCAGCTGGGGCTTGAAAGGTGCGACGATATTGCGGAGGGTGTTCCAATCGACCCCGTTGAAGAACGGGTGACGTTTTATCTCCTCGGCTCCGTGGCGTCCAAGACGCTTATCCGCAGAAGTGATCAAGGATCGGATGAGATCTTCCGCTTCTGGAGAAAGGTGGATTTCCTCTGGGAAGTAGAGACTCTCTTGCCAGTTGACGATTTTGCGATATGTTTCATGCGCTTCCTCAGCACAGAATGGAGGCCATCCTATGAGGCACTCGAACATAATAGTTCCAAGGGACCACCAATCGCACTCCTGTCCGTATCCTTGGTGGATGAATATTTCCGGCGCAATGTAGTCGGGAGTACCAACGGTGGAATAGGCCATAACACGACGGGACTTACGCCACGTGTTGACTTGATTCCTGTTAGAAATCGTCAGGTGGATAGCGTCGATCATAACGCTATTCCTATCCCGTGGCGCGGAAGGAGCTTGGGCCTTCTCCAACAACTTCTGGTAGTACGCCTGGTCGTGGGTTTTATGGAAACCCGTTGATAATCCGAAGTCTGATAGTTTGATATGACCATTTATATCAATCAAAATATTGTCCGGCTTGATATCTCTAAATAAAGCGCAATGGATTAGATCCTATTCTGGAATAAAGAGAGGGAATAAGCTTACCTGTGAATGAAGCCCAATTTGTGAACCGCTTCGATAGCAAGTACGCATTCTGCCATGTAGAATCTGGTGACATCTTCGCTGAAAACTTCGTACTTGATAAGCATAGTCATCAAGTCACCGCCAGGAAGAAACTCCATGATGAGATACAGGTAGATAGAGTCCTGGAAGCTGTAGAAGAGATTGACAACCCAGGGGCTATCAGATTCAGCGAGAACATCTCGCTCGGCCTTGACGTGGGCCAGTTGATCTTTCTTACTGTTAGGTACATATTCGTTAGCTACTAGACTTTTGAAGAGTCGGTCTCTGTTACTCGACGACACCGGGATACTTACAACATCTCACTTTTCAAGAGAGTCTTCATCGCATAGATCCTACCGTTGTCCTTCTTCTGAACCAAGCGAACTTCACCAAATGCGCCTTTACCAATGACCTTAATCGTATGGAAGTCGTCAGCGGTCATCCTCGTGCGTCTCAACCTGAGGAAGTTAGACTCCTGAGAGCCGAAGTTGACGCGCTGCATGTTCTTTCTTTCTTCGGACATTCTGGGTTCGTTGCTGATTCGAGTTTCCAGTTCTTGGCGCCTGCATTCGGGCTGTTATTAGTATAGATGCAACAAAAATGTAAATTGGAAAGAGGGATTGATAATAATACGGACCTGACGTTTCTTTCCAAGGCATGCTGGACATTTTGCTTGTAGAAGAGTTCAATCTTCAACTTGCAGGCAGTCGCACGCTCCCTAGTAATCGGTGCGTAGGTAGTAGGATCTCTCTGGATTGAATAGTCTTCTTCGAACTTATTGCTACCAAGACTACCAGCAGTTCGGGGGCGTTGTTGAGGGTTGTTGCCACCATTGGATGGATTGGGAAGAGCGGAACCAAAGCCACCTGGTGAGCTTGCTTGGGCGAACCCTTGCTGCTGGGGAGTCTGAGGAGCACCAGGTTGCTGTTGGTAGTACTGGTTGGGCTGATTTTGATAGGGATTCATGATGAAAGAGTTGACTATTGTAAAAATTGGGAATAAGGTAAAAAGGTAAAGGTAACGGGAGCCTGGATGGAAGCTTGGAAGGGAGCTTGGAAGGGAGCTTAGCTTGGGAAGAAAGGAAGAGAAGGGAGCTAAAAGAAAGAAGGAAAGGAGCGAAGGTATCGGCTAATGAGCTCGAAAGGGGTTCGTGAACGCTGCGGCGGGAGGAGAGGAGAAGCGTGGAGGTTAGGAGAGAAGGTGATGATGAGGACGAGGATAATGGTGGTGGTGATGCCGCTGCAGATGGTGAGGTGGAGGAGAAGGTAAGGCGAGGGTGGAGGAGAGGGAAAGGAAGGTTGCGAGGTTGTTTGTCGGTTGCTGTGGAGGTGAAAGCCGTTGCAGGACGACGGAGGAGGTTATGGAGTTGGGAGGCGTCAACGCGGGACAGGCGATAGCAACGTTGGTGCAGAGCTGTCGACAACACAACCACCACTTCATTCATTCATCAACATCAAACACCATAGGTGAGTATGTACATAATATATTACACAATCTACAGTATATGGTGGCTAATTGTAGTGTCATTGATACCCACTAGGAGGCTGCCAGCTGCTGTCCTGCTCTGTGAATCTAAGTAGCTACTAAGCTAGTTGAGCATGCAAGAGCTCTATCCATTCCGTGCAATACAATAGCCAATTGATGGCCGCGGAATATTAATATCATCATTATCACTATCGACTAGCGTTATTCCTGCCTGCCTGCCTGCAGAAGAATAATTCATTGTTGATTAAATTGCAAACTTCTATGCACGTTTGCATCTACACCTGAACCGGGGCCCTGTGCACTGAGCTGTGGCGGGAGGCTCAAGCACCCAAAGAAGCTCCAAACCAAACCGAACCGACCAATCAAACGCGCAGGACCATCACTGATGCCCAATTTTTTTCCAACATACAAAAACCGACTTCAAAAACACAATTTCGAAGACGACAATTCATATCAAGAGGAGGGGAGAGGGTAAATCACAACCGGTGGAGGAACGTATCGTCCCGCCACCGTATTTACATCGCATTCCAAGTTCCCCCTCGCGGCAGAAACTCTTTCATACCCACAACAATGGCTAGTTCAAAGTCCCTACCGCTCCTCTTACGGTCCGCTCGAGCGACACCCTTCTCGATATCATCCACCATATGCCCCTCCTGTCGCTCCTCTCTAGCCTCCCGCCTTGCCCTTCCTTCGGTATCTTCACGGCGTCACTATGCAGACGATAAATCTTTCAAAAGTGGGAACCTTATGGACATCTTTAATAGTTCTCGAGCCTCAGCTCCAACACCGGCACCCATAGAACCATCCTCCATCATCCCAGGCCGTCAATCTTCCGGCCTAATCTTCGGAGAAGCCAAAAATGCTACAGGTCCTTCCCGCCTGGGGCGGGGTACCTACCGCGACGTCATGTCAAACCCGGAACTCGTGGATGGCCCTAGATACCCGCAAGGAGCCACAATTCTGGACCCATGGGGTCAATTATTCCATCTCCACGTTTATTCAACAAAACATAACACCCATATCACATTCACCGATCCCAAAAGGAATGCTATAATTTCTTCTTCGACTGGTATATTAGGATTTAGAAAGGCTGGTAGACATTCTTACGATGCTGCATATCAACTCGCTGCACATGTCTTTCAGAAAATCGAAGATAAGGGATTAATACCGAAGAAAGTGGAGGTTGTACTCAGAGGTTTTGGTGTAGGGAGGGAAGCCGTCACAAAGGCTCTACTAGGAAAGGAAGGGAGATACATCAAGGATGTGGTGGTGAGGGTCACAGATGCCACTAGAACCAAGTTCGGTGGTACCAGGAGTAAGAACAAGAGGAGGTTGTAGTTGTACTGCCATCTACTTAGTCAAGCCCTCGTGTTTTACAAACCATCCCTTTGTATATTTTCAAGAGTCCGGGAGCAGGATGCAGGAGCGATAGCAGCGTATTATATTGTACATATATTTATATACCACCCCCACAATGCGCGGTAATTCCTCCCCCGCATTCCTTTCCTTTCCCGTTCCACAATTCTTTCACATCATCGGCGTTCGCTTCAATCCCTAGAGGTTAGTGGCTTCTATACGCTTGTTCGACACGGCCTGTTTTGTATTTTATTTTTGTGTGTGTATCTACATTTCATATATGGACGTGTGAATTTTTCCATCCCAGAGAAGGAGACATAAGATATCTGAAACACCCGCCGTATGCAAGAGATACTTCTCACGCCTGCCAGATCTGTGTGTACGTGTCTCGTAAACTTAACAGCCGTATGGCACATGCTTTCCCGCGACTGTTACACCGCTGAAACACGAGAGGGGACGGACGCGGACGGCTAATTATGGATATTTTTTCAACCCTTTGAACAGCCGTACAACTGCTTAACTTATTTTTTTCCCCGTGATATTTGAGGGTACTGAGGTCAGGCATTGTGCGTGTGCATGCAGAAACAAGATTGGTGCATGGGTGGATGGGTAAGAAGCATACAAAATTTATAATAAATGCTTAAGTATTAATTAAAGGAGAGAACTTCGAATAATGCCCAAAGGATATCGCGATGGCCATGTTTGGTTTGCATTAATATACGCCCGTCAGGCAGGCAGGGAAACGCCCACTATCGCTATCGCTGTCAGCTAGTACTATGGTAGGTATTAACAATTGTACAAAAAAGGAGACCAGACGCAAGAGAGTGTGGGAGAGTATAGGAAATAGAGATAAAGAAATTATGGTACCAGAGAGTGTCGCCTGTAAAGGAAAAGGAATAGTTGGTATTATCTACAATCGGTAGAGCGTTTTTTAGTGAGAGAAAGAAGGAAAAGACAAGGAAATGCTATGATACAGCATTAAAAAAGAAAAAAAGAAGAAAAAATATCCTGAAAAATATAAATCGGTAGAAGAAAGGCGATAAATCGAGTACAATGCAAAACCGGATACCTCTTTCAAGGAATCCGTAGGGTATCGTACAAAGAAATTGAAAAAGAAAGAAAAAAATATGAAAAAGAAAGAAAGAGAGAAATATGAAAAAGAAAGCTAGATAAAAAAATACATCGCTGATCGGGCTATAGATGGGGAAATGTCAGAAGGGATGAGTGAAATAGTAACATCCTCCTACCCTGTACCAAACAGTAAAAAAATACAGTAAAGGGAAAACCACAACCAACTATGAGAAAATCCGAAATAACAATGACTCCTTAATCCCTGACGAACCAGCCGAGTCCTTGGTCGCCTCTCGGTGCGGCGGTCGTATTGCTCTGCCTATCATTCCCAAAAAAACCAAAACTATCCGTTCTGTTGAAGTTGCTATTGGGTGGTTGCAGTATACCATTGTCGCCATCTGCTTCGCTATATACGCTGCTCTCGACCCTGGCTTGCTCCGGCTGGCTAATATTTAGATTGTGCTTCGACTGTGCGTGAGCAACCTTCTTGGCGAAATCCGGATGGCTCAGAGCCTCGCCGAAGAAGTTTATCGACGAAGCTCCTGCTGAACTGACGGATATTTGCGAGCCTGCAGATCGTTCAAAAAGCCCTGGTGCCCTTGGCGGTTCGAATCCTAGGTATCCCGAGTCTCCCTGTGGCGGCGAGTTATCCCTCATGACATCACCAAAAGTAGGAGTTGGTAGGTCTGAAGAAAACACGGCTGAATGTGATGCGTAGCTTGATCGAACATATCCAATCGATGGATACGATTGCCTTCGCTCGTCGTGGTCGTCAGGGAACTCGGATATCGAATACGATGATCTTGAAGCGTCACTTGGGTTTCTCTGCAGTCCAGCGCCATTTTGTACCAGGTTTGTAGTAGAATTGCCTGAGAAATACCTGCTCCATCCGGATCCGCGCTGCGTGGGTTGCATTTCAAGATTCGTGCCAGCGGCGGGGCCAAGGACAGCGCCACGTGGGAGGTCGACATGAGGGAATTCCAACTCTCCCTTCATGCTGCGTTCGCGGAAGCTCTTCTGTCTGCGGCCGAATACTGTGCTCTTGGTGCCTCCAGCTTCTTTCATGAATGATGCCCCTCTATCCTTGAACGACATGCCCGAGTCCCGACGGCCAGGAGCAGGCATACCCCCTCCCATACCTCTTGACTGCGGCCCTTCTTCGTCGCCAGTTTTTTCCGCAAGTCCAGCAGCCTTCATCTTTTTCCTCTTGCAGCGAAGAATAATATATGCAGTCCCAAGAATCAATGCCACCAAAAGCACTACACCAAGAATGATAAACAAGAGCTGGGTGCTAGTCTTTAACCCTTGCGGCTCACCCTCCGCAGTGCTAGATTCAGTAGCAGAAGACAAACCTGCAGTACCAGTGGCTGTTGCAGCAAATGTCGCAGCGGTAGTCAAAGCGGCAGTACTTGATGCAGTTTGCGAACTCGACACTGCTGTCGACGTCTCCCGGCTCTTAGCACTTAATGTAATGTTTTCGTCCAAAACCTTTTGCGTCCCCAAAAGGGAAGCCGCACTAACCCATCCTCCCTCCTTGTAATCGAAGATAGAGAGCGGGTCATTGTCGGAACCACCTCCACTGATAACGACATATTGGTTGTTAGAAGTAATGGCGAAGTCTCGGCGGGTTTCCTTGGGGGCGAGTGTGGCGTTGTAAGAGGGCCAGTTAGCGGATGTCAGAGTATGATCTCTGGACCTCAGCCTGGCAGGGGTGACGGTAGGGGCGGTGGCGTTGTACAAAGGTACGAGTTCAACGTTTGCAGGGCTTTGGCTGAAATCGAATGTGAGGAGCATCTTGGAACCATCATCACCTCCAACGACGGTTCCGGCAGCAGAGCCAACGGGTAATGGAGCAGCCAGAGTACTGGGGAGATCCTTCCAGCCTTCAATGCTTGAGTAGCTGAAGACATGGGTATTAGCTGGATCACCTCCAGAGATGATGGCCGTATGAGCATTGAGGGTTTGGACAACGGGAAATATCAGAGGCGGTGCAAGTCCAGGCGGTAGCGAGGAAACCATCATGTCGTTAACATTAATCAAAAAGGCCATCGAACTCGGTTGGTAGTCTTCCGAATACCAGTTCCCGGCATAGACAAATATCTGTTTCGATTCCTCCAAGAAGGCAGCGCCATGGTGTGTCAAGTTGAAAAGAGTCTTATCCTGTAGTTGTTGGTTTTCCCACTTCTTCTGCGCAAAGCTGTATTTTTGAAGACCTTTATACTCTGGGTTCTCTGTCTCCGTCTCCGGCGCGACATCGCCTCCAACAATAAAGAGAGCTTCGTCTGCGGTTCCAATGCCCGCATGTACGCATACTGAGCCTTTGGTCGGTACCTGCTTTCCCTTGATTTCTGTCCATTTACCACCAGATTTCAATGGTATGCTGAAGAACCCATTTTCGGTATAAGCGTAGAGTGTATTGTCGACAATGGTTGTGCAGTGTCGCCCAAGTGGGCTTGGAGGTTTAGGTACTGACATCGAGTCCGATCAATAGGTCGCTTCGCTTTTCAATTAATCAAGATGGCGATCCGAGAAGAGACGTCAAATATTCGGGCTATTTTTGCGAAAGCGACGGTGTATTCCTTCAAAATGAGTGCTCTTACGCCGTCATAGTCCCAAACAAATTCGTCGGAGTCAATTTCAAGTCGTCTGCGAGAAAAAGGAAAGGATAGTTTAAGTCGTTAGATCTAGAGGTAGATAAGTTTGTTAGTATGGGTTGGTCCAACGGACACATCTGTTGTAACGTTGTAACGCTATAGATAGATATCAGAAACATCAGCATACATTTCAAGAATTCCTCCAAAAACCCGTGGCTTCTTTTTAAACACCGATATAAAACAGATATACAAAAATATTTTATCGTCGAAATATGTCGCAGAATGGAACTCCTCCAGATATTCTTGACCCTCTTTTGTTGCAGTTGGGGTATTTTTGATTGCGAAGAAAGATATCCTGATCTCTCAGTATGAATAGATGGAAACGAGTGTGGCGGTTCGAGTACAGTAAAGAAAAACCGAATTGCGAACTATCCTCCCAGAGTGAATTGCAATACGAGAAAAAAACGAGTCGTGAATTTCTGAAATCCGGAAGGAACGCCGTTATTCTTTTCGAGGGTCTCCTTGTGTATCCGTTCGAAATGAACCGGCGGACTGTCGACCAAAAAGGGATGAATAGAAAAGATATGTTGCTCTCCTGCGGTGCTGGAAAATACCAAAGTCGAGATTGTGGTATCTGCCTTAGAAAAACAATAAGCCCTTGCGGGAACGAGGAGAAAGAGGTTTGAAATGAAAAAAAAAATGCGAAAGTCGGAACTGTCAAAAAAGGATCGAAAGGAAAATTATCAGTGCATAACAAGCAAGGAAAGGAGGAGTGCGTCTGCAAGACGAGAATAACCAGCCGCGAGAAAGAAGGGGCCGAAAAGTAGAGTCTTGGTCAATTTGGGAAGGGTCTTGCCCACTGTGTCAGAACCGTCTCCGCTATTAATCGACCCCCCTAACAGAGAACTAGTGCAGTTGTACCTAATTTCTCTCAACCGTCCTACCATGCCATGAGGTAATCCACATCCTCTGGGCCCTTGATGCATATAAGCTGAGCAGAAGTCGGTTATTTTTAAGGAGAGCGGTACAGCTGCTGCGGAGCAACATTTCTCTTGTTCTTGTCGCAGTCTTCCGAGCGTCGACCCTCCCTCCCTCATTCCTTTGTCACGATACTAGCCAACCCGCCAATTTCTCGGTGCGCTGGGTGGTCCATCGAAATGAAGAGCTGAGGGCCGGGTTCAACGAACAAAGACATTGCTATTCAAAGACATGAAATTGGTTTTTGCAGCTCCCAACTTCCAACAGCTCGGTCCTCTGGGCCTTCATTCGTCGGGCAGGCTCTTCCATCGAAAACAATCTCGACGCCTCTTGGCCTATCAAGGGCCAGATTGCCCCTCTTAGCATGGAGTTTTGCGCTTGCTCGCTTGAGAAATCTAACCCCTTTTCGGCCGTTGCACACAGCCAAGAGGCTGACGGCCTAAGAGCAGGGGTCTCCGACCTGTTCCTGCAGTTCGCCTGCAAGTAAGCCACCGCTTTTCTTTGGCCCTCATTCTTTCCTGCACGGAAGGTTTAAGCATGGCTGTGGCCAGGGATGGCCTAGCTGAAACGGGCTCATGCAGCCAATCCTGATGGAACTGTAGTGGGGCAGGGAGAATAACCCTTGGCAGCTGTTGAGCAAGGTTGACCAATCGTATCATGCTGGTGTCACCAGCCAGGCGCACCTCTCTCGATGCTAGTCGCATTGGTTCGGAACAAAAATCGAAAACGTGTCGGCCGTCGATGTGTGTTTTTCCCATTTTGGTCCCACAGTTATATCTCGTGAGATGGTTCGGTGTTGAGGCATCTCCGTTGGCAGACGATGCCCAGGCTTTTTTTTCTTTCTTTCTCCTCTCCGCCTCTTTTTCTTCCTTTTGCGGCTCGAGTTCGGATACTGCCTTGAAAAAGGATGTGGTAGTGCATCACACCTGCAATTAACCATCCTTGTCGGGCAGGGTCCTCTGAAAGACGTGATTGAATCGCCAACAACAACATAAGCGCCTCCAGCACTTGAGAATTCAGTTTATCGATGGCTACCTGGTATTCGTGTCAGATTCGAGACGTTTAAGACGTTACCACTTCATCCGGACAGTAGGCCCGTTGAGATAAGCGCTTTTCGTTCTATCAGAATTTAACAGAATCCGTTGGCACTGGTTCTCCATAATTGGGGAAGCCGAAGATGCGATCCTCCATAATTTCAAGGAGACCAGGGGTTCCACATGGACGCCTCCTCGAAAATTCTCAGTCACCACTGACGTAGCCGCACAACCACAATCACTCGCCTTATCGAACAATTTGGTCAAGACCGATCTTCTTTGCATAAACGCTAAGTCAAAATGCAAACGTTGCATATAAATGGACTGGTATCATGATATCGGGTGACAAACAAACTCGTTACTCATATTCTTCGTCGGTTCGTATTCCGAGTCTTTCTTGATTTGAAGGCAACTCCCTCTTCTGCTGGCTCCACTGGAGTTGGAGTCTCGTTCTCGCTAGGTTCCTGTTTCATAACAGAATTCTCTAACTGATCTTCCCCTTTGGCCTGATCTGTGTTCCGACTTTGCGAATCCACATCATCCTTCTCTTCTGTAGAGGGAACCTGAGCAGAGGTTTTCGCAATTGCTTCGTCATCCTCTTCTTCTTTTGGTCCATTTTTAGCGCCTCTTTTTTTAAACATGATCCCTTCAAGACCCGCTACAGGAGTCTGAACCGGGTATTCAACTGTTGGCATCGTCTGTTTCGACTTGCCCCTCTTCTTGAACGTAATCTCGCCAATATTATCCGATGCCACTGCATCCCCGGGATATTCCAACGTGCGCATCGTAAAGTTTTTTGTCTCGGTTTCCTCCTCATCCTCATCTTCAACATCCCCGATTTTTCTTCGCTTGGCTCGTTTTGACTCTTCGTCTTCCGGGTCTTCAGGTGTAGCAGGTCTTTCAATGACCCGAACAGTCTCCCAATCTCCAGCCATCGCATGTTCCTTCCTATAGCTCTCCGGCATAGCCACTCCTAACGCAGCTAACTCGTCTAGATGTTTCTTCTTTTGTTCCTCAGACCTAAAAGAACTTGTCTTTGCCGGTTTTTTCTCAACCAAATCCGCTGCCCGTCTAGCTAAAGGTTTCGGTACATAGCCCGGATTGTCTAGGTTGTTCAATCTTTCAGCTTCGCGTTTTGTGTTTTCCGCGGCGACAGCTTCCTTCTCTTTGTTTCTGTGCAGCTCACGCAAGAATCTTTGGAGGGCGTGCTGGTGTTTCGGGGATGCCTCGTGGTCCTTTCGTGATAAAGGCGTGTCCTTTACGAACATTTTCTATAAAAAAATCCCATGTTAGCGAACTTGTAGGCCAAGGTACGTTACGCGATAGCTTCAGAGGTGAACTTACACAGCGATCGCACCAGTACCGCTTCGTTGACACCCAGTATTCCGACATCTTGGCAGTATTGTATCCGTGTAATCTTTTTGATGCTGGCCGATTGCGGAAGGGGGTTATGTTTGGTGGGAGTCGACGCCCTGTGATTGATGTTGATGGGGATGAGTCGAAAATTCTCGAAATTCAATGATGCAGGATTTAAGAATGCGAAGGCCTTGGCGTTTTTCGCATTATAAAACCAACATTAACAAGGCTCGCACTAATATCGATATCAATTCTAAGAAGCATCCAACCTTCCAAACAAACTTCACCGTTCCGGGATTTCATGCCGAACGGCTAGTTATCGATACGACAACAGACAATACCGACTTTGTGACGTCGAGATCCAACATGTCAGCGGTCCCACAATTCCCGCCTCTACATATCATCCCAGATGACGAGCCCGCTCAGAACTCCAGCCGCGAAGGCAATGAAGAGGCACAGCTGCCGCACGAAACGTTAGCCCTCCCGGCTCCTCAGACGGAGGCAGAGAAAGAAGCGGCGAAGAAACTTGAAGTTGGCGCTGAAGCTCTCAAACTCGATCATCTTGGCCCAATGGTTGTCAACTCGGATGGAACATTAAGTCGGATACATAATTGGGCCGATATGACACCGCTGGAGCGTGAGAGGACAATAAAGATTTTGGGAAAGCGTAATAAATTAAGAACAGAATCACTGCTGGCTCAAGGGATAAGGCCAGGTACCATCGGAAACTAAGATATTAGAGGTGTAGAGAGATGGAGACATAGATATGGATGTAGATAGCAACGCTATATGCAAAAAGGATACATTCTCGCCATATAATCGAATGTATCGCATGGCTTTCAACAAATATTCGAGCCAGTCACAATAAAATGCAAGCGAACTACTCAGAGTCCATCTTCCACAACCCATCTCCGAGGTAGTGGCAATTCTCAACCCCGTTACCCTTGTTCAATTTTTTGATATCCTCTGTGCTCATCTTGAGCACTCCAATCATACAAGCATGCTCCTTGCCCTCTGCATTAATAGCGACCACCGTACCTTCAGGTAGGTTGCCTTCCGGGGGAGGAAGTTTCGCTCCTGGTGATGTTAGACCGGGGCACATAAGTTGTGCACCTCCGAGAATGAACCTGATAGCTCCTCTATCGACCTGTACTGTTGGAAAGCATTGCGGATCTAAACACCAAATCAGCTACCTTCGCTCGAACCTAGCTCCTGTCCGTATGCATACACTTATGAACTACTCTCAAATGCGGCATTATCGCGTCATTGTGATGTTGGAAAAATAGAACTTGGTTATCCAGTGCGTATAGCGAAATCTTCTCTGGTCTTGATCGGCGACCGCAAAGTCCAACGTTAGCTTACAGGCCTTCCTCGAAACTCCCATATCGCTTGTCAAACGAGCAAGTCCCTCTAACATCGTGTTATACGAACGCTTTGATAAGGTCTAGCTGCGCCTTCTTAGGTAGGACATCGTCAATAACGGGCTCGAGGAGCGGGAACTGCTCGCAGATCTTCTGGCGGATGTTTCGCTGGACAGATGACTTGATCTTCGTCTTGCCGGACGAGCTTACTCTAATCGACTCCTGTATTAGCCACAAGTCATAGATACATTGGTGATACGGAGAGTACGTACGGCTTCTTGAACATATTGTGGTATTCCGGGGTGCTGAGACTCAAACGTGGAGGGTCTGTCGGAGCTTGGGTGTGGGGCGGTGGAAGTTCAAAGCTCGGTGGGTTTGGTAAGCCAGCTTGGTTCTAAGCCGCACAAAATTTCAGAGATGATCCTTTTCGCGACACCAAAACCTTCAACCATCACCAACCATCAACCAACTTCGTGCGAACTTCAAGTCCCACACATTCCACATTAACTCCAATACTATTACCGGGTACTAAAGCACGCGATACTCACACAAACTTCCTCTAAATACTAAATCAACCCACATAAAGATGCAGCGCGAAGGCTATGTTCCTCCAACAGCTGGTGGCGGCACTGGCTCGACTAGACCTGGTGGAGCATATGGTGATGCTCCTCGACAAACATCGATGAAGTATCTCTGTGCAGACTGTGGCAAGTCTGTCACTCTCAACAAGGCCGACCCTATTCGGTGCAAGGAATGCGGGTTTAGGATACTGTACAAGGAGAGGACGAAGAGGTACGCGACCCTGACTCACCCATAGCTCTATCGTACATACTAATGCTTGTTCATAGAATGGTTCAATTCGAGGCTAGATGATTTACCTATAGAGAGGCCTTCTCGAGTACTATTCTGGCGGCTTCGGGGTTTCCTTTCGATAGAAAGTATTAGCATACCTTATTGACACCCGATTGATGCGCCCCGATCAGACACTCCGAATCCCTCTTTGTCCTTACTTCAGCCAATAGTCAGACAACTTTGCCGATATATTGAAGGAGGTTGCTCTTTTACGCCCTCGCACCCATAGACTTGCATGCTTTCTCGGAACGATCATTGTTTTAGCGGGTTATCTCAAATTGCAGTATTCTATGTATAATACAATATGACTAGTATACCGATCTATCTACAAGATATGGGCCTCAATCAGGCTGCTGGTGGATCCGAGGATCCCTCCTCAGCGCTCTTCTGTGAATCCGGGTCCAACATCTTTCTGCGACCCTCCATTGTCACCCACAATGCCTTGCTAGGGCTCTGCAATGTGGCCACCAAACCGGCACCAGCACTTTGCATAAGTCCCAACAGTTGTCCTCGTAATGTAGGAAGGTCGCCGAGATTTGTGATGTGCTTCAGTGCTTCAGTATCAATCGTTTGTCCCCCGACCTTATCAACCTTTGCGCCTAGCAGCAACATCTTTGAAACACCAGATATAAACAACGGATCCGTTCCTTTCTTGAAAGTTGCCTTCTCTGGGAATAGCAGATTGAGCACCGCTAGAATATGAGGCGGTGACACAGTGGGGAATTGGATCACGCCGACTGGTCCCACCAATAACGCTTCCATGGGATGGGATCCTTTGTATTGCAATGTCATATCGTACGCCTCCGGACCACTACTTGATCCCACCTTCGCATCTTTGGGTAGATATTCTGCTACTCGGAGGGCGGCTGAGAATAACTCCGTATTCACCACCACCATCTTTACTTGTTCTCCAACGGGCCGAGGCTGCGGCGGTATGTTACCATTTTCGTCTGGTGTAGATGCGGGTTGCGAAGCTGCAACCTGCGCGTCTACATTCTGCATGGCGAATCTGAGGTCCCTCCGTATAGCCACAAGCTCACCCCCTCGAAGATTATTATGCTGGAACACTATCATCAATGGTGTGGCCCGAAGCAATGATATATAGGTACGGTGGAGAAGGGTCTGACGGGAGTCATATGGTCGATGGGATGGTGGTTGATTGGACCCTGGCGGAACACATGTCTTCGAGTGAGTGACAGAATGAGAGGCATAGCATCTTTGACCACCGTTTACAAAGGCCTCGATAAAGTAGCATGCATCGCGGAAAGAGATCGAGGTCCGATTTGGGAGCTTGGTCCTCGCGGCCGCCTTGAGAAAGATCGAGGGCGGCATCTTGTTGTGCAACTCTGCAATTCTACTAAATATAGCTAAGGTCAGATATGGCTACAGTAAATTAATGTGTACTATGTTCGGTATTACTAACTTTTAGGACACACTCCCAATTAGTGGTAAAAGGGCGAGATGCAGTATGGACGTTGAAAATTCGCGAATTCGCCGTCGTCAAATTTTTGAAGTTGCAACAACGCCAAGTGAACAACACCCCGCCATTTACCACGCATCCGGCCAAAAACATATATTACCATTGGATCCGGATGCAAGATCCGGATCCATAAACGCGTATACATAGAGACATCATATGCATCAAACATGGGTACTCAGTACGTCGGGCAGCGACTATCTTTCGAATCACAGCTCTGTACAGTCCGCTACATAGGTGAAGTTAAGGGCACAAAGGGTGAATGGCTCGGTGTCGAATGGGATGACCCATCGAGGGGGAAGCATTCTGGTGAACACGATGGCAAAAGATATTTTGAATGTAAGGATGATGTCTCTAAGTCTAATTTTCATACGCTTGGTTCGAAGACGGCTCGGTTCTGATTATCTTTATCTATAGGCAAGGCACCTGGAGCGGGATCTTTTGTTCGACCGAATCGTCCTTCAGATCCTCCAAATTCTTTCCTCTCAGGATTAAGGGAGAAGTATATTACGAATGTCGAAAAGAGCGGCGTCCCAAAGCCCATTGAATTTGGCAAAAAGATTGCCCAGGAAGTAGGTTTCGACAAGGTGGCGAAGAAGTTTGCAGAGCTGGATACATTGACAAATGTTCTTCTTGACTACATGAGAATCAAGACCTGCGACGAGGATTCTGAGGAAATCGCCGCCACATGTGCCAGTAAGTACTCCTATTAGCCTTCAAACGGCTAAAATATCACGGCTTTACTCCCGTATCCGGACATGTTGCTAATATAGTGGTACAATAGACTTGAATTTGCTAGATCTAACATGTAACCTCTTCGAGGAGGTCGAGGAAGTCGTTAAACTGTGTATAAGTTTACCGAAACTTAGCTCCCTATCTATCAGGTACGATCTACAAAAGTACTGTAGGTTGTGTAGACAGCTACCTAATGTTTTTTTGCTAGTGGAAATCGGTTCACGAAGTACCAGATTCGAGATCAATACAGACACGGCCTAGACCGAATTAAGATGCTCAAGGCTGACGACCTTCGGTCGAACTGGACGGAAGTACGGGATCTCTCTTTAACTCTTCAGCCGAGGTTTTTGATTGCTGACATCTGACTAAAGTTATTTGAGCTGGTGAATAACTTCACTAATGTGACTGATCTCTCAATTGCGGTCGGAGACATCAAAACATTGACGCCAGATATAACCCCGAGGGTCTCAGACCTTCGTATTGCTAGTCGCCTAGAGTCTATATGCCTTGAAGAACACGCAATTGACAGCCTTTCGGGGCTAGCAGACCTCCAAAACTTACCCAGCTTGCGTAAACTATTGCTATCCTATAACAAAATCAAGGCGGTCTATGCTCCAGCCGAGTCCAAGGCCGTTGGTAAGCTGTGCTTCCCATCAGTTACATACTTGGACATCTCCCACAATGAGGTGAGCGATTGGACATTCCTTGATGATATGCGGGTTGCCTTTCCAAAGCTGGAGGCATTGCGAATCAGCCACAATCCTTTGTACAGCATAAGTGATGCCAGGACCCTTACCGAAGAGTCCTACCAAATCACCATTGGCCGTCTCGGCCGACTTGTCGCTTCTCTTAATTACAGTGTGGTAAGAAACAAGTTGGACCCACAATCCAATCCCAGGATTAGCTCAAGGGCACAAGAAACTGATAAGGCGACTGCAGATAACACCAGCGGAACGTGCGGATGCAGAATTGTTCTATATCTCAACAATTGTAAAAGAGCTCTCAGGGAAGCCAGCTGAACAGGAAGCCGAAATACTTTCACGGCATACAAGATGGCAAGAGCTTCAGACGAGTATGCAACCCAGTACCTTTTTTTCCCTTCTAACCCTTCCCGAGATCTTCCAATGCACAAATGCATTGTCCAATTCTTAATCCTCAAAATGTTTCTCGTTTGCTAATGTAGCGTCAAACAGTACATGGTGAACAGACTATAATACGGGATCTTTCAGGGAGGTCTAAAGATGCACTAGCATCAAAGCTCATAGGTTTGTGCAATCCATTTGCCGTTGCATTTGGTAACAACATCAGTACATGTGATGTTGTACCGTTGAGGTATCTCAACTTTTTTCTTTTATATGCGTAGAGCCTAGAAGCTAAGAGACCCTTGCAGAAGTTGAGGTGTGTTCGACTTCTAAGGCGGTGACCAAGAAATTTCCCCGCACTGTAACGATTGGCAAGCTCTCAGGGCTGATTGGCCGACTATTCGGCGTGAATCCGTTGGATATCGCCCTCTACCTCATTGAAGACGGCATCGTTAATGAAGGTGGTGGTGTGAGGGAGACCTTGTAAGTATCACCCAACAATCGGAACCGCAGCCCGTTTCTTCAGGACGCCGTTTGGTGTTCAGTTTAAGTAATCACTGAAGCATTTGTTTCCTAACGAAAAACGGTTTTGTTTCTTCGTTTTAGGCTGGCCGACGAACTGCGCGAGCTTGATTATTATGTAGCTGAGGCAAAAATTAAACTTGCGGTTAGAGACAAGTCGTTATGATTCAGCTTTATCGATTTTGCGGTTTTTTTTTTTTTTTTTTTTTTTTTTAGTGCATAAGAGTTTAGTCCTGCAGGTTGGTCTGCAGGTATCACATTCAGGATCAAGCGGCCTGTGCATTAATGCATATGTATGCAGCGCGGCATAAAAAAACCGTTCTTGTGGAGAGGCCTTAGGAATAAGCCGTTTGACTTCGATATTTTGGCACAGAACTTTGGGATTACAGTGGAAGTTGGTGTTGTTGGATCCAGGGAACCGTTGAGCATTCGAACGCTTTGTCCACAAGGGTGATGATTACGAATTGCTGAGTAGAGACACCTGCGAGTACTTTTCATGCTAACATGCTTGCATATTTACGCCTTCGACCTGCTTGGACCTTGATTTTGGCACCTGCCGTGAGCCAATACATACCGCAAGATTGGGGACCTACTCGAACGTTTTTCAAGATAATATCTCGCGACTCATGCAACACGGTTGGTAATCTGACCAAAAATAAAACGGCTGGAGACTAGGGTTCCACTATTCATCGACATCCTGCAGCCCTTCGTTATGGTTAAAGTTGTTTGAGATCAGGTGAACGGACTTTACGGAAAAGGGTCGTGCTCCAATGATCGCATATCCAAGATATTCGAGAAAGGTTCCCAACCGTAGATCTGATATCGACTTTAGAAATGCCGAGAAAAAGGGACCCGCCGAAGATACGTAATTGCACTGCATTGTTCCCCTGTTCCCGTCATACCGCGACGGTTTCGAAGAAAAACAAAATGTTCTCCGTCACCCGTGCCTTGATTTCTAGGGATCCCGGAGCTACCCGGTCGGTTGGCGGTGCCATTTCCGAGCGAATTTCCAAGCGGGAGACAAAATATCGGTTGACGGGGTTTCTCATTGATAGATGCTCCACATGTTTGCAATGACTGAAAAACTTGAAACGAGGATCTGTTGAAATTCTATGACCGACAGGAAATCGGTCGATGTGATGCGTTTTCCCAAGAGCGTCTACCTTGCCCGGCGGACATGCGTCGGCCTTGGTACCAGTATACTCGTGTCCCGTCGCCTGTTTCGATGGTCCGGCTAACTGTGGGCTTGGGATAATTAACCGAGTCCCAGAAACAGATTCGCAAGCTTTTGTCGCCGCCGATGCATGTTCACACTAGCTTAGTTTCCCGCAGGCGGGATCACAAAAAAAAAAGCTCGGATACCTCACAAGCCAGGCAAACGACATTTATGGTTCGGATTGCAAAAGGCTTAGTGTTGAACGCACATACCTTATATCGGACCTAAAATATAGGCGCTTTCCCCTTGCGAATATGCCAGAACGATTGATATCAAAGTCCAGACATGTAACCATCACCGTCAGCCCTGGATTCAAAATATGTCCATGGATTACAAGTGGTCTCAGAACCGCCGCTTTTCCTGCAAATCGCTGCAATGTCGGGGCATCGTGGAATATCCCGTCTCTAGGTACTGCGCACGACAGGCGGAATTTGACGGTATACCAGTAAACGGGAATCGCCACAATAGATAAGAACTGAACGGAAGGTGAAAATTCAACAGAGGATTAGAACATGAGTTTCACATGCCTCTAACCATGCAATTTCAACTAATGGATAAGTACCTAAGTAAACACTTGCAGATGTAAGACCTTTTATCAGTTAAGGCCCCGCAATATACCGATAGTTGGCTATCGTGCTGGTGCAGCCATGCGAGAAAAGGGCTGTGTGATAACAGATATATCGACCTTATCCCGGTGAATTGTCGTAACAGCGAGACCAACCCTTCAAGCCCGTCCCGAACGAAATTATAGGGTCAACTATACATCTTTGTATCACCCACCACGATGCAATTGCCTTACAAAGGTTTCCACCCGACGAATGGTCCGCTCGATTTCATTTGCGTTTGCACACTGATACACCGCACGCACTGGACCCTGCGAATGATTCTTTTCTTTTCTTCGTTTCGAACGCAAAAAAAGGGCTTTGAGGGCTTCTGCTGCCGTGCGTATCTCTGTGTCTGCATGCTTTTTCCCTGCCCCGAGACGCTGGGATCATCGTTTATATGCACCTCACCTATCCCAACATTCCACCGAAAGTTCAGACCAAAAAGTAATAACTACCATTTGAATGATCATTAACATCACGATGCAAAAGGGTGGTATATTGGCTCGCAGCTGCAACGGTGGAGAACGAAAAGATCCATACGGGCATATATTCTCAAGTCGACGGTCTCAAAAAGTTTTAGACCAGTTGAAATTGAACAAGATAGTATACTTGTAGCTAGTAGCATGGACTCGAACACTCTTCTTGATACTTAGGCGCTCGAGATTGCTCGACTAGAGGTAGCTACTACCGCTACCCGCCTCGCAATACAAGCCAATATCCGAGGTCTAGGCTCACGGAAGCGTCCGTGAAGAAAGACACATCGCCTGTTTTGACTCTTTCGATTCAGCCCGCCCTCCAGCCATGAACCCTGAGCCTCGACTCTGCAAAGGCTAGAAACGGCCAAAGTGTGGATACAAAATACGACACCCCAATGAAATTTTATATGAAATCTTCAGCCCGTTCAAAGTAACAAAGCCCATGGCAAAATAATAATAATAATAATAGTAACAATAGTAATAATAGTAATAATAATAATAATAATAATAATTTTTATTTTTTTATTTTTTTTTCTCCACATGCTCTTGATATCGAGACTATGGCATGCTGACGACATTGGTCTGCCTCTTTCGTGGTTTCTCTACCTTGATTTTCCAACCCTGTCGATAGCATAGCATATCAGGGTGGGAAAGCGAAGAATGCCTATCACTTGCCGTTTGCAAAGAGGATGGGCAACTTTCTTTCTGACCAGCAGGGCCTTTTCTTTTTCTTCTCGTCACATTTTTGACATTACAACCACTCAAGACCCGCGAGTTAATATCGAATATTGGGCCAAGCTAAAGGGTGCTCTCCACAGCCCTAACAAAGATGGTTTACCCTGGAAGAAAGAACAGGCATTCGTGAATTTGCCTCTTTAGATCGGTCGATGTGGTTAGAGAATGGATCGCGATCGGACAAAGCTCTTCATGTTGCATATAATGAAAAATGCAAAGGAGAGCTTGGACTTGTCCCAGTTAACATTGTCTATACGAGAGGGAATTGCGCAGTCATTCCGCCCCATTCTTTCACCGTTTCCGAGATTGAACTAGGCAGGTCGATATCTGACCGGGGCCACCGTAGAGCGAAATCCTTTCTGTCTGACTTTCTTTCGTAGGACCCTAGGGGCCATCGATTATTCTCGAGATCGAAAGATATGCCTTGGCCGGGACCATGTTCCTCGCCAATCACCTGGTGGTTGATCCGTTAACCGCATGCACAGGCGCTCATGCGAAAGTCAGTATGAAAATATGGAGTAGCTAGTAGCACCCCAGAAACTCTTTTGGAATTGTTGTGTTAAACTTTTTTATCGATCTTTTTGAGGATTAAGTGGGCACATTTCTTTCTTCCTTATTCGAAGAGGCTATATGTACAGAGACGGGTCTCCCCGATAGTATGTATATGGTACTGACTACAAAATCAGAAGTATCGAAAAAAAAAAACCGCCCGAGAGAAATAATTGAATTCGTCAAATGCTCCCAAAGGAAAAACATGTGTCCCCATAGTAACATTAAAAGATTAAAAAACAAAAAAAAAAGTACCCACTCCGTTAGATCCAACTTTTTTGTACATTTCTTCATTATGAAGAACAAAGAATCATATCAATAAGCATGGTAAAATTTTGTTGCAACCGAAGACCAGCTCATCCCAAAAGCATGGCCATAAATAAAACATCAAAATCAGAAAAGCATGGGTATAACAGAAAGATTGAAGCCCTAGATTATGAAATAATAGTCGTCAAGGGATAGTATATCCGAGAAGCTGTGGTGGAAGCTCCAGAATAACGGCGATCCAATAAGAAACAGGTATTCGCTGAAGACGCCCGTCATTTTTCGGGTATTAACGTTCCAATCTTAATGGAAATAAGAGAAGATAAAGTCGCTGTTAGTGAAAAGGCAAAAGGGTATCGTTTCCAGAAGACATGATGAAGCAGCCCATGGAGGGGAAAGGAGTTTGACTGCCTCCCGTTTGTCCAGTAAAATATTAGAAAAAAAAAAAAAAAGCCGAAACTCCATAATAAGTCCGTTTAGAATATGGTAAGGGAGATTCCGGGTGGTAATCTGGTTTCCCGATTTGAATGAATACGTACTGGCGTTTTTGGCTACCGTTGACTCGACCAGTTTAGTACTGATCCATTGCGATGCTGGCTAGCGCCGCAAGACCGCTTTCTTGTGAGAATGTCGAGTCGGGGAGGTAGTGCACCGAGTGGGACGGGTATTGGTTGGTATCCGCGATAACCACTGGAGCTTCAACCTTCTTCTTTCTTGCAGATCTCTTGTTTGCACCGCCTCCTTGGTGGGTTCTAAAGTGCTGCATGCAGTTATCTTGTCGACTAAACCGGGCACCGCAGCCCGGCTGTGGGCATTCATAGTTCTTCTCGCCGGTGTGTATTCTCGTATGCCTGGCGAGATGTCCGGATGTTGTGAATGACTTGCCGCAGTGACATGTATATTTCCTGACGGATTTTTTGACAGCCGGGTTTGTAGGATTGCCGTCTTCGTCATCATCTTCTTCCTCAATACATTTTGTAGATAGCACCGGAGACGCCGAAGAAACGGAGGATGCACAAGATGACGTCGACGAGCTTCTAGAAGACATTGAGGGACGGTAACCTTCGGGGCAATTGTTGAGCAACTTGCCCAATGATGGAAGGCTCATACTGTCAGGTGTTATTGGGGTGCGTGGGGATGAAATATCGCTGTATATACTACCAGTTGAACTATATGAATTTGATCGTTCAGAATGGTATGGTCGACGCATGTCTGGAGAAAGTGGCGGTGTGGGAGACCGACGGCCATATGAAGGGGAGAAGTAAGGCTCTGATCTGGATGAATGATAAGCGGGCCGGGCCTGGTCACACAAAATCGAGACTCTGCGCCCCGCGGAAGTTGTAACTGCAAGTGGATCCATTTTGGTATTGATACTCGGAAGAGAAGCAAGTAGCTGTCGACTGAGACTAGCTCACGAAGTCAATCTGATATAGTAGACACGAGGCTGAAGCGGCGAGGGCTGGCCGAGATTATGATAAAGATATGTCGGGATGCAAATTATGCAAGCTGATAAGATACTTTTATCCGAACGAGTGTGGATAGAATCTTCAAAGTCAAAAGGCTTGAAAGATCTGTGTGAAGTAAACGTTCAAGAAAAAAAAAAGATGGTCGAGGTTGCGAGATCTTGGGATTATAAGTTGTTCACACTCAGACAGACTGGTTGCGACATCCAGGCGAGAGGGCTTGCTATCCAACCTGCGTCTTCGCCCGTATTTAGGGTGAGAGTTCGGTTACTTTTGTGTACATACGGAAAAAGAAAGCAGGGGGGGGGGAAGTAATAACGTCAGTGTGTTCAGGTAAATACCGTATGAAGTGTGTGCTTGCGGACTCCACGTTCGTACCGTCGAACGGGTCAAGAGAGCAGCTGGGCAGAGGACAGGGTACCTTGTATAGGAGACAAGGGCTGGGGAGAAGAAGGAACACAGGTGGGTATTTGCGTCATTGGAAAGCCATTTGGGTTGCCTTTAGACCCAACGGATTAATGGAAATCAGCGAGTCTCGGATACGGAGACTGGGAATTTCATGCCGGAGACGTGTGAGATGGCTTTTGTTGCTTTTCCCATGCTCAAGCATGCTCTGCCCCTCCACTATAACTATAAGTCAGTACTACAACATGAACGTGCATGCAAGTACCTGACCTCCAGCTTAGTGCCAAGCTGGAACCCACGCCCATGTCGGGGCCTACTGGTTGCGAAAAGCAAAGGGGGGAAACTAATCCGTAATCAAGCAACGTCCTAAGCCAAGAATGGGGCTGCCTGGCTTTTAGGCTAGGTCTTGGCCCGATCCCAATATAATAGCCCGATGATCTCGAGCGAGGTCATGGTGATGGGATCGAGGCGACCCTGCTGTTTGAGAGAACGATTGACGTTTTCACTTGAAGGAATTCGTTCGAAGGAGGATAGGCTCTCTAGGATGCCAGGAGAACCTTTTGGGAGTATCAAACATGCATTAAGATAGTTATATCTTTTTTTGTAGGCACTCTTAGTACTTATTTACTTTTCGTGGTCACAGGTTAACGTTTCGAATTTGGTCGACGGACTGTTTGATATTGAAACTGGAGAATCTGACGTCAGTAATATAATAATTACCGGTGATAATTTCTTCAGGACGTACGTATTGTAAGTTAAGTACGTACCTACATGCACCGGCTAGGCGAGTTAACAGTTAGTAAATTATCATGCGCCCGGATATGGCTTGTCAGACGAGCACTTGCTTTCACACTTGCACAGAACGGTGGTTAAGAATTTTTTATTTTATTTTATTTTAATTTTCCTGCGGGACCATCGGATTATGATTTCAGATCAAAGATTCGCTAACAAACATTCGACGGGAATTTCTGATCCTCACTGAAACCATCCGTTGCGGAGAGTGGGGGACTCTTTAGCGCTGGCTGCACTGACCGAAGCTTCCAGACCACCAAACATGAGCAGCCACCACAGGGACCCGTAACGGATGATATCACAATGCATCGACCCTCCCGATCTCTTCTCGGTTTTTCCCAGTTTTTTATTATCTAAAATCCTCATATAGGGCCGGGGCAGCTATAAAAGCTCAGGAAGGGTTCCGTTTACCGGTCGTTAGTTGGTTATAGCTGTTTTATATCGCGTCTGCATCTCCAGGCCGAAATATCTTCCACAGCAGCCATTGCATGACAGACCTAACCCTGCAATACATCGACACACACTATTTCCCGTTAAGAGCTTAATTTCACTGTCGCATTTCCAGGATGATGATATGATCACATAATGATATAAGAATAGAAACAAATACAATGCAGATCCCTTGATTCTTTAACTATACGGCTTCCGTTTTCTGTTTTTCTTTCTCACCAGCCTCCATTCCCCGTCAATATCAAGCATTCTTAAGGACCAACTTCTCCGGAAGATCTTGCTCAAGGCAATCCTCGGCCCTCGTTGATAGCCTTTGCCACTTGACTAGTGTTCGGTCGGTTCTCTGTTCCAGAAAGGTTAGATGAACTTCATAATCTCGATCCCTTATAACAAAAAAAAAAAAGGATTTGAGATCTCAAGATTCGATCGGACAATTAATTTTGGGTAGACATACCCGCATAGCGCTCATACGAATCGAGATATAGTTCGTCATCAGACGTGGTAGCTTTAACGCCATCTTCACCTTCCAATGCAGATATGAAACGGCCAAATCTACTGTCTTCGGACGGCGGTTGCCAACCTCGATATGGCTGCAGGACTCTAGAGCAGCGCAGAATCCATGGGGCTACCATAACATCGACGAATGATAATTTAGTTCCCTGTTTCGATTTTTTTCGCAAACAAAAAATCCTTAGCCTCGGCCCTTCCCGTAAATCGCTAGGCAAACAGATGTTGCCGGTGGTGCAAAACATCAAATTACCGGGGTAGCTCTTATAATTTCTGGGTCGTATATACCGTGAAAAACGGTCCCTTAGGGTCTGCTGCCTCCAAGAGAGTGTTCACCTGAGAGTCGATGTGCATTAGTGTTGGATCTTCTGTCTCGATATTTAGGCCAATCAGAACTGCAATTGGGTAGCTAACCTGTTTCTCAAACTCTTTCCCACACTCGGCTTGCTTTTCAACTTCCTGAGCTTGCAGGTACCGATAAAAAGTTGGCACGATGTTTCGAGATATCTATAATGATCGAAACAAAAAAAAAGTTTCAATCGTTATGAGAGCTCGATCACCCAAAAAAGCAGAAAATAGACGTTAGGAGATCTAGAATGTCGCATACATGGTCTGCCCAGAGCTTGCTATGCGCTTTCTCCTTTGGGTCTTGGGGTAACAACTTTTTTTCCGAAATGTCGTCTACCTAACGTGAACATTTAGCGGAGGTGTTTTTCGCGGAGGCCCACTGGTGAACAATTGAGTTTGAGGTTTACATATTCCACGAGCACGGTCGATTCATAGCAGCTCCAACTATCAATTCAGTACAAATTGAAAATCAGTTTTTTCGAATAAACTTTTAAAAATTGGTCTTGAATGGGCGGCCGACGTACTCTCCATGCGTTAGAGCAGGAACTAGAAAATCCAACCCGATGATATTAGTCTATAATACCAGCCCCCAAGACTTCAGCTCGGGAAAATTTCCTCACAATCGACTTACCAAGACCCTGAGGAGATAAAGAAGCACACATTTCAAGTCAATGGGATGCAGTTATTTGTGTCTCAGCCATGGATCCATACCCTTGGATTGACATCCAGAAGCTCTTTTGGTTTCTATCTCCGGGCAGCATTTCTCAGCTATCAGAGTCGTCTGCGTAGTATTGCTTTCGATGCTCCAAAAATAAAATGTAATGTGAACTTGAAGCCATCCAGGCCAGTTTACCTTGTAAGGGTCCACCTAAGGTCTCGGTGTTAGCTTAGTCAAGTCCTGTATACACACATTCTCCTTCTCCATATGCAAACGGGGGTTTTACTACCTCAATATATTGATACTCGAGGCTAAATAATACCATACCAAATTAAACAATGCAAACCAGGTCTATCAATTGCCGCTAACCACTCACCCCGAAAGCTCCAAGGCGATCCAAACTCGCTTCGGGCGGATTCGGGTTTAGTTTCGAAGATCGAGATCCGATGATAGCGACTAGTAGCGAAAGCTGGAGGTGATTTACCTGCACGAAAGGACTAGGGAAGGTTTGGTGTTTTTTTTTAGTTAATGGTGATCTACGGGACCTTTGATATCCAGCCCAGGGATGGGGGTTCTAGAATTACCAGAAACAGCCACCGTAAAGTTTCAATTGAGCATCATGTGAGTGCTTTTCGACGGTAAGCAAGGCGTTGCCTGTGGCCTTGGTGTGATATGTTTTCTGGATCTTCTTTGTGACAGATGACGATGACATTGCTGTGGGGTTGGTTGGATGCAATGTATGTTTCACTTTGCGAGAACTGGCTGGACCCGGCTGGACCCTTATAGATATCTGAAGCAGTGAAGTTCCGAGAATGTGGACTGACCGACGAAGTGGCGGCTATGGTTCTGAGGGGATATTGTATCCGGAGTTAAGCAATGATAGTTGGGTGCATTGATATAGAATTGCGTATCAATGGTCTGATATCGATACGGCTCATAGACATATGAGGTCATCCATGCATTGGCCAATCAACGGCCAGCTTCACAACCAGCTAGCACAAGGCCAGGCAAATCGGTATTGCAAATTCAGGATATGCCGGAAAACCCCTCGATAGGTCAACTACGGAGACAATATGTACGTAAGTACTTCTTAGTATTTACTATCCTGATTATGTAACTGAGTCCGGTCGGTTTAAAAAAGACAAAAGATTGCGGGGCGCCGGCTGGAACGCCAGTGTTTTCCTGTTCTTCAAAATGCAATGCCGTCTGCTGCACATGTTCACATGCACATATTGCCTGAGATCAAATGGGAATCGATCGCTTCACCATATCGTTCTCGCCGTTGGATTCTGCAGGCCCCAGAATTTGAAAATTTGAACCTTTCTTTCAAAACAGAATTCTCCACTTTTTCCTATATGTACCGGAAAGGCCTGGCCGGGAGACAGTCTTTATTTCTTCGACCTTCTATGGTTTCCAATTTCGCCCTGATATAATCGATTGGTCCTCATGAACAGGCATGGCATGGTTTCCGGCCCGGAAAATTTTTGTATTTATATTTTAACCATGGCCTCCTGTTAATTGCTTTTGTATATTCCGAGTGTGCCTATGTAGTCGTCAGTTTGGTAAAGAGCCGTATATGCATGTGTAGTGTATGTGTAAAGGTATAACATTTATTGGCGGAGAGAAAACCATCGCAGTTTTTCTTATTCATCGAATTCAAATTCGGAAATCTTAAGGTCGGGTTGTGCCACAGAAAACTCTCCACGCTGATCGACCGATCTGCGACGAAAACCCAACAGCAACACAATAGACTCTAGCCCTTTCGCAATGGAGCGCAGTGCAGGAATATGTATGTATGCAGTGCGATATTATATTAGTATTCCTGCTTATAACTCCATCTCGAACAGAATGAATCAATTAGTATGTTTTTTTTTTTTTTGATAATCGGCTTCTCACGGATAACCGTACCAATACAGCGCCCGGGACGAGGTTCGCCCATGAATTGAAAGTCAAAATACGTAATTTTCGGTCTGACGGGATATCCAGATCCAAAGCGCCGAGACCTGTAGGCTTTGAAGGAAGCTCCGAATTAACATCCGGGTATCGATTCCTGTGTTGTACCGATCGAGGGACTGGTTCTATAACTGGCCTGCTCATTCGGCTTCATACGTGGTGATCACCAGTCAAGGATATCAGGGTCCCTCCATGTCCAGATATCCCGCCATAGCTCTAGGATTCTCATGTTTACAATCCTTGATGCTAGTTTGTTTCGTTACCAGAGCTTCCCTTTTTCTTGGCCCTCTCGCTGCGAAAAAAAAATGGCTGAATAGGTATCAGACCTTGAGATTCTTGCTGCCTTGAATCGAACGGGTTATCATAGGACTTGTCGTTTCAAGGATCGATATGCGCTCGATCCGTCTTCCGTATCTGCGCAATCACAAGCGAGTTGATACACTTTATGCAAGATGTTTTGATACGCTCCACTTTAAAGATCTCAGTGAGTTTCCCGAATCTTCACTGGATCCTCATTGAATCAAGAGTAGGTGCGTAGTTGAATAGAAGACAATCGTGGCGGTGAAACCCAACGTCTCAAGGCAACAAAGACTATCGACTTGCCACCAACAATCAAACCCCATGCTTGTACACTAGTTTCCATCAATCAACTAGGCAGTTAAGGCTTGCGTATCTTCTCCGCAAGACATTGTTCAGATAGGAAGATACCCGACTATAGACATCGCCAATTGTTAACAGTCCCGCTTTCTATATCTAGCATCCCCAAGATATCATCTCATCGTTCACCAACTACCATCCTAACTTGGTAGGCATGAAACCCTCAATTGTGATACCAGGGTCTTTCAGACGCGGGATCGCTTCCGCTTGAGATATTCCTCCACCCCCCTGCCCCGGCTGTTAACTTAATCTCGCACACGATGTCTTTCCACATGCAAAGATCGAGGAGAAGAAAGGCTAGGCCGTCGCGCTGATCCGATGCACGGGATCCGGGAAATTAATTCGAAAAGGTTTATGTTTAGCAGTTTTTTCTCTCCCTCTCCCCAGGTTTTCCAACGGCTGACGGGGATATATCGCCAGCTGTTGTTGTGAGAACCCCACCCAACTATTCGTCCGCTGTTTGTCGGAATGGATTAATTAGACACTTGCCATTATGGCATCAAACTGCACAACCCCGTATATACTTTCTGCCAAATAGAATAAAATTTCCCAATGCATGCGAATTTTTGATGAATTGAAACGGACATGAAAATAAAACTTGCATTGTACAGTTTAGTAGAGGATATTCATTAGAAAAAGCGGAGAGGAAGAATAGTGGAATGGGTAGTCTAGACTTTCTCTTCCTGTTGAAAATATCTTAACTGAGAGTTGTTCTAACTTTAATGAGCAAGTTGAAAGTATTTTTCAATGCGTAATATTGGTAGGTTTTAGCTAGTATCGCTATCATCCGTCCAAGACATTCAGCCCTTAAGGCCTTCTAGAAATGTCCCGACTGACTGACGTTGAGGCAAAAGGTGGTACGATTTAGCGTTGGAGAGCTCAAGGGAAAGAGACGAACGTCCGCAGCAGTGAACCAGCACTGAGCGAAAATCTCGACACTCTGTACAGAATCGGACGACTTTTGACGCTTGCATTCATATATTCTATTTCACTGATGAGAATGAATAGAGCAAACAAGGAAAGTTATTTAAAAAGTATGCAATGCCCTTACTATATTTCCCCACTAATTATTTTTATTTTTATTTTTATTTTTAAAATTGGATAAATTCATGCTTTGAGTTTTTGTATATCAGGCGAACCCCCAAATATATCCCAAGATGTGCAGTCCCAAATTTTGAGATTCCAGATTTAGAAACAATTGCACCACGCTCGTCCACCCCTTGCGCAAGCTCCACATTTCTTATGAAAGAGTGTGTGGGAAAAAAGTGAGAGAGTGGAGCAGTCTTCTCTCACACACAGGCGCGGAACAAGGGGTTAGTCGTTGTCGAGCCATGTCGCAGAAAAAAGGGCCCTGGCGGTTTCAGCGAGCTGCTTGGAACGTTCTAGCGGCCTTCGATCGGGGACCCTGATGCTTGCTCCACCTTCCATAATCCAACGGCGGGCTTGTTGACCCTTGCCTCGTTTATTCGCTGCATGACAGCCCCTCGATAATCCTGCCATGAACAAAGATGATGGCATACCGAAGACGCAATTGCCCTACAAATTAATCCGATGATGATGCCGAGGAGGGTGCAGGAATTCACGATGGGAAATACCCCCCAGTCGATTACCTGCCTTGGGAACATCTAGCGCCGAAAGCCATTGTTACCCCTTGTGCTGAATGTGTCAAATCGCTTCTCACCAGAGATTCGCTTCCTACCCGAGTTGAAGAGGAACAGTACACCACTCTGTGACACCTTGCGTGCATTGTTTCGAACGGCGCACACTTTCTGGCTCATTGGTCTGTTTTGTATAGTTCATTAATCCTTTCTTGATCTCTTCTGTATGGACGAGGGGGCGCATGTTAGAGGGGACTTATTTCCCTAATTAATTAATTTGCTTTTTCATTCCAGCGGGATGCAAATAAGTATAATAGTGCTTGTCTACCTCCCAGATTCCTACGATATTTCTCTCACTACTTCATTCACTCCAATTAACAATTAACTACCAATTGCAACCTAAAGTATTTCGCAGAGCGGAACTTTGTCCATTCCTTTACAGCTAAACATCCGGATCAAAATAGAAACACTCACTCGCCAAGGTCTCATACATTCCTTATATCGATATCAATATCTTGTCAGCCGGCTTGACTTTTATCGACATCAACATCTCCGAGACATCCACCACACAAACAACACACAATCTATAACAAAACCTCAATAAAACTAGCCAAAATGTTCAAGATGCCATTCACCCTCCACACCTTCCTTGCTCCCCGCAAGCCAGAATCCTTCCCTCCTCTTCCAGTCCTTCCTACAAACGCCTCTGCCGCTCCGTCTCTCTTCGAAGACCTCTACCTAGAAGAAGACATCGTATTCGATGAAGTCTTCCTCGATATCATGGGTCTTAACGAATCCGCTCCGGCTCCACGAAATGCCAACGAACCAGTCTACATCCCCAGAAGCGACTCGATCGTTGCACCTTTGCTGATGGCCAGGCGAAAAGCCAGCCTCGCAAACTGTCTCAGCGGTCACCCAGCTGCTCCTTTCGAACTTAAGAACATGGATCGATTCAGACAGACGCGGTCGAAGTCCGTATCCGCAGCCAGCGCTTTATACACAAAGCAAAAGGCCGACTTGTTGAAACCTCTTCCGAGTCTACCATCCAAGGCTGAGATCCCTTCTACGGAGTGGTCTACATTTAATGTTTCCCCTGCACCTCCTTCGACTAGCAACTTCACAAACTATTCGATACACAGGAAGATGTCGACACCAAACAGATTCTTGAGTGTTAACTTTGCCGGTTCGAACGGCATTCCTATCCCCGCTTTGCCGCTATCGCCTAGACAGCTAGGTGAACCCTCGAGTCTCTAGACGGTCTTGCTCTTTTTTGATTTTGCTGTCTTTTCATCTTTTTCTGTTGTAAATATATTATTTCTCTCTTTAACCAAGTTTGAAAAGACGAGTCTGTTTAGCGCTGATGACGACGATAATGGTTCTTTTTTGCACTGATTCGGAAAAAAAAAAAAGCGAGTGGTGTTCTTTCTCTTGCACTCAGCATTTTGATGATACATGCCTTATCGTTTTTGGCATTCTTTCTTTTTGGGAGGCAGTTAGTATATATAGACATTCTTTTTTGCATATTTGTTCTATCGTTATAATATGTACAAACGCCTTTTTCAAAAGCGTGTTCAAAGAATTTCATTACAAACATCTACACATTTCTATTTTGTGTATTTTCATCGGTGCGAGTAAAAAACCTTTCCCTTATGACAGTTGTTCGCTGTCTTAATTTTACTATCTATCGATGGTGCTCGTTTGATAGGAATACCGTTAATATCGGGATAATATTTAATCTCCTAAATGTCTAGCCTGTTCCCTGCTACATATGCCTTCGGTAATAATTAATCAAAGAAAAACTCCCATGGATGACGCTGTAATACTTACAGTGATGCAAATCTATATGCATCGACCAATCCTGCCACTCATGGACAGCCTGGTAAGGGGTAAAAATGTACATGAAAAAAAGGGTAAAGTGGTTGCTTGAAACTCGAGATCGGGGATGAACCTGTTATCCCACCGAAAAACTCAGCCGGTGCAAAAAAAAGGCCTGTCGCTCGAAAAATGAAAGCGTGGATGCTGTTTCTAATGCACCCCGTCCGTCCCATTCGCCGTGACACCGTTGGCGGCTGGCGTAACACCATTGGTGATGGTTGTGACGGTTGCGACGGCCTCGGGAGACTTTCCGTAAACCTTGCAACCGGTCAAATACCCCTCCCACTCTTTCAACGAGGCTTGCTCTTTAAGCCCTTGCTTAATAAGCTCGACGGCATCCTTCCAGTCATCCGTAACACCGGCGATAACCAACAAAGCGGCCGAATTGATGAGGCAATAATCCATAATCGGATCACCAGCTGGGACCTCATTCCTCAAGATGGATTTGACAATATTCGCATTTTCCTCGGGTGATCGACTCTTGCACTCTTCCAATGGATGTAAGGAGACTCCAAAATCCTTGACCGGGTGGAGTTCAAACTCCTCAATGGTAGCTAGCGTACCAGGCGGGGAACCGGGAGGGGCGGCGACAAGTCTCCAGCAGAATGTCTTCCCGCATGGGGAAATTTCGTCAAGACCCTTTCCGACGTCACCACACACCACCATCCCCTTTTGGCAGCCCATGAGCCGGAGTACCTCGCTGAAAACCTTTCCGAGTTCTCGGTTCTTGACGCCGAGGATGCGAGCTTCGATCCCTTCGATCGGATTGGAGAGGGGCCCGACGACATTGAAGATAGTGGAGAAGCCGAGTTCTTTACGAACCCGAGCTAGAGAACCAAGACTGGTGTGATAAGTTGGAGCGAAGAGGAAGGCAAGGTTGGAGTGGTCGGTTAAGATTTTGCCGACAGTTTCGGGAGGGATACTGAGGATGAATGGGCCTCCGGCAAGGGCTGAGATCATGTCGGAACTACCTGAGACTGAGGTGGCCGCACGATTGCCATGTTTGGCGACGAGAAGATAAGGCGATGCAAGGAGGGCAGAGGTGGTGGAGACGTTGAATGTATTGTGACCGTCTCCGCCGGTGCCGACAATGTCGACCTGCGGTCGGTTAGAACAAACTTTAATCAGTTTTATGTTGTGAATTGATTTGGAAGTTTTTACGAAACAGAGAAAGACTTACAAAGCCACCATGGTAGTTATTACGCTTCAACAAGCGCCTTTTTGTCGCAAAGTCTTTATCATGGAAATCGATTGGGACTCTAACGGCAGCTTCTCGCATAACATTAACGACTGCATTGACAATTTGCGATTCGTAGTACAGGCCTGAAAAGGTCAAGGCCGTGAGGAGAGCTGCTCGCTGATTGTCGCCGACTTCACCCTGCCCGAGAATTGCAGCAAAAGCGGCCGTAACTTCGGTGACAATATCCTGAGTAACGACCTTTGATTCGGCATCCTGGTATTGGGCCAGGAGCTTTAGAAGCGGTGTAATTGAGAGGGAGGCCATATCGCTTCTCCTTCCTCTATTATTATTCTTCTAGATCCGAGCTGAGGATATACTGTCTCCCACGGATTCTTTCTTTTTTTTTTTTTTAAAGAAAAGTTCCCGATATCGAATTGAAGGGACCGACGGGTTTATTTGAGTGGGATTAATTGGCTTTTGTTTGAAAGAAAGCTATCGATTCAGCAAGTTCAATATCGGAGATCGTGAAGAAGACAGGGATTGAAGCTACGACAGCAATGCATGGTATGGACACGATTGGGAGGAGCGAGGGGTTGGGTGTAGACGGAGTGCAGATATTAATAACGGAATGGTGGTCGGAGGGACACGCTGAAGTCTGGAGAGGAGAGGAAGAGGGAAGAGAGGAAGAGGTCAAGTCGAAGTTGGCTGTCGAGTCACACCCAAATACGGACGTTTGATGGAGCGGCGCCGGTTCCGTTCAGGCTATTTTAATCAAAATCCACCACGCCAAAAATACTCAAGCAAGATATCCATGCTGGTATATTAAGTAAGTACTTCTAAGTCTTAGTACTTGAAGCTCAAAGAGATTTAGAAATAATTGAGATTAAGTGGCTTTGCCATAGTCGATAGTGGGTAGGGGACCGGTCCATCGGGTCTTATCGATAAAGAGTCGGACGACGTTCGCATATATTCGCGGCCTCCAATATTATAAGCCCCTGCGCCGGACCCCGCGGGTCCACTCCTCTGCTTGCTGACATTGCATCGTACCTGATATATATTGCAGTCAACCGACAGCTGGATCCTGAGAGGACTCTTCTTTTCAAGAGACCTTCCGTCCTTCCTGCAGCTGCGGGCCGGCCGACTCTGCGCTTGCATCTGGAAGAGTCGACCATCTCTTCTGGTCGGTCGGTGTAGTCTCACCTTTTTTTTTTTTTTTTTTTTTTTTTTCACTCTTCCCAGCTAAGCCAGGCCGACAAACCCTGCCCGACGTCGAGTTCCTTCCATCCATTTCTCCCACCAATTCGGTCGGCCGGTCAAACACCAGAAAATCGGCGACGTGAGAGCTCAGGCCGAACAAAAGATTTCACTGGAAAACCTCACATCTCCAGAAAGGAATAGAAAAGGCTTTCACGTCGTCTACCATTTCTTTACTTTGTTCTCTTTTTGTCTTTGCTTCGTTTCTTTTGAGTATCAAGTTGTCAATCGAATCCAATCGGTTCTTGCCGGCTGTTCCAGTATACCTGTGCGGAAAGAACCCTTGAACTTGCGGGCGAAAATTTCTTTGTGCTACCAAAGCCAACCAACTTTGATCCATCGATATCAAACCTCCCAACATTAACGAAATTAACGAGAAGAAAACCACATTCTCGAATCACTTACTGCTGTACCTGGAGCTCCGGTAATCCGGTAGGACATTCTCTTTTCACGATGCGACCGTTCACAAGGTCCATCGGCCATGCCCAACGGCATTCCGGCTTCATCACATCTTCCCTGGTACGGCGGTATTCCGTACCACGTTCGATACATGCCCGAACCATATCCACCATTTTATCCAGATATCCAGCTGCACCAGAACGGGGTCAGACTGCATATCTAAACCAATCTTTTACTTCGGTCACTTTCCGGGGCTTCCATGCTTCGACTTTTCTGAGATTATCCGATGCCAGCGGTAAGAAGGAAGGAGAGGATAAGACTAGAGATGGCGAAGAACCCGGTAAAGAATCCAAGGAAGGAGAGGGCGAACAAAAGGAAGAGAAGGAGAAGAAGAAAGAGGAGCCACCTCCACCCCCACCTCACGGAGACAAGTCACCTTTCGCCGTCTTCATGGAAACCCTGCAAACTGAATTCAAGAAATCCAAGGAGTGGAACGAGTCGACAAAGGCCATCGCAGACCAGGCCCAACAGTTTACTGAGTCAGATGCCGTGAGGGCAGCCAGAGAGGCGTATGAGAAGTCTTCAAAGGTTGCAGGTGCTGCCACATCCGCTACCGGCGAGACCCTGAAGAAAGTCGGCGGTGTCATTGGGAAGGGTGCTCAGTGGACATGGGAGACTCCGGTGGTGAAGGCGGGTAGAGATGCTGTGAAAGCTACTGGCCAGGGTGTCGAAAAGATGACCAGGCCAATCAGAGAAACAGAGACATACAAGACCGTCAAAGGCAACGTCCAGGAAGTAATCGATGATGGTAGCAGCAGCAGATATGGTGGTTATGTTGAGCGAGAGGAGCGAATGCGCCAGAGAGAACTTAGGGAAGCTAAGAAGGGGCCAGGTAGGAAACATGAGCCCATGGTAGAGGACCCCAAGTAAGTAGGCACTTCCCCTAACCTTTTTTTTTTTTTTTTTTTGAGGATAACTGTGGCTAATAATAGCAGTGCCGGCACCAATGTCACCGTCCACAAAGATGCTGCCTGGAAGGAATCGTGGCGGGAGTTCAGAGACAGTAACAAGTTCATGCAATCGATGTTCAGTCTCCGGAAGCAATACGACGAATCTGAAAACCCATTCATATCAACAACTAGGAACATTGCGGACAGAGTAGCTGGCTTCTTCGCTGAGAACGAGACAGCACAAGTCATCAAGAAGTTCAAGGAAATCGACCCAAGCTTCCAGCTTGAACCATTCCTGCGTGAGCTTCGAGAATGGATCTTGCCGGAAGTGCTAGACGCTTACGTCAAGGGAGATGCCGAAATCTTGCAACAATGGCTCTCTGCCGCTCAGTACTCGGTTTACTCTGCGCTGTCAAATCAATACAAGACAGCAGGACTCCGATCTGACGGAAGAGTTTTGGATATCCGTAACGTTGATATCATGCACGCGAAGTTGTTAGACCCAGGCGAGATCCCAGTCTTCATCGTTACCTGCCGTGCCCAGGAGGTGCACGTCTACCGAGACATCAAAACTGGCAACCTGGCAGCCGGTATGGAGGATCGCGTACAGCAGGTCACCTATGCCATTGGCTTGACCAGGCTCGTCGAGGATATTGCCAACCCTGAGACTGGCGGCTGGCGCCTGATCGAACTCCAGTAAGTCTATTCCCTATAATACCATTGGAAGGGCTTTGCTAACAGCATATCGCAGGAAATCCGGCCGAGATTACATTTGAATAGAGCCTCTTTTTTCTCCCACTAATTATTACCAGCTTCAAAAGTTTTCGGCATAAAGAGGCCAACCTCCCGACTGCATTGTACATATTCCATTTCTGACCGCATGGGGCTCCGGCATGGCGTTTTTGCTCGACTTCTCACCACTCTGTTATCCTCCAGTGCGCCGTTTTCACTTCTTATGTATATGATTACATCCACCATTTTCTAGCTTACATGCAAGCAGCTCGCGATCTTGTTTGCGGCTCCGATGGCAGTTTGCCCGAGAGCCTCCTAAACCGCCAACCCTCTGCCATCAGCGGGCATCCTCCATGTTAGCGATGTCTTCTTGTTCTCATTTTGAAAAATTATCTTCGATGTTGTGTATTGTCACAAGGGAGTACCTTAACATGTGAATATACATGGGCATGCCCACATTTTTGTATATAACTCGAGTACCGGGGCACTACGATGCTCCGACCCGAATGTTTATATCCTGACCCGATAGGGTAACCCATTTCTCAGCTGTGCTGAAGGGTAGTTATATTTGCTATAGGTCTCCAGATACTGTGGGGCTATGAGCTATAAAAAGCCTGAAACGTGGTTTTCAGGGTGCATTGTGCGTGTGTTGTGAAGAAGCCTCGGTGTTTGTTCCCGCTGTGTGGAAGTCGATGGAACAAAGGCGAACTGACCGGGGCAGTTTCGTTCAAACCTCCCTTCCCTTCCGTTCTCTTTCAGATCTCAACCTCCTAGACAATATCCTGACCATCACTGGGAGCTTCATCGAGATCTCAAAGAACACGTACCTATCTCCTCTCTTCTCTCGCACGGATACTTCCGAGCCATGGTAAGCTTTCCCCTCCCACCTCACAGAATGAAAACTTTGACCGCTTTTGGCTACAAGGCTAGCTGGCTGCGGGGCAACAGCCAAAAAATTTTGCTCATACAATGATTATAGGCGTCCGAAACAAAGAAAAGACTGGCATTAGCCATCATCGACTTCCTCCAAACATCTGTCTCCGATGGCACCCTCCCAGCTGACGAGAAAGAATCTGTTGAAGCCGCCCAGGAACTGATCTCCGGTGCCTTTGGTGTCAGCATGAATGACCCAGCCGCAATGAAGGAGGCCCTTGGTGGCCAGAGCTTACTCAAGATATACGAAGTTTTCGAAAAGATGAGGGCGAAGGGTGCTGGCGCCGCTGCTGCTAGCTCACCTGCCGGTTCCGCCTCAGCGGCTTCGCCGAAAGCCTCAAATACCCCCAGTGTAGAGGACAAGGCTTCGGCTGAAGCTCTCAAGGGCCGTGGTAACCAGGCTATGGCACAGAAGAAGTACCCCGAAGCTATCGATCTATACTCGCAGGCACTCAAGCTGGTCCCGGGAAACCCGATTTACCTATCCAACCGAGCTGCCGCTTACTCTGCCTCCTCACAGCACGAAAAGGCTAGGGATGATGCACAGGCAGCGATCGAGGCGGACCCTGCTTACTCCAAAGGATGGAGTCGTTTGGGATTGGCTAAATTTGCACTTGGGGACGCGAAGGGTGCGATGGTTGCTTATGAGAAGGGTATCCAGGCCGAGGGCAAGGGTGGTAGCGAAGCCATGCGCAAGGGCTACGAGACCGCGAAGAGAAGGGTTGAGGAAGACGAAAGTGCACCTGTTAGCCCACCACAAGAAGAGCCACTTAGCAGAGGATCTTCTGGCAGCCCGTTCGGTGGTGCTGGTGGCGGCGGTATGCCAGATCTTTCTGCTCTTGCGGGTATGATGGGTGGTGGTGGCGGCGGCTCCGGTGGCCCGGGTGGAATGGATTTCAACAGCATCATGAGCAATCCTATGTTCGCTCAGATGGCCCAGAGCCTTATGTCTAATCCATCTCTGATGAACAACTTGATGAACAATCCAAAGTTCGAATTCCTTTCTTTGGCACTTGGGTGTGAACTTCGCTAACAGCTGCAAATAGAATCAAGGATATGATGAGCGGAGCGGGAGGTGGCGGTATGCCGGATATTGGTGCTTTAATGTCCGATCCTTCTATTGCCGAATTGTAAGAGATAATTTAACGCTATTTTTTCTACGTCATTTTGCTAACATTGTCTACTATAGGGCTAAGAACTTCATGGGCCCCGGCGGCGGCCCAAGTTCTAAGAAATAAAGAGCTCGGTATAGTAGCATTCCCACGGTGTCTATATCTTCCATAGATGATCATAATATTACGGAGTTTGGCTCTCTCTTTTTTCCTTTCCGGAACGGCTGTCATGCCGACGGTTCAGCTTTGTAGAACGTGATCACGCAGGCTACCTTGACTAGGGGATTCGGGATTTTCTACCTCATCTTCTTTGTTTCACTCGAGCCAAAATAACCAGTACATTCCGAGGCTAGGTTTTCTTTGACGCCCATTTTCTGTTTTCTATGGCACCCGTACACCGAAACAAAACACGAAGGAAGGACTCTCGAATGATGAATGATTCTATATGAATTCTGCAATACCTAAATGACGCCTCTGCGTGTGAAATCTATGGTTCACTTTTCGAGGTGAAACCTGGACGAACTGCTCAGACGTTTGTTGCGGACCAAATCTACACTTGATCTGACGAGACTTGCTATATTCCCCTTTGTTAACTTCCTTCCACTACCCCCTGTTGCTGGTTTTCTGCATTCCTTATCCAAGGGTAACACTTAGCTATAGAAGCATAAAGAATGAATGGATGGATGAATTCGGTTTCCGTATCATGAGTGGTAGTTATGACTAAATTCGAAATAAAATTACCAAGCGGAATGACATAAACACGCATCATGCGCCGTCCGTACGGCACCCTGCATAGGTATACCTAGCCTGGATTCGAGGCTAGCGTAGCTCCCGAAGTGTGTCGGTTTTCCGTACTCCAGACCCACACTTTTGCATATTCAAGCTCCAACCCACCCCATCGTCCCAATGCATGTCTTCAATACCTCCAGTCCCCGTGTTAATCTTTCCTTCCGCCTAGTCCTCTTTTTACCTAGAATTATATATTTCTTTTTGGTTCGATATCTCTGTCTCCATGCCGTCCCCAGAATTGCTCCTCATACTGAAGCCTACGTCGTTATGCCTTATTCCTATTGATGTCATATCGCTAAGAACCACTCGCCGCATACTGGACTTTACGTCCCGGACTTAAACCTCAAACTCCGTTCTTCCCCAATAACGGCTTTAAAAACGGAGGAAATTCGTAATTGAATCATTGATTTCTAAGCCGGTGACGTGTAAAACGTGATTCCGGGTTTAAACCGTCTTTCGGCCGTGAAAATTGGTTGAAATGTGAAAAATATTCTATGGTGAAGTCTCGAGTTTTGAGGTTTTTGTGGTGGAGATAGTTGGATGTGTTGGGGTTGTGGTGGGAAGTCGCGGGGGGCTAAACCGTTTTTGGAACAGAATATAGGCGATTGAGATTGCTATCCGTTTTGGGAATGGTGACTTTGCTTCAGCATCGGAATCTGACAGGGACTGGCATGTTATGTTGCCTCTAACGAAGCGAGATTGTGTAGTTTTCGTTAAAAGAGAATAGACGAGCGGGAATCTCTGAATATCGTTCATCATATCTTTCATGTCTACGTATATTTCGAAATACTTGTGAGTACCTAGGTAATTGATTACTGAATTTGGGATATCTTGGTTTCCTCAAAACCAATTAATCAAAATTCCAAGAGCTCTAGTTCTCAATCCTAGCTCAAAAAATCGATATGGGTGGTATTTTGAGGCTTTCTTGATGTTGCGAATAGAGTTAGGCTGGCTTCCACGGGCGAAATGCTAAACTCCGTGTCCGTGGTGAACCCACTACACACGATGCATTCATACCCTGAAAGCTAGTAATGTAATCGATTCTATGATATTGAATTTACTTGCAATTATGAGCGACGAGAAAAGTATTTAAAGGGCTGTGAACTCCCCTTCAAAGTCCTGGAAAATCATCATCAATATCAGCACTATTCGAATATATTCTACTAAAAACCAATATTGTCAATAGAGTTATATATTTTCCCTTCTAAATATATTACAAAATGGTCGGAACCGCTCCACTTCAAATTAATAACCGCAATGTTGGTTCTCTTGGTAAGTACGCCGATTTCGACTATGAAATTCAATACGGTTTTTTACTAATCACGCCTACACTATGATAGGCTTCGGCTTAATGAACTTCACATGGCGGCCCATCAATACTCCAGACGAAGAAGCCTTTGCCGCTATGAACGCTGCTCTAGCCGATGGCGCCAACTTCTTTGTCTCCGGCGAGTTCTACGGCACTCAAGATCCACAGGACAACCTCTTCCTCATCAACAGATACCTCACAAAATACCCAGAAAACGCAGAAAAGATTGTTCTATCTGTTAAAGGCGGCGTGAATATAGCCGTTCGCGCACCTGATGGTTCGCCAGAAGGGATTAGAAAATCAATCGACAATATCTTGGATAAACTTGAAGGAAAAGTGAAGCTCGACGTCTTCTGTATCGCTAGAGTCGATGCCTCGAACCCCGTCGAAACTACTTGGAAAACAATCAAGGAAGAATATATCGACACCGGTAAGATTGGAGGGTTGTGCCTATCAGAGGTGTCCGCTGCTACACTCAAAAAGGCGTTGAAGATTGTTCCGGTGTCAGTGTTGGAAGTTGAAGTTTCACTCTGGGCCACTGAGATTTTTGAAAATGGATTGGCGGAAGTTTGTGCTGAGCATAATATTCCTATTGCGGCTTACTCACCGCTTGGGAGGGGGTTCCTGACGGGCCAGTTGAAGAGTCCTGAGGATATCCCGGAGGGCGATATGAGGAGATATTTCGATAGATTTCAGCCGTAAGTCTATCGCTTTTGTTCTGGGTATATACATATTGGGACTCTTATTAACAATTATATTTAGAGAAAACTTTGGAAAGAACCTTGAGCTTGTTGAAGCCATCCAGAAGATTGCACAGAAGAAAGGTGTTACACCTGCACAGCTTGCTCTCGCTTGGGTTGTTCAGCAGGGGAAGAAGTTTGGATGTACCGTCATTCCAATCTTGTAAGTCTATTTCCCCTTTACTCGAAAGGACGTTTTTTTAAGAAAGATTTTGAGTCACTAACATATTCCTGTTTAGTGGTGCTACCAAGAAATCCCAGGTCGTCGAAAATCTCCAGGAGACTAGTTTGACCTCTGAGGAAATGGCGGAGATAGACGCAGTTTTGAAGAGCATTAAGCCAATTGGCGGGCGATACAATGCAGCTCACGAGGCAGCTTTGTATGCATAAATGTTAAAGGTGCAATCGGTACTAGTATTGCAGTCTAGGATCCCGTTATACATACATACATACTTAACGTGTACAACCAAGTCTCTTATTTCGATTACTATATATACCGCAATAGCCTTATGGCGCTTTAAACCGCCACAACTATGTGTTCGTAGATTTCGGTTGCCTCCCCAATAAACAACCCGGGTTGGAAGACAAAATCTACTGTATCACCCCTGACCAAGCCATTTTCCTTTCCTGGGACAGGTTTACGGCCCGACCGCTCCACATCCGCGGCATTTGCTCCATTGACCATCCATCGTTTATCGAATCGTGTCCCTGGCCAATCGAATACAATCTTATGGACTGTGAATTCAGACTGGAACATCAGTTGCAACGCCTGTGCATCTGATATTATCATTAACAATTCTTTCTCCGCACTGGTAGACATTCTTCGTTTGGCTGGACTGGTGCCCGCACTATTGGAATTGAGCAGCGGGACGAAAAGTTGTCTGAGAGTAGTAGCGATATGAGCCTGGTGGTCGAGGACTATTTCGGTCATGTTTGTGGGCTTGCGACGAACGTTGTCTGTGAACCAACGACCGCGGGCGAAGTGACCTTGTTTGGCTGTATTATTAAATTTTAGTACCGAATCTCTTGAATAACCGCTCGTTTGTAGAAACCGGACTTACTGTTCTTCTGTGTTTCGTCGAGACCCGCTAATTTGAGCACCCGGGCCTCCGCGTGTTCACTCAGTCCATACAGCCACTTCGACCAGATGTTCTCATATAGGACTTGATAGAAGAGATACTGGAAGAACATCTGACGTTTCATTCTTCTTTTTTCATTCCTCTTTTTCATACTCTTCTCACCTTCTGGAGTAATAAAATCGGATTCTTCGAAGTAGTCGAACTTTCTAAGTGTTTGCTTGATGGCTGGGAGAGCCGAGGGTGAATTGATTTTAATCGATGTTGTCTTGCGGGCGGGGATGATATATCTTTTGACCCAAGTGTTGATGCTGGCGAAGAGTCTGGATGTGAAGCTGCGGTAGTACGTTGCGTCTTCTGGGCCTTTATGTCCAGGTTTTTGTTTCCCGTTGGAAGGAAGGGTCTCGATAGTGATGTCTTTAAGATCAGCTTCGAGGTACTCGCATCCCCAGATGTACCTTTCATTATTCTCGTATGCTTCCTGGGCCTCGTCATTTACGTCTTGCAAAACCAGCTTTATTTCTGGGTCTACGAAAGGATGTCTTCCTCCTGTTTCCGCTTGGAGATCCTGTTCCGTCCAGCTATCCTTGACAGCATAGTCCCTAGATTCTTCGGGTGGGGGATGAATACCGGGTTTTTCCCAGAAGGTTGGAAGAATCTAGCTGCCCATCCAAAATAGCCTTTCTTTGTTTCAATGGGGCCAGGTTTACCGGGGTTTGGCTTAAGTTTAGTATCCGTTACGGTCTTTGTAGCAGGCACGGCCCGAAGCCCAGACCCAACCGGCAGAGACTCTTCTCCTCTCGTAAAGTTCTTTGCGATCGCGTATGTTATACTATCAATGGCTTCTTTGAACTCGTGTGGTGAAATCTCAATTCCCTGCCGTAGGCCCACAATTAAGGCACATTTGGCTATGACCTCGGCATCAGCGGTGGAGATTTGGGAACCGACATGCGGCAAACCAATTCTGAAGAGCTCGGTTATCATGCGTTCGACAGATTCTTGGAACCTGCTTGTGAGTCTCACTTGCTGGAGTTTGTCTCCTGATGCCTCAGTCCCATTTTTCGCATAATGTTGTCTCAAGAATAAATCTGTGGAGCTTTGTCCCAGAACCTTCAAGTTGTCGAGCTCCCTTACCATGCGGTCGAGAAAGTCTAGGAAATCATTTTCCGCTTGTTTTATTTTCTTCCGTTCAGCTTTTCTTGTCTCTTTCTTTTCTTTGTTGCGGTCTAACTTTGGATTCTCGTTTTGACTAGGTGGCTTCATTTGTTTAGATGTTGGTGGACTTTTGGTGATTGAGGTTTTGGGCACCTGGTCGGCAAATTTAACCGCTCTCCTAAGTGCCGAACGCGGTTCTGGTATCGCAGTCAATTCAGGGGTCCATTCTTCTTCCGTGTAATCCGCCTCTGAATCGATATCATCGTCGCTTGGATCTTCTTGCCCCGAACCGGTTTCGCTATCCGATGCAGATTCTTCGGTGACATCTTGGTCTAAGCCTGAGCCTGAGCCTAAGCTGTCCGACTCTGGCTCCGCCTCTGAGTTTGAGTCGTTGTCGGCATCTGGCGTCAAAAACCTGGCCTTTATAGCCCGAACTGCGACCTCTGAGTTTTTGGTGACTGCGTCACGTCTCTCCGCTACTTCGTGAAGGTCGTACACATGTTCCATCGCCTCCATGGCCCGTTCCTCAAGGGCTTTGAGTTCAGGATCGGGGACATAAGAGGGATTTACGCCTATGAATTCCCGAGAGAGGACATTTTCTAAGGCGGTGGAATTCCATGTTTCAGCTGTATTGACGTATTTCATAAGCATTTAGTATACCATAGATATAGATCGTAACGAACCTAGAAAGCTCTTACCCATTTTCAGCTATCTCAGCGGCTCTACAACCCCGCGACGGTGGCTGATACTTGTCGACGGGTTTTTAGAGTCGATATGAGGTCTAAAGATAGTTGATCCTATACTCCACTAGAAATATACAACTACGAGAAGCAAAGTATACGCAATATATAAATTAGAAGGAGAAAGCTAAACAGAAACTTGTAATTGACTGTGACTGGGAGATGAAGTTTGGAATCCCAGAATGAACGCGGAAATGCATAGAACTACGAGTTTATTCTTATTCTTATTATTAACATAGTGAACGCGTATAGAACACACTCGTCTTCATGAGTCATAAGAACTCCCTTTGAAACACCTGACCCTTTCAGCGTCTACAATCGAGACTGATGTTGGATCTGGAGTGGTCCCTTTGTTCCAGATCCAACGTGCAACATGACCATATCTTCGCCACAATTGTAGAATTGTTGCAAATTGTGCGTTGCAGGGATCCCTGCCAAGGCCTCTGCCGATTTGGGGCATCGAAGCAAGCGACGGTTTTACTTGTCACAATCTCAATCACGTCACGCGCGCATCGTCGCGGCAAATCTGCGCTCAAATCTCCGAACGTTCAGCTTAGCTAAGCACTCCCAAATGTTCACACGACTTCATCGTTAATCCTCCTCGTCTTCAGCTCACCAATACATCTTCACACAAGCTACTCAACTACCCCCCCATTAGATATTGGCACCAAATACCTCAAACTTGAGTTCGGCCAAAAATGCGATTCCAAGTCCGATACCTCGTCTGCCTGATGGCGGCGATTCAGTTCACTAGCTGCGTCGTAGACGCAACGTACCTCCCTCGTCGAATGTTCCAAAGACCAGGCGTCCAAGAGCTCCTCGCAAATTCAGCACCAGCCTTGGAAAAGCCTCTGCAGGCTTTAGAAACCCGAAAGCCGCCAGTTGAGGTCGAAATATTCGTCATGAGCAAGGTATGTTAGGCCTGTGGATCTTTTTCGTCTACGTCTAGGTTTCTTAATCCCGTTGGCCCTATCTGCACGCTAGAAACTGCATAATCATATGTTTCCCTTTGTCCGATAATGCAATCCGGGTTTATCAGGCTTTTGTCAAATCAATCCACCAAGTTCTAACGGTATCTTTTACCCCTTCTAGTGCCCCGATGCTCGCGACTGTGTTAGAGACCTTGTCCTCCCTGTCATGGCGCAAATTTACGATTCTGGAATTATTACTTTACGGCCAACTTATATCGGCACACCGGACGACTCGAATGCCGGGATGGCATGTAAACACGGTCCTGACGAGTGCCTCGGCGATATACTAGAGCTGTGCGCTTATGAGCTTCATAAGGATCGTCCACAAATGTGGCTTGGATTTATCAATTGTATGGGACAAAATTATCAGAAGATTCCGCAAGATGCACATGTTTCCAATTGTGCATCGGAGTACGGGCTCAGCTTTGAACAGCTAGAGCGGTGTGCAGCATCCGAAGACGAGAATAGAGGAATGGAATTGTTGAGGTCAAGTGCACGGAGGGCGATAGATCGGGGTATCTCAACTAGCTGCACCGTCACTGTTAATGGTAAGACGGTGTGTGTGAGAGACAATGGACAGTGGAAAGGTTGCACGGGTAGCAAAGAGGACCTGGTCCAAGAGGTCCAACATGCTTACGATAACGAGTAAGAAACGGAAGGGGCCGTACCAATCTTGTTCCGAGGCCTTGTGGAACGACAGTGGCTTTCGGGGATTCCCACCTAATTTTATGTCGTGGTGGTAACCGAGCAGCCTGGAAATGCGGAGGAAATTATTGCTTACACCTACATGCCCTACTTACATACGTTCGATCCGTGGAGGCGAATTTAATCATTATAACTCAACAAAAATAATAATGTCGAGCATGGAATGCTGAACCTGCGTTGACGCATGCACCATGCCAGGGTTGCCCTTCGTGTGCGAAAAAAATGATACCATGGTTTTGCTTGGGAAACTTTTGCTTTCTATTCGTGCCGATGGTTACGGGAGTCCGGGGTGTTCTTATTTATTCGTTCTCAAGCGTTTTAATGTATCTTTAAGTACTACTTACCTGGACGACGCAGGGAGTCCCGAGGAACCAACTTCTTGACTTGCATCGTTAGCACAACTTTTACCTTTCTGTTGTGTCCTTCTCGTTTTTTTTTTTTTTTTTTCCGTTCCTTTCAATGTTCTCATTTCAACATTCCATTCCAGTGCCGCATATGCGTCTCAATGTCCCATTCCTGAACCTGGGACCGCGGCTTGAGAATAGATGCTCAATCTGGCGCGGCAGGGAAAGTCCTCACAGGGTGGTCGTTGTGGTTAATTTTTAAAGCTAATAGACGTTTTATTACGTATGTATACTTGGTTATTCGGGGCTTGAGAACTCCGACTAACCATTGGTATCACATGGAGTGCTATGTCGGCACCCAAAGTTATAGGTTTTTGATTTTTAAAAAATTTTCGGAAACATGTATGCTGTTGAATACATAGAATGAGCCTTACATGCGTAGGACTTTCTTGGAAGCTCCTAGAGACCCGTGGCTTTTTCGGAAATGTCGAGGAATAGAGTACATAAATGGAAGAAGAGAATGCGGAAATACATTTTACAATGAAGCGAGGGTGTGACGAGGTTTCTTTTTTAGAGGGCTGAAACGTAACAGGATTCTGTGACGGTAAGCAAGGAGCGGATGGGATCGAACTTGAGGTAAGGTGGGTTGTTCTTTGGTAGACATCGCCAGAAAAAAAAACCATGCACAAACGTATCTTTTTCTTATATGCCAGAAAAGATTAACCGGAAAGAGAAAAAAAAATATTCTAAATAATATAGCAGGTGCACAGCAAGAGGGTATATTTGGTGATTATAAACGCCCGATCGCATTCGAAATTGAAAATGAAAAAAAGAAATCCGTAGTCGCTAAAGAATAGAAGTAGAACAAACCTGTACAGCAGCTAGAGAATTTTATATCCAATCGGTAGATCTGGAACCCCGGATTCTGATCACTTTGACTTGATCTTTTGAAACTCGCTGCGAGGTTCTTGCGCAGGCGGAGCATAGATCCGGACCACTCTGGTTCAGCGTCTCAAATGGCAACCGCTCCCGAATCGAGAGCTTCGGACCAAAGCTTTCGCTTCCAAGTGTAGAAGGAAATTCAAAGGACTGGGCTTCTGGCAGATGTGTCGAAACTAGAGTGGAAGCAGCGTCATCGACATAATGGTCGACAAATGTATCTGCATCGGTATCCCTATCGCGAATGTCGGCTTTGTAGGCAGATCTTAGACATTGGCTTGAGGCGTATGACCGCGACCTCGAAGCGTAAGAGTTGGATCTGGAACTAGAGACTTCTTTTGTAGTAACCACTACATTATGGTCCGCATTCCATGGCCACTTTCCGGATGAAAAGGATGCATATCTCTTGTGCTGCAAATGAAGCGGCGCAGTTTCTTCTTTCCCATCATATTCGTCATATTCTTCGCCGTAATAGTCGTAAGCTTTGCTCGACTCCTTGCTGACATGGTCGAAGCCGAGTGGGAAATTGTAGCTGGTTGGAAGAGGTGTTTTCGGCTTCGGTGATAGACTGATGGGTGACATTGGTTCTAAATCTAGCTTGAAGTCGAGAGTTTGGCTATCCGGGTCATTGCAGTTGCAGCTTAGCATATCGGTGTTTCCTAACGATGCAAGTAATGTACGAGACGGTAGATCGCAATCAACACACACCGTCGATGGGTATGAAAGCGAGTTATGATGGAAGTCTGTTGGCCAGCCCTGTGAAAAATGGATATGTTAGTTTTCCCTACGCATATACATTTATATTTTTTTAGGTGTCCTCAAAATTGCTCTTACGATTTGAACGCCCTGCTTCCTTCCGCCCTCCAACTTCTTCCCCATCGTATGTTTTGATGATGCGCAGCCCATTTTGGGTCTACAAAAGAAGGCTCTCAAAGATCTAATCGAAGGAGGTATTTTGCCGGTTGAGGGGGTCCTTGGTCTTAAGACGGGATCGAATGCTATGAATATGATATAGGCGCGTGTTATTTATATCTTAAGTTGGGGTCTGCAGCGGAGCTACAGCTGAAGCTTCGAACGGGCTGATGCAAGCATCAAATAAGAACCCTGGCTACAACGATCTTCGACTTCGAAGGGATATATAGAGCCGGATACTACAAAGAGCGACGAAGAATCCAGGAGTTCTTTTGACGTCAATTTCGACCGGGTGGATTTAAAGTACTACTTGATGTCAAGGGCAGCGGATCCGCCAAGTAATATATACGGCAGCAGTCACAGGACGGGGCATTCAAAAAGTAAAGTCGAATTGCAAGGAACAGAAAATGAGGGACTCAAGAAACAAAAAGAATTAAACAAAAAAAGCCCCTGTTCTGGTTCCCTTAGCAGTGGTAACTGAGAGAATCGCCGTGCGTCATTGAGCTGTTAGAGGCATAACGTGGGATGCAGATACCTCGCTCCTGAAAATGTGCCCTTGCACCGCAGAGCAAGAGGGAAACAAGCCAAGCTTGAGTAGCCAAAATCCATGACGGTTGGAAATGCGTTGCAAGAATGCAAGAGATCCAGAGAGGGTGGGGGGCTCTTGGAAGGGGAAGGGGGAAACGTATACACGGAGATCCATATATATGTCAGTACCGATGTTATGATATGTGTATCTTGGAGACGCTGCTGTTTGAGAGGTTGGTGTCATGTCGAATGAACTGTGCGGCAGGGCGTCAGCCAGTCGAATCTAAAATAGTCTAGATGAGTTAATTGGACAGAGCTCTAGCAGAATGTAGTCATGATCTTCGAGCTGCGCTGCAGGCCGCACGCACGAGTGGGTCTGGAAACGGCCATCTGATGCTTCTTGTCTGAGTATCATGACTCCGTGGGGTTCGGCTTCGGCTTCGACGGTTGGCCGCTCGACGTTCAAGGTTTGTGCTACCCAACGCCCAAAGAGGGTTGGTTCACAGAATGCAACAGAGGGACCTTGCATGCGGAATACTGGCTGGCTGACATTCCACTTGCAATTCCGTTGCAGGTTTAGGGCAAGAGCTTGAACTGGGCGAAAGAATCTCCACCGGAGGCAAGGAGGCTAAGGAGGTCCGAAGATCACTGCAATATCTCGACGTTGGGAGGAATTTCTGAAGCTGGCTGTTCCCAATACTCATGCAAGGGCCCAAACGAGCGAATCCACCCGATGCTTGTTAACAATTGTTAAAAAAGGCATGGCCACGGGTTCGCCATTTTTCTCTTTCACCGTTTAACGGAATCGTAGGTATGATTGATCGATTGGATCTTCTAGACTCTCGTGGGTACGTATTTTCGGGACCAGATTTCCACCCTGTGCAACTACCCTCATCAATTGGCTCGATCGCCCTGAGCTCGAGTGATGTCACAGACATAATTTGGAAATCGCGGATGTAGGCAACCTCATTTCGATGGACAATGGATAACACATATAGCGATAATGTATTTTTACATGTCTTGGCCCGACCACCTTGTCAATGACATGAATACTCAAATATTGCAGCCAGAAAGAGCAAAGTCAAATCAGTATCTAAGCTTAAGACATGACATGACAGCCTTATAGTAAGTACGTTACTTTAGCGTATGCATGCATATCTGTATCACCCAAAACTTGGAAAATTCTCCCGATCTGAGCTGTGCCCCATGTTCTCGCCAAAGAATCAATATATATAACTTCCTTCATATTATCTAATTCGAAACACATTGTCAATAAACCAATTGCGAATCCCCTTGTATCGGAAAGAATGCCCGAGAGTGCAAGCTCAAGCGCAAGCCCCTCCTCATGCTCCTCTTACTATCCGCGCTCTATAATACACGGGCTGATTTGAATATCTCGTATCGTAGAGTAAAGGGTCATATCATGCGAGTATGCACATGATTCTCGGTCGGATTTATCAAATTGTCACGTTGAACACTACTCAATTAGACTATCATCGAGGGGCTTGGGCGCCTTCCAAAAAAACAAAAAAAAACAAAAACTTATTCCACTTGGAATCAAAAGATATCTTCGACCGGATGGTTGGAGACGTACGGCCTATGTAGCATTCACGGGATTTAGTACTAGATTCTAGTTTAGGCGCTCTCTATCCATTAAATCGCGGTGAGGGACTGATAAAAGACGAGCGGGATGGTGGGGCGGCATATACGACGTTGGTAACTTTAAAGGTCGCTCGCATTGTAACTCATGTTTTGCGCCTAGATACTATATATGTAAATGAACGTAAATGGGTTGGACACCTTGGGGCACAATTGGCATTTTTTATCCCTCCTGGTTTTTGAGAGTGGTATCCGTATCCGCCATCCGGGTTCTCCGAGTCTTACCAAGTGCGGGACTATCCTCTGTTTTAATATTTCGCTGTAGCTATCCGTCGATGCCTCACATCTTAGCTCGCCACAGAAAAGTGGCCTGATAATGAATTGCAAAACAAGGTTTCAGGGTCGGATTGTTGGAATTTCGATTGCTAGGCACTACGCAGTCCGAGTCCACGGGAAATTGGCAGCGTTCTAACAAAACCTTTTATCATTACCCGTGCTTGGCCTCCTATCGATAACCATGTAGCTAACTCCAAAACGTTTTCATGAACTGGGACGTCCGCAATCGACACCCCATTGCCTTGGACTAAATATGGGCAACAGGGCTGGAGCATGAGATTTCAATATCGAATTAAGACACATCCATTCTCCGCGGAGGCTAGTTTGCGATATTACCAAAGCCTACCTCGTAACCCCTGATCGGTTGTCTCGTAAACCTTAAGAAACCTGCTTGAGGTGAAAGTTCTTCAACCTAACAAACTGATCAAAACCAAATTTGGACAATGTCTGGCCTCTACCAGAGTTCTTCCATCCAGTCCATGCCAGATCCTAATAAATAATTAACACGTTAGGACGACCAGTTAAAAGTCAATTCGTTAATGCATGCACTCACCGGACTTGGGTAGTCGGCTCGGTTGACGAAGACCGTGCCGGCCTCAACAGCCTCTGCTAGCTTCTCTCCAGTGGATACATCACGAGTCCAGATTGATGCAGTTAAGCCGAGGTCAGAATCATTCATCAATTGAATCGCTTCTTCATCAGAAGAAACTTTTTGGATCGGGATAACAGGTCCAAATGTTTCCTCCTTCATGACCTCTGTACATATCCAAGACAGACCTAAAGTTAGAAATTTTGGCTCTTCATAAATTATTCCGCTGCATAAGGAAAGACTTACGCATATCGTGATTGACGTTGACCAAGATCTCAGGTCTGACGAACGTCTCGCCAAGGGCTTCGCCTTCCTTGAAGACATCGGGTGTCAAAGTTTTCGCCCCGCTTTTCAGGGCCTCTTCGATATGCTTCCTAATGGTTTGCGCACTTCTGGTGCTAATGACCGGACCAAGGTGGCTCGTGCCTGTGAAGGGATCCCCGAGTTTGTAGTTCTTGACGACGCCAACCACCTCATCTACGAACTTGTCGTAGATATCTTGATGAACGTACACTCGCTCAATCGAACAACAGCTCTGACCACTGTTGAACACGGCACCGTCAACAATTTCCTCGGCCGCCCATTTGATATCAACGTCGGGTCGGATATATGCGGGGTCATTTCCTCCCAATTCCAATCCCACCGGAATAACGCGCTTCGAGGCCGCTTGCTGAGTGGCAATCCCCCCTACAACGGAGCCTGTGAAAGTAACGGAGCTGATCCCCGGTGCAGAGATTAATTGCGACAAAGTATCTGCATTTCCGCAGTGAATGACCTGGACCACATTCTTCGGTAATCCCGCCTCTTCGAGGACAGACAAGAAAATTTCAGGGACTGTGGGAGTTTGTGGAGATGGCTTCAAGATGAGAGCATTCCCAGCAAGCAGCGCGGGAACCAGAGAGTTCACGAGAATGAGATATGGATACTATCATCCTGATCAGAATACTAATATATTTTATATCCTTTTTCGCAGATACCCGAAATATATGCGATAAAAAATCTCAAGGGAGGAAGTTTTCGTTCGGGAAACTTACATTCCAAGCAAAAATCACGAGGACGGTACCAAGGGGTTCCTTACGAATATATCGCTTGAAGCCGGCCTCCTCGTCTCCGGGAACGTCCTTGAGAGCTTCGGTGGATGCCTTAAGCATGTAACGTCCACGAAGAACGGCGGTCTCGACCTCTTTGGCACAGTATTGAATGGGCCTGCCCATTTGCTCAGTAAGATCCCGAGCAAGATCGTCAGCCCTAGACTCGAGGATGTCTAGGGCTTTAGCGACGAGATTTTGGCGGGCGGGAAGATCATAGGAAGACTTGAAGCTGACGAATGCCTTTTTCGAAGCTTCGACCAGAGTTGGAATCTGGTCAGGAGTGAATTCATCCCTAGTATGAATTGGCTTTTGGGTAATTGGGGAGATGGTGGTGAGCACCGGTTTATTCGACATCTTGTCTATATTGTTGGATATTGTGAACTAGCTAGATTAGATCTCGGGTCTCGCGTGGCAATTAATCGATGTTATCACAGCTGAAGCTTGAGTGCTAGTATGTAGATTTGTCAGTGCTTTGCAAGTGAATTGAAGCGGGGTATTCGCGATATCAAGTCAAAGATACGGATTTTGGTTTAGAGTTCAATTGGAGTTAGACGTCAGACGGAAAGTGGCCGTCGTCTGTATTAATGCAGTTCATATGACATTGAAGAGCCCCGCCAGCGTTACCGCGCGCAGATTAGCGATTAGGTCCAGACCGCCGCTTTTGCCCCACAGTCGCCACACCACAATATACTAGCTACGAGGTTACGTATATGATGGATATATACGTATACCACTGAGTACACACTTAGATAGGTTGCAATTGTATTCGCCGAATCTAATATTAACAGTAGTACTCCATATTTGTCTTATCGCTGGAAGGGGGTTAAGTTTAATTGATACCGGTGAGGAGAGAATAAATTGCCATGTGCGGCACATGCGGCACCTCTCGAATCATCTCTCCAAACAAAACGCGCCATCGTCTGCAAACCCACAGGGAAATGTACCTACCCTACATACTGTTCAGCGCGCGACCACATGCATCGAAGCCACGAAATATAGCCCGATCGAAGTCTGGATCAAAATTCAAATACTTCGGCTAAGCCACACAAGAATACTGTCTTTATCTCCGTCGTTCTTTCATCCTCGTGTGGCCCGGTGGACGCGCCCTTTCAACGGCCGTAGTTTTGCATCCCGCCGCATTTCAGGCTGGGCGACGACAAGGTCGCAACAAGAACAACTCAGAAGCGACAAATTGGTCGAATGGTGGATATACCGATATTGATCTATTTCGGAAATGTCGATTTGAACTGAACTTCTTATCCTACGGCAACAAGTTCTCCTTCGTTCGCTATTTTTGCTTTCGTTTCGTTTCGTTCTTTTATCTATAATTATCTTCTCTCCTTATTAAAGAAAACTATCAATATGGCTAAAGACACAGACGCACCGAAGTGGAGGATATTGTTATCTTCTGGCCAGTCCGATGGGGATACATCTGCCAGACCAGATCCCCAGCAGTTAAAGCCAGGCACGGCAACAGGGCACTTAGTGGAGGTATCCCATAATATGATTCTGGATGTGCTATGGAGACAAATGCTGGGCACATTATACATGGAAAAGGTTTGCCCGGAGGAACACGCAAAACGTACGAATGAATCATCAAGACTTTGATATCAGTCTGAGAGGTCGAACTTCAAATTAACTTGATTATAGATCAATGGTGGGTCCTAGAGGCACTGCCTGCAAACTATCAGCTTTACATTCACCGTAAGCCGAATCCCGAAAAATTGGTTCGTTCCCCTGCTATATTGTCCCTCGTCCAATCAATATTTTGTCTGATGCGTTATTTCTAATACTCGTGTCTGGCTATAGACGGCAAAGCAACTGGCATCTACCGGCCACTTTTTCGGCCTCAGAGTTGGAAATTATAATGTAGCCTTCGATTCACCCCAGGATTTCTTGCCACATCTCATCTGGTTGGAGAGTGACAAGAGTAAAGCATGTACCTGTCGTCATTGCAGCAAGCCCCCAGAGCCTGTCCTGATCAACGGACAGCTACCCTATCCCATCCTGCTGAAACTCATGCAGGCCGATGCCAACCCTGCCAGTGGCCTGTATCGACCTGGCGAGATGGTATGGGCAAATCCCCACGACACATACCCTGTGATCTCCATCGTGGCGAGCAAGCTTCTAGCGGAAGGTGCAGAGGCAACATATCAACTAGTCCCTCTAAAATCTCCCCGCATTATCAATCGACCACCCTTCACCCTACCGGAGAGTCGACTTCGCCCTTGGCTATCATACACGCCACCTGACCCTCTGCAGCCATCGATCTCACAGCGGAAGTATCAGGTTAAGTGGGCGGAGATCAATTGGCAAGAATGGAATCGTCAGGATGCGGAATTGCACGATGCAAGTATCATCGCCAGTATCCGCATCGCCTGCAACATCGGCATCACCACGTGTACTACCGAAACGGGTGAAAGCATAATCCCCTGTCTATGGCTGGGGGCTGAGAAGATTTGGCGGAACGAAGAAGTTCGCGTTATGACACCCGAAATCGAAGGCCAGAAGGGTATGGACGTGCTCGTGATTAAGGATATCACTCGAGGCGGTAACAACGGTTTGTTCTTCCAAGGCAATGTCTACTGTAAGATCCTGCATCCTCTGCCACCACAGCAGTTTTCAGACCCGCCGCCGACACCCAGAATGCAACAAGATGCAGCGAGTATGGGGTGCCGCTGGTATCTAAAATATCAAAATGTTCAAATTAACGCCATGGAAATCAAGGGGAGATGGTACCCATCTTCCATTCTACGGCCAATAATACACCCTACAGCCGAACCACCAGAAAATACATACTACGACATCAGCGTATTACTTAATAACAATACAGACATCCCGAATCATAGTGGAGGTTGGAGAGTTAGTTCGAATCGGGAAGAGCATGTTCTTGGGATCGGGCATCTACCCAATAATCAGCCTGCCGGTTGGATTAACATTGACGATTGGAAACGGCTGTATGTGGATGATGCTAGGCAATGGTCTCTTGCTACCGCTCCGGTCCAGCCTGTCCCGGTCCAGCAAGCTCCGACGGTTCCAAACGTCGTTGAGACCACTAAACCAGTATGATACCCACATCTTTTTAATTTTAGTTTTATGGGTCAACAGCACACATAATTCGTAACCAGAAATGTTAGAGAACCAATACTGACTTCAAACACGGCTTAAAGACAAAGAAGGCTGCCACCACACGCAAAACGACCACAAAACGTGTTAGCACGAAAACGAAGCAAGCTACGCAACCAGTGGAAGAACCACCATCTGAGCCGAAACAGCAGTCTCCTACTCCTGCCTCAGCCGCCGCTCAGGGTTCGACCGCGCCGTCGGAGCAGGAAGCCCAGACTAACAGGCAACAGGCAGAGACGTACGACGATAATCATGAAGATGATTTCCTACGCCAGATTGAACAAGACGGAGCCGATTTTGAGAAGGCCGTTCAGGAGGGTGACCCCTGGGGTTTCTACGGATAATCGCTTCTACGAGAATATTCAAGCTCGACATGTATGTTCGTATGCATCCTTAGCTTGGAATCTCTCCTGGCATGTTCGAACAGATTCTTCATTTAGTCTCTAGAAGGTAGCATTCTTCCAGCGCAACTCTGTTTTTCCCTTTTTCGCGGGCACACCCCGCAATATCCTATCTGATCCCTTGCCGTTGGCATCTGAGCATCTTCATAGCGGGCTGTATTCGGATTAGAGTATTTCCTACTCCACAGTATATAATATTTTGCATGTAAAGTACTATTGCATATGCTGATACATGTAGCAATGCGTGTACACATTACATCCTGCAGGTACTTTTTTTCTTTCAAACCAAAAAGCCATACCTCCACAAAATCACTCCATCCAACAGCGGAAGCTAAATACATACTGAGCTTTTGGGGTGCATAGGAAAATGGGGTAAAATACATAGTACGAATAAATTTTGAGCTTGTGACACGCCAAAGATGGAGAATAATTCAGGCTAAACAGATGATAAAACGCAAGTTAGGGAAACGGTTCCTATATTACGCAAGCTTTGCAGCAGGGACCGACTACGCATGTAAAATTAAGAATAAAGGGGGTGTGGAGGCGTGATGCGGTGCCTGACGCTTTGACAGCTAGATATTATTCGAGAAGGGAACATGTGGAAATACTTCTGATGATCGAAGCAATGCGTGATGGTCTGTGTGTCCACCTCGACGGTCCGGAGAATACGGAGTGCTAGCTGATAGACTAGTGGGAGCGTGTCTTCATGTTCAGCTTCGGGCCTGGTCGCCAGCACGGAGCTTGTAGCCCCCGGACCGGGATCGCTGGGAATGCCCCTGTAAACGCCCAATCTCACTACAAGGAGTAGCGAATAAGCAGCGGCCGGTGGAGATTGAAAAGCCGGGTAAAGACCGGGTAAACTCTAAACCCACGTTGCTAGCGCTAATTGTCATTGGGTAAAACACTTTGTTATTTTTCGCACCAATTGAAAGCAATTTAGCCGGCAGGAGACGGGTCCGGTCAGCCATATGATGGTGGTGGCGATGGGAATGATTTCACCAGTGCAGCGTCAATCAGTGTATGGACGACCGCTGCCATAACATAATACATCATAAACTAACGAAAGAAAGTTCATGGGGACGCCACCACTTTGGACCTCCGGCCTCCGCAACGAATGAACCGACTGGTCAATTCACAATTTAGCTCATAGCTTTTGATCATTTTCATTTCATCACACCCTCTTTTCTCAGTTCTTTTAGCTGGTGGGGCCTGACCGAGGTTTGGACGCTGGAAGCTGGACAGAATATCTCTCAAGGCTGCGTAGCGAGTGCACACCACAACATAACAGAGACAAGACCTTGACATCGTATGCAACATGGCTGTGTGCGTGTGGTGTGTGTTTAAGAACAGCCAAATGTCTCGTTTCCACGATCGATAATCGCCCCTTTGCATCGTTATATTCTCTGTAACTTTTTTCTTTTCTTCTCAACCTTTCGAACAGAGGTTGTCGCAGAGGTACACATAATAGTGATCTGCAAATATTTCCGAGCTGCATGTTTGTGAAGAAATGCAAATGTAAGCTCACACTCGTCGTAAAGGAGCTACCACGGATCAAACGACTACCTCCCGACTGGACGCTTCGTATCCCGCCCGCAGGATGTGGGAGGGAAAAACTTGGTTCCACCTGCACATTAAACTCCAACAAGCATCAAGCATGTTGTGACGGAATGCAGAACCTAACGATACTTAGTTCTTTTATTGGTTGTCTTTTTTCGTTTTGCTCGCTAGTATTGGGATGATGATGGTGAGCATGAGATGCTCGGATTTCGAGGGTGGTGGGTACCATCGACAACTAGCTCCACCGCGGCATTCTGCAAATTCGAATGTTCTTTTTTGCTTCGCGACTTTACCGTTTCGATACTAAACATTAATATAATTTGAAATCTCCACTTTGTCTTTCATTAAAAATATTTTTCGTAAAGTGGGACCGGTCGTCTTGCATGCGCATGGAGAGGGAAAAAAAATGTGGGTTTCTTTCCCCAGAAGAAGCTATTCAAGTTAGCTCGCAGTAAGCGTCGACTTTCGCTCAGGCGACTCTTGCGCCCTGTAAAAAATCTTCATAGGCTGAACGGTGTTAAGAAATTAATCCTACTGCTGAAGGCGACACTTCAAATCTAACTGAAGCATTTAGAGTTGTCACTATCGAAAGATACGGCTAGATAAGTTATTACTGACTGAAAGAAGTGCACAACACCAGGAACTTTACAGGAAAAATTATACCTCCTTCTTGCTTGAATGTCTCTGATCGAGTAATCGCACGAAATCAAAGACAGGTCCTGCGAGTGTGCAGTGTCTAGCGCACCTGATCATTCCGGAACCTCACTTTTGATTGGTGATACCATGCAAGTCGCTTTGTCTTTGGGGGGATTGATCATAGAAGGGGCCTCGGTTCCTTTTTTGGCCGATTTCCCGTTTTGCCAAGTCCCTCTCGGGACTTTTTGTATGTAATATTCCGGGGAGATGTTCCGGGGCCCAAGCGTGGCCGGATCGACCCCGGAGAATCGCAAGCTACCCCAGAACGCGCAATAGAACTGAAATGCAACACTCGATCCCGAGAAAGATATCGAGGATTCCGTGACCGCCAATCAGAGCTAGAAGAAGAATGAGGGAAATTCCAGAAATCCCAACTGCAAAATGACATATTTGATCTTCGTACCGCACGTGCATGGCGATGGCGCGGGCTTGTATTCGCCAACGGAGGTGCAAAGAATTGGGGGATTATGACAAGGGGACGGCTCCACATGATACTGTGGAGTGTTGTTTCCCCGCATAATATATCCCCACCGTTGTTCACTCAGCTTAGAATACATGTTAGTAGACATTGATGTGTATCGATAAACAGGCTAGTGATATATAGAAGGATCCGAAAATGATAACATATCACATAATCTTCCAAGCTAACCAACCCTTTCGAGTTAACAATCCCATGGAGTAGGTATGTCTACATGTATACAGGCAAAGGCAAAGGACTGGTTCCGTTTATACAATTCTTTTTTTGTTAATTCAAGAATTTATGATCTATATAACATGTGTTTTGTAAAAACATCATAGAGGACAAAATGTACATTGATGAAATGAAGTATGATGATTCAAGTCAACTCGCAAGAGGGCTCAAGAGGGTTGGTCTAGATAGAGAAATTACGACTAGGAAATTAAAGAAATGGGGGATGCGAAAAACAAAAATATATTCTACACAGGATATTGTGCAAGAGCTTTTTAAAAAAACCAAAAGATAACAGACCAAGGAGACACCCGGGAAGACCAGATAAAAGGGGGGTGACCAAAAGTATGTGCAAGAAGAGAAGTGGCTGTGGTAAAAAAGATCATGGTAAATGTAGCTTCGCTTCGAACCCTGCAAAGAACGCAAGTAGAAATGTGCGAGGCAAATCAAATACAGAGAAGTAGGAGGAGCATCGAGCTGCGAACCGAATGTTGGATATTTCAAAAATGCAAGAGGGAAAAGATAAAACAGCACAAAACAAAATCCAAAGGCGCCCATGAAATAATCGTGAAAACATGACCATATGAAGTATAAAACCGAAAAGGAAGAGAGAAGACCAACCCGTGGAGTGAAACAAAACGCCGGATGCCCTCTCCTTCGAAGCAACAGAAAACAAACAAAATCTCAAAGTGCCAAACCATGCCCATCTCCACACCATCGGTAAAGCATAAGGACTTCTCTGCGTCTTTGCTTCTGTTCTTCCATGTCTTCAGGTAAGCATCTGCCGCGTACTTGGGCCAGAGCAGATCGCATGACTTTGCGGAAGTTTCGTTGGTATTCTGTGTTCAGGGTAACCACACACACCTCGTGGGCCCTGACGATAGTTTCGCAAGCGCCAACGACTGCCTGCGAAGCCTCCCCTTGAAGTTTGTCTGCGATGAGGAGAAGAAGGAAACTGCCTTGGAGTAGATAGATGCCGAAGAAATATGGCATAAAACTTAAATCAGGGTCGTATTTGAGGATGTTTCCTATTGCTTCCGCAGCTGAGACTGCGTGAGCGGTAGCAGAGATAAACCCGGGTGATGAAATCCACAGATCGTTGTCGTCGAGCATGCTAATGGGATCCCATTTGCCAGACAGAAGTATGTGGAGAACGTGAAGAACATGTGTTCCATACGCCAAAGCAATCTTCTTCTGGATTTGATCTCCAGAAAGAGGGGAGGAAGACTTATCAGTCACGGGGGCTGCTGGAGGGGCAATGGCAGGATCTGTTAACGTGTCGCCATTGCCAACCTGCAGGCGAGCCTCAGCGTTTTCGGGAAGTGCTTCAGCGGTTTGTTGCTGCCCATTCATGTTGGCAGCATCGTCGCGCGGCTTTTCTTGATCGGTATCAAGACGATTATGCTCCCAGTCTGACAAGCTTCGTTCGTACATATCGAGCTGGTTCTGGATCTCTGCAACTTGGTCTTCCCAGTCCGCCCCAGAACCACCGAAACCCTGTCCGAGCCTTGGGTGACTCCTTGCGTGATGAAGATCCACGATTTCTCCTAAAATAGTCATCAGAGGGAGGAAGAAGCCGAAGAGACTCGGTCCTGTGACCTGGATTGTTGGTCCCGCGCATCGATTTGCCTGTTGAGGATTTGATGAGATCGATGGTGGAGGTGAAGGGTTAGAGGCATAAATGTTAGGTACCTGATTCAAGGAGTGGAACGGGTCCGCAAGGTCTTGTCCATTACTGTTCTCATGGGACCCGTAGAAATCCCCGTTCTGCCATCTCGTATCATCCATTGGTTGCAGCAAATCAACGCACTCGATATCTCGAAGAACTAGGGGTCGATTGTAGCACAAGGCAAGGTGTCTATCGACAATGTACAATAGCCACCAAATCCTGCGCCTCTCTTCCCTTTCCTCTTCGCCCATCGTTGATCGTGTATTTGGCACGACCCCTTCCTCCTGTTCTAATTCCGGTTGGTCACTAACTTCCCTGTTTAACCTGAGCTCCCGTGCTAGAGCCCATGCCGCGGTCCACCACCGTAAAGATGCGCCTTTAAACTCCGAAGCAGAAATAACTGTAGCTAAATGTATATACGTAAGAATATCGTCAACGGTCCCAGCAGCTCCCACAACACCTTCTCTACCTGTTGGGCCTGGTGACGCTAAGCCTCCAAGCCCCATTCCTGCGTTTTCGTTTTCATGCGATGAGTGGGAGGAGCCGACCACCACTGAACCCAGGGGAATATGGACCAACGGTCTCAGAAAACCAATGCACATCTCCAGCAGTTTCTGGCAGATCCGGCCCCGAGCACTGGGAGAAACCGTAAGGGCTGGAGCATCCGAAGTCTGAGCCGCAATCCAGAGCATCGATGCTAGGAGTGCCGGCGTAGTCAATCGAGGATGTGTCGGATGCAGAACTGACTTCTTCCGCAAGACGTGGCATAGAACATACGGAGACGCCGGCTGGAAGAATGAGAGAATCGGATTCAGGAAGAAGAGATCTAAAAGTTCGCAAGCAAGATGTGTTGGAATTATTTGTTGCAAGTGGGGGAGAATAGGCAAAAGGACGGGGTACCTCAGATGATTTGGATTCGAGTGCATTGGAGTAGGTGGCGATGGCAATGAGAGCCAGCCAGGGGACTGATTGTCCGGAGATTGGCCCAGAAGACCCGCCAGTGGTGAGATGCCTGCACTCGATAGACTCAAACCACCTTGAGGCCCGGCTTGATGTTGAGGTGAGATCATCATGAAGTCATGACCGTAGTTTTGATTAGACATCGGCTGGGCAGCATGAGTCTGGAGTTGAGGGTGCGGGAGCATTCTGGCGCCACTCATCAGGCCATTTTGTTGAGGCTGGTATTGAGGCATCCTCCCATATGGCACTTGCGCAAAAGATGAATCGCTGATTTGAGCCATATGGGTAGGCGAGTCTGGTGTGGGCAGGTGGTGGTGATGTTGAGATGGCAGTCTGTGGTGGTGGTGTTGCTGTTGCTGTTGCATTTGGCTTGGAGAGAAATCGCTTTGGTCACTGGATGCTGTATGTGTGGAGCCGACAGACGATCTATTAGGCCTTGGGAATCCCAAGTCCGAACGAGGTGGTGGTGGTAGCTCAGAGAAAGACTCCCTCGATGCAGATGTAGGCATCATGGCAACTGGGGTTTGTGACTCTCCATTCTCCTCAACAGACCCACCAGTAGTAGGTGTAGAGGCAGCGGCCGCGGCAGCGGCAGCAGCAGCTTGCGCATTTTGGATATCTTTTCTTGATGCCTTGCCTCGCTTCTTACGTTCTCGATTGTATTTGCAGTCAAGGTTGAAGTCTACAAGAACACCCAGCTCACCGGTTAAAACCAACGTTCTAACTTTTTAAAGACGATTTACGACTCGAGCTCGGTCGGCTCGTAAAGCGAAAAAATAAATAAAATAAAATAAAATAAAATAAAGGACTTACCGATGCAATGCTGGCATGGCATTTTACCATCGCATCTTGTTCTCAGTTGGTTGCATTGATCGCAAGCCCTGCTGATTCTGCGACGGATTGGTCCCGTTGTTGGTGAACCGCTACCAAGATGGCCCAGGGGTTGGAGCCCTCCGGGGCTTGGGGAACCGTAAGGGTGATGTCGCTTATTCATCATTGACTTCGGGTGATGGGAAAACGAGTATGATGAAAGTCCGTTTGACGACAAAGACTCGATGGTAGACGTATGACCGTTCAATAACGTCGGAGCACCAATGTAGCTATGGTGAGGTATGCCTGTGGAGAGCATCTTCAAAAGGAAGGGCGGAAAAAGAGGGCGCTTTAGTTTTTGAATTTACCCAGGCCTTATATAATAAAGCAGGATGGGGATGTTAGTTATGCGGCGGGTCCGCGTCCGGTCTTGTTGCTTGTTTGACCTGGTGCCCCGAACTCCAAAGCGAATTGTGGGGAAAAGCCTAAGGAAGATGGGTCGGGATCAAGTGCGAGAGCGCAGCACAACAGCACCGGATCGAAACACGCTAATCCAAAAAACCAGCTTTTTCGGTTTTCGACTTGGTAAGACAAACTAGAAATTTTATGCGGCTTTGCTGGATGTTAGTAGGCTGGGAATGTTGTACCAAACTGTCGGTCGAATCCCCAATACGAAGTATATATAAATGAACGGTGGGGTGTGTGAAGGAAGGGTTATATGCCAGGTCGGAGTGTGGTATTTTAGCGCAGTGATGGACAGGCTTGCGTATAAGTCTGCTCAAACGAGATATCGATAATATGTGCCCCAGACCATGTGCCTGTTCGTATAGAGATGTGCGTGTGTGTATATATATATATACCTAGGTATGTACCTGGGTATATGTAATGCTAATATATAAATGGGGATTGAGGAGGAAAAAAATAAAAAATACAATAAAAGCAATGTGAAGAAGGGAAAAGGAAGGGACGGAAGTGAATTCAAGGGCAGGATATGTTTCTTTTGTGAGCCAAAGACACCAAGTGCAAGTGCAAGCCCCAAGAAAACAGACGAAATGAAAAGAAGTAAAATCGCTGAATGGATGATATGGACGAAACAAGGGCAGAGGAAGGCAAGGTAAGCTAATTTGATCTAACTTACCAGTTCCTGTCTGCAGCAACTTTACTCTGTCTGGATGTAAAAAAGTCTGTCTGATCGGTCCTGTACATATGAAGAAACACCCTGGTCAGAGCCACTGGCTGTTATTTGTGCGTTGACTTGGCCTGGGGTGCTGGGCTTGGGCTGGGGGTGAAGGTGAAGGGTGGATCCACCATGCAGAAACTCACGCTAGGTTTTTTCCTGCCGGGCCACACTTTTGCTAGCCAGGCCCTGGAATGCGTCTGTAAAAAACTGTCGCTCGAAGAAGCAAAGACGGGGAAGGAAAAACGAAGAAAGTCTTGTCCTATATTACAGTCGAGTATGGAGTGGGTCTGACTGTAAAATGTCACTCTTCTGTGGGCCGGCTTCTCCAGACAAAGTTGGTGTGCTGCGCTAATACAGAGAGACTCTGATATGTACGGTATCCCTTGTGACCCCGCCTCAACAGAAGCAGTAAAAACCAGCCGGGTTCCTTTCTGGAGAGGCTGGATTGCCCGATGAAAGTGTTGATCAGACAGTGCAGGAATTAATGCGAAGTCCGAGAGATCTTGCAATTGATGCCTCCCTGGTGGTCTGCGCAGGAGCGAGCGGCTTGCAGGAGGGGAGGGCGAAGTTAGTTTCTGTCGCAAGTTAGTTAGCCGGTGCCCTGATCACAGAATCGTCATACGTTTCCTCTTGCATCTGTTTCGAGCCTCATAATAAATGGGGGGGTTTTTTTTTTTTTGATATCATGATTCTGATATCAAAATGGTCAGTTCACAGGAAAGAGATAACAGTCAACAGCGATGGGAAGGCGACGAAAGTCAACACACTTTCGGATCTGAACTATGTTGTGTACTGAGACCATGAAGGGTGTCACCCACACTCTCAGAACATTAGGGTCTTTTGCTCTGATTCTTTGATACCAATACTAGAGATCTGTTTCTTGAAGGCCTGATCTTTTTTCTTTTTTTCTTTTTCTTTTTTTTTTTGCTCCTCAACCTTTGCGGGCTTGAGCTCATGGTGTTGCATTTTGCAGATTCAGAACAGTAACAGTGTTGACGTTACCTGTTGAGTCCACAGACGACATTCAATAAACCCCAGTAAATTCCGATCTCTTATTGTCCGAGGAATGAAGAAGATTCGGAATATTTTGAGGCGCCATAGCGGAATCCGAGCCTCCAAGACCGAATCACCAATGTTTCGGAAAAAACACCATAATGAATGAACTTTCAAACCAAAACGATTCCGTGGCTTACAACTTGCAACTTACATGCGTTTGAATTACTGCTGCTAATTCGAAACAAAGTTCGGAGCCTAGTTCAGAATCGATCAGAATGTCGATGGCCAAAGTTCGTCTAAGTCGTCAGTAGCAATGTTGTGTGTTCCAATCGTATGGGAAGCCAGCGTATGCCCTGCTTTCGATTCTTGTTCCTCTTCCTCCTGGATTGAGAAAGATAAGATTGTTGGGATTGGTCATGGAATACGGGGAAGGGTCTTTTCCGACATACTTATGGAATCCTGGTAGTGGATCTACCAACTGAGTCTAGACAATTTCGAAGCCTCGAAGGATGGTATCGTCAACACTAGCTCCTATGGCAGCGACAGACTACCGGGAGAAACAGACCAAGTTGCCGACAGATTAATGTACCGTCGAACTTAGCAATGCGGTCAGAGCTGATACCAGGGTTCGTTTCATCAATCTCTTCAAGGGGATGGTCTGAATGGAAGCTTTCTTTCAAAAGAAAATGCTGTGGTGGGATCTAATATACAACATAGTATAGAATTCTATATTCTACAAGGTTTATTATTTCTCTTTCAGCATGCAACAGCGCCAAGTGGATATTGGCGGTTTGTCGACTAGTACTATACTGCGTATACTTTACTGATACGGCGAGCGGAGAACGGTCTCCACAGACGGATAGCACCGTTCATGCATATCGTCCACCGAAAAATAGTTGATCCGGAGCACGCTGGCCGTTCTCGAGATCTACTCAAGGTACGTACATACATACATTACCACCTCACCGCAAAAATTCCCTGGCCCGTAAGCTAAACAAAGCTTCCAAATTATAGCTATGACTATGCATTGTATTTTTAGTTTACCTAATTTTTTCCTTGATTGTTATCAACTAGGAACACCATGTTTGGGGGTATCCGAACATAATTGAACCGTTGAATGTACATGATCGGATTCCTTGCATCTTAAAATTGGATGAATTCGGGTGGTGCCCTGGTAAATGATCCCATTAAGTTCGGATTCTGCACGCCTTTTGGGGTCTCTCCTGAGGATTGTCGGATTTGTGTTCGCTAGTCAAAATATGCCTGTATCTACAAGATTCTCTGGGCTTTGACCACATAGTGGCACCATGAGCCCTTTTTTTTTTGTTTCTTCTGGCCGCTGGTCGATATTTGACCAGGTGTTCATTATTTGGCAAACGCTTATGATTAAACCTGGCTCCCTGGCAGGCGGCCCAGCGGGGTCCCCAGTGATTCTCCAGCATGGAAGTTGATGTATGCATGTATATGTGGTCATGTAAGGTCAAACTGGGGAAAAGTTGGGGAAACATCTGGAGAAAAAGGAAGCATGCAAAGGGATATTGAGATCCACAGAAATAATGATTAGCGCAAGCCCACGCCGTGTTCATGATGGTAAGACTGTTTCGTCTCTCTTATTCACGATTTTATTGGGCCACCACGGGAAGAGTGTCAGATGAAAGCCTTATGGATGCTTCTTCTGAAGCTGTTCCAGAAAGGTTCTTCCGGCCCACATATCTGCACATGGTACGTAGGGTGGGAACACTCCCTGCATGATCAAATTTCGGTTGAGGCAAATACCAAACAGATAAAATGCAAATGGCTATCTAATCCAGGCCGTACAACCTCTAAGATCTCATATTTTGTCTCGTTGGAGTTTGGTTGTGCTGCGACTGCAATATTTCGTGGTCTTCGCGTTTTAGAGCCATGTGCATCTGCATGCGGCACCAGAGATGCATAACTGCACCTCCAGCAAATTTCTTTCCTTGTGCCGAAGCGCTGAACCCCCAAAAAACATTAAACCCAATAAGATGCAACGGGGCATGTGAAGCGCACCAACCCCCATGAAATTCATCCCTAGCAGAAGGATGGGTGCCAATCTAGTGAGTGTCTTGGCCGTCATTGATGACGATACTTTAGACTGCCATCTTTCCAGATGAGGAACGGTTTACGAGGCACACTTTTATAGGTAGCTAGCTATAGCTCGAGTTACTCACAGGCATGTACCTTTAAGATTCGGTAGAACGCTCCGTTTTGTCACCAAACCTCCTGCACATATGTATGACCTAAATTAGATACGAGTATGACGATTAGCACCGCGATGTAGTGTGATCGGGATGATAATCTGATCTTGATATCTGAGCGTTGTCACAGCCGTGCAATTATAAATCGCTCTGCGCCTGTACGAAACACTTATATGTGGGTGCATTGTTTCTTTGTTTCCATTTTAATGGCCCTATCGGAAGCAGAGAAAGCCCTGGTCAGATAAGACATGCGAAGAACCAAGCCTGTTGGACGAAATCACAGAAGGCTTGAGCTTCGTTCTCGTTTTCCGTTGCATGCATAGAAGCATTCGCTGACAGGGATAGGCCCGTAAGTCGGCCGTTCAAACAGGGGCTGGGAAACCTTCGTTGATCCTACCCCAAGTCAGTGCTGCAACCCGCTCAAAGAGGGGTCGAAGTTGACAAGGGGCTGCACCTTTGCGCATGGAGAATGTCGCGCGGTGAAATTGAAGGGAATGCGGGCAGCATGAGATCAGATTTTATCCGCTTGTGTCTTCTTCAAATCGAGCAATTTTCTCCATAGATATTGATCACATGGTTCCAACGGCTCAAAACTCCAGCGAACATGATGAATCGAGAGACGCACCCTCGGATACTAGACGTAGACCTTCATCGGTGGAATTTAAAACGGGTCTGGGGGGCAGGGTCACCAATAATCGAAATTCCGTCTCAGTTGCACAGACCTTTCTCAAACACTAAGTGTAAAGTCGAGTACTTACATAGTCCATCGTAAGCAGGAAAGAACGGAACCTAAAGGGAAACCTTAAGGAACATTTCGTCGAATGTTTTTCCGTGGGCAAAGAAATGGCTTGCGGAGACGATGGTGGTGGGGACCACAGTATCAATGCGTTGCGAATTCTAATTCGAATTCACACTGGCTCGAGCACGGCCCTACGCCTAATGGGTTCTAAAACAGTCAGGGCTTCCACGAAGAGAAGGGTATACGAGGAGTTCTCTTGATTTGGCCTGCGAGCTCAAACATTCTTCTTCAACTTTTTTAGAAATGGACCAGAACTGTTCACGTGGACCCGCAATCCCCACTCCAAGCATCATATCACATATTAATATTCGTGGGCTTTTGTCAAGCGCTTCGGTAGTAGTTTAAATTTCGTCATGGTGAGGATAGCAATGGAACGAGTCCATCCGGAACACCAAAATCCATCTCGTAATAGCTTCCGGGTAGATTGAAGCTTCTGCGCCGCATTCTGGAAGTTTTCCAGAAGGGCGTGGAGAAGCGGGAAGAAGGCCCGGACGCTCCACCTCCAACCTCAAGTTCTGTGTCACTTCAGTGTTTTCTGACGCCCTGGGTATCATACAAATGTTGGATGTCCGAAGGATGGCGCCACACTCGCGAATGATTTACTTTTGTCAGAAGCTTCGATGCATATTCCAGAATCCGGATGGAAATGAACAGGAACAACGTTTTCCCTAGTCATCCCACAGATGTTCTTGTAAAAGGTCAGTGCGCAGGTACGGCAAAGAACATTCTTCTCCTCGCTTGCCAGATGATTCTGGTTCCGTTTGCGCCGTTTGTATCCCTTCAATTTCCGAGCAGCTGCTAAGTAATGTATATGCGACACGGGCCTCATCCACCAATATACTTCACATGATGTGCTTTGCATGCGCGAGCCCGATGGGTGCACTAGTACTGCCGATGCCGAAATTCGACATGGAAAGAAAATCTTCTGGGCCGTACCGGACTTAACTCTCTGTAATATTTTTATTTTATTTTATGTCTTTTACTGTTCAAGTGGCTGTTTTTTTCCCTTGTGGTGGGCGGCGGTGGTGACCTGAGAAGTATTCGAAATCAAGATAAATGATGCTGCCTACCAAACATCTCGGACGGAACATCATAATGCGCCTATGTCGGACACGGCTGGAATACGAACGGGCATGCGTTTTTCAAAGAAACCATACAAGCTTGCGTATTATGGACTCTCGGTTTTTCATATGCGATATTTTTCTGTAATTGTTTTCTTCCGCGGGTGGGTGTCATGCCATGAATTGCAAATTGAAGTTGACATATCTTACCCTCCTGCACGGCTTGAATAGCTGTTGGCTGCGCCGAAAAGCCGGCGCGGCCACACCCAGCTGCTAGCTGCAAGCCGACAATAGCGGGACGTCAACTTGGTCACTGTCAAATCGGCAGGATGCCAAAGAGTACGGCTACCCTCGAATCCGGAAAGTCCATGCTGAATATGAGAGAAGCTGCAATGCAATCCGTATTAATGTTGAATCGAATCCGTGAAGGTGATGCTTGCTCGAAGGTTTTCTGCCGTCAACGCACCTCAGTTCGAAGTCACATCTCGAAGCGCAAGGGTTTCGGCACTAGCGGAATCGTCGGGCCTACACTCCTTGCTTCTTAGAACCTCACTTCTGAGGTGTCACCACAAGCAACCACAACCTCGGGTCCAACAGCAGATAGTTTAGTTAGGTTCAGTTAGGTATCGATCATCTGATGGAGAGAACTCCTTGCCTCCCCAAATCACCAATCCTTTTCTAGCAATCATTTTGACGCTATTTCTTTTTCCTTGTGAAAGCGTCCTGTAGGCGCAGATTTGGGCGTGAGCCGTGTCCGAAAACACACACTAACCTCTTTCGCCATCAGATTCATGGATGAAGGTTTTTCCGAGGCCAGGATCCCGCAGATCGTAACCGCTCAGCTGCTATCCGCGGGCGAAATCTTGCTTGGAGTCTTGGTATCCCGAGGTGCTAAAAAAAATTGGCCCGGGTTCCCTCCCGAGCCGAGTTTCTAATAACCCGAGGGAAGTCGGTAAGCAGATTATATCGACGATATTGAAGAACACAAGGCTCCAGGATTTACTCAAACATCAATATGTATATAGGTATGTACATAAGCATATTCATACAAGGTGGTATGAAATGGAGACACCAAGTGTTTCTAGAAGCTGTGGGCCCTCGTCAAAGCGCAAACTCTCAGGTTTCCAACTGCCCAGACTTTAGGTCCACTTTGTGGATACAGACCCTGGAGAGCCTCTGGAGCTGTGGAGTTCGGATGGCTGTTTCGGGCGACGCTTGATCGCGCCTTCTATTATATTACAAAGTAAGTTAAGTTATTATCACGCATGCACGATGGTCCGTGCATCACACTGTCTGCTAGTTTCTTCTTGCGATATCGCTTCGGCTTTAGTCAAAGAGGGTCTTCCGAGTGTAGAAATCCAATCAAAAGAGTCTACCAAATTTCCTTTATCTGCAAGTCTCATCAGTATCATCTATACCGCAAACCGGATCAATTATCAATTATTTCCGGGATGCAACAATTTGGAGTGTTGCATTTCTGGTGTCCTCTGTGGATGATTGACGACTCCACCCTTCAACATTTCGACATCACCACCTAGTCTCAAGATCTCGGTAACCCTTCATATGTTAGCCTTACCGTACCATAAACATATCTATGTTCAGCTAGATTATAGTCACTTTGGTTAGAATCGCGTGTTTTTTCCAGTGCTCCAGGGAACCTAAGCCCAAGCTGGCAACTAGCATTGACAAAATGATAATTATAACAAAGGTTGTTCTGTCCAGACTCGGGTTCTGAAACAAGCCTTTTGCGTAGTCGAATGCAGGTACAGTACGTTGACGCTAAACTTTCATAGTCACGATACTCCATATCCGACCTGCATTGTGACATACACAATTCAAGAAGCTGTAAGCGCTGCGCTGAAGACATGGCCTGGGGGATATTGACACGTTAGCTATGCTATCATGCAATATAATTGCGCCTAAATTGTGTACTCTAGCAAAATATCGCGGAATTACAGTGATGTGGTGCCCGTAGTGTCGTGTATACGTATCTTCGAAACTGTTAGGGTATCTGCAGTAGCTTAGTTGCTAGCTGCTTTTGTATGCACTTCAACTTTGACGACCGGTTCATATGGTTGGCTCGTTTATCCACACTATCCAATCAGCCAATATTTGATTGCATTGAATTTTGCGGAGCAAGTATGTATATTTCTGCACTTATAGTTTATGCAGACTCAAGGCCGACTTCGCTTGGGCACAACTGAAATCTACAACCTATAGACAATGAGATATTTCATCTCCCGAACGTTCAAATTCAACCCAACTTTGGGTCTGACAGTTCAGCCAACGTTGCAACATGAACACCCCGGCCTGAGTTGAATTTACGCTTTGCTCGTCAGTTCGACGCCATGAGACCAGGTGAAACGCATTGCCCTATCAAACATCTCCACAATGACATATACATGGTGCATTGATAGCACGTATGTAACTTGTTTATGAAATATGCCCAGTCAGGTACCGAAACGCCAGCCACTTCCATAAGAATCTATCTTTTACCATTTATCCGGTGCCGCGGCGTGTTGCATATTGTGTTTTGAGATCGCGCTGGCCGCAGATTAGGTTTTCAACGGTATCAACCAAGATTTCGAACATTTATAGACAATCCAGAAGTGGCTAGATATTATCAGATGGCGGCGGATTGTGGCTTCTTGAAAAGACTATTCCCATTCTGAAACTTAACGATGTAGGGAAAGGAGGGTTGGTGACATCGTTCAAATCTGTTGGACTAACGAAATTCAAACTTTTCTCGCGATATATTTTACCTAAGATTACCGACTCTAGTCCACATCGAAATCCCTCAGATTGAACCCTGGGAGGGGGCAACTAAGTGTTTACGTTTGCATTATATTAGCTATTTTATTTGAGTAGGGGTGGATGTATATTATTACATTTCCTATATAGGGGGTAGACAAATTTCTGACAGATTAAGACGGTTACGAAGAACGTCCGAACGGCTCTGTCTGAAAAATGGTTGACAAGAGCAGCGATAAAGATATTACAAGGTACAATTAGGTACAAGATTCTTGGTTTTCGTTTGGCGGAGGAGCATGGGTTTCCAATCTCACCGCAAGGGTAATATCTCGCACTCGTCGACATGCAGACAACCTTAACATGTTTCCTTTCATTTCTTATTTTATTAATGGCGTGATGATATTGCATTTCATCGATGTCTATGCAATACCCGTTGCTTTTTCCTACTGACAAATGCTTGACAGCAGAGATTTATTTTCATGATGGGGCTGGGTCGTTTAATCTCTTGGTTGTGCTCCCATGGCTCTTCCAAGAAATACATCCATATTGAATCTACACACGAGCGTTTCATATCTAACTGCATCCTTGGTAACTTGCAGTGCGATGTCGTTATAATTATTGACATTGATGAATGATGGTTCCCCCGATGTCGAGGAACCAAAAATGACAACCCTGTCGCTCGATGGAGGTCTGCCTTGTTTGTTATGTTCGATCCTGCTAGCCAGACCTCCATCTTTACTTGGCATAATATTCCACTGTCAGGCAATTCTCGGGTCGTATTGAGTCAGCTCTAATAAACATGAGTTCCCTGTACCTAGCTGCCCAGCATCCGACCCAAGTCAAGATCAACATGCGAGCATTTCATTTGCCTTGAAAAATCCAGACAAATGACACGCAGCAACTGTCGGCTGTCAGCAGCTGAGCGCTAGTATTATCTCGAGTTGCCACTCAAGCCCTTCCTTCTCGCCTTCGTCTTGGATGTCTCTCAAATTCCAGCCATGGCTGTCTGGAGTCCCATGACCAGTCCATATCAGAGTTTACAATGGCGCCTTGGCCTGCATGATCGGTCTGGATCTTCCTTTATCCGTTCCGGGGTCCGCCCCACCTCCCTCGACGTTGCGTCAAGTTCATTGATTGGTTTTTAGGTCCGCGTTTTCGCAAGGGGGGCATGTATGGGTGGAGACTAGAAAAATTTTACCTCACTTGCTTGATATTTGCACCTTAATATGTATAAAGGTATAGACGATATGCATGTAGACACGGCAGGAGCAGATGACCCCATAAACTTGTACAAACCGTCCCAGATAAGAAATGCGGAGAACCCGGCTTTGGATCGGCCGTCTCCAGGTGAGGGTTTTAGCATTACATTCGATGAGAGTGAGCTGTCTGTGGCGCCGTTTGCTTTTCCATTGATATTGCCATCTCGATCCATGTGTCCTTTGGTTTTGGAGTTAGATGAAGAGCTGAAAAAAGTCTCGCCCATTGACACACTCGATTTATGTAGTTTCATACGGGCTTGGGCGGATGTAAATGCAGAGAATGTCTTACCCACCGGTGGCATGTGGCATGGTCATGTTGTCTTATCATGATCAATATCAAGACGGTTTGCTTGTCAAGTGACACCTATGTAAAATTCTGACATTGCTTGGTTTGAATACAGTTATATAGATAGACCGGGGTTGTTGCTAGTCTGGTTGGGGCCTCCCTTACAAAGTTAGCAGTCGATGCGAGCCAGGTACCTACAGAACGGATTTTTGGGTTCGCTAAAAGTGTGCCAAATGCCGGGACTAGGTTAGCCAATGCTATCGATGCTTGTTGATATGCAGTTTAGGTCGTTTTTGTGATATCTTCTAATGATGCTGGCCCTGGTTTCTGCTGGCACCATTGAACAATTTAGTAATCTCCCTGACTGTTGTGCCGTTGTCATTCTCCCCGCAAGATTACAGTGGCAAAATCCTTCAGCTGGGGAAAATTGAGGGGCTCATTTGCGATATTGATCCCCCAGACTTCGCTCGCCTCAGCTTAGCTCGACACGGAATGCATCTCTTGTTGAGCTCATTAGATTAATTAGGTAGGAATTCGACCGAGCTTTGTTGCATATTTTGCGTTGTGATAGCCACTGTAATTACTGCCTTCGGAATTTGAGGTTTCACAGACGTATAGGCGCCATGGCCTACTCTAGACGATAATTCGATAGCGCAGATTTCAATTTGAGATCTTGTGAAGATGACTTAGTATAGATACTAAGTAAGTACTTACCTAGCTAGGCCATGAGAATCGTTTTCGTGGCCCGATGAACGCTTGCATCGTTTTCCCGAAAACATACCGAGTTAATGGCATCGGTGCAACTCGGAGGGTCTCTTGCTACCAATCTCTGAATGTTACCATTTTGAGATAGACGTTCCCGAGTAGAAGGAAATTTTAGCTCGATTTGGAAAGCTGAAATTACATAATGATTGCTAAATGCAGTATCTCGACGTCGTGACACATAGCTATGGCCTGGATTTAAATATTTTTCAGATTATAAAAATGAGATCGAGAGATATTTGATCGCGTATGAACTTCAAGTTCGAATAACAATTCGGAAACCTCTAGACTTCGCAAGCTCAAAATCTTTCTTATTTTATATATAATAAATTATAAATCAATCGCATCGATTCCCATCAATTGGCCAGCTAGTTGTCAGAGTCTGCTATCTGCTACTTTATAATTACCGTTACAAGGACCTGAGTCGCAGAAATGCAATCCTTCAAACGAATTTCGCCCAAATTGGGATCTCGAATCCGTACCTTTGCAACAGAGCGATCAACTGCGTCCCTTGCTGATAGAAAATGGAAACTTGAGTGGTCACCGAGAACCGCACCTGCACCCAACCCGCCAGCCGGGTTCGCAAGAGACTATATCGAAACTGCAGACGGGAGACTCGAGCTCTTAAAAACTACATCGAAAGCATCAATTGATACCGACAAGCCGCCCCTCTTCTTCCAACACGGTGGATTTGGATGTGCGGATGTGTATATCCCCTGGATGGAATACTTTTCAAAACGTGGTTACCCTTGCTATGCGCTATCCATTCGAGGTCACGGATATAGCTGGGGTCCTTCGTATCCTAAAATGGTGTTTGGAACTACAGCGCCGATGCTTGCTCGTGATGTGGCCGCTGGAGTAAGACATGTTACAGATTTTCATAAGAAAGATTTGGTCAAGAGACGAGGTGGCGGATTACCCGTCTTATTGGGACACAGCAATGGAGGTGGACTCGGTCAAATGCTACTCGATCGCGGATATGCTAAAGCTTCAGCTTTGGTGATTCTGGCTGGAACACCGAATTTTGGAGGGTAAGATTTCATATTTTACTGTTGGGCCCTTAGCTTAGGTCAAGCTAATTGATTATAGATGGGGCGTTTATAAGAACTGGGGGACTTTCGATCCGTGGTTCCTCCCTAGAATGTATTTCCGGGATTTTTTCCACCCTCGATCGCCTTTATCGAAAACTAGCCTTGTTCATCGTGCATTTTTCTGCGACGAATTCCCAAGAGAGGAAGTAGCAGAGTTCGAGAAGAGCATGTCGCCATACTTAAGTTACTGGTGGCCGATACAGATCATGGGAAGGTTTGTTAAAACAGAGACTGTTCTTTCTAATCTCACAGGCTGGGGTGGTGGAAGGGTGTTTGTTCTTGCAGCAGAGTGTGATAGGCTGATGAGCTTGAAATTAATGGGACGTATGGCAGACGAATATCGCGAACAGAGAGCATCCATGGTTCGCTCGGGAGTATTTACACGGGATGGCAGGAATATAGACCAAAGTTGGGTTCCTGGCGAGTGTGAGAGGACTGAATTCGGTGGATTAGAAGGTGTACGAGACGGTATTGCGTACAGGGTAGTAGAGGGCGCAGGACATCATCGTAAGCTCTCTGCATGGTGCGTGCATGTGAATATGAAAACAAAGGCTAATATGCGAAAAAAAAGTTCAAAACGACGTGCAAAGAAAAACTGGCGCAAAATATCTTGAGCAGTGGCTGGAGGTCTTGAATAAAGCATAAGAGCTAATTGATGGAAGCAGACTAAACCTCGACCGGGTCTGGGTACGAGACAAACTAAACCTGAGGATGTGAAATGAATATGTGTGCCATAGCATATGCAATGATGCCAACCAATTTGTACGGTTGTGGATGCAATGAAGTGTATTAACCTGCGCAGTACTTGAAAAACCAGTCAAACGACTCAGTATGTTAGATAGGATTATGTCAGCGTAGGTTTCAAAGAAGAGGAAGGAGATTCTCGAGCTCTCCTTTGAGCTCAGATATGCACAACCTATCGTGCTTCCCACAAGTAAGGCGAATTATTATCGACTTAACCTTCTCGACGAGGCCGCCACCGAGTATTGAGAAGTACCGTTTGCAGAAATCGGTAGGGAATGGGTCATCTGACCTCTTGACTTCTCGAAGCCTCTGGATCAGGATATTTCTTTCTGTAGCTGTACCGAAACCGTAGAGGAGTTCAAAGAACATGATCCCGAGCGCATAAGAGTCCCCGAGGTGGAGTTCCTTATGGCCCTTAGAAACATGCTCGACATCCTCACACGCTTCCTCAGCCCATGGCGGCGGCATGTAGAGGGTCGTTCCGCCGCCAGCAGGCCCTTGGAATGCTGGTTTCTCGTCGCTTCCGAGGACGCGTTTGATGTCAGCCGTGAGACCAAAGTCTCCAATCTTTGGTGTGACCCAACAGAGATCCCCTGGAAGACAATCGCCACCCTCTGGGCAAGTGTGTCCGCGGTGGCTACATTTGCAGCCGGCAACACGAATACTGCCATTCATCTCACCAATTGGACCTTTCTCGACCTTCAGGAAAATGTTGGCTGGCTTGAGGTCGCGATGCACAAGATTGTGGTGGTGCATGTATTCGACGGCGTCAACGATCCTCAGCATAAGCTGGATCGCGGTTTTTGGGTGGAATGTGTAGTTAAAGTCGAAAGTTTTTGGAGGAGAGTTGTTCTCTCGGGGTGTATTGATGAGGTCGTCGAGAGACAGAGAGTACTGGGCCATTTGTATACTCAGAATATGCACATGGGAGCTCGGCTGAGCAGGCAGCAAGGCTAGTTGTCTACTTCCTCGCTGAACAAGTCCACCTTCGGTGTCCTTACCACCATCGCTCTTTAAGGATAGGTGAGATGTGTCTTCGAAGATGCTATTACCCAATGATTCTTCACCGGACCCATCTCCGTCAGAGCCCTCAGGTTGGGAGTTCTCTTGTCCTTCGCTCTCTTCATCCGAATCGTCATCCGAATCATCAACTTCGCTCTCTTCATCCGAGCTTTCTTGTTCGGAATAGTTCTTCCCGAATACTTCGCCGGAAACACTCGAGCCCCAAGCACGGTCCTCAGTATAATCCTCAAGCTCACTGGGGTCCGGACAAAGTTCAGTCTTCACTTTCTCAAACTGATCTCGGCTCATCCTCTCCATCCATGAGCCGTAATAACGGACAATGTTTGGATGGTCTAACCTTGCGAGAACTTTGACTTCATGGTGTAGTTCTGCAAACGCATTTTCACGAGCCTCCTGGTCGACGATACGAGCAGCCCGGAGGAATGGCTCAGTGATGATGATCTTTTTAATTGCATACACTTCGCCGTCAAGAAGGTTCTTGCAAGACCAAACGCTACCAAACCCACCTCTACCCAAACATTCCAGATCTTCCCATCGAGGGCCAAAGATGGCAGAACAATCGCCGACTTGGTTTTCCGGTGCGTCTACGCCAGCCTTAGGAGCATGGGCTTGAAAGCTAGTCGGTGGCTCTAAACCGGAACGTTGCAGTGCTTCATACGGGAAATTAACTATTAGTACATTTCTTTCTTTTCACAAAACGCGTATACAATCTAGGAACCATTTACACACCTTGTTCGAGGGCTTTAGTCTCGACCGAACCTCCTGAAATAGCCCCAACGAGAGATCCTAAGTATGCTGATACCGCATTTCGATGACCTTCGAAGAGTCTCCCACCAAAATCCAAGATTCGAGGATCGACTACCCCAAGATTGACCATCTTCTTGAGGGACTCGTCAATTATCCGTTGTTTCTCTTCTGCCGAAGTATACTTATACTCTGGTTTTGAAAGAATATTACGGAGATGATGCTCAGTTGAGGTAGCCTGAAGGAGCATTTTAAGATGCTCTCGATTGGTGGAGTCAAACGGACTCTGGTCTCGGGAAACCGAGCTGATGTCCGAATCTTTGGGTGCCTTTGTATCCTTCGGGACCTCGTCCTCTTGTTTCGCCTTTGCAGGCATTGCAGAGGGGTTGCTGGGACCATCGATCTGTCGATATTGTCTGAAATCAACATTGGGAAACTCTGACGAGCTCGACACGCTTGTTTCCGAGTCGGAATTCATGATGTTTTAGATCAGGATAGATGCTAAAAGGAATGGCCAGATACCACGAAGTCGAAGGGGGGGTCTGCCGCACCCAGGAGAGTTCAAAACTTCGGGGCAAACTAGGGAATAGGCGAAACAGGTTCGGTGCCTTGGAAACCTCTCGGGTTGTGTTGGTTTGTGAAAATACAACAGAGAGTTTAGTGAGGACAGACAGGGTGAGGTGATGATGAAACAGAGTTGGTAGGCAGGAATAGAAGGAGAGCTTCTTTACAAGAGATGCAATGCAATTTTATTGAACGTCTAGGGTTCTGAATAGGGCTTGGGCATGAGGATTGCGCTATACCCGTATACCCTTGAGTCGCGCTTCCGTGCCTACAGATGCCCATGAGCATTCCAGCGAGATTCAGAACAACATGGGAGTGGAATATTATTTAACTCAATGAGAGAACTAGATACATTGGACCAGCCAAAATATAAGAGTGGTTGCTAGCGAAATGGTAAATATATACGAATTGGTGGCCAAAGATGTTGTCGATACGTTTTGAAAATGCGGATCTGGGATGGAACGCTGTTTGCCCATGGGGTCATTTCAGCGCTCCAGTCGGGGGCGAGCCATCCTGTTTATATGCGATTGAGGATACCAATTTGGTTACTCTTGAAATGACGATGTCATTTCCCCAGATTTAGTAAGGGGAAGTAGCCGCGTAGTTGCTACTGTGTACTCATTTACGTGCAAAGAAGCCAGCAAGCGGTGAAGGATCTAATGTGGAACTTGTTCCTCGTTTGTTTCGAACCGAGTAGAACAGGGTCGAACATTTTGACAAAAACGCAGGGGTCCTTTCGGGATCGTATCACCACTCGATAAAAGCATGATGATTATAATTATGGGAACCAAGCCCTCCTTCTGGAAATGGATATTTACATTGTTACATGTTTTGTGATTTAGGGTGCTTCAAGTGGAAAGTTTTTTCTTCGGTTTATTAGAGAAATGTCTATTAACACGGACAACCAAAGCCAGAAACCCAAAATACTCGCTCCCATTTATACATAGACCGCTAACATAAAAACCACCCTTATACAAATACCTATATATATATATATATATAAATCTTAGAAATAAGGAAGTAGTGGCCCTAGAGAGTTCCTGTGGTTGAGCCCAATGTACTAGTGGACGACCGGAACTCGTTTGAGCTATGGACGAGGGATTTCGAAGACTGGTACGGCGAGTGGCTCCCTGTCTGTTCCGGTTTCCGGCCTCGGACGAAGTAACTAATTGTGAAGGGGGTTAGTAATCAAGCGCGCACCTTAGGAACAGACCCTGAAATGTTGTAGCTTACAACTTGAAGTATCCGTGGAATGATTTGTTGTTGAGGTCATTTCGGCATAAAGCTATGAAGGCTTCGACCTCATCGGGCTACATTTCACAGGTTAGTTTTGTGATTAAATGGGAATTGAAGATACATAGCTCACCTTCCACCCAAGAACCCGTGTGAAAATTGCAAGCGATAGACCCTGCAAACCATCTGACAAGGCAGCCTTGAGAAACCGTCCATTCTCTTTCTGACCCCGGTTTATAGGCCAATTCCCCAGAGGGCATTTAACAACTTCCTCTTCAATATCTACAAACCCCGCCTCTTCAAACCATCCCTTTAGATTCGCAGCAATGTCTATGGGCCTGCCACATTGTCTTGCTGCGTCAACGTAAAGTTTTTCCCACTTCTTCCAGTCACAGTCCTCCGGTATCGAACCGTCATCACAGAAGGCATGCGTTAGGACTTCTTGGGATTCAATCCAACCGCCCGGCGTAAGATTTCTAACAGTATTTATGAGGGTTCGATGCTTAAGCGTTTCAGTTAGTGTGTGGGGGGGCTGTACTTATAGGCTTGTTTTATTAGACGTGGCCAGTCCTTTATTTCGTCAAGTAAGCAATGTGAAGTTACCACAAACAAAACCCTGAGCTGCATCTTACGGCTATGCTACCCAACATCATACGCATGTGCACATAATCAAACGGTGATGTAAAGTTCCATGTTTGTTCTCCCTCTAGTTAGATTCCGAGCAAGGGAAAGTTGTCAGACGAGAGACTTACCGAGATCGTCAATCTCAAAAATGACATTTTCAGGGACCCATTCGGGTTGGATTGGACTTAAATCGATTCCTCGAATCTATAGGATTGGCATCAGAACCTGCGAGATACTCCGCATATTAAATGTTATAAAGTTACATACCTTTACATTAGGGTATTCGTCTGCCAGGTCAATTGCCCATATGCCTATGCAAATTGAAACCATATTTTGTCAATTTCATTCATCTTTTTTTCTTTCTCTTGAATTGAAGTTCTTGAATAACTAGTAGCTGTACCTGTCCCTGTCCCTACATCTAATACTTTCCGAAACTTCGGATTTGGGATGGTGTGTAAATCACCACCTTTCATTAAACGGAATAAATGATGTTGGAGATCTAGACGTTCACTTTCCCTGTCGTCGTTTGGGTACATGTAAGAATCATCGGTTCCGAAACTGTGGGTATGTTAGAATAATTCCGGCCGTAAAGGTCATACCGCATGGATCGTTTGGAACACTGACCCAGGGTAACGCCTTCCGTTTTCGTATGTATAATCGGTCACGGATTCAGTTAGACTCCAACCGGCAAAGCTATTATTTCGGTTTATTGTTAGCGACCTTAGCTCTTAAATATTTAATTGGCATTCTTGTGGCGGAAAATCCTAGTCCGGGTACTTGGGTTCCCCAACTACCCACATCCTCGACATTTTCGTGTTGCTATGTTGGATATCCAAAGGCTTCAGAGAATATGCCCTAATTTGGCAGGGGCTGTACGACGGCAAACATCCCGACAGGACTTCCCAAAAAAACCGCAACACACAAAGTAAAAGGAATAATGTACAATGTAGAAGGCTTACCTTGCCGAATCTTCATCCGAAGAAGTTGGAGCCGGCTAGACGGGAATCGACATCAGTCAACGGGCATTTCGAATGTGACGGTGGTGGGAAGCTTCTGACCACCCCCATTGCATTTGCCAAAAGTATTTGAGGGGATGTCAGTGGTGGTGCGAGATGACCAGGAACCCCACCGCGCTAGATGGAGAAGGTGTTAGCAAATGAATTGTGAACTTACGTCCGCTTCGATGAGGTCGGATATTTTGAGTCCTCTACTCATATTGACGACTGGAACGTATTTGGAGAGTAAAAGGTAAATGCGAGGAGTTGGAGACCCAAGGCTCTGGGTCGACAGAATCGCGAAGAAATGGCGAATCTAGATCGTTCGACCCGATACACTGGAACACGCCAACTGGTGCTTGGATCCTGGATTTCAGAAAGCGAAGAGGCAGAGAATTCAACTTCAAGCCCCTTAGCTTGCGGGATATGGCCACCTTCAATTACGAAAGAGATGTCGCCACTTGGTTTAAAAGGAAAACTCTGTTACCAGATATGCACAGTGAATGTTTGAGGAGGAAGACAGCTTCATTATTCGCTAGAAGGGGAGGCCTACCGACTGGCGGTGCCTTAGAACTTATAAGTGCAGGAGGGAAGGAAAGGCCTTGCTTTTTTCCCGGTCCCAAGCAGCTCAAGCAGCTAAGTAGCGGATCTGGAACAATCCAGGTGTGGCGGTTGCCAGTTTGCATCTGACTGATAGCAAGGAAAGAAAATACACCAAGTTCCATAAGATTGATTAGTGTCTATGAATGATTGTTCATTAAAATATAGCATTGCGCATCAACTGCGGGTCAATGGAAGAGCGGATATGATCGTATGAAGTGAGAGCAATGCAAAACTTGAGCTCATTAATATTAATGTCACGATCTCCGGAATGGGAACGTCAGCTCCCCACAAACATGTCGACTATTCTTAGTTTGTGAGTGACGAACCAAAGCTCTGGATCGATATCCGAGGAGTGGATGCAACGGCTCGAAGTCGTGTTGATACATGATGTATTGTAGAGGCACAGCACTGCTAGCTTTGCGTATAACAAGGTGGGATTTTTGAATACCCCACAGCACAAGCCATAAATGGAGATGCCGCCTCCTTAATGTTCCTCCTCCTCCTTCTCTCCTTCTTCTTCTTCTTCTTCTTCTTCTTCTTCTTCTTCTTCTTCTTCTTTTTGTTGTGTTTAAAAGCTTAAGAGTTGATTGTAAAGCCTAAACCTTCCACACCGGATTCAACCGCACCAATGTTGCGTGACATTGACGATTATCCTGTTCGGAATATGTGTTGTGGAGCTGGTTAATGGCTGCTCTTATTATTATAAACGGGTCAGCCACATGGTCCGGCCATGGTGTATCAGAATTTGTAGCGAGATTGAGGTGCCCTGGACAGGCACAGCGCGTGCAGTTTGATACCTTCGACGACGACGGACATGTTGGTTGGTAGGCCCTGAGTGCAAACAGTACTTACATACCTTCAAACCCGAGGGGATATGGTCAATATAATATACCTCGGCATCAACTTCCTCTTATACTGGTCCTAATAAAATTTGCATGCTATACATACTCCTTATTCCTAGCAGCATGTTGGTGGCAGAGGCCTAGAGGCAAAACATACATAATGCCTGCATATCCGCCTTAATGTGGGAGTGGGAAGAAAAACAATATTTGAAGGGGGATGACAAAAATTTACAGTATGGCTTTCGAGTCTTATTCCTGTGTCCTTAACCACCAAAGTTTAGGATGTTTGATTCACGTACATGCACACTTTACCGCTATCGATGCAATTTTGTTTGTGAGGAGAGGGCCCAAATCAGGTCATTCGGATCCGAGGAGGTAATGTTCCAAGGTAGAAATTTTGATTTAAGGCTACCCGACAGTTTTAATTTCGACACTCGTGGGCCGGCTGACTTGCAAGAAAGTATAAGTAACAGACTCGACATCCCGGGTTCCGTCTTCACTACCTCGGGTACGCATATCCGATCGCGATGCTGTCGATTGAGGGACTACTCTGGAATCTGCGGCGCCTGGACTTCGCGGATCCGTATACAGCAGCGTATTGGCATCGTGCAACATTTGTCCAGAACTCGGATCCGATACCCGCTCATATCCATAGCCAGTGTCGATCACCCCTCGACAGAGAGCTAGGTCTGCCAAATGATCGTAGGCAAGCTGCCTTGTCGGCGACAGGTTCGCGAGTTCGGGTATCACCAGATTATATTGATGTTCTTCCATGATATATGATAATGGATGAGTCCGACGAACTGAACGGGCTTAGATCACTGGGGCCGGTTTCGACGGGAAGTGGCATACACCGTGTTTGAGACCCCTGTCCCGTTGAGGTCATGTCGATACCATATATCCCTGTCGCCGCGATCTTGATCGGTCGACGGTGTTAAAAATAACCAGGTGACCGGAACAAAGCGTGCGTATGTGCCCGGCCCTCTCGTTCTTAATTGATTGAGGTTTCTTCGTCAAGGTGCGACCGCGATTGAATGATTCAGACAAAGTTGAGAGGACACCGCTGTAACAAAGCTTCGTTCGAGCTTCCAGAAGCCGTGGGATCGGACGGAGATTGTAGTAACCCGCCTTGCCTGATATCAGTGGTGTCACAATCCTAGATTGCATCTTGGGGAAGGTTTGCTCGTACCATATGGAAAACGTAATTGCTCTTCACATGATAATAACTATGGATAATGTTGTGTAAAACTCATCGAAGCCAGGATTATGATGAGCAACCGCGCGCCATCCTCGAACAATCAGTTCGCATTTTAGTTGGGACGTCGTCGAGCAGGGACTCGACAATACTGAGGGTAGAGAAGCAGAGGTATGGATACTAGCCCATACCTACCCAACCCCTTGTACCACCTATAGTATAGACCTGCATCCGTGCAGTGTTAGAAAATGTCAAAAAAAAAAAAAAAAAAAGGCGTAACCTCTAAATCCAGAATTCCGTTCGTGCATGCTGATGTTCGATCAGATTTAAAAACGCTTAACTGAGGTTACGCAGGAAGGACGACCGTAAAATTACGGCAAACTGTTTCAATTGACGGAACGGCTTAGGACACAGTATGAATACGGGATAAGTTCTAGGAGGGTAGCTGGCAAGCTCTGTCGGCAGAGGCATGCGCATGCGAACGCCCTCTCCATACTCATGCTCTCATGATAAGAAATGTGTTGGGGTTGTGGTTGTTGACAGACGGCGGGATAACCCGATCAGGTCTCCGACGCCGCCATTGCATCGCAGATATCTCTGAGGTTTATACCGATCATGATTTATCCAATGGACGTATTTTGGCATTTGATTTGGTTCGTAGGAGGCATCAAAGGCACCCAAAGCGACATTATTGATATATATTACAATTTCGACTGATATAATATTATAATACTGCGGATACGGAGAGCCGTATAATACAATATACTGTCATGGTCTCAGCTGGCTGACTGTGTTTTACCGGCTCGGAATGCTAGCCTGACCTCCCCGAAGCAAGTCGCCCCCGGAAAAAAAGCCTTCGCCCGTTAAACCTTCGCCCGTCCTCGTATAACTTAAATGTGTTCTGCTATTAATATTGACCGTGCGGATTCGATCCTCTTCTCAATAGGGGGGGTAGTCTGGTGTAAAGGACCTAGGCAATCCAATCCATATACCAAGTGTGAGTAGGTATTATATTGTCTATCACCTTACATTTGCATCATCGGGTTCTGTTCCTCTTCTAAACCTTATCGATATCGTCTGATATCAGACTACTAAGTACTTACTTACTTATACGTACTTACTTACAAACACCCATACCTACTCACTACCCATTGCCTATTGCCTGCTTATATACTTACCTAGTACTTCCTGACCTAGCCACTCAACCCAGACGTGGGCACCGGAAACTCTCCAGAAGTGGCAGGAGGGAGAAATCGGACCGACAAACGGAACCATCGGCTCAACCTACAACCAGCCCTCGTCATCCCGACAATTCGAGCGAGGGAAAGAAGTCAAGCTAATATACAAGCTAAACCAGTGCAGTGCAGAAGTTAATAGAGGCAAGGAAAAAACAGTTGGGAAAGAGGAGAGACGCCAGGAAGCCGACGCTGCCGTAAAGCCGAGACAATTTCCCAAAAGTCAAAGTGCGAGCCGATTCGGCCCAACAGCGCTTGTTGCCTGTTCCTGTTCCTGTTCTTCTGGCCGTTTGAAGCAGACCAGCCAGACGAGAAGGGAAGGGAAGGGAAGAGGACCGAACGAGGGAAGAATTAACAGGCCTTGCTTGACATAATAATATGCAAACCTCCCGCCGCTAAGGAACCGCTACATCGAAACTCTCCCAAACATTCATTCCGTTTCTCTCTCCCTCACTCACTTCTCTTTTTAATTCTCCCCCATCCCACTTACCCTTGCAGTGGACTCGGCCATCGACCTGACCGTTCAGTTTGGCATTCCAACCACGGATTCTGCCCAGCGCAAAAGGCGGCCCGGATCCTAGCACGCTACTTAGGTACATATTACATACATACAAAAGAGACACCCGCTTTTTGATTGGCCATTTTCGCGCATGCTCGTAGGCTTAAAAATCGCCGGGGGGTCATTTATACAGAAAGCATCGACTGCACAAGACTCGACTCGTGTTTGAAGTTTTTCCACGCCATTCGAATCCGGCAACATCAATCTTTCCGAACAGGCTTTCATCTCGTTCTCGGCCAGTGCCGTTTCGCCGCCAAACGATGGAGAAGACTGGGGCCGTGAAAATGCGCAGTTCAATCGCTTGTGCACGATGTCGAAAATCGAAGGTCAAATGCCTCAACAACGGTGTAAACACACCGTGCCGGGCTTGTGAGGCTACTGGGCGAGAATGCACCTATCCGCCTCCTGCAGTACCTGGTAATACGAATCCTCAGTCTACTGGCTAGTAGCTTACTGGCATCCTTGGCTTTTACGCAAAATACTCACGTTGGCGTATATTTATACATGTAGGAAGTTCACAGGCGCACACCCTCGCCCCCGCTTCGGCGACGGGTTCCTATTCGTCTCCATCGAACTCAATACATCATAGTGCCGTCAATGGGTCGCATGGAATGGGAGGAACTGGCCAAGAGGTAATGAGAATCCTGAATCTTTCTGTTCACTCGGTTCAATGCCTTGGGTGTGAACGTTCTTTATATATTTTTCGTCCTTTGTTTATTTTATTCTATTTTATTTCTGTGATAGAATCTTGAAGGCTAATTAAGATATCGTTTCCTCACCCGCAGAAACCAAGATCGAGACCGAAAAAACCTACAACAGGCCTTCAACATCCGTACACAACAGCGGTGCAAGCGGTTTACCCTCGGGATGGGTCACAGAGGCCTCTGACAGAGGCTTTGGATCCTAATGTGCTCACACCTACTGCCTGGTCCGGCATAGTGAGTCCAGTCCTTTTTTTCCGTTAACGAAGTGTCCTATGATGGGGGGGCCCTCTAACCACCGTAATTTTCTAGTACGACCTTCTCACAATGCATTATCCGCATCTTCCAATTCTCGTAAGATTATGGTGCCCGATTATCATTCGAATGACAAAAAAGAACTAACAGTTTTGCCAGCATCGACCCACATTCTTAAGACCCTTAACAGAAGCTCCAACCGATGCGGAGGCTGCCCACATCGCGACCCCGCCTGCAAACAGCACGTCCGCGACACCCCCTCCGTCACCTTCACCTTTAGTCCTCCTCGGTGTTCTCACGCTTACCGCACGGTTTTCGACACAACTTATAAAGCATCACAATACAACGGCTATTAATACTTCTGAGTATTATGCCACTGCTTTGAAGTCAAGGCTGATGACCCTGAATCCGCATGCGAACGACCCGGACGACGATGGTTTCCTTACACCAACTGTAGCGAAAGTGCAGGGGCTGATTATGCTGGCTGTCCATGAGCTTGGACAATCCCATGGTAAAAGTGCTTGGCAATGGCTAGGAATTGCTGCTAGGATGTGTCAGGTCCTAAACCTACCACCGAAAACTCCGAATCTTGTGAAAGGCTGGATTGCTGAAGAGTCGGAAAGGCGAACATGGTGGGCGGTTGTGATGCTCGACAGGATGTTAAGCAATACGGGAGGAAGTGGTGGGAGGGCATTTACGTACGGCTGGGAAAGAGTGCGAGGGGTCCCATTGCCGTGTTCCGAAAGATCTTGGCTTTTCAGCGAAAGAATCACCGCAGGGGTCCTCGATACGCCGATTCTGGATCACACGACTGCCACCCCGACATTTAGCGGCGATTCGTCTAGCGGTCACAGGAACGGAATCACAGATCCCGTAGTTGAATTTCCCAAAGAAGAGGAGAGTGTGCATGCCCGGCTTATCCGGCTAGTTGATATATGGGGCCGAGTGACAGTATACTTGTGCAATCCCACAACCTCACTTTCGACGGCGGAAACACTCGGACAGGAGCTAGAACGTTGGAAAGCAGGGCTTCCGAAGTCTCTTGCCTACAGCCACAAGAATCTTCTCGCGCACGTTGCCGAACGGTCTTCTTCGTCATACGCCCTCTTACACATCATATATTTCCTATCGATACTCTTGCTACACCGAGAATCTCTCCCTGTCTTGCCGCATTCGAGCTCCGCTCCGACGGCTCCAAATAAATGTTTCTCGGCTGCTCGAAAGATAACAGAAATCGCAAGAGAAATGAGCACATGGCTTTCACTTCCTCTTACCCCTATTATATGTTTTGCGATCTACGCGACAGCATGGGTGGGAACGTATGGGCTTCATTATCCTCACATGACTGGCCCTCCGGGTAATGGAATGGGAAGTAGAGATCCCACATTCTTACTTTGCATCATTGAAAGCTGGAGATCCAAATGGCGTGTCGCGGACGGCTGGGTTCGGGCGCTTGGCTCTCTTCACTCGTTTTTAAGAAGGAAGAGAAAGGCAGCCGAAATCGCTGATATGGCATCAAGTCGCAAGAGACGGCGTTCCGTTGGAAGTGACGATATCGCTTTACCGGAGCCTCAGTCCGCTACCCCGGGAGCTGAAGAAGCAGCCACCCTCAACGAGGAAATGAAAATATTTAATAAGACTATAACCGATTTCCTGACTTTATCTCTTGGAACTGGTGGAAGCTCATCTCGGGATGGGCACCGCCAAACGAAACGTTCAAAGAGCCATATCGGTTCGGGAGGTGGTGGGTCGGACACGGAGATGGCAAATGCACCCTCGGCCCCTGTTCCAGTACCGAATATTCCCTCCGTCAGTACACCAACCCCTGGCGACTCCTGGGTAGCGGTAAATAGAGACCCCAACCGTGCCTTACATGGACTGTTGGCCGCGGCCCAAGCCGGTGAGAGCAACAAGGATCAACCCCACCAACGTTCAGAGCCACCATCGAATGTTCCGACCCCTCCAACAAGTAACCCGTCAAATTGGAGTGCCGCGGAAACGACGGCCCAGCGATCAACAGCCCATTCACACTCTGATATAACATTACCCGAAAACACGGCGTCGAAAGCAGAACATCCAAGCGATCCCACCCACCCGGGGCCCCAAGCAGTCTCCCAGGCAACTCAGCATGCAGAGCCAAATGGAAGCACTACCTCACCAAGTCAGGCCATCACTAGCAATCATGGCCCAGGCTCCATTCAAGACACTGCTAAACCTGGTTCACCGTCCGAGTCGTCGGAAATTCACGAGAAGGATACAATTGCATTTGAAGGTTGGGGGACCCTTGGGCTCGCCAAAGTTGATTTGGTTGGGTTTACTGAAGGCAAGCTATGGCAAGATTGGGGCTGTGGCCAGCCCGGATGGTTTGACGCGAGTCACGATCGTTTAGCGGAAGGAGACGTTGAGTAGACCGGACGAAATTTTGCGCCTGAGACTCGTCACTATTCTATTGCTTGATTTCGTTTTCGCCTTAAGTTTTATTTCTGGGAGGACAATTTGGATATCTTTATATTGCCAGCTATATACCCTATTCATTTGGATATCCCTTTCCAATTCTCCTTTTCTTGCTCTTTTATTTTATCCTTGTCGAAATAAATCGCGTTTGATTCGAAGACCACTCATACAAGAGTGAGCTTGTGAGGTTGGCTTAGGTATGATAAAGGCAGTCTTATAGCTGTTCTCTTACACTTGTACGATATATTATTTCATGCTTCACTATTGGACGGGATACTCTATCCCGTAAGCTTATATTTATCTTGACCACCCAAGTTGTCGTATTTGTATGTACACGGTAAATTCCGAGAAACAAATTTTTTTATCTTTATTTTTCGAGAGAGGGAACATCGTTTTCATGCCCGTAGTGAGGTTGACACGGGTCATCGCCGGGTCGAATATGGTGAACTCCACTTGCGACTTTGAGTTAACAAGTGAACTAGGTAAGCAACCATTCTACCAGCATTAGGTGCAGATGGTTCTCAATCGCGCGAAATACCTGATGCTGACTGTGGCGCTGGGCACCTATAGTTATGCCGCTCGAGATATAGGCCGCCGATACGTAGAACCTGGACACATACTAGGAGGTAAGTACTTACTGGGTATGAGGCTAGCCCGATGTATCGAGATCCAACTTCCGCCACAACACACCTGGCCAGGTCTAAACCTTTCCGCACCATCTCGATGTAGATTAAGCTCAACCGCTATCATTTCATCCCCAAGGATGAATCCCGTAAGTAAAATTACGGCCCTCCCAAGAAAACGTCTCAAAGCTAAACTAGTAGCCTGGGAGTGCAAGCAGCCCGCGGACAATTTCATTGTTCTATTGAGCCTGTGCCTCCAATATAATGTAATTTCGACCGTCGCGGTTGGGTGAGGGACGGCAAGCCTCTAATCGAACGTCACGTTGAATAAATTCAATGCATGCATATGCAGGGCGGGATTCACGAGTATGTTCGCTCTACCCCAACGAGAGCACTCGAGCGTCCGAGTTGATAAGGACGGGAAAGGGGGTCCCAGAAATTGGGAAAGGCGGCGAAAGATGGGATCGAAAGTCTACTATAGCTTATATGTAGCCTACCTTAAGCGCCGGGGCACCTTGATTCGGCTTGGTGGTGTCGAAACCAACCAAGCCTCTTCGAAACATGGTTGGTCAGACGTGACCGGGACCAGCTCCACTTCTTACCGAGTCTCACGAACTACTCAGAGGTTTCTCCCTTTTTAAACTGCCCTTCTGCAGAGTCTCTCAAGAGTCGATATACATACATACCTTTATTTGCGCAAGGCGGTGGTAATAGTCGAATTGACTGCCGGCCGACGTGACCTATCCTTTCACATATACACACCTTTTCTCTTTTTTTTCCTTCGCATTTTCGTCCTATTGCAGTGCATTGAGGACTTGCCATCTGTTATCAGAGGTTCTTTCGCATACGAAGGTTCTGTCGGATCTGGAGGCGTACCAACCTAGAAATTTCGGACGAATTCTCAGCTTGGTTTCAGCTCCACCCTTTCCATATTGTGTGTACCCAAGAAACTGGCCTTTATCGCTTGTCGTCATTCCCTCTTTGCTTACGCTATAGCTACACCAAGTCCTTTCTTCGTGATAGAAGTATCTCGTATCCTTTTTGGGCAAGGCCACTGGAATCTCATTATAGGAACCATATCAAAGGTTTTTGTGCTGCACTCCGAGCTTGCGAGTGCAGCAGTACATACTCCTTGCCCGCAGCTTCGCCGCATCCCTACAGGTTAGGCCCGGCAAATACCTCGGACATCTAACAGAACGCATTGCATCCAAACTCCCATCTCGCATCCTCGTCTCTGCCCCTGACATCGTGTACTTGGATTCCACGTGCTGGGGCATTTGCACTTGCTATAGAAATCCTATCGTCGGGATTTCGAATTTACGGGTTTCTTTTGGCCATCTATCAATGCTATAGTCGCTGGGCGACAAGCCACATAATACTCTACCATGGATGCAACATCTATCAAAATCAAAGCCGTCTCACGGCCGTCGAACCTGAGCCGCAAGGTTATCACACCAAAGCCACTGAACCTGAAAGCTTCGGCCATCAAACTAAAGAAGAAGATTGGGGTGCCGACACAATCTTATTCCCTTCAAGACGAGAATTTCGATCCTCGACCTTTCTCTTTTCTAGAGAATGATCCTGTTACACCGGGATTTGAACCCATAACACCATTCGAAATCACACCTCCAAACTCAGCGGGTGGCACGGAAGAGGACTACGATGACTTCAATGACAATGACAGCGATATCATAGACAGCCCCGGCCCTACTGCCGATTTCCATAATAATAAAATTCGGAAAGCTCTTGGTAAAGAGCCGGAAAATGATGCCTATGAAGATGAAAGACTCAGACAAGAAGAAGCGGAGTATGTCGCCCGCAATCTTGGGTTTTCACAAGCACAGCCTTCGAATTACCGCGGCTTGATGTTGAAGAAGTCAAGCAAAAAGCCCAGCAAGCAGTCCTTACGGCATCGTGAGAGCAGAGAGACAATGTTCTCCGAGGATAGTGTGACCTCCGAGGAAAGCCAATCGACTCCTCGACATAACTCTAGATTTTCCATGTCTACTGCGACAGATATGGACCCCACCACACCTTTCATGGACACTGGTTTCGAGGACCACGACTATTTTGATAACTCGAAGACCCCCCAAGCGAATACTAGTCGCAACCTGCTTCTCCGGAGCACAGCGCTAGCGTCTGCAACACGAACCAAGTTCGTATCCACCGAGCTTGTCATGCCTATGCCACAACATCCAACCCCTTTGTCACCGACAATGGAGCGCTTCCTGTCAAAAATGTCCGAGGTTATAACTTCTCCGCTTAGTGCGACGTTCCCTAAGGAGATCGCCGGTGTCGTCCCTGATCCAGCTACTCCTGCGCAACCCACAAAGACAGAGTTCAAAATTCCGTCCCATGTCATCGATGTCAACTTGGTTTCTGTTGTAGCTATGGACTTTAGCCCTCAGCAAATGATCGATATCAGTGGAAACACTGCATTAGTGCAGCAAGAATGCGACCCGATTGCAGAACCAAAACACTCCAACGGCGGTAATACACAGCAAATAATGTACATAATCCCGATCTTGCTGAATGACCCCGCCAGTTTCTGCGCTTGCGATAAAGCGCATGTTGAAAGCGATACTGCGTCAGTGGCATCGGCTACAAAGTCCGCTATTCATCCGAGCAACATCCTCAGGTTCGAAAATGTAATCGTTCAGATGAGGTTAGCGCCCCGGCCCCGCATCCGTCGACATGGCTGGACATTCCTCAATATCGGTATCCCCACCCGAATTGTCGTTGGAATTCTCGACCATTTAGAGAAAGAGCTAGTCAGTGTGGGTAAATGCAAGATGGTTCTACATGGCGACTACTACTGGATTTACACCCCGGTCCGAGCGTTCACCAAGATCTACAAACGAGAGTATATCACATCTCCAAGAAGTGTGGAAGCTCCTTCCCGGACAAACTCAAAGACTCCAAAGACGGCTGCGGATTTAGAATCTCTCCGAGAAGAGGATGAAGAAGACGATGACAATAGCGTCATTGACGATTCTGGAGACGAGGAGGAGGAAGAGCGTCAAACAATTTACAACGAGCTTCCAGATTCGAGATTTTACTCTTTGCTAGAGACAAGGTCACTCTCTGTGGACTTGTACACCGAGATCTACGCTAAGTCGAGCGCTGAATTCCCCTTCCACTCCCCGGCACAAGGCGACTTCTCCCTCGGATTCTCGATACGAGAGATTATCGTCACCGCAGAAAGCAACGTCCGCGGCCCGGACTGGAGCCATGTTAAGTCACAACGCAGTAAATGTCTCGCTAGAGGCCATCCCCCAGATATGGTCAGCCCAATCTCTGGTGTCAATAGAAGCGTGGTCGGGTCCCCATTCAATCCCGGTGCCGTCAATACTCACGCCATAAACACATGGAATAGCAATGTCACCGCTGGGTCTGTACGCAGCGTAAGCAACCTGGGGAATCCGATAGATCGTTGGGACCCCAATTCTACACCAGTTAACCGGATAGATCCAAATGCTACCCCTATCGCTCGCTCGGTTGCGAATGGTAGCATTGCCAATGATCATGATTACGCTTCCATAGCGAGGTACGGCTCACGAGGGGCTACAGCAACACCTAGTGCATGCAGTCACTGCGGAAGCCACGTACCAGATGGGGTGGCTAGCCCACTTTCTTCAGTTGCTACAAGCCCTATCATCAACAATGGAAGATTCGATAAAAGAAGTAATTCATCACTCAGCACGGCGTATCGCAGTCAGAGTTTGAACCGGATCAGAGAAGACGGCAGGCAAAGTAGCCGCGGGTATAAGGTGGTAGATAACGAGGCTCAACACTCAAGAACAAATAGCAGGAACCGTAACGATGATGTTAGGAGCGGAAGTAAGGTTCGAAGCAGGAGTCAGTTAAGTCGGCGAGATCACAAAGATGGGCGCCGTAGTGCTGGTAGACGAAGAGAAGATAGAAGCCAAAGCAGGGATCGGATGATCGAGCGGGACGCTGCGTCCACTCCGAAGGCGCCCCAAACAACTTCTACGACGTACGATAGCGATAATTGGGTGGTAAAAGACAAATCAAACCCCCCTCCGGAGGAAGCGACGCCCGAGAAATCAAAGAAACGCTGGGGACGGAAGAAGAAGTATGTTGAATAAAGCTATACGCTATTTGCGCGTCCTTCACCCAGTCTCGGTCGACGGTCCCATCTCTCACGTAGTTTTGCAAGGTGTACAAAAAACCGTCTATAGCGTAAGAGTAGGGAGTTCTTTTTCATTTTTTTTCTCTGCCTTTCCCCTGCATTTTCCGAGTATCTTTTTTCTTCCCATCATGTATGCATAGGAGTTGTCCTCTATGGTCATATCATTTGCCTCCACGATTTTCTCACATTTAGCTAGCATGTTAACGAAATTTAAACCGGATCTTTAATACCGCATCCTTTGGACTTATGTAGAAGGGCTCCTTCGTATCCACGAACCGACTAATCTACCATTGCACCGTACAGGAAACAAGTAATCCCAAACAGAGCCAACAATCGCCAGCGGATATCATAACATGAACCCAGGCAAACCACTTGGTAAGCTGTCATATGGCTTCCCGGATTTGAACAGAACCTCATGTGAAACCTTTTGAACCAAAAAGAGAGAAAGAAAGAAACCGGGAAGGAAAAAACAAAAACCCAAAACTGATACCTTGAAAACCAAGCCGGTTTATCCCTACCAGAGCACCCAAACAAAAGAAAAGTCATAAAGGAAGCCCATCATGAGAATATTACCCATGATATTCTTCTCCAAGGTAGGCCAAACAGTGCTCATCCACCCCAATAACCTTCATTCCGATATCCATGACGCTAACAACTTCGTACCCACATCAAAACAAAAACTCGTAACTCCTACCGGAATTGTCGCTCAATACTTCAACCTCCATCAAAGAATCGTGCTGGCGATAATAAAGACCAGTGCAACGCTCACAGCTTCGCCGACACCGGCGTACTGTGGCGCAAGTGTCCATGGAATGATTCCAGTTGAAATCAAAATAGCTCCCAAGTTGTACTTCAATGCCCATGAGAAGTTACACTTAATGAGCCTCGTAGCTCTATTGCTTAAGGCGAGAAGTGCGAGGACTCCCGTAAGAGAGGACGACAGAATTCCTGCATCTGCACATCCGGCGGCGATCTCAGTACAGTTGCCCATCGTGACGCCAATGTCTGCTTGTGTAAGTGCAGCCGCATCGTTTGTTCCATCTCCAAGGAACAAAACATATTGATGCCTAGTACGAAATCTGTTAATAGTTCGACGAATGAAGCAACCTCGAAGTTGAAGGAGATCCACATCCATTTGGGCTCTCGCTTGTAGAAGTCGAATCCGCTGTGACTTGTCCTCCGGTGAACACTCCCCATAAACGTTCTCTGGTGGGATTCCAATAGCTTCTGCGACTTGTTTACAAACCGCGAGTTGATCACCGCTGAGCATAAAACACTCAATATTTTGAGCCTGGAGTTTCGAGATAACCGATGCAGCTTCAGGCCGGATCGTGTCAGAAAGCCCAAATACCGCAAGGATGGTGTTATTCCTTACGTCGACGACAACAAACGGCGTACGGGCAGCGTCTTCAATGACAAGCCTGAAAACTGTCTTGTTGAAGTTTTTGGTATTATCCATGAGTACCCACGAAGGTTTACCACCCCTTACTCGTTTGCCGTTGACAGTCCCCTCTATCCCTTTCCCGACAATGGACCTGACATTTTTTTCAGTGTCGGAAAGTGGTAACTCCTTTGTATGGTATTCTTTCAACTTATCGAGGACCGCTTTAGAAACTGGATGTCTATCCCGCGCGACCAACTTGTAAATAAGATGTTGGATTTCCCGAACATCCCTATCTCCGGTATCACTAACCCATTCGCCGCGTACCCAATACTTTGCCGCAGCGACTTGGAGCCTTCCGGTTGTCAAAGTCCCCGTTTTATCCGCAACAAAGTAACGAACTTTCCTCGCCTTTTCAAGTGATTCGGGAGACTTGATAACAACCCCACACTTTACACCGACCTGGGTAGCGAAAATCAGGACAGTCGGAACAGCCAGAGCGATAGCACAGGGACATGAAATTGCCAAAACAGTGATTGCGATAGTCAGAGCTTTGGCGAACGCAGTACTGAGATCTTCCGTGTGCCTTTTGACAGTTCTGTAGTAACCAAGCCAACCAGCAAATGCTGCCAGCGCAATGAGAAGGACAGCCGGGGTCAACCAAGCCGCCACCTTGTCTGCGTAATCTTGCAGTTTCGGCCTTGAGCTTGACGCCGTGGTCACAAGCCTTTTCATGGATGATATCGTATTCTCGGGTATTAATCTTGTAACGCGGTATTCGAGTCTGCCCTCAATAACCTTTGAACCTGCGATGAGAGTGCTACCTCTTTGGTGCTGAGCGGGTTCTGATTCCCCTGTTAGATGACTCTCATCCACCATGGCATCACCGTTAATGACGACTCCGTCGGTAACTACGATATCCCCAGTTTGAGCAAGAAGGACATCACCATATTGCAAAAGCCGTACATCCTCAGGCTTCCAACGACGGTTACGGATCGGTCTGAAAGTATACTGAATACTGCGAGTGCAAATACTCACTTGAAGAGTGCCGACAGAAATGCGGTTGGCGGCCCAGTGTCAAATATAACCGGTCAGTAGGCGTCCAGCCAATATTAACGTTATCAGCAAACTACTGGCTTCAAAAATTGGGTCATGTCGTTCGGATTCCGCGTCATCGGGAGGTTGACCAGAATCGAGTTTTACCAGTTCATGGGATAGATTCATTCCCCAGAAAGCAACCGAATAAGTGAAAGCGGCTGTGGTTGAGAGCGTGATAAGGCAGTCCATATCGAGGCGACGTTGAAAAAAAAAGGAACGAAAAGCATTGAAGTAGATCCCCTTCGCAAGTGTTTGAACGACGGCGGCAAGGACAAAACAAATAGTCTGCAGAACGATGAAGTTCTTCAACCTAATGGGATCCATGTCCGTGGGGGCGGGTATTTGACTTTTGATACTTGGGATCCAAGTGATTAACAGAATTGGGAAAGTTAAGATAGAAGCCGCAATAGTGAGCCACATCATCTTCCGAAGTTCTTTACGAGCTTGCTGATCCGCAATCTTATCGGCATCATTGATGTCGAAGAGCTCGACACTGTGGTTACCTTGAGAAGACGTTTTCATATACTGTAGGAGATTTCGTATCTGCAGTTGCTGTGGGTCATACCTGACTTCGAAAATCATCCAATTTCTTCCAATGGGCCCCTTTTCAGGATCGGGTTCTGAGGTTTTATTCCTCTTGAAGACTCTGTCCCCGAGACTTCTACAGAGTGGTACCAGTCCTAATTCTTCGCAAGTAAGCTCTCCGACCCGGTTAACACCCTTCAAATGTGTAATATGATTTTGAATCGTCGTAGGATCGGAGGTCTTAGAGAAAATGAGTTTGATGAGGACGGTTTGTTCTGAATGATTGCAGCTCAGCCTGTCGGTGTCACTTAAAACTTTGCAGGTGAATCCGGTCATTCTTTTGACCACAGGGCAAATTTGTTCTGTAGGATCCGTAATAACCGATGAATTGTACCAAATATCGGCCTTGCCGCGCATGAAGTTGGTTTTGACTCCTTTTGGACCTTTTGGAATGATTCCATCGATTTTTCGAAGGGTTCTAGCAAGTTTCGTCTCGCAGGTAGTACAAGTCATCCCAGTGACACTCAAGGACAGGTATCTCAAGGTCTTCGGCGGAACAAGTGTGCCTGACTCTGATGATAGGGACTCTAGCGAATCTTCACGCTCGGCTTCCAGGTCATGGTCTTCAAGGCAGCAATCCCTTGTCACAATGCATTTTTCGCCCTTGGCTTTGCAACAATCATGGGCAACCGGAGTGGTCTCAAATATGAGAACAAGAACACCCTTGATCCATGCGCATGCGCACTTGACTTCAGTTTTTGCTAGCTTTCGGGTGAACTCTCGATGGAAGTTGCAAGAGTTTTTTATATTGACAACTTGGAAGTGATGATGGTGCTCGTTTACTAGAGCATGTGAAAGTTGCAGAACAACTCCTCTGAGTGATTCAGGGACTCGAGCGTCGAGAACGCCTTCATGGTGATGCCGCTTCTCAATATCGGAAGATGAGGTATCCGGACTATCATTGACATGTGTTTTTTCAGTATCAGAGCTGGACTCTGGGCCCTGATCAGACCCATCATGGTGGTGATGCTTATGGTGATGCTTGCAGCTGTGATCGTGATCAGTGCAATCTAAATCGTCATGTTCATGATGGTGGTCTCCTCAACAATTAGCTTGTGGATATACATAATCTCGGAGAACTCCGAATAGTACTTACTATCATCCGAGTGGTGACTATACTGACTCTGACAACTGCTGCTGCAGTTGGACTCGGTACTCTTTTCACTAATAAAGCTCAAGTCGCTTGATGAGATACAAGCAATAGTCCGCTCATGCTCTGCATGGGAGGCGATAGGAATATTGATCAGTCCCGTGGAGTCATGGTTTTTATATTTGCAAATTATAGCCGCAAGCATGTCCCAACAGGCGTCTAATCATCGTTCAATTAGTCACAGTCATTCCAGAGGCCATAGATAAATTTTATTAGATATACATACCGGTACAAGCGCACGTCGAGTCTCCGCCATCATATGTTTCGTGGCAACATTGGATCTTGCTGAGGTCGATTCCTGGAATGTCTTGAATAGCGGATTCTAAAGAAATAGTAGTAAGTTTGGAGCGAAGCTAGACCGTGTCATTGTTGTCAGCGCCTCATGAGTTCTCAATCCAAGTTGAATTACACCATCCCGGACTCAAGCTCACCTGTTCGAGGGTAGCAGCGTGCTTGTCTCCGATTTTGGTAGCCATTGTCGTGAAAAAAGTCCTATTCGAGACCGAATAGCCGACTCTGGTACGCTTAGAGTGGTAAGTAGCTATGGAGATGAGGGGAGAAAGAGACTTCAGAATCCTCCGGCCCATCGCCCCCAAAGTTCTCTTGACCCCAGATGGCCCCATATTTATCATCTATTCAGTCGCAAAGGATGTTGTAGGATCTGAGACAGGTTTTTACCGACGACTTCTGTGGCGACAGTTACTAGTGGAATGCGGTCATAAATGTGATCATTAAAGAATATATATACCAATATCGATATCCTGCTCTCAAGAATCGGTATACAGTATACAGCTAACTCTGATTCCAACGCCTATGAATATCGTATTGTACAACATGCAACATACGTATGCATACTGTATATGCCCCTTGCGGTTCCAACACCCCTCATTGTCCATCAAGCTCGCAAGTCCTGAACGGACCAGGTGGACTAGGTGAATCGCTGTGGGTCGAATCTCGGATGTTTCAGGTAGGGTATAAATACAAGAGTCTCCCTTTCTAGTCGTACCGTCGATTTACTATAAAAGCCTAAATATGGTGTTCTCCATGTAGTGTACCGTCTCGTATCACGTTACTTCGTCGGTGGTAGCACCACGCTGGAATCTTACCAAACTGAGGCTTCATATCTGGCGCTATCCAGTTTGTATATGACTGCCATGCTCATACCTATCGCACAGACCCGCAGGTTTATAGGAAAACGCACGCCATCGTTCGGCAGAACATTACAGTGATCCGATACGTATACGTATCACACAATTCACCCAGTATATCTTAGGTAAGAGACGACTAGTTGTTTGGCTAATATTACAAGCCCCCGACATTTATCGAAGTCCGAGTTATAGAAGTAGTGGGTGATGTAACTCCGTTTAGTGTTTCAATTGCTATTAACTGGTTTCCATGTTATAAGCTTCCGGGCTGTACTTTGACGTTGCTGAAAGCGTGTTGTGTGGCATTTTAATAACCCTGTCAGTCATCCTAAAACGGACTCGTGTCCCAATATAGAAAACTTTCAAACATCAAACGCTATGGATCGCTTTCCTACAACACTGCAACAATATCAACTCAAACTCATGAGATAGATGAAGGACTCATATAGCTAGCCCAAAGGCTCTTATGGGTTTTAGAGCTGTTAGGAGTCCAGACAGCTCATCCAAAAGCTCTCATAGAAGCTTTTGTACAATTGTTGTGACAGTTAGCTCTCCAGTGCAAATATGAAACTTCGAAACATCTGAGTCTAGGCAAGAATAATCTGCAGCCTCACAATAAACTCAACTACTTCCTGCAGGCTTACGTATATACAACTACACAGATGGGTCTGAAAAATGCAAACTTGGGCGTCGAACCCTGCAGCATTCCCATTTCAAAGCGCTCATCATGCATATCTAAAAGATTTCTATCGCTAAGGATGTTTCGGCTTCTCGTGCTTACTATTGTAGGAGTATATAATCCAGCTTCCATCGACGTCCTCCCCAAATCATATCCTTTACACACTACATCCAAGACCAGTCCGAAGTTTTCAAGCTTCCGTAGATTGAATTTTTGATATTACCACCTTACCTTTCGGCTGCAATTCCTAGATACTCCTTTAGATACCCTAATAGTTGTCGCCTCGCCACAAACGAATAGGAACTACATATCCACCGCTTCTAGCGTTTATATGATGGCAACCACCAGCAAATGCCCAGAGATCGGGGTCAAGAAAAGTCGCCAGTCGCATAACAACAAAGTTCCACCAGATGCACCTCGGAGAAACCTAAGTTCTTTTGTTATATTCGCCAATACCCGAAGGAAAGAACTAAAGGCTCTCTATCCAGACCGACCCTATCCTGCGATTCAGTCCAATATATCTGTAGAATGGGAGCGAATGGACGACGAAAGCAAAGTGCCATGGAAGAAACTCATGGCACTTGATAAAGAGAGATATAAGAGAGAAATGGAGCTGTATCGCAAATACGGTTCGAACTGGGTCTGGGTTGTCGGACATCAAAAAAGGAAAGAGCTTGGGCTTACTGTCGAAGATTGTACGAAGTTTGAATTTCCGTCCTCAACGGCGGAAAAGGGTGAAAGTTCAAGGTCATCGCAAAGTCAAGCCGATCTAGAAGATGAGCGGTTTGCAAAAAAGAAAAGGCATCACAACGATCAGGCTCCAGATGTTCGAAAAGATGACCACCAAGCGAGCCTAGTAGAAAGCTCCAGCCCCTTTTCAATGTCAGAACAGCCTACCACTTCTTCAAGCCATAGCATGAGAGACTGCAATGCGAACATACCGTTTTACGGAATTCCAACTCCAAGTTTGCATGAGAGTCGGGACATCTTGGATTATAGTCCTCAAAACCTAGGCGACATGGCCTTGTTAGGACTTGTAGACATTTTCTCACCGACGGTGTTCGACGGATTCGGCTTAGACATGTCATGGAATGAAACATACGAGTGGTACGACCGGGAGCAAGTATAAAGCTAATATCAATCAATTCTGTGTAGCAGTTTAAGCGACGTATTCGCTTGTATCAATATTTCTTATTCGTTTTAGGTTCTATAGAATGTACAACAATTAGACGTTCTCAAAGCCATCTTGTGATATCAGTGGAACAATATTTAGACAATCCTTTTACAGAATTCGTAGTTCAGAGTAGTCTTGGCATAAATGGAAGACAAAAATAAGACACGGTCATCCGGATCGCTCAATAAATTTCTAATACACATGTTCTAGCCTCAAGACGCACAGACCATGCAAATATGTACAGTGCAGCATAATATTTGGGCAAAGGACTCGAAATTCTCTGTATCTAGGAGGCATATATATTCACTATCAAGGGCAGTCACTATAGCGAGTATTTTTGGAATTCCACTCGCGGATATGAAAGAAGACTCAATTCGATGCTAGTCCACGAAGAAGCCATGCTTCCTCCGCAAGACCACCGCATATGGTGTGTGGCCTAGACTGTATCACGCTTCCATTCGACTATATTTAATAAAGGAAATAATTCAGCCCATGCCGGTAACCGGATAGCGCATCTATGCCCGACTTGTTTGCGCAGCTAATACAGCCAATTTGCTACTTGGGCTTGAGCCTGAGTCCAACAAAGGCGTCCATTCGACGTTCGCGTTCTTGTTGGAGGTTTTACCTTCGAAACAAAACCAACAACTTTAAGTACTTGAGTTAGACAAACTATTCAGTAAAAATTCTATGATGTTCTTTGTTCATATATCTGCGGAAAGGTCTAATTCCGCTTTGAGTATGGGGCGATAGACGAGTTTACCTACCACGACGCCGACGTGCGGATGTATTGTGCGTACCTCATGCTCTTTCACTTCCCCTGGCAGATAATAAAGATACGTATACATCACATATATCTCGCTTTGGCCGATTTAAACACAGATACACAGAGTCTTTTTATACTATTGCACATACACACGAGCCAGCAACCCCACCCTTATATATATATAATAATTACACAAGATCTCGACAGTTTAGTTTATTGGTTCAGCTGTCGCACCGAGCGAAGTAGTATCTTTGAAAGACCAATACTAACAGGCTAACCCCTAGGTTAATCTGTAATATTCGCTTGCTGACCAGCTGAGAGGGTTTCCTGGTCTGAAGTTCAATGGAATTTCCTCGGAGGCGGGAGCGTTCATCTTCCTGTCCGGAAATTGGTAACCCTGAAATTTACTGTTTTTCGCCTTGCTTGTCGGTTCCGGATGCTGGCTTGCGATCAACTAAATGGAATAAGTGTCATGGAGGAGTTTCAGCAGCATCATCAGGTAAATATAAATTGGATACTACAGCAAGCTTTGTAGACGATACTGACGGTTGGTTTTTCGGCAACGGGGATAACGACAGAGACTAAATTATTACAAAGTTTGCAGCGAGATAAAGATTCGGAGGGTTATCGACCACAAATAAACTGGCAGTCTCCAGCTTTGGACGTACGATGGGTAGGCTTTCGGCCCCGGTTGATTGATTTCGAAGATGAATGCGATTTCGAGCTGGCCGGTACCCCAACCCGTCGCAATATTGCTTCAAGAAGAAGTCCCTGGCTCAGTTTTCCGGATCAGTCGCCAACTCGGGCAAATTCTATCAGCTCTTCAATCCCAAGTAATGATGATGACGGCGACGATGATAATGATGACACGTTTGAATTGCAACATACAACGCAGAGTCGTGAGGCCGAACGTCAATCAGGGAAACTATACCCCAGCCCGACCCAGATTGGGCTTCGGATGTTCACTGGGAAGAAGGGTGTCGATGCCATCTTTAGACCGAGAATCACTCGAAATACATCAAAACCAACAGTACCCGCCCGGCAATCATCAAACCCGACAGAATCAACTGCAGCTTCCGGGGAATATACACATGTTTCGCCTGGAAAGAAGTTTAAGACATCACCACAACAGACTCGGAGTGAAGCGGAGAAGCCCAGGGTTCATAATACCTGGCAAGCGGCCAAGGCCACCGTTCACAAGCAAAACTTTCCAGCGAAATTTCGCAATATTTGCGAGTGGGGCCGAAATAACAATTCAGCCGTGCTGCTTATTCTCCTGAGTTGGTTTACCATGTTTATTCTGGCGCAGACAA